>NC_135893.1:88631265-89831265 GCF_964194155.1 Cetorhinus maximus
TAACTGTTCCCTAGTGTATTCGCCATGCAACGTCTCTACCAATCAAGAGTCCAACCAGCAGCATTCTCTTCTCATGCAGTATAAACTGTTGTTGGTAATCTTGCGAACTGTCCTGATGGATTGCAAGACAAAAAGCTTTGATAGCATGTCTCTTTTTTTGGCAAGTGGAATTTATTAAAGGGGTGATTATAGTGATGTGTGCTTCTTTCACACCCTTTTAGGTTACACCTCTCTCTCTCAATTGGACGCTGCTATTTCAGTCCCATGCCAGTATTTTCAGAAATCTTTACATTTATCTTAAACATCGAGATGGTTTCGCAAAGGGACAGTCCTGCACCCTGACACACTGGGAACTGGATGGGCTCCCCAGAAGGTCAAGCACCTGAAGGTAGACCCAAGACACCTTCTGCATTTACTGGATCCTGTTACTTGGAGATAAAAAGCCTTTCCTACCTGCAGAGTAAGGCTCTTGTTTCTCGATGCAGATAAATTCCTTTCTTTCATATTTGGCACGAATCCATTGTTCCCGAAGCACTCTGAAAAGCAAGGAGTTAGGTGTCTGAGAATTGAAAAAGGAGACTGCCGAGGGCTTCATTGTTCAGTGTAATTGGTAAATAAGATAATTGCACCAACATCTGTTTTCTACTTGCAGCAAATTTTGTGCTTTGTTTGTATCTATCTACTACCTCTTTCGAATTTGCATGTATTTTCTGTACAACTTTTGGTTTGTCAGGATTTGACATAAAATGCATTAAGAAAGCCTATGTCAACTGTGACAGGTCAGCTGCAGGCCTGCTGCCACCAGGTGGTGCTGTGACATGGCTTGCACAGCAAATTGCGTAGTTCCACTCACTATTTGACTAACCTCTGAGACTCCTCAAGAGGCCAGGGGAAAACCTGGAGGATTGATAACTGGAAATTGTACCGCCTGTTATTTTGATACGTCTCCACAAAGTAGCTCTGTTGGCTACTTTAAAATAAAGATGGCCAACAAAGTAAATTCATACTAACTCAGTTTGTGTAATAGGAGCAGTAAGCCTGTCACGTCAACGCTGCTTATGCAAAAAGCAGCAGGGGAACACAATGTCAACTTCAGCAACCTTACAAAACCTTTTTTAGTGCATGCTCGTTGCTGACCAGGCATAGGCCACAGTTGAGTCAAATGGCCTTTTTCTGTGCTGTACACTCCACATAGCTTGGCACTTATGAATTACAGGATGAACCATTCCCATTGGCTAACCTTTTAAGGCTTACTCCCACACTTGACCCAAGCTGACCTTAGCCCCGAGTGCTTTCCCCGTCCCTCTCTCCCTGCTTGTACCTGACCCAAGTTGTGCCTTTCTGCAGTCCCACTATGAAACTGTCAGCTTTCTTTAGCCCCATTAGCCATTCCTGCTCCCCAACTCCTCGTAGACACGCTTCCTGATCTAAAGCAGCCCAACTTGAGTTTAACCAGCCGTTCCTGTCCAGATCCTGACACCGACCCCCTGTTGGGACCTATAAAAATAGCTGAAGAGTTATGATTATTTCCTCAAAGTGCCAACTTTGCCCATTCTTCACGGGTAAATTTTACTGTTGCTCAATTTATACACCCCGATTCCATTATGACTCCAATTTCCAATTGTAACAATGCACTTACCAAGCTTTCAAATTTGTAATGAAGCTCTTGCTGTCTTGCTGGGAGGTGTTGGGTGGAGGAGCCAGACTATCCATTTAAACCCCTGCCTCAACTGACATTGTCACAACTAAATCTATGGGGTGGGGGGACCAGATAACAGAGCCCCTGCATTAAACTCTCAATGAGAGGTGGTTGCCACCAATATAATATCCAATTCCATGATATTACAGTAACAGAATGGTATGGCAGCTTGGGTTGGTGGTGGGGAGGGGCTGGGGGAAGGGAAGAGAAGGGGAATTTGGAAACAAATTGTTGAATTTTATAAAGATGAAGATATGGGTTGGGCCTATACTCATTGGAGTTTAGAAGAATGAGAGGTGATCTTATTGAAACTGAGGGGACTTGATAGGGTAGCTGCTGAGAGGGCGTTTCCCCTCATGGGGGAATCTAGAACTAAGGGGTACAGTTTAAAAAAATAAAGGGGTTTCTCATTTAAGATGGAGATGAGGAGGAATTCCTTCTCCCAGAGGATCGTGAGTCTTTTGAATTCTCTACCCCAGAGAGCAGTGGAGGTTTGGTCATTGTATCTATTCAAAGCTGAGTTGGACAGATTTTTGATCAACAAGGGAGTCGAGGGTTATGAGGTGCAAGCAGGAAAGTGGAGTTAGGACCACAATCAGATCAGCCATATTATTAGTGAATGGCGGAGCAGGCTCAATGGGCCAAATGGCCACCTCCTGCTCCTATTTCTTATGCTATGTATTTATCAGCTCAGACATTACTCATCAGAAATTCATGTTGCACCCAATTATTGGCAAATAGCCACAATGAGATGTCCGTGCATGCTAAATGTCAAAGGAAGTGCAAGACCACAGTGGTTTAACATTGGGTCGGTAGTGAACTATACCACAGGGTCATGCTGATGAAAATGCTGAAAGAATATCAACTGCACAGTAGATTTAGATGCTGACAGGAAATTAGGATTAGAATTGACATTGGCACCGTCTGACGACCCATGAATGTGTTCAATTCCACAATGGCCTTTTTTTTCCAAAAGGAGAATTTGGGCTTGAGCTTCCTTTCGGATGAGAGAGATGTGTGTGGTCAGCAATGAGGCTACACTGAATGATTTCGGGAGAGTGCAGTTGTCGATATGTTTGTGCTCCCCAGCTGTTGTCTGTTGAGGCCGCAATGACATACCATGCTTACTGCCTTTAGTACACTGAGGTTCATAATGAATTTCTTTCTTTGCTTTCTTGACTACTTAACCTTTTTACAGTAAAGACAGCAGTTTTGTAGACACAACCAGCATCACTTTTCTAATATCACACTTTGGAATTTCTAGCTTTAACAAAAGTGAAATAGGCTGTGAATATTGTTGGTGATCAAGTATTTTTCAAAAATTTTGACAATCAGGATAGAAGCTGTTGAGGAACTTCGTCATGGGAATTCAGGAATCTACAGGATTGAGAGTCCATTTCAGTTGGAAACATAGGTTTTACTTGATGAAAACAGACCAAGGTCCATCTGGTTCAACTTCTACCATCCTGGCAATCCCATGTTGCAATATATCGGATTTGCTGACTAATCACAGCAATCAATCAATCTCTAGCAATGAGTCTACAACTGATGCCAGGCATGAGGCAGGGAAACACCCAGTGGTAGGGAGCTTTGGGAACCATGTGTCCATGACCACCTGCTCCTTCCAGGCTTGCTAAACTCACCACACACCATGTCCCAAATTAATCACATTACTCTATCCTGAGATAGAGATTTTTGCGAAGAGAAGCTTCAATTGGTCAGTCTCGAAGTTTAGAATTACGTTATGCTATCTCCCATAAACTTGTGATCCAAAATTCTGCTGCCTGTGTCTAAACTTGAACAAAGTCCATTCTCCAACGCCTGTGCTCGCCGACCTACATTGGCTCCCAATCAAGCAATGAACTGACTTTAAAATTCTCATCCTCGTTTTCAAATCTTCCCATGGCCTCACCTCTCATTATTTCTGTAATCTCCTCCAGACTTTCACCCTCCAAGATATCTGCTCTCCTCTAATTCTGGCCTCTGTGTATTTCTGATTTTAATCGCTCCATCATTGGTGACTGCATCTTTCATTGCCTGGGCCCCAAGCTTCAGAATTCCTTCCTCTAAACTTCTTTGCCTCTCTACCTCACTTTCCCCCTTTTAAAACGCTCCTTAAGCCCCAGCTCTATGACCAGGCTTCTGGTCATCTATCCTAACATCTCCAAATGTGGATCGGCATCATACGGGAAGCTCCTCTGGACAGTTTATGTTAGAAGTGCTATACAAGTACAAGTTGTCTCATATAACCTCGACCACTTGCTCTGTCAAACATTTCACTTCCCCTGGTCGTGACCCACCTCCTCCAAAATTCGTAGAAAGTTGCTACATATATTCATCACCTCCTGGCGAAAGGCAGGGCAATCTAAGCTCAAGGCTGGCTCTCTATCCAGAGAGAGACTGACCCAAAAGATTGCAATTTATCTACTCCCTTTCAAGTCTCGAATAACTGCGCAAGTTCCCTTGAGCTGTGGAATGCACCCTTTCACTTAATATCCCGCAATGGCTTTGCAAAATAAATGTTGAAAAGCTTGGAGATGTGGGGACCATGAGAGGTTTATTAAAACTGGACTTTTTCCTGCAAGCGCTTCAAACCCTTTATTGACTTGATGTGCCTGCGGTTTAAAAAGTTGATGGTTAAAAATGGTCTGCTAGTGTCGTGCTGCCTAAAAGCCAACAAGGTCCAGGTAATGAGAGTTGGTCTACATCAGTTAACCACATGGAAATAATTATCAAAGAATAAAATCTCAGACCAGCACAAGACAAAAACAGCATTGTGTGCAGTATCTTACCACCCAAGCTGTGGTCTAGTTTCTAATAAATACACTGCAGAATCCAGTTCAAAAATTTGCAAGTTGATGAGTCTGGCAATGCTGAGCCTGGCACTGCATCTCACACAGTACGTCCAAAGCTTTGCTTAGCCTCACACCAATAATATGAAACCATGACTGCTCCCTCAGACTGAACAATGCATAATAAACAATTCTCTACCACTTCCTTTTTCAACACCCGCTTCACATAAACAGGGCCTAATGGTAGCATTTCACTCAGTACCGAAACCCAGTGCCATGCTAATCAGAGACAGATGATGTTGTGCAAAGCACCCACATTAGGCCCCATGTAATTTACCAGCCATCACCCTGAACAATTCTAGTCAGGAAATGCTTTAGTACAGGATAAAGCATTTCATATGGATGATCGAATGCTCCAAATAACTAAACAGACATGCCACAATTTTAATACACTTCGGCCTCTAAGATACTTTCACAGTCTCCAGATGTGCACCATCGCCAATCTGATGCTAGCAACATTTCGGAGTAAAGACAGCCACTAACAAAAGAACTTGCGTTTCTATAGCGCCTTTCGTGACCTCTGGATGCCCCATAGTGCTCTCTTACTGTCTGCCATGGATGTATTGGAATGATTTGAAGTTTGATAATCAACCTGCCTGGCCACATTATGAATTCACCTTCCATGGCCATGGGACTTGAACCTGGAGCTTCTGGCTCAGAGGTAGGGAACCCTACCACTGCACCTTCTTTCCTATCCCTGAGGAAAATGTGAGACCGGGTGAATCAAGACTGAAGTTGTTCCCAGCAACTGATCCCATTATTAGTCCCAGCTCACCCACTGAATCTTACTCAAAGATATTGTCAAAGGTCGAGGAAATCTCCATATAGCATTTGGATATGTAGGTAGCTATTACAGCTGCAGTTTATTCCTCATCACTTTATTTTATGACATAGTTGCTGAATTTCTTTAGTGAATGCTTCTCTTAAAAGCCAGCTAACCCAGCTCACTCAAAGGTGGTTATTTTCATTTTGACATTCGGGGGAAATGGGCGCAGTTCTTCTTCGAGTTCTCTGCCCAAAGATAGGTCCTTGGTGATTATTAAAACACAGCAAAGTGCCATGGTTTTTACTGTGGGCGGGGCGAGGCGGCAGGCCCCAAATCTACTTCAGCTGGAATGAGGAAATTGAACGCCATTCTGTTGGCACTAATTTAATCCACACACTAGCCATCTAGCCAACCAAGCTAACTGGCCTGGGGCAAGTTACAAGGACTGCATTTATATACTGTTGATTGAACACAAGATCCTGCAGATGGAAGTGAGTGCACTAGGGTAATTACACTCCAAGAGGCTCCTTATGTTACACTTCCCTCCAGAGTTCAACATAAAAGCAGCTAATACACTTGAGTGTAACTTGGAGTGTTTATTCAGACATAATGCGAATGAGGATGAGATAGGCAGAGAGATTTAGAGAGGGAATTCCAGAGCCTAGGACCCAGGCAGCTGAGGGCATGGCCACTAATGATGGAGCGATTAAAATCAGGGATGCTCCACCGGTCAGAATCAGAGGAGCGCAGATACCTTGGCAGGTTTTGGGGGCTGGAGATTATTGCAGAGATAGGGAGGGGGAGACACCATGGAGGGATTTGAAAACAAGAATGAGAATGTTAAAAATCATGGTGTTGCTGGACTGGGAGCCGGTGTAGATCAGTGAGCACAGGGGTGATGGGCGAACAGCACTTGGTGTGAGCTAGGATACAGGCAGCAGAGTTTTCGATGAATTCATGCTTATGGAGGGGGGCGGAATACAAGACCACCAATGCACACTCACAATAACAATGAATCAAACATTCCCTCCCACAATTTTTCAGTGGTTTGGCGACCATGAATGGGAACACAGGCTTGGGATAGCCATCCTGTCCACCACTGCTGTGATCAGCTGATACATAGGCAAGGATTTTCCGGCCCTGCTGTGGCAGGACCTGCCGCAGGCGATGTGGTAGCCCAGCCAAAAAGTCCCTCGACTTTCAGCGGGACTGGACGATCCCGGCGGTGAGCGGGGCTGGGAAATCCCACCCATAGTCCCAAGAGCTGAACTTGGGATCTTTCTGCTCTGTACAGCTCAGTTCCAAAGCGGTCATTGCAATTCCCCACCTCCCAAATAAAAGCAATGATATATATGAGATTTAACAGAAAACGTTTGAAGCAAATCTCCTTGTACATCTATAAACCCAATACTCAGAAAATCATTTTAAATTGAGAAAAAGAGAGGGGTTCGGAAACATACTTTTGAAAGCCACAGGGCAAAGCGAGGGTGTAGGTCTGATGATAACCAATCTACTAAGTCTTTATGTGTTAGTAGTACAGCAAGATCACATGTCCAACAATCAATAGGAGTCTCTCTAACGGAAACCGATCCTTGATGAGCGGAACATGCTCTTTATAAATTCACTCTTGGTAAGGAGGAATATTTAGGGAATTTATAAAGAAAGAGCTTACATTTATATAGCACCTTCCGTGACCTCTGGACATCCCAGAGCACTTTACAGCCAGCCAACCAAGCACTTTCATGTTTAGTCACTCTTGTAATGCAAATAAAACATGGTAGCCACAAGGTCCCGCAAACAGCTCTGATATAATGAACAGATAATCCTTTTTCTTGATGTTGGGTTGAGAGGTAAATATTGGCCAGGGCACTGGGGAGAACTCCCCTACGCTTCTTTGAAACATGAATTTTTTACATCCACCTGAGGGGATAGATGTTGTTTCTAACATCTTATCCAAAAGACAGACAACTAATCAGGTTAAGACCTGATGACATGCTCCCTTTCGTTGACATTATGCAACCAGAACAATCAAGAGAAAATTTTACTTATTAACTGCATTACTTACTGACAATCTATAAATGTTGGTCTGTAATAAAATGCCGGGAACTTCGACTCATACTTTGCTTTGGCTGCACTGTTCCCATTAGAGGCCATAAACTACAAGAGAAAACAACAGAGTTTTGAATCAATGATTTTTCATTTGAGTTCAGAGATCACATGAATTATTGATTTCCCCACAGCATTATCAATTATACAGTCAAGAAAACTGGTGTGCAAACTTTTTATTCACTCACAGGTTGTGGACGATACTGGCAATTGTTTGCCTCATCCCCAATTGTGCTCGAGAAGGTGCTGGTGAGCTCCCTTCTTGAACACAACGAAGTGGCTTGCTAGATGATTTCAGAGGGCAATTAAGAATTAACTACATTGTTGTGGGTCTGAAGTCACATAGCCAGAAGAATTCCTTCCCTTAAAAGGATAACAATGAACCAGATGGGCTTTTATGACAGTGTGGTAGTTTCATGGCTACCATTACTGATCCTAGCATTTTATTCCAAATTTAATCAATTGAATTGAATTCTCCAGCTGCCTTTGTGGGGTTTGATTATAACTCTGGATTACTAGTCCAGTAACAATCACACGCTACCATACCCAACAAGATTCATTTCCAGCTTGTTGCAAGTGCTCTTTGAATAGCTCACTGGGTGAGCCACAATCAGTTTAAGATTCTCAACTCTGGCTGGGCATATTTCTGGAAGTGCCATCACAAAACTTCTGGCCTCCAAACATCCTACCCCACACTCCTGCCATTGGTCGGTCGGAAAGTGAACAGACGCTTCATGACCCAATGGGATGATTCTGAACAGTCAGCCTTTTTTCTTTCCTCCCACATCCAATAGTTTTATAAATAGAGGCAAAAACATCCGAAGAAAGGTTTTTAAAAAGCCATAATACTCGGTTGCTTCAACGATGTTTCTCCTGGGTGGCTCACAGCTGTGCCCTGGAGATTAGTCTTCAATTCCTGGAGATTTGAGGGCAATCATGGAGGGGTGACAATCCTGATATCAGTGGCTAATAAGGGCTGGTGTCAGGCTCACTCTTCAGGATGTGACATTCAGACACGCACAAATGACTAACCCTGGGTTGATGTCCATACGCTAAATCCTTATTATTTTTATATCTTCTAAGAAGGTGTAATAAGTAGAGGTCTTTGTACATAAGAAATAGGAATGGATTAGGCCATTTAGTCTTTTAAGTCTGCTCCACCATACAACAAGATAACGGTCGATCTTCTACCTCAACTCCACCTTCCTGGACTATCCCCATATCCCTAAAAGTTCCTAAAAATTTATCAACCTCTGTTTTGAATATGCTCAACAACAGAGCGCCCACATTTAATCAACATTCATGCCTCACTTTCTATATATTTCTTGTGCATTTCACATAAGCTTGAGTATCAGAAAACACGGCTGATTTATTCCTAAATCATAATTGCACTGCCATAGACAATGGATTGATGGACAACATCATTGCATGGGATGGGTGTGGGTCACACATGGAGGGGGGAAATTAGTCTGCATCAGTAGCACAGTGAGGCTAAAAGTATTTTAGAATTATCATAATTTATAGGATGCTGTTAAGCTCTAATAAGTGTTTTGCTCAAAACTTGATATATCTATGTTTATTTCAAGCTGAATTCCCAATCTCAGTCAGACAGAATTATCATTGTATTTTGACTCAAACACCTACCTTAACTTCATCATCCTCCCAGGCATCTAACCGAACAGATTTCACTTTGCTAACTTGAGGGATATTTCGATGAATTCCTGAACAATTTAAACAGATAAAAACTCCAAGAGTGTAAGATGCCCAGTCGCGATCTGAAAAATAATAGAGTAAAGTTTACATGAAGTATAATTTATCAATGGGAGCCATGATGCAGTATTATTCCCTTTTGTTTTTCAAATCAATATTCTCTTTCTCTTAAGGCACTGAAATATAGGCAGCAGATCCTCATGCAATAGCTCAGTAATTAGGAGTATAGAAGGCCATTCAGCCCATCAAGCTTATTCAGCCATTCAATTAGATTATGGCTTTCTCTAATCCATTTACCAACTCTGGTTTCATATTCTTTCATACCCTTAAGCCAAAGACCTACCCATTTCAGTTTTGAAATTGTCAATTGACCTCAACAGCTTTTTAGGGGGAGAGAGAGAGAGAGAGGTTTAAATTTTTATTATCCTTTGTGCAAAGATGCCATTCTTCATGTTTGAGTCTGGTTAACGTGTGTCAGAAGACCATGCCAGCATGAGGACACCTCAGCTACCTTCGATCCTATGCTTGTCCAATGTGTCCACACACGTCCATCCATTCTTGCACAGGGTTACTGAGGCCAATCATAGAATTCCTAACTCTGCTATCTACTCAGCCAAGCTGATGCTCAATCTTGTCTCGTGGGTTTGTAACCTCCCATCAGTAGCCTGGTCATGTAATCTGGTGAACTGCTGAAGGAGTGCTGCATTGCCCTGGGTGCCATTTCCTCATTAGTTCAGTGATCTTATTGCTATGTGGTACAGTACAAACACAGATCAGACAGCTCAAAATAAGCCATGAAATAAGTCTGCAGACCAAGGATGCTCCACCACACATTAACCACATTTCCTCTTTTCAGATGCTTATCAGCCAGAAGTATATCCCTATATTTTCAGCTTAACAGATCAGATCTAAGCTCTGCAGTCCTGCCACATCCAATCGAGAATGGTGGTGGACAATTAAACAACTGGAAGAGGAGGAGGAGGCGGCTCCATAGATATCGTCATCCTCAAATGACGGGGAAGCCCAGCACATCCGTGCAAAAGATAAGGTTGAAACATTTGCCACAATCTTCAGCCAGAAGTGCCAAGTGAATGGTCCATCTCGTACACTTCATGAGGTCAATGACATCACGGATGCCAATCTTCATTCAACTTGTTTCACTCTACGTGATACAGCTTAAAAGGACTGGATACAGCAAAGACCATGAACCCTGAAAACATACTGGCTGTGGTGCTGAAGACTTGTGCTCCAGAACCAGCCACACACCCAACCAAGCCGTTCCAGTACAGCTACAACACTGGCATCTACCCAGACAAAGTGGAAAATGGCCCAGGTATTACCTGTCCACAAAAAGCAGGACAAATCCAATGTAGCCAATTACCGCCCCATCAGCTTCCTCTCACTCATCAGAAAAGTGATGGAAGATGTTGTCGACAGTGCTACCAAGCAACAGTTACTCAGCAGTAACCTGCTCACTGACGCTTGGCTTGGGTTTCACCAGGGGCACTCAGCTCTTGACCTCATTACAGCCTTAGTGCAAACACAGACAAAAAAGGGCTGAACTCGAGGGGAGTTATAAGTTTCTGCCCTGGACATCACTGCAGCATTTGATGGGGCATCAAAGAGCCCTGGGCCAGAATTTAGATGTCGGCGGGCAGGCATGGTTGGCGGGCCCTGGAGCGGCCGGGAAACAGCCTGCCGCCTGCGATCGGCCCCCCGACTGCGATTTCACGCTCGGCGGGCAATTAAGGCCCGTTGAGCATGAAACGTAGCTCCTCACTGGTCAGGAAGGGGCAGGCAGGGACCTGTCAGCCACCGGGTCCAATGGCAACCCGGCAGCCATTTCAACTATGGCACAGGCAGCCCCTGGAAGGCTGCCAAGGAAGAACGTCTCCTCTGCTTTGTCAATATTCCAGTTATGGAGTCGAGTGCGGCTGGACAGGACAGGCGGGAGGGCAGGTTAGGTAGGCTCTTGGCCCCCCCTCCCCCCGCTTTTTGGATGAGTGCCTCATGGTTTTCCAGGAGGTGGCAGCTGCCGGGAGGGACACCCTTATCCCCAGATTTGGGAGGAGGCGGCCACTGCGCCTCACAAAGAGGGCATGGGAGGAGGTGGCAGTGCTGGTGAGCAGCCATGAAATGGTGCAGCGCACGTGGGTGCAGTGTCGGAAGAGGTTCAACGACCTGATGCGCTCAGGGAGAATACCACGTTGGGATGGGTCAGTGTGCACGTGATAAGGCGTGGCTGTCTGCCCCGTGGGCCTCAGGGGCCCTAGAGTCCGAATGCCAAATGTCAGTGATGCAAGAGCTGACCAAGGGGGTGTGCCCTGGTTGCTTGGCCTGAGTGCCTTGCAGCTTGAGGACCACGACTCGGATGTACCGTGCGATGTGTTCCTCAGCTGGGGTTGGCCAGGCTGCAATGGCGCTGCATGTAGAGAGCGGACTTGTCAATGCTCCTCTGTTCTTTCAGGAGAAGACAAGCCATAACTAATTGGAGAGGTCATGGACAGGTTGAGGCCCACCCAGCCTGCTGCTGCTCACCAAGTTCGAGTAGAACGCTCTTGAGCTGGAGAGGCAGCACACTGCCCGTGCAATAAGGCGTGGAGAGGCTGGGGTGTCAGACGAAGGTAAGGGTGCAGTTCACAGAGGTGAGTTTGGATTGTACAACCATTCGAATGTAGTCTCTTCATTGGTGGGAGCCTCAAACCTGGAATCCCCGTTGATTATTGAAAGACGATGGCACCATAATGCAGATCTCCATTGTCTCACCAGGGTGCCTGGCATGCACAGTGACACAGAGATGACTTTAACTAATGACATGTCCTTCTCCCTTTGAGGTTCACCAGCACACACTCGCTCTCTGGATCCCTAAGGGCTGCCCCTGGTGCCGGAGGACCACCAGGCTTCATTTGCACCTGAGTCACACCCGCTCTCTGAACCAGGCATCAGCGCAGTTACCAGCAACTCGGTGGACATTAGATCAGTGGCTAGAATGTTGGTGCACATTGGATAGGGCAATTCACACTTGTTTGAAGTGCAGGCAGAGAGTGCCCAGGGCGCCAGCAGTTGGAGACCAGGATGTTGCTCAGTTGAAGGCAGATGAGCAGCTCCTGGAGTTGTCCATTAGGTGGCAGATGCTGGATATCCAGCAGGATGTGGCACACATCCATGAGGGTCAACGTGCCATGAACGTGCCATGGTCTCCATTGTGGAGGAGTCCATGCGGAGCATGAGCACCTCGTTGACCCTCATGGCCGAGCGCACTGTCTCCTTCATTGAGAAAGTGGTGACTCTCATGGAGAGGCAGCTCCAGGGACAGAATGAGGGGTTCCTGGGGTTCTGCTCGGACCTGCAAGCCCTCACACAGGTAATGACCTCAGGTGGTCAGTGTGAGCGTGGGAGATGGATGAGGCACCCAGTATCCCAGCTAGGTGCCCGTCCATCCATGGTGAGCAGGGAAGTCCAGAGTGACCTCACGTTGGCGCACAAGCTGCTTCTAGTCTCTGTGGGTTCCTCTCAGGGCGCTCTGGATGACAGCAGCAGCTCCAACGCCCCTCTGCCAGTGACCGTCGCATCTGATGAGGCTGCAATGACTGGGGAGATACCAGCAATGGCACTGGCTGCTCCCTCCCAGGTGGGACCAGCACAGGCTCCACTGGCCAGAGGACAACCGCCAAGATCATCAAGGCCAACAAGACAGCAGAGTCAGCAGGCTGTCTCCAACGCCGGTGCCAGTGAGGGGTGGACACCAAGCTGTAGCACTCGCAAACATAAGTTAAAGGCACCATGAATACGAGAGGGACAGTTCACGAGTGATTTTCTCCTCATTCATGTTCAGTTTATATGTCTGCTGGTGTGAACGTCAATACCAGTAATGGTAATGTCATTATGCTTTCAATGTGACAATAACATTAAATTTGCTTTGGTTCTGATGGCCTGAGTATGCTTCACCATTTTCCTTTCTGGTGCAGGGTACGCCAGTAAGTAATGCTGGACGTGAGTGGCTGGATACCTTATTGCCCAGGCATTGAGTGGACTTTGGGTTCAAACGAAAGGGTCATTTCAGACTCCGGGATGGAGGCGGCAGTCCTGGTGTGAGGTGGAAGCAGATCTTTGGTAGCCTAGCTGAAGGAACGATGAATCAAGGTGTCCCTCCCTCCCTGGAGGTAACCAAGGTCTGCCCCCACGCCCTCAGTGTTCTCCTCACCGTTCTCCTCTTCTGATTCACTACTGGATTCATCATCTGTGGCCTGTGCAGCTGTGTCAACATCCTCTTCTCCCAGTGCATCCCCTCCTTGCCAGTGCCAGATTGTGGAGAGCACAGCATGCAACCACGGACACTGACAGTCGCTCCGGGGGTTATTGTAGTGCTCCCCCTGAACGGTACAGGCATCGGAAGCACATCTTGAGATCTATGGTCCTCTCTACCACCGCCCTTGTGGAGGTATGACTCATTGTAACGCTGCTCTGCCTGTTCTTGGGTGGCAGAGAGGCGTCATGAGCCACCTTTTCAACAGATAGCCCTGGTCATCCAGCAGCCACCCATCCACTCGGGCTGGAGCACTGAAGAGCCCCAGCACCTGGGAGTGTCTCAGGCTGTAAGCGTCATGGGAGCTGCCAGGGTACGTTGCACAGACTTGCAAATCTGCATCTTGCGATCACACACTATCTGCACATTCAGAGAGTCGAATCCCTTCCTGTTGACGAAGGCACCCGGCTGACCCGCTGGCGCCTTGATGGCCACGTGTGCAGTCGATTGCACCCTGGACACGGGGGAACCCAGCAATCGCAGCAAAGCCTCTGGCTCGCTCAGCCTGGTTGGCCTCATCCTTACGGTAAAGAATAAAAAAGGTCAGGATCTGCCTGAACAGAACTTCTCTGTCACCAGCTTGACGACTGTGGACAGCTAACTGGGAGATTCCCCCACTGACCCCAAGAAAGAGCCGGAGGCATAGGAGTTGAGGAGTTGGGACCGTCAGAGCCACTGGCATGGGGTATCCACCCATACAGTCGGAGCTGATCTCAGGCCCGATCATCTGGCAAATGGAGGTCACAGTCTCCCTGGAGAAGCAGTGCCTCCTTCAGCATTGCACCTCAGACATTTTAGAGGTAGCTGTATCGCTGCCTGTAAACCCTGGCAGCAGGATAGTGGTGTCTTCTGTGACCCCCTTCTGCCTTAGACTACCTTCTGGCCCTGTGCCCCTTGTACCTGCACCTCTCCTCCCACAGTTCACTCCCCTGGAAGCTGCATTGGGACACCTGGCCTCCTCTCCCTCCTGTCCCTCCCTTCCTCCTCAGAGGAGGAGGTGCCACCAGCAGAGACCACAATCCCCATTCCCAGGGTAAAGGAAGGCTGGCTGATACCTGGAAGGGTACACATGTTCCGTATCCTTCTGGGGCCTTGCAGACACCAATAAGTCCCAAAATGAAGCCTGGAAATGCTGAGAATGTTGTCCCAAAGAGAGATGAAGCTGCTAAGTAGCAACCGATCTTCAAAACTCCTCGCTACTCACACTGGCAATGCCACTGACCCTTTTTATCTCGCCCTTGGACGAGGTTTTTGAAATTGTTGGCTGCCCTCCTGCCTGTTTTGCCCATGCGATGAGCGTGAAATCACATGGGCAACACAAAATACAGCTCAATTGCCTTCTTAATGTTCTTAATGGGTCTCATAATTGATGACGGGAACGGCTCCAACTCCCGCATGCGCCTGCCGAGCGAAATATCGCGCGCTATTTTACGCTCGAGCACGTTGGGCACACGCCTGCACGCTGAGTGAACAATTTTACCAGGGGCAGAATTTAAGACAGTGGGAATCATGGAGCATGACCCCTACCACCTAGAAGGATGAAGGCAGCAGAAATATGGGAACAGCACCACCTGCAAGTTTCCCTCAGCCGTTCACCAACCTGACGTGGAACGGTATCGCTGTTCCTTCACTGTTGCTGGACCAAAATCCTGGGACTCCCTCCCTAACAGCACTGTGGGTGTACCTACACCACATGGACTGAAGCAGTTCAAGAAGGCAGCTCACCACCAGCTTCTCACAGGCAATTTGGGATGGGCAACAAATATTGGCCTGGTCAGTGATGCCCACATCCCATGAAAGAATCAAAAAAAAGGTGCTGTCTTTCAGACATAACATTAAACTGAAGTCCATCTCAGGTGGGTGGAAAACATCCCACTGCACTATTTCAGAAGAACAGCAGGGAGTTCTCTCTCATGTCCTGACCAATCAACATTTAAAAGAACAAATTATCAGATCATTATCACATTGCTGTTTGTGGGAGGCTTATTCTGCCCAAATTGGCTGTCACTTTCCCTACATTGTAACAGTGGCTACACTTCAAAAGTACCTCATTGAATGTAAAGCGCTTTGGGATATCCTTAGGTTGTGAAAGGTGCCATACAAATGCAAGTCTTTTTTGATATAATAATTATCTGGATGAAGTACTGGAAGAAAAACATACGCGACAGCGTGCATGTGATCTGCATTCAGTAGGTAGCCAAAGCCTTAAGCAGAGGAGAAAATCTACTGTTGAGGATGAAGGGGAGCAAGAAAGAGAAGATATTCAATTGTTCAGGAGAGTTATGAAGGGAGGAGTCAGCAGTTCCACCTGTCTAAATTCGCAAGATATGGATGTATAAATGCCACTTCTCTGCAGACCTTCCCAATTCATCTTTTAGCTTTACCTGTTCAATGAACATTTGCCATTCTAAAGGCAATCCTCCTCGCTGACTGTAAATAGCCTTTTCCCAGCTACTGATTCTTACCAGTTCCGAGCCATTACTTCATTGTCTGTAATATAGCTCGCTGCTTCTTAAGCAGCTGCCCAGTGAATAATTTTAGTTACGGTCCCAAGATATGGCCCGTGTAATTTACCCTGCCAGCTTACTACACGTCACACTCTGTTGATGGCTAATTCAATGTGGTGGTAATGGAGTTCTAGAGGTCTAATTAATGTAGTACCATTTTTATAATAATTTATGGAGTACATTAATAATTCACAGAATAGATTATACGGTACATTAATAAATTATGTAATGAATTCTTAGGTGGTTTAATAATCTAAATGAATTTTGGGAAAATTGGCAATCAGCATATTAAATTCCAGATATATTAATAATTTGTATGATAGGCGTAGTTTACTAAACTGAATAAATGGTGGCGTAGGTTAATGATTTGATTTGTTTAAGAAAATCTACTTCCCATCATTTACTATTGTCCTGGGGTGTAACTAATCCCTTTTGGATCAGTACAGAAAGGACAGTGGGGCAGACTGAGTAACAGCTGTGCGATCCCCATCACCCAAATGCCCTCTGTATACTGGGCCTAAGCAAATGGTTTTATGCCAAGCACACAGTTCATGGGGTTGATGTATCATAAAAAGGTTATAAACACAAAATGTCAGGCCACACACTCAACTCTGTAACACTGAGAAAGTGCATCTCCCCTTTTTAAAAAAAAATCAGGACAAATTAAAACGTAAATGGATTCAGTGTTAATCCTTTGTAAGCAGAGCTCGTCAAAACACAACCAGAGCCTGTTCAGCATGCGAGCAGGTTAGTTACTACAAATCCATAGGAACCTTATTGGACCAAAATCTCCTTTAGGCTAAAGCCATCATTTCAGTCCCCACTCCAAACTCTTGATTTTGCTACTCATTCTCCTCTTTGGGAACAATCTGAGGTTAAGCCAGTCTGTTCACAACTTTAGTGTCACATTTGACCCCAGGTGAGCTTCTGACCTCATACTGGTACCATCACTCAGGCCACCTATTTTCACCTGTGACATGGTTGGACTTTGCCTGTCTCAGCTCATCTGCTGCTGAAACCCTCAGCCATGCCTTCGTTACCTCTAGACTTGACTATTCCAACACACTCTGGCGGGTCTCCCAGATTTTACCCCGTGTAAACTTGGGGTCAACTCAAAACTCTGCCGCTCGTGTCTTAACTCACAGCAAGTCCCGCTCACCCCTCGCCCGTGCTCGCTGACCTCCAACTCACTCCCAGTCAAGCAACACCTTGACTTTAGCATTTGCATTCTCAAATTCCTCCATGGTCTTGCCCTCTTCCTATCTCTAATCTCCTCCAGTCCCACAACCCTTCGAGATCTTTGAGCTTCTCTAATTCTGGCCTCTTGTGCATCGCCGATTTTAAATCACTCCATCACTGGCGGCTGTGCCATCAGCTGCCAAGGCTCAAAGTTCTGGAATTCCCTCTCCACGCAACTCCACCTCTCTATTTTGCTTGCCTCCTTTAAGGCACTCCCTAAAACCTACATTTGTGACCAAGCCGTTGGTCATCTCACTTAATATCTCCCCATGTGCCTTGGTATCAAATGTTGTTTTATGATGCTTCTGTGCAGCGCCTTGAAGTGTTACATCTATCGGGTACTTTTAATGTAAGTTGTTTATCAGCTGGCTGGAAGGGTCCTAGGGGAGATCAGATTGGGCAGTGTTAAGGTTCTTCATTGTGGTTGCCAACAAGCACAAGACAGCACATAATTTGTCACTGAATTGGTAACCTGGCTCGGAGAGACCAGCCCATAAGGGCTGATGAATGGTTAGTAAATAATCATATTAGTGCCGTATGGGGTGCTTTTCAGATAGGTTAACAAGCCTTAAAATGACAATGTGGGACATACACATATGGACACCTAAAGCTCTTGTCTGAAATTTCTCTCTTTGCTTTCTCCTCAGAGGCACTAGCCAGTGTAACATAAGTGAATTGATATCAGTGTTAAAACTGCAGAGGGAAATCTTTGGTGAATGTATTAAAGCGTTTGTACACTGGTTATGCACGGCTTAATAATCAAGCCCTGGAAGGTAACGATTGGCAGCAATCAAATGGTTAAATGGAGCTGAATAATGTGGATTCCAGCACAGTACAATCCCACTGCTTAATTTGCGTAAGCCTTTTCATGCACTTGCATGTAATTTGGGTTTAAGTCAGAGTGTCCCTTTGTTAATGAAAATCCATCATTTACTATGCAAAATTCTCTGACGTTAGTCAATAAATTAAAACATCTGGAAAAATACAATGCAGCTGTGAATTGATATTACTGTACGTTTGCCAGAAACAGAGTGAGATCATATCCTTTAATTAGACTGTTATAAATTACCAAGACACAAAATAGATGGACTGAAAAATTCAGAATTATAAATCCACCAATATCATGTTCAAAATGTCTTGGATTTTTTGTTAATTTGGGACATTGTGGAGGGAATCTTTGGTTACATATCAATGTCACTGCCTGCTTACTGCTAAAGAAAATAGTCACTTCAATAGTTTGCACGACAAGCAAACTTTGCGGGCTCCTAGGATGGCATCTCTCATTAAAAAAGCACTGAGCCTGATCGAGGGACCCAACACTGAGAAAAGGGGAGGGGGGTGGTGGGGGTGGTGCCTGCTGAGAGCCACCCCATAGCCCTTGTTGCCAAACCCCCTATCCTGCGATTCCCTCCTGCTACCAGTCCCTTGTGCCTGGGTCTCTCCTCGATCGGAGGCCTCAGGTGGATGCAGTACCAGCAGCAGCCAGCATCTCCCCAGTGGTGCTGCTGAGTACAGAAGAGCTGCCAGCCTCTGATTGGCTGGCAGCTCTCAGCAGGCAGGATCTCTGCCCCATGGGGGGGTCCTTGATGCCAGGGAAGGCCCACAGCTGGCCTGTTAGGTCCCTGAATGGCATAAATTGTGGCAGGCCTTCTCGGAAAGAAGCGACGCAGAGGTCTCGCTGGCTCGTCAGGCGGTGGCCGAGAACTCCGTCACCTCCACAAGATTCCACCCCCTTAGGTCATGAAAGGCGCTAGAGAAATGCAAGTCCCTCACTTAAATGAGGGAGAAGAAAAGTGGAGTGTAATTAGGGTCAGGGAAACAGTGGAGAAATAACACAACACGAAGGAAGAAACCATGGGCGAGAAACACAAAACACGACCCAACAGCCTAGACTTAGAGAGGAAAATAAACAATTAAAAAATAGATTTTGGAAAATCCTGTGTACAGACATGCGACTAGTGACTAAAATACAAAAAAGGTCAACATCCATCCTTTGTATAATTTATTAAATGGCAGCATGTCATATAAGTCCAGGTTTGAAAGAGGCTCAATTGAATTGAGTTCCCTTCATTGCTACAAATCCTTTAACATTGATCAAAGTTTTATGGGCAAATTAAATTGCACTTAACATTGCAAAACAATGGATTGGAAGGTTTTATCTTAATAGGAAAACATACTTGATGGAAACAACGAACCTCTTTAATCATAGCCCTCTTAAACCAATGGTTTTTGAGGGACTGCCAAGCCATTCTGGTGTGTGTAATTATATTTTCTGCTGGAGAAGGCAGACATGTACATTTTAAAGCATCAAGCGTGCATCAGGAGCACGGTGCAAGACATGCTCGCAAAATAATCTGGGCTACATTGATTAATCCAGTCTTAATGAGGTGCACATCAGATTTTATAACAGGCCAAAAACATGAAAGCTTTTGACCCAGGAAAGCTGTGCCAGAACAAAGCAAAATAAATAAATAAAGCATTATTTACAGTGAGTGTGCCGCTGGCAAGGCCAACATTTATTGTCCATCGCTAGATGCTCCAAGGTGGCAGGCCACCATCTTGAATCCACGTGGTGAAAATCATGTATTTCTTTACAGGCCCTTTGATACATTTTATTGGCTTGTTAGGCAGAGGACAATTAAGAGACACTTACGTTGGTGTGGAATTGGAGCCATAACTGGCTAAAGACGGCAGGTTTCCTTCCTTAAAGAAGGACATTAACAATCCAGTTGGTTTCTTACAACAATCCATCATCTTCATGGCCTATACGAATACTAATCCAGCAACATAAACACAAAACCACGATATCCCACATGTAGAAAAAAAATCAAATCTCTTCTTTTAATATTTCATATTTCAAGAGGGGATGCATAAAATATAGAATCAAGAACTCAAGTGATCCAGATTTTAATGAGCTGTGGACTCCGGTGCTTCTTATTGACCAAATGGGGTGAGAAATAACAATGGCATCTCTACACACGACGAGACAGCCAAAGCAGCACTGCACACGAGACACACAAAATAACCCACCATGGTTCCATTTCTACAGTACCGCCATTGCGGCAGACAGCACCTCTGTTGGGCAGCGGCCGGCATTTCCACCAGTGGCCACAACCCAAGAGCAGGGCGCAGCCGGGAGATTGCATTATTCATTGTACATATTTCGAAGTTCACTGGAGGCATCCAGTTTCTGCCCAAATGGTCAGAAGTACCTAGCAATCCAACGGGCGTGTGATTGTTGCATTTATGCCTCTAGTCATTTGTCTCCAAGCCTTCACTGGTATGGGATTGCGCCTGTAGGGTTTGTAATAAAATAGTACCCTGATCCATAGTGATAAGTGCGTGTGTGGGTGTAAGGTATGTCTGTGTATAAAGTTGTAAATTAATGCAAACACTAGTTTGATTTCAGCTTTCCATGATTTTGGGACTTGATCAGCTAGAAGTGAAATGGCTCCCGGTGCTCGGGATTCTGCTGCCTTTGGATTGCCTCACCAGCTACACTTCAGAGACATTCACTGGATGCTTTGGCTAGTTTTGCAATCATAACATACTGTGACCATCAACAGTTGGCACAACATCACCTCTGCATTTATTTACAGCTTGGTTCTATTCAAGTCTCTGGGCAAATGTATCTTTGCTTGAATTAGAAATGAAACTTTAGAGTTCAGCTTCTTGGCAACGAATTCAATTTTAATCCAGTATTGTGCTGAATAGCTTATTACAGGCACAAACAGAAAATCTCACATTAAATCATTGTTCTGATCTGCTTGCACTTGTTTTATCTCCCAAAAATCTAAAACCCGTGAAATGAAGTTGATTTGACTCACAAGGGTCTTTATCAAGTCAAATGAAGACCAGGCCTGGAAGTTTCAAATCTGTTCACCAGTTTCCTTGTCAAAACTCAGGATTCACTCTGGAACCAATGTGATCCAGCTTCACACCAGGGCAGTCCTGAGGGAGAACCACACTGTCACAGGTGCCGTTTCTCAGATGGGGCTTTCAACCAAGGCTCTGTTTGCCTTCTCAGGTGGACATAAAAGATCCCATGGTACTATTTCAAAGAAGAGCCGAAGAGGTCTTCCTGGTGTCTTGGTCAACATTTATCCCTCAAGCATCAGATTATCTAGCCATTATATAATTATTGTTTGTGGGAGCTTATTGTGCACAAATGTAGTGCTTTGACTACACTTCAAGAGTACTTCATTGGCTGTGAAGTGCTTTGAGGTGTTGTGAAGTTGGGAAAGGTGCTATATAAATGCAAGATTTCTCTCCTTTAATTGCAAGCCCCTTTAGTGCGTTATGCTGAGCTGCAAAACAGCAGCATGAAAATATTCAGGGAGACCAGCTTTCAGGAACTATAGCCACACCCAGTCCACTTCCCTTGTAACTGTCCCATTGCTGAACCAGCAATGCTAAGTCAATCCAAGTAGAGCCCTAGAAGATGTTGAAACAATCTCTTAAACACAAAGCAAACTAACTTAAACTTCCTTTGTGAGAAGGGTGGCGTTACTGACAAATTCCCAAGTTTACTCATGTTTCTTGCTCTCAGTTCCCGAGATTTCTCATAACCTTAAGCACTGTGAACCACAATGCCACCCTATGCACACAGTATTGTGAAGCATTGCTCAGGGCTTGAACAGACTTCTGGTAGTGTTGTTTAACATTTGGGTTTCCTGTGATCTTCTAGGCTTTGGAAAGTAATAAAATAAAAGTTTAGA
Organism: Cetorhinus maximus; assembly: GCF_964194155.1. Classification (NCBI taxonomy): domain Eukaryota; kingdom Metazoa; phylum Chordata; class Chondrichthyes; order Lamniformes; family Cetorhinidae; genus Cetorhinus; species Cetorhinus maximus. Next base: position 88,653,169 of record NC_135893.1, read on the forward strand.
TTTAGGGCATGAACTGTGCAGTAAGTTTAGTGGAATGAACTGAAAATGTAATAATCAACAATACGGCCAAATACAGCAGTGGAAAGAACTTCACTAGGCATTACAAAAACAGAATTACCTGGAAAAACTCAGCAGGTCTGGCAGCATCGGTGGAGAAGAAAAGAGTCAACGTTTCGAGTCCACATGACCCTTCGACAGATCAGTTCTGTTGAAGGGTCATGTGGACTCGAAACGTCGACTCTTTTCTTCTCCACCGATGCTGCCAGACCTGCTGAGTTTTTCCAAGTAATTCTGTTTTTGTTTTGGATTTCCAGCATCCGCAGTAGTTTTTTGTTTTTTTCACTAGGCATTATATTGATACAAACTGCATGATGCTTTGGTAATCCTCTCAATAACACTGGATCTTTCTTTAGAACATAGTCTCTTTGCTGTTTATGGGATCTTGCTGTGAGCAATTTGGCTTAAATTACAACATTGTCACACTTCAGTATTACTGCCCAGGCTGTAAAGAGCTTTGGGACTCCCAAGGTCATAAAAGGCCCTATATAAAAATGCAAGCTCTTTCTTTCAATTTAGATCTGGATCAAGGTCTGTAGCGGAGCTTTTACACTGGCCAGGGTTTTCCGTTCATCAGGCAGGCAGTCCCGGGAACAGCCAGGAAATGGCTCGCCGCCCGAGATTGGACCCCAACTGCGATTTCACGTCGGCTGGCCAGTTAACAGCCAGCGTGAAACACGCGCTGCTGGGATAGGGGCGGTAGGAGGGTGAGTGTGAAAATCTGCGCATGCGCAGGGGGTGCTCCCCCCTGAAAGCTCCCCGAGGGCAGAGAGCTGCCTCAGGGAGCTGAAGAATCGGAGAAACAGAAATAAAGATTTTAACGATGATATAAACACGTCCCCACATGTGACTCAGTCACATGAAGAGGGACATGTTTAAAATGATGGTGAAAAATATTCAATGGATTTTTACTTACTGTTGGAAACCTCATCCCGCCCATGGATGAGGCTTCGTTAAAAATCCAAATGCCTATTCATCCGCCCGCTAACTGTAAGGTTGGACGGGCAGCGAAAAATACAAATTATTTAATTCCTTAAGGGCCTTTATAGGCCTCTTAATTGGCGGTAGGCGCGCTGTAGACTCTTGCGCGCCTGCCGACTGAAGGTTGACGAGAATGCTCGATGACGTCAGGTCACTCGCCCGACGTCTTCACACGTGATTTTATGCCCGATCGGGTTGGGCATGCGCCTGCCCAACGAACGTAAAATCCTGCCCACCGAGTTCCGCTGGAACCATGCGCAATTGGGATCTTCCCACCCTCCCTTCACCGAGCTTGCACTGGACCTGGGGAAAGAAGGGGTCAAGCTCCTGGTGACGTACCAAAATAATATGCATATGACAGAAATACCTCACCTAACACATACATCTTTATTTTGGGGTCAGTCAGGGCTCAGTGGGTAACACTCACCTCTGGCTCAGAACGTTGTGGGTTCATGCCAATTAGTTCCACACTCCAGCTACTCCTGCAACCCACCCAAGTGCCCACCTCATCATAGAAATGCCACTGTAGGTCCACCAAGAACAACAAATTTGCATTCACATAGAGCCTTTCATGACCTCGGGATGTCCCCAAACACCTTTATTGGAAATGCAGTCACTGTTGTGAATTTCCATTAAGTTTGGAATTGTGATTCTGTCAGGTTGTGAACAACATATTTAAATATATTGTTGGTCCAGGATTATTTGGTAAAGCCTATGAGATGAGGTGAGGGGACCTGCCATTGGAGGAGTCTGGCAATTGAGGCCTGTATCTATGCTAAGTTGATGGCATCATGTGACACTGGGCAACGGTCCATTTTGAAAACATGAAATGGCACCTAAATTTACCTCTCCATTCCCGCCATTTTAATCATGGTTACGGCGTGGGCTGTAAAATTGGGCGGAAACCCATTGTGCCTGATCCCTGCCCATTTTTATATTATTGTCCCTTTCTGCTGTGATTTCTGTGATCACGGAAGCGTCTGTCCAAATATGGGTTGGCGTATTCAATGGAGGCGGTAATGACAATGTAGTGCCATGTATCTCAGCAATACTGAACATTAAATTTTTAAGCACCTTACACATTGCAACACAGGCATAAGTAACTGTACACAGCAGTCAGTGAAATGCAGGGTCATTTGGTCAACAGTTCCACAGTACTACATTTATCAGAGGCATGTTCTCATCTTAGCCCCTAGTCTAAAGCTTGTAGTATCAGCTATTTTCAACCCCAATGATAAGTTCCCAGTTGGAGGTAGGAATACCACCAAGGACCCAAGTGAAAAGATTAAATGATGTTAACGCTGGTAAATACATGGGTTGGAGTCAGTCAGTGAGGCATTAATTCCCGTCCATCACACTCCTGACAATGACTGTGCTGGAGAGCAGGATCTGCCCTTTGGTTCCATGGGATTTAGTCCAATCTACTTCATCACACATCAGTGAGCCGCAAAATGTTATTATTTTTTTTTTTTGCTGGTGTCTGTGTGAAAGAGCAAAATAAAATAATTTATTTTCACTATTTCTTCAATTCATTGAGACATTACAGTGTTGTCACCGAGTCAATTTACTTTAGGGTTGTGAAAGATGATTCTTCTGTGATACTCTTAATTCATCATCTCAAATGCTCCCATTATTATTACCAGTTGCAGTGACAGATCTGTTATCACTAGACTGTCTGGGAGACTCTTTCCACCCCAGACAAAATGCAGCACACTGCAGATGCCGAAAATCAAAAGTAAGAACAGAAAATGCTGGAAACACTCAGCAGGTTAGGCAGCATATGCGGAGAGAGAAGCAAAGTTCATGTTTCAAGTCGATTGGCTTTTAAAATCAGAACATATTGACTTGAAACATTAACTCGGTTTCTTTCTCCACAGATGCCACCTGACTGGCCCAGTGTTTCCAGCACTCTGTTTCTGTGTCTCCCTCTTCCTGGGTGTCTCTTCATCCAAGAATGTCTATTTTATCCCCCTCATACTTTTGAAGCTATATCCGGAAAGACTTTGGACACAGAAGATTGAAACTTACTTTTGGCATTACTAATTTTTACTTAATTTCTGTTGATCAGTAATCAAATAAAGTAATCAAATTTATGTTTACGAGCAATAAGTTGAACGTACGTAATGTACAACCTGCAACACACTTCATAAAACCTATGTTCAGAGCCTGTTATTCTTTTTATTTCATTCGTTCATGGGATGTGGACGTCACTGGCTAGGTCAGCATTTATTGCCCATCTCTAACTGCCCTTGTTCAGAGGGGATTTTAAGAGTCAACCACATTGCTGTGGGTCTGGAGTCGCACGTAGGCCAGACCAGGTAAGGATAGCAGAAACCAGATGGGTTTTTGCAATAATTGGCAATGGTTTCATGGTCATCATCAGGCTTTTAATTTTTTTAATTCAAATTTCACCATCTGTCGTGGTGGGATTCGAACCCAGGTCCCCAGAGAATAACCCTGGAATACTAGTCTAGTGATAATATCATTATGCCGCCGCCACCTCCCCTGATCATCAAAGTCTAGTCGTTTCTAACCAGCCCAAATTCACATTCGAACCTGAGAAAGTTCATTCTAGGCATACCTGAGGCAGGACTTTGCCCTTGGTGGGGGGTGCTCGGTGGGAGCGGGCAGGGTTGGTCGGGAAGCCGACCGCTGCCCGGGATCGGCACTGCACTGTGATTTTACGCGGGCGGGCCAATTAAGGCCTGCGCAGCGCTGAACGCGAACGGCAGCGCTCAACGCTGCCTGTGCAGGCAGGGGGAGGAAGGCGAGCGGGCCTAGCATGAACTTCGCGCATGCGCGCGGAAGAGCGCTTCAATCTCCGAGGCACGGAGCTGCCTCAGGGAGATGAAGCGCTGTTTAAAAAAAAATGTAATGAACAAAATAAAAAAAAAGTCATAAAACGTGTCCCCTCATCTGACTCTGTCACATGAGCAGAGACATGTTTTTAATTCAAGTGTAAAAAGCCACTTGGCCTTTTTCGCCTGCCCGCAAGGTTGGATAGGCAGTGTCAATTTGAATTTAATTACCTTTTTAGTGGCCTTGCTAGGTCTTTTAATTGAAAATATCGCGGGACTACGCGACGACGTCAGGATGCTCGTCCGACGTCATCGCTCGTCATTTTATGCTTGGCTGGGTCGGGTGCCCGCCCACCCACCAAGCTCAATATTCTTGCCCCTGACTTCTTTCCACGTCACCAAGACTCCCACCCCTGACTTCCACTTTCTTAAGAGCTGCACCTGATCACAAGAGCAGGAACCTTAATACAAATGAGAAAGAATGGAACAGCTATTGTCTAAACGAAGGACAATTCAAACATCCTTTCTTACACTTTGGATCATTTACACTTTTTCCCTCTTGCAGTTGGCTCTTAATAATGGTGTGCTCCCACCCTCCTCTCTCTCTCTCAAATTGGTTAAGAAAAAGACTTGCATTTATAATCGCGCTTCTCACGATCACTGGATGTCTCAAAGCACTTTGCAGTCAACAAAGTACTTCTGAGGTGCAGTCACTATTGTAATATAGGAAATGTAGCAACTAATTTGCACTCAAACTCCCACAAAAAGCAATGTTAAAATAGCCAGATAATCTGTTTTTCTGATGTTAATTTTGGGATAAATAATGACCAGGACACTGGGAATAATTCCCCTGCTCATTTTAAAATAGTGCATTGGGGTCTTCTATGTCCACCTTAGACAGAGAGAAGAGATCTCAGTTTAATGTTTCATCTGTAAGACGCCACCTCGACAATGCAGTACTCCCTCGGTACTGCACTGGAGTGTCAGCATTGATTTTTGTGCTCAAGCCCTAAAGTAGGACTTGAATCCGGAACCTTGTGACTCAGAGGTGACAGTGCTACCAACTGAGACACAGCTAACACTCTAGAATGCAGAGTAGTTACACCTACTTGCCTTACAAAGGGATACAGCTATTACATAATATAATGTTGAGTCCTTAAAAAATACACTTCACTAATAGCATTGCCCCAAGGTATCTATATAACATTTTTAAAGTCTTGGATTTAGCATGCCACTTGTAAGATTTACGTTTAAAATTACATAAAAGATATAACAGAAAAACAGGCCAATTGATTCAACAGATCTATATCAGTGTTTATGCTTCATAGAAGTTTCCTCCTATCCTAATGCTTTCTTCCTCATGTTTATTTAGCTTCTCCTTGAATGAATTAATACTCTTCACCTCATGCTAGTTGAAGGCCAAATATTTGCCAGGATATCAGGTACAACTCCCCTGTTCTTCTTCAAAAAAGCACCATGCGACTTTTACGTCCACCTGAGAGAACAGACAGGGCCTCAGTTTAAATGATACATCTGAAAGATCGTACCTCTGACAGTGCAGCACTGATATATCTGAAAGATCGTACCTCTGACAGAGCAGCACTGATATATCTGAAAGATCGTACCTCTGACAGAGCAGCACTAGAGTGTCAGCCTGGATTTTATGCTCATGTCTCTGGACTGGGGCTGGTTCCCATGACCTCCAGACCCAAAGGCAAGAGTATTACCAACTGAGCCACAACTAACATTAAGTGATACCAGTAAATATTGACCAAGAATCCAACATCGATCCATATTAATAGGTTTGTCATTAAAATCCACATAACCAATTCAAAGTATAACAAACTTGAGCATCTTGGGAATACTTCACTTACATCAACATTTTAACAAACTGCAAAAATCCATGAAGCATTTGTGCACAACCCAGCTCGTATTCACTCAAGGACTCTGCAATCTAACTTCAAACTTGGAATTAAGAGAATATATTTTGCAAGTGCTTTTTAAAAAAAAATCGAGAAGCCTGATTTGAAATCTTGAGTGGAAAATTACAAGTAAACTTTAAAGCAGCAGAGACAGTCAAAAATTCCAAATTTGATCAGAAAATTTTGAAAACCATCGGAGGGTCTTGTCCCAACATTTATCCCTCAACCAACACTCAAAGCAGATTTTATAGCCAATTACTTCACGGCTGTTTGAGAGCTTGCTGTGCATAAAGTTTCTAAATACTTTTTGAATGCTCATTATTAAAACTATATATTTTTTTAAAAATGAAGAAGCCCTTAAGAATTTAGGGCCAATACTTCACAGCTTAACCATACAGCCAATTCTTCCTACATATTCCAGCTTTGTCATTGAATTAGGTCAGTGTTCCGGTAGGAATTACTCTCTCCCGTTAAACATCCTGGTTGCAGCCTTGCTGCATGCAAATGTTATGGATTCTAAAACAAGGAAGCCCCTTTATAGGGCTATCAAGAGATTTGCTTACCTCACAGTTGCCTTGTTCAGAGGATCTACACACAAAATATTAAACTTTTGTCCCCCACCCCAAGGTGCCACTAGACCTTTTCCAGTTTGCTACAATAAACCTTCTTCAGAAAGTCAGCAAAGCGGCCAAACTTGCAGATGGTACCAAAATAAAAATTGGGGCAGTGAAATAATAAAAGCAGTTACAATATGAGTGAGGAGCAAGATACACAAAGTGAACAAGAACAGCAGACCACATTTAGTGCAGAAAAGTGCAAGGTAGTGAAAAGATGGCTGACCCACATACTCCACGAATGGTACTGAAATAGCCAATGCTGAAACCAGAAGGAGACTTTGGAGCCTACATAGACTCCACATTCAGCTGGACCAATACAATGTAGATTCAGTCAAAGCAATAGGATCCAGAACAATAAGCAAAAAAAATAAAGAAGGTCAGGCTCAAACTGCACAAGGGTCTGATTGGATTGCACCTTGAGCACTGCATCCATACATTCAAGTCTGCCTCAGCTCATCTGCTACTGAAACCCTCATCCACGCCTTTGGTGCCTCGACTTGACTATTCCAATCTCTCCTGGTCGGCCTTTCATCTTCCACCCTTCATAAACTTTTCTCAGGTTCCTCCACTGCCTCAGCCCTCCCCATCTCTGTAACCTCCTCCATTCCGACAACCCTCCAATGCCTCTGCAATCCTCCAATTCTGGTCTTTTCTGCATCCCCAATTTTAAAATTGCTCCACTATTGGTGGCTGTGCCTTCAGCTGGCTAGGTTCTAAGCCCTGGAATTCCCCTTCTAATCCTTTCCAATTCTCTTTCCTCCTTTGAGGTGCACTTAAAACCTACATCTTTGACCAAGCTTTTAGTAATCTGTCCCAATACGTTTGATCAACACTTCTGTGAAGTGCCTCAGGCCTATTACTCCATTAATGGTGCTATATAAATGCAAGTTATTGTTGTTGCAAGCAATGCAGAAAAAAGCCACAGGGTATAATTCCTGCCTAAGTCCTGCAATAGCTTTGGTGGAGGATAAGGACAAACAGCACAGGCTGCTGTTTGTAACAAAACCAGAAGATGTTGGAAATACTCAGGTCAGGCAGCGTCTGTGGAGCGAGAGAGAGAAACAGTTTCAGAAAAGTTCAACAACCTTTCATCAGAATTGGGAAAAGTTACAATGGTTTTGAGCAGGTGATAGGCGAAAGGGTGGGGGGGGCGGGGGGGAGGTAAAAAAATCCCCAAATGGAAGATCTGTGATAGAGTGGAGGCGGGAGAGATTAAAAGACAAGAGGTTTCATGATGTAAGAGATTAATAATGGGATGAGTAAAGAAACAAACAGATGTGACTCGGGGTGATGTCAATGGCAGGTTCCTAAGAAGCTGGCGTTGGAAAGCAAAGGAAACAAAATGAGAAAAACAAGAGAGGGGAAATAAAACCTGCAAGCAAAAATAAAACACAAAACAAAACAGGGTAGAGATTACGATTTAAAATTGCTGAACCGAATGTTGAGTCCAGAAGGCTGTCAAGTGCCTCGTCGAAATAGGAGGTGCAGCTCCCTTGAGCTTACACACGTTTCATTGGAAACGCTGCCGCTGTTTGTCCCGGTTCTCAGGGGTTCGGTTGGTTGCTGGCTGAAGTTGCAGCAAGACATTGGGAGAACTCCGCAGAAACTGAAACCTCCAAATCATACAAAACTAGACCTCTTCAGCCCTCCAGTAAGGAGGCCTCAGAGAGGGATTTATATGTTGTTTATTGCTGCAGGTATTTTGTTGAGGTACGTAAGACAGTAAGAAACAAAAATGTGAAAAATCACTTCAAAAGTAAATTGTGGGAGTAGGTCAAAGGTTAGAACCATAGAACACTACAGCACAGAAAAACACGCCATTCGGCCCTTCTAGTCTGTGCCGAAATACTATTCCGCTAGTCCCATTGACCTGCACCAAGTCCATAACCCTCCCATCCATGTATCTATCCAATTTATTTTTAAAACTTAAGAGTGAGCCCACATTTACCACGTCAGATGTCAGCTCGTTCCACACTCCCACCACTCGCTGAGTGAAGAAGTTCCCCCTAATGCCCCTCCTAAACCTTTCCCCTTTCACCCTAAAGTCATGTCCTCTCGTGTTTATCTCTCCTAATCTAAGTGGAAAGAGCCTACTCGCATTTACTCTGTCTATACCCCTCATAATTTTGTAAACTTCTATCAAATCTCCCCTCATTCTTCTACGCTCCAAGGAATAAAGTCCCAACCTGTTTAATCTTTCCCTGTAACTCAACTCCTTAAGACCCGGCAACATCCTAGTAAATCTTCTCTGCACTCTCTCAATCTTACTGATATCCTTCCTGTAGTTAGGCGACCAGAACTGCACACAATACTCCAAAGTTGGCCTCACCAATGTCTTATACAACCTCACCATAACATCCCAACTCCTATCTTCAATACTTTGATTTATGAAGGCCTGTATGCCAAAAGCTTTCTTTACAACCCTGTCTACCTGTGACGCCACTTTCAGGGAATTATGTATCTGAACTCCCAGATCCCTTTGTTCCTCCACACTCCTCATTGCCCTACCATTTACTGTGTATGTCCTACCTTGGTTTGTCCTTCTAAAATGCAACACCTCACACTTTTCTGAATTAAATTCCATCTGCCATTTTCTGGCCCATTTTTCCTCTGCAAGCTTTGAAAGCCTTCCTCGCTGTCCACAACGCCTCCAATCTTAGTGTCATCAGCAAACTTGCTGATCCAAGTTACCACATTATCATCCAGATCATTGATATAGACAACAAACAACAATGGTCCCAGCACAGATCCCTGAGACACACCACTAGTCACAGACCTCCAGTCTGAGAAGCAATCATCCACTACCACTTTCTGTCTTCTCCCACACAGCCAATTTCAAATCCAGTTTACAACCTCTCCATGGATACCAAGTGTCTGAACCTTCTGAATTAACCTCCCATGTGGGACCTTGTCAAAGGCCTTACTAAAGTCCATGTAGACACAGCCTTTCCTTCATCTAATTTCTTGGTAACCTCCTCGAAAAACTCTACAAGGTTCGTTAAACACGACCTACCACGCACAAAGCCATGCTGACAATCCTTAATCAGCCCTTGGCTGTCCAAATAATTGTATACCTGATCTCTCAGAATACCTTCCAATAATTTACCTACTACTGACGTCAGGCTCACTGGCCTGTAATTACCTGGTTTACTTTTGCAGCCTTTTTCAAACAATGACACAACATGCGCTACCCTCCAATCCTCCGGCACTTCACCCGTGGCTAAGGACATTTTAAATATTTCTGCCAGGGCCCCTGCAATTTCTACACTAGTCTCCCTCAAGGTCCGAGGGAATATCATGTCAGGCCCGGAGGATTTATCTACCTTTATTCGCTGTAAGGCAGCAAGCACCTCCTCCTCTTTAATCTCTATATGTTCCATGACACTACTGTTTGTTTCCCTTACCTCCTTATACACTAAGCCAGTTTCCTGAGTAAATACTGATGCAAAAAAACTGTTTAAGATCTCCCCCATCTCGTGAGGCTCCACACAGGTTCAAGGCTTGAACAAGCTAGCACCAAATCTGGGGCTGATACCAGGAAATTCTTCACACAAAAATATATTTTTCCACAATATGGAATGGTTTCTAGAATAAAATAAAAGCAAAATACTGCTGACGCTGGAAATCTGAAATAAAAACAGAAAATGCCGGAAAATCTCAGCAGTTCTGGCAGCATCTGTGGAGAGAGAAACAGCTAATGTTGAGCCCGTCTGAAGGACCAGCTGAAGTCATATGGACCCGAAATGTTAACTCTGTTTCTCTCTCCACTGGTGCTGCCAGAACTGCTGAAATTTTCCTGCATTTTCTGTTCTTATTATGGAATGATGTCTGATAGGGTAGTGGATCTCACAAAGAGCAATGAAATAAGTGACCACATAATGATGTTAGTTGAATGATAAATATAGTGGCCAGAATGCCAGGCGGACCTCTCCTGCTCTTCTTCATACTGTGTCAGGAGATTTTGTTTTATATCCACCTGAACAGGGCAACAGGGCCTCAGTTGAACATCTCAACTGAAAACCAGTACCTCCAACAGTGCAGCACTCCCTAAGTACTGGTGCTAGGAGCATTAGCCTGAATTATCTGCTCAATTCTCTGGCGTGAGGTTCAAATCCGCAACCTTAAATTTCAGGAGAGGGTGTTACACACTAAGCCAAAGCTGACACCCATCAAAATAGGACAAATTGTCAAACCGCAGTGGTTTTGTTGCCCTACATATTTTATTTTGAAATCAATCACCTCAGTGCGTGGTTCTTTCCTATATCAGGGTCACAGTTACCGCATCAATCAGATGACCTTCTAAAGGGGGCTTGGTGATCTAAGCTATGCGGTTGATGTGCTTGCTGTCTACCTCTCCAACTTTCCATTCTGCCCCATTACCCTTCACAGGGCCCTTAGTCATGGGAATCAAATACAACAAGCCATTCGACGGGACATTGTGGGCTACTGCCCACACATTTGACTGCTGCTGCACCTCTCAAGATGTTTCCTTGTCCCTCTCCCCATGAAGGAAAATAGCTCAAGTCAGTCAAACGATTGTCAGAGTGACCCCATCACCACACAGGATTAGGGTATAGCGAGGGTCAAACGCTGGTGTGGGCTGAGAGAATTGGTCTGAGCTACCAATGGTGATAGGGGGTGCTGGCACCAGCATTGATGTCGGTGCCCTGTTCTAGGAACGTAGAAGAAGAAAACAAAAACAAAGAAGCAGTTTTTCCACAAACACCTCACCCGTCCGCAAATGACCTCCTGTACCCAGTGAGAAGGTGCCAACTGGGTACATGAAAGGAAAGAATTCAGCTTGACTGTGATGTTTCCTCAAGTGTAATAACCTACCAGTGCTTACCAGCCACAATCCTGATGCTAAGGCCCAACTGGCATGAGAGATGGTGAGACCCACAACCCAGTGTGAGTTCCTGCCTTTAGGAGCATGTCAATTGTATATTAATTGTGTTCAAATTGTATGCATTCATCTGAGCCCCTATAAATAGACACAGACTGAAACTGTGGTTGTTGGGTTAGGAGCTGTATGCTTATCATGTGTAATGTAATTGAACTACATTTACCTTAATTAGCAACAAATCTGCTTCTGTTATGTTTCTTTTGGGCTGTAACTTAAAATCTGATGATCTTAATCCTAAACTTTAAAAAAAAAATCCCGTTTTGTTTTCTGATAATTTTACGTTGTGCATGATCAAATATTATCAAGTATAAAAGGAAAGTTAATCATTTTTGACATGCGACAAATAAATATAAAAAGGGTAAAGACTGGCTCCAGTTCCATCCTTCAACTGCTGGCTTTCTGGAGTAGAACACAGGGAAGGTTGGGTAAAAATGTGCATTTTGAAAACTGGGTGAACCTCCTCACACTCAGCTAACAGGGCATATACAGCACAGAAGGAACTAATTTTGACACTGGAAGATTAGAGCCTTGGTGGATGAATAACACAGCTAAAGCTTTCTGGTCCTCAATTGTAGTGGTCCTCCTGTATTAATGGAAACTTGAGCTGTGTTGATCATGTACGTACCTCTAATTAACTTTTAAAAATTCGTTCATGGGATATGGGCATCACTGGCTAGACCAGCATTTATTGCCCATCCCTAATCGCCCTAGAGAAGATGGTGGTGAGCTACCTTCCTAAACTACTGAAGTTCATTTGTGCCTGTTCAATCACTGAGCTATTTAAAGCACGTTTTTGGGCATAACTTGCAGTCTGAAATAGCTGGATTGCTAACTTTGTAATGCTGCGATGTGATACAGACTCCACTATTTTAAGAGGGACTGGGGAGGGGACGGTAATTTAATAGATTGTCTGGAGCCAGCTCCGAAATGAGAGCAATAAACTCACTCTTATTTAGATCTGCTGACATTTCCATTAGATAGTATCAATAGTAAGGCTGCAATTGTAGCACAGGTTGAAAAATTGAAAAAGCTGTACTGACAAGATATAGAACAATAGACTTTCAAACTGCCCTATAATGATGTGATGCTATCCTAATCAGCAAGTTCAATCTCAGCCTTGATATTCAGCTTCCTACTCTCTTCACCTACCATTTTCATCTCAACCATCACCCCACTCCCGCACCACCATCCCTCCACCAAACCCCACAACATCTTCACATGGACCTTTGCTCTTTTAATTGAGTTCCATTTACACTATGAATACTGTGGTGCAGTGACTATGTTACTGGACTAATTCAAGTCCCACTAGGCCAACAACAATAATTTGCTTAGAACAGTTCTGAAGAAGTCATACAGACTCAAAACGTTAACTGTCTTTCTCTCCACAGATGCTGTCAGGCCTGTTGAGTTTTTCCAGCAATTTTTGTTTTTGCTTCAGATTTCCAGCATCTGCAGTATTTTGCTTTTAACGATAACTTGCATTTATATATTGGCTTTAATGTAATAAAACCTCTTCAAGGCAACACCACTGAAGCATTATAGAACAAAATTTGTCACGGAGCCACGTATAGAGATATTAAGCCAGGTGACCCGAAGAGGTAGGCTTAACGGAGCATTTTAAAGGAAGAAAGTGAAGTAAAGATATAGGGAGGGAATTCCAGTGTTTAAGATTAGGCTGCTGAAGGCACAGGCATCAACAATGGAGCAAACCAAATTTGGGAAATGCTCAATTTGCAGAACAGAGATCTGGGGGGCAGTAGGAGCTCACAGCAATAGAGAGGGCGAGGTCATGAAGGGGGTCTGAAAATATGGTCAGGAATTTTATAAACTGAGGCATTGCTTGATTGGGAGCCAATGCAGAACAGCGAACACAGGAGTGATAGGTGAACAGGACTTAGTGCGAGCTAAAGCATGGGGCAGCAGAGCTTTGAAAGGCCTCAAATTTACAGAGGCTAGAATGTAGGAGAACAGCCAGAATTGCATGGGAATAGCCAAGCCTAGAGAAAATAAATGAGGTCTTGTGGCACAGTGGGTAGCACCCTGCCTGAGCCAGAAGCTCCGGATTCAAGCCCCAATCCAGGGCTTGGTGGCTAAGGAAGATGTATTCATAACGCAGCCAAACAGATATCAACTTGTAAATCCTTCCAACATATGCCAATGGTAGGAGGAAAGAGTGGGGTCAGCTATGTGATGGAAAAAAAATTCAAGCCTCTACCATCACAATTCATAGGTCCAGATACAAGATGCATGCGAAAGTGTGTTGCTGCAGCAACTCTGACTCCCTGGGGGTGCCGGCTGCCTGGAAGGCCGGTGTGGATCAGGTTGGTGCCAACAGCACATGGTTCAATCCCCGCCCTGGCTGGGGCGGCTTTGGGACCTGCCTCCTTGACTTACCCGTGGAGGAGGTCGTGGTGCTGTGAGTCAGACCTTCTTCCGTTCTCTGCCCAAACGAAGAGATTATAAAAGGTGTGGATGAAGTTTCAGCAGCAGACAAGCTGAGGTAAGGTCAAAGTCAGGCAATGTTAAGGAGATGGAAACAGGCAGTCTTAGTGATGCCACAGATGTGTGGTAGGAAATTCCTCTTGGGGTCAAAAATGACACCAAAGTTGCAAAGAGTCTGGTTTAGCCTCAGTCAGTTGCCAGGGAGAGGGGATGGAGTTTGTGAAGTGGTCCAAGAAGCAATGGCTTCTGTCTTCCCAGATTTGAAAAACATTTTTTAAAAAGTGGAAATTACAACATTGGGTGTCAGTAAAAATGATCATGAAGCTGCAATGTTGTCGTGGAAACCTAACCCATTCGCAAATACCTTTTGGAGAAGGAAACTTGCTGTCCTTACCCAGACTGGGTCAATGTGTGACTCCATTCCCACACCAATGTGGTTGACTCTGAACAGACCCAGCATGCCATTCTTGGGCAATAAACATTGGGCTTGCCAGCAAAGCCCACATCCTGAGAATGAATAAGCGAACAATCGCTTTTGACAATCATGGCAAATGGGGCTGATTTTAACCTCATCTTTCCTGGGGGAAATCAGGCCAGCGAACAGTTTAAAAAAAAGGCCTCTCCGATCCCAGTACTTTCCTGTGGGTTGTGATTTTAACCTGCCTTTTTGAGCAGGAGAGAGGGAAGTACACCCTGCGAATACTCGCACATATTTGGCTGTAATTTTAACCCGAGGCTTGAACAGGGATAGACTGCTCCTCTGGGACCTATGAGGAAGCTATGGACCACTCTTACTCAGTGGTGTTCCTCCTCCTACCCTGCCAGTTGCATGGCAGGACCTTCTACACTGCCTCTGGTGTTATTCCAAATAATGCAAGTCACGCATCATGAATTCAATGCACCTCTTTATGCAAAGGGCGGAAAATGTTTGAAATAATTTGGAAGCTGGGTAATGAAGTCAAAAATATAGCTGAACCTAAAATGGAAACACTGGGGTAAATAGGAACAGGTGAAAGCCATTCAGCCCCTTGAGCATATCCCACCATTCAAGGCTGATTTGTACCTCAGGTCCATTTACCGACCGTTGCTTCATATCCCCGATATTCTTACCGAGCAAATATCTGTCTGTCGACCGCCGGCACCCACGGCCCTTTTGGGGAAAGAGTTGTAGATTTTTCACAACTTCCCATCTCACCAGGCTGATGGGCTTTGGGCAGCCAAACAGTCAGTTTTTAATTTGAATTTTATGATACTAAATGATTAAAATAATTTGTAATATATACCAAACGGCAATTTATTTCTCCAGTCTACTTTAGGGAAAACTAAAGTTCAATGCTGGGAAAAAAAAATTGGCTTGCAATTGATTCTGCCTTCTGCTCTTAAAAGATCTGGATCACTCTAGCTACAGCACATGCCACATCACAAAGACAGAGGAAGATGACAGGAAAACATCCCACACTCTGAAATGTACAGTCTTCTCTATAACACATGCTGCCTTTGAGAACAGTACAGCTTTTCCAGTAATACTTACCTGTCAAATTTTAATGCATCATATCTTAATGGTATCCATTTGCTACACCTACCTCCATTCCCATTCTACCCACCCTGGGTAGGCACCACTATGGCACTGTTCCACATAGCATTAGCTGCGCCAGGATCTCTTTCCCCACTCTCCCTCCTCAAGTCACCAGTGCTTGTGTCTTAGTCCCATCCCCAGG
This sequence comes from Cetorhinus maximus, assembly GCF_964194155.1. Taxonomy (NCBI): domain Eukaryota; kingdom Metazoa; phylum Chordata; class Chondrichthyes; order Lamniformes; family Cetorhinidae; genus Cetorhinus; species Cetorhinus maximus. The sequence continues at coordinate 88,668,607 of NC_135893.1, forward strand.
AGAAGTCCAGTTTCCTATAAATGCCATGAACTGCCACCCAATTCTTTCATCCCAGGTTCTATCCCACCCACTCAAATGCTCACACATTGCAGAATTTGCTTGTGTTATTACCACACATCAGCCCCTTCCTACAAAACTCGTAAACCTCCAGCTCCCGCCCAATGCTACCATGCCCTGTACCCCTCACTGCAATTGGCCAGTATCCTGAAACACCAGGAAGTTCTCCCCACTCCCACAATCATACAAAATCTTCATACCTTCAATATAGTTCTATTAAACTTACAACTTAGCCCTGTGCCGGCTAAGCCCATAGGCATCCAATCCTGCCAAGACACCCATACTCACTCTCATTGTGCTTACCTGCCTCATACTCAGCTGCAACCTGGATCAACACTTTCCTACTTTCACCCTGTCCATTTTAAAAGGAATCGTGATAAAATTGGATACATAGGTAAACAAGCATAGGCAATCAAATCAAGATCGCTGATACGCAATTTCTATGCTGATAGGGTCAAACTCCACGATGTGCATAAAAGCACTGATAACACTCCCACAAAAGTGCCCAATAAAAATGCAATTTTCCAAACGTGCATAGATTTCTCTCAACCAAGGAGGTGGAAAAAGGGACAGAGATCCATTAGGTCAAGTCTCTGCCTCACACCATTTCCTAGATGGGTGGTACTGGGTTGGTACTTGGTATAATGACTCAAGCGAATTGAAAGCAGGCATTCCTGGTTTCCTTGCCTCAATTTCCTCACTTTTGTGTGCTCAAAGGAACCAGGACCTTGGGACTTGTGCTGGGAACAGATTGGGCTGCCCACCCTTGCTGAAAGAGCTCTGCAAGGATTTATCACGTGACTCCCTGCCTCCAACAATCCCACCCACGTGTTCGCTCCATTGGTTGCCCAATATGTCCATCCTCACCGGGTCCCGCCTTCCCATGGCCAATTGGAAAGTGAATCGACTGACCGTTTCCTGGTGGGATAATGCTTGACCGTCAGGCAAAGGGCATTTCTTTCTCCTCGCTCCAACGCTTAACTATCTAAGAATCAAAACCGTTCAAAGAAAATGAAATTCCTGATGGTTTTCCTCCAGGAGTTGCAGCAGTGTCCTGGAGATTTATTTTCAGTTCCTAGAGATTCCAGGCCCATCCTGGAGGGTTGACAACTCTACCAGAGGATCAGGGATTCTGTTAACATAGGGTAAAGGCCTTCTGCTGAACCCCTAATCTGGAGATGGGTCCAGAGAAAAGGTTAGTGTATTCCATGGACAGCTGCACATCCTCAGCACCTTAGCTACAATGGACACTCTTCATGTATATTCCTGGCACAGTAAATGCTGACAGGTTACTCTAAACATCGAAGGCACCACAAATCCCAAAGTCCAGATCCATACTATCTGATGATCCCCAGAAAGTAATAGTGAATAGGGACCAGATCGGATTTAGCCCCTGGGTATCACCCCCCACCCTCGTCCCCGTCCCAGGCTGAAGGGCCAAGGCCCATTCTAATGTTGCTACAGCCATTCCATTTCTGCACAGACCCCAGATTAAAACTGGGGATTTGCCGCCACTTGTGGCTCAGTCAAACAGCAGATGGTGGATCCATCATAACTGTACAGTCGATGGGCACCGCTTTAACAAAATAAAGAATGTAAAGTATGCCAACAACTTTCAGGACAAATAAAAATGGCCCAAGAAACACAATGTAGGCATTTGCACGCTATTAAAATATTCAAAATCCAGTTTGTTGCTGAAGGAGAGCGGCTGGCAAATTTAATTACACTGGCCTCATTGCACTTAGAATTTCCCAGCACAGAAGGAGGCCATTCATTCCCTCATGCCTGTGCCAGCTCAAAGAAAGGGCTATCCAATTCATTCTACTCGCCTGCTCGTTCCCCATAGCCGTACAAATTTTTTTCAACTTATATATCCAAATCCCATTTTAAAGTTATTATTGAATCTGCCTCCACCACCCTTTAAGGCAGTGCATTCCAGGACATAACTTGATGTGTTAAAAAAAATGCTCATTTCGCCCCCCTCTTTTTTTTCAAAAAAAACTAATTGCCTTAAATTCTGTGTCCTCTTATTATTGAGCCCCAGTGGAAACAGCTTCTCCTTAACATCAAAACTTCTCATAATTGTGAACACCACTAACAAATCTCCTCTTCACCTTCTCTGTTCTAAAGAAGAACAATCCCAGTTTATCCAACAGGCGAAAAGTGGACAATGCTGGCTTGCTGCACTAGAGTAGCCCTCATGGATGAGGCCCAATAGCTGATTTAATTCCAAGGAAATTTGACTTTGGTTAAATGTATCACTAGCATCAAAACCACCCAGCGATTTTCAGTGATGCAAATCTGACTCTGCAGAACTTTCCTACTTACCACACCGTTCCTTCAAATAACATTTGTACAGATCTATATCTTTGACAAACTGCGTATTACATTTTTAAATTTACAGCACCAGAATGACTGTATCTCTTTTTTAAAAAAAAAAATGGAAATACAAATGCCTATATGCGCACGAGGGAGGGATGTGAGAGCCAGAGCGAGATATAAACCCACAAAAGGCCAAAGTTCTATCTGCACACTATTCTTAATTCATGTGTAAATATTGCTAGAGTTTCAGAAAGGGCTGTAATATTAGAGAGCCGACTGATCATTAACTGAATTGACTCCCTGCTTGATATGCTGGCTCCATTTTACAGCAAACTGGCTGCAATGGAATTGAGCAAAACAAAAAAGGTGAATGTACGTAACAATATGTGAATCCCTCTGGACTCTGCATAATAACAGCCTGGTTTTCAGCTTCTTCATTGGAGACAAGATAGTTTCCCCTACCTTAAACAGCAAGATTAAAAAGCAAGAGACTGCAGGTTGAGGGGCTAGCCAGCATATGACCTGCAATCTAAATGTGTGTCTTCACTGTATTTTTGTCATTCAGATGTTTAATGAAAAATGACGTTTAAAAAAAATTTACATAGCAACACATTGATCGTGAAAGAGTCACTTTTGTCACAGCAGAAATGTGGCAGCCTATTCGTGCACAGGAAGATCCCACAAACAGCAAAATGATAGTAACTAGACGTTGGTAGGGTTGATATTGGCTCCAAGCCACCAGGGAGTACTCCTCTTGATCTTCTTCAAATAGCGCCAGACCAAATCGATAGCCCATCTGCTGCACCTACGACAGTGCAGTGCTCCCTCAGTGCTGCATTTAGAGTGCCAGCTTAGATTTTGTGCTTAAATCTCCAGAATGAGACTTGAACCCACCACTCCCTGACTCGGAGGAGTGTGCGCTACTCACTGATCTGGGGATGACACATACAGCTTTAAACTATGTCAAATTTCCTCCAATTAAATATTGCAAGACTGAAGCCATTGTTTTCAGTCCCCACACCAAACTCTGTTCCCTAGTCAAAAACAGAATTACCTGGAAAAACTCAGCAGGTCTGGCAGCATCGGCGGAGAAGAAATCAGTTAACGTTTCGAGCCTTCATGCTGGAGATTGGCTTTCCGTCAACTCCAGCATGATGCCACCACCAAACACATCTTCCCTTCACCCCCCCTGACGGCATTCCGTAGGGATCGTTCCCTCCGGGACACCCTGGTCCACTCCTCCATCACCCCCTACTCCTCAACCCCCACTTATGGCACCTCCCCATGCCCACGCAGAAGATGCAACACCTGCCCCTTCACTTCCTCTCTCCTCACCGTCCAAGGGCCCAAACACTCCTTTCAAGTGAAGCAGCATTTCACTTGCATTTCCCCTAACTTAGTCTACTGCATTCGTTGCTCCCAATGCGGTCTCCTCTACATTGGAGAGACCAAACGCAAACTGGGCGACCGTTTTGCAGAACACCTGCGGTCTGTCCGCAAGAAAGACCCAAACCTCCCTGTCGCTTGCCATTTTAACACTCCACCCTGTTCTCTTGCCCACATGTCTGTCCTTGGCTTGCTGCATTGTTCCAGTGAAGCCCAACGCAAACTGGAGGAACAGCACCTCATCTTCCGACTAGGCACTTTACAGCCTTCCGGGCTGAATATTGAATTCAACAACTTTAGATCTTAAACTCCCCCTCCCCCCATCCCCACCCCGTTTCTTCCCCCTCCTCCCACCGCTTTTTTTTCAATAATTTATATAGATTCTTCTTTCCCCACCTATTTCCATTATTTTTAAATCTAAAACTAAAACCTTGTTAGCCTTTCCACCCCACCCCCACTAGAGCTGTACTTTGAATATCCTGTCCTCCATTCTTAATTAGCACTTTTCTCAGACAAAACACCTCTTTGACCCTTTTGTCTGTGACATCTTTTGATTATCTGCTCATCTCCACAATCACCACACCCTCAATGTCTCTCTCTCCCCCCCCCCCGCACCCCCCCAACCTTAAACCAATTTATATTTCTCCCTTCTTCTAACTATGCTTCAGTTCTGCCGAAGGGCCATGAAGGCTCGAAACGTTAACTGATTTCTTCTCCGCCGATGCTGCCAGACCTGCTGAGTTTTTCCAGGTAATTCTGTTTTTGTTTTGGATTTCCAGCATCCGCAGTAGCTTTTTGTTTTTATCTGTTCCCTAGTCACTGACTCTATCCGTCTCTCTGGCAAAAGTCCGAGTTTATGCTAGTATGCTCTCAACATTTGATCCAAAGATGAACTTCCACCTCATATTTGTGCCATCATTAAAACCATCTATTTCCACCTCCATAATATCACTTGACTTCTCCCATCTCAGCTCACATGATGCTTAAACTCTCATTTATGCCCGTTATCTCTAGGCTTGACTATTCCAATGCATTCCTGCTGGTCTCCCACATTCCACACTCTGTAAACTTGAGGTTATCCAAAGTTCTGCTGCCCGTATCTTAACTCGGACTCCCATTCCCCTATCACACCTCTGCACATTGACCTATAATTGGCTCCTGGTCAGCAAAGTCTTGATTTTAGCTCTGTAATCTCCTCCAACCCCACAACCCTCTGAGATACCTCCAATCCTCTAATTCTGGCCTCTCATGAATCCCCATTTTCAATGGCTCCAGCATTAGTGGCTAAGCCTTCAGCTGCCTTGGCCCCAAGCTTTAGAATAACCTCCCCTCCTCACTTTCCTCCTTTAAGATTTTCCTTAAAACCTACGTCTTCGACCAAGCCTTACTTGGGTCACCTGACCCAACATCTCCTTATATTTCTCTGTGTCATACTTTGTTTTATATAGCTCCTGTGATGCACACTGGGACGTTTCATTCAGTTCAATATAACATAGAGTTCCTGTTGTTGATGTGCAGAAACAGGAATTGACAGTTTACCTGATCTCAGCTGGGGTCACTACATTGAGTTCAGTGACTCTGGACTAGGAAGGGGAAAATCTGCCAGAGTTTCCGCTCCTTACCTATGCCCCCTGGCCCTGCTGAAAATGTGCATATATGGAGGCCAAGTTCAGACAGAGTTGGACCTGGTGCCTATAATGAAGAATTAGCACCCAACGCTCACTGCCCATAATCATAGCTGAAGGATAGCTACTCAAGGACTCCTGAAGTTGGTAAATGCCTTTGGAACCTTATCCCTGCAAGAGAAAGCACCTTCAGGGAGAAAGATGGACCGGAAGTAAACACAATAAAAATACCTGATGTACAGGAACTGTAGGCTTCTTGCGTAGGGCACATGTACTGTTTTTGACTGAGTGTTGCATCAAGGAGCCTTAGCAAAACAGAAGTCAATGGAAATCAGAGGGAAAATTCTCCACTGGATGAATTCATATGTAGCACAAAGGAAGATGGTTGTGGTTGCTGGAGGTCATCAGCTCAGACCCAGGGCACCACCATAGGAGTTTGTCAGGGTAGTTTCCTAGGCCCAACCATCTTCAGCTTTTGGTCACCTCCAACATAAGGCCAGAAGTGGGGATGTTCACCAACGATTAGTGTTCAGTACCATTCACAATTCCTCAGAAACTGAAGCAGTCTATGCCCACACGCAGCAAGACCCAGACAACACTAAGTCTCAGGCTAATAATTGGCAAGGAACATTTGTGTCACACAAGTGCCAGGCAATAATTATGTCCAACAGCGTTATTATTGCTGAATCCCCACATCAACATCCTGGGACTCAACATTGACTAGAAATTTATTTGAGCAACCACAAACATTTGGCTACCAAATCAAGTTAGAGGCTGGATATTCAGCAGTTAGCAACTCATCTCCTCACTCCCCAAAGCCTGGCCATCATCTACAAAGCACAAGTCCGGAGTGCGATGGAATACTCTCCGCTTGCTTGGATGAGTACAGCACCAATACCACTCAGAAAGCTCAATGCTATCCAGGATCAAGCAATCCGGTTGATCAGCATCCCATCCACCACCTTAACCATTCACTCCCTCCACCGACAGCAGTGTCTACCATTTACATGATGTACTGCAGCAACTCACCAAGACTCCTTCAAAAGCATCTTCCAAACCCACAACCTCTGCCACCTGAAAGGACAAGGGCAGCAGACGCATGGGAACACCACCACCTGCAAGTTCCCCTCCAAGTTACACACCATCCTAACTTGTAGCTATATTTCCACTCTTCCCACAGTCACAGGGTCAAAACTTGAACTCCCTGTCTAACATGTGAGAGTAACTACACTGGACTGCAATGGCTAAAGGCAGCAGCTCACCACCATCTTCTCAAGGCCAATTAGGGATGGACAATAAATGCTGGCCTTGCCAGTGATGCCCACATCCTACAATTGAATAATAGAAAAATATTGTATAACAAAACGTGTAGTGTTTGCATAAGCAATGTAAAAAAATTCATTCGGCTGCTGCAGCATCACAAGCACCATTTGGCATTGTGAGAAGATGTTCTTAATGGGGTACAAGTTCCTAGAACATTGATATCTATCCTATTTCCATATCAACTCCCTGTCCCTCACATAGCCTGTTCTTTCGTTATCCCCTCATGCTTAATGGACAGTGTGTGATTTTATGGGTTGGTTGGTAGAAATGTTCGTTTACAATTATTTATTTTCGTGTTGCAAAATAGCAGAAATGAACGGTCAGATCCAACAATGGGACACAGAGGCATATACCTAATTTACAAGCTGTGTTTGTTCCCTTACCCCACCTGCCCACCCCTCCCCACTGACAATCTCATGGTTGTACTGCATGGGAAGAAATGTCAGACAAACAGGAGGCAAGCAGCTTTGTGACATTACCAAGCAAAGTTATCAGGCAAATTAACAGTGCAATATTTAGGTGTCTTAGGAGGCTCAGTAGGTAGCACAATTCACCCCTAAATCAGACAGTCATGAGTTCAAGTCCCGTTCCAGAAACCAAAGCAGGTAATCTAGGCTGACACTGAGGGGGTACCGCACTTTCAGAAAAAAAAACATCAAATCAAGGCCCAAATTAAACAAAAGTTGCTGGAAATACTCAGGAGGTCTGGTAGCACCTGTTGGGAAAGAAACAGAGTTAATGTTTCAGCTCGATGACGACCTGCTGAGCTTTTCCAGCATGTTCTGTTTTTTATCTGGGATTTACAGCATCTGCAATGTTTTGCTTTTGTATTACACTGAGGTTGGTCTGTTTCCCTCAGATGGAAACTATCACGTGGCACAGTTTGAACAGCAGCAGCAGAGTTCTCTCTAGTGTCCTGGCCAATATTCATCCTTCAATAAGCATCACTAAAACAAGCGATCTGGTCATTATCACACTGTCATTTGTGGGAGCTTGCTGTGTGCAAATTGGCTGCGGCGGCTCTTACATTACAGCAGTGACTGCACTTTGGAAAGTACTCCAACAACTGTAAAGCATTTTGTGATCCCCGGAGGTCGTGGAAGGTGCTGCAGAAATACAACGTTCTTCGTTTTCTACTAACACTGCTTGCTCTTACATTCAAGTGGTTGGTATGCATTCTTACACCATGAGCTGGGACAGGAATTGACAGTGAATCATCCACTAAACAAATAAGTAGAGAAAGGCCAACGATCTGACAGCTTTTACGTAGTGTATATGGTGAATTCATACTAATACATTAACTCCTAAAGCCTTAACCCACAAGAACACAAAGATAAACAAAAAGATATTTCCATAGCACTCCATTCATCTGGTAAAATGCCAATAATTGACCTTTAAGGCAGCAGAATGAATGATTTTGATAAAGTCAATAACTCTTTTCAAGAGTACACATCGCATGTTTGAGAGATCTGACTTTGTAGCTGTCCGGTTATTATTAACCGTGAGTCTCGACTTGACTAAGCTGTATTACATTATTGGTGGAAATCAGGCAGTGGCTTTCTTTGCCACTTTGTCTCCTGTGACCCATGGCTCTAGCACTGCCATCATCATCCATGTGCCATCCATAATCCAAAAGCATATGCATTTATATAGCACCTTCAATGTAGTAAAATTTCCTAAAGGGCTTTACGAGAGCAATTATCAAACAAAATTTGATACCAAGCCACATAAGGAGGTATTAGGCCAGGTGAACAAAAGCTCAGTCAAAGAAATAATTTAAGGAACTTCTTAGAAGGAGGAAAGGGAAGTAGAGAGGCTGGGAGGTTCAAAAACAAAAGACATGATTTGCTTTCCAAAAATAAAACATTTTCAGGAACAAAGGCAAAATATTGCCGATGGAAAACTGAAATAAAAACAGAAAATGCTGGAAATGCCCAGCAGGTCTGTTTTTACCTAATTCTCATGAATATAGACATCACCAGAATGACCAGGCATTGTTGCCCATTGCTAGCCGCCCTGAGAAGGCCTTATTAAAACAGGGGTTTAAGGATATATTGTGTGTATGGGGAAGCGGGCGGAAATGAGTGCCTGTCTATTGACCTCCTAAAATCTATAGACTTTATACAAACTGAGCTTGGAGTTGTCTAACTACAACACTTCAATTTTTTTTTTTGTCAGCCTGCCAAGTACGTTCAACCTTGGTGGTGTTCCAACTTAATGACCCTTAGCCCCTATCCTATGTTTCACTGTAATAAGAACAGTAATATACTGGCGAATCAGGGGATGCGGGAAGCTGTGGCTGAAGATCTCAAATTATAAAACTAGAAACGTGGATGGCTCCTCATTTATCACACAGTTAATAATTTGTAGCTTGACTGGGCAAATGCGAGTTTGAGCACCTCATCGAACATCATAATTTGTCTTCCAGCTAGTGACCGTCAAACAATTTGCAATTCATGAACTGCAGTATTGTTGACATATTTACTATTAAGAAAAAAGCCCAGGATATACAAGCCCTTGAAGCTCAGCAATCCTATTTGTGCATGTATGTCTTATTTTCTGGCTGTCCTGTTTGAATTTTATGGTCTTGGGGATTTGGAAAGCGCCATTTATCTGTGTCATCTGGGGATCTGAGTTACTCACCAGAGAAGCCTACAAGGAGTTTAGACAGCTCTGTTTTATGGGAAAAGTCCCCACCGTTGCATATTGGAAGATTAGTTGCTGTCTCGGAGAACTAATTTTCCCAAGAGTTTGGAAGAATTTCCAAGCATTTTTTTCCCCTAAATTTGAGCTACAGATTTTTGAACTGCCTCCCCAATACGTTGGTGCAACTAGTTTGTTATTCCCCCCCAGGAGTTGGTGTGACTGGGTTTTCTACTGCTCCCAGGGGTTGATGTTGCTGTTTTTTTTATTCCCCCAGCAAATGCAGATGGTGGAAGTAGATTCAATAATAGCTTTCAAAAGGAATGAGCTAAGTACTTTAAAAAAAAGGAAAAGTTTGCTGGGATTTGGGGAAGAGCAAGGGAATGGGAATAGTTGAATAACTCTTTCAAAGAGCCAGCGCAAGCATTGAGGTGCTATGAGTGAGACAAGGTCACTGTTTAATTGAGCATCCTGTTTCACAAGGGTACAGTTAGGAGCATCATAAAGCAGACAGCACTTGTGAGGCTATCCAATACTAAATTTTAATTCTATTTGTAACACGCAGATTTGATATTTTGAATTTATAGTTGCAATAAACCATCAGGTATGCTGTGTGCCCAGAATTGTATTTGTGCCATCAATTCACAAGCCCTGACAGTTTTCCCACAAGCAGAATTGTTCCTTCAGTATTAACAGTGGTTCAGTATTGAATCATTCTGAATTTGCTTTTTCAGTTAATTTGATACAAACAGCTCAGATTTTAATTGAATTACCATGTGTCATGCTTTGCAAATGTATTGAAATTTCTCCAGGGGAATAAAAGAGAAACATTTTTAAATTCGATCCATGAAAAATAACTAACACTAATTTCTCCCTGGGCTCCTCTCCCCATCCTCCCATCCTCCCACCACCACCACCACCACCCCCCACAAAAAAAAATTCATCTTAATCGTGGCTCAGCTATGATTAAGTATTGACGTTGCTGTTTACTCTTCGCAATGCTTCTGCCTGGAAGCCCTTTACTGTACTCTATCCTCGGCCACAAGTCACACCGAGAGCAAAGTGCAACACCCGCCCTCACCACCCCCCCCAAAAAAATGCACGTTTATCAAGCGGCTAGAAAGTGCAGTATTTCTGGAAGACCCCGGCCCCTCTTGGAGAATTGAGGCTTCAAAAGAAAACCTTACGTTTACAGTCATGGCCAAAGGCCACATCCTCCAAGTGCCAGGTTTTACAGCAGACGACAACATCAAATGGCATTAAATGTCTCTCATGTCACCGACACTGGAGACCGCCGTGGAGGGACACCTGTAACAGGGCTCACGCCTTGGTGGGCACAGCCGAGCTCCTGACACAAGCCCTCCCACCCTGACTTGCCACGTTAAGCAAGAAAAGTGGAATGTCATTATTAGTCCGGAGGATAAAGCAGAAGGCACGCCCCAGAATTTCTGGGGAGAAGAATCAAACGCTCCACCCGTGATCTAATTGTGTCCATCCTTTTGGCAGATACCCCGTCATACAGAGACACACACACACACACAATGTGTGATTTATTATTTTTTAAATGCCCCCCCAATTTGCGGATCCTGGCCAGTTGATGCAAATTCTCAATGATAATGCGACTGCCCTGCCTCGCTTCACAGGTGTTTGTCAGGGTGGCAGTGAGGAGGTGCCCGCAGATGGGGAGCGAAGTCCACATTTAGTATCTTCCACCCCCCCCCACCAGCTTGCTTGTATCTCTTATTACAAATCAGTCCAAACCACCACCTCTCTCCAGCCCCCCTCTAACCCCTGTCTCTCGAATGCTCCAGTACTTACCCGGGGCACCGCAATCCGCACACGCTTGGTTCCCTGGATTCAGTAGCAGATCCTGTAAAAGTCTCTTGTTTCTCTCGACCGCCATGCTATCGAGTCAGCAGCAACTGAATCTCTTTTTTTTTAAATCAATATAAATCTCCCTCGCAGGACTGAGCGAGCTGTAATTTCTCGTATTTCTTTTTTTAAAAAAAAGGGGGAAAAAAAATTATTTTTAAAATAAAAGGTTGGATTTATCCAAAACCTTGCGCTTGGGCTAGGATTTCATCCTAAAGCCACTTCTCTGGTTTTTGCATGTCGGTTTAAAACAGATGAAGAGGGGCAAAGTGGGGAGGGGAGAAGCCTTCTCGCTAGCCCAGCGCTACACATCAAAACTTGCTCTCTGGATCTCTCACTTGTACTTGTTCCGCATTCTTGCACCGGCGAGGAAAGTGACCACCCCCTCCCCTCCCCCCGCCAACTCCGCCTGAGATACGCCTTAAAAAGCTCCAGCCCGACCTCTAGTGGGAACCAATCAACACGCCTCCGCCGGCACATCCCAATTATTGGTTGAAATGAAGTCATCCTCATCTGCAATCTTTTGTATGTGTGTGTTGTGTGTGTGCTTTGCTTTCAATCCTACAATCTCCTCAAGCACCTTCACTGAAATCGAGTATGGTCACACCGTTCTAACCTGCTGCTTGTCCTTGTTCGGGATTTCTGCCTGATTTCCCCCAAGTGTCCCCATCCTCCTACAGTCTACACAACCATCAGCTCCTCACCGCCTCTTGATTTGCCTCAATTCTCAGTGGGTAGCACTTTTCTGAGTCAGAAGATCATTAGGTCCAAATCCTACTCCAGAGATTTGAGCGCCTAATTCTAGGCTGACGCTCCCAGTGTTGTACTGAGTTGAGAGATGGCTGCACTGTCGGAGGTGCCAGCTTCCAGTTGAGGCTTTAAAATGGGATCCCGCCCTTTCAGGTTGCACATAAAAGATCCCACGGCTGCTGTTTCCAAAGAGGAGGCGCCGGGAGCTATCCCTGGTGTACTGCTCAATATTTATCCTGCAACAGGTTACAGTTCATTACCTGATTACTGTTTGTGGGACCTTGCTGTGTGCAAATTGGCTGCCATGTTCCTTACATTGCAACAGTGAGTACATTTCCGCAAGTACTTCATTTGGCTGTGAAGCGCCTTGGGGCGTCTTGGGATCATGAGAAGGGCTTGGTACAAGTTGTTCTTCTGAGGAGAACCTTCTCCACTATTGTCAGAGATTAGCGGTGTGTCAGTGGATGGCCAGGCTGGTCTTGAAGCTATAGCCCAGACAGTTAAGTCTATTTTTTTAGGAAGATCCGAACCGGGGACTTTGGTCACCCACTTTGATCATCCTATTCATCGTCAAGATCACCCACACCGCACAACTCATCTCTGCTTTCGCTTCAGTCTCTCTGTTGCTGAAACCTTGAGCAATGCTTTTGTCTAGGTTCAATGGTGGCCATTTGGAGTGTTCTCACCTGTTGTTAATGGGATAGTAATGGCCTCTAAATGGGGTCGGTTGCCTCACTGTTCTATTTACACCGGCGATGTGGCCAATGACATTTTGAAAGGGGCTTATAACAGGTGTCCAAAGCACCTGCCTGTTTCAGGCAATAGGCTCCTTTCGATACAGAAACTGGGGCGTTTATGATGTAAGACACTGTTTGCCATTCAGATCAATGCTGGTTGAAGCCTCACTCTGACCAGTTCCACAGGCAATGGAACCAAACAGGCCCAGCCAAATGTAGGTGTTGGGTTATTTTGGGAGTCCTGGGGGAGCAGGATTTGTCAGGATCCCTACCCTCCATGATCGCAACCCATCTCTCCCCATAGCTCACCTTGTTGGTGATTGCCCTACAGCTCGCTTGTCAGATTGAAATGGGGATCTGGGGCCACAAAATGGCGGCTTACCTCATTTCTGCCAGAAGGGGCGGCTCACCAGTACATTCCGCCAATTGGTCACCCAAAATTTGAAAGCCACCCCAGTTATTCCAATTCCGTCCCCCGCCAGGACCAGATTGTCCCTCGCAGCCACACCCCCACCCTGCCCCCACCAAGGCGCCTGTCACCAACGTATTAAATTTCAACTTTTCGTTTTCATATCGGTCTATGTTCCACCGTATTTCCGCAGCCTCCTCCAGCCTGACCATTCCTCCTCTCCTTCATCCTTCGGTCTTGCAAAGCTGGCCTTTTGTGTTTCTTGCTTTGCAATATTGGTAGCAGTGCCTTCAGACTCTGTGACCTTGCTGTTCAGAACCTCCTTTCCTGCTCCTCCCAAATTTACTGCTCCTTTAAAAACCTGCCTGAAATCCTACTTTTAGTCGTCCTGCTAATCTCAACGCACCCCACCTCCCCAACCTCGCAATCCCAATACTCAGCTCCTATTTCTCTGTCTATTTTCATCTGTATAAGCTGTTGTTGACTGAATTGGCTCTGGAGACTATTGCCCATTGTACTTCATACTTGAAAACTCACCGACCAAACTGCTGTCAGGCTAGACCCCGAAACATGTGGTTTCCAAGCATGTGATTTTGGTTGAAGATCATGGGTGAGGGAAGAACATGATCATTCTCCTGACTATCACTTGATCAGCTGGTGGCAGCACGGAAAAGAGTCTCGGGAGCAACGCTTGTGTTTTCATGTCTGATTAATTTTAAGATAATCAATGCCTTCCTTGGAGAAAATATGCAAGGGCTGGCCTCCCTAGTATTATAATATTATTTCCTGTATTGATCTTTTATTCTTCGTGAGATGTGGGCTTCGCTGGCTAGACCAGCATTTATTGCTCGAGCCTAATTGCCCTTGAGAAGGTAGCGGTGAGCTGCCTTCTTGAACTACTGCAGTCCCTGTGGTGTAGGTACACCTGCAGTGCTGTTAGGGAGGGAGTTCCAGGATTTTGACCCAGTGATAGCGAAGGAACGGCCGATATATTTCCAAGTCAGGATGGTGTGTGACTTGGAGGGGGAATTGCAGGTGGTGGTGTTCCCATGCATCTGCTGCCCTTGTTCTAGGCAGTAGAGGTCGCAGGTTAGGAAAGTGCTGTCTAAGGAGCCTTGGTGAGTTACTGCATTGATCTATATGACACACACTGCTGCCACTGTGCATTGGAAGTGGAAGGAGTGACTGGTTAAGGTGGTGAATGGGCTGCCAATCAAGCTTTGTCCTGGATGGTGCAAGGCTTCTTGAGTGTTGCTGGAGTCACACTCACCCCAGGCAAGTGGGGAATATTCCATCACATTCCTGACTTGTTGTCTTGTAGATGGGGACAGGCTTTGGGGAGTCGGGGGTGAGGTACTCACTGCAGAATTCTCAGCCTCTAAATACAGATTTTCTGTGAATAATATTCTTTGTCCTGGTCGGTTAGAAAATGAAACCATCAAGAAAAAGAAACAAAAGTATATTGAAATAAAGGTGTATTGTTTTAACTTTATGCAGTCGTGTGAAATGTGTGACAGCAAGTAGGCTGTCAGGTCTACATTGACATCAAGGGAAATAAAGTTCGGGAGAGTTACATGAACATGTGAACTAGGGGCAGGAGTGGGCCATTTGGCCCCTCAAGCCTGCACCACTATTCAATATGATCATGGCTGATCTGATTGTAACCTCCCGCCTACTCCCAGTGACATTTCACCCCCTTGTTAATCAAGAATCTATCTAGCTCTGCCTTAAAAATATTCAAAGACCCTACTTCCACTGCTTTTGAGGAAGAGCTTTCCAAAGACTCATGACCCTCAGAGAGAAAAATTTCTCCTCATCTCTTTTGTCAACTCACTGTCACCTGTTTAACACTGTTGCATAATGTCAAGGAAAATTTGCAATTCTGTAGCGTCTTTCATGACTTCACAATGTCCCAAAGCATTTTACAGCAACTGAATACTTTCTGAAGTCTTGACAATGTTCCAATGCAGGAAAAGGGGCAGCCAGTTTGTGCACAGCAATGTCCCGCAAACAGCTATGTGTTAACAGCTATGAACCCTAGCAAAATTGGAGCCAATGGGAATCAGGGTGAAAATTCTCTGCTGGTTGGAGTCATACCTAGCACAAAGGAGGATGATTGTGGTTGTTGGCGGTCAGTCATCTCAGCTCCAGGACATCACTGCAGAAGTTCCTCAGGGTAGTGTCCTCGGCACAACCATCTTCAGCTGCTTCATCAATGACCTTCCTTTCATCATAAGGTCAGAAGTGGGGATGTTCGCTGATGATTGCACAATGTTCAGCACCATTCATGACTCCTCAGATACTGAAGCAGTCCATGTCCAAATGCAGCAAGACCTGGACAATATCCAGGTTTGGGCTGACAAGTGGCAAGTAACCACACAAGTGCCACGCAATGACCATCTCCAACAAGAGAGAATCTAACCATCACCCCTTGATATTCAATGGCATTACCATCGCTGAATCCCCCACTATCAACATCCTGGGAGCTACTGTTGACCAGAAACTGAATTGGACTAGCCATTTAAATACTGTGGCTACAAGAGCAGGTCAGAGGCTAGGAATCCTGTGGCAAATAACTCACCTCCTGACTCCCCAAGTCCAGTCCACTATTTACAATGCACAAGTCAGGAGTGTGATGTAATACCCTCCACTTGCCTGGATGAATGCAGCTCCAAAATCACTGAAGAAGCTCGACACCATCCAGGGCAAAGCAGCTCACTTGATTGGCACCCCGTCCACAAACATTCACTCCCTCCACCACTGACGCACAACGACAGCCATGTGTACCCTCAAAAAAAATGCACTGCAGAAACTCACCAAGGCGCCTTAGACAGCACCTTCCAAATCCACGACCACTATCGTCAAGAAGGACAAGGGCAGCAGACACGTGGGAACACCACCACCTGGAATTTCCCCTCTAAGCCCCTCACCATCCTGACTTGGAAATATATCGCTGTTCCTTCACCATTGCTGGGTCAAAATCCTGGAACTCCCTTCCTAACAGCAATGTGGGTGTACCTATACCACATGGGCTGTGCAGTTCAAGAAGGCAGCTCACCACCACCTTCTCAAGGGCAATTAGGGATGGATAATAAATGCTGTCCCAGCCAGCGAAGCCCACATCTCATGAATGAATGAAAAAAAAAAGTCCAGCTAATCAGTTTTAGTGATGATGGTTGAGGGATAAGTTTTGTTTAGAACACTGGGGAGAAACCCCTCCTTTTCTTTGAAAAGAGGTCTTAAAAAAATCCCATGGCATTATTTTGAGGAAGTGTAGGGGAATTCTCTCTAGTGTTCTGCCCAATACTTATCATTCAACCAACATCACTAAAACGGATTATCTGGACATTTACCTCATCGCTACATGATCTTGTTATGCCCAATTTGGCTGCCATGTTTCTTACATCACACCAGTGACTAGATTTCAAAATTATGTCATTGGCTGTGAAGTGCTATGGGCCGTCCTTAGGTATTATAAGGTGCTATATAAATGCAAGTCTTTCTTTCCTTTGAGATGATCTTGACTTTATGGATTGTTACATTTTGCGCATTTATCGTTAGATTTAAGTTTATATGTGTTTATGAGTTTTGAGTAAATGTATTGATCCTAGATCCAAATCGATATGTTTCCTTCAATTTTGGACCGCTTGCCAATAAACATATCAAACGTACATGAAAGAGTTCTCTTCGCTGCAGATATGACTGTAAAATCCTAGAGAGCTACACATGGCCCTGATCTACTAATGAATGACAGTCACATAACCTACAAGCCTGGCCTTTTGTGAATCCTTATGAATGATCAGCCACAGGAAATTGTTATTACAGTATTGATTGTGCCCTGGCTGGTGAAACATCACAGCCAGAAATCACAAGGCAGGATTTTATCCTCCAATTTGTCCATCATCAGCTTTCCCTTGTTAACAAAATTCAAGTATTAGAGGCATTTGGGGACTTACAGATCTGAAGACTGTGTAAGCAAAACGCATAAATTTCAAAAGTTAAGACACTCTTGGCGACAGTGGATAATGGCCAGAATTTTCCGCTCCTTTTGGCGGTGGGCGTGTTTGGCGGTGTGAGCGGACAATGCGGCGATAAGGCCAAAAATCGGTCTTACGCCATCATGAAACCAGTTTGACATCGTCCGATTCGCCCATCAATGGCGGGACCCGTTTCCCGGCGTCCAACATCGGGAACTTAATTTTAATGCGTTTGCATCTCACCATTGTGGCCGGACATCGGAATCATCCCCCCAGCGTCAAAATTACTTCCCACATCGGCGTGAC
This sequence comes from Cetorhinus maximus, assembly GCF_964194155.1. NCBI lineage: Eukaryota > Metazoa > Chordata > Chondrichthyes > Lamniformes > Cetorhinidae > Cetorhinus > Cetorhinus maximus. The sequence continues at coordinate 88,686,014 of NC_135893.1, forward strand.
TTCAGAACGCCGTGATTAACGACTGCCTTTAAAAGGCGTCTACCCGACGAGTTGAACTTCGAGGGGAACTTGGAGGTGAGCGCACACAACCTTGCGCAGCATTCGCGACAATCGCCCATAGGACACCAAGGAAGAAGCGCCGTGCATTCGGGGGTGGCACAGGCAAGTTGGTTTTTCCCAGTTGGCTTTCATCGCGGTGTCGGGGCACGGGCTTCGGTGTGGGTTGGGCCGGGGGTGGCGAGGGGCAAGGCAGCACAGACTGAAGGAGGTACGCTAAGCACATGCCGAGTGAGGGTACGGGATTGGGGGATGGAGGGTGAGGGAAGTGGCCATGCAGTTGGAAAAGCTGTCAAAAGCAAGCATTCTTCCACAGCACCATTGACGTGCTTGGAGTCGGGCTTCTGAAGCATATCTGCCCACTCAAGCAACGCAAAAGCATGAATGTGCCACCAAATGCTCCAGATCTTTTCACCCCTTGGGTGCAGACTGCAAATTATTGTGCATTTTAGGGGGCTGCAGAACAATTGGACGACAGGGCAAGTTGCGAAAGGTGGTCATGGCCTAGTCACTGGTGAGGTGCTCAGGGCCCCTTGCAATGTCCTTATTTGGGTTTGGACCAGAATTCCTTATGGTCCAAGCTAACAGTGCAGCCTTGCAGTGCGGTTTAGGAAAATGCCTGCGCCTAAGCTGAGAGCACAGCATGCAGTCCAGTGGCCGAAGCTGCCGCCAATCAGTCAAGTGGAGTGGGACGGAGGTGGGTTGGGTTTCAGACAGACATGAAGCGCATTACACACTGGCCATTCAAATAGTGGCCAGCACCCTCCATCGTGCACCACGGGGACATGGAGGGCATCCATTGCCAATGGCCGTGAAAGTGACTGCGGCGCTCAATTTCTACACCAGTGGCTCCTTCCAGGGCTCCACAGCTGACCTGTGTGAGATCTCGCAAGCCTCCGCCTGCAAGCGTATCCGGAGGTCATGGACGCCATCTTCATGAAGACACAGAACTTTGTGCAGTTCGACCAGGATCGGGCAAGCCAGTAAGCAAGAGCACTGAGATTTGCGCAGATCTCTGGTTTTCCACAGGTGCAGGGTGCCATCAACTGTCCTCATGTGGCACTTAGATCTCCATGGCACAAGCAGTCATCTACGTCAACTGCAAGGGCTTCCACTCGCTGAATGTTCAGCTGGTGTGCGACCATCACATACACATCCTACAGGTCTGCGCACGATTCCTACATCCTCAGCAGGTCTCAGATCCCTGACATATTCTAGGATCCAGAGAGGCTGCAGGATTGGCTCCTCGGGGACAAGGGCTACCCACAGAGGACGTGGCTGATGACACCCATGCAGCGGCCTCAGACTGTAGCAGAGCAACGGTGCAACAAGACTCATGCCACAACCTGGTCTTTGGTGGAACAAATGATGGGCATAATGAAAATGAGGTTCTGGTGCCTCGACAGGTCTGGTGGAGCACTGCAATACAGTCCTCAGAGGGTGTCGCACATAGAACCATAGAAAAGTTACAGCACAGAAGGAGGCCATTCGGCTCATCTTGTCCATACCAGCCCGAGGACACCCAGGTGCCCTTTCTAATCCCACCTTCCTGCACCCGGCCCATAGCCCTGCAGCTTAGCACTTTAGGTGCAGATCCAGGTACTTTTTAAAAGAGTTTAAAGTTTCTGCCTCTATCACCAACTTGGGCAGCGAATTCTAGACACCCACTACCCTCTGTGTAAAAAAGTTCTTCCTCATGTCCCCCCTACACCTTCTGCCACATATCTTGAATCTATGTCCCCTGGTTCTAGAATTCTCCATCAAGGGAAACAATTTTATCCTGTCCACATCATTGTAGCTTGCTACGCATTACACTACCTGACGCTGCAACGGGGGGGTGGATCTGGGTGAGGAGGAGATGGTAGAGTTGCACGTTTCCTCCAATGAGGAGGGCGTCAAAGGGGATGAGGATGATGGTGTCCTCGAAGCCAAGGATTCTGGCAATGAGACCATCACAATGGTCAGACGAGGCAGGTGCCCTCGGGAGACCCTGATAACCGCGAGATTCGTGGAGGATGATGACAAGATGCAGTGAGGACAGTCCTGACATCCTCACCTTACATCTGTGAGCGTTTGACTCCTGTGTGGCTGATGGCAGCGCACATACCCTCAGTGCTCAGGCTCATGTCATGGAGACGCAGCAGAGGCTCCAATAGTTGCAAGATTCCAGGAGGATGATGAAGACATGCAGTGAGGACACGCCATAGATCTTCATATTGCCTCTGTGAATGTCTGACTCCTGTCTGGCTGAGGGCAACTTGCTTGCACTCTGTGATCAGGGTCATATCATGGAGACGCATGGAAACTTTAAATGCACATGGACCTTTGTCTGCCTTGAGCACCTGAGCCCTTCAGGAGCACAGCGTCACTGGTCACAGATGCTGAAGAGATGGGGGCCAGCCCCACTTTAAAGGCGCTGAGAGCACAGAGAGAATGACGGAACTCTGTGACGCCTGCCCACGACATTCTGGCAGCAATGACAAGCGCCATCGAGGTGCAGACATCACTAATGTGTCCAATCAATGTGAAGCCGGACCATCAATTTGCTCTAAATATTACATACTGCACAGGGAAGAGGCCCTGGACTGAGACGCCTGCCTTTATCTTGTGCAGGAACAAAGGTTTCACATCTGAGTGACACGAACACTGCTCATCATAACAAGGAGCCATAGGCAGGGAGACATTCTTGGGAGCTTATTTACAACAGTGAACATTATGTACAAGTGAGTAACACCTGCGCCCACACAGTGCAACTACATCTTCTTAACCTTCCTAACCCTGCTGCTATGTCTTGATGCTCCCCTGACATCCACAGTGGAGGTGGAGGCAGCCTGCTGACTGCTACGCCCCGTCTGTGTTGACCTTGGTGGGCATCCTCTGGAAGGCTGAGACCTCGAGGACCCCGGCCTGCTGTGTGGCAGTGGCACCCTCCTCAGCCTGTGGAGCTGGAGATGACAGGCTCATAGGTGGAGGACATTTGGATCGGCCGGACATTCCCAGAATCACCTGGGTGGATGGCCCCAGGGTGTCGAGCTGCTGGTCCTCCTCCCCATGGGTGCTGACAGCCCCTGGCTGACTTCTCAAGGAAAATGGGAAGCTGGAGTGAGATTGAGCTGGCCCACACCCCTCTCACATTAACACTGTTGGAGGCCAATTATGGCATCAACAATGGAGTTCAGCCTGCGCAGCAGTGCAGGGCCGATGTCCTGGACCAAGGTCTCCATGGCGGCCGCCATCCTGCCAGTGTTGACCTTGGTGCATCAGCATGCTGGTGCTATCACCTCAGGCTGAAAGCAGACGGACTCCTCCATCGTCCCTTGTGATCTGAGGAGTGTACCAGTCATCCCTTCCTGATGTTCCCGTGATTGTCTTTGCAGCTCCAACAACTGATTGGGGACTGAGTCCAGAGACTCATCATCTGACTCGGACTCAGCAGTTTCCTTGCCTCCAGCAGTCCTCCGTGTGTCAGCGACCTCGAATGTCCCTGCCTCAGCCTGCTAAGGAACAGATTGTGTGTTGTGCTCACCAGATTGTGATCCCGAGGCTGCTCTACATCTAGGTCCCACCGAGGTGTGAGTCACTGCGCTGGCGGAGGATGTGAGTGAGCGCCATGATGGGTCTTCAATGATGCTGTCCTCAGGATCCTCACCCGAGGTGCTCTCGATGCTGGGGTCAGGGTCATGGTTGCCTGAGGGCGACGTGGCAGATGTGCCGAGGACAGAAAGTGGAGATTATTAGTGCTCGGCAGCTGTGTGGAACACAGGACAGTGGGCTCACAGCAGCACTGAGAGATGGACCATGTGGTGCAGGATCCTCACATAGGTGTTTGCCGCTGATCTCACCGTCATTGCAGGAATGGTGGACATCCTCTCCGCCCAGTTCCAACGCTCGACTCTCGAACGGAGTGAGGACCTTGATGTCCGGCACTCCGGCCCCGGTCTGGAACCTCTCCCATTGATTGTGCACAATCTTGTTCTGCATAAAAACCGATGGAGAGAGTGTGAGCAAGGCACATGCCAGGCCAAAGGAGAAGGATGCCAGGGGTGCGAGTGTGCTGATTGGAGCCATGCACGGGATGAGGAAGCAGTCTCCAGAGGAGATGAGGCCAGGTGGAGATGTGAGGGTGTGTGTGAGAGTGAGTGGTGATGCCCCTTGAGCTGGCAGTGACTGAGGTGCCAGTGGATGTGTGATGGGATTGTGAGTGTGTGAGTTTAGAGTGATGAGATGGTTGACTTACCCTGGCAGCATGGATAAGATCATACATCCGTTTCCTGCACTGGGTGGCTGACATCCTGTGTGCAGCATGGCACTGACCACCGCCAGAGTGGTGAGACTGTTGGCCTCCCGCAGCCAGAGCGGGGGCAGAGGACATCGCAGTCGGCCACAACGGCATCCAGAAGGCATCCTAGGGATGTGTCACTGAATTGGAGAGCTGCACTATTCTTGGCTTTTGGGGCCATGTCATCATTGGAGCAGTCCTGGGCTGCAAGCATTGAGAACTGTGTGCACAGCTGCAGTTTAGTCATGGCACCCGGAGTAAGGAAGCGGTGAGGTAATGGTGTGGCGGGCAAATCGGAGGCCTCCCGCCAGTGACCTGGCATGTTTCCCATGCATAATTTATGAGGCAGGAAGGGGACGATACGGCACGAAAATCTGCCATTGCGGCCAGCGGGTAAAAAAGTTTTTCACACTCGCCACCGCACTTAACTGGGACGATTTATGACTCAAGAACAACTTGCATTTATATGGTGCCTGTAACATAGTAAAATGTTCCCCAAGTGTCTCAGAGGAATGTTATCAAATTAAGTTTAATACCAAGCAATACAAAGAGATATTAGGACAGATAACCAAGAGATTGGTTAAAGAGGAATGTTTTAAAGAGTGCCTTAAAGTAGGAGAGAGTATTAGACCATAAGACCTTCAGACATAGGAGCAGAAATTAGGCCATTCGGCCCATCGAGTCTGCTCCGCCATTCAATCATGGCTGATAAGTTTCTCAACCCCATTCTCCCGCCTTCTCCCCATAACCTTTGATCCCCTTACCAATCAAGAACTTATCTATCTCGGTCTTAAATACACTCAATGACCTGGCCTCCACAGCCTTCTGTGGCAATGAATTCCATAGATTCACCACTCTCTGGCTAAAGAAGTTTCTCCTCATCTCTGTTCTAAAATGTCTTCCCTTTACTCTGAGGCTGTGCCCTCAGGTCCTAGTCTCTCCTATTAATGGAAACATCTTCCCCATGTCCACTCTATCCAGGTCTTTCAGTATTCTGTAAGTTTCAATCAGATACCCCCTCATCCTTCTAAACTCCATCGAGTATAGACCCAGAGTCCTCAAATGTTCCTCATATGTTAAGCTTTTCATTCCTGGGATCGTTCTCGTGAACCTCCTCTGGAACCTCTCCAGGGCCAGAACATCCTTCCTGAGATACGGGGCCCAAAATAGCTCACAATATTCTAAATGTGGTCTGACCAGAACCTTATAAAGCCTCAGCAGCACATCCCTGCTTTTATATTCTAGTCCTCTCGAAATAAATGCCAACATTGCATTTGCCTTCCTAACTACCGACTCAACCTGCAAGTTAACCTTAAGAGAATCCTGGACTGGGACTCCCAAGTCCCTTTGCACTCCAGATTTCTGAATTCTCTCCCCATTTAGAAAATAGTCTATGCCTCTATTCTTCCTACCAAATTGCATGACCTCACACTTCCCCACGTTCTATTCCATCTGCCACTTCTTTGCCCATTCTCCTAACCTGTCTAAATCCTTCTGCAGCCTCCCCGCCTCCTCAATACTACCTGTCCCTCCACCTATCTTTGTATCATCTGCAAACTTAGCCAGGATGCCCTCAGTTCCTTCATCTAGATCATTAATGTATAAAGTGAAAAGTTGTGGTCCCAACACTGACCCCTGTGGAACTACCCTAGTCACCGGCTGCCATCCTGAGAAGGACCCCCTTATCCCCACTCTCTGCCTCCTGCCAGACGGCCAATCTTCTATCCATGCTAGTACCTTGCCTCTAACACCATGGGCTCTTATCTTACTGAGCAGCCTCCTGTGCGGCACCTTGTCAAAGGCCTTCTGGAAGTCCAAGTAGATAACATCCATTGGCTCTCCTTTGTCTAACCTGCTTGTTACCTCCTCAAAGAATTCTAACAGATTTGTCAGGCATGACCACCCCTTGATGAAACCAAGCTGACTTTGCCTTATTTTACCATGCACTTCCAAGTATTCTGAAATCTCATCCTTAATAACGGACTCTAAAATCTTACCAACGACCGAGGTCAGGCTAATCAGCCTGTAATTTCCTGTCTTTTGCCTCACTCCTTTCTTAAACAGGGGGGTTACATTAGCGATTTTCCAGTCCTTTGGGACCCTCCCTGACTCCAGTGATTCCTGAAAGATCACCACTAACGCCTCCACTATCTCTTCAGCTATCTCCTTCAGAACTCTGGGGTGTAATCCATCTGGTCCAGGTGATTTATCCACCTTCAGACCTTTTAGTTTTCGTAGCACCTTCTCCTTGGTAATGGCCACCATACTCACCTCTGCCCCCCGACTCTCTTGAACTTTGGGGATGTTACTCGTCTCTTCCACCGTGAAGACTGACACAAAGTACCTATTCAGTTCCTCCGCCATTTCTTTGTTCCCCACTACTACTTCTCCAGCGTCATTTTCCAGCAGCCAAATGTCCACTTTTGCCTCTCTCTTACCCTTTATATATCTAAAAAAACTCTTGCAATCTTCTTTTATAGTACTGGCTAGTTTACCCTCATATTTAATCTTCTCCCTCCTTATTTCTTTTTTATTTGTCCTCTGTTGGTCTTTGTAGGCTTACCAATCCCCTGGTTTCCCACTGCTCTTCGCCGCATTGTAAGCCTTCTCTTTAGCTTTTATGCTGTTCCTGACTTCCCTTGTCAGCCATGGTTGCCTCGTCCTCCCTTTAGTATGCTTCTTCTTCCTAGGGATGAATTTTTGCTGGGTCTCCCAAATTACTCCCAGAAACTCCTGCCATTGCTGTTCCACTGTCTTTCCTGCTAGGCTCATCTCCCAGTCAATTCTGGCCAGCTCCTCCCTTATGCCTCTGTAGTTGCCTTTATTCACCTGTAATACCGTTACATCTGATTCCAGCTTTTTCCTCTCAAATTGCAGGGTAAATTCTATCATATTATGGTCACTTCCTCCTAAGGGTTCCTTCACCTTAAGCTCCGTTATCAAATCTGCCTCATTACACATCACTAAATCTAGAATTGCTTGTTCCCTAGTGGGCTCCACCACAAGCTGCTCCAAAAAGCCATCTCGTAGACATTCCACAAATTCCTTTTCTTGGGATCCACTACTAACCTGATTTTCCCAGTCTACCTGCATATTGAAATCCCCCATGATCACTGTAACCTTGCCTTTCTTACACGCCTTTTCTATCTCCTGGTGTATCTTGTGCCCCACATCCTGACTACTGTTTGGAGGCCTGTACATAACTCCCATTATGGTTTTTTTACCTTTGCGGTTCCTCAACTCTACCCACACAGATTCTACATCATCTGACCCTACATCATTCCTTGCTATCGATTTAATTTCATTTCTTACTAACAAAGCAACCCCACCCCCTCTGCCAACCTGCCTATCTTTTCAATAGGATGTATATCCTTGGATATTTAGCTCCCAGTCCTGATCCCCTTGCAGCCGTGTCTCTGTAATGCCCACCACATCATAACTGCCAATTTCAATCTGCGCCACAAGCTCATTTACCTTATTTCATATACTGTGTGCATTCAGATACAACACCCTCAGTCCTGTATTTCCCGTCCCCTTTCTCATTGTCGTCCCTTTATCTGATGTGCTTGAAGTTGGATTCCTAGCCCCTTCCAAACACTCTGTCCTATTTTGTGTTCTGGAGACTTTAAAAGCCTCTCCTGGGCTCTCCTTTCTTTTCAGTTTTTTCATAATTTTCCATGAAGTTGAATCCACCCCCCCACACGCTAACCTGCTGCTTTGTTTCCCATTAGTCATACTTCTTGGAGTTTTACCCTTCCCCTCCCCACCACTTTCTAGTTTAAAGTCCTGTTGACCACCCTATTTACCCTTTTCGCTAGAACATTGGTCCCAGATCGGTTCAGGTGGAGACCGTCCCAACGGTACAGATCCCTCCTGTTCCAATACTGATGCCAGTGCCCCACAAAATGGAACCCCTCTTTCCCGCACCACTCCTTTAGCCATGTGTTTACTTCCCTTATTCTCGCATCCCTATACCAATTTGCACGTGGCTCGGGAAGTAATCCGGAGATTATAACCCTTGAGGACCTGTTCTTTAATTTAGTTCCTAGTTCCTGATAATCCCCAAACAGGTCCTCTTTCCTAGTCTTACCTATGTTATTTGTCCCGACGTGGACCACAACAACTGGATCCTCCCCCTCCCTCTCCAATATCTTTTCAAGCCGGTCAGAGATGTCCCTCACCCTGGCACCAGGCAGGCAACATACCATGTGGGACTCTCGATCCTGCTTACAAAGGAAGCTATCAATTCCCCTAATTATAGAATCCCCTACAACTACCACTTGTCAGTTTGCCCCCCGCTCTTGAATGGCCTCCTGTGCCACGGTGCCGTGGTCAGCTGGCTCATCCTCCCTACAGCCCTGTTCCTCATCCACACAGGGAGCAAGTACCTCGTACCTGTTGGACAAGGTCAAGAGCTGAGGCTCCTCCATTCCTGAACACAGGATCCCTCTACCTGCCTCACTTGCAGTCACAACCTGCTGACCCTGACCACTGACCGGACTTGAGGTACTTAATCTACCGGGTGTGACCGCCTCCTGATACAAAGCATCCAGGTAACTCTTCCCCTCCCGGATGTGCTGCAGCGTCCGGAGCTCGGACTCCAGCTCGTCAATTCTGAGCCGGAGTTCCTCCAGCAACCAACTTTGCTGCAGATGTGGTCACTGCGGCTCGCAATGGGATTTGCCAGCTCCCACATCATACTGCTACAGCACATCACCTGCCCAGCCATCTCTACTTAGATAATTAATTTATTAATTAGCTTTGCAGTTTTTTTTCAAATTTGGTGCAGATTTCCTATCAACCAATCAGGTCACAGCTTTCCTGTGACATCACTTGGAGAGGTGGAGAGATTTAGGGAGGGAAATCCAAAGCTTAGGATCTATGCAGCTAAAGGCATGGCCGTTAATGGTGGAGCAAGGGCAGTAACGGAAGCTCAAAGGGCCAGAATTGAAGGAATGCCGAGTTCTCGATGCATTGTAGGGCTGGAGGAGGTTACAGGAGTAGGGAGATTCAGTTGCACAGTTTAAGCAGTCCGAAAATGGTTTAATTATTAAGACTGCTTGTTAATTGTATATTAATTGTGTTTAATTGTATGCTGGCGGAGCACATTAACTGGGGATTCATCTGTGCTCCTATAAATAAGAATAGACTGAATCTGTGGTAGTTGGGTTCAGAGTTGCATGTTTGAATTGTGTAGCTCTGTATATAAAAGTGTTGAAAGATTGGTTCCAGTTCTATTCTTCACCTCTTGCGTTACAGGAATACAACTCTATGTTCCTTGAAATCACCAAGTCTTACATTTTCTGCCCTTGCAGAGATCATGTAGCTTCCCATGGACCCTCAGGGGACACAAATAAAGATCAAATCAATATCCATATTTGCATAAGCTGAACAATTCTGCTTTGGGAATTTATTCAATTGTTGAAACGTCAGCACTCAACAGGTCAAACCAGAAAATTAGATATAAATGTAAAGAGAACAGTTTTGGCATGGTTTTGAGAGCTGAATTGCTCTGGTGCCCATGGTTGAAATTGGGCCATGAGCTGTCATTTGACATTCCTGCTCTGTCAGATATTGGAAACATCACACTCTCACAACTAGAGTTCTCTCAGCTATTTGACTTCGGTTCTTGGCTTTCTGACCTAGCAACCACACCCATAAAACATGTGATTTCCATAAATGATCATTCAACATAAACACATCCCAGTGATCAAAAGTTTCCAAATAGTTTTTCTCTCGATTGCCTAAATTTTTCTTTCTAACTCCATGACCTTTATGTTTTAGATCAACATGTGAAAACACAGGAAGTGCCATACTGCTAAGAAAAGTCGTTCCATCTACATTGCTCTACCCAATTCTGTTGGATAGAAGAGTTACATTCACTGTTTTCCAATCTGATGTGTCCTTTCCAGAATCTAGTAAACTTTGGAAAATTGCAACCAATGCATCCACTATCTCTGCAGCCACTTCCTTTAAGACCCTAGGAGACGGGCCATCAGCCCCTGGGAACTTGTCAGCCTTTGGTCCTTATGGTTTTCTCAGTGTCCTTCCCCAGGTGATTGTAATTGTTTTCAGTTCCTCCTCCCTCCCTTCCACCTCTTGATTTACAAGTATTTCTGGGATGCTATTTGTGTCTTCTACAATTAAGACAGAAACAAAATATCTGTTCAACGCTTCTGCCATTTCCTTATTTTCCATTGTTAATTCCCCAGACTCACTCTCAAGAGGACCAACACTTCTTTTAGTTACTCTTTTCCTTTTAAAATACTTATAGAAAATCTTACTGTCTGTTTTTATATTCCTAGCTAGTTATCTCTCATACTCTAATTTCTCCCTCATTTTTTTAGCCATCCTTTGCTGGTTTTTAAATTCTGTCCAATCTCTTGTCCTACTACTAATCTTTGCGGAATTGAACTTTTTTTCTTTAAATTTGACACTATCTTTAATTTCCTTGGTTACCCATGATCGTGCATCCTGCTCTTCTACTCATTCTTTCTCACTGGAATGTATCTTTGCTGAGCGTTAAGAAATGTCTCCTTAAATGTTTGCTACTGCATCTCCACTGACCTACCCCGTAACCCAATTTCCCAGTTCGCTTTAGCCAGCTTTGTCTTCATACCCTTGTAATTGCTTTTATTTAAGTTTAAAACACTCATCTTAGACCCACTCTTCTCTCCCTCAAACTAAATGCAAAATTCAATCATGTTATGATTGCTGATACCTAGAGGCTCCTTTATTATGAGGTCATTAATTAATTTTGTCTCATTATACATTATCAGGTCTAGAATAGCTTGCTCTCTTGTTGGCTCTAGAACGTGCTGCCCTAAGAAACTGTCCCAAAAACACTCTATGAACTCACCTTCCAGGCTACCTTTGTCATTCTTTAGGGCAGAGGTAGATAGATTCTTGATAAGCAAGGAGTGAAAGGCTATAGGGGGTAGACGGGAATGTGGATTTGAGGTTGAAATCAGATCAGCCATGATTTTATTGAATGGCGGAGCAGGTTCAGATGGTTGAGTGGCCTCTCCTGCTCCTAATTCATATGTTCATATGTATGTATCTAATTTGTCCAATCTACATGTAGATTAAAACCACCCATGATTATTGCTGAATCATTCTTATCATCCCCTACTATTTCTTCCTGCATACCCAATCCTACAGTGTAGTTACTATTAAGGGGCCTGTAAATGACTCCCACAAGTGACCTCTTACCTTTGCTATTTCTTATCTCTAACCAAACTGATTTGACACCTTGATCTTTAGGGTTAAGTTCATCTCTCATGCCATGGAAGTCGTGGGTTCATTCAGAGACACAAGCACATCATTTTGGCTGACAGTCCCACTGCTGCACTATCAGAGGTGCTATACTTTGGATGAGGCATTAAACCAACGTCTCATCTGTCCTTCCACATAGATGTGAAAGAACCCATGGCTATTTTGAAGAAGAGCGGGGCAGTTCTCTCTGGTGTCCTGTGGCCATTTTTTACCCAACATCACTACAACAGATGATCTAGTTACTATTACATGGTCATTCCTGGGAGCTTGCTCTGCACAAATTGGCTGCTTTGTTTCCTACATTACAACAATGATTACACATCAACAGTACTTTATTGAGCACTTTGCGATGTTCTGAGGCTATAAAATGTGCTACAGAAAAGCAAGTATTTCTTTCTTTCAATTGTGGGGGGCTTTGGAACAGTTTGCTACTTCTGTCCAAGTCTCTGGAGGGCGACACACACCCACGACCTATTGACTGAGAGGCGAGAGCGTTACCATTGAATTACAGCCAACAAGATGCAGCACAGAAGCTCACCAAGGCTCCTTCAACAGCACCTCTGCCACCTAGAAGGACAAAGGTAGCAGGTACATGGGAACATCGCCACCTGCAAGTTCCTTGCCAAGCCACATCACCATTCTGACTTGGAGAGTTCATTCAGTGTTGGATCAAAATCCTGGAACTCCCTCCCTATAGAAACACTGTGGGTGTACCTACACCACATGGACTGCAGTGGCTCAAGAAGCCTGCTTATGACCACCTGCTCAAGGGCAATTAGGGTGGGCAATGAATTGAGCCTTGCCAGCAGTGCCCATATCCCACGGATGAATGTAAAAACAATGTTGAGTTGCTGCATGCTGATTTCATCTAGTTAAACCAGAAGGCTCCAAGTAGTGTCTTTGCTCCTTTTAAACAGCACCACATTTTCCAGCCTTCTGGGATTTGTTATGCCAGTCAGGAGCAGGAATATGCCTTCAACCCTGCCCTTAATTGAGGTCCTCTCCAAGAACATGAGATGGGATTCTGTCAGTACAGCATGCTCATCTGTTTCTGAAGCGGGCAAGAATATCCAGTTCATAATGTTCATACCTGAATTTATAAATATACTTTGCAAATGTACAGGGCATCAAATCTTCAATGTATTTAACAATTTCATTTGGCAGAAACAGAAATGCATAATCTTTTTCATCATGTAATGAATAGAGTGCCTCTGCTAACAGTGATCATTTGCTTCAAGCACAGGGTGCTCTTCACTAGTTAACGACAAGTTCTGCTTCTGTGGTTATGTTTGACCACCTTAGATAGATGACAAATGAGAGGCAGAATAAGGGAAATGTCATTTTAAAATGCTGCAGCTCCTTAAAGGCCAACAGGCAGAGAAGCCTCAGAGAACAAAGTGTGCAATGCAATACTTCAACAGAGTAAGTTGATTCATTGTAATAGCACAATGGGCGGTACGTGTAATGTCAAGGTGGCTTTCCATTGTTGTGGAACAACTCGGCCTCAGGTCGTTTCTTGGCATGACTTTCCAGTCCCCATTAACATCACCATGGTGATCTACTTTTGAAGAGCTACCTGTCCCACTCCCCCCTTAAACCAGCTTTTATTTCACCTCTTTTCTATTTTTACTTAGTTCTGTTGAAGAGTCATATGGACTTGAAACGTTAACTGTGTTCCTCTCCGCAGATGCTGCCAGACCTGCTGAGTTTTTCCAGGTATTTTTGTTTTTGTTTTGGATTTCCAGCATCCGCAGTTTTTTGCTTTTATCTTAGTGTGATTGAGGAAGGATTGTTCTGATGGAATTTGCTTGATAACCACCTCTATATGTTTGAAGTAAGCTGGAGCCTGAAACAGAGTCAGAGCACTTTCTCTTTCTCAGTGAGTGCTAATCAATGAATACAGACAAATAAAGTGAAGTATGTTAAAAGTAAACTTTGAGGAATTTATTATTTTGATGTTATGAATAACTTAAGCACAGGAAGAGGCAATTTAGCCCCTTGATGCAGTACCGCTATTCAATTAGATCATAGACGATTTATATCTTAACTCTATCTTCCCACTTTGGTTCCACAACCTTTAAAATCCTTGCCTAACAAGGGTGTAACATCAAGATAAAAGCAAAATACTGCGGATGCTGGAAATCTGAAACAAAAGCAGAAAATGCTGGAAAAACTCCGCTGGAGGGGGAAACACAGTTAATGTTACGGACTGTCCGTATGTCAAAACGTCAACTCTGTTTCTCTTTCCATAGACGCTGTCAGACCTGCTGAGTTTTTCCAGCATTTTCTGTTTTTGTTAAGGATGTAACATCGCCTGTCTCCACCCCTGCCTCCATCCATCATTCTTGTCTTTGTTACCCGGGGACTCGACTATTCCAATGCTCTCCTGGATGGCTTTCCATCTTCTATAAACTTAAGCTTGTCCAATGCTCTGCTGCCTGTGTAACTCACAACAAATCCCTTTCACACATCACCCCAGTATTAGGGAAAAGGTAAATCTTGATTTGAATATGGCATTCTATTCATTCAAAGATTTTAGGTAAAATACACCACTTGATCATTGGCATTTAACCTTGTCTCACAGAGTGAATGTTAGTTCACCCCTTAGAATACTAAATTAATGCAGTTGGGACATTTTAATTAATTAACTAACAATTAATTAATTTAATTAATTAACAGGGCATTCTGGCTAAGTTTGCAGATGATACAAAGATAGGTGGAGGGACAGGTAGTATTGAGGAGGCGGGGAGGCTGCAGAAGGATTTGGACAGGTTACGAGAATGGGCAAAGAAGTGGCAGATGGAATACAACGTGGGGAAGTGTGAAGTCATGCCTTTTGGTAGGAAGAATAGAGGCATAGACTATTTTCTAAATGGGGAGAGAATTCAGAAATCTGGAGTGCAAAGGGACTTGGGAGTCCTAGTCCAGGATTCTCTTAAGGTTAACTTGCAGGTTGAGTCGGTAGTTAGGAAGGCAAATGCAATGTTGGCATTTATTTCGAGAGGACTAGAATATAAAAGAAGGGATGTGCTGCTGAGGCTTTATATGGTCAGGCCACATTTAGAATATTGTGAGCAATTTTGGGCCCCGTATCTCAGGGATGTGCTGGCCCTGGAGAGGGTCCAGAGGAGGTTCACGAGAACGATCCCAGGAATGAAAGGCTTAACATATGAGGAACGTTTGAGGACTCTGGGTCTATACTCGATGGAGTTTAGAAGGATGAGGGGGGATCTGATTGAAACTTACAGAATACTGAAAGGCCTGGATAGAGTGGCCTCTATCTCACTGTTCGCTGATGCTCAGTTTGGGTTCCGCCAGGGCCACACAGCTCCTGACCTCATTACAGCCTTGGTTCAAACATGGACAAAAGAGCTGAACTTGCAAGGTGAGGTGAGAATGACTGCCCTGGACATCAAAACCACATATGTCTGAGTGTGGCATCAAGGAGCCCCAGCAATACTGGAGTCAATGGGAATCAGGGGGAAAACCTCTCCCCTGGTTGGAATCATACCTAGCACAAAGGAAAGTGGTTGTGGTTGTTGGAGGTCAGTCATCTCAGTTCCAGGACATCACTGCAGGAATTCCTCGGCCCAACCATCTTCAGCTGCTTCATCAATGACCTTCCTTCCATCATAAGGTCAGAAGTGGGGACATTCACTGATGATTGCACAATGTTCAGCACCATTCGCGACTCCTCAGATACTGAAGCAATCCATGTCCAAATGCAGCAAGACCTGGACAATATCCAGGCTTGGGCTGACAAGAGGCAAGTAACATTCGCGCCACACAAGTGTCAGGCAATGACCATCTCCAACAAGAGAGAATCCAACCATCGTCCCTTGACGGTCAATGGCATTACCATCACTGAATCCCCCACTATCAACATCCTGGGGGTTACCATTGACCAGAAACTGAGCTGGACAAACCATATAAATGCTGTGGCTACAACAGCAGGTCAGAGGCTAGGAATCGTGCGACGAGTAATTCACCTCCTGACTCCCTAAAGGCTGTCCACTATCTACAAGGCACAAGCCAGAAGTGTGATGGAATACTCCTCACTTGCCTGGGTGAGAGCAGCTCCCATAACACTCAAGAAGCTTGACACCATCCAGGACAAAACAGCCTGCTTGATTGGCATCCCATCCACAAACATTCACTCTCTTCACCACTGACACATACTAGCAGCAGTGTGCACCATCTACAAGATGCACTGCAGGAATTCACCAAGGCTCCTTCGACACCATTTTCCAAACCCATGACCACTACCATCTGGAAGGACAAGGGCAGCTGATAGATGGAAACACCACCATCTAGAAGTTCCCTTCCAAGTCATTCACCATCCTGACTTGGAAATATATCACTGTTCCTTCACTGTCAAAATCCTGGAACTCCCTTCCTAACAGCACTGTGGGTGTACCAACACCACATGGACTGCAGTGGTTCAAGAAGGCAGCTCACCACCACCTTCTCAAGGGCAGCTAGGGATGGGCAATAAATGCTGGCCCAGCCAGTGAAGCCCACATCCCATGAATGAATATATGAAAAAAGAAAGTTAGAAACAGAATAGACCAAAGCATTGTAGCAAACATCTGGGTAAGTCATTTGATGGTGATTGTAATTTATTAAAATGTGAGTATGGATGTCAGGGGCTGAAGAGTCCTATGTATAGAAATAAAAGTTCCTTAATAAAAATGAGTAATGCTGGAAATATTGGCAGGTCAGGTAGCATCTGTGGAGAGAGATAAACAGAGCCAAATGTTTCAGGTTAATGACATTTCAGCGGAGGTGTGGTAATCTGAGGTACAATACACGTTTAAGAGAATGTGAGCAGATTGACCAGGTGTTGACTGTACTACCCAATTGCTGTGTAGAGCGGGCTACAATATGAATCCGCAGTTTAGAATAGGGTCTGGTTGGAGAAGCACATATTATGTTAGTACTCTGTTACTTGTGTTAATAAACAGCATGTGCTTCATCTTACATTGGTTTCTGCGTCTGCAGAAACTCACCAGCTTGTTTATCAACTCACTCACCAGCAGATAGGCGTGCAACTGTGTTCACTGAGCAAAGCGACCCAACGGGAGGAACATGACAAGAGTGCTGGTTAGCTTAGTTGGCTAGATGTCTAGTGTGTGATGCAGAATGACACCAACAGGGCAAGTTCAAGCTTTGTTCTGGCTGTGGTACTTCATGGAGGATGGAGCTGCGGGCTGGCAAGTCTCCGAGACCCGATGGACTACATCCTTAGGTCTTAAAAGAGGTGGCTAATGAGGTAGTCTATGCGCTGGTGTTAATTTTCCAAAATATGCTAGATTCTGGAAAGGCTCCATCAGATTGGAAAGTAGTAAATATAACCCCTCTATTCAAGAAGGGAGGGAGGCAGAAAACAGGAAACTATAGACCAGTTAGCTTGTCGTCTGTCGTGGGGAAATTATCAGAATCCATCATCAAGGAGGTTATAGCTGGGCACTTAGAAGAGCTCAAGGCAATTGGGAAGAGTCATTATGATTTTGTGAAAGGAAACCATGTTTAACCATTTACTGGAGTTTTTTGAAGGAGCAACATGCGCAGTGGATAAAGGGGAGCCTGTAGACGTACTGTACTTGGATTTTCAAAAGACATTTGATAAAGTGCCACATCAAAGATTATTACAGAAAATAAAAGCGCATGGTATGGTGGGTAACATATTAGCATGGATAGAAGATTGGCTGGCAGGCAGAAAACAGAGAGTATGCATAAATAGGTCTTTTTCTGATTGGCAGGATGTGATGAGTGGCGTCCCACAGGGGTCTGTACTGTGGCCTCAACATTTTACGATTTACATCAACTTAGATGAAGGGAGTGAAGACATGGTAGCTAAATTTGCAGATGACACAAATCTAGGTAGGAAAGTATATTGTGAAGAGGACACGAGGAGGTTGCAGATAGATATAGATAGGTTGAGTGAGTGGGCAAAGTTCTGGCAAATGGAGTTTAATGTGGGAAAGTGTGAAGCTGTTCACTTTGGCAGGAAGAACAAAAAAGCAGAGTACTACTTAAATGGAGAATGACTGCATAATTCTGAGGTGATCTAGATGTTCTAGTACATGAGTCACAAAAAGTTAGTATGCAGGTACAGCAAGTAACTAAGAAGGCTAATGGAATGCTATCCTTTATTCCGAGAGGGATTGAACATAAAAGTAAGAATGTTATGATTCAGTTATACAGGGAATTGGGAAGACGGCACCTTGAATACTGAGTGCAGTTTTGGTTTCTTCATTTAAGGAAGGATGTAAATGCATTGGAGGTGGTTCAAAGGAGGTTTACTAGATTGATACCTGGAATGAGTGGGCTGTCTTATGAGGAAAGGTTGGACAGACTGGGCTTGTTTCCACTGGAGTTTAGAAGAATGAGGGGTGATTTGATTGAAGTATACAAGATCCTGAATGGCCTTGACAAGGTGGACATGGAAAAGATGTTTCCGCTTGTGGGTGAGTCCAGAACTAGGGGGCACTGTTTTAAAATTAGAGGTCGCCTTTTTAGGATAGAGATGAGGAGAAATTTTTTCTCTCAGAGGGTTGTGCGACTTTGGAATTCTCTGCCTCAGAAGGTGGGGGAGGCGGGGTCATTGAATATTTTTAAGGCAGAGGTAGTTAGATTATTGTTAGGCAAGGGAATCAAAGGTTATTGGGGGTAGATGGGAATGTGGAAATCGATACACAAGAAGATCAGCCATGATCTTATTGAATTGCGGAGCAGGGTCAAGGGGCTGAATGGCCTACTCCTGTTCCTACTTCTTATGTTCTAAGCCGTGTATAAGCAATTATTCTCTCAAATGAAGCACAATGCCTATGGCCCTTTGTGGACTATGACGAATTACTTACTTAATGATCTTTCATTAGTACTGAAAGAGATTTAACACTTTTTATGCAACTTCTCCACATCTCTATGTTAGCTATGGCTCAACTGATAGCATTCTTACCTTGAAGTCAGAAGGTTTGTAGTTCATAAGTCCCCTCCAAGACATGCATGCAAAAATCAAAACTGCCACTCCAGTGCAGTACTGAAGGAGTGCTACACTTTTGGAGGTGCTGTCTTTTGAATAAGAAGAAACTGAGGCCCGGTCTGCCTTCATTGGTAGGTGTAAATTTCGTACCATTTCGAAGAACAGGAGAATTTTCCTTGGTGTCCTTCCCAATATTTATCCCTCCATCAATACCAGAAAACCAGATTATCGCACTGCTGTTTGTGGGAGTTTGCTGTGGGCAATTTGGCTGCTTCCTTTCCTACATTGGAACAGTGACTTCATTTCAAAAGCACTTCATTGCCTGTAAAGTGCTTGAGATGGCTGGTGGTTGTGAAAAGAACAATGGTCTAGATCTGTTGAGGAGCAGCAATCATTGTTTGATTGCGGCTTTGTCTGGAAATTTTCTACAAGGGTCTTCTGAATCCAGTTGTCCCAGAAATACAGAGCGCAGCGTTCTGAGAACTCCATCCGGTCGTAGCAGAGTTGGAGGAAGATAAGATACGTTCCCTTTTTACAACACTAGCCGCCGAATGGTAGGTTTAAATTCCAGTGTGAATGCTAGTGAATGAACGTTAGTGAATGGGTGAGTGAATTGGTGAGTGCGTGAGTGAGTAGGTGTGTAAGTGGGTAGGGAATAGGTGGGTGAGATGGGTAGGTGGGTGTGCGTAAGTAGGTGAGGTAGGTAGGTGGGTAAGTGGGTAGGGGGTAAGTGAGTGAGGTGGTTAAATGGGGGAGGTGTGTAAGTGGGTAGGGGAGTAGGTTGGTGGGAAATGTGAAGTCAGATTGGGTGTATTTGGGTCAGGTCAGGGGTCATTGGGTCAGGTTGGGGGGATAGTCGGGTCAAATCGGGAGGGTAGTCAGGCGGTTGGGGAGGTAGTCGGGGGTCAGGTAGTCAGGTGTTAGGTGGAGGGGTTAGGAGGGTATTGGGGGGTTGGGCGGGAGATAGTCTGGTCTGGTGGTCGGGTGGGGTAGTGGGGGGTAATGGGGGGGCTCAGTGTGAGTGATTGGGAGGTCAGTTTTGGAGTTACCCAGAGTTAGTCTAGGATTTTTCTGTCTAACATTTCCTATTTAAATATTCAGGTAAGTTCATCGAATCTGTCCCAAGTCTCTGACTCTAACTCAGAGCCGGAGACTTTCGCAGGGGTTCCTGGAGAGCAGGAGAATTGCTCATTGAAAGTTGAAACTTTCTGGGCAATTCCCGTGGAAGTTCATGTGTCAGGACTTCCACATGGTCCTGACACGCATCTCGGTTGTATGTCTGGTCTTTAATGATCCAAAGACTGGAAGGTTTGGCCGTATATAAATGAAAGTCTTTCTTTCATTTCTCTGAGCCCAGCTTTTATTGACAATTATTTAAAGTCTGTGTCCTCTGGTTATCAACCCTCCTACTTGAAAGGTGGCCCGGGGGGGCGGGGGGGGGGGGGGGGGGGGGGGCGGTGTGTGTGTGTGTGTGAGGGGGTGAAAAAAAGGCTGAGATCAGGGCCTGAACACCCAAGGATGATATGGGACTACTTATTTTAAATAGGCGTGAACCCCTTACAAAGCAGCTTCCTTCCTCATTTTATTTCTAAGAGTGTTGGTTCCACACTACGTGGCCTTTTCTTCCCCGCAGTCAACCATCAAAAGCCTATTTTGCTCAGCTTCAATCCTTGACCCTACGATCCTCATCGGGAGCAATGCAGGCTCAAACATTGGCTGGGCTAGAAACACAATAGCAATTGTCAGTCGAGTTTTAAACCATTTCAAAATTTTCCGTTAACCTCCAAAAGCACTACACAACCAATGACGTACTTTTGAAGTGTATGTTGTAATGTGGGAAACACAGCAGCCAATTTGCACTCATCAAATTTCCACAAAAAGCAATGTGATAAGTGTCCAAATAATCTGTTTTTGTGATGTTAGTTGAGGGATAAATATTAGCCAGGACACTGAGGAGATTTCCCCTGCTTTTCGAATAGTGTCATGCAATCTTTTACATCTACTTCAAGAGGGCAGATGGAGCCTCAGTTTAGCAACTCATCCAAAAAATGGTAATGTTCCTTCAGATATTCCAGATATTGTATTCAAAGCCTGTGGAGTAAGACTTGAAACTAAAATCTTCTGACTCAAAGGCACAAGTGCTCCCAACTAAGTGACATCTAATACTTAATAAGTAAATGGTATTACCACCAAACCTAGGTGAATATAAATTGGGTGTAGGGGCAAAAGAACAGCATCTAGGGCTGATGTTACATTGACCTCAATGACTAGGATAGCATCTCTCTCTCACACATACACACACACATTCTCTTTCTCTCTCTCTCTCTCTTGTGTCTTCTCCACCCAGTTAACCAGTACATTCCATGCTTTCTAATCTCTATACAGACAGGTTGCATCAGCCTTCAATGGACATCTGCCCATTCTACCACACCTTCTAACTAACTTCAACTTTCCTGTGCTTCTTGTTCAATCGGCAGCAACCGTTACAGCTTCTAACCGTCCCAACAGCTGTTCTTTGGGCAACAATGTGCTCAGAGCATCTAAGGCTTTCCTCATCACAGTCAGCTAGTGACTAGATAATACCGTTTATGTGTGGGAAGCCCAGGCATTACAACAGCAACACGTGAAAGGTACGTAAAGAAAGACTTGCATTAAAAAGCGCTTTTCATTATGACCTGACATCTCAAAGCACTTTACCCCAATGAAGTACTTTTGAAGTGTACTCACTGTTGCAATATAGGAAACAATAGCAGCTAATTTACACACAGCAAACTCCCACAAACAGGAATGTGATAATGACCAGATAATGTGCTTTTGTGATATTGAGTGAAGAATAAACATTGGACAGGACACCGGGGAAAATTCCCCTGCTCTTCTTTGATGTAGTGCCATGGGATCTTTTACATCCACTCACGCAGGTAGATAGAATTTTGGTTTAGTGTCTCATCCAAAAGACAGTGGTCAGGATTTTTCGGCCCCACCATGGCATTCCGCCATGGAGGATGTGGCGGGAAAGCCAAAAGTCCATTGACTTTCAGTACAATCGGAAGATCCCGGTGGCGGGTGGGTCGGAAAATCCCGGCAAGTGCCTTCAACAGGGCAGCACTCCCTCACTGCTACACTGGAGTGTCAGCATTGCGTTTGGTGCTCAAGTCCCAGCGTGGAACTTGAACTTTGCGACTCAGTGTCAAGACAGCTACCAACTGAACTACAGCTGACACCGTTGAGGAATGATATAGAATCATAAAGTGGCTACAGCACTAATGGAGGCCATTCGGCCCATTGTGTCCATTCCAGCTCTCTGCATCAAGTTTACAGCAGAGAAACAGAGCATCTGAATGTCTGGTCCTTATGCTCCACATGAGTCTCCTGCCACTTCTCTTCAACTCACTGTAAAAGCATATCCTTCTATTCCTTTTTTATCATCAGCTTGTCTAGCTTTCCCTTAAGTGTATTTATGCTGTGCACTGCAACCACTCCCTGTCAAAGTGAGTTTCACAATAAATGAAGACTTTAAGAACAAAATATTTATCTCTAATAATTTAGTTGCCAACTCTGAGAAGAACTGTCATGCCAATTCTCACCACTCTCTGGCTAAAGAAGTTTCTCCCGAACTCCTTATTGGTTTCATTCATGACTATCTTATATTTATGTATTGGACTCTAGTCTTGGTCTCTCCCCATAAATAGAAACATTTTCTCCACATCTACCCAATCCAAACCCTTTCATAATTTTAAAGGTCTCTATTAGGTCTTCTCTCACTTCACTTTTCTTAAATGCCCCAGCCTGTTCAGCTTTTCCTGAGCAGTAAGTGTAAACTGGACTCACAGCACCCTCCTCTGGTGAACAAGAATACTTAGGCAGAATGTCGTTGATTGTTGGTTGATGGGCTGTTTAACAGTGCACTGTTAGACACTGGCAGAATATCAAATCTGCCATTTGATTCTGTTAAATAAAGCTAATATCCTATCATCCATTTAAGCCCTGTCCTTTTCTTCACTTCTGTGGTCTCTGAAAGCACAATTTAGAGATGAGCTAACGAATGGGGTTCTGCCTATCGAGATAATGTTATAATAAAAACAAAATACTGTGGATGCTAGAAATCTGAAATAAAAACAGAAAATGCTGGAAAAACTCAGCAGGTCTAGGCTGGCAGCATCTGTGGAAGGAGAAACAGAGTTAACATTTTGAGACTGTATGACCCTTCTTCGGACCATTAAAAATGTCATGTCATAATAACATTGAGGCCCCACGTGCCTGTTTGGGTGGGGAAAGATCCCATGACACTATTTCAAAGAAGAGCAGGGGAGGTATCCTTGGTGTCCTGGCCATTATCCATCTATCAATCAACATCACAAAGTATTTCATTGGCTGTAAAGTGCTTTGAGATGCCTGGTGACCGTGGAACGTACTACATAAACACAAATCTTTCTTTCCTTTCGTCTCTGGGTTGCAGCCCGATGTCCCAAAACACGCACTTTCAGCAGGAGTCGCTGAAACAATAACCGAGAGCAGGACCAACCATCTGCGTAAGACAAGGGTGCCGCGACAAACTGCAGCACCCTTCCTACTGCCCGAGTTAAGATCAGCAAACTCAGTACAGAGGCGACAATTATTCCTGGGGCCTTGTTACTTTGTAAAGCTCAAGGAACTCACTGAATCAACTGGCTAACAAATCCCTCCATTTTTTGAAGGCAGTTGGAAAATAAGAAAGCGAGAAGTTGCTCACTTCCTGTCTTCCAGCAGAATGTGTAACTTCTGTCTGATAATTCTGCTATATAAAAAAATTCACAGAAACTATACAACAACAACTTGCACGTTAAAGGCAAATTAATGTAATAAAACATAGGAGCGTGATAAACCAAATTAAACCTCAAGTTACCTATTAGGGCATGTGGCCAGAAGTTTGGTTTTAATGGGCTTCTTAAAGGAAGAAAGTTAGTTAGAGAGGCGGAGAGTTTTAGGGTGGGGAATTCCAGAGCTTAAGGCCCAGGCAATTTAAATTACAGCCACCAATGGTGGAATGATTGAAATTAAGAGGCCAGCATTAGATGAGAGCAGATATCTCCAATGGTTGTGGGTCTGCAAGAGATTACAGAGGTAGTGAGACCATGGAGAGATTTGAAAACAAGGATGAGAATTTAAAAATTGAAGCATTGCTTAACTGGGAGCCAATGTAGGTCAACGAGCATGGGGGTTGGGGGGGTGGGGGGGGGGGGGTGGGGTGATGGATAAATGGGACTTGGTGCAAGTAGGGACATGGACAGCAGAGTTTTGGATGATCTCCAGTTTACCGACGATAGAATGTGGGAGGTATGGTGGGCCAAGGGCCAAAAGCTTTGTTAAAGAGGTAGGTTTTAAGGAGCACCTTAAAGGAGGAAAGAGAGATAGCGAGGTGGAGATTATCACACAAACCCAAGTCTTAGAATAAAATTCAAACAGTTGGCATTGAATGTAGTTACCTGTTTTTTAATCCTTATTTTAAATTGGTCTCTGCATTTACTGTCAGATTTCTGACATTTATACATTTGTTATGCTTGCAAATGTTTGTGGTGTGTCAGCTATTGAAGAATGTTGTATTTGGAAACATTCCCTTTTACAAATGAATTTTAAAAAGTTGTCAGTCACGATTGTCGGAAAAGTAACACACAGATAATTGCATTTCTCCAACTTGTTTGTACTGGGAAAGAAAGTATGACCGACAAAGTTTATCCATTCAACTTCAGGAGGAAGTGCTTTAGGCACATCGGATTATTGGATAGTTTACGGCAGTGAGGGCAGAATGTTCATCCTGTGTCACATGGGAAAACTGTCTGCATTCTTGTTGACCATAAACTTAAATACTCAGGATAAATGTGTTTTAGAAATAGTCGAGAGTTTAGATCACCTATAAAATAGGGCCCCAGCTGCATGCCTGCCTATCTGTCAGGCCTGTCAATAAGCGTAGATCTGCTAACCAAGTAACATCAACACAGCCACAGAAAAATGTTGCAGTAAAAGTCTATGAAAAGCTGCTTCTTCCAAAGTCATGCATAAGAAGCACATTCTGAAGGAGCTATTTTAGCCCCTTAAGGACTTTATTGGTTTCTCAATATTTGTACTATTTCTCTTTTGAAGTTATCTCCATTGAAAATAATCCGGACTCTGGGTAGAACTTTCAACTTGAAAACCAGTAAGGGGAGCTGGGTGAGGTTTATAATGGTTGGGCAATCTACTATTCACTATTTGACATCCCTATCTCCCCACTGCACCCCAGCACCCACAATGCTAAAAGTTGTACATTTATTAGTTTTCAGTTTGAATGTAACGCAATCATCTTTTGGCACATGCAGGATATAGTGGACATAGAATCATAGAATTCAAACAGAATTCATACAGCAAGGAAGGGGGCCATTCGGACCACTGATTGCTGGTTCTTTTGAACAGCAATCCACTTGGTCCCATTTTTTTCTCCATATCCTTGCAATTTCTCCTCCTTCAAGTATTTATCCAATATTCTTTTGAAAGCTACTGCTGAATCTGTATTCAGTACCTGTTCAGATCTTAACCACAGCTTAACCACTTGTAGCAAAGAAAGGCTTAATGTCCTTGTGTCACCTTTGATTCTTTTGCCAATCTGACGTGATCTGCAATAAAATACACTAAAAGTGAAATGTAGCTGTTCGGGTCGATGCACTCTATCCCATTCACGAAGGATGCAAGTTTCAGCCCATAAGAAACTGGTCTCCTTGCGAAACATAAAATCTATTGCAGGAAGCCTGGGTTGGTAACATTGACAGCTTGCGTGATGGAGCAACTGGATTCTAATTCGTTGAAGTGTATTGCTTGATTGAAAATTTTAAAAACTGCACATGCTTGGCAAGGCTAAGGGATATGAAACCAAGCCATGATCTCATTGAAGCAGTTTCAAGGGGCTGATGGCCTCCATAAGTTAGTCCCACAATGAAATGGGAGTGGGGGGGGGGGGGGGGGGGGAAGGAATATTCATTGGCAAAGGTGGAAGAAGAAACCATATTGATGGCAATTTTCAGTAAATGTAATCATGTGTCATCAAATATAGACAGACTGCAAACTCATAACCACTAAGTTTTGGTTTGGAAAGAATACCCTCCAATCAGCTGTTTCACTCAGTAAACAAAAGTAAGTTTTTATTTATGCCTTTGTATTACAGAAATATTAGCTTGGAAAAGTGATTAAGTGCTTATTATGGAGCAATGCAGGTTCCTCCCAGCACTGAGCAAGGGGGATCGATTTCTCTGCCTTCGATTGGCTGAGCGATGCTCTGGGAGTTCGATTCTCCTGCCTGCCTGTCACCGGAAGTTGCGGGAAGATGTCGACCGCCATGAATTTCAGCTCCAAGAGTTTCAACCCCAGGCCGCCGGACAAGGGCTCCTTCCCCCTGGACCACCTGGGTGGGCGGCTCGACCAGGCAGCGGGGGATTCATAGACCCGATAGAGAGGGCCCGGGTCACGCAACCCCCCCGCCCCCACCGTGACCCCCTCTAACACCGCCCCCCCCCCCCCACCGTGACCCCCTCTAACACCGCCCCCCCCCCCACCGTGACCCCCTCTAACACCGGCCCCCCCCCCACCGTGACCCCCTCTAACACCGCCCCCCCCCCCACCGTGACCCCCTCTAACACCGCCCCCCCCCCCCCACCGTGACCCCCTCTAACACCGCCCCCCCCCCACCGTGACCCCCTCTAACACCGGCCCCCCCCCACCGTGACCCCCTCTAACACCGCCCCCCCCACCGTGACCCCCTCTAACACCGGCCCCCCCCCACCGTGACCCCCTCTAACACCGCCCCCCCCCCCACCGTGACCCCCTCTAACACCGCCCCCCCCCACCGTGACCCCCTCTAACACCGCCCCCCCCACCGTGACCCCCTCTAACACCGCCCCCCCCCCCACCGTGACCCCCTCTAACACCGCCCCCCCCCCACCGTGACCCCCTCTAACACCGCCCCCCCCACCGTGACCCCCTCTAACACCGCCCCCCCCCACCGTGACCCCCTCTAACACCGCCCCCCCCACCGTGACCCCCTCTAACACCGGCCCCCCCCCACCGTGACCCCCTCTAACACCGCCCCCCCCCACCGTGACCCCCTCTAACCCCGCTGCCCCCCGTGACCCCCTCTAACCCCCCGCCCCACCGTGACCCCCTCTCACCCCCCACCGTGACCCCCCTCTAACCCCCCCGCCCCACCGTGACCCCCTCTAACCCCGCCCCACGTGACCCCTTCAAACCGCCCCCCCCCACCGTAACCCCCTCTAACTGCCCCCCCCACCGTGACCCCCCTCTAACTCCCCCCCCCACCGTGACCCCCTCTAACTCCCCCCACACCGTAACCCCACCCCACCGTGACCCCCTCTAACTCCCCCCACACCGTAACCCCACCCCACCATGACCCCCTCTTACCCCCTGCTGTGAACCCCTCTAACCAGCCCCCTACCGTAAAATCGCCCCACTGTGACCCGCTCTAACCCCCCTACTGTGACCCCCCCACTGTAACCCCACCCCGTGACCCCCCCACTACCATAACCCCACCGTGACCCCCACTGTAACCCCCTCCCACTGTAACTCACTCTAACACATCCCACAGTAACCCTCGAACACCCCCCTCCACCATAAGCCCCTCTAACCACCCCACCATAACCCACTCTAACCCCCCCAACTGTAACCCCCCTCCAACCATAATCCCCTCCAACCCCCCCCACTGTAACCACCCTCACTGTGACCCCCTCTAATCCCCCCAGCGTAACCCCCCTCTAACCCCCTCCTACCCCACTTGCCCGCCTTCTGGCACTCCCCCAAACTACGCTTCTGTGCCCCCGGCCAGCCACGTGCCCTCACCCCCCACCCCCCAAGGCGCGGGCCAGGCAATATTGCAAGTGGTTCTGCTGCTGCTTCCTCGGTGCATCACAGCGGTAATGGAAATGTGAAAGCCTCAACGTATTTAACACAATTGGTTTTTCAAAATTTGGCAGGTGAATGTAAAGAATTTAAGGAGAAATTTATGAACTGCCTCCGTGAGAATAAGTTTGGCAATTCTCTGTGCAGAGAGCAATCAAAGGAATACCTGGAGTGTAGAATGCAAAGGTACAGCACCAAAGCATGTAAACCTAAGAAATGTCAACTTTACAACCAAAATCTTTGTAATTGTGTTAATTTAAAACGATTTAAATAGTAACGATTAACAAGTCTCCTCTTGTAACCATCTCTATTTCTACTCCATATACTTTCAATTTTAATTTTCCTCTCTCTCTTATTCCCTCAAATATTGAATGCGCTTTGTAGTTCTAAAGCAGAATCGCGAAAGAATTAGTCACTGATTTTACAATTCTCATTCTTGTTTCTTCATCCCTCCCTATCTTTGCAACTTTCTCCAATCCTATAACCCTAAGAACATCATTAATAGCAGCAGGGCTATGCCATATGGCCCCTCCAGCCTTCAAAAGATTATCACATATAAAAACACTAATCTAGAACACAGTCTCAGAAGAAGTGGTCAGCCATTTAGAACTGAGATGTGAAGAAATTTCTTCACACAATGGTTTGTGAACCTTTGAAATTCTTTACCCCAGACGGCTGTGGATGCTCAGTCATTGAATATATTCAAGACAGAGGCCGATAGATTTTTTGGTAGTGAGGGATATGGGGATAGTGCAGAATGGTGGAGTTGAGGTGGAAGATCAACCATGATCTTGTCGAATGACAGAGCAGGCTTAAAGAGCCAAATGGCCTACTGCAGCACCTATTTCTTGCATTTTTATTTGTCCAAGTGCTGATGGTTATTTTGAACTCCAGTGGCCTTTGAGAGCGAGGATAACTCCTAGGTCCCTTGTGAATCCTATCTTGTGAGATTCAGCTTTCCAGTATGGGATCTTTATGTTCACCTGAGAGGGCAGACTGGGTTTTAGTTTAACATCTCACCTGAAAGACAGGATCTCGGTTTAACCTCTCATCCAGTACTGCATTGGGTATGTCAGCCTAGTTTTTGTGTTCAAGTCTCTGGAGTGGCTCTTGAGCCCACAACCTTCTGAATCAGAGGCAAGCGTACTACAGGTGAGCTTTTCCTGCAATTTTTGTTTTTGTTTCATATTTCCAGCATCTGCAATATTTTGCTTTTAACTTAAACTCATTAAGTTGCCTTTAGAGTGCCTTTGCCAGATGACTGATAAATACCGGATGCACACATCTCCCAGGACTGGTCATCCAATACTGTTTTTGTTTTACAGGCAGCTGATGACAAAAGAACCACTGGAGAAACTGGGATTCAAAGATCTTCTCGACAGTAATACAGCAGAAAAACAACAGATGAAAACCTAACAGGAGGAAAGCATGTATCTACAAACTGAACAAGAGGCCATTGATGGACTTATTTTCCTACTGAATCTGTATATATTGTAAAAGAAGACAAGTTTCTGTGTAATAAAGTGTGGAATAAATACTTAGTATGACAAATGGTTCATTTCATTTTAACTGTTTTTAAAACTAACTGTTTTTTCCCCTCTGATTACATTTTTGTGTAGCCCTTAACCCCTTGTCATACTTGTGGCCTACTAATACATTCAACAGAAAATTATTCATTAGATGTCTTCCCCTTGTCAATGTTCTGTGAATACCCTGGTTGGGTATTTGGTGCAGACGTGATCTTTAGTGCATTGTGTGATCTCAAAAATCACATTTGAGAAATTTGTAAGCATTTTTTTGTAAATAAACTTGCCTTATCCATTTCTCAGACTGGATAATGTTCGTGTGTGGGAATGTGAGCTCAGCTGTGGAGGTGTGGAATCTGGGTTAATTATATCACCAACACACTCTTGAGCTCAAATGTGCAAGAGTGCTCGCTTGGGTGAAATACTGGAGACTTATCTGTGGCATTACCTGAGCTTCAGGTTATATAATAATGGTATTTTATTCAAAAACACATTCACAGCCTAAAGGCTGAATTGAAGTGTGACATGCATCAAAATATTCATATATAAGTAATCAGCTTAAATATTCAATCACATAGCAACAAAAATCTACAAGTTCATCAGGTAACAGGTGTGGCGAACAGGAGGGTAATGTTGAATTAAAATTACAAGCCAATTCAAACCAAACCATTCCTACGTTACAGGCACTGAAGTACATATAAATTTTATCATTGAGGACCCGAACTACATAAGGAATAGGGCTATATTGGTACCATAAAAACAAAACTGGTGCAAGAAATAGTGAAATGCAGTCTTTTAAAAATTCTTTTACAGGGTGTGTGTGGCCAGCTAGGCCAGCATTTATTGCCCATCCCTAATTTCCCTTGAGAAGATGGTAGTGAGGCACCTTGTTGAGCTGCTGCAGTCCATGTGACTCTTTCGAGTCAACCAAGTAAACTAAATTAACAAAATTAGGGACAAAGTAAAAGGCAGCCCCTTAAAGGGAAACTGCAAAAACAAAGACAAAATTTAAAGGAAACTTGCAAACATTAAACCAAAATGTGATTAGAGGGGCCAATAAAGCACCCCAGTGCCCACCGAGCACAGGAGGCCTTGATGGTGCGAGTGGACATCGTGTACTCCTTCCCTAGGGACGCCCGGCCGCAAAGGTAGCCGCGGAAAAGGGGCAGACAGTCGGGCCGGATGACCCCCTCGATCGCCTGCTGCCTGGACCTGTTAATGGGCAACTTGACCAGGCCCAGGGGCAGGTTCACGAGGAGGTACTCCTCCCTCCCTGCCCCTCTCTGCATCGGGTGCCCGAAGATCAGGAGTGTGGGACTGAAGTGCAACCAAAAATGAAATAACAAATTTTTTAAATAATTAAAAATGAGTGCGGCCTATAGCATCCTGTATATATGTGGTCCACGGACTCCACAAGGCCGCAGAAACGCAGGCATCTTGGGAGTCCGTGAACTGACACGTCCTACGGTTGTATGGGACTGCTGTGTGCAACACCCTCCACCCCAGATCCCCGATGGTAAGAGGGAGGACTCCCGCATAGAGAGTCCTCCACTTGGGACCCCCGCCTCCGGACGGCAACAAGGGGGCCCAGGCGAGGGTAAGGAGGTGAAGGGTGTGCAGCAGCAGCCCATTGCGCTGGGCTAAAGAGCACGGAGGGCATTTCTGTGAGACGACTCGGGTTGTGGAGCTCTGGCACCCGAGGGAGGGGCTGATGTGGAATTCTGTCCGAGCAGGGGTACACTCGGACGGGTGCCCACCACACACCAAAACGTCCTCGAGAGCATGTATGACATCGGGGCCGATCACGACCATCCTAAGGTCATGGATGGCATTAGCTGCAAGCCGGGCGTCCACCAACGCATGATGCGCCAACTCTTGAGGAATCATCCAGCCCACTCTTCCGCCACTCAGCACGTGCCCGATCCTGGTCACCCCAGCAGCCACAGCCCTCCCCCCTCTGCCAGCCACCTAAAGTGGCGGAGGTGCGGATTCCTGAGCAGCAGCTTTCTGATGATAGCCGCCGCTCCCGATGGCAGAGAGCTGCAGCGCGAGGCAACTATGTTCCAGACTTTGATCGGGTCCTGGTAAAAGTCGGGTAACGCCTGCAAGGAGCCATGAAAGCCCCTCAGGTCTATAAACAGGAGCTGCATGTCATAATTCAGGCTGTGCACCTCACAGAAGAAATACGTCACCAGGGCACAGCATGTCGGAGGAGGCTCTTTGTAAAGGTATCGCTGCAGGGCCTGAAGGCGGAAAGTCACCACCTGGGTGCGTAGACACAGCAGTGCCTGACCGCTCTCCCTAAGCAGGAGACTCGGTACCTCAGCAGCGACCCAGTGCAGCCTTTTGTCCCAGAAGAAATCGACGAGCATTCTCTGGATTTTTGTGACAAACTTCGGGAGAGAGGTCATAATGACCAGCTGGTGCCACAACATGGCAGCAATCAGCTGGTTTATGACACCGAGACAAGGGATCTGTCGTCGGCCAGCAGTGTAAGGAGCTGGTGATGGACCCCGTGCCTTTTTTCCAGCGAGTAGAAGAACTGGATCTGCAACCTCACATACGCACCGCGGGACCTGACGAGTTGCAGGTACCGCAACGCACCCTTCTTCTCTTTGTACGCCAGCTGCAGGGCCAGGTCCTCATCGAGCTGACCGAGACGTGCCTCCACGTCCAGGACCTCCTTCTCCAA
Organism: Cetorhinus maximus; assembly: GCF_964194155.1. NCBI lineage: Eukaryota > Metazoa > Chordata > Chondrichthyes > Lamniformes > Cetorhinidae > Cetorhinus > Cetorhinus maximus. The sequence continues at coordinate 88,717,744 of NC_135893.1, forward strand.
CTCTTTGACCCTGGATTTCCGCCTCTTTGTCGACCCTCTCGCGTACTCCTGACAGAAGACGCAGATGTGAGCCTTGCCAACATCCCACCATAGCCTCGAGGGGAAGCTTCCCAGCTTCCTTCTCCAGCTGACCCAGAAAAAACAGAACAAGTCCAGGAACCGCTCGTCCTCCAGCAGCAAGTTGTTAAAATATCAGTACGTGGACCCCGTCTGAACACAGAATGAAACGAGTTCTGCCTACACCAGATGGTGGTCTGAGCACGGCAACTGCTACATGGAAGCCGATGGAACACAGGACACGAACGCCTTGGAAATGTAAAGGCGGTCAAGTCTGGATGCTCCGACTCCAGGTGACACAAAGTGAAAATGCTGGAGTCAGCATGGAGATGTCGCCAGACGTCCATCAAGTTGAAGGACCCGACCAGGTCCCTCAATTTACTCACACCGAGCTTGCGTTGCGGGGCACCGAGGCGGTCCCTAGCCTCGAGGGTACTGCTGAAATCCCCTCCAAGGACAATGCACTCACCTGCATCGATGGAGCCAAGATAAGTGGATACTTCCTCAAAAGAAGCTCGCTTGCTGCTGTGCACCCAGCGGAGTGTACACGTTCACAAATTGAAGTGTCACGCCCCCCAGGTGCACAGTAAGGTGCAGCACAGACTCCTTGACCCCTAAGATCTTCGACTGAAAATGTGGGGCTACCAAGATAGCCACCCTGCCTGAATTGGAGGCTAGGTGGCTCATGTAGACCCCCCCCCCCCCCCTCCACTCCAGGAGCCATGTAGCTTTGTCTCCTAGAACAGGAAGCATTTTTTGCGTTTTTTCCTTGCTATCCAACTTCTTAAATCTTCAGAGAGTGGTCTTGCCCTGCTACAGCAGTAGAGGCTACAAGGGAAAGGAATCACTGGTAAGTAGTGGGTAAGGTATTTACTACTTTAATCGCTTATAGTTCAAGGTCTTTTTGTGGTTTATAGTTTGTATATTCTATAGTAATGAGGATCAGGAAAGAAGGGCCCTAGAGTAATTGAATTAAAAGGTTTAATTTAAAGTGATAAGTCATGGCAGGAGCGCTCAAAGCCATGGTGTGCTCCTCGTGCTCCATGTGGGAAGCCAGGGACATTTCCAGTGCCTGGGACCAGCATGTGTGCAGGAAGCGTGTCCAGCTGCAGCTCCTGGAAGCTCGGGTTTCAGAGCTGGAACGGCGGCTGGGGACACTGTGCAGCATCTGCGAGTCTGAGAGCATCGTGGATAGCATGTTTAGAGAGGTGGTCACAATGAAGATGAAGGGACTTGAGGAAGGAAGGGAATGGGTGACCACCAGGCAGTCCAATAGAAACAGGCAGGTAGTTCAGGAGTCCCCTAGGGCCCCGCTCGCAAATCGGTATTCCATTTTGGAGGCTGATGAGGGCACTGGTTCCTCCAGGGAGTGCGGACAGAGCCAAGCTTCTGGCACCACAAGCAGCCTGTTGGTACAGGAGGGGAGGAAGGGAGGAAGAGCAATAGTAATAGGGGTCAGGGGAACAGATAGGCGCTACTGTGGCCGTCAACGTGACTCCAGGATGGTATGTTGCCTCCCTGGTGCCAGGGTCCTGGATGTCACTGAACGGCTGCAGGGCAGATAAGGCAGAGGTCATGGTACATATTGGTACCAATGACATAGGTAGAAAGAGGGATGAGGTCTTGCATCAAGAATTCAGGGAGTTAGGAAATTGAGGAGCAAATATATGCACAATTTGTGGAGGTGTGTAAAAACAATAACAATAGGGTAATTATATTAGGTGATTTCAACTTTCCCAACATTAATTGGGATAGACATAGTGTTAAGGGCTTGGATGGAGTGGATTTCTTGAAATGTGTACAGGACAACTTTTTAGGTCAATATATAGAGGGTCCAACAAGGGATGGTGCATTGCTGGACCTAATTCTGGGGAATGAAGCCGGACAGGTGGCTGAGGTGGTGGTGGGCGAGCATTTTAGTGATAGCAACCACAACATGGTACAGTTTAAGTTTGTTATGGACAAAGAAATCGACAAGTTGCAAAAAAATATTTTGGATTGGGGGGAAGAGTGGATTTTAGTAAAATAAGGGAGGATCTGGCCAAGGTAGACTGGGAACAGTTACTTGTGGGGAAATCTACAGAGGAACAGTAGTGGGTGTTCAAAAAGGAAATGGGGAGGGTACAGGCTCAACATGTTCCCTCTAGGGTGATAGGAAGGAGTAACAAGCCCAGAGAACCATGGATGACCAGAGATAGTCAGGTAACGATGAGAAGGAAAAGAGAGGCTTTTAGCAGGTACAAGGGAAGCAAATCAGCAGAGGCATTAGTGGAGTATAGAAAGTGCAGGGTGGAGCTTAAGAAAGCAATTAGGAGAGCAAAGAGGGGATATGAGAAAGCTCTGGCTGGTAAAAGTAGGGAAATCTCAAGATATTCTATAAATGGGAAGAGGATAACCAGGGAAAGAGTAGGGCCCATAAGGGACCAAGGGAGCTAGCGATGTCCTCTGGCTCCACCCATAGATTGCTTAAGAATCCTCATTCTCTTGGGTGAAGATGGATGTGAAGTATTCATTCAACACTCTTGCGATGTCCTCTGGCTCCACCCATAGATTGAGTGTTGAATGAATACTTCACATCCATCTTCATCCAAGAGAATGAGGATGAAGGTATCAAACTCGGGGAGAGAGACTGCGAGGTTCTTAAGCAAATTGATATAGGGAGTGACAAGGTATTGGAGGTGTTGGCAGGCTTAAAAGTGGACAAATCTCCAGGTCCGGATGATTTGTGTCCCAGACTGCTGAGGGAGGCAAGGGAGGAGATCGCAGGGGCACTGACCTAAATTTTTAATTCCTCTCTGGCCACAGGGGAGGTGCCAGAGGACTGGTGAACAGCTAATGGGTTCCGCTATTTAAGAAGGGTTGTAGAGATAAGCCAGGGAACTACAGGCCAGTGAGTCTCACATCAGTGGTAGGGAAACTATTGGAGAAAGTTCTGAAGGAGAGTATCTATCTCCACTTGGAGAGGCAAGGTTTGATCAGGGATATTCAGCATGGCTTTGTCAGAGGGGAAAGAAGGGAGGGAGGGGAAAGAAGGGAGGAAGGGAGGGAGGGGAAAGAAGGAAGGAAGGGTGTGGTGCCAGCCGCTGCCGCCTGGATTTGGCTGGCGGCCTTGGAGGCGGGGCAGTTCTTCCTCACGTGCCCCATCTTCTTACAGACATAGCACCACACACTGTCCACCGATCAGAAGATATGATGGGCGGCACCCTCGTCGGCAACGTCAAACCTCCTTCAGAGCACTCCGCCTGGGCCTGGCCAACGAAAACCTGGCGCCAGAAGGAGTACACATGGCGTAGACTGGCTTCTTTCAGGACGAGCGGGACCCGTGCCACCCCCGACCTCACCTCCCCCAGATGACAGAGGTGGGAGAGGAGGAGTTCATCGGGGACAAAGGGCAGGACTTTAGAAAGGATTAATCTCTGGGTGGTGGCCTCCACTGCCAGGAACGTCCCGCTCACCGTGAGCCCTTTTTCGAGGGCGGGGTGCACCGCCTGCTGGGTCTTCAGAAAGAACATGGTCCTCCCGTACATCTTCAAGGCTGCGACTACGGCCAAGGGGTCGACAGCCCCGGCCATAGCCTTGATGCAGACCTCGATTGTCACATGGTGGGGTGGGTGTAGCACTTCACCTCAAGCTGATGCATCTGCAATTTAAATGGCTTTAGGACCGCAGGAGAAGCAGGCGCCGAAGAGGCCACCGCCCCAGCATAGGTGGCCCGAGAAGGCCCTGCCACCGGCAAAGATGACATCGCCATCGAAATGTGCTACACCCACCCCGATTCAAGCAAAAAAGAACAGTCTGAACCAAAGTGGAGTGGGAGTAGGAAACAGCAAGAGGGAAAGGGAGAGGGGGAGATAGAGGAGACAAAGACAGGCAGATGCCTCGATGTTTCCTTGTGGGGGGGGGGCGGGGAGGGTTTATGCGCCGATCTTCTGCTACAGGGGGAGGAGATCGAAGCTCTGCATTCCTGCCACATCCAGTGTGAATGGTGGCGGACAATTAAACAACTCACTGGAGGAGAAAGCTTCACAAATATCCCCACCCTCAATACTGGGGCAGCCCAACACATCAGTGCAAAAGGTAAGGCTGAAGCATTCGCAACAATCTTCAGCCAGAAGTGCCCAGTGGATAATCCAATCTGGCCTCCTCCGGAGGTCCCCAGCATCACAGATGCCAATCTTCAGCCAATTCAATTCACTCCACGTGATATCAAGAAACGGCTGGGCCTTGACAATATTCTGGGAATAGCACTTAAGACTTGAGATCCAGACATGCCGCGCCCCTAGCCAAGCTGTTCCAGTGGAGGTTACAATACTGGCATCTACCTGGCAATGTGGAAAGTTGCCCAGGTATGTCCCATACACAAAAAGCAGGACAAATTCAACCCGGCCAATTAGCACCCCATCTGTCTACTCTCCATCATCAGTAAAGTAATGGAAGGGGTTATCAACAGTGCTATCATGCGGCACTTGTTTAGCAATAACCTGCTCACTGACGCTCAGTCTGGGTTCTGCCAGGGTTACTCAGCTCCTGACCTTATTCCAGTCTTGGTTCAAATATGGACAAAAGAGCTGAACTCTCGAGGTGCGGTGAGAGTGACTGCCCTTGACATCAAGGCAGCATTTGGCCGAGCATGGCATCAAGGAGCCCTAGCAAAACTGCAGTCAAAGGGAATCGGGGGAAAGCTCTTCACTGGTTGGAGTCATACCTAGCACAAAGGAAGATGGTTGTGGTTGTTGGAGGTCAATCATCTCAGTTCCAGGATATCATTGCAGGAATTCCTCAGGGTAGTGTCCTTGGCCCAACCATCTTCAGCTGCTTCATCAATGACCTTCCTTTCATCATAAGGTCAGAAGTTGGGATGTTCGCTGGTGATTGCACAATGTTCAGCACCATTCACGACTCCTCAGATATTGAAGCAGTCCATGTCCAAATGCAGCAAGACCTGGACAATGTCCAGGCTTGGGCTGACAAGTGCCAAGTAACATTTGCGCCAAACAGGTGCTAGGCAATGACCATCTCCAACAAGAGAGAATCTAACCATTGCCCCCTTGACCTTCAATGGCATTACCATCACTGAATCCCCCACTATCAGCATCCTGAGAGTTACCATTGACCAGAAACCTCTCCACTTGTCTGGATGAGTGTAGTTCCAACAACACTTAAGAAGCTTGACACAATCCAGGACAAAGCAACCCACTTGATTGGCACCCCATCCACAAACATTCACTCCCTCCACCACTGATGCACAGTGACAGCACTGTGTACCATCTACAAGATGCACTGCAGGAATTCACTAAAGCTCCTTAGACAGCACCTTCTGAACCCACAACTGCTACCATCTAGAAAGACAAGGGCAGCACATAGATGGGAAGACCACCACCTGGAAGCTCCCCTCTAAGCCACTCACCATCCTGACTTGGAAATATATTGCCATTCCTTCACTGTCACTGGGTCAAAATTCTGGAACTCCCTCCCTAACAGCACTCTGGGTGTACCTCCGCCACATGGACTACAGCAGTTCAAGATGGCAGCTCACCATCACCTTCTTGACGGCAATTAGGGATGGGCAATAAATTCTGGACTAGCCAGCGACGCCCATGTTCCATGAATGAACTTTAAAAAGTTAATTATTCTTACTCTGGATTGTTCCTTGTCCTTTTCAGTAGCCAACCTAAACCTTATGATGCAATAATCTTTGTCCTCCTAAATGTCCTCTCACTGCTATTTGATCTACTTGGCCCACTTCATTCCCAAGAACCAGGTCTCCTTTCTCATTGGGCTGAAAACATATTGCTGTAGAAAATTCTCCTGAATACACTCTCAGAACTCCTGCCCCTCTCTGTCCTTTACACTACTACTAACCCAGTCTATATTTAGATAATTAAAGTCTCCCATTTTAAGTACTCTATAATTCTTGCACCTTTCTGTCATTTCCTTGCAAATTTGTTCCTCTATATCTTTCCTACTAGTTAGTGGCCTATAGACTACACCGAGCAATGTAATTACACCTTTTTTGTTTCTTAGTTCTAGCTAAATTGATTCTGTTCTTGATCTCTCTGGGACATCCTCTCTCTCCAGCATTGCAATGTTCTCCTGAATCAATACTGCCACCCTTCCCACTTTCCTTCCTTTCCTATCTTTTCTGAGTACTTTGTAGCCAGGAATATTTAGCACCTTCTTTAGCATTGCCTAGTATTCTAACTTTATGCACCTTATTCCTCTTTTCTACTTCTATATGCTTGTGCCCATACCCCTATGAATTTAGTTTAAACCCTACCCAAATGCACTAGTGAACCTCTCTGCGAGGACATTGATCCCAGTCCTGTTGAGGTGCAATCCATCCCTTTTGAATAGGTGCCTTTTGCCCCAGAACTGGTCCCAATGCCCCAAGAACCTGAAGCTCTCCCTCGTGCCCCATGCTTCAAGCCATACATTGACCCTTGCTTTCTTCCTATTTCTACTCTCGCTCGCGCCTAGCACTGGGAGTAATCCAGATATTACTATCTTTGAAATCCTACTTTTTAACTTCCTCCATAGCTCCTAAAAACCTGATGTAGGAGATAAATGCCTGCCCTCTCCATGTCATTGGTACCAACGTATACCACAACTTCTGGCTCAGTCCCTTCCTCCTGCAGTATATTCTGTACCCTCTCCCTGATGTTTTTTTACCCTGGCACCAGGGAGGCAATACACCATGTAGATCTCACAACGATAGTTACAGAAATGCCCGCCTGCCCCCTTGTCTATGGAATCTTCCATAACCATTTCTACTCTTTGCTGTTCCCACCCGTTACTGTCCCCTTGGCCATTGGTGCCATGGTCCAGTCTGCGGTTATCGTCACTCCCCACAAGTCTCCAGCCCTGAGTACCTGTTTGTGAGTGCGGCACGCACTCCTAAAACCTCCTGCCTCTTCCTACTCCAGCCGATGGTCACTCGCCTCCCTGATGCCTCCAGTTATCTTGACCTTCAATGCTCGGGAATCCAGCGCTTGAGCTGCGGACGCCTCCCACACACGCGCTCTCCCCTGAAGTGTCCTGGGAAGTCCCCACATGGCGCGGGACTTGCAAACACCAGGTGGCAGATGCCCCACCCATGACCAAAAGAACAAACTATTCCCTCTTCAACAATGCAGCCAGTGCCCCGTTTGAGCGAATGATTTCGATGAATACCTCTAAACCTGAACCTCATTAATTCACCGAATCACTCCGACTTAAACTGTTTCATTCCCCAATCTTTATTCCGACGTCTTCGCTTGATTGACCTTCCGCTGGTCTCGCGGTTTCCCAGGAGAGAAGGTCCCCAATATATATAGTCCCCAAGCAGAGGGGGGAGAAAAGTAATGGTTTACCCTTGAGGAACCTATTCATTTTTTTTTCTCTCTCTGTGTGTGATCGACACCCAATGTTATTTCTCGTTGCTTGGGAGGTGCGTCTGTTGTACCTGGCGACTGTTGTGTGGTTGAGCGTTTGAGGCCCCGGGCAAGGGACTACGTTTCTTACGTCCCGCTCTTTTCCTGTTAAAGGTGAAGAGGCTTTACCTCCCCCCCGCCCCCAGCTAACTACAGGACAAAGTTTCAGCAGTGGAAAGTCCAATTGGTTAGGGAGCAACCACTGAACACCTCTTCGACCTGTGAGAGCTTACCCTTGAAGGGGTCTTTGGAGCCCATTCAGGAAGATACATAAACTGTGACAAGGACACATCGCCAGTTTACAGTCCAGGATGTCGATTGTAAGTGTTTTCCCTTTGGATACCGTCACCCTGCTTTTGTTTGGGGTTCTGACCATTATCCTCCTCGTTTATTTTAACACCGGGTCTAAATCTCATGGAATCGCCAACTTTCCTCCGGGTCCCGCTCCTCTCCCAGTGATTGGCAACCTGCACATGTTGGATCTGAAGAAGCTGCACAAATCTTTGATGCAGGTAAGAGGCGACCAGATTCTTACAGTAAATGGGAAACCTGTTTGCTACCTCTGTTTAGCGCCTCGAGAAGGTCACTTCTGCCCCAAAGGCGCTACATGAATGCAAATTGTCGACACACTGCAAACCAACCAGAGAGCAGCTGATTTCTCCCCAGAGGCAATGCTGGTAAATTATCATCATGTTGAGCAGGGAAAGAAACTGGTTGTAGTGTTGTACCCCTATTGTCGTTCTGTCACTCTCCACCACAATTCCACAGGGAGTTCCTCTGATTTGCCCGCTCCCCTACACACCTGGTGGCCAAAGATCAGGCGTGTTCGACCGAAAAATTGAGGAACAGCCCTTCAAGTAGTGAAACAAAGTCACAAAGAGTCTGCAAAGGGATATAGATAGGTTGAGCAAGCGTGCAAAAATTTGGCAGATGGAGTATCATGTGGGAAAACGTCAGCTTGCCTGTTGAGGAAGAATAGAAAAGTAGAATATTATTTAAATGCAGAGACTGCAAAATGCTGCAGTACAGAGGGATCTGGGTGCCCTTGTACATGAATTACAGAAGTTAGCATTCAGACACAGCAGGTTATTAGGAAGGTAAATGGAATGTTGGCCTTTAATGCCAGGGGAATGATGAATAAAAGTAGGGAAGACTTGCTGCAAGTGTACAGGACAGTAGTGTGATTGCACCTGGAGTACTGGGGACAGTTTTGATCTCCTTATTTAAGGAAGGGTATACTTGCATTAGAATCAGTTCAGAGAAGGTTCACTTCACATAATTATCCAATTCCCTTTTGAAAGTCATGCTTAAATCTGCCTCCACCATTCTCTTGGACAGTGCATTCCAGATCCTAACCACTCGCTGCATTAAAAAGTTTTTCCTCACATCACCTTTGATGTTTTTTCCTTAAATTAGTGCCCTCTGGTTCTCGACCCTTCCGCCAATGGGAATGGTCTCTCCCTATCTACTTTGTTTTGCTCCTTCGTGATTTTGAACACTGCCTGGATCCCAGGCTCAGACTACCTCAAGAGCAGCTCTGACCCTAGAGAACAAAACCATTCATTCAAGTCCGAGAGTGACCAGCTTCACACCTCCAGGCCCTCTGCTTAGCTGCATGGCTTCTGACCTTGAAAACACTCCGCATTAAAAGACAAACAGGTTCTATGTTTATCTGAGAATACTTGATTCTGCTTAGATAATGCCAGGTTGCGTGCTAACAGAGGCTGCAAGGTGGATAAAGGGGAAACTGTAGAAGTGGTGTACTTGGATTTCCAAAAGGGTGCCACCAGACAAAATTAGAGCTGATGGTATATGGATAACATATTAGCATGGATAAAGAATTGGTTAGCTAACAGGAAACAGAGATTAGGGATAAATGGGTCTTTTTCGGGATGGCAAGCTGTAACTTGTGGAGTGCCATAGGGATCAGTGCTGGGACCCTCAACTATTTACCATCCATATCAATCACTCATATGGAGGGACTAAATTTTGCCGATGACACTAGGATAGGTAGGGCCATAAGATTTCAAGAGGAAGTAAAGAGATAGGTTATATGAGTGGGCAAAGATTTGGCAGCTGGAGTATAATGTGGGAAAATGTGAACTTGTCCATTTTGGCAGGAAGAATAGAAAAGCAGCATACTATTTAAATGTAGAGAGATTGCAGAACTCAGTGGTACAGGGAGATCTGGGTGTCCTGGTACATGGATCACAAGACGGTTATTATGCAGGTACAGCAAGTGATTAGGAAGGCAAATGGAATGTTGGTGTTTATTGCTAGGGGAATGAATTGTAAAAGTAAGGAAGATTTACTGCAGCTGTATAGGGTGTTGCTGAGACCACACCTAGAATACTATGTACAGTTTTGGTCTTCTTGACAATGGTTTAGTGGTACTATCACTGGACTAGTAATCCAGAGGCCCATGCTAATGTTCTGGGGACACAGCAGCTGGTGGAATTTAAATTCAATTAATAAAATCTGAAATTAAAACTAGCCTAAGTAATGGTGACCATAAAGGAAATCTGCTATCCTTACCTGGTCTGGCCTACATGTGACTACAGATCTGTAGCAGTGTGGTTGACTCCCTCTGAAATAGCCTAGCAAGTCAGTCAGTTTAAGGGCAATTGGGGATGGGCAACAAAAGCTGGCAAGACCAGTGACACATGTAGCCCATGGATTAATAAAGAAAAAAAAGAAGCACTTCAGAGAAAGTTCACTTGACTCATTCCTGGAATGAAAGACTTGTTTTATGAAGAAAGGTTGAACAGGTTCCACCTAAATTTATTGGAATTTAGAAGAACGAGAGGTGATCTTATTGAAACATGTAAGATCCTAATAGTTTGGATACCAGGAAGATGTTTCCTCTTGTAGGGGAGACCAGAACTAGGGGACGCAATTTTAAAAATAGGGGTTTCCCTTTTAAGACAGAGATGAGGTTTTTTTTCTCTCTCTGAGGGTCATTATTCTGTGGAATTCTCTTCCCCAGAAAGCGGTGGAGGCTGTGTCATTGAATTTATTCAAGGATGAGTTAGATAGATTTTTGATAGTCAAGGGTTATGTGAGGCAGACAGGAAAGTGGAGTCGAGACCGCAGTCAGATCAGCTATGATCTTATTGAATGGTGGAGAAGGTATGAAGGGCCAAATGGCCTACTCCTGCTCCTATGTTCCCATGTGAGGTGCTTTTGACTCACTTCTGCTTTGACTAAGTTTGTGGAAGTGATGTGGTGTGGTTTTTGGATATGTTTTGGAAAGCTGGCATTTAAAATCAGGAAGGACATTGGATTTGGTGACTGAGATATGGACGCTGTGGGTGCAGTAGTTCCTGGTTGGCAAAATGACCATCAAACAGAGCAAATGCTTCAGAGGGGAAGCCCTGCAAGGACAGAGGGAAAGGAGGGGGTCTCCACAGAAGGGTTTTTCAGGAACATTTCTCCCACCTGACCAGTGACCCAGGATCAATGCCTGGGTGACTGAGAGTCAGCAGGGTGGTGGCAACTGGACTGTGACGCCTCCTACAACATGACCTCGAGTCAGACACTAGGAATATATATGTCCAACTTGTTCAACCTTCCTTAAAGTATGCCCTTCATCCCAGGAATGAATTGAGTGAACTTTTTCTGAACTGCTTCTGATGCAATTATATCCTTTTTCCAAAAAACCACAACTGCATGCAGTACTCCAGATATGGTCTGGTTCAGTAGCAGTAAAACTTCCCTATTTTTATATTCCATTCCCCTTGCAAGGATGGCCCTGCCAGCAGCTGTCAAGGTCACTGTGTCAGCAAATTTTTATGTGCCCTGGACTCTACAGGTAGGAACAGGCAACATCTTGAAAATAACCGCGTATGTCATCCATTGGAGCATGAGGGAGATCACGGAGGCCATGTAATCCTGATGAGGCGAGTACACCATCTCTTCCTCGGCAGGAACAAGCAGGGTGAGAGGGCATGTGGCTTTGTCAGGATAGTGGGATTTCCAATGGTGCAGGGAGCTACCCACCACACACATGTGGATCTATGGGAACCCCCATAACAATGGGGAGATACACAAAACTTAACATTACCAATCTTATCACCGTGCAATTGCTGTGCCACATTCCTAATACAACATGTTGCTGAATGCTCACTATCCTGTCAGCAGCTACCTTGTATTCACCCTGTGCCAGTCAGGCACACCCACCGTCTTCAGACCTCCACAGGGAACCATAGTCTGGCTGGCTTACCTGTGTCCACTTCTGCCACCTGACCAGGCAAGGGCAGCAATTGTACAATGTGAATTCGTTTGCAACCTCACATTCCAGTGAACTCTTACATAAATTACACTTTCACTTTTCTTGGCTGCAGCCCACTCATCCCAGAGATTCATTATGTGAAGATCCAGACTCTCTATACTAACCTCTATGGTAAGTGCCAGTATCTGGTGACTGCGAGTGTCATTATCAAGCTACGGTGTTTCCTCATCCCTGGTGAACATGTTACGATGTATTATTCAGAAGCAGCACAAGACGTGCAATGTAAAAAGTTTAATCAGTTGTTCATGAAAATTCATTCCTTTTGTTCTAGCTATCTGAGAAGTATGGCACAGTTTTCAGCATCAAGCTAGGACCCAGAAATGTGGTGGTGCTGACTGGCTATGAGGCAGTGAAGGATGCACTTGTCAACCATGCAGAGGAATTTGGTGAAAGAGCACGCATCCCAATATTTGAGACGGCCGTAAAGGGACATGGTAATTCTCACCTTTAACTTCATTATTCTAAAATCTATAAGTTAAAATCTGGCTGCATTCTGTCCTGGTTCAGATAATTAATGAATTTCAGAGTTTGGCCAATGTTCATTTTTCTAAAACTTAATGTTTTAAGATAAAAACCAACCATTTGAATAAGACTAGTAACTAATTTCCTGTAGTTTCTATAAAACATGATTCTATTTAATCATACAATATCTGAAAACGATTAGCTATAAGTCACATTTGGTGATGTTAGTGTAGGAATGATTAGCAAATTCACATGTCACCCTATTTTCCACGTTTTACACAAAGGTGTTAATACCTTTATTAATACATTAAGAATTTGAAGGATATGCTGTTAGGGCTGGGAACCTAAGAACTGGGGGAGACCATTTGGTCCCTCGAACTTGTTCTGACACTCAGTGAGACCATATCTGTGACCTAACTCCCCATACCTGCCTCTGCTCTAGATTCCTTCACACTTTTGGTTAACAGAAACCAACAATCTCAAATTTAAAGTTAACAATGGACCCAGCGCCAATTGCCGTGTGCGTTAGATGAAGTAGGGAGGGAGGAGGCTCATGTGGAGCATAAACACCAGCATAGACCAGTTGGGCTGAATGGCCTGTTTCTGTGCTGTAAATATGATATAATTTTGTCTTTGTGAGAAAGGTAATGTCATACAAATATAACCCTAATGTCACCAATAGCATTTTTGAGGCTTCCAACACTTTCTAGTCAGGTTAATTGACCACTGAAGAGATGGCTAATATCTGTTAAATGCAAACATTTTTCTTTATATTTGAAGTTTTTATGACTTCTTTCTGATGGATTTAATTGTAGGCATTATTTTTGGTCATGGGGAGTCATGGAAGCAAATTCGAAGGTTCACCTTAACCACGCTACGAGATTTTGGAATGGGCAAAAAAACCATTGAAGACAAAATAATTGAGGAAACCAATTTTCTGATAAAAATGATTGATTCTTATAAAGGTGAGTTTGTGTGAGGTAAATTAACAGAATTATCAGTGTTTCTTTTCTCTGTGCATTTCTAATTATTTATAAATGTTGATGTGCATGAAAGAATCACAGAAATCCATGGGCCTGAATTTCCGAGGAATGCCAATCACTGTCAGACTGCCTACGTCAGGAGCTGCACATTTCTCGCCCGATCTTCCAACACGGGCCTGCAGAGGAATGTGCAGTGTATCAGCCCCTGGGACTCTTCAGTGCAGTGCAGCAGCATCCGGGGGAATGATGATGTCCTTTTTATGGCATTCGGTGCTTTAAACCAGGTAGGTTTAAGGGCCCTGACCAATTTGGCAGGAGAGAAGGTAAGTCTGTAAGGTATGTGGGTGAGGGAGTAAGGTGGTGGCTTGGGGGTGTAGTCAGGGGGTTCAGTGAGGTGTTGGCGGGGGGAGTGGTTCAGGAGTTAGAAGTGATTTTAATTGTTCTAACTTTTCCTGGATGACTATTCTGCTAAAAGAGTCAGAACCATCCAAAGTCTGTGATTTAAATCGGAGTATCGGATGGTTCCCAGTGCAGGGTAATTGCCCAACGGAAGTTCAAACTTCCTGGGAGATCCCCATTCAGTCTTTGCATGGGGACTTCTGGGGCTGAGGGGGGCATTGCTCACCTTCTGGGGTACTTACGGGGTACAACCTCCCAGAGATTGGAAGTTCTGGGACAGAATTACAGAAAGAAGACATTTGATCCATTGTGCCTCTGCTAACTTTTTGACCATCTCACTGACTGCTTTGTGTCCGTGGCTCTGTATCTTCCCTAACATGAATTCAAGGTGTTCTCCCATAACTGATGTGAGCAACTGGTTCATTGTTTTCTAGTTTATCCATCTCCCAATTCATGAACTGTTCTCCATTCCCCCAGCACAATTTGTATATCTAAGGCGGATTAGAAAATTCTAGTCAGAGTCCCTGCCAACTCCTCTCTGCCTTCCTTTAATGGCCTCGGGAACAAGCCTAGTGTCTTAATTACTTGATGAGGAATTCAATTGTGATTTTGCTGCAAAGGATCAGCACTAGTTTGTGTGTGTTTTTTTTGCAGGCCAACCCTTTAATCCAACCATCAAACTGAACTCTGCTGCGGCCAACATAATTTGCTCTATAGTTTTTGGGGACAGATTTGATTACGAGGATGAAATGTTTGTCAGTTTAGTAAAGAAAGTAAACGAAAACATTCAACTCGCTGGTTCGACTATGGTCCAGGTAAATCTCATTTTTCATTAGCCACAGAAATATATTCCAGAAAAGAACATTTGGAACTAGCAGTAGCTGGAAGGGATCCATGAGTGGAGTCTCCAAGAATCTGTGGTGCAATATATTAGTAAAGTTGCTTTTTTACATGGCTGGTTAATTTGGATAAGAACATTAGTCATGATTTTGAGTTGCACCCTGTTTAATTATCTAATTAAAAATGGAGGGAAAAAATATCTCCGCATTTTCCAGACAAAAACTCTCTTAAGCTATGTGCCATAGAAGCACGGCTCAATAGTTCACTGGAAGGAGGTTATTCTGTCAGTTGTGTTTGAGCCAGTTTGAGAACCTTTGGATTATGGAACCAAGACAGGTAAATAGCTTTTCAGATAGAGATTAGCCATAATCTAACTTAATGGGGGAATCAGGTTCAAGGGACTGAATAGACTCCTCCTGTCCCTGTGCTGTTATTTAATAAAGAGAAATGTTGCAAATCTGAACTAAAAAGAAGCAGGTTGGTAACAATCTAACATTTATACTAGAGTTGTTTAATAAGACAATCACTAATGGGTACACAGTTTGAACACTTTAATGCGATAGATTCATAATATTTCAAAGATTTATTTATTGAAATTTTCTAATTACAGAAGACTGGGATGTGAGCAGGTTATTGGATCGCTTTGACATTCATGTAAATAGCATTACTTTATTTTGTTCAATAGCTGTACAATGCATTTCCCTTCTTGGGATTCCTTCCTGGATCACACAAAAATTTTTTCTTCAACACCAAGCAGACTGTTGCTTTCTTCAAGAACTTCTTTAACAAAAATCGTCAGAAACTGGATGAGAATGACCTCAGGAGTTTTATTGATGCATTCATGTTGAGACAACAGCAGGTAGAAACTCCACTTCCCTCTTAACAAGTACTGTAGATTTTCTATAAGCTATGTTTATGATATTTTGGGGCAAAAAAGGCAACTTTGTTCAATCCAGCAGGGCATGATGTGCTGTAAATGTATGATTCTATGTAAAGAGTGATACATTTCAAAAGGCAGGACTGCCATTTGCATTGTGACTATCATAACTGGCTTGTCTTTTGTTCGTTAGGAAAAAGGGGATTTTTAGGTTTTGAAATGCAACAGTACTACATGTCCTATCTGGCCTGCTGTAGCCATGTCAGCTCTGTCATACAGGAGCTCTCTGTCGGCTGCATTTTACATCAGTTCAATAAAAACTCTCGCTGAGAAAGCACTGCTGTATTTGAACTCAAAACAGTCTTAGGATACCAGTGAGAACTCCCCTGCTTTTTTTTGTAATACATCTACCTGAGAGAATAGACTGGGCCTTGGTTTAACATCTTATCTGAAAGTGACACCTCTGATAGTGCAGCATTCCCTCAGCACCACACTGGAGTAATCTCACTGCTGCCTCTTATTCCTGGCCCCCTTCCTGTGCTACATTTCCCAGTTTCAGGTTAATTCTGTATCACATGCCATATTCTACAGATTCTAATCCCAATTCTGAGTTCTTGTGCTGTTAATTCTTGTAGGAATCGGACAATCCCAATTCATACTTCCATGAAAACAACTTAACATACACCACAACCAACCTGTTTGCTGCAGGGATGGAGACCACCTCGACCACAATTCGTTGGGGAATGCTCCTGATGATGAAATATCCAGAGATTCAGAGTAAGTAGCAGTTGGATTGATTCCTCTCTGGAGCTGATCTTGTTGTATCATTTTGTAAGCTTCATATTCCTGGATTACCCTGGGTGTGATTTTAAACTTGTCTGAATAAAGTCATAACCATAATTCCAATCATTTAAAAAATGTGCTTGGCTTGCAGGAAAAGTTCACGAGGAAATTATCGGAGTTATTGGATCAGAACGATCTCCCAGAGCTGAAGATTGGAAAACTTTGCCAAACACTGATGCAGTGATCCACGAAATCCAGAGGTTTGGTGACATTGTGCCACTGAACATCCCACATGAAACCACAGTGGACTTAAACTTCAAAGGATACTTCATTCCAAAGGTACCCTAGGAGAAGTATGGCCACAACTGGGGCCTGATATTCTGACATTTAATAGAGAGTGAGGTGGGGGTTGAGGTGGGGGTTGGGGGGGTGGTGGCGGGGTGGGGAAGGGTAAGAGCTCTCAAGGCTGAATCTCATTGCATTGTGCACCATTAGTGCCCAAGTGGCTAATACTTATCTCATGTACCGTTTTATATATAATCTAAACAATTTGTCAATGCCTAAATGCTTTGGGATGTTTTATTGCAGTTGCTAGTTGTTCATCTGATAGTAGAGAAAGAGCAGAGGAGTGGGACTAATTGGACAGCTCAATCAAAGACCTGGCACAGAAATGATGGGCCAAACAGCCTCTTTCTTTGTTGCATCATTCTGAGTTATTTTAAGCTGTAAAGGAGTAGAGAAAGCAGGGGAGAATGGAGAATAAATTGAAAGTATACTACTTAACAACAACAACTTACATTGCATAGCATCTTTTAATGTAGTAAAATGTCCCAAGGAACTGTTCAGGAGCAATATCAAAAAGTTTGACACCGAGCCACGTAGGGAGATACTAGGACAGGTAACATAGCTTGGTCAAAGAGGCAGGGTTTGGACGAAGCCTTGCAATTATGTCATGCTTTGCACAACTACCGGATGTCCCAAAGCACTTTAGAGCCAATGAAATACTTTCAAAGTGCAGTCATCGTTGTAAAGAATCTGTGCAGGGATTCACCACGGCTCCTTAGACAGCACCTTCCAAACCCTCGGCCACTACCATCTAGAAGGGCAAGGGCAGCAGATAGATGGGAACACCACCACCCAGAAGTTCCCCTCCAAGTTACTCCCCAACCTGACTTGGAAATATATCGCTGTTCCTTTATTGTCGCTGGGTCAAAATCCTGGAACTCCCTTGCTAACAGCACTGTGGGTGTACCTGCGCCACATGGACTGCAGCGGTTCGAGAAGGCATCTCACCAACACCTTCTCAAGGGCAACTAGGGATGGGCAATAAATGCTGGCCCAGCTAGCGAAGCCCACATCCCGTGAATGAATTTTTAAAGAAAGTAAGAAATGCAACAGCCGATAATGCACACAGTAAACTCCCACAAACAGCAATGTGATAATTGTAGTCTAGTGCAATGTGTCACATTGGGTTGTTAATAATTAATTCTAATTGTATATCATCACAGGGAGTGATGCAATGTTACATGATTTGATATTGCATACAGCCTCATGGACAATGTAAAATATGTTCCAATAAAGCTCCTGTTTCATATACCACTGCAGACCAATTAAGTATTTTGTATTAGTTTACCAATACCAAGAATGTTGTAATAATAGCCAGATGGTCTTTTACATCACTAGTAGACAGAAATGGTACCTCCGTTCATTTCAATGTCTCCTCTGAAAGAAAATACCTCTGATATTGCAGTACTCTTGTATCGTAGTGGCGATTTTTGTGCACAAGCCCTGCAGTTGGATTTGAACCCAGAACCTTGTGACACAGAGGTGAATATGCAACCAACTAAGACATGGCGAGCACAAAAGTAGGGCCTGAAGGGGAGAGGCTTGGACAAGTGGAGAGGATAAGGCAGGGTATTCCAGAATTAAGGGCCCAGGAGACCAGCATGGTCTCCGCTGGCAGTGTGAATAATTTCGGAGATGGTCAGGAGGCCAGAATTTGAATGGAAATGTTTTCTTTAAATTAACACCAGTGCAAATATTTTCAGTAGTGCCTTTTAAATATAACAATGAAATCATATTGAAATGATATTTGAATATTTTAGGGAACCCACGTGATTCCATTGCTGTCCTCTGTGCTGTACGATAAAACCCAATGGGAAAAACCAAATGAGTTCAACCCATCTCACTTTCTGGATGCTGAGGGCAAGTTTGTGAAGAGAGATGCCTTCATGCCTTTCTCTGCAGGTAGCACAGCTTATTCATTTTTGGATTATATATTGATGGAATTTTCCCTCCCTTGTTGGGGAAAATAAAATGGAAATGCAACATTAAGGAAATTGCATTTTTATTATTTTTTTTTTGCGGGGGGCGGGATGTGGTTGTGGGGCTGCAAACACATGGGCTACTGTCATTGCAAAGTCTGATCCACTATCTGTGCACATTGCTCACTCCCCAGTTGAAAGCTATCAGGAGCTGGAATCCGGGCCACTTTGACTTTTTCCTAAGACTGCCGAAACCTACTTACCTGTGCAAAGTTGAGACCAGCTAATGAAACACAGACTGGGAATTAATGGAACTTTAATTTCTAAAAATGCACTTTCATAATTTCAGGGCATCATAAGGTTCATCACCTCAATGTCTTTGAATCATAGTCAATATTGAAATGTAGGGAAACACTGCAGGCAATTCGCACACAATGGTAGCACCTCGGTTTAGCATCTCACCTGAAAGATAGCCCCTTTGACAGTGGCACTCCCAGTTCTGCACAGGGAGTGTCAGCCTGGATTTTGCGCTCAAGTCTCTGGAGCGGAGCTTGTAGGACCTTTTTGTGAGAGACTCTGAAGTCTATTGTTATTGTTCTGAGCCCGAGACACAGAAACCACAAGGACAAATATATCAACCTAGTAGGATTTTAGTAAGCGATATTCAATAAGTGAACTAAACTACATGTATTCCAAATGACGTTTGGTTTATACATGCAGTTACCACTCAGATGGATTGTCCAAGAAGAATGCAGGTCGCAGAGGTCAAACCTGACCACAGTTGTTCCTCTTCTAAGTTGATCGGGGCTGTCCCATAGGTTTCTTCTTTCTCCTGATATCGCTTCCTATGCTCTGGAAGGGTTTTCTCACCATGTATGATCATCTCATGCCCGAACTATTGTCACTTGGCTATTAGCCAACGGTTGTGTGATCAGTCCTTCACTGATTAACTTTAACTGTCGCTATACCAGCAAAAGCCCCACCCAGTGATGATCATGCTATGTGTCGGAAATTTTGCCAGCCAATGTTCATGGCAGTCGGAACTGTCGCACTAGCTTCCTGCCCAGGCAGATGATCAGCCTCTCCAGAGATTGAAGCAGATCTTGTATTCATTACATTCCTATTACACAGATAGTATATTGAACTGTGTGAAACCAAAACTATCAACTGTCCAATTATGCCCATAGATTGTGACATTAACACTTCTTGCAGCGAACATACTGCTTCTAACATTTTTTATACTGTAGTCCTTAAAGGCTTGAACCCACAAGCCCCGGTGTTTGAGAGGTGATTGTGCTGCCCACTGAGCTCTGGCTGGCGCCTTAAACCGTTAAGGAATTTATTTTCAATGTGATCAGACATGTCGACTGGTCGCAGCACATCAAGACATGTTTGTTTTGGAACTCCTGTATAAAGATGAATTCCATGTTTGTTATTTTAAAAATCATTCTGAATAGCTTTGTTTTTTTTCTGAAGAGCAGCTTTGAAGTTTTTTGCAATTGTATTTTTTGCAGGTCGGAGGGCCTGTGCTGGTGAGACCCTGGCTAAGATGGAACTGTTCCTGTTCTTTACTGCTCTGATACAAACATTTAAGTTTCAAGTTCCGCCGAATGTCAGTGAATTGGAGCTCGAGTCTGGTGTGGGATTTACTTCATTCCCGAAGTACCCCTATGTATGTGCTGTCCGTCGCTGATGTAAACACCTCGTTCATGATTTACCTGATTTTCCTTTTCTCAATTTCCTTAATCACTTCTAGAAAGGTGTGTGTGTGTGTGTGTGTTTTTAACATGGTGGCTGTTAAACTGGAGAGTGAGTGGGCTTCATCTAAGAAGCAGGGTGTTTGACAGTAAATTGTGTGGATGGGGATCCATATCATTAATGGTGCATTTGCTAATTATGAGTGATGGATGAGTGCCAGTGTTGGTGAAATCATTACTCTCTTCTTATAAACATAGTTAAGATTTCACTACACCGATCATTAAGGATAAATCAGCCCCACACTCCACCCATGTGCTCCTTTTGTTTGATACACAATAGTGTGCAGTTATTTGGCTGTTCTAAAAGAAAAGATCACTCTTCCATGTGAGTGGTAAGTTGGATGGACGTATTCCTGGTGGCTTCATCATTTGACCTCTCATCTCCAACTGACCCACCCCTATGCCACTGCCATTGGTTGCCCAACATGTCCATTCTGACTAAAATAAAAACAAAATACTGCAGAGGCTGGAAAACTGAAATAAAAACAGTAAATGCTGGAAAAACTCAGCAGGTCAGGCATCTGTAGAGAGAGAAACAGAGTTAGCGTTTCAAGCCCGTATCACAGAATCATACAGTGCAGAAGAGGCCCTTCGGCCCATCGAGTCTGCACTGACATGTGAGAAACACCTGACCTACCTACCTAATCCCATTTACCAGCACTTGGCCCATAGCCTTGAATGTTATGACGTGCCAAGGTCTCATCCAGGTACTTTCTAAAGGATGTGAGGCAACCCGCCTCCAACACCCTCCCAGGCAGTGCATTCCAGACCATCACCACAGCTCTGAAGAGTCATACGGATTCAGAACGTTAACTCTGTTTCTCTCTCCACAGATGCAACCAGACCTGCTGAGCTTTTCCAGCATTTCCCGTATTTATGCCCATTCTCACAGAGCAAGCCAATTAGTGGACTTCAGCCTCTTCATAGGATGTCAGCCTTTTATCCCCATCATCTATATTTTTATATCTGATAAATTGTTCAAAGAATGAAAAAGGGACACAAATTTTTGACACTGCTATGATTTTTCTCTGGGTTGGTCCTAGCAGTGTCCTGGACATTAATCTTGAACACATGGAGATATTAGAGTGATCATAGAGTAGAGTGATTAGAGCAAGGAAGGTGACTATTCAATCTGTTGAACTCATACTGGCTTTCTGCAGATCAATCTGCTCAGTCCCATTCCTTCGCTCTATCCCCATAGCCCTGTAAGTTTATTTTTCTCAAGTGCCCATCCAGTTTCCTTCTGAAATCAGCGATTGTCTCTGCTCTCATCATCCTTGTAGGCAGCAAATTCCAGGTGATTACCACTCGCTGGGTAAAAACGTTCTTCCTCATCCTGCATCACTTGCTCAAAACCTTAAACATGCATTCCCCTAGTCCTTGTATCATCAGCTGATGGGAACAGTTTTTCATTGTCTACCTTATCTAAATTTGTCATGTACAGCTCTATCAACCTCCCCTCAATTTTCTTTGCTCCTGTGAGAATAAATGCAGGTTCTCCAAACTAACTTTACTGCTAAAATCCCTCCTCCCTGGAACCATTCTGGTAAATCTCCCCTCCACCTTCTGAAAAACCCTCACATCCTTCCCAAAGTGTGGTGACCAGAGCTGGACGCAATAAATACTCTACTTCCCGCCTCAACTTATCGTATTTGGCCTGGTTCTCGCTGGAAGAATCCAACTGACCTGCATCATCCACCCCTTTTTTGTTCAACCACATTCTCTATCTCCCTCATTATTCAAATAGCCCTGCCTTTGGTTCTCTGGGGGATTGGCAACCCAAGAATGGCCTTCCAAATCAGCACTCTATGCAGAAGCTAAGATCGATTTGCAAAGTTAATTTTTGGGATGAGAAATAGATGTTGCAGATTCATGTAAGGCCTCAGACTTTGTCTGATCCTAAATGAAAATTTGGGGGATTATTAGAGAGGAAAGGGGAAGGCTTCGGCTGTTGAGTGGGGTATAGGGGCATTCTTAATGGACCATCAATGTATTTGGACTCTAATTATTAACATAATAGCAATGATTAATCTTATAGATCATGATTGACACAATTGGCAAATGACTTTAATGTAATAACAAACTCCTGATTATTTCTGTAATGGGATAATGATTATTAATTGAAATACCTGATCATTAATATATTAGCTTCCTGCTTATTGATTCAATAGGCAGCTGATTATTAATGCAATAGACACTGTGTAAATAATGTAAAAGATTCCTGATTAATGTAGTAGGACGCTGAATAATTATACAATAAGATCCTGATTGTTGATGCAATAAGCACCAGATTATTAATGTAATATTATTCCTGATGATTAATGTAGTAATATACTGAAACTTAAAGTAATTGGACACTGATTATGAATGTAATAGGTACCTGATTATTAAAGTAATAGGATTCTGAGCATTGATGTAATATAATCCTCATTCTTGATGCGATAGGGCTCTAATCTAATAGAATCATGATTATTAATGTATTATGATCCTGATTATTGTCACAGGATTTTTTTAAAATTCATTCACGGGATGTGGGCTTTGCTGGATGGGCCAGCATTTATTACCCATCCCTAGTTGCCCTTGAGAAGGTGGTGGTGAGCTGCCTTCTTGAACTGCTGCCGTCCAAGTGGTGCAGGTACACCCACAGTGCTGTTAGGAAGGGAGTTCCAGGATTTTGACCCAGTGACGGGATGATCCTGATTACTGAAGAAATAGGCCTTCCACAGATTCCTAGAGCACCACACACTATAAGATTGAGCTTATTGGCTGTCTCATTAAAAGGCCCAAGCCATTTGCTCACCGTGCAAGCTTGATGCTGAAATAGGGTACGTCAAAGCCATCCTGCAGGAGAATGGCTCCCTCATTCAGATCATTGCTTGCTGTGTATCGTGTATTCTCATGAATAGGCCTAAAGCTGCCACTTTCGTACCTGAAAAGTGTTCAGCCTACCTCAAATTACCCTGGATGGGCAAGGCATCTCAAAAATCTGAGCAACAGGTGAAGCTAACCATTTCATCCTGCTACCATGTGGTGGCCACACGAGCTGTATTCTCCACTAACAGGATGTTGCCATCAAGCCAAAAAGATGTTCTGCCTACCACACAAATGAGTAATGTGGTATATGAGTTTCAGTGCCGGTGCAATCTCAGGTGCGTAGGCTGTACATCCCAACAAATCACGCATCATATCAAACACCACATCCCTTTGGTTGTTCGCAATAAGCAGAGTACTGAACGTACATAACCAGCCCGTGCTTGCAAAATTCAGAAAATAATGTTTAACATTAGATGTGATTCTGCGAATGGACAACACTTGCCGGACAATCCAGAGTGTGCTAAGAATTACACTAACAACCAATTTAGGGTTATCAGTTGAGCTCACAATGTTCCTTATCTAGGCTTGCTAGAAGCTACCTTTGAAGGCAAAAAAGCATATCTAGGCATTGTGCCTTTTTTGAATTAAACAAAAGTGTGGGGGACAATAATTGCCTGATACATTCTCCATGGCAATGCCTTGCCAACCAATCAGTACCCCTTCATCCCTTTGATACAAGAATGCAAAATTTCAGTCCTGATGAGTGCAAGATGAAAGCTTCAATAGTATGTTTCTTTTTTTCAGAACTTTAGTAATAATGACTGATAAATGAGCAGAACATTTTGAGGAACAGTCAATTCTAACACAATTCTGTTTTAATTTAGTCCCTTTTACTCAGTTTCAATTTGCATCTCAAAGCTTAATTTAAGGTGTCCGTCTGGTTGCAAATGACAAAGTCACAGCCTGATTCACTGTGACTGGCACTGTATCTGCTCATGTGCATGAAGTGCTCCTCCAGTGTTCTAGTACAAATAACTGCAGTCATGATGAAATGCTGTATAAAACCTTAGCAGATCAACCAAACTGCGAGTTGACAACTTCATTGGCTTGGGTAGTTCATGCAAGGCGTTGGCTTCAGCTGGTTAGTGGGTATCGTCCTTGTCAATTGGTCTATGGAAGGAATCCCAAATTACTTTCTGCTGGGTGATAGTGCCCCTGCCCTTGTTTCATTTTTCTGCACATTTGAATGCTTTACATGCAGGAAGAATAGCTTTATCAAGGCTGAGATCTCAGAGAAAACTTGGAGAGCTCTAAGGCATTGTACGAGACTGTTTGAGATGGGCTTTAATTCTGGGGATATGGCGTACAGTAAATCCTCACCTAACGTTGTAGCTGCCTTCCTGAAAATTGCAACTTTAAATGAAACAATGTTAAGCGAATCAGATTTTCCCATTATACCCAATATAAAGCTGTAATTAGGTTCTATAAGACCTTTCTCATCAGAACAAAGCGTTAAGACATTATACCCTGTATTTAAATACTTCACTAAATTCCTATATTCGTAAATTAAAACTTTTATATTGTTAAATTTATTTTATGCTAAAAGAAATACTGCATGCTGACTCTTTCTACTTAGCTCCAGCTTGCCACCTCACCCGCTCCCCGACCCTCCTGGTTGCCAGTGATCGTGCTCACTGAACCTCCTTCTTGCCGTCTCTCTCACTCGCCACTTCCCTTTCCTGAACCTTTGCTGTGAGTGAGGGCCTGCAAAATGAGTGGCAAGAGGCAGGTGGAGCAGTTTAAGCTGCAGAAGTAAGCTGCAAGCTGGAAAGTTGGCAAGAGGGAGCTTCAGCAGCGACCTGGAGAGTCAGGTTGAACTGGTTATGCACTCAGACAAGACTGGATCTTCATTTTAATGTATTGGAAATATGTACTACAACGAAATATCCCGAAGTTGAAAAATTTTTAAGGGCAAATAAAACATTAAAAAATTGAATATGGAGAAATGCATACTTAAGTTTCCATCCTTGGATGACCCAAAGAACATGAAAGTAGTTATTTTCATTGATGCTTCTCATGCTAATCTTTGTGATGGGTATTTGAGTGCAGCTGGTTTCATAATTTTTGTGGACGAAAATTGCTCTTTAGCCCGGGAAGCGGGCAAATATAACAAGTTGTTAAAAGTACTTTACCTAGAGAAACACTGGCCCATGTAAAAGCAGTAGATATAGGATTCTTTTTGTCAAATATTTTGGGGGGCATTCTATACAAGGGGTATGCTGAAGACGGTTTGCCCATTGAATGCTGCAGAGGTTACTTGTTCCTTGTGGGATACTGTATACTCTACAAAAAGTGTAAGTGAAAAAAGATTAATGATTGACCTTGCTAGTGTGAAACAAATGTTGGAGAGAAAGGAAATTTCCAAGATCAAATTGACTGATGTAAGTCATCAATTATCTCATTCTTTTATGAAAAGTTCATACCAAGAAATTATTTGGGGTCCTGGAAGAGGGACATCTTGTAATCTAAAGCTTGGCACAGTATATATATATATTTTTCTTCAATTTGTTTTGAAATATTGCTTATAAATATTAATTGTTAGCTTTCATTTAAAGAAAAGAAGGGAATATGTTAATTGTATAACTTAAGGTTAAGGATATACAGCTGAGGGCATTCATTAGATAATTACTTGAGCACATATGAAAAGACACTTATGGGGCTCAGTTTGGCTAGCGTGTGATGGAGAATGACTTTGGTAGTTCACGGAGGCCTGTCTCCTCATCCTTGCCCCACACTTATGGAGTAGTGCCCCTCAAGCTATATATAACCCATTGCCCCTTTAATGGAGGGCGATGTCTATGGCCCTTTGTGGATAATGCCTAATTATCTGGAGAGACAGCATGCAGTGTTTGCTGGTACGCTTTGAGGCCTTCCATAACAGTGGGCACTGCAGGGGCTGGAGTGCATCATCAGCCCCAGGAGTGTTATTTTAAGTTAATGTGTTAAGTTACCTTTAAAGTTTTGGGTTTTTTTGTTATAGTGCCACTTTAAGGGGCTGTTAATTAGTTAATTTGATCGAGTTCATTTGTTTAATTTATTGGTATGCTCAAAAGGGTATGAAGAGATATTTAGGGATTTGGCATTGAGGGTGCTGCATGCAGCAGTCCCATCCAACAAACAATTAAGATGGTTTATGGACTTGCCAGGCTACTTGTATTCTCAGCGGCCTTGAGGAGTCTGTGTTCCTTGTCTGTATAGGATGTGCAAGGTTGCTGTCCCATTTTGATTATTTAATTATTAGTTCCTCTTCCGCAGACATGTTCACACTGGGGTGTCCCTTGAGACGGAGCACACGATGTCCGCTGGTGAGCTTGAGGCATATTGTGGCCACTGTGCACTGCAGGAGCTGGAGCCCATCATCAAACCCCAAAATATTATTTTAGTTTTTTCAGTTTCCATTTAAGTTTTCGCTTTTAGTTACAGTGTCCCTTTAAGGGGATGTCAATTTGTTAATTAGTTATTTGGTTTGTTTTATTGGTAAGAAGTATAAAGGGACACTTTTAATGTATTCATTTTGTTCATTTGATTGTACTCAAAAATAAGTATAAAGAGACACTTGGATTTGGCATGGAGGATGTTGCACCTTGCAGTCCCGTGAAATAGAAGGTTAAGGTGGTTCACGGACTCCCAGGCCATCTGTATTTTCTGCATCCTTGAGGAGTCCATGTTCCATTGGTTGTGCAAGATGGCCACCACATTTTGATTATTTGATGGGGTTGCTCCTCAACTTGTGGTTGCACTTCAGCCTTAAGCTGCTGATCTTTGGCCATCTGGTGCACATTCTAGAGCTAACCAGAGAACAAGTTATACTAGATCTGGTAATGTGCAATGTGACAGGGTTAATTAATGGCCTCATAGTGAAGGTGCCCCTAGATAGCAGTAATCATAATATGACTGAATTTCACATTCAGCTCAAGGGAGAGAGGAGGGGATCTAAGACTTGTGTTTTAAACTTAAGGATAATTATGAGGGCATGAAGACAGAGCTGACTAAAGTGAATTAGGAAATTCAGTTAAGGGATAGGTCAGTAGAGATGCAGTGGCAGGTGTTTTAGAATACTCAGAAAAGATACATTCCAATGAGTAAGAAAGACCCTAAGGGAAGGACACACCATCTGTGGCTAACTAAGGAAGTTATAGATAGTGTAAAATTGAAAGGAAAAGCATATAATTCCACAAAGACGAGTGGTGGGTCAGAAGATTGGACAGAATATAAAGAACAGCAAAGAATGACTAAAAGATTAAAAAGAAGGGAGAAAGTTGAACATGAAAAAGTACTAGTTATAAATATAAAAACATAGTAAGAGTTTCTATAGATATTTAAAAAGGACAAGAGTAAGTAAAGTGAGCGTTAGTTCTCTAGAGAGTGATTCTGGGGAATTAATGGAAAATAAGGAA
The DNA here is from genome assembly GCF_964194155.1 of Cetorhinus maximus. Classification (NCBI taxonomy): domain Eukaryota; kingdom Metazoa; phylum Chordata; class Chondrichthyes; order Lamniformes; family Cetorhinidae; genus Cetorhinus; species Cetorhinus maximus. The sequence goes on from NC_135893.1 coordinate 88,745,137, forward strand.
ATGGCAGACCAGCTGAGCAGGTATTTTGTGTCTGCATTATAAAGGATACAAATAACATCCCAGAAATAAGTGTGAATCAGGAAGTGAAAGGGAGGGAGGAACTTAAAACAATTACAATCACCAGGGAAAGGGTACTAAGAAAATTATTAGAATTAAAAGCTGACAAGCCCCCAGGTCCTGATGGACTTCATCCTAGGGTCTTAAAGGAAGTGGTTGCTGAAATAGTGGATTCATTGGTTTTAGTTTTCCAAACTTTCCGAGATTCTGAAAAGTCCCATCAGATTGGAAAATATCGAACGTGACTCTTCTATTCAAGAAATGAGGGAGAATAGATAGGAAACTATAGGCTAGTTAGCTTAACATCTGTCATAAGGAAAATGCTAGAACCTATTATTAAGGAAGTTATAGCAGGGCACTTAGAAAATCTCAATGCAATCAGGCAGAGTCAACATGGTTTTGTGCAAGGGAAATCATGTTTGACTAATTTATTCGAGTTCTTTGAGGAAGTAACAAAAAACTCAGATAGAGGGGGGCCTGTGGATGTGCTGTACTTAGATTTCCAAAAGGCATTTGACAAAGTGCCACATCAAAGGTTGCTACGCAAAATAAAAGCTCATGGTGTAAGGGGTTACATATTAGCATGGATAGAGGATTGGTTAGCTAACAGGAAACAGAGAGTAGGCATAAATGGGCATTTTCAAGTTGGTGAGATATGACAAATGGAGTACCCCAGGGATCAGTGCTGGGTGTCAACTATTTACAATTTATATCTATGACTTGGATGAATGTATGGTTGCTAAATTTGCTGATGACACAATGATAGGTAGGAAAGTAAGTTGTGAAGAGCACATAAGGAGCCTGCAAGGAAATGTAGATTGGTTAAGTGAGTGGGCAAAAATTTGGCAAATGGAGTATAATGCAAGAAAAAAGTGAACTTGTTCACTTTGACAGGAAGAAAATAAAGGCAGCATATTATTTAAATGTGGAGAAAGTGCAGAACTCTTGAGGTGCAAAGGGATCTGGGTGTCCTGGTACATGAATCACAGAAAGTTAGTACACAGGTACAACAAGTGATTAGGAAGGCAAATGGAATGTTGCCATTTATTGCAAGGGATATAAAAGTGGGTATGTTTTGCCACAGTTGTACAGGGCATTGGTGAGACCACACCTGGAGTACTGTGTACAGTTTTGGTCTCCTTATTTAAAGAAGGATATAAATGCATTAGAAGCAGTTCAGAGAAGGTTCACTTGATTGATACCTGGGATCAAGGGTTATCTTATGAACAAGCTGGACCTGTATCCTTTGGATCTTAGAAGATTGAGAGGGGATCTTATTGAGACATATAAAATCCTGAGGGGACTTGCCAAGGTGGATGCTGAAAGGATGTTTCCCCTTGTGGGAAAGACTAGAACCAGGGGACGCCATTTAAAAATAAGAGGTCTCTCATTCAAGGCTGAGATGAGGAGAATTTTTTTCTCTCAGAGGGTCATTAGTCTCGGAACTCTCTTCCCCAGAGAGCAGTGGAGGCAAGGTCATTGAATATTTTTAAAGTAGAGGTAGATGGATTCTTGACTAACAAGGGAGTCAAAGGTTATCAGGGGTAGGCAGGAATGTGGAGTTGAGGGGCAATCTTAGCTATCTGTAACAGTTTTTTTCTTGGTAAGTAGTGCACTTACCCTTACATAGGTATAAACTGGCCTGGTGTCACATCAAATTCTTTCAGCATCTCTCACTGATCTGTCATTTTGCAGGAAGATTAAAAAGATAGGAGTTTAAGCACAAGAATGAGTGCGCTTAAATCAAGGCGTTGCCAGACTGGAACCAATATATATCAGCAAGTACAGTGGTGATGGGTGAGGGGCACATGGTGCAATAGACAGAGATCTTTGGGTGAATTAGTGCGCCTACTAAAGTGACACCTCATGGGGAGCTTACGGTCATATTTATGGATAACAGCACAAGAAGTTTCTCCCTATCAACTTTGTTCAGCCCCCTCATGAGTTTGAACAAAAACTGGTTCCCAGGCCCAACTACCTCAAGAGCGACTTCGACCCAAGAGAACAACAGCATTCATTCAAGTCCTAGAGTGACCAGCTTCCAGGCCATCTGCATGGCTCCTAACCTTGAAAACACTCTGCATTAAAGGACAAACAGGTTCTATGTTTTTCTGAGAATGCTTGATTCTGCTTGCATAATGCCCGGGTTGAGTGTAACAGAGACTGTTTTTTAGGTATTTCTCCAACTCCTAATCTTTCCGCCCTTTACCTTTATGCACAAGCTTTGTTTATAAGATGGTAATTATGTAGACGCAGGCTCAATGTTTGCCTTCTAACATGGAATGTGGTGGCTTTGCCATCTGGCACTGAACTTGATCTGGGTGTTTCCAAACTGTGTTTTTTCAATATCGAGATAAGATTTCCATTTCTGTTATATTGGCTTTAACATTATGAGAGCAACATTGGGCTTTGTAGCTCCACTGATACCGGTGTTACAGAAGCCCTGAAGCATGAAAATAACACTGTCTGCACCTGGCACAGAAAACAGCAGTTGTATAATGTGAATTCTATTTTTTATTCTTTCATGGGATGCGGGCATCACTGGCAAGGCCAGCATTTGTTACACATCCCTGAATGCCCTTGAGCTGAGGGCATTTAAGAGTCAAACACTGTGGGGTCTGGAGTCACATAGCCAGGCCAGGTAAGGGTGGCAGGTTTCCTTCCCTAAAGGGCATTAGTGGGCAGGCCAGAGAGGTTTTTACAATGATTGATGGTAGCTTCATGGTCACCATTACTGATGATACTAGCTTTATATTCCAGGTTTTATTAATTGAGTTCAAATTCCACCAGCTGCTAACATGGGATCTGAACCCATGCCCCCAGAGTGTTAGGCTGGGCCTCTGGATTACTAGTCCAGTGACATTACTACTGGGCCATCATCTCCCCATAATTCACATGCATTCTCACACTCTGGTGAATTGGCACATCACAGAATCACAGTGCAGAAGAGGCCCTTCGGCCCATCGAGTCTGCACCGGCATGTGAGAAACACCTGACCTACCTACCTAATCCCATTTACCAGCACTTGGCCCTTGGCCTTGAATGTTATGATGTGCCTGTGCCAAGTGCTCACCCAGGTACTTTTTAAAGGATGTGAGGCAACCCGCCTCCACCACCCTCCCAGGCAGCGCATTCCAGACCGTCACCACCCTCTGGGTAAAAAAAGTTTTTCCTCACATCCCCACTAAACCTCCTGTCCCTCATCTTGAACTTATGCCCCCTTGTGACTGACCCTTCAACTAAGGGTAACAGCTGCTCCCTGTCCATGCCCCTCATAATTTTGTACACCTCGATCAGGTCGCCCCTCAGCCTTCTCTGCTCCAGCGAAAACAACCCAAGTCTATCCAACCTCTCTTCATAGCTTAAATGTTTCATCCCAGGCAACATCCTGGTGAATCTCCTCTGCACCCCCTCCAGTGCAATCACATCCTTCCTATAATGTGGTGACCAGAACTGCACACAGTACTCCAACTGTGGCCTCACCAAGGCTCTATACGACTCCAACATGACCTGCCTACTTTTGTAATCTATGCCTCGATTGATAAAGGCAAGTGTCCCATATGCCTTTTTCACCACCCCACTAACGTGCCCCTCTGTCTTCAGAGATCTATGGACACACACGCCAAGGTCTCTTTGTTCCTCAGAACTTCCTAGTGCCATGCCGTTCATTGAATACTTACTTGTCAAATTAATCCTTCCAAAGTGTATCACTTCACACTTTTAAGGGTTAAATTCCATCTGCCACTTATCTGCCCATTTGACCATCCCATCTATAACTTCCTGTAGCCCAAGACACTCAACCTCACTGTTAACCACACAGCCAATCTTTGTCATCTGCAAACTTACTGATCCTACCCCCCACATAGTCATCTATGTCGTTTATATAAAAGACAAATAATAGGGGACCCAGCACAGATCCTTGTGGTACACCACTGGACACTGGCTTCCAGTCACTAAAGCATCCTTCTGTCATCACCCTCTGTCTCCTACAAATAAGCCAATTTTGAATCCACCTTATCAAATTACCCTGTTTCCCATGTGCATTTGCCTTCTTTATAAGTCTCTCATGTGGGACCTTGAATCACCCTTTCAGTTTTTCTTGGCTTCAGCCCACCCATGCCCAGTGACTCATTACATGAAGATTCAGACTCTCTCTACTACTCTGTATGGTAAGTGCCAGTATCTTGGGACTGCGAGTGTCAGTATCAAGCTATGTTGTTTCCTCATCCCTGGTGAACATGTTACGATGTTCTGTTGAAGGGTCATGTTGGACTCGAAACATCAACTCTTTTCTTCTCCACCGATGCTGCCAGACCTGCTGAGTTTTTCCAGGTAATTCTGTTTTTGTTTTGGATTTCCAGCATCCGCAGTAGCTTTTTGTTTTTATTACGATGTATTATTCAGAAGCAGCACGAGACGTACAATGTAATTAGTTGTTCATGGAAATTTATTCCTTTTGTTCTAGCTATCTGGGAAGTAAAGCACCGTATTCAGCGTCAAGCTAGGACCCACAAATGTGGTGGTGTTGACCGGCTATGAGGCAGTGAAGGATGCACTTGTCAACCATGTAGAGGAATTTGGTGAAAGAGCACGCATCCCAGTATTTGAGACGACCGTAAAGGGACAAGGTAATTCTCACCTTTAACTTCATCATTGTAAAATCTACAAGTTAAAATCTGGCTGCATTCTGTCCTGGTTCAAATAATTAATGATTTTCAGAGTTTGGCCAAGGTTCATTTCACTAAACCTTAAAGCTTTCTAAAGCTGATGAGGTCCCATGTGCATCTTCAGAGCGGCTGACCAAACCACTCTATCCACTGCAGAAATGATGTCTTTGTGTGATCTTATACTGTTTTGGGCTCTGACCTTTTACCATATAAGGTAATACCTGTTTTTAGCTCATTTAATTGGTTTCAATTGCATCAGTGTTTTCTCCCTCGTCTTTATGCCCTGGTCCTCTCACAAGGCCATGTTTGAAGGAACAGAGCCACAGAGCCTGACACCGCTTTGTTATCTCTTACAGTTATCAATCCCAGGCTGGTACAGATAGATTAACTCTAATGAGCACAAAAAGGGTCCATATTTCTCATGGTCTGACGCCAGTTCTCTTGCACAGTTTAATTTGTTTTGCAGAGCTTGCTAATTCTGACAAGGCTGTGTCTTGACTAAATTGACCATCCTGCCTTGCATCCACAGGCCAACAATGCAATTCTTCATGTGTCAGCAGTCAAGGTACTGCTTCTGTTCGATGGTCCATGTTACCACCATGAGACAAACTCTGCACACAGGCCACCAAGCAACCAGTCTACATTCATTAATATAAAAGAAATAAAGAAACAGTTATATGGTTGAGAACGATTTATACATTGAAAGAAAGTAAATAATACATTGGCTTACAAATGACACATAGTCTGGGAATTAATGAAACTTTCATTTATTAAAAACGCACCTTCACAATTTCAGGGAATCATAAAACGCATCACGCTAATGTCTTTGAATCATCGTCAGTATTGAAATGTAGGGAAACACTGCAGGCAATTCACACACAATGGCAGACAGCACCTCGGTTTAGCGTCTCATCCGAAAGACAGCCCCTCTGACAGTGGCACTTCCAGTTCTGCACTGGGAGCGCCAGCCGGGATTTTGTTCTCAAGTCTCTGGAGTGGAACTTGTAGGACCTTTTTGTGAGAGACTCTGAAGTCCATTGTTATTGTTCTGAGCCCGAGACACAGAAACCACAAGGACTAATATATCAACCGAGTAGGATTTTATTGAGCGACATTCAATAAGTGAATAAAACTGTACTTATTCCAATATTAAGCTTGGTTCAGATGTACAGCTATCCCTCAGATGTACTGTCTAAGATGAATGCAGATTGCGTAGGTCTGATCTGACTGGAATTGTTCCTCTTCTCAGTTGCTTGGGGCTGTCCCCTGGGTTTATTCTTTCTCCACATTTATTTCCTGTGTTCTGGAAAAGCTTCTTCACCATGCATGATCATCTCATGCCTGAACTGTTATTCCTCAATGGTTGGCTAGCAGGTATGTGACCTATCCTTCATTGGTTAACTTTTAACTATTGCAATGCCAGCAGAGATACAACCCACAGGCAGATCCTTTGATCAGAACTTCCTCTAACCAATGCTCATGGCAGTCGGAACTATCTCACCAAGTTCCTGCTCTGACAGATGATCAGCCACTCCAGAGAATGAAGCAGTTCTTGTGTTTATTATATTCCTATTATGCAGATAGTTTTGCTTTCACACAGTTCAGTAGACTATTGACTCTCCCATTATGCCCATGGTTTGTGACATTAACACTTCCTGCAGTGAACATATTGCTCCCAATGAGTTTTTATACTGTAATCCTTTCATGTCAGTGAATTGGAGCTCAAGTCTGGTGTGGGTTTTACTTCATCCCCTAAATACCAGTATGTGTGTGCTGCCCATCACTGATGTAAACAGCATTCATGATTTACCTGATCTTCTTGCTTAATCATTTGAAGAAATGAATGTTTTTTCTTTTGCTTGTCATGTTTGTCATTCGGCTGAATCATGCTAGTGAAGTTTATGGCATATTCACAATTGATGCACAAACAGGCTAGAAGGTTCAGTGAATTGAGAAATATACCATGGGCAGAATTTTACGGCAGCGGGACTTTACGTTCCCGCTGAAGTCAATGGGGTTTATAATGGCTTGCTGCATTTTACAGCCCCGTCCCCATCGAAATGGGGCTGTAAAATTCTGCCCCATGAGTTTTGAATTTCCAGAATTTGCTGGGCGAGCTATGCTGCCATCACCATTTGCATCACACAAACATGTGAACCTTAACGTTCCAGTTATGTTAAGAAATTGCTGGGTTGCTGATTCATTGCTCATTGATTGCACTACAGAAAGTATCTAGGACGTAGGAACATAGGACTTGGGAGCAGGAGTGGGCCATTCAGCCCTTTGAGCCTGCTCCACCAATCAATAAGATGATGGCTGATCTGGTTGTTGCCTCAGCTCCACTTCCCTGTCTGTGCCCCCACCCCCATAACCCTTGACTGCCTTGTCTAACAAAAATCTATCTAACTCAGACTTGAATAAATTCAATGACCTAGCTTCCACAAGCTGCCGGGGAAGAGAATTCCACACTCTAATGGTCCTCTGAGCGAAAAAAAATTCTCCTAATCTCTGTCTTAAAAGGGAGACCTCTTAATCCTAAACCATGTCCCCAAGATCTAGTTTCCCTCACAACAGGGAACACCCTCCTGGTATCCACCCTATCAAGTCCCCTCAGGATCTTACATGTTTCAGTAAGATCATCTCTCATTCTTCTAAACTCCAATGGGTAAAGGCCTAATCTGTTCATCCTTTTTTCATAAGAAAAGCCGTTCATTCCAAGAATGAGTCGAGTAAACGTTCTCTGTACTGGTTCTAAAGCAATTATATCTTTTTTTAAATAAGAAGACCAAAACTGCACACAGTATTCCAGATGTGGTCTCACTAAGGCTCTAGAGTGGCAGTAAAACTTCCCTAATTTTATATTCCATTCCTCTTGCAATACATGCCAACACTCCATTTGCCTTCCTGATCACTTGCTGTACTTGCTTACAAACTTTATGTGAATCATGTACCAGGGCACTCAGATCCCTCAGTATCACTGAGTTCTGCATTCTCTCTCAATGTAAATAATGTGCTACTTTTATATTATTTCTGCCAAAATGGACAAGTTCACAAGATACTTCATCGGCCAAATTTTTGCCCACTCATTAACCTGTCTATATCCCTTTGCAGACTGTCTACCTCCTCTTGACAACTTACCTATCTTGGTGTCATCGGCAAATTTAGCTACCATACATTTAGTCCTTTCATCCAAGTCATTAATATAGATTGTAACTACTTGAGGACCATGCGCTGATTCCTGTGGCACTCCACTAGTTACAGCTTGCCAATTCAAAAAAGACCTATTTATCCCTACTCTCTGCTTCCTGTTAGTCAATCAATCCATTATCCATGATAATATGTTACTCCCTACACCAGGTGTTCTTATCTTGTGTAATAACCTTTAGTATTGCTGAAAAAAGAGACATGTCGAAGCTTTTTGTCTTGCACTCACAAGGGCACTTCGCAAGAACACCGTTATGAGGAGAAAACAACATTTTATACTGTATGTGAAGAGAGCGCTGATTGGTTGAGGTGTTGCCATGGAGAATGCACCAGTGATGGTGACTGACAGTTAACTGATCCTCAAGCTCTGTACTATCAAACGACTATTTGTAGTAACCTTTGATGTTGCACCTTATCATATGCATTTTGGAAATCCAAGTACACTACATCTACCAGTTTTCCTTTATCCGCCTTGAATGTTACTTCATCAAAAAAACATTAGTTAAACACATTTTCCCTTTCACAAGGTACTCTGTCTGATCACATTGCGATTTTCTAAGTATCCTGCTATAACCTCCTTAATAATGGATTCTAGCACTTTTCCTATGACAGATGTTAGGCTAACTAGCCTCTAGTTTCTGCTTTCTACCTATCTCCTTTCTTGGATAAAGTTATCACATCAGCTATTTTACAATCCACTGGGACCCTTCCAGATTCTAAGGAATTTTGGAAGATTATAACCAATGCATAAACTATCTGTGCCACCGCTTCTTTTAAGATCCTAGGATGCAGGCTCTCCGGCCCTGGGGACTTGTTAGTCTAATAATTTTCCTAGAATCTTTTCCCTGGCGATGGTGATTGTTTTAAGTTCATCCCTCCCTATCACCCCTTGATTTTCAATTACCTTTGGGAAGTTTCCTAAGCCTTCCACCATGAAGTCTGACACAAAATGCCTGTTCAACGCTTCTGCCATTTCTTTGTTTTCCATTATCAATTCCCCAGACTCACTCTGTAGAGGGCCAACACTGGCTTTAGTTACTCTTTTCCCATTCAAATCTGTTCAACTCTAAACTGGAGAGTGAATGGGCTTCATCTAAGGACAGTAAATTGGGGTGGGTGGGGATCCATATTATTAATGGTGTATTTGCTAATTATGACCGATGAACGTGTGCCAGTTTTGGTGAAATTGTTACCCTCTCCTTTATAAACATAGGGCAGAATTTTCCGCTCGCCTGCACGCTCGAGCGTGAAATAGTGTGCGATGACGTCTGGCGAACACCCAGACGTCGTCACACACTCGCGCAACATTTCGGTCTGTGGGCACGTGCGAGAGTTGGTAGCGTGCCCGCCGACAATTAAGAAGCCTACTAAAGCCATTAAAGTAGCGATTGACGGCGATTTTTCGCTGCCCGTCCAATGTTATGGTTGGCGGGCAAGCGAATCGGCCAGGTGGTCTTTGCATTTTTGGGGAAACCTCATCCATGAGGTTTCGGTGATTGATTAAAATAAAGATTAAAATGTTTTGAGAAAATTTTCATCATCAGTATGTAGAGGTGTCTCATTCTGAAGTGTGGACGTTTTTTCCCGATTTTACATTCTGTTTTTAACGATTTTAAATTCGTCAGCTCCCTGAGACAACTCTCTGCCTTCAGGGAGCTTTCCTTCCGTGCTCCCCCAGCACCTGTGCTGACTTCAGCGGTCGCCCTCCTCCCACCCCCACCTTGGCAGCGCTGAGCCTTTCAGCGCAAATTTCATGCTGGCTGGCCGTTAATTGACCAGCCAGTGTGAAATTGCGGTCGGGGACTGATCGCGGTCAGCGGTCTGTTCCCTGGCCACTCCCGGGCTCGCCAATTGTGACTACCCACCAACCCAAAAATTGTGCCCATAATTACGGTTTCACCACACTCATCATTAAGGATAAGTCGGCCCCACTCATCACTTATGTTTAATACGCAATAGTGTGCAGTTATTTGACTATTCTAAAAGAAAAGATCACTCTTCTATGTGAATGGTCAGGTGAATGGATGTATTGCTGGAAGCTTCATCATTTGACCTCTCACCGCCAACTAACCCGCCCCCATGTCACTGCCATTGGGCGCTGAACATGTCTATTCTCACAGTGCTCAGCCAATTAGTGGACTTCAGCTTCTTCATTGGATGTCAGCCTTTTATCCCCATCACCTATATTTTTATATCTGATAAATTGTTCAAAGAATGAAAAAGGGACACAAATTTTTGATGCTCCTATGATTTTTCTCTGGGTTGGTCCTAGCAGTGTCTATGTATTGATGATTTGAGTCCCCAAAAGTCAGTAAAACTATGCTTTTTAAGTGAAAAATATTGGGCAGAATTTTGCCGTTGGCGAGCAGGGGGCGGGGCCCGCTTGCCGGCATGTAAAATGAGGCGGGATGACATTGGGCGGAACCCCTGACATCATCCCGCCCCTTTTAAATTTTCAGGAAGGCGGGGGCGCAGGAAAAGCAGCTGTGGGCCCGCCAACCTGTCAATGGCCAATTGAGGCCATTGACAGGATCATTTAACCATTTAGCCGATCCCAATTTATTTTGTAGAATCACAAAGTTGTTACGGTGTAGAAGGAGGCCATTCAGCCCATCCTGTCTGCACCGGCTCTCTGAGCATTTCAACTTAGTACCAATTTCTGCCTTTTCCCCGTAACCCTGCCCATTGTTTCTATTTAGATAATCATCCAATGCCCTCTTGAATGCCTCAATCAAATCTGCCTCCACCACATTTCCAGGCAGTGCATTCCAAACCCTAACCGCTCGCTGTGTGAAAAAGTTTTTTCGCACCTCACTTTTGCTTCTTTGGCAAAACACTTTAAAACTGTGCCCTCTGGTTCTCGATCCATTTGGAGTTTCTCCCTATCCACACTGTCCAGGCCCCTCATTATTTTGAAAACTTCTATCAAGTCTCCTCTGAGCCTTCTCCTCTCCAAGGACAACAGTCCCAACTTCTCCAACCTTTCCTCATAACTGAAGTTTCTCATCCCGGGAACCATTCTCGTAAACCTCTCCTGCAGTCTCTCCAATGCGTTCACATCCTTCCTATAGTGTGGCGCCCAGAACTGTACACAACAATCCAGTTGAGGTTTAACCAGTGTCTTATATAAGTTCATCATAACTTACATTTTGCAGGAGTTTTGCCTGAATGCATGTGGAGCTGGCTTCAAGAAGGACACCAATGTTGGTTGGACAGTTCCTCCATTGCCTAGTACCTGGAGTTCAACCCCATCCTGTCTTCACTTGCTATCCTACAGCCATTGCATTTTCCAACATACAGGAAGCAGGTATCAAGTCACCAACAGGACTCCTGATTTTTTTGATCCATTTTGATCAAAGGATACCGGAGCAAATTGTAGTGCCCTTACTTCTGTCCCAACTGACATCAATTATTTATTATCCACCAGTAAGGTATCCTGGCACCCTCCTTCATTGCAAGGCACCATTCTGTATGTATTCATGAACTCTGTATTTAAAAATCGTCAACATTGCTACATCACTTGTTAATTTGTTGCAATAAAGCAAGATGGAAACTAAGGACAGGATTTTCAGGTCGTTGGGCGGGCCTGGGAGTGGCCAGGAAACGGTCCGCCACCTGTGATCATCCCCCGGCCGCGATTTCACACGGCCAATTAGCAGCCAGCTAGCGTGAAAGGCGTGCTGAAAGGCTCAGCACTGGCGGGGTGGGGGTGGGAGGAGGGAGAGCACGGAAGCCGGCGCAGGCACAGTGGGGGGGGAGCGCGGAAGGAAAGCCCCCTGAAGGCAGAGAGCTGCCTCAGGGAACTGAAGAATTTTAAAATTATAAAATAATTACAATATAATGAACACAGTGTAATCATCAGCAAACATCCTCACATCTGACCTTATATAGAAATATCGTTAATGACGTAGTTGAAGGTAGGACTCTAACCTGAGGAACACCTGCTCCAATGTCCTGGAGCTGAGATTATTGACCTTCAAAAATAATTAATTTTTCATACTTCAATTGGTCCAAGAAGAAAAGGGTGCTAGAGACAACACTGAGGACTGACTGTTCAGAAACCTAAACCTATTGGGCGTTGAATGCATGCAGTGGCTGGGATGTCATTGAGTGAAGTCCGAAAGAGTCCGCTGATTGCTGTGCATTGCAAGGTAACTCAATTTTTTCCAGTGTAGCATGGCCAATATTATCGGATGAAGGTTGTTTTTTTCTCCTGGTGACATTTTGCCGAGGGCATTAAGCATTATCTAAATGGAGATAGGAAATTCCCTGCTCCTGTATTCACTATCAGGATGTTTTGCACTCCTGGAATTCTCCAATATCACACCCCTGTAACTTGGGCAAGACATGTAAAGTAAGGCATCTGTTTACCACCTCGGGTGGGTGTAATGTTTCCTATGGTAATATTTGTAGAAGATCAGTAGAGTGTTCCTGGTGTCCTGATCAATATTTACCCTCAACCTGCAAATAAGTGTTGGAGGACAAAATGTTCAACAGTGTAGGCATATTTAGCTGTCTTTTCTATAATGCAAAACAATGATTTGCTAAGTCCAGGTCATTTACAGATTTGGCAGATGATAATTTTTTTCCTGTGGGAATGAAAACATGTATTATATTTCAAATTCAGGCTTGGTTTATTTCAGCAAATTCTCAGATACACACTGAAAGATCAAGAGCAACTTTTACTGATCAGGTTCCCTGATGGAGCAAACCATGTTCATAAATCATTGGCTGGAATCGCCCCCTCTCGCCATCAGCAGGGTTCGTGGTGGGCGGTGGTGGAAGATATGGCGGGGAGTGGAAAATCAGTTTCCCGATGTCAGGAAACGAGGTTGGGACAGTCCCCTCCTGATGTTTATGGTGAGTTGATGGCGGGCCAGGTCTCCCACTACAGCTCAACTGCAAGTCTCCTGACAATCTCCTGAGCTGCCTGACAAGGGCCCATGTGGTTAGTCTTTCCATCGTGACAAGGGGCGGAATCGGCCCAGATTTGCAAAAAATGTGGTAGTGAGTGGGGAAAGTGACTTTGTACCCGTTGGCCACAATGGCGGCTTCTCATGCTGTATCGTCCCAAACCCGCCACGTTAATTGTGAAATCATGGGAAACACGCCATTTTGATGGCAGGTGGGCTCTCATTTTCCGGCCACGCCATCACCTCACCGCTTCACCATGCCGGGTGCCGTATTTAGGGCTTGTTTGGCAGTGTGAGCGAGAAGGCCAGAAATCAGTTTCACGACATTGTGAAACCAATTTGTAATCATCCACTCAACCATGAAGGGGTAGGGGGTGGTGGGGTGGGACTAGAGTGCTTCAGAATGAGGGTTTGGCCGAGTCAATGGGAAGTGGGTATCTGGTGTTATGAGGGGACAGTGCCTGGGAGAGGGGGAAGTGGGATGCGATAGGGTGCTAGGGTCAGGGTCTGGGTATGGCATGTATAGTTCCCATCTGGCGGGGGGGTGGGGGGGGGGGTCATTGAGGGGGTCAAGGATGATGGCACAGATTGCAGGAGTGGGACCGAGCAAGGTGCATATAGGAATGGTGACTTGGATGGGCTCAGTGGGGAGGGAAGGAAGGTCCAAATTAACAGTGATAGGTTCCAGGGTGATGGGGGGAGGTTCAAGGGTTATTGAGGGGAGAGTGAAGGTGACATTGTGGGGGGCAATGGTGATGAGGGGAAGGTGGTGGGTGATAGGAGGAGAGTAAAAGGTGGTGGAGATAGTTTGAAATGAAACACGCACCATCCTGAGACAGAGGCAGCTCCGGGCCAAGGCAATGCTCTCCATGTCCAATTGCAAAACATGAGGACTATACATGTGCAGTCTTGGATGCAAGAGCGATAGGATTTGCCCGGGCCTGTGGTTTCCCACAGGCGCAGGGTGCGATCGACTGCACTAATGTGGTGCTCAGATCTCTGTCACAACAAGTGATCAATTATGTCAACCACAAGGGCTTCCATTCACTGAATCTGCAGCTGGTGCGCAACCACCATAAACGCATCCTGCAGGTGTGCACACAGTTTCCAGGGAGTGTGCATGGCTCCTACATTCTCAGTTGGTCACAGATCCTTGACATCGTCCATGGTCCACAGAAGCTGCAGGGATGGCTCACATCCAAGGGGATGTGACTGATGACGCCCATGCGGTAGCCTCAGACTACAGCAGAGCAGAGTGATCTCCTCCGTTCCGCCAGGGTAAGTCACTCTTCTCATCACTCTCAACTCACACACTCACAAACCCATTACACATCCACAGGGCTCTCACTCACTGCCAGTTCAAGGGATATCATCATTCTCTATCTCACACTCACATTCATTGTCCTCATCCCATCCATGGGACCACTCACCACCCATACATGCCAGGCATACTTATCATCTGGCCTGGCAGATGTCCTGCTTACATTGTCTCCGTCTCTATTCATGCAGGACAAGCTGGCACACAACAACAGGGAGAAGTCACAGACTGGTGGAGGAATGTCTGAAATCAAGATCCTCACGGACTTTGAAAACAGAGCCATCCAGCTTTCTGGCAAGGATCTGGACCATTCCTGTGCTGATGTGTGATCGGCAGTGCTCTACCAAGTGAGGATCCAGCAGTGCAACATCCATCAGACAACCATGCTATGAGTGATGTGTCCTGTTTCACAGGCCACTGCCATGCACTAATTATCCCTCCTGTTATGGCACAGCTGATGGTAAATGCTGAGCTGCCCAAATCCCAGGGGGAAACTTGAAACACCTTCCAAAATGTTTTTTGCAATTTATATAGAATGAGGAAATTATGTCCCCGACGACTTGTGATGATTTTATAGTAGAATAAACAGTACATAAGAATAATGATAGTGATATTAGCAGATGAAAAATATTACAATTTCTTGTTTTCTTTACACCTCCCCCCTTTTTTAGAAAATGAACCGTCACAATTCAAAAAGACAATTTCATCTACTCAACCTTTTTCTTATTTTCTTATTAATTACTACTTATCTCTATACACTATACTATCACATTATAAGATGCATGCATCAACATGATAATATACCCAAGGTTTCAGTAACAATGGGGTCCGTTTCAGCCCTTTTTTTCCAGTTTTCACACGTCCAACCTTCCTTACATCTTAAACCCTTCATAATGCATCTTCATTTAGGTTTACTCATCCAGTGACATATATAATTTGCAAGTTAAATGGTTGTAACAAAAACATCTAAACAGTCTAGCATTCCAGTTTCAAAACTTTTCCAAAAACTTTAATGGATTATGGTCAGTCAACTGTTTCTGATGAATTGTTGGCAACATAAATTTCAAGATGTTGTGATGCTAGTACCAAACTCAATGTTTCCTTCTCAACAATGGAGTATTTCTGTTGATGAATATTTAACTTCTTTGGAAAATATCCCACGGGCTTTTCAATACTTGCATCATCTTCCTGCAACAATACAGCACCAAAACCCACAACAGTTGCATTAATAGCCAATTTAAACTGCTTGGCATAATTCAGTGTCACTAAAACTGGCACTGTTGTCAACACAGTTTTCAGATTTTTGAATGTATTTTGGCACTCTGATGTCCAGTTGAACTTTTTGTTCTTTTTTAAGTGTTCAGCCAAAGAAGCAACCACACTGCTAAAATTTGGCACAAACTTCCTGTAAAAACCAATCATGCCTAGAAATCGTAAAACTTTCCTTTTTGTTGAAGGCACTGGGAACTTGTCAATCGCCTTTATTTTTACATTTTGTCTGGCCATCTTACCATGTCCAACAGTATGGCCTAAATATGTCACCCGTACTTTTGCAAATTCACTCTTAGCCAAGTTCGCAGCTAAATTAATTTCTTGTAGTCAATTGAATATTTCTCCCAGATGCTGTAAGTGCTCCTCCCATTTTTGACTGAATACCACCAAATCATCAATGTACAGAGCACAGTGACTCAGTCCAGCAATATCCTTATTCGCTAGTCTCTGGCAGATTGCTGGTGCATTTTTCATACCAAATGTCATGACTTTGAACTGATAGAGTCCATCGAGTGTTACAAAAGCTGAAATCTCTTTTGCCCTTTCCGATAGAGGTACTTGCCAATATCCTTTCAGCAAGTCAATCTTTGTAATAAGCTTTGACCGTCCCACTTTCTCAATGCAGTCTTCCAAATGTGGAATAGGGTATGAATCTGCTTTTATCACTGCATTCACTTTTCGATAATCCACACACAGCCTTTGTGTTCCATCTGACTTCGGTACCATCACAACAGGTAAACACCAATTGCTGCAGCTCAACTCAATAGTGCCATTCTTGAGCATAAATTCAATTTCTTTTTGCACTTGTGATAATTTTACTGGATTCAACCTATAAGGATGTTGCTTGATTGGAACAGAATTCCCCACATTTACATCATGTACAGTTACCTTTGTTTTTTCCAATTTATGCCCACAGATAGTTCTATGTGACTGCAATAGCTCTCTCAAGTCACTTCGATTCTTATCTGGAAGATAACTTGTATTTCATTCAACTTTTAAGCACTTCCTCATCGTCCAATTGAATTTGAGGAGAGTAAATTTCAGAATCTTCCTTTTCCTGATTCATCATTACTAATACTTCTTCTTTCTGGTTATCTTCCCTATCAAAGTACTTTTTGAGCATATTTATGTGACATACCCTCTGGGGTTTTTCCTCCATCTGGAGTTCTTACCAAATAATTCACTTCACTTAATTTCTTTTCAATTTGGTAAGGCCCACTAAACCTGGCTTTTATTGGTTTGTTTGACACTGGCAACAAAGCTAACACTTTTTCCCCAGCTACAAAGCCACGAGTCTTTGCCTTCCTATCTGCACTGTCTTCATCACCTTCAGGGATATTTTTAAATGCTCTTTAGCTAACTCACATGCTCTTTTCAATCTTTCCCTGAACTTTGATACATAGTCCAAGAGTGTAGTTTCTGAATTCCTACTCACTAACTTCTCCTGAATTAGTTAGAATGGTCCTCTCACTTTATGACCATATACTAATTCAAAAGGACTAAACTTTGTTGAGTCATTAGGTGCACCTCTAATAGCGAATAATAAGAACAAAATTCCTCACAGAGATAAAAACAAAAAGCTAAAAGTTACTGCGGATGCTGGAAATCCAAAACAAAAACAGAATTACCTGGAAAAACCCAGCAGGTCTGGCAGCATCGGTGGAGAAGAAATCAGTTAACGTTTCGGGTCTTCATGACCCTACGGCAGAACTGAGTATAGTTAGGAGAAAAGTGAAATATAAGCTGGTCTAAGGTGGGGGGGCGGGGGGAGAGAGAAGTTGAGGGTGGGGTGGTTGTGGAGATAAGCAAGCAGTGATAGGAGCAGATAATCAAAAGATGTCACAGACAAAAGGATCAAAGAGGTGTTGAAGGTGGTGATATTGTCTGAGAAAAGTGCTAATTAAGAATGGAAGACAGGATACTCAAGGTACAGCTGTAGTGGGGGTGGGGTGGAAAGACTAAAAAAGTTTTAGTTTTAGATTTAAAAATAATGGAAATAGGTGGGAAATTTCTGTCTTCCATTCTTAATTAGCACTTTTCTCAGACAATATCACCACCTTCAACACCTCTTTGATCCTTTTGTCTGTGACATCTTTTGATTATCTGCTCCTATCACTGCTTGCTTATCTCCACAATCACCACACCCTCAACTTCTCTCTCCCCCCGCCCCCCCCACCTTAGACCAGCTTATATTTCACTTTTCTCCTAACTATACTCAGTTCTGCCGAAGGGTCATGAAGACCCGAAACCTTAACTGATTTCTTCTCCACCGATGCTGCCAGACCTGCTGGGTTTTTCCAGGTAATTCTGTTTTTGTTTTGTTGTTGACAAAATTCCTCCATATCAGTTTTGTGGGTAATCCTGACCAAATGCCCTCATTGTGGTCTTTAGAGTTTGATGCCATCTCTCTAACACACCTTGTGACTCAGGATGATAAGCTGACGATTTGAACTGCTTTATCCCTAGGCTGTTCGTGACTTCCCTAAAAAACTGTGACATGAAATTTGAACCCTGATCCGACTGTATTTCTTTTGGCAAACCTTGTCTGGTAAAGAATTTGGTTAATTCCTCTACAATATTTTTTGCTGTGATGTTTCTCAATGGTATCGCTTCCAGGAATCTAGTGGATACACCCATGATTGTCAGCAAGTACTGATTTCCACATTTTGTCTTAGGGAGGGGTCCTACACAATCAATTAGGACCCTAGTAAATGGTGGAATAGGAATTAAAGATGCAGGTTTTATTACTGCTTGAGGTTTTCCTATCACCTGGCATGTGTGAATTGTTAGACAAAACCTGACTACACCTTTATGCAATCCAGGCCAGTAAAACTGCTTCTATATTTCAGCTATATTCCTAAATGTCCTCTCTACTGGAACTGCGTGAGCTACTTTCAGAATTTCCTTCCTGTCTCCTAATTACTACCTAATGTATTTCTGCCCACTTCTGATCCGCCGGAACATGAGAAGGCTTCCGCTTACTCATTAATATATTATCCTTAAGATAATAACATTCTAGAATACACTTCACCTTTGTTTCCGAGTAAGCTGTTTGGTATAATTGTTTTATTTTCAGATCGTTTTGCTGTAACTCTTATCAATTTCCTTGAGCTAATGCTTCAGCTTCATTCTCCTCCATTCTCTCTTCCTGAACAACCTTATCAAAGATAGTATCAGCTAGTTGCACTTCAGTCTCTTTGCCCTGTCTTCTAGACTCCTCCTCCTCCTGTCTCAACTTATGAATCTGTGATGGTGTTACCGCACAGTCTGGAAACAAACCAGGATGTTCTTCCTGCAACACTTCTGTGGATTGCTTTTCCACAGGCTGTTCAACTACAGTCATCATCACCAACATCTGTGACCCAGCTACACATTTCCTAAGGTAAATTGAACCCCTGAAATAGGCAATTTATCCACTACTCCTACAATCACTTCACCTGTTTTCAAGCTACTTTTTAAATTCACCTTACACAATGGAATTTTTTTTTTGTTTCTCCATGAATTACCCTTATTAATACCTTATCCTGCAAAATTCCCTCATGACAAGAAATATCATTATCCCATATGATTAAGGATTTATTGTCTCCTGTATCGCTTATAATCTGTATATCTTTGCCACCTTGTACAGGTGAAAAGACTTTCCCCACACAGATGAAATCTTTAAACATGTCTTCAACATTCCTTTCAAAATTCCTTTGAATAGGCTGTGACTTGTTTTTCTACTTGAACAAATCCTACCAATTTGTCTTGTTCTAAAAACTTTTGACTTTACAGTACTTTTTGTAGTTCCTACCTAATCCACAATGTTTCCCATGTAACCCCCAGCACATTGTAATAAAATTGGCCATACAAAGTGAATGAAAACATTTAAGCCTCCTTACATCCCTTTCACTCTCAGCACCTTCCTTCCTAGTCTGAGGTGAAATCTCCTTAGAATCTCCAGCTGTTCCTTCTCTCCTTTGACTACCAACCTTGCTCTCACCTTCCCATTTTCTATCCTTCTCAGGTTGAAAAGGGTGTCGCAAAAAAGGTTTAGATCTATGGACCAGTTCATAATTATCTGTTATCTCTGCTGCCTGCCTAGCAGTTTTAACCCTTTGTCCCTCCACATGGGTTCTTACTACTGAAGGAAGTGAATCTTTAAATTCTTCCAAAAGAATCCTTCCCTAAGGGCTTCACAGGTTCTTTCCATTTTTAATGCCCTGATCCACCTATCAAAATTACTTAGTTTGACACTTTCAAGCTCAATATAAGTCTGTCCAGGCCGTTTTCTCATATGTCGAAATTTCTGTCTGTATGCTCCTGGAACCAACTCATAGGCACTCAGAATAGCCTTCTTCACTACATCATATTCCCCAGGTATTTCTTCTGATAGCGATGCATGAACCTCATTAGCTTTACCCACCAACCTAGACTGTAATAGCAATGTCTAAATTTCTTTTGACCATTTCATCTGTTTAGCTATCTTCTCAGATGAGGTAAAGAATGCTTCAACATCTCCTTCCTCAAACTTCAGAAGAGCTTGTACAAATTTAAACATCTCCCCACTGGATTCTGATTTGGAAATAAGTCCTGCATGACCTTCTGGTGTCTCTTTTTTAACTGCCAGCATTTTAAGCTGGAATTCTCTGTCCCTCTCTTTTTCTCTTTCCTCCATTGCTAATTTCTTCAGTTCCAATTCCCTTTCCTGTTTTCTTTCTCTCTCTCCTGCCTTTCTGCCTGTTCCAGCTGAAGTGCTCATTCCCTTTCCTTTTCCTCCAGTTCAATCTTTTTCATTTACAACTGAATTTGAGCCCAATCCAATGACCCACCCCCTTGGAGAACTTGGTCTCAGATATTCCTTCCAATTTCAAATGCTGTCAATTAAAATACTTTCAATTATGCCTGATTTCCTTACCCCTGCAGGTAATCCTAATTGTAACTTATCTGCCAATTCCATTAACTTAGCTTTAGTTACGTTTTGTAAATCAACCAAGGTTATAACTTCAACTCCCAGACAAGTCTTAGCAACCACCAAAGCCATATTGCAGTCTCCTACTTTAAAATCTCACAATACCACTCCTTTTTCAGTATACTCCTCACCCTCGTTGTCTTTAAATTCACCAATTCCAAGCCAATCAAGGAATTGTTCTTTTAATATCCTACAAAGAACCTCCAATTATGTTATGGCATGGCTGATGGTAAATGCTGAGCTGTCCAAATCCCAGAGAGAAATTTGAAACAGCTGCCAAAATGGTCTTTGCAATTTATATAGTATGATGAAAGATTCTGAAATCAGAAAATTATGTCCCTGACTAGTTGTGATGATTTTATAGTAGAATTAACGTTTATTAAAAGAAAATAGAGAAAAAAACACAATTACACTTAAATACAAGAATGGCTTCACACAGAATCACAGAACCACAAAATTTTAATGGCACAGAAGGAGGCCTTTCAGCCCATTGTGTCTGCACCAGCTCTCCAAATAAGCATTATGAGCTAGTGCCATTGCCCTACCTTTTCCCCATACTCCTGCACATTTTTTCTATTCAAATAATCACCTAATGCCCTCTTGAATGCCTCGATTGAACCTGCCTCCACCACACTTCCAGGCAGTAAATTCTAGACCTGAACCACTCATTGTGTGAAAAAGTGTTTTCTCACATCACATTTGCTTCTTTTGCAAATCACTTTAAATCTGTGCCCTCTTGTCCTTGATCCTTTTACGGGGGGGGGGGGAAAGCTTCTCCCTACCTACTCTGTCCAGCCCCCTTATGGTTTTGAACATCTCTATCAAATCTCTTCTTAGCCTTCTTCTTTTCAAGGAGAACAGTCCCAACCTCCCCAATCTATCCTCATAGCTGAAGTTTCTCATCCCTGGAACCATTCTTGGAAACCTCTTCTGCATTCTCTCCAATGTGTTCATATCCTTCCTATAATGTGGCACCCAGAACTGTACACAATACTCCAGCTGAGGTTTAACGAGTGTCTTATATAAGTTCAGCATAATCTCCTTGCTCTTGCACTCTACGCCCCTATTAATAAAGGCCAGGATACTATATGCTTTATTAATTACTCTTTCCGCTTGTCCTGCTATCTTCAATGATCGATGCACATATACATCCTGGTCTCTCTTCTCCTGCATCCCCTTCAAACTTTCACCCCTTATTTTATATTGTCTGTCCATGTTCATCATACCAAAATGCATCAGCTCACACTTCTCCGCATTGAACTTCATCTGCCACCTATCTGCCCATTCCATCAACTTATCTATGTCCTTTTGAAGTTCTACACTGTCCTCCTCACAGTTTACAACACACCCAAGCTTCATATCATTTGCAACCTTTGAAATTGTCCCCTGCACATCAAGATCTAGATCATTAATATATATCAGGAAAAACAAGGGCCCCAATACCGACCCCTGGGGAACTCCACTACAAACCTTCCTCCAGCCTGAAAAAAATCCATTGACCATTATCCTCTGTTTCTCAGCCAATTTTATATCCATGTTGCTACTGCCCTTTTAGTTCCATGAGCAATAACCTTTCTCACAAATCTGTTGTGTGGCACTGTATCAAATGTCTTTTGAAAGTCCATCTACATCACATCAACAGCATTACCCTCATTGACCTTTTCTGTTACCTCTTCAAAAAACTCCAGCAAACATAAACACAGTAAACATTACTTCAGAACAGTTCCACAAGATGTTAACTTAACGACCCTCAGCGCTAACTTTCCCCTTTTCTGTTCAGCAACTATCCTTATAGATTTTAAAATCTATAGAATTCCAGTAATTTTTACCACACAGTGTCTTTTTCCCTTGGGGGGTCTCCTCTGAGGCTGACAACAATTGGGTCTTCAGGTCTGGCCTTGTTCACACTGTTTTCTTGGAGATCTGCCCAGCTTTCCTGCTGTCTTCTGGGAGATCTGACCAGCTACCCCACCTAGGTATCAATGTTTCTTTAAATGCATTCCTTCCCTTTGATCTCTCTATTGTCTCAACCAATCTGTTCAGAAATGCTTTCTTCCCAGAATTGATTAAATATGTTTCGTTACCCTAGCTCTTAGACTTGTAAAAACAAACTTACCCTATCTTTACCTTACATCTTTTACAACCTGCATATATCCCCCTTTGAACTAAAACAACTCAATTCAAAAACGCTCCTCTGATCGCTTTATGTAAAACTCTGATGGAAGTCCCTCTTGGTTTGTTAACATATCAAAACCAGACGCATGGGAACAGCAATATCTGCAAGTTGCCCTCTTTACCACCCTGTGATGGTTGTGCCTTCACTGTTGCTGGGTGAAAACTCTGCAGTTGACTCGCTGACAGTACAGCACCTGTCTAGGTGCCTTTATAAACCTGGTGCCTGGACATGATGATGGGGCGCCCGACATCCTGCCCGCCCCGCCACGAGAGTCGACATGGAATGTGTGTCTGCATATCTAATGAGGCAGGGAGTGCATGATTGCATAGAAAAGCCCACTGCACTCGGTGTCAGGAATCACTCCGACTTTGTCATGCCGGGACGGAACTTACGGTGGGAGGGGGAAGATTCCGCCCATTGTTCCTGTCATCATTGTTGGCTGTCCCTCAATTCAAGGATGATGTCGACTCAGGGACATGAGTTTCTGCCATGGATCTTCATGTGACTGACCAGGTCAATTCTTGACCCGCAAATCTTTGGGCACTTGAGGCAGGATGTCCCATAAGGCAGTGGTATCTGGAGAGCAGGATTTGCTTCCTTTTCTTTTTCTTCTTGGCCGCCAGTCTGTCTCATCATTAATACATTGTGATTCAAAGTGTGATGTAGCTTGATGGACAAGTAGTTGATAAGTCTTGAACGATTGGTAGCAACTTCCTCCCAGTCATTAATGTCATTGCCACCACACTTCAAAAGGAACTTCAGGGTATCTTTGATGTTAATGGTTTGTTGATTATGTTGTTAATGATACACAGGTGATGGGCAATGTTTGATTAAAGAGTGGGATCACATATAATGGGAGTCAACTGACCTGACTGTTTGCCCCTCTACCGTGGCTATGTTCACGGCTGGGTGGCCCTGGAGAGGGAGCATGTGGTATATACCAGAGCGCTAGAGACCTTCAATGATTGGTGGGCTGGGGTACATCATCACCACCGAAAGGGACATTTTGATTTGATTTTGTAAGTTTCCTTTCATGTTTTTGTTTTAGTTACAGTGCCCCACTGGGGGCTGTAACCCCCTCTGATTTATTGATTTTTAGTTTAATTTATTGATTTTTGTTTTGCTTAAAAGAGTCTATAATGGGAGTCAACACGCCATTGTGTTCTGTCCTGCAACCTGGCAGTGGGGGAGGTCCCCAGTGGAGGACCCTTCTTTTGGGAGTCCTCCATTTTTCCATCGGGGACCAGGTGTCGAGGGTGTTGCATGCAGCAGTGCCATGCAACCGTAGGTTAAGGCGGTTCACAGCCATCAGGCCGCAGGTGTTTTCTGCAGCCTAGAGGAGTCTGTATTCCATGTGCATATAGATTGCCAGAGGTTGCTTCCCCTTTTTAGTTGTTTGAAGGGGCTGCTCCTCAATTTTTTGGTTGCGCTTCAGCCCCACCCTCCTGATCTTTGGCCACCCATTGCGGAGGGGTGGTGAGGAAGGAGGAGGACCTCCTTTAAACCTACTCCTGAGCCTGGCCAAGGTCCAGGCAGCCGGTAGTTTGAACGGGTCATCCAACCAACAGTCTGGCCCTCTTCTACGGCTACGCTTGCAGCCGGGTGACCTGACGAGGGAGCACACCGGTTTGCTTGAGGCCTTCCATGACCAGTGGGCACTGCGGGGGCTGGAGTGCAACGTCAGCCTTGGAAATGATATCTTAATTTGATTGGCTAAGTTTTCTTTTGTAAATTTGATTTCTGTTCCGGTGCCGCATCCCTTCTATAAGTTTGTCTTATTGACCATTTGTTTTTATTAAAAGAGTACATAATGGGAGTCAACTGGGACACTGGGATAAGAGTTGGGAGGAAGAGATCGGTAAGGCTGCATCTTATCATTCCTACCAAAGAAAAGACCTAAGTCTTGTTTCATATTTCACCATCTGGCTTGGATCCGTTTAACATTTGTAGCATTTTCGTTGTCCTCCCCTGGAACAGTAACCATTTGAGAGTTGAGACAACAGGACCTGGTGTGGGAGATGGTTTTCAGCCTGAAAACCATCTGGGCACAGTCCATCAAAATGGATTTTGCTGCATTTTTCCCTGAATGCTTTTGGAGCTGGCTTCAAGAAGCTCATAAGCATTTGGTCAATGGTTCTCCCATTGAATCCAGAGGATGTGGGGGCGGTATTGCTGATGGAATATCTCTACCCTCTTCAGTGTCACCACAATACAGTCCAGGCCTCATTTCAGTACAGGAGTGTGGTGACCCCAACTGTTCTGTACACAGGACTTTTGTTGACTTGAGGAAGTCTTTGTTGTCAAACCCTCTCTGCCGTAGTTTGTAGAAGACTGAGCTGGCACAGCTGATCCATTGTTTGATCTCCTTGTCAATGGTGGCCTTTTGAGAGAAGCACCTGCCAAGGTTTCGGAAGTGCTCAACATATTCCAGAGTCTCTCCTTCAATATATATAGAAGATGGAGTATTTGGCTTTCTGGGTGTGAGTTGGTATGAGTTTTGTTTTGGCAACACTCAAGGAGAGGCCAGGTCTCTTGTATGCAGAATTGAAGAGATCAAGAGTGGCTAGCAAATCAGCTTCAGAGTGGGCAATGACACTGTAGTGATCCACAAACTGTAGATCATGTATATTCATGGTAGACAGTTTAGATTTGGCATGGATGTGACTGAGTTTGAAGCATTTAATACTGACACCAGAGGGCAGTTGATCCTTGATGAGGTGAATAGCCACTGTCAGGTAGATTGTAAATAGTAAGGGGGCTGTCACACAGCCTTGCATGACCCCAGTCCAGACTTTGAAGGTGTCTATTTCGATCTCCCACTAAAGACAGTTGCAGTCATATCATCACAAAGCAATTGCAGAATTGTGACGAAGTTTCTTGGACATCCAAATCTCTGGAGCACAATCCAGAGAGCCT
Source organism: Cetorhinus maximus (assembly GCF_964194155.1). Lineage (NCBI taxonomy): Eukaryota > Metazoa > Chordata > Chondrichthyes > Lamniformes > Cetorhinidae > Cetorhinus > Cetorhinus maximus. The sequence goes on from NC_135893.1 coordinate 88,770,611, forward strand.
TGTGATTTACTGAGTCAAATACTTTGGTCAGGTTGATGAATGCAATGAAGAGTTCCTGGTGGTGTTCTCAACAGTTTTCTTGGATTTGTCTGACAACAAGGATCATGTTGGAGGTTCCTCTGGAAGGGGTGAAGCCACTCTGTGTCTCTGGGAGGATTTCCTCAGCCACAGGAAGTAGACGTTTAAAAGAATGCGTGTCAGGATTTTCCCTGCCATGGACAAGAGGAAATACCTCGATCGTTTCCACAGAATGATTTAATTCCCTTCGTGAAGATAGTTATGATTGTCATATTCCTGAAGTTGGGGTGGGGATGATGTAGTTCTTTGCCCTCAGAAATCTAAATAGGATGAGTACATGGAGTCTTGATGCGAGCAAAGACCCACCAGCTTTGAAGACCTCTGCTGGAATACCATCAGGGCTGAAGGCTCGATTGTTTTTCATCTGTTTGATTGCTTGTTGCAGCTCTCCCATCGATGGTGGTTCACCCTGGATTCTCCCACAGGATGTCAAGGGATAGCCAGGAAATTCTCAGCTGCCACTGTGGATTCACAGTTGTTGAAAATTGTCTTTCCAGCATTGATGGATGGCATTGTCACCCTTAAGAAGAGAAACACAATCCTGTGAGCAAAAAGGGATTTTATCCATTTGACCTTGGTCTATATTTGACCCAGGTAGCTTCAAAAATACTTTGCATGTCATAATGGTCAGCATATTGTTGAATCTCTTGAGCTTTCATGTCCCAGCACATGTCCTTTACCTTCTGGATTTTCTTTGATCTCTGAGCTAATAGAATGCTGCCTTCTTGTCTTCAGCCTGGGGTTGTTCAGCCAGGCAATGAAGGCTCCTCTTTTATGTTGTAGGAGGTCATATTTTTCAGCATCCCTTTCATCAAACCAGTCCTGCTGATGACAGTGCTCGAACCCAATGGCCTGGGCACAGGATTCTAGTACAGCTGACTTTATTGGAGCCCATGGTCCTGGAGTTGAGTTGGATGTGTGAAGATTTTCCAGATTGGTTGTGAGCTGCACTTGGAATTCCTCTCTTCAGTCAGGCTGCTTTAGGGCTGACACATTGAACTTTTTCCTCTTGGATGTTTGGGTGTTGCGAAATCTTGTTGCTCGGTGAATGTTCATGCATGTCCAACGTGTGGATCGGGAGATAGACACATCACTTAGATCTTTGACCTGAACAGTGAGATAATCCAGGAAGTGCCAATCCTTTGATCTAGGAAGCCTCTGTCTGTGTTTGGCAGAAGGCGGGTGTTGATTATAATGAGGCCACACTGAGCCCACTTTGTGAGCAGGAGGACACCATTTGCATTGACATTCCCAACCCCATTTTTCCCAATGGTTCCATTCCAAACATCGGAGTCATGGCCAACCTGGACATTAAAGTCCCCCAGCAGGGTGAGCTTTTCTTCCTTTGGGATGGCAGTGAGGATTGAATTAAGATAAAAGCAAAAAACTGCAGATGCTGGAAATCCAAAACAAAAATAAAAATACCAGGGTTCTGCTCCTAACTTTGGTGAGCCGGGCACCTCTGTCATATTCTTCTCTTTCTTCTCTCCTACCTATAAACAATCATCAGACAGTGAGATCACCAGACTCTATGTTCCTTCTCCTCACTGCAATATCAAAGAGAGAGATGCAAGGGTCAGCAATTGTCTCCTAAAGACCACTCTTGGACAAGTCATCGCCTGCGGCTGACTCTCAAGGCCCCTTAACACATGCTGGAGAGTCCAGGCCACCACGTGGATGCCCAGTGTTAGTGCGCATGATGGTTCACCATGCCCACACCCCTCGCCACCCACACCACATGACCGAGTGGTGGCAGCTATGTCCACTCAACTGCATGCTGAACTCTCATCTCAGGAGCAGACATTGTCCTAACCTGGAATCCAAGGCTTCGCAGTTTGCTTGTACCATGAGGGTGACTTTTCAATGTCAGTGACACACAATGCAAGGGACTCGGAGTGCACCCCTCCATCAGCATTCAATGGCCACCTTTCCCAAGGGCATCCTCAAGCTTGCCCAATCACACAATGGTTCTGCAGCGCAAGGGGTAAACAGTAGAGGAGCAATCATTGGCACTGTGAGGAATTAGTGTTGATTGAGTGGGCACATTGATGGACTAGGCTGACTCCAAGCATGTCAATTGAGTTCAAGCTAAACACTCACAGCTGCCGTGGAGTGCTCATCTTTGACATGTTTTGCCATTAGCCCAGCCATTTTCTTTCCTCAGCTCCCACCCTCTCAACCCCTGCAAGTGTTTGTGCTGGAACCTCGGTCAGTGCTGCCATGAACCACCCCGGCACTGTAACCTTGCCCTGAGGCTGCCTTCTCCCCCTTCTCCCTGGCACTGCCCTTGCTCCGACAACCACAAGCCAGCCACAAAGAAGCCGCTGCGGACACTTGCCCATGTCCCCCCTGAATCCGCAGAGCCGCCAGCATCATCATGAGCGCTGCGCAAAGTTGTGTGCACTCACCTCCGAGTTCCCCTCAAGGTTGAGGTCTGCAGGTGAACGCCTTTTAAAGGCACTTGTAAATCACATCATCGTGAAATCATGGGAGAATGATTCTGGCATGTGGCCACAATAATGAGATGCAAATATATTTAAAATAATTTCCTGATGTTCGATGGCAAGAACCGCGGCCCGCCATTGACTGGGGAAGGGGGCAATCACGTCCTAGATTTGTGTTGTCAGGAAATGCGACGAGGGCGTTCTCGCGAGATTCTCCGATCTCGCCACCGAACATGCCCATCATGATCAGGCACGCAAAATCCCGGCCTTTGTTTGCACTGGGTTCAGTGAACACCTGTGCTGATCACTCCCAGCTGGAGGGGAGTTCACCAACACGAGGGGCCTCCCCTACTAACGTTATTTAAAGGACCAGACACCAACTTGAGGGTGAAGTGCTTTTGACTTACAACTTAGACTAAGTTTGTGGAAGTGAAGTGGTGTGTTTTTGGAGGTGTTTTGGAAAGCTGGTGTTTAAAATCAGGAAGGACATAGGATTTGGTGACTGAGATATGGAGGCTGTGGGTGCAGGAGTTCCAAGCCTGAAAAATGACCATCAAACGGAATGAATGCTTCAGAGAGCGGAAGCCCAGCAAGGAGCGAGGAGAAGGAGGGGTCTCCACCGGGAGGCTTTTCAGGAACATTTCTCCTACCTCCACCTGATGCAAGATCACTGCCTGGGTTACTCAGAGTCAGCAGGGAGGTGGCAACTAAACCGTGCTACCTCCTACAACCCGACCTAGAGCCAAACACGAGGGCAAGGATGGCCCTGCCAGCAGCATCAAGGTCGCTGTGTCATTGAAATTTTATGTGCCCAGGTCTTCACAGGTGGGAGCAGGTAGCAACTGTAACAGAACTGATTATACTGTGCATTGGTGCATGAGGGAGGTCACGGAGGCCATGTAATCCCCATGAGGCGAGTACACCATCTCTTCCTCGGCAGGAACAAGCAGGGTGGGAGGGCATGTGGCTTTGTCAGGATAGTGGGATCCCCAATGGTGCAGGGAGCCACCCACCACACACATGTGGATCTCTGGGAACCCCCATGACAATGGGGAGATACACAAAACTTAACGTTACCAATCAATCACTGTGCAATTGCTGTGCCACATTCCTAATACAACACATTGCTGAATGCTCACTATCCTGTCAGCAGCCACCTTGTATTCACCCTGTGCCATCTTCATCTTGAGACCTCCACAGAGAACCATAGTCTGGCTGCTTGGGGCAACGGCCCTTTATCCACTTCTGCCACCTGACCAGGCAAGGGCAGCAGTTGTACAATGTGAATTCGTCTGCAACCTCACATTCCAGTGAGCTCTTACATAAATTACCCTTTCAGCCCTGTGGACTCATTATGTGAAGATCTAGACTCTCTATACTACTCTCTATGGTAAGTAACAGTATCAGGTGACTGCAAGTGTCATTATCAAGCTACGGTGTTTCCTCATCCCTGGTGAACATGTTACGATGTATTAATCAGAAGCAGCACAAAATGTGCAATGTAAAATGTTGAATTCGTTGTTCATGATAATTCATTCCTTTTGTTCTAGCTATCTGAGAAGTACGGCACAGAATTCAGCATCAAGCTAGGACCCAGAAATATGGTGGTGCTGACCGGCTATGAGGCAGTGAAGGATGCAATTGTCAACCATGCAGAGGAATTTGGTGAAAGAGCACGCATCCCAATATTTGAGACGACCGTAAAGGGATATGGTAATTCTCACCGTTAACTTCATTATTGTAAAATCTATAAGTTAAAATCTGGCTGCATTTTGCCCTGGTTCAGATAATCATTAAATTTCAGAGTTTGGCCAAGGTTTATTTTTCTAAAGCTTAATGTTTTAACATAAAAACCAACCCTTTGAGTAAGATTAGTAACTAATTTCCTGTAATTTCTATAAAACGTGATTGTATTTAATCATACAATATCTGAAAATGATTAGCTATGAACCACATTTGGTGATGTCAGTGTAGGAATGATCAGCAAATTCACATGGCATCCTACTTTCCACGTTTTACACAGTGGTGTTAATATCTTTATTAATACATTAAGATTTGACTGATATGCTGTTAGGGCTGGAAGCATAAGAACAGGGGAGGCCATTTAGACGCTCGAACCTGTCCTGACACTCAGTGAGACCATATCTGTGACCTACCTCCGCATACCTGTCTCTGCTCTAGATTCCTTAACCCCTTTGGTTAACAGAAACCAACAATCTCAAATTTAAAGTTAACAATGGACCCAGCGCCAATTGCCGTGTGCGTTAGATGAAGTAGAGAGGGAGGAGGCTCATGTGGAGCATAAACACCAGCATTGGCCAATTGGGCTGAATGGCTGTAAATTTGATGTAACTTTGTGACGGCGTGAAAGGCAATGTCACACAAATATAACCCTAATGTCGCCAATAGTAATTTCTAGGCTTCCATCATTTTCTATTCTAGTTAATTGACAACTGAGGAGGTATTAACCTAATATCTGTTAAATGTAAATATTTTTCTTTATATTTGAAGTTTTTATGACTTCTTTCTAATGGGTTTAATCGTAGGTATTATTTTTGGTCATGGGGAGTCATGGAAGCAAATGCAAAGGTTCACCTTAACCACGTTACGAGATTTTGGAATGGGCAAAAAAACCATTGAAGACAAAATAATTGAGGAAACTGATTTTCTGATAAAAATGATTGATTCTTATAAAGGTGAGTTTGTGTGAGGTAAGTGAACAGAATTATCAGTGTTTCTTTCCTCTGCGTGCTTGTAATTATTTATAAATGCAGATAAGCATTAAAGAATCACAGAAATCTATATCACATTTGGTCTATTGTGTCCCTGCTAGCTTTTTGCTAGAACAGTCCAAAGTAATCCCACTTATTGCTGGGTGCCCATAGCTCTGTCCCTTCCTCTGATGTGAATCAAGGGTTTCTCCCGCTACTGATGTGACCAACTGGTTTTTTAGTTTCTAGTTTAATCGACTCTCAATTCCTGAACTGTCCCCCAGTCTAGTCAGAGTCTTTGCTACCTCCTCTCTACCTTCCTTTAACAGCCTAGCGAACAAGCTCAGTGTCTTACCAGACGAGCGATACAATTGTGATTTGCTATAAAGGATCAGCGCTAAATTGTGTGTGATCTTTCCTTTTTTTTGCAGGCCAACCCTTTAATCCAACCATCAAACTGAACACTGCTGTGGCCAACATAATTTGCTCTATAGTTTTGGGGGACAGATTTGATTATGAGGATGAAGCATTTGCCAGTTTAGTAAAGAGAGTGAACGAAAACATTCAACTCGCTGGTTCGACTATGGTCCAGGTAAATCTAATTTTTCATTAGCCACAGAAATACATTCCAGTAAAGAACATTTGGAACTAACAGTGGCTGGAATGAAGTCTCGGGGAGTCTGTGGTGCAAAATATTAGTGAAGTTTCTTTTTTTTTATGTGGCTGTTTAATTTAGGAAAGAACGTTAGTCACAATTTTGAGTTACATCCTATTTAATTATCTAATTTAATATGGAGGGTAAAAAACTCAGCATTTTCCAGACAAAAACTCTCTTAAGCTGCTTGCTGCAGAAATGCACCTTAATAACTTATCAGGAGGTTATTCTGTCAGCTGGGTTTGAGAACCTTTGGATTATGGAACCAGGACAGGAAAGTATTTTTTGTAATAGAGATCAGCCAGGTTATAATTTTATGGGAGATCTGGCCCATGGATTGAATGGCCTCTTGTTCCTGTGTTCTTATTTTAAAAAAGGGAATGTTGCAAATCTGAGCTCAAAAGCAGAAGGTTGGAAATGATCTACTCGAGAGAGATGTGAACATTTTGTTCCAGAGCTGTTTGATAGGATGATCACTAATGGATGCACAATTTGGACACTTTAATGCGGCAGCTGCATAATATTTAATATTGCACTGGAGTGCTGGCTTTGGCTGCAGTAGAGTGCTTCAGTTGGAGTTTGGTGACTGAGGGGGTTTAAGGGTTAAATTCCATCTAAAGTCTAGTCTTTATTTAATTTTGCAGTTAACTAACAGTTGCTGTTTGGGTTGGAAGAAAGTGAGTATTAGTCCAGCCTTAAAGCAGGGCTCATTCAGGTTCTGCTTACAGCTGCAACTAACTAACTAGATAACTGCTGTAATCAGGTTTTCTGAGGCTAGGTTCAGTGAGTATAAATGTAGACTATCTCATAGTGCTGACTTTGTCTGCACTGGAGTGCTGTTTTTGGCTGCAGTAGGGTGCTTCAGTTGGAGTTTGGTGACTGAAGGAATTCGGGGAGGAAGTACTCCTTTCCTTTTTTACCTTTCCTTTTCTACCTTTCCTCAAAGATGAATGGTGGCCTTGGTAAGTAAGACTTGGTAAGTAAAGAAGAAAAGTATAATATTTTTAAACAAGTTGCCATACTTGGAGTTAACTCAAGGGCCAGGAATAAGGGAAATCCACAGCAAATATAATAAAGTAATGTAAATAATCCAAAGTAGAATAAAGTTAACATAAGGGAAGTAGAGTTAAGACATGGCAGGGCAGCTCAGTCGAGTTGAATGCGTGTCCTGTAATATGTGCAAAGTCATGGACAGTATCAGTGCCCTAGATGACCACATGTGCAGGAAGTGCTGCCAGCTGCAGGAACTTGAGCTCCGGGTTTCAGAGCTCGAGCAGAGGCTGGAGTCTCTGTGCCACATCCAGGAGGCTGAGAGCTAGGTGAATAGCACGTTCAGAGAGGTGGTCACACCGCAGCTTAAGGGCCTGATGACAGAGAGGGAATAGGTGACCACCAGGCAGTCCAAGAGAAGTAGGCAGGTAATGCAGGAGTCCCCTGGGATCCTACTTACAAATCGGTTTTCCATTTTGGAAGCAGTTGGGGGCGCTGGTTCTTCAGATGAGCGCAGTCAGAGCCAGGTTTGTGGCACCACATGCGTCTCGGCTGTACAGAAGGGGAGGAAAAATAAAGAAGATCAATATTGATAGGGGATTCATCAGTTAGGGGAACAGACAGGTGTTCCTGTGGCCGTAGACGTGACTCGTGAATGGTTTGTTGCCTCCATGGTGCCAGGGGCAAGGATGTCACAGAGCGGCTGCAGGACATTCTTCTGGGGGAGGGTTAAGGCACGCCCAGCGTGACTTGCAGCCGGAAGCGCTCAGCGCTCCCTGTGTGGGCGAGGGGAGGAGGGAGAGTCGGGGCCTGTGCACTTCCACGCATGCGTGCAAAAGAGCACAGAAATCTCCCTGAGTCACAGAGCGGCCTCATGGAGTTCAATTTCACTGTGAAAACCTGAAAATAAGATTTGAAAAAATTATTCAGACATGTCCCCTCATGTGACAGTGTGTATGGATTTTATTAAAAATTTTTAATTAATTTATAAAACCTTCATGAAACCTCATCCCGCCCCTGGATGAGGTTCCATGAAAAATGCGAAGGCCGCCTGGGCTCTTCGCCTGCCCCCCACCAACCTTAAGGTTTGATGAGCAGCCCTGAGAATCAATTTAGTTAGTTAAGTAATGGCCTTAATAGGCCTTTGCCAGTTCGGTCAGCGCGCAGCCGACTCCGCTGAGCGCCCGCCAAACTGAGGATGGAAATGTCGCTCGGTAACGTCGGGACACACTCCCAACATCACCGTGCACCATCTTATACATTGGTGTGTGGGGCCCTCCCCCACACGCCGACCAGAAGGTTCAGGCCGTGACGATGGCGATAAGAGAGACCTGGCTCAAAGAAGGGCAGAACTGGTTGTTAAATATTTCTGGGTACAAGGTGTTCAGAAAAGATGGGAAAGGAAGAAAAGGAGGAGGGGTGGTGGTATTGGTTAAGGAGAACATTGCAGTGCTGGAGAAAGAGGATGTCCCAGAGAGTTCAAGGGCAGAATCAATTTGGCTAGAGTTAAGGAACAAAAAGGGTGCAATTACATTGCTCGGTATAGTCTATAGACCGCCAACTAATGAGAAGGACATAGAAGAACAAATCTGCAGGGAAATTACAGAGAGATGCAAGCATTATAGAGTAGTTATAATGGGGGAGTTTAATTACCCGAATGTAGACTGGGACAGTGGTGGTGTAAATGGCAGAAAGGGGCAAAAGATCCTAGATTGTGTTCAGGGAAATTTGCTACAGCAGCATGTGTCCGATCCAACAAGATGGATGCACTAAGATAAAAGCAAAATACTGCAGATGCTGGAAATCTGAAACAAAAACAAATATAGCTGGAAAAACTCAGCATCTGTGGAGAAGAAGGCAGAGTTAACGTTTCCAGTCCGTATGACTCTTCATCAAAACTAAAGAGAAATAGAAATGAGGTGAAATATAAGCTGTTTAAGGGTTTGGGACAGGTGAAGCTGGATAGAGGGCCAGTGATAGGTGGAGGCAAAGGGGAGATTGCCAAAGATGTCATAAAAGGTCAAAGCGGTGTTGACGGTGGTGATATTAGCTAGAGGATGTGCTAACGGTGATATTAAGGGTAGAAAGCAGGATGAGCAAGTGACAGATGGCCCTAGTGGGGGTGGGGTGGGGGGAAGGGAGCGAAATAGGCTGAAAGGTAAAACAAGGGGGACCCTATCATGGTTCTGGGAAGGAGAGGAAGATGTGAGGGCGGAGGCGCCAGAGATGGGCCGGACACGGTCTAGGCCTATCAACCACCGTGGGTGGAAAACCTCGGTTATGGAAGAAGGAAGACATGTCAGAAGAACTGTTTTGGAAAGTGGCATCATTAGAACAGATGTGACGGAGGGGAAGGAACTGAGAGAATGGGATGGAGTCCTTTCAGTAAGCAGGGTGTGAGGAGCTGTAGTCGAGGTAACTGTGGGAGTCAGTAGGCTTGTAATGAATATTGGTGGACAGTCTATCACCAGAAATTGACACAGAGAGGTCAAGGAAGGGAAGGGAAGTGTCAGTGATGGACCATGTGAAAATGATGGAGGGGTGGTATTTGGAAGCAAAATTAGTAAATTTTTCCAGGTCCAGACGAGAGCATGAAGCGGCACCAAAGCAATCGTCGATGTACCAGAGAGAGAGTTGTGGGAGGGGGCCTGTGTAGGACTGGAACAAGGAATGTTCCACATACCCCATAAAGAGACAGGCATAACCGGGGCCCATGCGGGTATCCATAGTCACACCTTTTATTTGGAGGAAGTGAGATGAGTTTAAGGAGAAATTGTTCAGTGAGAGAACAAGTTCAGCCAGATGGAGGAGAGGGGTGGTGGATGGGGATTCTTCGGGCCTCTGTTCGTGGAAGAAGCGGAGAGCCCTCGAACCATCCCGGTGGGGGATGGAGCTATAGAGAGATTGGACGTCCATGGTGAAGAGGAGGCAGTTGGGGCCAGCGTACTGGAAATTGTTGATATGATGTAGGGCGTCAGAGGAATTGGATGTACTGTTGGACCTGGTTCTTGGAAATGAGGTGGGCCAAGTGGATCAAGTGTCAGTGGGGGAACATTGAAGAGACAGTGATCATTGTATTGTATGTTTTAGGATGATGATAGAAAGGGATGATAGGCAATCTAGAGTAAAAACAATTAACTAGACAAGAGCTGACTTCGGTGGGGCAAGACCGGAGCTGGGCCAGATGGACTGGAATGAAGGATTGGCGGGAAAAACTATAACTGAACAAGGGCTACCTTCAAAAATGAAAATTCCATCGAAGGGGAAAGGTAGGCAAACAAATCCAGTGCTCCATGGATGAAAAGGGGGATAGAAATTAAGATAAAGAAGAAAAAGTGTGCTTATGACAGGTGTCAGGTAGAAAAAACAATTGAGAACCGAGAGGAAAACGGAAGATTGTGAGGGTAGGTGAAAAAGCATATTAGAGAAGCGAAGATGGATTATGAGAAAAGACTGGCAGCCAACATAAAGGGGATCCCAAAGTCTTCTATAGGCATATAAATAGTAAAAGGGTAGTAAAAGGAGGAGTAGGGCCGATTAGGGACCTAAAAGGGAATTTACACATTGATGAAGGGGCCATGGCTGAGGTATTAAATGAATACTTTGTATGCGTCTTTACCAAAGAGGTAGATGCTACCCAGGCCACACTGCCAGATGAGGAAACTCTGTCACTAGAAGAGTTCAAAATTGATAAGGAGGAAGTGTTGAATAGACTGTTGGTACTTAAAGTTGACAAGGCACCGGGACCAGACTACATGCATCCAAGGATATTGAAGGGATTGAGAGTAGAAATTGCAGGGGCACTGGCCAAAATCTTTCAGTCTTCCCTGGATGAGCACTTGGCATGTCATAACATTCAAGGCTATGGGCCAAGTGCTGGTAAAAGGGGTTAGGTAGGTAAGTCAAGTGTTTCTCACGTGTTGGTGCAGACTCAATGGGCCGAAGGGCCTGTACTGCACTGTGTGATTCTGTGATTCTGATTCTGTGATTCTGTGACTCAGGGGTGGTGCCAGAGGACTGGAGAATTGCAAATATTAAACCCTTGTTCAAAAAAGATTGTAAGGATAAGCCCAGCAATTACACATCAGTCAGTTTAGCTTCAGTGGTGGACAAAATTCTAGGAACAATTATTCTGGATAGAATTAGTGGCCACATGGAAAAATATGGGTTGATAAAGAAGAGCCAGCATGGATTTCTAAAGGGGGAAATCGTTTCACTAACTTGCTGGAGCTTTTTGAAGAGGTAACAGAAAAGGTCGATGAGGGTAATGCTGTTGATGTGGTGTACATGGACTTTCAAAAGGTATTTGATACAGTGCCACACAAAAGACTTGGGAGACAAAGTTATTGCTCATGGAATAAAAGGGACAGTAGTAACGTGGATGCAAAATTGTTTGAAAAATAGGAAGCCGAGAGTAATGGTCAATGGATATTTTTCAGGCTGGAGGAAGGTTTGTAGTGGAGTTCCCCAGCAGTCGGTATTGGGACCCTTGCTTATCCTGATATATATGAATGATCTAGATCTTGGTGTGCTGGGGACAATTTCAACGTCTGCAGATGATACGAAGCTTGGGAGTGTTGTAAACTGTGAGGAGGACAGTGTAGAACTTCAAAAGGACACAGGCAAGTTGGTGGAGTGGGCAGATAGGTGGCGGATGAAGTTCAATGCAGAGAAGTGTGAGGTGATGCATTTTGGTAGGAAGAACATGGACAGATGATACTAAAGAAGGGGTGAAATGTTGAAGTGGGTGCAGGAGCAGAAAGACCAGAGTGTATATATGCATAGATTATTGAAGGATTATGGCAGGTCTGGTGAAGAGAGCAGTTAATAAAGCATATAATAGCCTGGGCTTTATTAATAGGGGCATAGAGTACAAGAGCAGGGGGATTATGCTGAATTTATATAAGACAATTGTTAGACCTCGGTTGGAGTATTGTTTACAGTTTTGGGTACCACATTATAGAAAGGATGTGAACACATTGGAGAGAGTGCAGAAGAGGTTTCCAAGAATGGTTCCAGGGATGAGAAACTTCAGCTATGAGGATAGATTGGAGACGTTTAGACTGTTCCCCTTGGAGAGAAGAAGGCTAAGAGGAGATTTGATAGAGATGTTCAAAATCATAAGAGGTCTGGACAGAATAGATAGGGAGAAGCTGTTCCCACTCATAAAAGGATCAAGAACGAGAGGGCACAGATTTAAAGTGATTTGCAAAAGAAGCAAATGTGATGTGAGAAAAAACTTATCCACACAGCGAGTGGTTCGGGTCTGGAGTGTGGTGGAGGCTGATTCAATTGAGGCATTCAAGAGGGCATTAGATGATTATTTAAATAGAAACAATGTGCAGGGGTACAAGGAAAAGGCAGGGCAATGGCACTAGGTCATAATGCTCATTTGGAGAGCCAGTGCAGACACGATGGGCCAAATGGCCTCCTTCTGTGCCATTAAAATTCTATGATTCTCTGATTTATTTATTGCGTTTTTCTACTTACAGAATACTGACGTGAGGAGATTATTGGTTTTCTTTGACATTAACATACATATCATCACCTTATTTCTATTCTATAGATATACAATGCATTTCCCTTCTTGGGATTCCTTCCTGGATTATACAAAACGTTTTTCTCCAATTTCAAGCAGACTATTGCTTTCTTTAAGAACTTCTTCAATAAAAACTATCGGGAACCGGATGAGAATGACCTGAGGAGTTTTATTGAGGCGTTCATGTTGAGAGAACAGCAGGTAGAAACTCCACTTCCCTCTTAAGAAGTACTGTAGATTTTCTATTGGCTATGTCTGTTTTTTTTGGCAGGAGAAAAGGCAACTTCATTCAACTGGCATGACATGATGGGCTGAATGGCTTTCTGTGCTGGGAATGTATGATTCTATGTAATGGATTTGAAAAGAGTCCCACTTTTTAAAAAGAAACAGCTGTCATTTGCAGTATCTTTCAGAACTCCAGAATGTCCCAAAGCACATTACAGCCAATGAAGTGCAGTCATTGTTGTAATGTGGATTCAACCAACATCACTAAAAGGAATTACCTAGTCATTCGAACATTGCAGTTCATGAGTATTTGCCCTGCTCAAAGTGACTGCCTTTTCCCTACATTATAGCAGTGACTGCACTCAGAAAACATTTTATTGGCTGTAAAATGCTTTGGGACATCCTAAAGACACGAAAGGCAATGGAAGATCTTAGTGCACCCGGGACAATTCCCCTGCTTTTCCTTGCAATACATCCACCTGGGAGAATAGACTGGGCCTCGTTTTAAGGTCTTATCTGAAAGTGACACCTCTGATAGTGCAGCATTCCCTCAGTACCACCCTGGAGTAATCCCACTGCTGTCTCTTATTCCTGGCTCCTTTTCTGTGCTGCATTTCCCTGTAATTGACGTTTCAGGTTAATTATCTATCACATGCCGTATTCTACAGATTCCAATCCCAATTCTGAGTTTTTGTGGCGTTAATTCTTGTAGAAATCGGACAATCCCAATTCATACTTTCATGAAAACAACTTAACATACACCACAACCAGCCTGTTTGCTGCAGGGATGGAGACCACCTCGACCACAATTCGTTGGGGAATGCTCCTGATGATGAAATATCCAGAGATTCAGAGTAAGTAGCAGATGGATTGATTCCTCTCTGGAGCTGATCTTGTTGTATCATTTTGTATGCTTCATATTCCTGGATTACCCTGGGTGTGATTTTTAACAAGCTTGAATAAAGTCATAACCATAATTCCAATCACTTTAAAAATGTGCTTGGTTTGCAGAAAAAGTTCACAAGGAAATTATCAGTGTTATTGGATCAGAACGACCTCCCAGAGCTGAAGATCGGAAAAGTTTGCCATACACTGATGCAGTGATCCACGAAATCCAGGGGTTTGGTGACATTGTGTCACTGAGCATCCCACATGAAACCACCGTGGACTTAAACTTCAAAGGATACTTCATTCCAAAGGTACCCTAGGGGATGTATGGCCACAACTGGGGCCTGATATTGTGACATTTAATAGGGGTCGGGAAAGGGGTGGGGTCGGGGAGGAAGTGAGCTCTCAAGGTTGTATCTAATTGCTTTGTGCACCATTAGGGAATAAGTGGACAGCTCTCATCAGTTTACATGTACCATTATATATATAATCCTAATAATGAGGCGATGTCTAAACACCTTGGGGTTGTTTTATTATTACAGTTCATGTTGTTGTTAAATTGGTAATGGAGAAAGAGCACAGGAACGATGGACCGAAAGGCTCCTTCTGTGTGAATAGTTTCGATAATGCCGTTTGAATATAACAATGAAATCATATTGAAATGATATTTGAATATTTTAGGGAACCCACGTGATTCCATTGCTGTCCTCTGTGCTGAACGATAAAACCCAATGGGAAAAACCAAATGAGTTCAACCCATCTCACTTTCTGGACGCTGAGGGCAGGTTTGTGAAGAGAGATGTCTTCATGCCTTTCTCTGCAGGTAGCACAGCTTATGAATTTTTGGATTATATAATGGTGGAATTTTGGTGCTCAAATCTCTGGAGTGGGGCTTGTAGGACCTTTTTCTGAGAGAATCTTCTTGTTTTCGGAGCCCGAGACACAAAAACCACATGGACATATATATCAACGGAGTAGGAACCAAACTGCACATATTCCAATATTACATTTGATAAGACATACAGTTACCTCTCAGATGGACCGTTCAAAATGAACGCAGGGGGTGGATGTCAGATCTGCCCGGAATCGTACCTCTTCTAAGTTGATCGGGGCTGTCCCGTAGGTTTCTTCTTTCTCCTGAAATCGCTTCCTGAGCTCCGGAAGGGTTTCCTCTTGTATCTCTTCACCATGCATGCTCATCTCATGTCCAAACTGTTATCCCTCGGTGGTTGGCCAGCAGATGTATGATCAGTCCTTCATTGGCTAACTTTAACTCTTGCTATGCTGGCAGAGATCCCACCCACAGGCAGATCCTATGATCAGAACTATCTTCAACCAAGGTTAATGGCAGTGGGAACTGTCACACCAGCTTCCTGCCCTGGCAGATGATCAGCCTCTCCAGAGACTGAAGCAGATCTTGTATCCATTACATTCCTAATACATGGACAGTATACTGAACTGTGTGAAACCAAAACTATCAATTGTCCAATTGTGCCCATAGATTGTGACATTAACACTTCTTGCAGCGAACGTACTGCTTCTAACATAGAACCATAGAACCATAGAAAAGTTACAGCACAGAAGGAGGCCAGTTTGCCCATCTTGTCCGTGCCAGCCTGAGGACACCCAGGTGCACTTTCTAATCCCACCTTCCTGCACCCGGCTCATAGCCCTGCAGTTTACAGCACTTTATGTGCAGATCCAGGTACTTTTTAAAAGAATTTAAAGTTACTGCCTCTACCACCAACTTGGGCAGCGAATTCCAGACATCCACTACCCTCTGCGTAAAGAAGTTCTTCCTCATGTCCCCCCTACACCTTCTGCCACTTATCTTGAATCTATGTCCCCTGGTTCTAGAATTCTCCACCAAGGGAAACAATTTTATCCTGTCCACTCTATCTATTCCCCTCATAATTTTATACACCTCAATCAAGTCACCTCTCAGCATTCTTTGTTATAAGGAAAACAACCACACCCTATCCAATCTCTCCTCGTAGCTACACTTTTCTAACCCTGGCAACATTCTTGTAAATCTCCTCTGCACTCTCTCCAGAGATATTACGTCCTTCCTGTAATATGGTGACCGGAACTGCACACAATACTCCAGTTGAGGCCTCACCAGTTTTTTATACAATTCCAACATTATATCCTTACTTTTATATTCTATACCTCTGCCAATGAAGGAGAGCATTCTATATGCCTCCTTTACAACCTTGTCTACTTGAACTGTTGCCTTCAGGGACCTGTGTACTTGTACGCCAAGATCTCTCACTTCATCTACCCCTCTTAGTATATCCCAATTTATTTTGTAATCCCTGTAACTGTTTGACCTCCTTAAATGTATGACCTCACACTTCTCTATGTTAAAATCCATCTGCCACTTTACCGCCCACTCCACCAACCCATCTATATCGTTTTGGAGATTATGGCTATCCTCTACACTATCCACTACTCGGCCAATCTTCGTGTCATTTGCAAATTTCCCCAATCGTGCCCCCCATGTTCACGTCCAAACCATTAATATATAACACAAACAGCAAGGGTCCCAACACCGAGCCCTGTGGAACACCACTTGAGACAACTTTCCATTTGCAAGGGCATCCATTGACCATTACCCTTTGTTTCCTGTTACAAAGCCAACCTTTTATCCAGTTTGCCACATTACCCTGAACCCCATGGGCTTTTACTTTCCTGACCAATCTGCCATGTGGGACCTTGTCAAATGCCTTGCTAAAATCCATGTACTCAACATCCACTGCACTACCTTCTTCAACCCTTCTTGTCACTTCCTCAAAGAATTCAATCAAATTTGTGAGGCAAGACCTTCCTTTAACAAATCCATGCTGACCATCCCTGACTAGTCCATGTCTTTCCACATGACAGTTAATCCTATCTCTCAGGATTGATTCTACTAATTTGCTCACCACTAATGTAAGAATAACTGGCCTATAATTGCTTGGCATTTCCTTTGATCCTTTTTAATTTGCATTTTAGTTTGCATTTCTCCAGTCCTCCGGTACCTCCCCTGTATCTAGTGAAGATTGGAAAATCATCCTCAGAGCATCTGCTATCTCCTCCCTGACTTCCTTCAGCAGCCTTGGAACCAATCCATCTGGCCCTGGTGACTTATCAACTTTCAAGGATTTCAACCCTTCGAGTACTTCCTCTCTCTTTATGACTATCCCGTCCAATATCTCGCAGTGTTCTTCCTGGACTACTATATCTACGTCCTCCCCTTCCTTTGTAAACACAGAGACAAAATATTCATTCAAAACCCTTCCCACAGCCTCTGCATCTACACACAAGTTTCCATCTTCATCTCTGATAGGTCCCACTTTTTCCTTAACTAACCTTTTAGCATTAATGTATTGGTAAAACATCTTTGGGTTATCTTTAACTTTACTTGCTAATCTTTTTTCATGCCCTCTCTTTGATTTCCTTATTTCCTTTTTTACTTCGCCCCTGCACTTCCTATATTTGTCTAGGCTATCTGCAGTGCTTAGTTCTTTGTGCCTATCGTGTGCTTTCTTTTTCTGTTTGATCTTCCCCTGTATTCCTCTAGACAACCAGGGAGGTCTAGATTTGGCAGTCCCACTCTTATTTTTGTAGGGGGCATATCTACTTTGTACAATTAGGATCTCACTTCTTAGTGCTTCCCACTGGTTTTCCACTGTTTTATCCTCCAGCAGTGCTGTCCAGTCCACCTCAGCCAAGTCCCTCCTTATTTCTGCAAAATTTGTCTTCCCCCAGTTCAAGACTTTTACTCCTGCCTTATCTCTGCCCTTTTCCATGGTAATGCTAAATCTAACTGAATTGTGATCACTGTCCCCGAAATGGTCGCCAACTGTCGCTTCACCCACTTGCCCTTCTTCGTTCCCCAAGACCAAGTCTAGAATTGCATCTCCTCTCGTTGGGTTTGTCACTAATTGGTTGAAAAAATTTTCCTGGACACACTGCATGAATTTTTCTCCCTCACTGCCCCTTATATTGTTTGAATCCCAGTTGATATTAGGATAGTTGAAGACTCCTACTTTATTGTCCTCTTGTTCTTACAAGCAGAAATCTGCCTACATACTTGTTCTTTTATCTCCCTTTCACTATTTGGGGGTCTGTAGTATACTCCCAGTAGTGTGACTGCCCCTTTTTTATTTCTAAGCTCAATCCATAAAGCCCCATTTGTTGACCCATTTAGTATATCATCCCTTCTCACAACTGGAATTGATTCTTTAGCCATTAGTGCTACCCCCACCCCCTCCTTTTTTACCTCCTACTCTATCGTGTCTGAAGATTCTCTAACCAGGGATATTAAGCTGCTAGTTTTGTCCCTCCTTTAGCCAGGTCTCCGTTATAGCAATGACATCCTGCTGCCATGTGTCTACCTGTGCCCTTAACTCATCTACCTTGTTTGTAATACTCCTTGCATTGAAGTATAAACAGTTTAGCCCCGTCAATTTCCCTTGCTGGACACTTTTTAAACTTTGCTTCTCCTGTAACTCCATGTTACAGCTAACGTGCTACCTCCATTTTTCTGATCTGAATCTGACCTATCTGATCCTGGGATCCCATCCCCCTGCCACACTAGTTTATACATTTTTTATACTGTGGTCATTGTAGGCTAGAACCCACAACCCCCAGTGTTTGCGAGGTGATTGTGCTGCCCACTGAGCTCTGGTTGACACCTTAAACCATTGAGGACTTTATTTTCAATTTGAATAAATGTGAAGACTGGCCGTAGGGCCTCAAGGCATGTCCCCCTATAAATCCTGTCAAAAGCTGAATTCCATGTTCGTTATTTTAAAAATCATTCTGAATAGTTTTGTTTTTTTTGAAGAGCAGCTTTGAAATTTCTTGCAATTGTATTATTTGCCGGTCAGAGGGCCTGTATTGGTGAGACGCTGGCTAAAGTGGAACTGTTCCTGTTCTTTACTGCCCTGATACAAAATTTTAAGTTTCAAGTTCCACCGGATGTCAGTGAATTGGAGCTCGAGCCTTATGTGGGACTTCTTTCATTCCCCAAGTACCCCTATGTGTGTGCTGTCCGTCGCTGATGTAAACACCTCGTTCATGCTTTACCTGATTTTCCTTTTCTCAACTTCCTTAATCACTTATAGAAATGTGTGTGCGTGTGTTTTCTTACACAGTGGCTGTTATGTTTGTCATTGTGCTGAGTCCAGCTAGTCAGGTTTATGGTGTCTTCCCATTACGTCCTGTCACTAATGAACAAGCCGGCCAGAACGTTTAGTGAGTTGAGAGGTACACCATGAGTTGAGAATTTCCGGAACTTGCTGGGTGACTTAAGCTGCCCTCACCCCAACCGCACCCCCCACCCCGCCCCCCCCCCACCCCAATTGCTTCACACAACAACATCCAAGCCTTAACCTCCCAGTTATGTTAAGAACTTGCTGGATTTGCTGATTAATTGCTTATTGACCGCACTGAAGGAAGTATCTGTTAAACCCTAAGCTGGAGAGTGAATGGGCTTCATCTGAGGAGCAGGACGTTTGACAGTAAATTGTGGTGGGTGAAGATCCTTATTATTAATGGTGTAATTGCTAATTATGAGTGATGGACGTGTGCCAGTTTTGGTGAAATCATTATCGTCTCCTTTACAAATATAGGCCAGAATTTTCCAACCTCTCCCGCCAGCCGGATCTCTGGTCTCGCTGAAGTCAATGGACTTTTGAATGGCTCGCTGCATTTTCCAGCCCTGACTCCACTGTGATGGGGTCGGAAAATTCCACCCATAGTTACAATTTCACTACACCGATCATTAAGGATAAATTAGCCCTGCCTCCATCTCTTGGCCAAAACGATAAATCTGTGCCCTCTGGTCCTTGTATCATCAGCTAATGGGAGCAGTTTTTCCTTGTCTACTTTATCCAAACCTGCCTTAATGCTGCACACCTCCATCAATCTCCCTTCAATCTCCTTTGCTTCAAGGAGAATAACTACGGCTTCTCCAACCTAACTTGTGGATAACTGGCCGCCTCAGCTTTCCTTATTTATATTGCCAACCTGCAGATGAGCCTAGGTGGTCCATTGTCCCTGTGATTTGGAGTAAGCGTCGACAGTGGCAGTTGTGAAATTACACAAAGGAGGGCAGTCCATTCAAGGGGGAGACCCCGCCCATTCTAATTCAATCCAGAACTTTTCAGAAGCTTGGTAGTCTGTGTTTAAGTTGCTTAGGTCACCTGACCCCTTGTCAGCCACCTTAACAGTTCATCGTGTCCATTTAAAAATAAATAAAGGCAGTTCCAGGAGCTTGCATATGGGCACAGCCCATGTTTAAAGTTATGACTATGACATGCCTTTCACTGGGCATGACATGTGACATGCATCATCCACCATTATTCAGGCTTTGGTTCCCTGGAGAGTTGGCAACCTGAGAATGGCCTTCCAATTTGGACTCTATGTGAAAGCAAGGATCAATTTGCAAAGTTAATTTCTGGAAAGAGATATGGGTATGACAGATTCATGTAAGGCAGTGCTTCCCAAACTTTTTCCCGGTGTGACTCCATTTTAATGCCTTAGACTTTCTGGGACCCCAGAGTGGAAATTTGGGTGTTACAAGAGCTGTTGAGCAGGGCGGGGGCAAGATTCAGCTATTGAGTGGAGGGGGTGTTATTATTAACGTATTTGACACAATTGGCAAATGACTTTAATGTAATAATAGGATCCTGATTATTAATGTAATAGGATGCTGATTAATTATGCAATAAGATGCTGATTATTCATGCAATAGGCACCATACTATTCATGTAATAGTGACCTGATTATTACTGTAATAGGATTCTGAGCATTGATGTAATATGATCCTCTTTATTGATACAATGG
Organism: Cetorhinus maximus; assembly: GCF_964194155.1. NCBI lineage: Eukaryota > Metazoa > Chordata > Chondrichthyes > Lamniformes > Cetorhinidae > Cetorhinus > Cetorhinus maximus. The sequence goes on from NC_135893.1 coordinate 88,790,975, forward strand.
GACTCTAATTATTAATCCAATAGCATCATGATTATTAACGTAGTATAATACTGATTATTGATGGAAGCTGATTGCTGATTATTGAATAAATAGACTTTCTACAAAAAAAACCACCTACCTTTTTACATGTATTTTTTGCAACAACAATTGGGCTTCAGACTGCAGTCCATTAGGCCATGCCTACCGCCAAAAAATGTGAGGATTTAAAGGAGCCTCGCAGTGATCAGAAATCGGTCCAAGCTCCATGGCAACCATTGCTGCTTTGGAGCTCATGACCCCAAAACCCCATCTCCTGATTCCACTACGGGTCACGACCCACAAGTTGGGAAGTCCTAATGTAAGGTCTTTAAACTTTGAGTATATTTTCATTATGAACTCCTCTCAGCAGCCACTTCCAGGAAACTCACAGTCCAGTTTTAAAATATGTTCAGGAGGAGAAATGAAAATTTTCAAAAATTCTCCATCTTTCAGATGAGACATTAATCCAAGGCCCATATCTGCCTGCTCAGATGCACTTGAGGCTCAATTTTGAAGAAGAGGAGGTGAGTTCTCGCCAATGCCTTGGCCAATATTTATCTATTTATTTATTTAATGTTACAAAAACAGATTATCCAGCCATTGTCACATTGTTGTTTGTGGGATCTTATCGTGTGCAAATTGGCTACCATGTTTCTGACACTACAACAGTAACTACACTTCAATGGTACTCATTGGCTGTAAAACGCTTTAGGATATCTAATGGTCATTAAAAGGCTATACAAATGTAAGACTGTTCTTTCTTTTTAAATCTTTTTTAATAATGTTTGCAAAAAAAAACAATGTTAGCTAAGAGCGGGATATTCCATCAGCTTTATAAAATAAAACATTGAGCTGACACTCAGATAGACAGAACGACACTAAACAGCACACACCATAATAGCAAAAGAGGAAGAAAGCGTTGAGAACTAATGAAGTGGACCAGGTCCCAGTGGCCTGGTAGGGTGGTGGAACTTGAGAGGCACCTTCCCAGCTCTGTACCAATGAAATGTAGAAAACCCCAGCACATGGGTGCAAAAGGCAAGGCTGAGACATATGTGCCCATCTTCAGCCAGAAGCGTCGAGTCAATGATCAATCTCAGCCTCCTTCTGAGGTCTCCACCATCATGGATGCCAGTCTTTAGCCAATTCTATTCATTCCATGTGACATCAAGAACCAGCTGAGTGTATATAGCAAAGGCTATTGGCCCCAATAATATCCTGGCTGTCGTGCTAAAATCTTGTGCTCCAGAAGTAGCTGTGCCCCTAGTCAAGCTGTTCCAATATAGCTATAACATTGGCATTTACCCAACAATGTGGAAAGTTGTCCTGGTATTAATTGTATAAGGTAAGGAAATACAGGTGGAAGGCATTGACTAGATGATTACTTTATCAAATATTAAGAAAGACTTATTGAAACTGGTATGTCTTGTAGAGTTATAATTTGTAGTGTCTCACTTTGTGAATAAATCTAAAAGTGAGTGCAGATTGACTTCTGGCCTCTTCCTTCACTACTGGCCGTCAGGAGTTTAGCATGGTAGCAGAGAATGGCTGCCCAAATGTGAAGGTTGAAAACTAAGAAAAAGATTTTTCAGGCAGAAGATTACAATCCGAGTAGCTTTGATGAAGAATGGCTGAAAACTAGCTTGAATTGTCAGGGTATAATTACCCACTAATGTTCTCAGAGTCTAAACCTTAAGACCAGTCAAAGAATGAAGTGGTTATGTTCCCAACAAGAAAGAAACAAGGTGTGGCCTTGGCATTGTCACATCCTGACAAAAGTAAAATTAGAAGCAAAGTGTTTTCTGAGCCGGAGGTCCATCAGTTGGATACTGATGGAGGCTTGGATCTTCTGTTAGGCTACATGGATGAAATTTACCAGAAAGATGATCTATTAGATGCCGATGAGGCATGTCGGACTTTGATAGATTTCAAGAGCAGGATTTTCGGGTCATCAGGCAGGCACAGTGTTGCTGGCTCAGGAATGGCCGGGAAACGGTCCGCCACCCGCTAGTGGCCCCCGACCGCGATTTCACTCTGGCTGCCAATTAACAGCCAGGGCTGCCGGGGTGGTGTTATTGTCCCTATCAACTGGTCTATGGGAGGAACCCCAAATTATCTTCTGTGCTGGCTGATAGTCCCTCTGCCCTAGTTCCATTTTTCGGCACACTTGAATGCTTTACATGCAGATTGCAGGGAGTAGAGTTTTTCTCCAGTCTGAGATCTTGGTAAAAATCCCGAGAGCTCTAAGGCATTGTATAAGACCGTCTGAGATCGACTTGATCTGGGGATATGGCGTATTATATAGGAGAGGGCCATAAGAAATGGAAAGGTCCTAGTAAGGCACCAGGATGTGTTGGTAAGACAGTGGTTATCTAACATGGTAATCAAACTATTAAGGTTTATTCCTCATGGTCATTTGTGATTGATTGCAAACTCTCAGAATCTGAGTAGCTGATGGAAGGCAATGAGGCACCCTGTACCTCACATACTCGTGTGTCTTGTAATGACAGTTCTGAGGAACAGAATGCAATAATTCAACGGAATAAAACCCGTCACGTTTCTACCTCTCTTCCATTCTGAAGAAGAGCCATATTGGACATGAAACATTAACTCTCTTTTTCCAGAGACGCTGCTAGACCTGCATTTATTTCAGATTTCTAGCATCTGCAGTATTTCACTTTTAGTTTAGGAGCTTAATTCACGATGTGTAGGTGAATGTGGCTCACCTCCTGACTTCCCAAAGCCTGTCCACCATCAACAAGGCACAAGTCAGGGGTGCAATGGAATACTCTCCAATTGTCTGAATGAGTGCAGTTCCAATAACACTGAAGAAGTTCAACACTTTCCAGGACAAAGTAGCCCATTTGATTGACATCCCACTTCATCTCTACCACTAGAAGGTTAAAAGTATCAAGCACGTGGCAATACCACCCCCTGCCGGTTCCCCGCCAAGGCACACACCGTTCTGTTGTGGATCTGTTTGGCTCTTCTCCCATCGTCACTGGGTCAGTGCTGGAACTCCCTCCCTAATGGTACCTTGGGAATGCTTTCACCACATGATTTGCAGTGGTTCAGGAAAGCTGTTCACCACCTTTTCAAGGACAAATAGGGATGGGTAACAAATATCTTCCTGGCAAGTTCCACATTTCATGAATAACTCAATAAAAGTACTAGATCCGCAACCTGCTCCATCCCCAGAAGCACTGATACATCATCCTAGCAAACCAAAAGCTGTTGACAGGGAGAGAATGGGAGCTGTGGTTGACTGAAGTTGTTAAAGTCAATGGTAAAACAAAATGCCTATTATAAAAATGAAGTGGTCTACCTGGAGCTTCACTGAAACAGTGTAGATAGCTAAGGACAGAGAGGTCAGTGTGGGAGTATGCCAGTGATTTAAAGTGGGAAGCTAGCCATTGTCTCATGAAAAGAATTAAGGAACTTATTGTTTTGAGAAGAAGAAAAACTCCTTGTTCACTTTATCCATTTTATTTGTGTCATGGAAGAAGTGGAAGAATTAAAATTCATCATATGGCAATATGAAAAATGATATGGCAAACAGAAACAGGTTGGAAAGCTGCCTGATTGGGCGGTAGGTTTAGATTGAATAGGAACCTGCAAAGGGAATTGGATCAATACTTGAAGGAGAAAGAATTGCAGGGATATGGAGAAAGAGTGGGTGGGTGGGAATAGTGGACTGCTCTGAGAAAGAGCTGGTGCAGTAACTCACCATCCTGACTTTGAAATATATCGCCGTTCCTTCACTGTCACTGGGTCAAAATCCTGGAACTCCCTTCCTAACAGCACTGTGGGTGTACCTGTGCCACATGGACTGCAGCAGTTCAAGAAGGCAGCTCACCACCACCTTCTCAAGGGCAACTAGGGATGGGCAATAAGTGCTGGCCCAGCCCAAAGAAGCCCACATCCTGTGAATGAATACAAAAAAAGAAATGATGGGCTGAATGGCCTTGTTCTGTGCTTTGGTATTCCATGATTCAATGAATTGGAATAAACATGATAAACCAGATAGTCTCCTTCTGTTATAAAATGCTGGAAAAATTCAGCAGGTGTGGCAGCATCTGTGGACAGAGAAACGTTCTGAGTCGGTATGACACTTCTTCTGAAGATGAGTTATACGGACTGGAAACATTAACTCTGTTTCTCTCTCCACAGATGCTGCTAGAGCTGCTGAGATTTTCCAGGGGAGAGGGAGGAGTTGGGAGGAAGGGATCGGTAAGGCTGCATCTTACCATTACTATCAAGCAAAAGATCTAAGTCTTGTTTCGTACTTCGTCGACTGGCTTGGATCGATTTAACATTTGAAGCATTTTCTTTGTCCTACCCTAGAACGTTGGCCATTTGAGAGTTGAGAAAACAGGACCTGGTCGGGGAAGAGGTCAGGGCACCTCTTCAAGTTGTCTACAGGGACAATTTTAAGAGATTGCCCACCAGTTGGCAAATTAGTAAATATTTACACAGTTCTTTCATTAACAATGGAATGTATTTGAACAAGTTTTCTCCACTTAGATCTCAAACCAGGCCTTTGCTCAAACTTTCTCTCCTGTACCCATTCCCCAGCTAGAGGTAGCCATACTTCACGAGTCAGCAGATTTTGTCTATGTGACTCACGTACCCTCTGACCAATTGCATGAAGCTTATTTGTTATTCCCTGTTTTAAATCTAACTGTTGCTGTTGGGTCAAGGAACCAGAAAGTGTAGAAGCAATAAAAGAACCATGGGTAAGTGGTGTGTGCATGTCAACTCCATACATCAAGTAACAGGGTGTTCTGGGCAACACAGTCCCAGAAGCAGATGTGGACACATTGTTAATTGATAGTTGCACCTCTGGAATGATGGCGGTCCACTTATTCCCTCTGATTCTCAAGAGTTTGGTCAATAACTGTTTTACCTCCTGGTTTTTACGTTCCACCAGTCCTGCCGATTGTGGATGATGTTCTGTGATGTGCTTTAACCCCTTTGCTTACAATAGTCCCTGAAGACACTGGAAACAAAGGCACTGCCCTGATTGGAGTGTAGGATCTCGGGTGCACCAGCTACAATAGCAATGTCAGTAATGGCATCAACAAGTGAGTTTTCCGAAACAGATTTCACGGGGACCAGCCAGCAGAAGGATGTGCAACCATCTACACAAATGAGAACATGTCTATCCATGATGAAGGGGGAAGTGGTCCAATAAAATCTACCAAAGATTTCTGCATTGACTTAGTAGGCTCACAGGAGCCAGTGTTGGTGGTTTAAGGATTGGTGATTTATTCGTTACTTTTTAAAATTCGTTCATGGGATGTGGGTGGCGCTGGCTGGGCCTGTATTTATTGCCCTTGAGAAGGTGGTGCTGAGCAGCCTTCTTGAACCACTGCAGTCCATGTGGTACAGGCACACCCACAGTGCTGTTAGGAAGGGAGTTTCAGGATTTTGACCCAGCAACAAAGAAGGAATGGCGATATATTTCCAAGTCAGGATGGTGACTGACTTGGAGGGGAACTTCCAGGTAGTGGTGTTCCCATCTATCTGCTGCCCTTGTCCTTCTAGGTGGTAGTGGTTGTGGTTTGGAAGGTGCTGTCTAAGGAGCCTTGGTGAATTCCTGCAGTGCATCTTGTAGATGTTACACACTGCTGCTATTGTGTGTCGGTGGTGGAGAGAGTGAATGTTTGTGGATGTTGTGCCAATCAAGTGGGCTGCTTTGTCCTGGATGGTGTCCAGCTTCTTGAGTGTTGCGGGAGCTGCACTCCTCCAGGTAAGTGGAGAGTTCTCCATCACACTCCTGACTTGTGCCTTGTAGATGGTGGACAGGTTTGGGGAGTCAGGAGGTGAGTTACTTGTCGCACGATGCCTAGCTTCTGAGCTGCTCTTGTAGCCACAGTATTTATATGGCTAGTCCAGTTCAGTTTCTGGTCAATGGTAACCCCCTGGATGTTGATCATGGGGGATTCAGTGATGGTAATGCCATTGAACATCAAGGAGCAATGGTTGGATTCTCTCTTGTTGAAGATGGTCATTGCCTGACACTTGTGTGGCGCAAATGCTACTTGCCACTTGTCAGCCCAAGCCTGGATATTGTCCAGGTCTTGCTGCATTTGGACATGGACTGCTTCAGTATCTGAGGAGTCGTTAATGGTGCTAAGCATTGTGCAATCATCAGGGAACATCCCCACTTCTGACCTTATGATGAAAGGAAGGTTATTGATGAAGCAGCTGAAGATGGTTGGGCCTAGGCTACTAGCCTGAGGAACTCCTGCAGCAATGTCCTGGAGCTGAGATGACTGACCAACAACAACCATAACCATCTTCCTTTGTGCTAGGTATGACTCCAACCAGCAGAGAGTTTTCCCTCTGATTCCCATTGACTCCAGTTTTGCTGGGGCTCCTTGATGCTACACTTGGTCAAATGCTGCCTTGATGTCAAGGACAGTCACTATCACCTCACCTCAGGAGTTCAGCTCTTTTGTCCATGTTTGAACCAAGGCTGTCGTGAGGTGAAGAGCTGAGTGGCCCTGGCAGAACCCAAACTGGGAGTCAGTGAGCAGGTTATTGCTAAGCAAGTGCCACTTGATAGCACTGTTGATGACCCCTTCCATTAATTTACTAATGATGGAGAATAGACTGATGGGGCAGTAATTTGTGGGGTTGGATTTGTCCTGCTTTATGTGTACAGAACATACCTGGGCAATTTTCCACATAGCCGGGTAGGTGCCAGTGTTGTACCTGTACAACAGATTACATGGTTCATAATTCGCCACGTATGTTTTACAGGCACAGAGCCTGCCTGGCCACCAATGTAAAGGAGTCAATGCGCAACATGTTGTACAGTCACTGCAAAGCGCCTGACCTATACCCTCGTCAGCTTCTTTTACAAGTTGTTCTCGTTTGTGACTCGAGGATGCTTCTCGGACTGACTTGGGCAACTTAACCAGTACAATATCAGTCCGGGTGTCCGAGTAAAAGTGCTTGGATGGATATCCTTTCAGATTCTCCTTTCTCAGGTCTAACAGCTGGATCAGTTCCTCATCCTGGTGAGCTGATCTCAAGGCCCGAGTTAGAACAGTAACCGTGGCGGCCCCTCCCGAGGAGGTGAATTGCAGACTGCGCTCTTCACCTGCCCATCTACCAGACTGTTGCCCCTTCGAGTGGATTGAAACAGTGATATGCCCGGCTCCATAAATTACCTGACAATTACATTTCTCCGTCCGCAAATGGAGAATGTCTTCCCATAGTGACTCATGTTTTATAGGGTGATGTTTACGATTAGTAAAACCTGTCTGTTCCCAGAACACAAAGTCCAGGTTATAGCTCCGTTTGCAATAGTCACTATCAGTACAAATTAAAGTGGTATAGTAATAGGCTTCTTCTGCTCCTTCTAAAGCGTAGCGCAATGTTACTAAGATAAAAACAAAAAGCTAAAAGCTACTGCGGATGCTGGAAATCCAAAACAAAAACAGAATTACCTGGAAAAACTCAGCAGGTCTGGCAGCATCGGTGGAGAAGAAATCAGTCAACGTTTCGAGCCTTCACGGCCCTTCGGCAGAACTGAAGCATAGTTAGGAGAAAGGAGAAATATAAGCTGGTTTAAGGTGGGGGGGGGTGCGGGGGGAGAGAGAAGTTGAGGGTGGGGTGGTTGTGGAGATAAGCAAGCAGTGATAGGAGCAGATAATCAAAAGATGTCACAGACAAAAGGATCAAAGAGGTGTTGAAGGTGGTGATATTTATCTAAGCAAATGGCAATGTTACTACTTCAGCGTGCTGTGCTGTCCGCTGGCCAAGGGCTATAGATAGTAATTCCTCTGGATAGAAGGAATAAGAGCCCCGGAAGAGACCTGTCGCTATCTCCATCCCAGCTGAGGCCTGTTGCGATGTCCCTTGTTTAGCCACCATTGATGACCCATCGCAGTAAATAACCTGATGATACTCTGTGAGTGGTCTCAAAGGCATTTGTTTAATTCCCTCCTCCGTATCATCATCTCCCATAACAGGTCGGTGATCTAAGTTCATGTCTGAGGGTAAGAATTTGAAAACGAGTGTTGGATCGTTCAGCAATGAAGCCCATTTATCGTGTCCAATCTGAGTGGCTCTTTTCTCGTCTGATACCATCCGCAAAACCGATCGCAAATCTGCGATTTCAGCAGAAATGGTCATGGGGTGTGTCCCTCGAAGGGTCTTGACAGGGCACGCAGTCCTATCATAGTCATGCCTCTTTCCTTTTTAACTGTACCTCCTTTCAACATTGGAGAAATGATAAGAATGAAAGCGAACAGAAGCGTTGTGACTCTCATTGTGAAAAGCAGCAGCTGCTCCCTTAGGCGAAGTCCGGATAGGGATACTGAGTGGGACCTGCGAGTCTCCCTGTTCCAAATCCACGGCTTTCTGTACATCACCGCACAATTGCTGTCATTTCGAAAAGCCACCTGAGGGGAAAAAAGGGTAAATGAGCCTCTTGTCGCTTCGCCCACTCTCGCTTAGAGAGGCGCTGGGAGTTCAGCAAAGCTCGGTGTAAGATCTGGCAACGTTTAGGAGTCCCCAAACTGGCTTGCAAGTTTTTCAAAGTCTTAGGGTGAACTGAAATTAGCTTTTCCTTATAGGAAAGGCTTAATCTCCGACCTTTCCCAGTAATACGGAAACCTAGAAATCCTACTCGCTCCTTGACAAACTGACTCTTTTTCATGTTGATTAAATACCCAGCCGCAGTGAGCCGGGATAAAACCATACCAACAGCGTTAAAGTGATCCTGCAGATCCCTGTGAGGAAGGGAGATGTCATCCGCCCTAAGAGTTAGTATTAGGCATGTCTTTTAAAATGTTAATGACATGAGCAAGAAAAAGTGCTGGACTACCAAGGAAACCCTGAGGGAGGTGGGTCCAGACAGACTGAACCCCATCTGGGGCTGTCAGCCATTCAGCTGGTGAGTGGGACCAAAAGTCATCTGCGAGGTCGATACCTGATTTGTGCTTCTCCCTCCTGATACCAGTGAGAAGCACAGCAGAATTCTGCTATTGAGCTGAATGAGGGGCAGAAATTTATTTAGGGATGTATAATCAACTACTAATCTCCATCTATCATCGGGTTCAGGGACACCAAACAAAGAGGAGTTAGTACGAGAAGGCATTTTAACCAGGACATCCTGTCCCTCTCAATCTCTAATAGTATTGGAAAGATCCAGCTTCCCTTTATGATTGCGATAGGCCAGTGTTTTTGAGTTCTGTGTCCACCGGCGTTAAGGGAGTGAGTGAGGCTCAAAATCTACCTCGCCACATCGATTAGGATGGTTTTGTAAATAAGAATAATATTTGTTAAGGAGCAGTTTAGCCCCCTCCTCTAGATAGGTGTGGTCTAGTTGTGCCTGAACATGGTCCAAGCCTGCCAGGCGATAATGGTGGCGGAGACTGTGTTCAACATTATCCTATCTTTGTTGGTCATCAGGATAAGCAGCTAGGGCGCCCTCACAGGGCATCCTGAGAGCAGAATTGTCATACCAGTCAGCTCCGCAACTATGAACAGTCTCCCATTTACTGTTAGTAAGAATCTTGCCCAACCGGTAAGCAGCTATCAAGCCGTTAGATTTTACTGTGCTATGAAGGATCTCCCTGACTGAAGCCGTAATATGACCCACCCTGAGTTGCCTGTAGGACATAGGCATAGATTTGAATCCAGTTATTGACTGGTTAAGTGGGGGAGCTAGATCCACTCGCAGCATCATCTGCAGGAACTGTCTAAAATGTCCGGGAGCCCCAGAACTTCACAGCAACTGTCTAACTTGTCAAGGTTATATAAGATCCAGCTCGTCTTATCACGGTCTGCGTGGCCAGGTCTGCCACACATGGCATTGATAGAGATGCTGCCTTCTTCCAGATAGCCTGTTGAATAATTTGCCGGCTGATTTACAATTACCCAGATATTATAAGGGTCCGGGGGTCTCTTTTGCAAAAAATTGTTTATTCCCACTTTCAGAAAATGCAGAAGAGGTGGGTTCTTAAACTGCACACAGAAGATGACAAGAGACGTTATACTTTACTAACCTATTTACAAATTTATTAAAGAACTGTTTAACATGTAATACACTTTAAAGTGGATAAGTAAATCGCAACGTTAATGACTATAAAAGGTAGCAAACCTAGTTCTAATAGAGAATCCAGTGAAAAAGACTGTAAAATACAATGCTGCAGTTAAAATCGGTTATGGATATCCATCAACTATTCAAATAATGTGTTACCTTAAATCCCAGCGTGGCACAGTTGCCTGACCAGCAGAACACAAAAAACTTTCTGCTTTGAGATTTCCAGCTCCTCAACAACCAGAGAAATATTGGAGGGCTCACAATTGACCTGAAACCCTTCAACAATATCTCTGATTTTCCGAAGGGAAACTCGTACATTTATACCCTTCTTTAAAACCAGGTTACCTCATCATTATCAGCTATGGGAGGCGCCTACTTCATTAAAACTCCTCCTTTTGATTGACCCAGAAAGTTCACCGTTATTTAATTGTTGAAATGGTTTTATTATTGTCAACGCAGTGAACCGATGGCTGGTCAACTTGTACTTATAATATGTTCTAATATTATTCCTGATAACTTTCAATTGCTGCTGTGGCGGTGATTTTCCGTGCCCGCTGGCATCGGGCGTGTTCAGTGACATCAGTGGACAATATGCCACAATCGGTTTCACAACGGCATGAAACCAGTTAGTGATCGTCCAATCGGTGTGCTGCGTTCTCCGCCATCGGACATCGGAAACCTCATTGTAATAGATCAGCATATCTTGCATATCATTATAAGGCCTGCCCTCTGCAATCTTCCCCCACCACAATACCCACCGCCCCCACCACCCACCCACCCTGCTGGTTCCTTCGCACACGTCAGCGGGAAATCACGCTGGTGAAAAACACATCTCGACAACTGTGACTTGCAGAAGTTGGGACTTGCCACCAGGGTTTTGCTCACATCGCGGACATCCAAGGAGCAGAAGATGCTGGAGCCCGACACCATTGGCACGTTGGAGGGATGTCCATGGCCTGCTGGGTGGATGCTCACGGACATGGCTCTGCAGTCGCCATTGATGGTCACAACGGATGATGGATGAGGGGGTGGGGGAGGAAGGGTTAGGATCAGCTGAGAGAGGAAGAGATGTGGGGGGAGTGAGGTTGGGAGGGGAGAATGAAGGTATCAGAGGGAGGTTGGCGGGGAGGGAGAATGGGGTGGGCGGAGGGGGTATGGGGGAGAAGACAGCAACTGGGGAGGTAGGCGTAAGGGGGCTGGAAGGTGCAAGGGATAGAGTGTGGAGAGGGGAGGGTGTCCCGGAGGAGGAAGGGGAGCACAGAGGGGAGGGTGCCCAGGGGGAGGAAGGAGTTTGGAGAGTGGAGGCTATCCAGGAGGAGGAAGGGGAGCAGAGATTGGAAGGAGTAAGGGTGCAGGAAGAAGTAAGAACAGAGGAAGGAGTCAGGAAGGGGTTAGGAGTAAATCTGGAGGAAGAAATGAGGCTGGAGGAAGAGGTAAGTCTGGAGGAAGGAGTTGGGAATGGGGAGGGATTAAAGGTGATGAAAGAGGTAAGGGTGGAGGAAGGAGTCAGGAAGAGGTTGGGACCAAGTGGGGAGGGTGGAGGAGTTGAGGGGGGGTTGGAGGTCTGGGCAGGGGAAGCGGTTCCAAGGGGGAAAGTGGTTCTAGGAGGGGAAGGGGTGCAAAGGAGGGAAGGGGTGCAAAGGGGTGGATATGCAGGTGAACGTGCATGGGAGGGGTTGGATAGATCAATCCCTGCCTCCTGGGGAGCGAAACGAGGGTGGGTGTGGTATGGAGGAAGGCTGAGAATGACCGATGGAAGAGTGAGGCGGTAGGTTGGGAGGGTGAGGGTTTGCAGGTAGCAATAGAAAGGACAGTGAGGGTGGTTGGTGGGGTCCCGGAGGCAGACATGGATCCAGTGGGTGGGAAGGAGGAGGTCGGGGTGGTTAATGTGGATGGGGGTGGGATTTTTGGGAAGGAAGGGAACATGAACATTCGCCTGGACATCCCCAAAGGAAAAGGGTTCTGGCTGATAGGTAACGGAGGGGAGCTGGAAGGTGATGCTAGGGGGTCAGTTGTGATGGGGGAGAGGAAATGGGCGACTGGGGGAGTGTAAAAGATGGTGGTATGCACAATGAAACCAGACCATGTTTGCTATATGGAAAGAGAAACCATTGTGGTGGGAGAGACTATGTGCTGCATGGGAGTGTGATCATTGGGTGGGTGGAGATGCAGGTCAGCTCAGATGGATAACTGAAAGTGAACCCCAGCAGGCAGCATTCAAAATGCTCAGGACATTGAGGTGAGTGTGAAATGTGAAGGGTATGCATGTGTGGGAGAGTGCTTGCATGAGGCTCTGAAAGGTCTTGCCACACAAACGCTTTTCCCTCCAGAACCACTCGTGGGCCGGCTGCTCCTTCTGCAGTGATGGGTCTTCGAGGCTGCTTATTTCCAGCTCTTCACTGGAGGAGGTGTCCTCTTGGCCGGAGGTGAGGATATGGATGGAGCTGAGGGACTGGCTGGCTGAGGGTGTTGGTCCCTTGGCAGAGCTCCCTGTGATCCAAAGAAGAGATAATTAGTGCAAGGCAGCAGAGTCAAAAGCAGGAGAGAGAGCCCTCACAGTTGCATAGAGAGAGACGATGTGGTGCAGGATCCTCAGGTGGGTGTTCGCCTCCGAACTGTCACTGTCACTGCAGGCAGGGTCCGCATCCTCACCAGTCAGTGTTATGGCACGCTCCTCAAAGTGAGTGAGCCACTCCACCCTCTGTCTGGGACCTCTCCCTGCTGATGTGGGCCAGCTTCTCCTGCATGAAACCAGATGGAGAGAGTGTGAGCAGCACACATGGCACTGCGTGGGATGTTTGTGTGGTGAGCGGCACCATGGACAGGAATGAGGAAGTGAGCTGGAGAGGATATGAGCCTGATGGAGATGTGAGTGTGTGCGTGTGAGAGTTAGTGGTGTTGTCCCTTGAGCACTGAGGTCCCTGTGGATGTGTGATGGGTTTATGCGTGTATGAGTTGAGAGTTGAGGAATGGATGAGACCATTCACTCTGTAGTGGCACTGGGTGGCTGTCCTCTTTTACAGGAAATTGGCGCTGACCACAGCTACCACCACCTCCCAAGCCTGGTTGGTAACATCGCTGCCCATCCTGCAGCCAGAACGGGGTAGTGGACATCGTGGTGGGCTTCCACGGCATCCAAAAGCCATTCCAGTGACGCGCCACTAAACCTGGGCACCACAGTCTTCTTGCCTATCGTGAACATCTTCCCTGTAGTGGTTGTGGCCTGGAAGCGCTGAGATGTGTGCGCACGGCTGGAATTTAAATATGGCGCCCGGCGTGATGAAGCGGTGAGGTGATGGCGGGCAGGTGAATGAGAGCTCCCTCCATCATTGAAATGGCACGTTCCCTGGGAATGCATAAATTATGTGACGGGATTGGGAGGATACAGCATGAAAACCCGCCATTGTGGCCAGAACATTGCTTTACCCGCCCTCTACCGTACTTAGCGCAAACCTGGGACGATTCCGCCCTATATCTTCATAAAGTGATTTTAAACTTTTAATGAAGAAATAGAGACTTTTAAGAGTTGTTTTCTTTTTCACCAGCTTGGATAGAACTGCAATTCTATAATATTTATTCTTCTGTTGGGTGTCTGATCATGTCCAATTCTGATACACTGAGCTAAGTTTTAGGGATGTCTTCTTAATAGATATTGGCAACAGTACCATGCTATACCATCATTAATCTTTCCTAAAATTCCTTTCCTAGTGAATAAAGCAATTAAGCTTATCCCTATTTCCAGCTTCTGGCTTCTGGGTAAAAATGGCTAACCATTAGCCTGTGGACATTTTCTTAATTTTGAAGTATAATGTCCTAAATATATATGAATTCTACCTATTTATTTGCATATTTCCTTCGCAAATGGTCTTCCCATTGAATCCAGAAGAAATGGAGCAGGCATTGCTGATGGAATTTCTCTAGCACTCTTATGTGTACTTTATATACAGTCCAGGTGGTGGTGCCAGCTGCTCTGTACATAGGACTTTTGTTGGCTTGAGGAAGCCTTTGTGGTCAAACCCTGAATGCTGTCGTTTGTAGAAGACTGAGTTTGCACAGCTGATCCAGCATTGGATATCTTCATCAATGGTGGCCTTTTGAGAGAGGGTGCTTGCCAAAGTTTGGGAAGTGCTTGACGTATTCCAGAGTCTCTCCTTCAACATATTTGGGAGGAAGAAAATTTGGCTGTCCAGGTATGAGTTGATATAAATTTGTTTTGGCGACACTCAAGGACAGGGAGAATTGTTTGTAGAGATCAAAGAGAGCTTGAAAACCTGGTGCAGATATCAACAACCTGCAGGTCATGTATATTCATGGTAGTCAGTTTAGACTTGTCATGGATGTGACTGAGATTGAAGAGTTTTCCATCTAGACAGTACTTAACACACACCAGAGGGCAGTGGATCCATGATGAGGTGAATAGCCACTGTCAGGTAGATTGTGAATAGTAAGGGGGCTAGCACACAGCCTTGCATGACCCTAGTCCAGACTTTGAAGGTGTCTATTTCAAATCTTCCACCAAAGACAGTTGCAGTCATATCATCATGAAGCAATTGCAGGATTGTGACAAAGTTTCTTGGACATCCAAATCTCTGGAGCACAATCCAGAGAGCCTTGTGATTTACTGAGTCAAATACTTTGGTCAGGTTGATGAATGCAATGAAGAGTTCCTGGTGATGTTCTCAACAGTTTTCTTAGATTTGTCTGACAACAAGGATCATGTTGGAGGTTCCTTTGGAAGGTGTGAAGCCACTCTGTGTCTCTGGGAGGATTTCCTCAGCCACAGGAAGTAGACGTTTAAGAGAATGCGTGTCAGGATTTTCCCTGCCATGGACAAGAGGAAATACCTCGATCGTTTCCACAGAATGATTTAACTCCCTTCGTGAAGATAGTTATGATTGTCATATTCCTGAAGTTGGGGTGGGGATGGTGTAGTTCTTTGCCCTCAGAAATCTAAATAGGATGAGTACATGGAGCCTTGATGCGAGCAAAGACCCACCAGCTTTGAAGACCTCCACTGGAATACCATCAGGGCTGAAGGCTCGATTGTTTTTCATCCGTTTGATTGCTTGTGGCAGCTCTCCCATCGATGGTGGTTCACCCCTGGATTCTTCCACAGGATGTCGAGGGATAGCCAGGTGATTTTCAGCTGCCACTTGAGATTCACAGTTGAGAAGTTGTTGAAAATTGTCTTTCCAGCATTGATGGATGGCATTGTCACCCTTAAGAGGAGAAACACAATCCTGTGAGCAAAAGGGGATTTTGTCCATTTGACCTTGGTCTATATTTGACCCAGGTAGCTTCAAAAATACTTTGCATGTCATAATGGTCAGCATATTGTTGAATCTCTTGAGCTTTCATGTCCCAGCACATGTCCTTTACCTTCTGGATTTTCTTTGATCTCTGAGCTAATAGAATGCTGCCTTCTTGACTTCAGCCTGGGGTTGTTCAGCCAGGCAATGAAGGCTGCACTTTTTTGTTGTAGGAGGTCATATTTTTCAGCATCCCTTTCATCAAACCAGTCCTGCTGATGACAGTGCTCGAACCCAATGGCCTGGGCACAGGATTCTAGTACAGCTGACTTTATTGGAGCCCATGGTCCTGGAGTTGAGTTGGATGTGTGAAGATTTTCCAGATTGGTTGTGAGCTGCACTTGGAATTCCTCTCTTCAGTCAGGCTGCTTTAGGGTTGACACATTGACTTTTCCCTCTTGGATGTTTGGGTGTTGCGAAATCTTGTTGCTCGGTGAATGTTCATGCATGTCCAACGTGTGGATCGGGAGATAGACACATCACTTAGATCTTTGACCTGAACAGTGAGATAATCCAGGAAGTGCCGGTCCTTTGATCTAGGAAGCCTCCATCTGTGTTTGGCAGAAGGCGGGTGTTGGTTATAATGAGGCCACACTGAGCCCACTTTGTGAGCAGGAGAACACCATTTGCATTGACGTTCCCAACCCCGTTTTTCCCAATGGTTCCATTCCAAATATCGGAGTCATGGCCAACCTGGATATTAAAGTCCCCCAGCAGGGTGAGCTTTTCTTCCTTTGGGATGGCAGTGAGGATTGAATTAAGATAAAAGCAAAAAACTGCAGATGCTGGAAATCCAAAACAAAAACAAAAATAAAAATACCTGGAAAAACTCAGCAGGTCTGACAGCATCTGCGGAGATGAACAGAGTTAATGTTTCGAGTCTGTATGACTCTTTAATTAAGGTCAGAATAGAATTTTCCCTTCTCATCTTCATCAGAGTCAAGGGTCAGGTCATAAACCCTGATGACAGTGGCATATTGGCAACAGCTGAGGTGTAGGTGAAATGTCATGAGTCTTTCATTTATACAATTGGGGAGTTCTGGAAGTGCATCCAAGATTCTATTCTGGCTGCCAAAACCACCTCCGTGGGCATGAGGATTGCCGATTGTTTTTCCTTTTCCAATAGAAGCTCTGTCCCCCTGTTTGTTCCCTCAGCTGCCCCTCCCCAGGAAGGCAGCTCTCATTGAGGGCGGCAATGTAAATTTACAGGCTTGATAGCTCCCGTGAGATGATTTCAGTTTTTCTTTCTGGATGGTTAGTCTTTAGATGATCCATGAGTTTTTTAACATTCAGGTTGAACCTTTAAAGTTTTCTTTCTTTCTTTTCTTTCACAAAGATGGTGATCCCACAGGATGTAGTTCCCCAGCCAGGAAAAAGGGGGACAGCCTATTTTTAGGCCATATTTTCGGGCATCAGATCAGTCATGATCTTATTGAATGGTCGGGCAGACTTGAGGGGCCGAGTGGCCTACTCCTGCTTCTAATATGTATGTTTGTATATTTTCTAGCCCCTTCCCCTTTGGGGTGAGCAGGGGATATCCTGGAGGGCTGCTCAGTCACAGATACTGCTGCCCAAAGACGCACCTGTCCCAACACACGTCCAATGACTTCCACACATCTGTTGCCGCTGTGCAGATTTTTGACTAGGGACTCTCAGGTCACAGCCCTGTCCCCACCACCAATTTTCCATTGACACAGGACTTGGCAAATGGACCCTGATAGAAGCCTGTGCGAGACTTTGTTCAAAGTGAGGATCTTGGTGCTCTGTCATTGCCCACGTTATCTTGACAGGTTGGTGATCAGATTTCGGTGACGTGTGGAGCCACGCTGACCAGGGCCACCTGCCGCTGCAGCATTCTTCCGCTTTCGCAGCCAGTGAGGCCCCCCAATCTTGCTGCTATGGGCGGCCCTACCAGAAGCAAGGATCTCCCGATGGCAGCGCTCAGCTGATCCTCTCCACCAAGTCAAGGTGGTGACCAATGGAGGGAGTCACTGCTTCTACAACAGAAAAGAAGCTTCAAGTTTCTTCTGGTTCAGCTGTTTAATTTTTATCAGCAAAGGTAATTATACACTCCCCAAGTGTAGATTAAGGAAAATTAATAGTAAATCTATGTGCAACCTATTGCACTTTTGTGTCATTGGCACTGCTGTTAATCTGACAGTCTGGGAAGTGGATGTGTTATATCAGGACTGCTGAATGGCTGTGTTTGTGGGGGGTGGAACAAATCTTTTGTGTCCTGCCCTTCCTGTTGATTTAAAAGGCCTTGTCGCTGCCCACAAGTTATCATATGACAAGATTTCTGGATTGAATCTGGATGAACAATTTAAAACTGTGGAATTCATTCAGGAAGTTACTGAGATCTAACAAACTGCAACAACTCCTATCGCCAGTTTAGTGCCCAGTATGTCGATTGTAAGTGTTTTCCCTTTGGATACCGTCACCCTGGTTTTGTTTGGGGTTCTGACCATTATCCTCCTCGTGTATTTTAACACCGGATCTAAATCTCATGGAATCGCCAACTTTCCTCCGGGTCCCTCTCCTCTCCCAGTGATTGGCAACCTGCACATGTTGGATCTGAAGAAGCTGCACAAATCTTTGATGGAGGTAAGAGGCAACCAGATTCTTACAGTAAATGGGAAACCTGTTTGTTACCTCCGTTTAGCGCCTCGAGAAGTTCATTCTGCCCCAAAGGCGCTACATGAATGCAAATTGTTGTCTCATACGGAAAACGAACCAGAGAGCAACTGATTTCTCCCCAGGGGCAATGCTGGTAAATTGACATCATGCTGGGCAGGTAAAGAAACTGGGTGTAGTGTTGTTCCCTGTATCCTTTCAACTCTCCACCACTTTGGCTGTTTTCCAAATAGACATAATGTGTGTGTTATGAAACAAAAGTGGGTACAAATGGCATTTGCAGTGCAATTGGGGTACTGACTTCAGTGGACGTTTCTAAATCCTTAATGCTAGCCATTATTGACAGATTATGAAATAAAAGATTTAAAGAGCACCCCCTTCACAAGAAGTTAGCTTGCAGGCACAGCAGGACAAATGGAATGTTGGCCTTTAACGCAAGGGGAATGATGAATAAAAGTAGGGAAGACTTGTTCCAAATGTACAGGACAGTAGTGTGATTGCATCTGGAGTACTGGGGACAGTTTTGGTCTCGTTACTTAATGAAGGATATACTTGCATTGGAAGTAGTTCAGAGAATGTTCAATTCACATAATTATCCAATTCCCTTTTGAAAGTCATGATTAAATCTGCCTCCACCATTTTCTTGGACAGTGCATTCCAGATCCCAACCACACACTGCTTTAAAAAGTTTTTCCTCACGTCAACTTTGGTGTTTTTACCTTAAATTAGTGCCCTCTGTTTCTCAGCCCTTCCACCAACGGGAATGGTCTCTCCCTACCTACTTTGTTTTGCTCCTTCGTGATTTTGAACACAACCTGGATCCCAGGCTCCAACTACCCTGAGAGCAGCTCTGACCCAAGAGAACAAAACCATTCATTCAAGTTCTAGAGTGACCAGCTTCACACCTCCAGGCCCTCTGCATGGCTTCTGACCTTGAAAACACTTTGCATTAAAAGACAAACAGGTTCTATGTTTATCTGAGAATGCTTGCTTCTGCTTAGATAATGCCCAGGTTGCGTGCTAACAGAGACTGCATTTTAGGCACTTCCCCAACTCCTAACCTTTCCACCCTTTACCTTTATGCACAAGCTTTGTTTAGAAGATGGTAATTTTGGAGGCCCAGGCTCAAACTTTGTCTTCTAACATGGAATGTGGTGCCTTTGCCATCTGCCAGTTTTCAGAGTATGAATACTTTACTTGACCTGGGTGTTTCCAAACTGTGTTTCCAATATAAGGACAAGATATAGATTCCCATTTCTCTCATATTTGTTTGAACATGATGAGCTCAGAATTGTGAAACAAAGACAGGAAATGCTGGAAAAACTCAGCAGGTGCAATAGCATCTGCGGAGAGAAAAAGATAGAGTTAACGTTTTGAGTCCCTAAGAATCTTCTTCAGAGCCAAAGAGAATTAAAAATTAGATGAAATTTTTACTGTTTAAGGGGGGGTGGAGCAGGTGAAGCTGGATAGAAGGCCAGCGATAGGTGGTGGCAAAGGAGAGATGGACAAAGATGTCATGAACAATGCACTGAGGTCAACACTGGTAGATTGGCAGCTGCCATGGAGACCTTGGTTGAAGACACCGGTGCTGCACTGCTGCAGGAGCTGCACTCCATTGGTGAGGCATTTGCAGGCATCCATCAGTGTCAACACGAGGGGGTTGCAGGGCATCTCGAGCTCACTCCAGCTGCCCTTTCCCTCAAGGAGTCAGCCTGATGCCCCCCGGGCACCCATAGGGAGCAGGATCAGCAGGTGCACACGCCAGGACCATCCACCCAGGTGACTCCAAGAGTGTCCGGCCCATCCCAATCCCCTCTTCCTGTGACCCCGGCAGCTCCAGCTCCACAGGCCGAGGAGGGTGCCACGGCCACACAGCAGGACCCCGAAAGCAGGCCGGGGCCCTCCAGGTCTCGGCCCTCGAGAGGACGCCTGCCAAGATCATCACACACAACGGGGCGTAGCAGTCAGCAGGGCACCTCCACCTCCACTGTGGATGTTGGGGGAGCACCAAGACATAGCAGCAGGGTTAGAAAGGTCAAGAAGATTCAGTTGCACAATGTGGCAATGGGTGTTAAACACCTGTACTCAATGTTGACCATTGCAAATATACTCCTTGTCTATGGCTCCTTGTTGTGATGAGCAGTGTCAATCAGATGTGAAACCTTGTTTCCTGCACAAAATGAAAGTTATTGTTGCAGCCCAGGGCCTCTCCCCTATGCAGAGTGTAATCTTTTGAGCACAGTGATTGGCCAGCTTCAAAGTCACTCTCCAGATTAGTGATGCGTGCACCTCCATGTGGTTTGTGTTTGCTGCAAGAATCTCATACCCAAGTGTCACTGGGTTCCATGATGTTCTCTTGTGCTCTCAGCACCTTTGAGGCGGTGCTGCCCCCCAACCTCGACACCATTCCTGACAGTGTGGTGCTGAAGGGAGCAGGTGGTGAAGGCTGTCAAATATAAAGTTGTCTTAAAGTCCACATGGTTGCAGTGTCTCAGCAGCGTCTCGATAATATGTCCCATCATAGAGAGTATGTGCGCTGCCCTCAGCCAGACGTTCCCAGGTGCAATGTGAAGATCTCAGGAGTGTCCCTACTGCATCCCGTCATCATCCCCCTGGAATCCTGTGGCAACGAGGGCCTCACGACTACGCCTACCTCTTCTGGCCAGTGCAGTGGCATTGCCTGCACCTCACCTTCCGGGACCTCATCACCCTCATTCCCTTTGACTTCCCTCTCATCAGAAGAGAAATGAAGCTCTTGCATCTCCTCATCATCCAAGACCTCCCCGCTTTGTATCGCCAGGTTGTGTAGCGCGCAGCAAACCATTATGATGCGTGACATCTTCTGGGCAGTGTACTGCAGTGCTCCACCAGATCTGTCCAGGCACCGGAACCTCATTTTCAGGATGCCGTTGGTCTGCTCAAGCAAGCTCCAGGTTGCAGCTTGAGCCTCGTTCTACCTTCTCTCACCAGGGGTCTGAGGCCGCTGCGCGGGCGTCATCTGCCAAATCCTTTGTGGGTAGCCCTTGTCCCCGGGGAGCGAGCCCTGCTTCCTGTGTGGTCCCTGGAAGATGTCAGGGATCTGAGACCTGCTGAGGATGTAAGGGTCATGGACGCTTCTGGGGTATCTTGCACATGCCTGCATGATCTGTTGGTTATGGTTGCAGACCAGCTGAACATTGAAAGAGTGGAAGCCTTTGCAATTCACATACTGGACCGCTCATTGCCAGAGAGATTTAAGAGCCAAGTGGTGCAGTTGATGGCATCCTGCATCTTTGGGAATCTGGAAATCTCAGCAAATCCCAGCGCTCTTGCTTCCTGCCTTGCCTGATCCTGTCGATCAGTGCTGTAGAAATTGAGCACGGCGGTAACTTTAACTGTTAGTGGCAGTGGATGCCCTCCGAGTCCCCATAGTGCCAAATCCTTCAGAAGGTGGCACATGTGCATGACCAGTTCCCTTGGCATGCACAGGCGTCGGTGGCACCGGGCTCTCGCTCATCTGCAGGTAGCATGTGTGTCGTCTGTAGACCCTGGGTCTAGCCATGTGCCTACGAACGATGGGTCTGTGGAGTTTGTGCAGAGGAGGCCATGCACCCCCCCAGGGTTCTGCTCCCAACTTTGGCTAGCCAGGTACCTCTGTCATATTCTTCTCTTTCTTCTCTCCTACCTATAAACAATCATCAGACAGTGAGATCACCAGACTCCATGTTCCTTCTCCTCACTGCAGTATCAAAGAGAGAGATGCAAGGGTCAGTAATTGTCTCCTAAAGATCACTCTTGGACAAGTCATCGCCTGCGGCTGACTCTCAAGGCCCCTTAACACATACTGGAGAGTCCAGGCCACCACGTGGATGGCCAGTGTTAGTGTGCATGATGGTTCACCATGCCCAGACCCCTCGCCACCCACACCACATGACTGAGTGGTGGCAGCTATGTCCACTCGACTGCATCTGAACTCTCATCTCAGAAGCATTGTCCTAACCTGGAATCCAAGGCTTCGCAGTTTGCTTGTACCATGAGGGTGACTTTTCAATGTCAGTGACACACAACGCAAGGGACTCGGAGTGCACCCCTCCATCAGCATTCGATGGCATCATTTCCCAAGGGCATCCTCAAGCTTGCCCAATCACACAATGGTTCTGCAGCATGAGGGGTAAACAGTAATGGAGCAATCATTGGCACTGTGAGGAATTAGTGCTGCTTGAGTAGAACAGCACTCTCAGCTGCAGTAGAGTGCTGATCTTTGACATGTTTTGCCATCAGCCCAGGCATTTTCCTACCCCCCACCACCCCCCGCAAGTGCTTGTGCTCAAACTTCAGTTGGTGCTGCCATGAACCGCCCCGGCACTGTCACCTTGCCCTCAGGTTGCCTTCACCCCTTTCTCCCTGGCACTGCCTTTGCTCCGTCACCACAAGCCACCCACAAAAAAGTCGCTGCGGAACCTTGCCTATGCCCCCCCGAATCCGTGGAGCCGCTGGCATCATCATGAGCGCTGCGCAAAGTTATGTGCACTCACCTCCGAGTTCCCCTTGAATGTGAGGTCTGCAGGTGAACGCCTTTTTATGATTCCGGCTTGTGGCCACAATAACGAGATGCAAAGTTATTTAAAATAATTTCCTGAAGTTCGATGGTAGGAAACGTGGCCCGTCATTGACAGGGGAAGGGGACAATCGCGTCCTGGATTTACATTGCGAGGAAACGTGACTCGGGCTTCCCGTGAGATTCACAGGTGGGAGCAGGTAACACCTCTAACAGAACTGCTTACA
Organism: Cetorhinus maximus; assembly: GCF_964194155.1. NCBI lineage: Eukaryota > Metazoa > Chordata > Chondrichthyes > Lamniformes > Cetorhinidae > Cetorhinus > Cetorhinus maximus. The sequence continues at coordinate 88,813,763 of NC_135893.1, forward strand.
CTGTGCATTAGTGCATGAGGGAGGTCACGGAGGCCATGTAATCCCGATGAGGCGACTACACCATCTCTTCCTCGGCAGGAACAAGCAGGGTGAGAGTGCATGTGGCTTTGTCAGGATAGTGGGATCCCCAATGGTGCAGGGAGCCACCCACCACACACATGTGGATCTCTGGGAACCCCCATGACAATGGGGAGATACACAAAACTTAAGGATTACCAATCAATCACCGTGCAATTGCTGTGCCACATTCCTAATACAACACATTGCTGAATGCTCACTATCCTGTCAGCAGCCACCTTGTATTCACCCTGTGCCAGTCAGGCACACCCATCATCTTCAGACCTCCACAGAGAACCATAGTCTGGCTGCTTGGGGCAACGGCCCTGTATCCACTTCTACCACCTGACCAGAATTCATCTGCCACCTCACATTCCAGTGAGCTCTTACATAAATTACCCTTTCAACTTTTGTGACTGCAGCCCTGTGGACTCATTATGTGAAGATCTAGACTCTCTATACTACTCTCTATGGTAAGTAACAGTATCAGGTGACTGCAAGTGTCATTATCAAGCTATGGTGTTTCCTCATCCCTGGTGAACATGTTACGATGTATTATTCAGAAGCAGCACAAGATGTGCAATGTAAAATGTTGAATTAGTTGTTCATGAAAATTCATTCCTTTTGTTCTAGCTATCTGAGAAGTACGGCACAGTTTTCAGCATCAAGCTAGGACCCAGAAATGTGGTGGTGCTGACTGGCTATGAGGCAGTGAAGGATGCACTTGTCAACCATGCAGATGAATTTGGTGAAAGAGCACGCATCCCAATATTTGAGGTGACCATGAAGGGATATGGTAATTCTCACCTTTAACTTCATTATTTTAAAATCTTTAAGTTAAAATCTGGCTGCATTTTGCCCTGGTTCAGATAATTAATAAATTTCAGAGTTTGGCCAAGGTTCATTTTTCTAAAGCTTAATGTTTTAAAGAACTTTAGAAGTTAAAAATCAACCCTTTGAATAAGATTAGTAACTAATTTCCTGTAATTTCTATAAAACGTGATTATATTTAATCACACAATATCTGAAAATGATTAGCTATGAATTACATTTGGTGATGTTAGTGTAAGAATGATTAGCAAATTCACATGGCATCCTATTTTCCATGTTTTACACAGTGGTGTTAATATCTTTATTAATACATTAAGATTTGAAAGATATGCTGTTAGGGCTGGAAGCATAAGAACAGGGTTGGCCATTTAGACCCTCGAACCTGTCCTGACACTCAGTGAGACCATATCTGTGACCTAACTCCGCATACCTGCCTCTGCTCTAGATTCCTTAACCCCTTTGGTTAAGAGAAACCAACAATCTCAAATTTAAAGATAACAATTGACCCAATGCCAATTGCCGTGTGCGTTAGATGAAGTAGGGAGGGAGGAGGCTCATGTGGAGCGTAAACACCGGCATAGGCCAGTTGGGCTGAATGGCCTGCTTCTGTGCTGTAAATTTGATGTAACTTTGTGTCTTCGTGAAAGGCAATGGCACGCAAATATAACCCTAATGTCGCCAATAGTAATTTCTAGGCTTCCATCATTTTCTATTCTAGTTAATAGACAACTGAGGAGATATTAATATCTGTTAAATGTAAATATTTTTCTTTATATTTGAAGTTTTTATGACTTCTTTCTGATGGATTCAATTGTAGGTATTATTTTTAGTCATGGGGAGTCATGGAAGCAAATGCGAAGGTTCACCTTAACCACATTACGAGATTTTGGAATGGGCAAAAAAACCATTGAAGACAAAATAATTGAGGAAACTGATTTCCTGATAAGAATGATTGATTCTTATAAAGGTGAGTTTGTGTTTGGTAAATTAACAGAATTATCAGTGTTTCTTTTCTCTGCGTGCTTGTAATTATTTATAAATGCAGATGAGTATTAAAGAATCACAGAAATCTATATCACAGAAAGAGGACATTTGGTCTATTGTGTCCCTGCTAGCTTTTTGCTAGAACAGTCCAAAGTAATCCCACTTATTGCTGGGTGCCCATAGCTCTGTCCCTTCCTCTGATGTGAATCAAGGGTTTCTCCCGCTACTGATGTGATCAACTGGTTTTTTAGTTTCTCGTTTATCCGACTCTCAAATCCTGAACTGTCCCCCATTCTAGCCAGAGTCTTTGCTACCTCCTCTCTACCTTCCTTTAACAGCATAGCGAACAAGCTCAGTATCTTACCTGATGAACGATACAACTGTGATTTGCTATAAAGGATCAGCGCTAAATTGTGTGTGACTTTTCTTCTTTTTTTTGCAGGCCAACCCTTTAATCCAACCATCAAACTGAACTCTGCTGTGGCCAACATAATTTGCTCTATAGTTTTGGGGGACAGATTTGATTATGAGGATGAAACGTTTGCCAGTTTAGTAAAGAGAGTGAATGAAAACAGTCAACTCGGTGGTTCGACTATGGTCCAGGTAAACCTCACTTTTCATTAGCGACAAAAATACGTTCCAGAAAAGAACATGTGGAACTAGCAGTAGCTGGAATGGAGAGTCTTAGAGAGTCTGTGGTGCAAAATATTAGTGAAGTTTCTTTTTTTGATATGGTTGGTTAATTTAGGGAAAAACATTCATCACAATTTTGAGTTACATCTATCATTGTGAAAACCTGAAAATAAGATTTGAAAAAATTATTCGGACATGTCCCCTCATTTAACAGTGTCACATGAGCTGGGACAGTCTATGAATGTTATTAAAATTTTTTATTGAAGTTATAAAACCTTCATGAAACCTCATCCCGTCTGTGGATGAGGTTCCATGAAAGGTGTAAAGGTCGCCTGGGCTCTTTGCCTGCCCACCAACCTTAAGGTTGGACGGGCAGCCCTGAGAATCAGTTTAATTAGTTGATTAATGCCTTAATAGGCCTTTGACAGTTTGGCGGGCGCGCAGCCGACTCTGCTGCATGCCCACCGAACTGAGGATTGAAATGACGCGTGGTGACGTCAAGACGCATGCCCGACGTCACCGCATGTCATTTTATGCGTCTGCGAGCGGGGCCTGCCCCCACACGCCAGCCAGAAGGTTCAGGCCATGATGATGGCGATAAGAGAGACCTGGCTCAAAGACGGGCAGAACTGGGTGTTAAATATTTCTGGGTACAAGGTGTTCAGAAAAGATAGGAAAGGAAGAAAAGGAGGAGGGGTGGCGGTATTGGTTAAGGAGATCTTTGCAGTGCTGAAGAAAGAGGATGTCACAGAGGGTTCAAGGGTCAATTAAGCTAGAGCTAAGGAACAAAAAAGGTGCAATTACATTGCTCAGTGTAGTGTATAGGCCGCCAACTAATGAGAGGGATGTCGAAGAACAAATCTGCAGGGAAATTACAGAGTGCTGCAAGCGTTATAGAGTAGGTATAATGGGGGACTTTAATTACCTGAATGTAGACTGGGACAGTGGTATTGCAAAGGGCAGAGAGGGGCAAAAGCTCTTAGATTGTGTTCAGGAAAGTTTTCTACAGCAGTATGTGTCCAATCCAACAAGATGGATGCACTGTTGGACATGGTTCTTGGAAATTAAGTGGGACAAGTAGATCAAGTGTCCGGGGGGGAACATTTAGGTGACAATGATCATTGTATTGTATGTTTTAGGATGATGATAGAAAGGGATGATGGGCAATCCAGAGTAAAAATAATTAACTGGACAAGAGCTAACTTCAGTGAGGCAAGAACGGAGCTGGGCCAGATGGGCTGGAATGAAAGATTGGCGGGAAAAACTGTAGCTGAACAATGGGCTACCTTCAAAAAAGAATTGGTTTGGGCACAGTGAAAGAAAATTCCATCGAAAAGGAAAGGTAGGCAAATAAATCCAGAGCTCCCTGGATGAAAAGGGGGATAGAAATTAGGATAAAGAAGAAAAAGTGTGCTTATGACAGGTGTCAGGTAGAAAAAACAATTGAAAACGGAGAGGAAAACAGAAGATTGAAAGGGAAGGTGAAAAAGCATATTAGAAAAGCGAAGATGGATTATGAGAAAAGACTGGCAGCCAACATAAAGAGGAATCCCAAAGTCTTCTACAAGCATATAAACAGTAAAAGGGTGGTAAAAGGAGGAGTAGAGCCGATTAGGGACCTAAACAGGAATTTACACATTGACACATGGCTGAGGTATTAAATGAATACTTTGCATCCATCTTGATCAAGGAGGTAGATGCCATGTCATGGTGACAGACAAGGAAACTCTGTCATTAGAAGGGTTCAAAATTGATAAGGAGGACGTGTTGAATAGACCGTCAATACTTAAAGTTGACAAGGCACCGGGGACCAGACGAGGTGCATCCAAGGATATTGAAGGAAGTGAGAGTGGAAATTGCAGGGGCACTGGCCATAATCTTTCAGTCTTCCCTAGACTCAGGGGTGGTGCCGGAGGACTGGAAAATTGCAAATATTACGCCCTTGTTCAAAAAAAGATTGTAAGGATAAGCCCAGCAATTACAGACCAGTCAGTTTAGCTTCAGTGGTGGGCAAGATTCTAGAAACAATTATTCTGGATAGAATTAGTAGCCTCATGGAAAAATATGGGTTGATAAGGAAGTGCCAGCATGGATTTCTAAAAGGGAAATCGTTTACCTAACTTGCTGGAGTTTTTTGAAGAGGAAACAGAAAAGGTCAATGGAGTAATGCTGTTGATGTGGTGTACATGGACTTTCAAAAGGCATTTGATACAGTGCCACACAACAGACTTGGGAGAAAAAGTTATTGCTCATGGAATAAAAGGGACAGTAGCAATGTGGATACAAAATTGGTTGAAAAATAGGAAGCAGAGAGTAATGGTCAATGGATATTTTTCGGGCTGCAGGAAGGTTTGTAGCAGAGTTTCCCAGGGGTTAGATTTGGGACCCTTGCTTTTCCTGGTCTATATTAATGATCTAGATCTTGGTGTGCAGGGAACAATTTGAATATCTGCAGATAATTCGAAGCTTGGGAGTGTTGTAAAGTGCAAGGAGGACAGTGCAGAACTTCAAAAGGACACAGACAAGTTGGTGGAGTGGGCAGATAGGTGGCAGATGAAGTTCAATGCAGAGAAGTGTGAGGTGATGCATTTTGGTAGGAAGAACATGGGCAGACAATATAAAAAGAGGGGAAAAATTTAAGAAGATGCAGGACCAAAAAGACCTGGGTGTATATGTGCATAGATCATTGAAGTTGGCAGTACAGGTGAAGAGAGTAGTTAATAAAGCATATAGTATCCTGGGCTTTATTAATAGGTGCATAGATTCCAAGAGCAGGGAGGTTATGCTGAATTTATATAAGGCAATTGTTAGATCTCAGCTGGAGTATTGTGTACAGTTCTGGGTGCCACATTATAGGAAGGATGTGAACACATTGGAGAGAGTGCCGAAGAGGTTTCCAAGAATAGTTCCAGGGATGAGAAACATCAGCTATGAGGATAGATTGGAAAGGTTAGACTGTTCTCCTTGGCGAGATGAGGGCTAAGAGGAGATTTGATAGAGATGTTCAAAATCATGAGGGGTCTGGACAGAGTAGATAGGGAGAAGCTGTTCCCACTCGTAAAAGGGTCAAGAATGAGTGGGCACAGGTTTAAAGTGATTTGCAAAAGGAGCAAATGTGATGTGAGAAAAAAAACTTTTTCACACAGCGAGCAGTTCCGGTCTGGAATGTACTGCCTGGAAGTGTGGTGGGAGGCAGGTTCAATTGAGGCATTGAAGAGGGCATTAGGTGACTATTTAAAGAGAAACAATGTGCAGGCGTACGGGAAAAAGGTGGGGCAATGGCACTAGGTCATAATTTGTAGAGCCGGTGCTGACATGATAGGCCGAATGGCCTCCTTCTGTGCCATTAATATTCTGTGATTCTGTGATTTATTTATTGCGTTTTTCTACTTACAGAATACTGATGTGAGGAGATTATTGGTTTCCTTTGACATTAACATACATATCATCAACTTATTTCTATTCTATAGATATACAATGCATTTCCCTTCTTGGGATTCCTTCCTGGATTGCACAAAAGATTTTTCTCCAATGTCAAGCAGACTGCTGCTTTCTTCAAGAACTTCTTCAATGAAAACTATCGGGAACCGGATGAGAATGACCTGAGGAGTTTTATTGAGGCGTTCATGTTGAGACAACAGCAGGTAGAAACTCCACTTCCCTCTTAAGAAGTACTGTAGATTTTTTTGTAGGCTATGTTTGTTTTTTTGGAGGGAGAAAAGGCAACTTCGTTCAACTGGCATGACATGATGGGCTGAATGGCCACCCGTGGTGTAAATGTATGATTCCATGGGACTCCATCCCATTCTCTCAGTTCCTTCACCTCCGTCACACCTGTTCTGATGATGCTACCTTCAAAAACCGTTCCGCTGACATGTCCTCCTCCTTCCTTAACCGAGGTTTTCCACGCACGGTAGTTGACAGGGCCCTCAACCATGTCCGGCCCATCTCCCAAGCATCCTCCCTCACGCCTTCTCCTCCCTCCCAGAAACATGATAGGGTCCCCCTTGTCCTCACTTATCACCCTACCAGCCCCCGCATTCAAAGAATCATCCTCCGCCATTTCTGCCAACTCCAGCATGATGCCACCACCAAACACATCTTCCCTTCACCCCCCCTGGTGGCATTCCATAGGGATCATTCCCTCTGTGACACCCTGGTCCACTCCTCCATCACCTCCTACTCCTCAACACCCACCTACGGCACCTCCCCACGCAAACGCAAAATATGCAACACCTGCCCCTTCACTTCCTCTCTCCTCACCGTCCAAGGGCCCAAACACTCCTTTCAAGTGAAGCAGCATTTCACTTGCATTTCCCCTAACTTAGTCTACTGCATTCGTTGCTCCCAATGCGGTTTCCCCTACATTGGAGAGACCAAACGCAGACTGGGTGACCGCTTTGCAGAACACCTTCAGTCTGTCCGCAAGCATCACACAGACCTCCCTGTCGCTCACCATTTTAACACTCCACCCTGCTCTCTTGCCCATATGTCTGTCCTTGGCTTGCTGCGTTGTTCCAGTGAAGCTCAACGCAAAATGGAGGAGCAGCACCTCATCTTCCGACTAGGCACTTTGCAGCCTTCCGGACTGAATATTGAGTTCAACAACTTTGGTTCTTGAACTCCCTCCTCCATCCCCACCCCCTTTCCGTTTCTTCCCCCTCCTTTTTGTTTTTTCCAATAATTTATATTGATTTTTCTTTTCCCACCTATTTCCATTATTTTTAAATGTATTCCACCCATGGTTTATTTCATCCCACCCCCACTAGAGCTACCTTGCTTGTCCTGCTCTCCAATCTTAATTAGCACATTCTTTTAGATAATATCACCACCTTCAACACCTCTTTGTTCTTTTGTCTGCGACATCTTTTGGTTATCTCCTCCTATCACTGCTTGCTTGTCCCAACAACCCTTCCCCTCCACCCACCCCCCCCCCTCCCCTTAAACCAGCTTATATTTCACCCCTTTCCTATTTCTTCTTAGTTCTGTTGAAGGGTCATGAGGACTTGAAACGTCAACTTTCCTCTTCTTCGTCGATGCTGCCAGACCTGCTGAGTTTTTTGCAGGTATTTCTGTTATTGTATTCCATGTAAAGGGTTTAAAAAGAGTCCCACGTTTTAAAAAGAAAGAGCTGTCATTTGCAGTGTCTTTCAGTACCCCAGAATGTCCCAAAGCACATTACAGCCAATGAAGTGCAGTCATTGTTGTAATGTGGATTCAACCAACATCGCTAAAAGAGATTACCTAGTCATTAGCATATTGCAGTTTGTGGGTATTTGCCCTGCTCAAAGTGACTGCCTGTTTCCTACATTATAACAGTGACTGCACTCAGAAAACACTTTATTGGCTGCAAAACGCTTTGGGACATCCGAAGGAAGCGAAAGGCAATGGAAGATCTTAGTGCACCCGGGACAACTCCCCTTCTTTTCCTTGTAATTCCTCTACCTGAGAGAGCAGATTGGGCCTCGTTTTAACATCTTATCTGAAAGTGACACCTCTGACAGCGCAGCATACCCTCAGTACCACACTGGAATAATCCCACTGCTGTCTCTGATTCCTGGCTCCTTTTCTGTGCTGCATTTCCCTGTAATCGATGTTTCAGGTTGATTATGTATCACATGCCGTATTCTACAGATTCCAATCCCAATTCTGAGTTCTTGTGGTGTTAATTCTTGCAGGAATTGGACAATCCCAATTCATACTTCCATGAAAACAACTTAACATACATCACAATCAACCTGTTTGCTGCAGGGATGGAGAGCATCTCAACCACAATTCGTTGGGGAATGCTTTTGATGATGAAGTATCCAGAGATTCAGAGTAAGTAGCAGTTGGATTGATTCGTGTCTGGACCTGACCTTGTATCATTTTGAAAGCTTCATATTCCTGGATTACCCTGGGTGTGATTTTGAACTTGCCTGAATAAAACTATAACTGTGTTTCCAATCATTTTAAAAATGTGCTTGTCTTGCAGAAAAAGTTCACAAGGAAATTATCAGTGTTATCGGATCAGAACGATCTCCCAGAGTTGAAGATCGGAAAAGTTTGCCATACACTAATGCAGTGATCCACGAAATCCAGAGGTTTGGTGACATTGTGCCACTGAGCGTCACACATGAAACCACAGTGGACTTAAACTTCAAAGGATACTTCATTCCAAAGGTACCTTAAGGGAGTTATGGCCACAGTTGGGGCTCAATATTCTGACATTTAATAGGGGTAAGGAAAGGGGTGGGGTAGGGGAGGAAGTGAGCTCTCAAGGTTGTATCTAATTGCATTGTGCACCATTAGGGAAGAAGTCGGCTAGCTCGCATCAGCTTACATGTACCATTATATAGAGAATCCTTTAATGTGACTACGTCTAAACACCTCGGGGTGTTTCATTTTTAATGTCGCATGTTGTTGTTAAGTTGGTAATGGAGAAAGAGCAGAGTGGGAATAATTGATCAACTCTTTCAAAGAGTTCCACAGGAACGATGGACTGAAAGGCTCTTTCTGTGTGAATAATTTTGGTAATTCCTTTTGAAAATAACAATGAAATCATATTGAAATTATATTTAAATATTTTAGGGAACCCACGTGATTCCATTGCTGTCCTCTGTGCTGAACGATAAAACCCAATGGGAAAAACCAAATGAGTTCAACCCATCTCACTTTCTGGACGCTGAGGGCAAGTTTGTGAAGAGAGATGCCTTCATGCCTTTCTCTGCAGGTAGCACAATTTATGAATTTTTGGATTATATATTGGTGGAATTTTGGTGCTCAAATCTCTGGAGTGGGGCTTGTAGGACCTTTTTCTGAGAGAATCTTCATCTTGTTTTCGGAGCCCGAGACACAGAAACCACATGGACATATATATCAACGGAGTAGGATTTTATTGAGTGATTAGCCACTAATCTTCAGGGACTGCTGGACATGCTCTGTTGGGAGCAGGAAAAAGGTGGTGTTCCATTTTCTGGCATCTCAATTGGGTGAAGCAAGATATGTTGGCCATTCGCACCATATATGCCTCCTATAGGCGTGGCGAGTAGCTACCGTACTATATACGTGCAATAGGTTAATGATGCATTCTCTCATGTCGCCTTTTATGCAAATATACACTATTAATGTCAATCTGGTGTTTTATGACAAAAAAAAATCATGCAGCATTTGCTAATGGTGAATTAGTCAGGACAATCCTATCATTCAGTTTGCTACATCTTAAGGATGTGTAAATTTTGTGTGAAAACTAAGAAAACTGAGACCAGATAAAGACAAGCTTCACTTTTTCCACGCTCTCATTTCTTGTTGAACCCCCAGATTTGTTTATTACGCAATAAATTTAAGAGATTTTAGTTTCTCTGAATTTTCAGCCTTAAAACGATTTGAATAGATGTTTCACCACTTTACATTTTACACTGCCCTCCTTCTGCACCCGTTACCGTTCTCATGTTGGTTTTAAAATTCACAGCTGACCTCCAGAATTTATACAAATGCTTCCTTCGTGAGTGATTTCACTTCCTTATCAATATTTTGTATTGTTGTCAGGCAAGAGAGACTGGATTTGGACAAGCTCAGTTGATCCAAGAGCTCTTTGAGTTAAGGGCAGGCATCTAAACGCCACAGGCATCGGGGGTAACTATTTGTTACGGTCCCTATGAATCAGGCAGGGCCACAGATTGGTGGGTTACAGGACTAGCCATTAAAGCCTTAAAGGTGCTCCAGCAGCGCTGCACCCTTGGGTCGTGGAGGTCAGAGCTGACTGGAATCGTACCTCTTCTAAGTTGATCGGGGCTGTGCCGTAGGTTTCTTCTTTCTCCTGATATCGCTTCCTGAGCTCCGGAAGGGTTTCCTCTTGTATCTCTTCACTATGCATGCTCATCTCACCTCAGTGGTTGGCCAGCAGATGTGTGATCAGTCCTTCGTTGGCAAACTTTAGCTCTTACTATGCTGGCAGAGATCCCACCCACAGGCAGGTCCTATGATCAGAACTATCTCCAACCAAGGTTAATGGCAGTGGGAACTGTTGCACCAGCTTCCTGTCCTGGCAGATGATCAGCCTCTGAAGAGATTGAAGAAGTTCTTGTGTTCATTACATTCCTATTACACAGATAGTATATTGAACTGTGTGAAACCAAAGCTACCAATTGTCCAATTGTGTCCATAGATTGTGGCATTAACACTTCTTGCAGCGAACATACTGCTTCTAACATTTTTTATACTGTAGTCCTTAAAGGCATGAACCCACAAGCCCCGGTGTTTGAGAGGTGATTGTGCTGCCCACTGAGCTCTGGCTGGCGCCTTAAATCATTAAGAAATTTATTTTGAATTTGAACAGACATGTAGACTGGTCGCAGGACATCAAGGCATGTTTGTTTGGATACTGCCGTATAGAACAGCAATGCAACATTGGCTAGTTTAAAAATCATTCTGAATAACTTTGTTTCTTTGAAGAGCAGCTTTGAAATTTTTGCAATTGTTTTCTTTTTGCAGGTCGGAGGGCCTGTGTTGGTGAGACCCTGGCTAAGATGGAACTGTTCCTGTTCTTTACTACTCTGATACAAAAATATAAGTTTCAAGTTCCGCCGAACGTCAGTGAATTGGGGCTCGAGTCTGTTGTGGGATTGACTTCAACCCCCAAGTACCCCTATGTGTGTGCTGTCCGTCGCTGATGTAAACACCTCGTTCATTATTTACCTGATTTTCCTTTTCTTTCTTAATCACTTCTAGAAATGTGTGTGCGTGTGTTTTTCTACACAGTGGCTGTTATTTTTTCATTGTGCTGAGTCCTGCTAGTGAGGTTTACACACCGTTCACAAAACACTCTGTCCCGAATGGCCTCCTTCTGCACTGTAAAGATTCTTTGATTCTGTAATGCACAAAGAGGCCGGAATTTTCAGTAAAGTGAGAGATACAGCAGGAGTTGTGAATTTCCAGAATTTGCTGGATGACTTCTCCTGCCACCCCTCCACCCCCCCGCTCCCATTTGCATCACACAAACAACATCTGACCGTTAGTTATGTTATGCTGGATTTGCTGATTAATTGCCCATTGACCACAGTGAAGAAAGTATCTGTTCAAACTTAAACTGGAGGGATTCATCTAGGGGGCAGGGCATTTGACAGTGAATTGGGGTGCGTGGGGATCCATGTTATTAAATGTGTTTTTGCTAATTATGAGTGATGGATGAGTGCCAGTTTTGGTGAAATCATTACCCTCTCGTTTATAAACATAATTATGGTTTTACTACACCGATCATTAAGGATAAATCAGCCCGACCCTCCACCCATATGACCCTTTGTTTAATACACAATAGTGTGCAGTTAATTGGCTGTTCGAAGAGAAAAGATCACTCTTCCATGTGAATGTTAAGGTGAATGGATGTATTCCTGGAGGCTTCATTATGTGACCTCTCACCTCCAACTAACCCGCCCCCATGCTCCTGCCATTGGTTGCCCAACATGTCCATTCTCACAGAGCCCTGCCAATTAGTGGACTCCAGCCTCTTTAGCCTTTTATCCCCATCACCTACACTTTTATATCTGATCAATTATTCAAAGAATGAAAAAGGGACACAAATTTTTGATGCTCCTATGATTTTTCTCTGGGTTGGTCCTAGAAGTGTCGTGGACATTAATCTTGAATCCATGGATACACCAGAGCGATCATAGAGTTGAGTAATTACAGCAAGGAAGCCATTCGGCCCATTGAATTCATGCTGGCTTTATGCAGATTAATCCACTCAGTCCCATTCTATCGCTCTATCCACGTAGCCCTGTAAGTTTATTTTTCTTAAGTGCCCATCCAGTTTCCTTCTCAAAGCATTGATTTGTCTCTGCTCCCATCAACCTTGTATGCAGCAAGTTCCAGGTGATTACCACTCGCTGGGTACAAACGTTCTTCCTCATTCTGCACCACTTGCCCAAAACCTTATATATGTGTCCCCCCTAGTCCTTGTATCATTGACTAATGGGAACAGTTTTTCCTTGTCCATCTTATCTAAACTTGTCATGTACATCTCTATCTCTGTCAATCTCTGCTCAGTTTCTTTGCTCCAATGTGAATAAATACAGCTTCTCCAAACTAACCTTGTTGCTAAAATGTATCCTCCCTGGAACCATTCTGGTAAATCTCCTCTCCACCATCTTAAGAACCTTCACATCCTTCCTAAAGTGTGGCGACCAGAACTGGATGCAATAAATACCCTAGTTGAAGCCTAAGCTGAGCTGAAAATGGTTCCTAGTTTTTGTACTCAATCCCTCTATTTATGAAGCCCAAGATTCTGTGTGCTTTGCAAATTACTCCCCCAATATGTCCTCCTGTCTTCAAAGATCCATACACAGGAATGCCAGGTCTCCCTGTCTCTGTACACTCAATAGAGTCATTAAATTTATATTGTCTCTCTCTATCCCTTCTCCCAAAGTGAACACCTTAGGATTCTCTGTATTAAATCTCATAAGGATCTTCATTATTGAAGCAATAGGAATCCAATTATTAATCAAATGGGCTTTCTATAAAAAAAATGAACACCTACCTTTTTACAGGTTTTTTGCAGCAGCTTTCGGGTCTCAGAGAGCAGTTTGTTTTGCCACACCCACAAAAAAACATAAAGATTTGAAGCTGCCTCCCAGTTGTCAGTCCGAGCTCCACGACAGTCATTGGTGCCTCAGAGCTCCTGACCCTAAAATCTCATCTCACGATCCCACTGGGGGGTTGCGATCTACAAGTTAAGACGCACTGATGCAAGGGTCTTTATGTGTGGAGGGTAAATTTTCATTATGAAGTCCTCTCAGCAGCCACTTGGAAACTGCAATCTTACAGTCCAGTTTTAAAATATGTTCGAGGAGAAACAAAAATTCTCAGAAATTTCCGTCTTTTGGATATGACATCAAACCAAGACCCAAACTGCCTGCCTGGGTGGATGTAAAAGAACCTAGGCTCAATTTTGAAGAAGAGGAGGGCAGTTCTCCTCAGTGTCATGGCCAATATTTATCTCCTAATTAAAATCACAAAAACATTATCCAACCATTATCACATTGCTGTTTGTGGAATCTTATTGTGTACAAATTGGCTGCCGCGTTTTTGACACTACAACAGTAGCTACACTTCAATAGTACTTCATTGGCTGTAAGACACTTTGAGATGTCTGATGGTCATGAAAAGGCTATATAAATGCAAGTCCTCTCTTAAAGCTTTTTAATCATGTTTGCAAGAAAACCCCACAAACGTTAGTCTAGAGGAGGCTATTCCATCAGCTTTTTAAACTGAAACATTTAGCTGAGACTCAGACAGCCCCAAAAGAACTGTGCATACTCACGGATATAAACACGCTTTTCCGTGTGGACCAGATCTGTATGCATAGTGCAAATTAAATGAACTGTTTTCATCTGCATTAGCTATTACTTTTGGCTATTTGAAATTAGGAACCTGTCTGGATCTCCACCTTCTTTCCCCCAATGAAAGTATCTCCAAATCGGAATTTGCTTTTCCTGACAGATGCATGGAATCTCCTTTACTTGAGTGCTCTTTGCCTTGCTATTATTTGAAATGCAAAATCCATGAGAGAAATAACAGAAAAATGTGAGCTGTGTGAATGCTTAAAGCAGAATACAAAAGGGGGAGGGAAGTGTTGAAAAGTTGGCAAAGTGGAACAGATCACAGTGGCCTTGCAGTGTGCTGGAAGTCAGAGGCAGGAAAGCACCTTGCCAGTTCTATATCAATGAAGTATAGAGAAGCCCGGCACGAGTGTATAAGACAAGGCTGAGGTGTTTACAACCATATTGAGCAAGAAGGGCCGGGTCGATGATCAATCTTGGCCTCCTTCTGAGGTCTCCACCATCACATCTTCAGCCAGTTGTATTCAGTCCACTTGACATCAAGAAACAGCTGAATGAACTGGAGACAACACAGGCCCTTTAGTATAAGGGTCTGGCGCATATAGGGTTAACGTGGGACTGAGCCCATCCACCCCCACTCACTTAACCCTCCCCCTCAATCATGCATGATATTTTTTTCACCTCTCAAGATTGACCAATCAATTCACCAGACACACAGAAAAGTCCAAGTAAAATGATGACGCCTATTGTCAGAATTTAGTTACAGATATTGTCCGGTATAGATACAGCATGGGTCATTAATATTAAGAGCAGCAAAATTATGATACAGTGTTAGTTTGTGTACGCCCTATAGGTGATTCCACTGCGACTATTAAACAAACCAGAGAATAGAAATTTTGCTTTAACAGCAATGTGCAATGTTGTTAAATTGACTCGAAAATATCCCATTACTTATTTATAACACTGTGTAGACAATAACATTGATTTTGGTGACTGCCTCAGCCCTCATTAACATGTTCTGTACATTGCACCATTTGGACCCGGTGACAGTAAGTTCATACTTGTATTTGAGGGTGAGATCCAATACTTGCAACCTAGATAAACTGTACAAGATCTTTCCGATTCTGTCATTATTTCAGAGAAGGGATGTAATTGGATTCAATTTTATCAGTAATTTCACAGGGTAAGAAAGATCAAATGACTCCTGAGCAACAAAGTGCAATGATTGAACAAGATAGGTCTTCACTGTCAGTGAGAAGCATTTGAGCCCTCAGGTGTCTCTGTGCAACATAACTTTTCAGAGGCCAGAGGACAAAGACTGAATGGTTCACAATTGTATCAGTGTTTTCTTGATCAGCAAGTTTGAAGACTCTGCTGAGTGCTGCTTCTCACTACAATATATTTTCAATATCTACTATGTAACACAACTTTATCATAATATTTCACCCCTCCAAAAACTCATAAAAGCACCAAAATAAAGTGTGGGATAATAAGTAAGAAGACAAAAGCGCAAGATGCAAGTCAATGAAAAAGACTGCTGAGAATCGTGCAGGGTAAAACAGTTTACTGATTCACTTTGAGCCCTTTATGCATTCCTGTCTTGGTAATTTCATCCCACAAAGCCTGCTCACAGGAAACAATAAATGGAACTACAGCCTCTGTTCACAAGATAATTAAGGATGATAAAGGCCATTTTTCCAGTTCATCTGGTAGACGAATTTGGTGCGGCCTTAAGTCAGGAGCTGGATTGTTTCCCCTTCGCCTAGACGCTGACATGCAAATTGTGTTGTATATTGTGAATGTACAGCCTACAATGTAAAATTAATTAATAAATAAGAAATTCCAACAAGCAAAAAGAGTGACTGCAATATCCTGAGAGAAATCATTTCTAGAAGCACTGAGGAGCATTTGCTTCCCGTCGGGGGTGCTGAGTGGGAGCAGGCGTGGGCGCGCGCGCAGCCGATCGCCACCTGTGATCAGCTGCGCGCCGCAATTTAGCGTGGGTGTGTCAATTAAGGCCGGCCCCACATCACGCGCACCCGGAAGTGCTGAGCGCTCCCTGTGTGGGCAAGGGGAGGAGGGAGAGTCGGGGCCTGCGCTCTTTCAGGCATGTGCGTGAAAGAGCGCAGAAATCTCACTGAGGCACAGAGCTGCCTCAGGGAGATTGGTTTCATTGTTATGAATGGAAATAAAGAAAAACAATTATTCAGTCATCTCCCCTCGTGTGACGGTGTCACAGTCAATGAATCTTAATAAAAATTTTTATTCAATTTATAAAGCCTTCATATATTTTTCTGTTCCCACCTATTTTAAAATTTATTTCATTCTATCATTTTATCTCCACCTTTTAGCCCATTTCGATCCCTTCCCCCCCCACCCCACCCCCCCCCGTTAGGGCCATCTGCCACTTGTTTGTCCTGCTTTCTACCCTTAATGTCACCATTAGCACATTCCTTAGATAATATCACCACTGTCAACACCCCTTTGTCCTTTTGTCTATGACATCTTTGGTAATCTCTTCTTTGCCTCCACCTATCACTGGCCCTCTATCCAGCTCTACCTGTCCCACCCCCTCAATCTGTTTATATTTCACCACATTTCTATTTCTCTTTAGTTCTAATGAAGAGTCATTCGAACTCGAAACGTTAACTGTGCTCCTCTCCGCAGATGCTATCAGACCTGCTGAGTTTTTCCAGCTACTTTTGTTTTTGTTTTAATAAAGTAATTCATTCACAACCTTTTACATGTTAAAAAAAGTCATTTCACTTAGAAGGCAATAAAAGTGTCAATCACCCCGACCTTTTGAAGTATCAATAACAAAAACCACAAATCACAGAATCACAGTACAGAAGAGGCCATTCAGCCCATTGAGTCTGCACCGACATATGAGAAACATCTGACCTATCTACCTAATCCCATTTACCAGCACGGCCCATTGCCTTGAATCTTATGATGTGCCAAGTACTCACCCAGGTACTTTTTAAAGTATGTGAGGCAACCTGCCTCCACCACCCTCCCAGGCAGCGCATTCCAGATTGTCATCACCCTCTGGGTAAAAAAGTTTTTCCTTACATCCCCCCTAAACCTCCCGCCCCTCACCTTGAACTTATGTCCCCTCGTGACTGACCCTTCAACTAAGGGAACAGCTGCTCTCTATCCACTCTGTCCATGCCCCTCATTATCTTGTATACCTCGATCAGGTTGCCCCTCAGTTTTCTCTGCTCCAACGAAAACAATCCAAGTCTATCCAATCTCTCTTCATAACTTAAATGTTTCATCCCAGGCAAAGTACTGGTGAATCTCCTTTGCACTCCCTCCAGTGCAATCACATCCTTCCTATAATGTGGCGACCAGAACTGCACACAATACTCTAGCTGTGGCCTCACCAAGGTTCTATACAACTCCAACATGATCTCCCTACTTTTGTAATCTATGCCTTGATTGATAAAGGCAAGTGTCCCATATGCCTTTTTCACCACCCCACTAACATGCCCCTCTGCCTTCAGAGATCTATAGACACACACGCCAAGGTCCCTTTGTTCCTTAGAACTCCCTAGTGTCTTGCCGTTAATTGAATGCTTCCTTGTCAAATTACTCCTTCCAAAGTGTGTCACCTCACACTTTTCAGGGTTAAATTCCATCTGTCACTTATCTGCCCATTTGACCATCCCGTCTATATCTTCCTGTATCCCAAGATACTCAACCTCACTGTTAACCACCTGGCCAACCTTTGTGTCATCTGCAAACGTATTAATCCTACCCCTCTCATAGTCACCTATGTCGTTTATATAAATGATAAATAATAGGGGACCCAGCACAGATCCCTGTGGTACACCACTGGACACTAGCTTCCAGTCACTAAAGCATCCTTCTGTCATCACTCTCTGTCTCCTACAACTAAGCCAATTTTGAATCCACCTTATCAAATTACCCTGTATCCCATGTGCATTTGCCTTCTTTATAAGTCTCCCATGAGGGACCTTGTCAAAGGCTTTTGCTGAAATCCATATAAACTACATCAACTGCACTACCCTCATCTACACATCTGGTCACCTCCTCAAAAAATTCAATCAAATTTGTTAGGCATGACCTCCCTCTGACAAAGCCATGCTGACTATCCCTGATCAAACCTTGTCTCTCAAAGTGGAGATAGTTCTGAAGGAAAGAATCTTTCTCCAATAGTTTCCCTACCACTGATGTGAGACTCACTGGCCTGTAGTTCCCTGGCTTATCTCTACAACCCTTCTTAAATAGCGGAACTACATTAGCTGTTCACCAGTCCTCTGGCGCACCTCCCCCGTGACCAGGGAGGAATTAAAAATTTGGGTCAGAGCTCCTGCGATCTCCTCCCTTGCCTCCCTCAGCAGTCTGGGACACAAATCATCTGGACCTGGAGATTTGTCCACTTTTAAGCATGCCAGCACCTCCAATACCTTGTCACTCCCTATATCAATTTGCTTAAGAACCTCGCAGTCTCTGTCCCCGAGTTTGATACCTTCATCCTCATTCTCTTGGGTGAAGATGGATGTGAGGTATTCATTCAACACTCTACTGATGTGCTCTGTCTCCACCCATAGATTGCCCCCTTGGTCCCTAATGGGCCCTACTCTTTCCCTGGTTATCCTCTTCCCATTGATATACTTATAGAATATTTTGGGATTTTCCCTACTTTTACCAGCCAGAGCTTTCTTTGCTCTCCTAATTGCTTTCTTACGCTCCACCCTGCACTTTCTGTACTCCACTAATCCCTCCGCTGATTTGCTTCCCCTGTACCTGCCAAAAGCCTTTCTTTTCCTTCTCATCATATCCTCATATCTCTGGTCATCCATGTTTCTCTGGGCTTGTTACTCCTTTGTATCACCCTAGAGGGAACATGTTGTGCCTGTACCCTCCCCATTTCCTTTTTGAACGCCCCCACTGCTCCTCTGTATATTTCCCCACAAATAGCTGTTCCCAGTCTACCTTGGCCAGATCCTGCCTTATTTTACTAAAATCCACTCTCCCCCAATCCAAAACATTTTTTTGCAACTTGTCTATTTCTTTGTCCATAACAAGCTTAAATTGTACCATGTTGTGGTCACTATCACTAAAAATTCTCCCCCACCACCACCTCAGCCAGCTGTCTAGCTTCATTCCCCAGACTTAGGTCCAGCACTGCGCCGTTCCTTGCTGGACCCTCTACATATTGACCTAAAAAATTCTCCTGTACACTCCATCCAAGCCCTTAACACGATGTCAATCCCAATTAATGTTGGGAAAGTTGAAATTACCTAATATGATTACCCTATTGTTATTGTTTTTACACAGCTCCACAAATTGTGAACATACTTGCTCCTCAATTTCCCGCTGACTATCTAGGGGTCTATAATCCTTGAAGCCACTTAACCTTGTGAAAATAAACATTGGGTAATTGACCACAGAGATCAGAGAACCTGAGCTGTCAATCAAGCAATGTTTTCTCTGGGACACAGCTGTTTCAACAAAAGTATTGGATGTCTGGGCTCTCAATTAAGCACGAGAGTTCATCGGTTTATGCTCTGTAGAGTGGGTCAATGAGCATGGAAGTGTCATAGCTTGGCATTGGGCACATGAGGGGCCATAGCAGATGGGTGGAAGGTCATAGCTTGGCATGGGGGCATGAGTGGCAATGGAAGTGGGTGGGAGGCAGAGCTTGTCATGGGGGGAGGGCATGATGAGGACCTTCTGAACCTTTTGAAAGGTCCTTTCATGCAGGTTAGGATTCACGACTCCTCTGAAGGGCCGTGAACCACAATTCTTTAACATCTGGCCTGACTCCATGAAAATTGAGGAGGAGTAGGGCATGCCTGTCTCCGCATGGACCAGCCAGGTTGGGAGGGCAGGTCCGGGCTTTTGACAGGGGTTCGCCTGCACACTTAAAAGGTCACTCTCAACAATCAGACAGCCAGGGAATAGGGTTTGGAATCCTGGAATCGGGACACGCACACCATTTTTAAAGAGTATCCGAGTAATACCAAAAATCCAGGCCAAAGTGCTTAAGAAAGGGAGATATGGAAGTTACTTCTAAACTGATTGCGAGCACTTAAGTATCTGATGTAAAAGTACCTTTTAAAACCTGCAAGCCTGGGTCTAGTTGTTTCTGAAATTGGAATTGATAAAATAAATTGATATAAGTTGCTATTCCAAATACCCAAAGGGAAATTTAGCTTATGTTTAAGGGGATAATCAAATTTTAATGCTTTATTTTAAAATAAAGCTAATGGGAAAACAGTCTAGATGCTTTCTGGGTACCAAAAAAAGAGAAAGTTTGTTTTGGAAAGAAATAATTTGAACACTAACAAAACCTCTCAGACCAACAACACTGCTATTTGAATTTGGGATCATTTAGAAATGCAAAAAAAAAGAAAATCAGGCAAAATTTAGCAGGTTACTTTTCAGAAAATGAAATGTCATCTAAAATAAAGAACAAAAGAAACAATATCTGTTAATAACTGGGACCAACATGGGGATGGTTGATTTCTGTTTTAAAGACTATTGTATTGGACAGTAAATTTTCTCCAGGATTCACGAATGAGATAGGATGGGGTCTATTGTACATATAAAATTATATGAGGAAGGGATTGGGGGGGTAGGAGATCTAATTAGGAAAAAAGACACATCATCAAATAAGAATTGGAATAACTCAAGTTGCATGTAGTTCAATGGAATATATCAATCTGGTAATGACGCAGATTGTAGTAAAATGAAAGTGTAGATGAGATCAGTAAGTTCATAGTTTTCTCTTGGAAATGTCTGTGTCCTTGCCTATGGACCTTTTAAGTGAGCAGAATTTGATAGTCTGGCCACTAACTGAGATATCAAGACCGTGCATGGAGAGATGAACAAAGATCTTCAGACAGGCACCCCCAACCCCTTGATCTCTTGCGAAGATTATCTGAAAGTCAAGATGGAAATCTGTTGCATGATATTAGGATACTGGTGAGAGTGTGAAGTTGTGGTTTGTTATATGTGAAGTAACCAAAATGCAGGAGTGCATGGTGAAGCTGCATTGAAGAATGGGTTCCAGACATGCTCAGCTCCTTGACAAATAGCATGACCAAGAATGGTTATGTCATCTGTAGAGTAACAAAACATTTTTAAGTGACACATACCCCATAGAGAAACTGACTTTAAGACAACCAAGATGGTCATGTTCAGAGGGAGTAAAAGTGAAAAGGATTTTGTGCTGGGACAATTGAAGGTTAGGGAGAAATACTTAATAAGAATTATCCACAAAATTGGATACAAGTGATGGGAGAGTTGCAGTATCTTTTCAGTCTATGCATAATCTGTTGCTTTAATTGCATGCATTTATATGATAATAGCCAAGAAATTAACTCCACTTCCACAAAAGGATAAGAATATCATTGAGTAAGTTGATCTACTGATGGGGAATGCCAATCCAAATCAATAGTAATCACATCATTATAGTAGCTTTACTATGCTATCTATGGCATGTAATCAAGAAATTAGGGAAATTAGTTTGTAGTTTAGGAATATCTAGGTTGGCTAAAGATCTGTTGTGAGGCGTTAATAAGGATAGTTCCTTCTCAAACAGGGGAATTGAAAGAAATGGTACTTTTCACAATATTATAGAATTCTTATGGAATTAGTTGACATAGCATGAAGCCACCTGGCAGAGAAGTTATTTCTCTTCTCTTACTGGAAAAACACAAACAATACATAAAAAATTGAGGTCCCCTGGCTACGGTTTCTGTGTTGACATTTCTAAGTCAATAGGACTGTATTTTGTACTCTCCTATCAATACAAATGTCTAGTAAAGGCTAACAAATGCCCCCTAGCATGAAGATAAACTAAATGGTGACATTGGGTTTTGAATTGATGGACAGGGGGTGGTGACACCTTGGATAGGGTACCTGTCCTTCGGTCATTGGCCAGAGCTATTTGAACAAGCGATTGACATAGGGTAAACACAAGCCCTAGAAATCCTCCTTCTCCTTCAGGTACCATGACCTAAGAAGGTGTTGGCTACCATGGTCTTCCACTGGATTGGTCAATGATTGTGCTTGACAAAGCAGTGGTTTGCTGTTGCCTTCTGCATGAATGGAGGGATGTGACTATGTGGGGTGTGCGTGAAAAGCTACTGACAAGTTTAAATATTGGTTAAATGTTCAAGATGATGGCCAAGAAGTGAGGTCCATGGGGTGGTAGGATGCGATAAAATGATATAGAGTAAGAAAGCATAGAGCAAGTTCTAATAGTACTGGGAAAGAGTCTCCAACTGTGCGAGAAAGAGATCTTAACAGTAGTAGTCCCGAAGGACATCAAAGTGCAAGTAGAGGCTATGGCTTGAATGAGGGCTACAGAACAGTCTCTAGATGGGGCGAGAAGTAGAAGTCCTCATGATCATGAAACTTTGGCAGCTGCCAATAAACTAGCGGGTAAAGTAACAAGAGAGGCAAATCTAAAGGGAGAATTAGATAGTTGGATGGAATTTGCAGTTTATTCTGAAATATCTAATAGGGACACCAGCCTTGTCAAATGCATGAATGGTCACTCGACCTGAAACATTAACTCTGTTCCTCTCCTCAGATGCTGCCTGACCTGCTGAATTTTCCCAGCATTTTTTGTTTTTATTTCAGATTTCCAGCATCTGCAGTATTTTGCTTTTGTTTTCGCACACAGGAAAATGGCTGCTGGAGCCCAATCACTTCAGCTCCAGGGCATCGCTGTAGGAATTCCTCAGGGTAGTGTCTGAGGCCCAAGCACTTCAGTGGCTCCATTAATGACCTTCCCTCCAACATAAAGTCAGAAGTGGGAATTCTCATTGATGATTGCATAATGTTCAGTTCTATTTGAAACTCCCCAGATAATACATGCAGCAAGATCTCAACAACACTTAAGCTTGGGCTGATAGTAGCACTTTTTCCAAACAAGTACCAGGTAATGACCATTACACCTCCCCATGACATACAATGGTATTACCATCATTGACTCCCTCACAATCAACATCCTGGAGGTTATCTTTGACTATTAACTGTGACAGCCATATAAATATGATGATTACAAGAGCAGTTAAAAGTCTTTGTGTCCTGTAACAAGTGACTCACCTCCTGACTCCCCAAAGCCTATTCACATCTACGAGGCACAAGGCATGGATGTGATGGAATACACTCCACTTGCCAGGATGAGTGCAACTCCAACAACACTCAAGAAGCTTGACACCACTTGATTGACATCCCACCCACCACCTTAAACATTCACTCCCTCCACCTCCAGTGCACAGTGGCAGCCATGTGTACTATCCCACCCAGCACCTTAAACATTCACTCCCTTTACCTCCAGTGCACAGTGGCAGCAATCTGTACAAGGTGTACTACAGTAATTTGCTATGACTTCTTCCACAGCACCTTCCAAACCAGTGACCACTACCACTAGAAGTTTTAAGGCTTCAGACGAATGGACCCTTGTAGAAGCCTGCGTATGACATTAACGTGGGGACCTTGGGCGCCAGCATTGTCCACACGCTTTTGACAGGTTGGCGATCAGATTTTGGTGACCTGTGCAGCCACGCTGACCGGGACCACCTTGCCGCCACATCCTGTTTCCAATTTATATAGTCCCAAGCATAGAGGAGGGAAACTAATGGTTAACCTCTAGCCAACCTATTGATTTTTTGTGTAGTTGGCACTTTATCGCCGCTTGGGAGCTGTCTGTGTTGTATAAGGGACTGTTGCACAGCTGGTCGCTCGGGCCCCGGCGAGGGACTAAGTTTTTACGTCCTGCTCTTTCTGTTAAATGTAAACAGGCTTCACCACCCGCCACCTATCACATGAGAAGGTTTCAACAAGCGAAAGTAAAGTTTGGCCAGAGAAAGACAACTTAAAAGCTCACAAAGCTCGAAGTTATTTTAAGATATTTTGGAATTCATTTAGGAAGTTGCTGAGATCTAACAAACTGCAACAACTCCTGTCGCCAGTTTACAGTCCAGGATGTCGATTGTAAGTGTTTTCCCTTTGGATACCGTCACCCTGCTTTTGTTTGGGGTTCTGACCATTATCCTCCTCGTGTATTTTAACACCGGGTCTAAATCTCATGGAATCGCCAACTTTCCTCCGGGTCCCGCTCCTCTCCCAGTGATTGGCAACCTGCACATGTTGGATCTGAAGAAGCTGCACAAATCTTTGATGCAGGTAGGAGGCGACCAGATTCTTACAGTAAATGGGAAACCTGTTTGTTACCTCTGTTTAGCGCCTCGAGAAGTTCAATTCTGCCCCAAAGGCGCTACATGAATGCAAATTGTTGACACACTGCAAACCAACCAGAGAGCAGCTGATTTCTCCCCAGAGGCAATGCTGGTAAATTGACATCATGTTGGGCAGGGAAAGAAACTGGTTGTAGTGTTGTTCCCTGTATTCCTACACCGCTCCACCACTTTGGCTGTTTGCCAAGTGGACATAAGTGTATAACACTGAAGGAACAGTGGCATTTCCAGTGCAATTGAGGTACCGGCTTAGTTGAGGTGGAAGTGTCTTTACTGCCAACCATGATCAACGAGATATCAATTGAAAGGGAATATGAAGACCACCTCAACCACCCCCCTTAAAGAGGCACTAATAATAAACCATAACAAAAGTTGAAAGGAAACTTTAATTAAAATGTCTTGGGAGCGGGTGATGATACAGTTCTGCCCCGACGGTGTCCACGAGTTGCAGAAGCCTCAAAGTGGGCATTATGTACACCATCACCAGGGGCATACTGGTGCAGCACAGCCCCATGACATGGAGCACCATCTTCTCTATCAGCCTCATTGGATGTAGGCATGCTGTTTCGTACTACCGTGTAGAGCAGGAGAGAGAGAGGGAGGGCAAAAAGTCACTGAGCGTGTTGCATTTTGTTTGGGTGATGTGTCTGCCATAGTTGAATCACCGAAGGTACGTGGCGGCTGCAAGAGGTTGGTTTGAGCTGGCATCTTTGTGAAGTGTGGGAGGGTGAGGTGGAGTTTATGTCAATATTAGTCATAAGTCCTGAGAGCTAATGAGAAAGGGCACTGTACCGCATTGAGCAGTGTGAGAGGTGTGGTGAACAGGAGATGTTATATAAAGATACATTCACTAACCTTAGCCAAACAGAGGAAGCCATTAAATTCTTCCAGCACTGAAGCCAGGTTCTCAGGGTCTGACTCCAGGCATTGACCTCCCTTGCTACCTACACCTATACCCTTTGGAGGATTTGCATCCACCCCCTACCCCTCCAATGGCAATATGGCCTCTCTCCTCTGTTCAGTACCATGACTAATGCTTCCAGTAGTATATTAGTAAAGCTGGGAGGTATTGCACAGCCCTGGTATTTCATTTCTTTTCTACAGAATTGCAGCAATAGCAGCCTCCTGTGATTCAGTGCAGCGTCCTGCTAAGAAGGAGAGACTGCCTTTAAGGGCTAGAGGCAAGCTGCAACATGTGCTAGCCTCATACAGTCTTCAGATTTCAGTCTTCAGAAAGATTCACAAGCCTTTGAGTGAAGAAATTTCTCCTTATCTCGGTCCTGAATGGCTGACCACTTATTCTGAGACTGCAACCCTGTGTTCTTGATTTTGCAGCCAGGGGAAACATTTTCTCATCAGCGACCCTGTCGAACCCCGTAAGATTTTGTATATGATTAACTTGGATCACCTCTCATTCTTCCAAACTCCAGGGCATATCTCATTAGTTTAATTAATCTCATAAAGCAACCCCCTCTCCCAGGAATCACATCCCACACCCAGAAATGGGAGCTGGTGAATTTTTAGCCCTAAAAGTGCTATTGGAAGGAAATGCAGGGATAGTTTGATATTTAAATTCTTTTCTTAAATATACTACCAGACCTACCTGTGACAGAAAACCAATCAATTTGTGATGGGTCCTTCTGACCTGGGACTAGTTAATAATCTCAGGAGTTTACAGACAACAACTACCACTTGGCCACAGAGAGGACTGTATTGGTGACTTTAAAGGATAAACAGGTAAGAAGCATAGCACAATAATAGACCAGATCCCACATAACCCATGGGAAGCATCACAAGTGATGTAGTGGTCATTATCAAATATTTTGACTGAAATAAACATTGAATTGATCTGACGTATTTTGGATATCTGATAGTTTAATTGTATAGATGTATATTATTGAGAGAAGCAACACACAACATGCTGTGTAAAAATTTGACTTCATTGGTCATGCAAATCTGTTCCTTTTGTTCTAGCTATCTGAGAAGTACGGCACAGTTTTCAGCATCAAGCTAGGACCCAGAAATGTGGTGGTGCTGACCGGCTATGAGGCAGTGAAGGATGCACTTGTCAACCATGCAGAGGAATTTGGTGAAAGAGCACGCGTCCCAATATTTGAGTCAGTTTCAAAGGGACATGGTAATTCTCACCTTTAACTTTGTTATTGTAAAATCTATAAGTTAAATTCTAGTTGCATTCTGTCCTGGTTCAGATAATTAATCATTTTCAGAGTTTAGCCAAGGTTGATTTTTCGAAAGGTTAACATTTTAAAGAACTTTGAAAGATAAAAATGACCCTCTGAATAAGATTGATATTGGCACTATTTCAAAGAAGAGCAAGTGAGTTATTCCTGGTGTTCTGGTCCATATTTATCCTTCAGTCAACATCACTAAAATACAGATTATCTGGCCTTTGTCATATTATTTGTGGAAGCTTGCTGTGCGCAGATGGGCTACCACCCTTCCCCTGTTACAGTGGTGACTGGACCTCGTAAACACCCTATTAACTGTAAAGCATTTGGGACATCCAGAGGTTGTAAAAGACCCTATAGAAATGCAAACCTTCCTCAGTCCACTGCTTTCTGTTCCCCTCACCAGCCATTCCATGGATTCTTGGAGGAAGGTTGTCAATTAATCCTGAGTATTACAAGAGCCACAGTGATTACTTCTTTCTAATGGGTTTAATTTTAGGTATTATTTTTGGTCATGGGGAGTCATGGAAGCAAATGCGAAGGTTCACCTTAACCACGTTACGAGATTTTGGAATGGGCAAAAAAACCATTGAAGACAAAATAATTGAGGAAACCGATTTTCTGATAAAATTGATTGATTCTTATAAAGGTGAGTTTGTGTGAGGTAAGTGAACAGAATTATCAGTGTTTCTTTTCTCTGCGTGCTTGTAATTATTTATAAATGCAGATAAGCATTAAAGAATCACAGAAATCTATATCACAGAAAGAGGACATTTGGTCTATTGTGTCCCTGCTAGCTTTCTGCTAGAACAGTCCAAAGTAATCCCACTTATTGCTGGGTGCCCATAGCTCTGTCCCTTCCTCTGATGTGAATCAAGGGTTTCTCCCGCTACTGATGTGACAAACTGGTTTTTTAGTTTCTCGTTTATCCGACTTTCAATTCCTGTCCTCCATTCTAGCCAGCGTCTTTGCTACCTCCTCTTTACCTTCCTTTAACAGCCTAGGGAACAAGCTCAGTGTCTTACCAGACGAGCGATACAATTGTGATTTGCTATAAAGGATCAGCGCTAAATTGTATGTGATTTTTCCTTTTTTTGCAGGCCAACCATTTAATCCAACCATCAAACTGAACTCTGCTGTGGCCAACATAATTTGCTCTATAGTTTTGGGGGACAGATTTGATTATGAGGATGAAACGTTTGTCAGTTTAGTAAAGCGAGTGAACGAAAACATTCAACTCGCTGGTTCGACTATGATCCAGGTAAATCTAATTTTGCATTAACGACAGAAATACATTCCAGTAAAGAACATTTGGAACTAACAGTAGCTGGAATGAAGTCTTGGGCAGCCTGTGGTGCAAAATATTATTAAAGTTTCTTTTTTTTATGTGGCTGGTTAATTTAAGGAAGAACATTTGTCACAATTTTGTGGTACATCCTATTTAATCATCTAATTTAATACGGAGGATAAAAAACTCAGCATTTTCCAGACAAAAACTCTCTTAAGCTACTTGCTGCAGAAATGCACCTTAATAACTTATCAGGAGGTTATTCTGTCAGCTGTGTTTGAGAACCTTTGGATTATGGAACCAGTACAGGAAAGTAGTTTTTGTGATAGCGATCAGCCAGGTTATAATTGAATGGGAGATCTGGCAGAAGGGATTGAATGGCCTGCCGTTCCTGTGTTGTTATTTTTAATAATGGAATGTTGCAAATCTGAACTCAAAAGCAGCAGGTTGGAAATGATCTACTCAAGAGACATGTCAACATTTTGTTCTAGAGCTGTTTGATAGGATGATCGCTAATGAATGCACAATTTGGGCACTTTAATGCAGCAGCTGCATAATATTTAATATTGCACTGAAGTGCTGTTTTTGGCTGCAGTAGAGTGCTTCAGTTGGAGTTTGGTGACTGAGGGAGTTTAAGGGTTAAATTCCATCTAAAGCCTAGTCTCTCTCTAGTTTAGCAATTAACTAACAGTTACTGTTTGGGTTGGAAAAAAGTGAGTTTTAGTCCAGCCTTAAAGCAGGGCTCATTCAGGTTCTGTTTGCAGCTGCAACTAGTTAACTAGATAACTGGTGTAATCAGGTTTTCCAAGGCTAGGTTCAGTGAGTATAATGTAGGCTATCTCATAGTGCTGACCTTGTCTGCACTGGAGTGCTGTTTTTGGCTGCATTAGGGTGCTTCAGTTGGAGTTTGGTGACTGAGGGAGTTCGGCGAGGAAGTGCATCTTTCCTTTTCTACCTTTCCTCAAAGGAGAGTGGTGGCCGTGGTAAGTAGGACTTTGTGAGTAAAGTAGAAAAGTATAATATTTTTAAACAAGTTGCCATACTTGAATTCAACTGAAGTGCCAGGAATAAGGGAAATCTAGGGCCAATATAATAAAGTAATGTAAATAATCCAAAGCAGAATAAAGTTACCATAAGGGAAGTAGAGTTAAGATATGGCAGGGCAGCTCAGTCAAGTTGAATGCGTGTCCTGTAATATGTGCAAAGTCATGGACACTATCAGTGCCCTAGATGACCACATGTGCAGGAAGTGCTGCCAGCTGCAGGAACTTGAGCTCCGGGTTTCAGAGCTCGAGCAGAGGCTGGAGTCTCTGTGGCACATCCGGGAGGCTGAGAGCTAGGTGGATAGCACTTTCAGAGAGGTGGTCACACCGCAGCTTAAGGGCCTGATGACAGAGAGGGAATAGGTGACCACCAGGCAGTCCAAGAGAAGTAGGCAGGTAATGCAGGAGTCCCCTGGGATCCCACTTACAAATCGGTTTTCCATTTTGGAAGCAGTTGAGGGAGCTGGTTCTTCAGATGAGCGCAGTCAGAGCCAGGTTTGTGGCATCACATGCGTCTCAGCTTTCCGGAAGGGGAGGAAAAATAAAGAAGATCAATATTGATAAGGGATTCATCAGTTAGGGGAACAGATAGGCGTGCCTGTGGCCGTAGACGTGACTCGAGGATGATTTGTTGCCTCCCTGGTGCCAGGGGCAAGGATGTCACAGAGCGGCTGCAGGACATTCTTTTGGGGGGAGGGTTAAGGCACGCCCAGCGTGACTCGCAGCCGGAAGCACTCAGCGCTCCCTGTGCGGGCAAGGGGAGGAGGGAGAGTCGGGGCCTGTGCACTTCCACGCACGCGTGCAAAACAGCACAGAAATCTCCCTGAGGCACAGAGCGGCCTCAAGGAGTCCAATTTCATTGTGATAACCTGAAAATAAGATTTGAAAAAATTATTCAGACATGTCCCCTCATGTGACAGTGTGTATGGATTTTATTAAAAATTTTTAATTAATTCATAAAACCTTCATGAAACCTCATCCTGCCCGTGGATGAGGTTCCATGAAAAATGCGAAGGCCGCCTGGGCTCTTCGCCTGCCCGCCAACCTTAAGGTTGGACGAGCAGCCCTGAGAATCAATTTAATGAGTTGATTAATGGCCTTAACAGGCTTTTGACAGTTCGGTCAGCGCACAGCTGACTCCGCTGAGCACCCGCTGAACTGACGAGCAAAAATGACGCGTGGTGACGTCGGGACACACATCCATCGTCACCGCGCGTCATTTTACATGTTGGTGAGCGGACCCGTCCCCACATGCTGACCAGAAGGTTCAGGCCATGATGATGGCGATAAGAGAGACCTGGCTCAAAGAAGGGCAGAACTGGTTGTTAAATATTTCTGGGTACAAGTTGTTCAGAAAAGATGGGAAAGGAAGAAAAGGAGGTGGAGTGTCGGTATTGGTTAAGGAGAGCATTGCAGTGCTGGAGAAAGAGGATGTCCCAGAGAGTTCAAGGACAGCATCAATTTGGCTAGAGTTAAGGAACAAAAAAGGTGCAATTACATTGCTTGGTGTAGTCTATAGACTGCCAACTAATGAGAAGGATGTAGAAGAACAAATCTGCAGGGAAATTACAGAGAGATGCAAGCATTATAGAGTAGTTATAATGGGGGAGTTTAATTACCCGAATGTAGACTGGGACAGTGGTGGTGTAAATGGCGGAGAGGGGCAAAAGTTCCTAGATTGTGTTCAGGAAAGTTTTCTACAGCAGCATGTGTCCGATCCAACAAGATGGATGCACTGTTGGGCCTGGTTGCGAGGGTAGGTGAAAAAGCATATTAGAGTGAAGATGGATTATGAGAAAAGACTGGCAGCCAACAGAAAGGGGATCCCAAAGTCTTCTATAGGCATATAAATAGTAAAAGGTTAGTAAAAGGAGGAGTAGGGCCGATTAGGTCCGAAAAGGGAATTTACAGCTTGATGAAGGGGCTATGGCTGAGGTATTAATTGAATACTTTGCATCCGTCTTTACCAAGGAGGTAGATGCTACCCAGGCCATGCTGCCAGATGAGGAAACTCTGTCACTAGAAGAGTTCAAAATTGCTAAGGAGGAAGTGTGGAATAGACTGTCAGTACTTAAAGTTGACAAGGCACCGGGGACCAGAGGAGATGCATCCAAGGATATTGAAGGGAGTGAGAGTGGAAATTGCAGGGGCACTGGCAATAATCTTTCAGTCTTCCGTAGATTCAGGGGTGATGCCAGAGGACTGGAGAATTGCAAATATTATGATAAAAGCAAAAAACTGCGGATGCTGGAAATTCAAAACAAAAATAAAAATACCTGGAAAAACTCAGCAGGTCTGACAGCACCTGCGGAGAGGAATACAGTTAATGTTTCGAGTCCGAATGACTCTTCAACAAAACTAAGGAAAAATAGAAGAGATGAAATATAAGCTGGTTTAAGGGGGCTGGGACAAGTAGAGCTGGATAGAGGGCCAGTGATAGGTGGAAATAGCCAAAAGATGTCATAGACTAAAGGACAAAGCGGTGTTGACGGTGGTGATATTAGCTAAGTAATGTGCTATTAGGTGACATTAAGCGTAGAAAGCAGGACGAGCACGGTACAGATAGCCCTAGTGGGGGTGGGGTGGGGGGAAGGGATCGAAAGAGGCTAAAAGGTAGAGATAAAACAATGGATGGAAATACATTTAAAAATACTGGAAATAATTGGGAAAAGAAAAAAATATATAAATTATTGGAAAAAAGGGGGATCGGAAAGGGCGTGGGGATGGAGGAGAGGGTTCATGATCTAAAATTATTGATCTCAATATTCAGTCCGGAAGGCTGTAAAGTGCCTAGTTCGAAGATGAGGGGCTGTTCCTCCAGTTTGCGTTGAGCTTCACTGGAACATTGCAGCAGGCCATGGACGGACATGTGGGCATGAGAGCAGGGTGGAGTGTTGAAATGGCAAGCGACAGGGAGGTCTGGGTCATGCTTGCGGACAGACCGAAGGTGTTCCGCAAAGTGGTCACCCTGTCTGCGTTTGGTCTCTCCAATGTAGAGGAAACCGCATTGGGAGCAGCGACTGCAGTAGACTAAATTGAGGGAAGTGCAAGTGAAATGCTGCTTCACTTGAAAGGAGTGTTTGGGCTCTTGGACGGTGAGGAGAGGGGAATTAAAGGGGCAGGTGTTGCACCTTCTGCGGTTGCATGGGAAGGTGCCGTGGGAGGGGGTTGAGGTGTAGGGGGTGATGGAGGAGTGAACCAAGGTGTCCATGGATACGAAATTGGTTGAAAAATAGGAAGCCGAGAGTAATGGTCAATGGATATTTTTCTAGCTGGAGGAAGGTTTGTAGCGGAGTTCCCCAGGGGTCGGTACTGAGGCCCTTGCTTTTCCTGGTCTATATTAATGATCTAGATCTTGGTGTGCAGGGGACAATTTGAATATCTGCAAATAATTCGATGATTGGGAGTGTTGCAAGGAGGACAGTGCAGAACTTCAAAAGCACACAGACAAGTTGGTGGAGTGGGCAGATAGCTGGCAGGTGAAGTTCAGTGTGGAGAAGAGTGAGGTGATGCATTTTGGTAGGAAGAACATGGACAGACGACACTAAATAAGGGGTGAAATTTTGAAGGGGTTGCAGGAGCAGAAGACCAGTGTGTATATGCATAGATCATTGAAGGATTATGGCAGGACTGGTGAAGAGAGCAGTTAATAAAGCATAAATAAGCCTTTTCTGTAACCTCTTCAAACAGCTCCAGCAAGTTAGTTAAACGATTTCCCCATTTAGAAATCCATGCTGGCTCTTCTTTATCAACCCATATTTTTCCATGTGGCTACTAATTCCATCCAGAATAATTGTTTCTAGAATCTTGCCCACCACTGAAGTTAAACTGACTGGTTTGTAATTGCTGGGCTTATCTTTACAATCCTGGGCTTTATTAATAGGGGCATAGAGTACAAGAGCAGGGAGGTTATGCTGAATTTATATAAGACAATTGTTGGACCTCAGCTGGAGTATTGTGTACAGTTCTGGGTGCCACATTATAGGAAGGATGTGAACACATTGGAGAGAATGCAGATGAGGTTTCCAAGAATGGTTCCAGGAATGAGAAACTTCAGCTATGAGGATAGATTGGAGAGGTTGGACTGTTCCCCCTTGGAGAGAAGAAGGCTAAGAGGAGATTTGATAGAAATGCTCAAAATCATGAGGGGTCTGGACAGAGTAGATAGGGAGAAGCTGTTCCCATTCGTAAAAGGATCAAGAACGAGAGGGCACAGATTTAAAGTGATTTGCAAAAGAAGCAAATGTGACGTGAGAAAAAACTTTTCCACACAGCGAGTGGTTCGGGTCTGGAATTTACTGCCTGTCATTAGAAGACTATTTAAATAGAAACAATGTGCAGGGGTACGGGGAAAAGGCAGGGCAATGGCACCATGTCATAATGCTCATTTGGAGCGTAGACATGATGAGACAAATGGACTCCTTCTGTGCCGTTGAAATTCTGTGATTCTGTGATTCATTTATTGCATTTTTCTAATTCCAGAATACTGAGGTGAGGAGATTATTGGTTTTCTTTGACATTAACGTACATAGCATCAACTTATTTCTATTCTATAGATATACAATGCATTTCCCTTCTTGGGATTCCTTCCTGGATATCTCTCTCAATTTTTCTCCAACACCAAGCAGAATATTGCTTTCTTCAAGAACCTCTTCAACGAAAACTATCGGGAACCGAATGCGAATGACCTGAGGAGTTTTATTGAGGCGTTCGTGTTGAGACAACAGCAGGTAGAAACTCCATTCCCCTCTTAAGAAGTACTGTAGATTTTCTATAGGCTATGTTTGTTTTTTTTTGGTGCGAGAAAAGGCAACTTCGTTCAACTGGCATGACATGATGGGCTGAATGGCCACCTGTGGTGTAATTCCATGTAAATGGTTTGAAAAGAGTCACACTTTTAAAAAGAAAGAGCTGTCATTTGCATTGTGCCTTTCAGAACCCCAGAATGTCCCAAAGCACATTATAGCCAATTAAGTGCTTTTGAAGTGCAGTCATTGTTTGTGATGTGGATTCAACCAACATCACTAAAAGAGATTACCTAGTCATTACCACATTGCAAGTTGTGGGTGTTTGCCCTGCTTAAAGTGACTGCCTGTTTCCTACATTATAACAGTGACTGCACTCAGAAAACACTTTATTAGCTGTAAAACGCTTTGGGACATCCTAAGGACACGAAAGGCAATGGAAGTGCACCAGGGAGAACTCCCCTTCTTTTCATTGTAATGCATCCACCTGGGAGAACAAGACTGGGCCTCGTTTTAACATCTTATCTGAAAGTGACACCTCTGACAGCGCAGCATACCCTCAGTACCACACTGGAGTAATCCCTCTGCTGCCTCTTATTCCTGGCCCCTTTTCTGTGCTGCATTTCCCTGTAATCAATATTTCAGGTTAATTCTGTATCACATGCCGTATTCTACAGATTCCAATCCCAATTCTGAGTTCTTGTGGTGTTAATTCTTGTAGGAATCGGACAATCCCAATTCATACTTTCATGAAAACAACTTAACATACACCACAACCAACCTGTTTGCTGCAGGGATGGAGACCACCTCGACCACAATTCGCTGGGGAATGCTCCTGATGATGAAATATCCAGAGATTCAGAGTAAGTAGCAGTTGGATTGATTCCTCGCTGGAGCTGATCTTGTTGTATCATTTTGTATGCTTCATATTCCTGGATTACCCTGGGTGTGATTTTGAACTTGCCTGAATAAAGCTATAACTGTATTTCCAATCATTTTAAAAATGTAAAAGCAAAATACTGTGGATGCTGGAAATCTGAAACAAAAACAAAAATAACTGGAAAAACTCAGCAGGTCTGACAGCATCTGCGGAGAGGAACACAGTTATTGTTTCGAGTCCGAATGATGAAGAGTCATTCAGACTCGAACGATTACCAGGGTTCCTCTCCACAGATGCTGTCAAACCTGCTGAGGTTTTGCAGCTATTTTTATTTTAAAAATGTGCTTGGTTTGCAGAAAAAGTTCTTGAGGAAATTATCAGTGTTATTGGATCAGAACGATCTCCCAGAGCTGAAGATAGGAAAAATATGCCATACACTGATGCAGTGATCCACGAAATCCAGAGGTTTAGTGACATTTTGCCACTGAACATCACACGTGAAACCACAGTGGACTTCAACTTCAAAGGATTCTTCATTCCAAAGGTACCCTAGGGGAAGTATGGCCACAACTGGGGCCTAATATTCTGAAATTTAATAGGGGTCGGGAAAGGGGTGGGGTAGGGGAGAAAGTGAGCTCTCAAGGTTGTATCTAATTGCATTGTGCACCATTAGGGAATAAGTGGATGGCTCTCATAACTTATATGTACCAACTTATATATAATCCTTTAATGTGGCGATGTCTGGGGTGTTTTATTATTAAAGTCGCATGTTGTTGTTAAGTTGGTAATGGAGAAAGAGCAGAGTGGGAATAATTGAACAACTCTTTCAAAGAGTTGCACAGGAACGATGGACTGAAAGGCTCTTTCTGTGTGAATAGTTTTGGTAATTTCTTTTGAATATAACAATGAAATCATATTGAAATGATATTTGAATATTTTAGGGAACCCATGTGATTCCATTGCTGTCCTCTGTGCTGAACGATAAAACCCAATGGGAAAAACCAAATGAGTTCAACCCGTCTCACTTTCTGGATGCTGAGGGCAAGTTTGTGACGAGAGATGCCTTCATGCCTTTCTCTGCAGGTAGCACAATTTATGAATTTTTGGATTATATATTGGTGGAATTTCCCCTCCCTTGCTGGGGAAAATAAAATGGAAATGTAGCATTAAGGAAATTGCATTTCTATTATCTTTTAGGAGGGTGGGGTGGTTGTGGGACTGCAAAGGAATGGGCTACTGTCAATGCAGAGTCTGACCCAATATCTATGCACATAATTTTGAAGAGGGTGAGTGAGCAATTCGGAGCTGGAATCTGGGCTAATTTGCCTTTTTCCTAAGACTGCCAGAAGCTGAGACCAGCTAATGAAACACAGACTGGGAATTAATGGAACTTCCATTGATTAAAAATACACCTTCACAATTTCAGGATATCATAAAGTGCATCACACCAATGTCATTGAATCTTAGTCAATATTGAAATGTAGGGACACTGCAGACCGTCCAAGATGAATGCAGGTCTCAGCAGGGGTTTAGTGCCAAATTTTGACTCCAAGAAAATATGTTGGCCATATCATTTCTAAGTCAACTATTACATTGTTTTCCTATGTATTAATCATTTGAGTCCCTAAACTTCAGTAAAACTATGCATTTTAAGTGAAAAATATTAGTGCCGATAGTCATTTTATTTCAAACCATGTGGTATTTTGAATCATTAGACATTAGTATAGCTAGAATTTCATTATGCAACAGTTTAATTGTTTAATACAAGCCTATTAAAACCATGAATTACAGAAAACTTTACTTATTTCTGATGGGGGATGGTATGTAGAGGGGAACTAATTTTCCAGATTTATATTAATAACCTAGACCTGGGTGTACAGGGCACAATTTCAAAATTTGAAAACAATGCAAGACTTGGAAGTATTGTGAACTGTGAGGAGGACAGTGATAGACTTCAAGAGGACAGGGGGGAGCTGTACAGGAGGGTTACTGCTGTGTTGCTGCTGCCGCACATTGACTCAGAGACATTGTGCAGCAGCAGCATGAGGGTCGGGACCCTGGGCCCGGCCTTTCCTCCGCCACCTCTTAATCTCCCCAGGCTCCGGATTCACAGCCACACCGCGAGCTCCGGACATTCCAGTCAACTCTTAACATCCGGCCTGAACTCAAACTCCAGAGCCTCGAGTCTAAACTTGCCCTTGTGCCCCACATAATAACACAGGTAGAAACCATTCGACATGGTCCCTGCACTGGCAGCCTCTGGGTCACAAATCACACAGCCCCACGTGGTTGCGAGGGGATATTCGTGCAGTTTTGATTGTTGCCATCAATGAGCCCTGCATGTGTTACTCCTGGAAACAAGTAGCTTCAATATTGGAGGCAGTGAGGATTCAAATCAATACCAATCTTACAGACTGAAAATCCAGCCAGACAATTGATTGGGTGGATTCCACTGAGATCAGTGGAAAGAAAAAATCAAGTGGGGCGTATGACGCATGGCCAATCAGCAAAGGGGAGTTTAATATCCAGCCTTTAACTAGGAGGTACCACAGGTGAAATAGGAGGTATTGGAAGTGGGGTAAGGCTGGAGCCGGAGATACAGAAAATGACAATGACTTCTCCTAGCTACTAATCTTCAGGGACTGATGGACATGCTCTGTTGGGAGCAGGGAAAAGGTGGTGTTCCATTTTCTGGCATCTCAATTGGGTGAAGCAAGGATATGTTGGCCATTCGCACCATATATGCCTCCTATAGGCGTGGCGAGTAGCTACCGTACTATATACGTGCAATAGGTTACTGATGCATTCTCTCATGTCGCCTTTTATGCAAATGTACACTACTAATGTCAATCTGGTGTTTTATGACAAAAAAATCATCCAGCATTTGCTAATGGTGAATTAGTCAGGACAATCCTATCATTCAGTTTGCCACATCTTAAGGATGTGTAAATTTTGTGTGAGAACTAAGAAAACTGAGAGCAGATAAAGACAAGCTTCAGTTTTTCCACGCTCATATTTCTTGTTGAACCCCCAGATTTGTTTATTACGCAATACATTTAAGAGATTTTAGTTTCTCTGAATTTTCAGCCTTAAAACGATTTGAATAGATGTTTCACCACTTTACATTTTACACTGCCCTCCTTCTGCACCTGTTACCGTTCTCATGTTGGTTTTAAAATTCACAACTGACCTCCAGAATTTATACAAATGCTTCCTTCGTGAGTGATTTGACTTCCTTATCGATGTTTTGTATTGTTGTCAGGCAAGAGAGACTGGATTTGGACAAGCTCAGTTGATCCAAGAGCTCTTTGAGTTAAGGGAAGGCGTCTAAACCGCAGGCATCGGTGGTAACTATTTGTTACGGTCCCTATGAATCATGCAGGGACGCAGATTGGTGGGTTACAGGACTAGCCATTAAAGCTTTAAAGGTGCTCCAGCAGCGCTGCACCCTTGGGTCGTGGAGGTCAGAGCTGACTGGAATCGTACCTCTTCTAAGTTGATTGGGGCTGTGCCGTAGGTTTCTTCTTTCTCCTGATATCGCTTCCTGAGCTCCGGAAGGGTTTCCTCTTGTATCTCTTCACTATGCATGCTCATCTCACCTCAGTGGTTGGCCAGCAGATGTGTAATCAGTCCTTCATTGGCAAACTTTAACTCTTACTATGCTGGCAGAGATCCCACCCACAGGCAGGTCCTATGATCAGAACTATCTCCAACCAAGGTTAATGGCAGTGGGAACTGTTGCACCAGCTTCCTGTCCTGGCAGATGATCAGCCTCTGAAGAGATTGAAGAAGTTCTTGTATTCATTACATTCCTATTACACAGATAGTATATTGAACTGTGTGAAACCAAAGCTACCAACTGTCCAATTATGCCCATAGATTGTGACATTAACACTTCTTGCAGCGAACATACTGCTTCTAACATTTTTTCTACTGTAGTCCTTAAAGGCTTGAACCCACAAGCCCCGGTGTTTGAGAGGTGATTGTGCTGCCCACTGAGCTCTGGCTGGCGCCTTAAATCATTAAGAAATTTATTTTAAATTTGAACAGACATGTAGACTGGTCGCAGGACTTCAAGGCATGTTTGTTTGGATACTGCCGTATAGAACAGCAATGCAACATTGGCTAGTTTAAAAATCATTCTGAATAACTTTGTTTCTTTGAAGAGCAGCTTTGAAATTTTTGCAATTGTTTTCTTTTTGCAGGTCGGAGGGCCTGTGTTGGTGAGACCCTGGCTAAGATGGAACTGTTCCTGTTCATTACTGCTCTGTTACAAACATTTAAGTTTCAAGTTCCACCGAATGTCGGTGAATTGGGGCTCGAGTCTGGTGTGGGATTTACTTCATACCCCAAGTACCCCTATGTTTGTGCTGTCCGCCGCTGATGTAAACACCTCGTTCATGATTTACCTGATTTTCCTTTGCTCAACTTCCTTAATCACTTCTAGAAATGTGTGTGCGTGTGTTTTTTTACACAGTGGCTGTTATGTTTGTCATTGTGCTGAGTCCTGCTAGTGAGGTTTACACACCGTTCACAAAACACTCTGTCCCGAATGGCCTCCTTCTGCACTGTAAAGATTCTTTGATTCTGTAATGCACAAAGAGGCCGGAATGTTCAGTAAAGTGAGATACACCAGGAATTGTGAATTCCAAAATTTGCTGGATGACTTATCCTGTCACCTCCCGCCTTCCCTCATTTGCATCACACAAACAACATCTGACCGTTAGTTATGTTACACTGGATTTGCTGATTAATTGCCCATTGACCGCAGTGAAGAAAGTATCTGTTCAAACTTAAACTGGAGGGATTCATCTAGGGAGCAGGGCGTTTAACAGTGAATTGGGGTGGGTGGGGATCCATGTTATTAAAGGTGTTTTTGCTAATTATGAGTGATGGATGAGTGCCACTTTTGGTGAAATTATTACCCTCTCGTTTATAAACATAATTATGCTTTAACTACACCGATCATTAAGGATAAATCAGCCCGACCCTCCACCCATATGCCGCTTTGTTTAATACACAATAGTGTGCAGTTATCTGGCTGTTCGAAGAGAAAAGATCACTCTTCCATGTGAATGTTAAGGTGAATGGATGTATTCCTGGAGGCTTCATCATGTGACCTCTCACCTCTAACTAACCCGCCCCCATGCCGCTGCCATTGATTGCCCAACATGTCCATTCTCACAGAGCCCTGCCAATTAGTGGACTCCAGCCTCTTTAGCCTTTTATCCCCATCACCTACACTTTTATATCTGATCAATTATTCAAAGAATGAAAAAGGGACACAAATTTTTGATGCTCCTATGATTTTTCTCTGGGTTGGTCCTAGAAGTGTCGTGGACATTAATCTTGAATCCATGGATACACCAGAGCGGTCACTGAGTAGAGTAATTACAGCAAGGAAGTTGTCCATTCGGCCCATTGAATTCATGCTGGCTTTATGCAGATTAATCCACTCAGTCCCATTCTATCGCTCTATCCACGTAGCCCTATAAGTTTATTTTTCTTAAGTGCCCATCCAGTTTCCTTCTCAAAGCATTGATTTGTCTCTGCTCCCATCAACCTTGTATGCAGCAAGTTCCAGGTGATTACCACTCGCTGGGTACAAACGTTCTTCCTCATCCTGCACCACTTGCCCAAAACCTTAACTATGTCTCCCTCCTAGTCCTTGTATCATTGACTAATGGGAACAGTTTTTCCTTGTCCATCTTATCTAAACTTGCCATGTACATCTCTATCTCTATCAATCTCTGCTCAGTTTCTTTGCTCCAACGAGAATAAATACAACTTCTCCAAACTAACCTTGTTGCAAAAATCTATCCTCCCTGGAACCATTCTGGTAAATCTCCTCTCCACCATCTTAAGAAGCTTCACATCCTTCCTAAAGTGCGGTGACCAGAACTGGATGCAAGAAATACCCTAGTTGAAGCCTAAGCTGAGCTGAAAATGATTCCCTGTTTTTGTACTCAATCCCTCTATTTATGAAGCCCAAGATTCTGTGTGCTTTACGAATTACTCTCTCAATATGTCCTCCTGTCTTCAAAGATCTATGCACAGGAATGCCAGGTCTCCCTGACCCTGTACACTCAATAGAGCCATTAAATTTATATTGTCTCTCTCTATCCCTTCTGCCAAAGTGAACACCTCAGGATTCTCTGTATTAAATCTCATAAGGATCTTCAATATTGACGCAATAGGAATCCAATTATTAATCAAATGGGCTTTCTACAAAAAGAATTAACACCTACCTTTTTACAGGTTTTTTGCAGCAGCTTTCGGGTCTCAGAGAGCAGTTTGTTTTGCCACGCCCACAAAAAAATCATGAAGATTTGAAGGTGCCTCTCAGCTGTCAGTCCGAGCTCCACGACAGTCATTGGTGCCTCAGAGTTCCTGACCCCAAAATCTCATCTCACGATCCCACTGGGGGGTTGCGATCTACAAGTTAAGACGCACTGATGCAAGGGTCTTTATGTGTGGAGGGTAAATTTTCATTATGAAGTCCTCTCAGCAGCCACTTGGAAACTGCAATCTTACAGTCCAGTTTTAAAATATGCTCAAGAGGAGATTTAAAAATTCTCAAAAATTTCTGTCTTTTGGATATGACATCAAACCAAGACCCAAACTGCCTGCTTGGGTGGATGTAAAAGAACCTAGGCTCAATTTTGAAGAAGAGGAGGGCAGTTCTCCTCAGTGTCATGGCCAATATTTATCTCCTAATTAGAATCACAAAAACATTATCCAACCATTATCACATTGCTGTTTGTGGAATCTTACTGTGTACAAATTGGCTGCCGTGTTTTTGACACTACAACAGTAGCTGCACTTCAATAGTACTTCATTGGCTGTAAGACACTTTGAGATGTCTGATGGTCATGAAAAGTCTATATAAATGCAAGTCCTCTCTTAAAGCTTTTTAATCATGTTTGCAAGAAACCCCCACAAGTGTTAGTCTAGAGGAGGCTATTCCATCAGTTTTTTAAACTGAAACATTTAGCTGAGACTCAGACAGCCCGAACAGAACTGTGCATACTCACGGATATAAACATGCTTTTCCACGTGGACCAGATCTGTATGCATAGTGCAAATTAAATGAACTGCTTTCATCTGCATTAGCCATTACTGTTGGCTATTTGAAATTAGGAACCTGTCTGGATCTCCACCTTCTTTCCCCCAATGAAAGTATCTCCAAATCGGAATTTGCTTTTCCTGACAGATGCATGGAATCTCCTTTACTTGATAACTCTTTGCCTTGCTATTATTTGAAATGCAAAATCCATGAGAGAAATAACAGAAAAATGTGAGCTGTGTGAATGCTTAAAGCAGAATACAAAAGGGGGAGGGAAGTGTTGAAAAGTTGGCAAAGTGGAACAGATCACAGTGGCCTTGTAGTGTGCTGGAAGTCAAAGGCAGGAAAGCACCTTGCCAGTTCTATATCAATGAAGTATAGAGAAGCCCGGCACGAGTGTATAAGACAAGGCTGAGGTGTTTGCAACCATATTGAGCAAGAAGGGCCGAGTCGATGATCAATCTTGGCCTCCTTCTGAGGTCTCCACCATCACAGATACCAGTCTTCAGCCAATTCTATTCACTTCACTTGACATCAAGAAACAGCTGAAAGAACTGGATACAACACAGGCTATTGGCCCTTTAGTATAAGGGTCTGGCGCATATAGGGTAACATGGGACTGAGTACAGTACCGCCCACAAATTGATGTAAGAGAATACATTACTGACAGCTAGGAGTCCGTCTAGTGTTGGACAGAGCTGTGTGCACAAGCAAGCATGGAGACAGCTCCTATCTTGAACCCTTTATGTATAACACTATAGATAATAAATACATAGAGATAACCCACTTAAGGCTACAAAGACTTCATTAAGACCTACTGAACGGTATCCATAATTTTCCAGCTGTTGTATTGAAAACTTGTGCTCCAGAACCAGTGGCAGGGAGAAAAATCATGGGCCCTGGTGTTTCTCTTCTTTCCAGGCCCTTCATTCACTACTACCACCCCCCCACTGCCCCCCGCCCCGGCCACTCGCAACCCTCCCCCTCACTCATGCATGATATTTTTCCCCCTTTCAAGATTGACCAATCAATTCATCAAACTCACAGAAAAGTCCTAGTGAAATGATGACGCCTATTGTCAGCATCTAGTTACAGATATTGTCCGGTATAGATACAGCATGGGTCATTAATATTAAAAGCAGCAAAATTGTGATACAGTGTTAGTTTGTGTACACCCTTTTGGTGATTCGACTGCAACTATTAAACAAACCAGAGGATAAAACTTACTTTAACAGCACTGTGCAATATTGTTAATTTGGCAGGAAAATATCCCATTACTTATTTATAACACTGTGCAGACGATAACATTGATTTTGGTGACTGTCTTATCCCTCATTAACATGTTCTGTACATTGCACCATTTGGACCCGGTGACAGTAAATTCATACTTGTGTTTGAGGGTAAGATTAAATACTTGCAACCTAGATAAACTGTACAAGATATTTTTCATTCTGTCGAAGAATTAGAAGACTTTCTCCTGCTGGGTGCATATTATTCAATATAATTATTTCAGAAAAGGGATGTAATTGGATTCCATTTAATCAGTAATCTCACAGATTGAAAAAGATCAAATGACTCCTGAGCAACAAAGTGGAATGATTGAACAAGATAGGTCTTCACTGTCAGTGAGAAGCATTGGAGCCCTCAGATGTCTCTGCGTTAGACAACTTTTCAAAGGCCATAGGACAAAGGCTGAATGGTTCACAATTGTATCAGTGTTTTCTTGGACAGCAAGTGTGAAGGCTCTGCTGAGTGCTGCTTCTCACTACAATATACTTTCAATATCTAACATGTAACACAACTTTATCACAATATTTCAACCCTCGAAAAACTGATAAAAGCACCAAAATAAAGTGTGGGATAATAGGTAAGAAGACAAAAGGACAAGATGCAAGTCAATGGAAAAGACCGCTGAGAATTGTGCAGTGTAAAACAGGTTACTGATTCACTATCAGCCCTTTATGCATTCCTGTCCTGGTAATTTCACCCCACAAAGCCTGCTCACGGGAAACAATAAATGTAACTACAGCCTCTGTTCACAAGATAATTAAGGATGATAAAGGCCATCTATCCAGCTCGTCTCATCACCCAGAATGACATATGAACATATGTATTAGGAGCAGGAGTCAGTAATTTGGCCCCTCGAGCCTGCTCTGCCATTTGATAACATTGCCAACATTATACAAGTGACGACAACTCTAAAGTATTTAATTGGCTGTAAAGTGATTTGAGACATTATGAAAGGAAGAAATGTAGATTTTGTCTCCCTTTCATTAAACCTACATGCAGTGGGCAGAGAGACTGTAGTAATGGTGAAATTGGAGGCCCAATGCTAATTCTCTAAGGATAATTAATCACAGGGCAATCGACTTATGTTAGGAAAGTGGCTGTAAGGAAATCACTACATTTACAAAGTTATTCAATGCTGTAGCTAATACAACTTCACCATTCTGATTTCTCCGGTGCCAATGCACAATATACCATAAATGGCATCTGCCTGTTTTATGCTGATGACATCATTCCCCCGGATTTGTCACCAGGCATCTACCAGCAGTTCAGGAAAAACGTAGATTGAATTGTTGACCTGAATTTTTCAGAGAAGAATGATACATGGTACAAAAAATTTGGTGCGGCCTTAAGTCAGGAGCTGGATTGTTTCCCCTTCGCCCAGATGCTGTCATACAAATTGTGTTGTACATTGTGAATTTACAGCCTAAATTGAAAAATTAATTAATAATTAAGAAATTCCAACAAGCAAAAAAAGAGTGTGACTGCAATATCCTGAGAGAAATCATTTCTAGAAGCACTGAGGAGCATTTTCTCCCCATCGGGGGAACAGCGCAGGAGCAGGCATAGGCGGGTGCACAGCCGATCGCCGCCTGTGATAGGCTGCGCGCCGCCATTTTACGTGGTTAGTCCAAATAAGGCCGGCCCTGCATGATGTGCACCCGGAAGCGCTTAGCACTCCCTGTGTTGGCGAGGGGAGGAGGGAGAGTCAGGGCCTGCGCTCTTTCACCCCCGGACACCGACCAGAAGATTCAGGCCTCTAAGTCATAGGATTGGGTTTCTATAAAGAGCCTTTATGGTGATAGCCCTTTATGCTGTTTCTCTGGGATTTTAATGGATTGTTTTGCCAAATTTACAATGGATTATTGGGAATTCTTCCCACAGAGAAATTTCCGTCCCACAGTGTGACCACCTTCAGCTAGATTTTAAACAGGAT
This sequence comes from Cetorhinus maximus, assembly GCF_964194155.1. Taxonomy (NCBI): domain Eukaryota; kingdom Metazoa; phylum Chordata; class Chondrichthyes; order Lamniformes; family Cetorhinidae; genus Cetorhinus; species Cetorhinus maximus. The sequence goes on from NC_135893.1 coordinate 88,858,261, forward strand.
GGTGCAGGGTGGGGTGAAGCTAGGATGTAGTAGAGATTTGTCAACCCTTTCTTTCAGCAATCTCTTAGTGACAAGTACAGATTTCATTCCAGATTTTGCAAGAGTAATAAAATGGGCGATAGTGAGCCAACGTCCTGTTTTCTAACACTCCTGGCTTTGAGTTCCTTACATTGGTTTTGATGAGGCCCAAGATTCTCAAGCCTCTGGTACATCAACACAGCATGTCATCAGAATTGTGCTTACTTTAGGACACAATGAAAATTTATGCTGTTGTTTATATGCTGGTTTAAATTCAAAAGAGAATTTGGCGAACTCTACAGTATTTAATTTTGTGGCACTAAATCTTAAAAGTGATATTGCCATCCCACCCCCCAATCTCCTCCCCCCTCACAGCCCCTATCCCTCCAATACCCAACCCCCACCACCCCACCCAACTGCCCCAACCTCCCTCTCCAACACCCCCCAACCTCATGCCACACCCCCCCGTCCCCCAAACCCTCTACCCACCCTCTAAGCTCCCCCAGCCCCCAGTTTTCCTCCCACCGCACCCCATCACCTCACCACAAAATCCCCCCACCCTCTTCCTCCCACCCCCATGCACCATCCAATTGGCTCTAAACTAATTCGAGATTTCATTTACCGTTTTTCAACCAAGAACACTCTCAGTTGTTGTGGTGCTGCTGCTGCTGCTGATCTTCAGGCAGCTTCATGTTTTTCTGGCAGGCTTTTCAAGAAAAGAAACGGAATCATGAAGCTACCTGAAGGTTGGAAGCAGCAGCGCAGCATATAGTGAAACGGAGCTGAAAAACTGGCTTTAAAAAAATCGGAACGGTCGGGCTGAAGGGCAACGAGAACACCATTTAAATTACCGAGCCTGGGCCCCTCCTAGCCCCCAGGCCCCAGTGTTTGGTACCATCTGCAACCCCTTCTCCAGAACTAGCTGCGTGCCTGGTCAAGCTGTTTCAGCACGGCTACAATAGTGGCATATACCCAACATTGTGGAAGGTTATCCAGGTATTGTTGATTATGTAAATTAAGGATATACAGGAGGAGGGCATACATTAGATGATTATTGGAGCACATATAAAGAGACACTTATTTACACTTGTAAGAAATGGTACTTTTCAGAATATTATAGAATTCTTATGGAGTTAGTACAAGTGTTTAGTAAAGGCTAACAAATGGCTCCAAGCATGAGGTAAAGTAAATGATGAGCTCAGGCTAAAGTGATGGACCGACGGGTGTGGTGACGCGTTGGGTACCGGGTCCTGCAGTCATTGGTCAGATCCAATCAGGATTGACATAGTATAAACAACCAGTCCCTAGAAATAAACTATATTAATGGGCGCCCAGAGGCAGGGGGTATTTCTTGTTGGGCAGCTGCCTTCTTTAGATGGAGGGAGACCAGGGAAGATGGAGGAAGTGTTGTGCTGGGGTGGGGAGCAGGACTGGGCAAGTTTACACTTTGGTTAGAGAGCAGGAGACTGCTGCCAAAAGCTACAGACATCAGCAGTCACTCTGTGCCATCCATCTGTTTGCCCCATGGGATCAGCAACTTGCTCTCACCTGTCATGGATGAAATACTTTTCCTATCTATTTAGCTTATGCATCATATCTAAACTGCTGTTACTTAATAAACAACCTTAAAATTACTTATGAGTTCTTAATGACCTATTTTGGGAATCTGTGACTCCCTAACCTTAAAACTTACAAATTGGCATCACAAGTGGGATACACATTAGTCGAGGTAATACCATTATGCGATGAATTGTCCGAACCAGAATAACAGGGTTTTTGAAATGACACATGACAAGGAAGGTTCAGAAGGGGAAGGTAACTACACTGATCAGCCAGAACGTATTGTACTGGTCACCAGAGGCTTTAGTCTGGTAATGGGTGTTCCAGTTGTGGACTCATTCAATTGTGCTGTATTAGACAGTGAGTACATGCCCACATTATGTGGAGTGGATTGGTTAAACTGTTACCTGGATTCTCTAAATAGTAAAGACCGAACTAAGGTTAAGGAATATGAAAGTTCTACTTACATCAGGTTCATGGACAATAACACTAGTTAAAGTAACTAGAGAGAGTGGTGATTCCGTGTATAATACCCAGGGTGAACCATTTTATCAGGACAGGTGTAGTATCCAGTTAACTACTCTTACTGTTGAGTAAGCTGTCTATGATAAAGGCTCGATGAAATTAGATACAGAACACAATAAGGCAATTGTTTTTAGAAAATCTGTAGATTTACAGTTTACACAATTGGGACATTATTGTGTCCCTTTAACAAGACCTAACATTTCTAATCTTAATGTTAAGGAAGTCTTGATGACACCAGGGGTTATGAGTTTAAAGGGAAAAAGGCAAATTGTTTTCAAACTACATCAGCAGTTTTCCCATCCATCTTGTATGGGGTTAAAAATTCTACTAAAGGGGGCAGGGTCAATGGATGATGAATATACTAAACTTATAGGAGAGAAATGCGATATAGGTTAAAAAGAAAAATAGGAGGACACCATCACAGCCCGTACTGAGTCTCCCATTAGCAAGAGACTTTAATGAAATAGCAGCAATGGACTTGAAGCTATGGGATAAGGACAAAAACATTTTTCTCTTACGCTTCATAGGTAGGGCAACTAGCTTCTGTCTCTCAACAATGATATATAGTTAAGACTAAAAGGTAATTGTGGACAAGATAATGGAAAAATAGATAGGAACAGGACTGGGTGCACTGGTTTAATTCCTAACTGACAATAGGCAATGGCGGGGGGGAAGGTGTTTTCCAACGATGAATTTAAAAGTATGTGTGAAAATACGGACATCGTAATAATGAACACAGCAGTGGAAAGTCCCTATAGTAATGGGTTTTGTGAAAGAAATCACACAGTAATTCATGAAATGCATCACAAGATCTTACCTGACCAACTGAGCTGTAAACTGACATCTGCCCCGGTGTGGGCAGTCCAGGTGAAGAATTCACTTCCAATGGTTGGGGTTTGGAGGCCCTATCAATTAGTTTATGGGAGAAATTTAAAAATACCTTTGGTGATGTGGGATTATCCCCTGGATTTAGAAAGGACTATGATTAGTACATTTTTTTCTGAGCACTTGAATGCCCTGCAAGCAGGGAGAGAAGGGTATTTATCAAGGCTGAAGTTTCAGAGAAAATTTGGCACGCCTTACAGCACTGCACAAGGCCATCAGAAAGAAATTCTGATCCAGGGGACATGGTATATTACAAAAGAGAAGGGCAGAGTGGAAAGGCCCAGGTAAGGTTATAGGCAGTGGTGGAAAAACAGTCCATGACTTCTTCGTCAATCTCTCCTGAGCTGTCACCTATCCCTGACCTTCTATCTTGTTCCACCTGCTCCACCAACCTGTATAAAACCTTCACATTTCCACTTCTCTTGAGCTCTGAAGAAGAGTCATATGGCCCAAACACTCCTTTCAAGTGAAACAGCGTTTCACTTGCACTTCCCTCAATTTAGTCTACTGCATTTGCTGCTCCCAATGCGGTTTCCTCTACATTGGAGAGACCAAACGCAGACTGGGTGACCACTTTGCAGAACACCTTCGGTCTGTCCACAAGCATGGCCCAGACCTCCCTGTCGCTTGCCATTTCAACACTCCACCCTGCTCTCATGCCCACATGTCCGTCCTTGGCCTGCTGCAATGTTCCAGTGAAGCTCAACGCAAACTGGAGGAACAGCACCTCATCTTCCGACTAGACACTTTACATCCTTCCTGACTGAATATTGAGTTCAACAATTTTAGATCATGAACTCTCTCCTCCATCCCCACCCCATTTCCAATTCCCCCCCCTTTTTTTCCCCAATAATTTATATAGATTTTTCTTTTTCCACCTACTTCCATTATTTTTAAATGTATTTCCATCCATTGTTTTATCTCTACTTTTTAGCTTTTTTTGATTCCTTCACCCCACCCCACCCCCACTAGGGCTATCTGTACCTTGCTTGTCTTGCTTTCTACCCTTTATTAGCACATTCCTCAGATAATATCACCACCTTCAACACCTCTTTGTCCTTTTGTCTGTGACATCTTTTGGTTATCTCCACCTATCACTGTCCCTCTATCCAGCTCTACTTGTCCCACCCCCCCTTAAACTAGCTTATATTTCACCTCTATTCTATTTTTACTTAGTTCTGTTGAAGGGTCATTCGGACTGAAACATTAACTGTGTTCCTCTCCACAGATGCTGCCAGACCTGCTGAGTTTTTCCAGGTATTTTTGTTTTTGTTCTGCTATAAACACCTTCTGCTATCTTACCTTAATGCCACAATCAGCACTTTCTTTAGCCCTTACCACTACCATTAACACTCCCTTCGTCTTTTGTCCATGACATCTTTGTCAACCTCTCCTTAGCTGTCACCTTTCCCTGACCTTCTATCTTGTTCCAGCTGCTCCACCGCCTCTTAAACAATGTAAAATTCATCATATTTCTACTTCTCTTTAGCTCTGAAGAAGAGTCACATGGACTCAAAACGTTAACTCTGTTTCTCTCTCCACAGATGCTGCCAGACCTGCTGAGTTTTTCCAGCATTTTCTGTTTTTATTATGGCAATCAAGCTGTTAGAGTATGTTTCTCAAGGCTAATTGGCACTAATTATATATTTACAGAGTCTGAACAGGTAATGGAAAGTGAAGAGGCACCATGCACTTCACATACACATTTATTGGACAATTACAAGTGGCAGATTATGGCAGATAAAGAGCTGAATGAATAGGAACAAAGTGATGCTGAAGCACAGGATAAGGCTATTTATCCCAAAGGACAACAATCAAAAGTTGGCACTAGAGTAACATATATGGCAATGGGGGCCGGTGAGTGAAGAGATGCCACCGGCAAATACAAACATTGGCTGGATGTGCAAGACCCAGAAGGTAAGACCCATGGATTGGCAAAATGAGATTAAGGTATGGAAGGCCAGAAAATGCAGGGTGAGTTCTGAAAGTGGACAGGGAAGTGATCACAGCCCTAGGAAAAGATCACTGACATGCAAAAGGGACTCTCATCATAGAAGGAAGAGATCGTGTAACAGTAGTCTAGAAAGAGATAGAAGGGTGAGTAGAGGTCATAGTTTGACAAGAACAAGGGCCATAGAACAGGCTAAGAATGCCACTAGAAGTAGAAGACCTTATGATCGAGATGTTTTCGTGGCTATTAACAAATTAGAAGATAAGTGAATAAATTTTCGAAGGAAGACTTGGTGATCAAGCTGTCAGAGTGGATTCCCCCACTGCAGGAAAAGTGAGCTTGAAGATTTTCTTGGCTCTTTTAGCAACATATTCCTGGGAATGTAAATCGATTGATATAAAAGCTATATTTTTGCAGGGTGAGAAGTTTCAAAGGGAAGTGTTTTTGAAACCACTTTAAAAAGCTGGCGATATAAAAGAAGGGAAACTGTGGAAATTAAACAAGTGTGTTTACGGGTTAAATGATGGATCAAGGGTGTGGTATTTCTCAGTTAGGTCCATCCTGTTGAAAACAGGTTGCATTCAGCTAAAAGCAGACCCAGCAATGTTCTATTGATATCACAAGGAGAAACTAACAAGCATCTTTATGATGCACATTGATGAATTTCTGCAGAAGCTAAGCGTTGGGTGATAGATAAAATAAAGATGGAATTCAACACTGGAAGTCAGGCTTTGTTACCTTTAAATATATAGGATTAGACGTTAAGCAAAATAAGTTGGGACTGACCTTCAATCAACAGTCTTATTTGGGAAATGTCAATTGCATTCCAATAAATCAGGCCAGGCCCTCACAAAAAGAAGACCCTGCAACCAAGGAAGAAACAGACCAGTTAAGAATTTTGATTGGACAGTTGAACTGGTTGTGCACTCAGACTAGAACTGATGCTAATTTTTAGATGTATTGGAACTGAGCACTATGATGAAACATGTTACAGTTGAGGAAGTTCTGACAGCAAATAAAACATTAAGGAAATTAAATTCAGGGAAATGATCACTCAATTTTCCAGCCTTGGGTGATCCAGAAGATATGAAATTAGTCATTTTTAGCGATGCTTCACATGCCTGGATGGATATTCTAGTAGAGCAGGGTTTATCATATTCCTGGTGAGAAAGAATAACAAATGTTGTCCATTCGCCTGGGAAGCAAAGAAAATAAAAAGAATAGTTAAAAGCGCCTTGCTGCAGAAACACTGGCTCTAGTAGAAGCAATAGATACGGGATTTTACTTATCAAACATTTTGAGGGAAATCCTATACAAGGGCATTTTAAAAAAAGTTTGCCCATTGGATGTTATGTGGATAACCATTCTCCGTGGGATAATGTACATTCAGCAAAGGGTGTGACTGGGTAAAGGTTAAGGATTGGCCTTGCTAGCATAAAAGAAATGTTAAAGAGAAAAGAGACTTCTAAGATAAGATGAGTTGACGCAAGTCACCAATTATATGGTTGTTTTGCAAAAAGGGGTGCTTGCTTGAAGAAATTGTTAGAGGTCCTAGAGGTGGGGAGTCTTGCATTAGGCTGGGTTATAGGAAATGTGGAAAATAATTTTTCTTTAATTTGTTTTTAAATTATTTCAGTGTGTTATACAGTTTATTGTTTATAGAAAGAAAGGAAAACTGTTAATAGTTTGATAATTATATTGTTTATATTGTTAAGATACACTGGTGAACGGCATTGTTTAAATAAGTACTTTGATCACATATAAATAGGGGACAGCTGGGGCACTGGGTGTGGGAGGAGAGGTACAAGGTTGAACAAAGTCAATAAATTCTCTCAGTAAAGAAAATCTCCATTCCTTGGTTTCGACTTCACCAACTGGCTTGGATTCTATTAACATCCAGCTTCACATAAATACTGATGGTGCAGCAAGAAATCCAGCAGTTTTTGAGAACTAAAACACAGCATGGTGGCAATTTGGACTAAAGGTTTTGCTTTTCAAAGACTTGGCCTTAACCATTTAGGCCGTTTGTTAACTTCTGAGAAAACCCCCTGAATTTTCATCCTCGAGGCGGGTAGCAGGAATCGGGAAAATTGCCAGCCTGCTCGTCTTGGGAGGAAGTGCCTACAAAGGTGGGATCTTCATTGCTAGGGGGCAGGTGCGGGCTGGAGCCAGGCCAGACTTGGGAACAAGTTTGGAGGCAACCACGGGGGATTCCAGGTGCAAAAGTGGGCTTTTTAAAAGGCCCACTTTGGTGTAGTGGGACCTTGTCCCAGTTAAATAAAAACAGAATGGCCCTCCATCTCTCACCCCTCAGACCCACTCATCCTCCAAACACTCCCCAAGCCCCATCCATGCTGCCTCATGTTCCCCACCTACTCCCTATGAACCCTCATGCTCCCTATGCCAAGCTATGCCCTTCCACTCAGGGCTTGCCAGTCTCTCATGCACCTATTTCAAGCTCTGAACTTCCACCCACCACCATGGTCCCTCATGCCCCCAATGTCAAGCGATAGCACTTCCATACCAGTGAGACAATATAAACGGGAGAGAACAAATGAACCCTATAGTGACAGTAATGTGTGTAAAAAAAAAACTTTTAATAAAGTAATTCATTCATAACTTTTTACATGTTAAAAAAAGTCATTTCACTTAGAAGGCAATAAAAATGTCAATCACCCCGACCTTTTGAAGTATCAACAACAACAACCAATTCTTATGGAATAAGCAGGCAGAGCATGAAGCCACTTGGCAGAGAAATTATTTCTCTTTTCTTTCTGGAAAAACACAAACAGTACTTATCTATACAAATGTCTAATAAAGGGAGAATTAGATAGTTGGATGGAATTTGCAGTTTATTCTGAAATATCTAATAGGGACACCAGCCTTGTCAAATGCATGAACGGTCACTCGACCTGAAACATTAACTCCATTCCTCCTCAGATGCTGCCTGACCTGCTGAATTTTCCCAGCATTTTTTGTTTTTATTTCAGATTTCCAGCATCTGCAGTATTTTGCTTTTGTTTTCGCACACAGGAAAATGGCTGCTGGAGCCCAATCACTTCAGCTCCAGGGCATCGCTGTAGGAATTCCTCAGGGTAGTGTCTGAGGCCCAAGCACTTCAGTGGCTCCATTAATGACCTTCCCTCCAACATAAAGTCAGAAGTGGGAATTCTCATTGATGATTGCATAATGTTCAGTTCCATTTGAAACTCCCCAGATAATACATGCAGCAAGATCTCAACAACACTTAAGCTTGGGCTGATAGTAGCACTTTTACCACACAAGTACCAGGTAATGACCATCTTCAACAAGATTAAGTGTAACCACCTCCCCATGACATACAATGGCATTACCATCATTGACTCCCTCACAATCAACATCCTGGAGGTTATCTTTGACTATTAAATGTTACAGCCATATAAATATGATGTTTACAAGAGCAGTTAAAAGTCTTTCTGCCCTGTAACAAGTGACTCACCTCCTGACTCCCCAAAGCCTATTCACATCTACAAGGCACAAGACAGGGATGTGATGGAATACTCTCCATTTGCCAGGATGAGTGCAACTCCAACAACACTCAAAAAGCTTGACACCATCTAGGACAAAACAGCCCACTTGATTGACATCCCGCCCACCACTTTGAACATTCAATCCCTCCACCTCCAGTGCACAGTGGCAGCCATGTGTACCTTAAACCCACTTAAAGCCCACTTGATTGACATCCCGCCCACCACCTTAAACATTCAATCCCTCTACCTCCAGTGCACAGTGGCAGCAATCCGTACAACGTGTACTACAGTAATTTGCTATGACTTCTTCCACAGCACCTTCCAAACCAATGACCACTACCACTAGAAGTTTCAGGGCTTCAGACACATGGGATTTGACGAATGGACTCTTGTAGAAGCCTGCACATGACTTTAATGTGGGGACCTTGGGCACTAGCATTGTCCACACGCTCTTGACAGGTTGGCGATCAGATTTTGGTGACCTGTGGAGCCACGCTGACCGGGACCACCTTGCCGCCAAATCCTGTTTCCAACTTCACTTTCACTTTGATGAAGGTAAAAGGGAACCAGATTCTTACAGTAAATGGGAAACCTGTTTGGTACCTGTTTAGCGCCTTGAGAAGTTCATTTCTGCGCTAAAGGCACTATATGAATGCAAATTGTTGACACTGAAAACGAACCAGAGAGCAGCTGATTTCTCCCCAGAGGCAATGCTGGTAAATTGTCGTCATGTTGGGCAGGGAAAGAAACTGGGTGTAGTGTTGTTCCCTGTATTCCTACAACTCTCCACCACTTTGGCTGTTTGATGTGCCTGCTATAGCTGAATAGCTGAAGGTACATGGCAGCTGTAAGAGGTTGGTTTGAGCTGGCACCTTTGTAAAGTGTGGAAGGGTGAGGTGGGGTTTGTGTAAATGTTAGTCATAAGTCCTGAGAGCTAATGAGAAAGGGCATTGTGCTGCATTGAGCAGTGTGAGAGGTGTGGTGAATACGAGGTATCATATGAAGATACATTCACTAATGTTAACCACACAGAGGAGGCCATTAAATTCTTCCAGCACAGAAGCCAGGTTCTCAGGGTCTGACTCCAGGCATTAACCTCCCTTGCTACCTACACCTATACCCTTTGGAGGATTTGCATCCTCCCCCTACCCCTCCGTGGCAACATGGCCTCTCTCCTCTGTTCAGTACCATGACTAATGCTTCCAGTAGTATATTAGTAAAGCTGGGAGGTATTGCACAGCCCTGGTATTTCATTTCTTTTCTACAGAATTGCAGCAATAGCAGCCTTCTGTGATTCAGTGCAGCGCCCTGCTAAGAGGGAGAGACTGCCTTTAAGAGCTAGACACTAGCTGCAACATGTGCTAGCCTCATACAGTCTTCAGAGCCCTGCTGAACATGTGGCTGGCCAGCAGCTTGTGTTGTGCTGAGCTGTACGCTGAAATTATAGTAATAAGGAGCTAGCACAGAGTTTGCATGTTCTGTGCTTCAACGTCAATGGGCCTGGGCAGAATACAAAAAGATAACATAAGAACAAAAAAACTAGGTGCTGGAGTACATCATTGGGCCTGTCAAAACTGCTCCACTAGTAAATAAAATTATGGCTAATCTTCCACCTCAACTGCACCTTCCTGCACTATCCCCATATCCCTCAATTCCCTTAGTATCCAAAAATCTGTCAACCTGACTTGAACATACTTCATTCTTGGGCATTTACAGATCACTGCAGTGAAGAATTCCAAAGATTCACAAGCCTTTGAGTGAAGAAATTTCTCCTTATCTCGGTCCTGAATGTCTGACCACTTATTCTGAGACTGCAACCCTGTGTTCTTGATTTTGCAGCCAGGGGAAACATTTTCTCATCAGCGACCCTGTCGAATCCCGTAAGATTTTGTATATGATTAACTTGGATCGCCTCATTCTTCAAAACTCCAGGGCATATTTCATTAGTTTAATTAATCTCATAAAACAACCCCCTCTCCCAGGAATCACACCCCACACCCAGAAATGGGAGCTGGTGAATTTTTAGCCCTAAAAATACTAATGGAAAGAAATGCAGGGATAGTTTGAAATTTAAATCCTTTTTAAAAATATACCACCAGACCCACCTGTGAAAGAAAACCAATCAATTTGTGATGGGTCTTTCTGACCTGGGACTAGTTAATAATCTCAGGAGTTTACAGACAACAACTACCACTTGGCCACAGAGAGGACTGTATTGGTGACTTTAAAGGATAAACAGGTAAGAAGCATAGCACAATAATAGACCAGATCCCACATAACCCATGGGAAACATCACAAGTGATGCAGTAGCTATTATCAAATATTTTGACTGAAATAAACATTGAATTGATCTGACGTATTTTGGATATCTGATAGTTTAATTGTATAGATGTATATTATTGAGAGAAGCAACACACAACATGCTGTGTAAAAATTTGACTTAATTAGTCATGCAAATCTGTTCCTTTTGTTCTAGCTATCTGAGAAGTACGGCACAGTTTTCAGCATCAAGCTAGGACCCAGAAATGTGGTGGTGCTGACCGGCTATGAGGCAGTGAAGGATGCACTTGTCAACCATGCAGAGGAATTTGGTGAAAGAGCACGCGTCCCAATATTTGAGTCAGTTTCAAAGGGACATGGTAATTCTCACCTTTAACTTTGTTATTGTAAAACCTGTAAGATAAATTCTAGTTGCATTCTGTCCTGGTTCAGATAATTAATCATTTTCAGAGTTTAGCCAAAGTTGATTTTTCTAAAGGTTAACATTTTAAAGAACTTTGAAAGATAAAAATGACCCTCTGAATAAGATTGATAATTAATTCCCTGTAACTTAAAAAAAAAACAATGTTGTAGGAATGCTTAGTAAATTCATATGCCATCCTATTTTGAAGAGGTGTTAATATGTTTATTAACGCATGAAAGAATTGCTGTTAGCATTGGGAACATAAGAACAGGAGGAGGTGACTTAAACTCTCAAACCTGTTCTAACACTCAGAAACCATAGCTGATATGACCTAACTCCAAAACAAAAACAAAAACAGAAATACCTGGAAAAACACTGCAGGTCTGGCAGCATCGGTGGAGAAGAGCACAGTTGACGTTTTGAGTCCTCATGACCCTTCAACAGAACTAAGTAAAAATAGGAAAGGGGTGAAATATAAGCTGGTTTAAGGAGGGGGAGGTGGTGTTGGGACAAGAAGAGCTAGGTAAAAGGCCAGTGATAGGTGGAGATAACCAAAAGATGTAACAAGGCAAAAGAGAGATATGAAAATCTTGACGGAGAGTAGGGCAAAACCTTTTCAAGGTAGGCATTCCTTGAAGAGAAGTGGCAGTCAATTAAACACAGAGATAAAAGCAAAGAACTGCGGATGCAGGAAATCCAAAACAAAAACAAAAACAGAAATACCTGGAAAAACTCCATATACCCACCTTTGCCCTAAATTTCTTATTACCTTTGGTTAACAGAAACCTATTGATCTCTGATTTAAAATTAACAGATGACCCAGTGTCAACTGCCATTTGCATTAAATTAAGTTAGGCGAGGCTCATGTGGAGCACAAACACCAGCCAAGACCAGTTGGGCAACTGTCCTGTTTCTGTGCTGTAAATTCAAGATAGGTTTGTGCCTACACACAGGGTGGAGTCATACAAATGTAATCCTAATTTTCACTGATAGTAACTTCTAGGCTTCCTACATTCAAGTTAGTTGACAACTGAAGAAGTAGTAACCTAAGATCTGTTAAATGCAAATATCTTTTGTTATATTTGAAGTTTTTATAACTTTTCAAAGAACTTTTTAAACTTTAGTGTGCATAATGGTGTTACGAAATGGAACACTTTCCTTCTTTAATTATCAGGTCATCAATCCTTCCTTGGGTGTGGTATGTTTGAAGTGGTGTAAAGACCGCTCAACATTGCCTCCAAAAGCACATAATCTACTGTCAGCTGTAGCTAATGGGTAGCATTCTTGCCTCTTGAGTCAAAAGGTTGTGGGTTCAAGTTCCATTTCAGAGACTTGAGCATATAAACCAGGTTTACACTCCCAGTGCAGTACTGAGGGAATGCTGCATAGTCAGAGTTGCCATCCTTCAAATGAGACAATAAACGGAATCCCCATCTGCTCTCTCGCATGCGCATTGAAATAGTGCCAAGAGATTTCCTAAGAAGAGCAAGGGAGTTATTCCTGGTGTTCTGGTCAATACTTATGCCTCAGTCAACATCACTAAAATACAGATTATCTGGCCATTGTCATATTGTTGTTTGTGGAAGCTTGCTGTGCGCAGATTGGCTACCACCAACAAGTTGCAAGTTGTTATGTAGGTAATGGAGAAAGAGCAGAGCAGGACCAATTGAACAGCTCTTTCAAAAGGCCTCATTCTGTGCCACAACATTCTAAGTTACTTTCGCTGTAAAGGAGTAGAGAAAACATGGAAGAGGGAGAGTAAATCAAAAGGATAGTAACAATTTGCATTCATATAGTACTTTTTAATGTAGTAAAACATCCCAAACAGCTTCACAGGAGAGTTATTGAACAAGATTAAAACCAAGCCACATAAGGAGATATCTAAAAGGCAGGTTTTAGAACTTCTTAAAGGAGGAGCGAAAGAGAGAAAGAGAGGGAGGTTTGAAGGGTGTGGGGGGCGGAATTCCAGAGTTTAGCGGGGGGTGGAATTCCAGAGTTTAGAGACCAAGTAACTAAAGACACTGCCTCTGCTAGCGGAGTGATTAATATCGGGAATGTTCAAGAGGCCAGAATTGGAATGGAGTTGCTTGTTTAAGCTAACACTAAGATTATTCATCAACAATTGTACAAATGTTTTTAGTAATGCCCATTGAACATAACAGTAAAAGCATCATTTTGAAATGATATTTGATTCTTTTAGGGAACCCATGTGATTCCATTGCTGTCCTCTGTGCTGAACGATAAAACCCAATGGGAAAAACCAAATGAGTTCAACCCATCTCACTGTCTGGACTGAGGGCAAGTTTGTGAAGAGAGATGCCTTCATGCCTTTCTCTGCAGGTAGCACAACTTATGAATTTTTGGATTATATATTGGTGGAATTTTCCCTCCCTTGCTGGGGAAAATAAAATGGAAATGCAGCATTAAAGGAATTCTAATTCTGTTATATTTTGTGGGGTGAAGGTGGGTTGTGGGTGTGCAAAGGCATGGGCTATTATCAAAAAAGAGTCTGATCTAATATCTCTGCACATAAATTTTCAACTTCCCTTTGGGTTCCCACCCGCCTCAACCTTCAGTGATTTTACGCTGGGGCGGAGACCTTGGACGGGTCACCCGCCCTTTACCCAACTGAGGCTCTTAAGTGGCCAACCCAACCATTGGTCACTTATGGGTCGTTTCCTGCCCAGCCTCAATTTGTAGGCTGGCAGGAGGATTTTACGGGCATGGGGAAGCCCGAAAATGAATGGGCTTAGACCTCAGGTGGGAAGAGGGTCAGGGGGTTGGGGGGTTGGGTGGCACCTCAATCAGAAGCCTCTTTCTGACTTCGGATACTCCTCCCTTAAGATCCAGTGGCCGTTGGAACCGCCCCCCCCACCCCACTCAATCTCTCCCCTGACACCCCAATCACCCACTTTCCAAACATTATTGGTCCCAACCAAGGCCTTCCCTACTCTCCCTGGGACCCCACAAGTTTATCGTTCCGTCCAGTCCCAGGACCTAGGTTCAGGCATCTTCCTGAAGTTCCTCTTCTGTCCACTGCAGCTCTTGTCGATGCAGGGGTTAGAGAGCTGCTGGCCCATCTGATTGGCCGGCAGCTCTCCAAGGCGGGACTTCCTCCCAAGTGAGGGGCGGAACTCCTGCCTGCAGCCAATTGACACGCGTTCAAGTGCAAAATGGCTGCAGGGCAGTCACAGTCGGTGGTGGCATTCCCCAACACCTCTTTGGATGGTGTGAAGGGAAACCCCAACATCTGAAATATTCAGGCCTTTGTTTTTATTGAAGAGCAGCGTTTACATTTTTTTACAATTTTATTTTTGCAGGCCTGCACTGGTGAGACCCTGGCTAAGATGGAACTGTTCCTGTTCTTTACTGCTCTGATACAAAAATTTAAATTTCAAGTTCCGCCGAATGTCAGTGAATTGGGGCTCGAGTCTGGTGTGGGATTTACTTCATCCCCCAAGTACCCCTATGTGTGTGCTGTCCGTCGCTGATGTAAACACCCTCGTTCATGATTTACGTAACTTTCTGTTTTAACAAATTTCTTAATCATTTCAAGAAATGTGTGTGTTTTTTTTTAACACAGTGGCTGTCATGTTTGTTATTGGGCTGAATCGTGCTGGTGAAGTTTTAAGGTGTGCTCACCACACACCCTGTCATTAATGGACAAACAGGCTAGAAGGTTTAGTAAGTTGAGTGATATACCACGAATTGAGAATTTCCAGAACTTCCTGGGCGAGTTATGCTGCCCCCACCACCCCGAATTTACAGCACCCAAACAACATCTAACCTTTAACCTCCCAGTTATTTTTAAAAACGTTCTGGATTTGCTAATTAACTTGCTCATTGGATGCATGGCAAAAAATACCTGTTCAACCCTGAACTGGATAGTGATTTGGGCTGAGGTGCAGGGTGTTTGACAGTTAATTGCTGCGGTGTTTTGGGGGGGGTGGTAGGGTGGTGGTAGGGTGGTCTTTATTTAAAAACAAATTGAAAAACTAATTAAATTAAATAAAGATGCAGGGCCAGGCGATGTGTTGTAGCTGCATGATGTGGGAGCTGGTGGACCCCATTGTGGTTCCTAGTGACCACATCTGTAGCTAATGCTGGTTGCTCGAGGAACTCCGGCTGAGTTGATGAGCCGGAGTCTGAGCTTCAAACACTGTGACACATCAGAGAGGGGGAGAGTTACCGGGACACTGTGTTTCAGGAGACAGTCACACCCCTTAGATTAACCACCTTAAATTCGGCCAGTGGTCAGGGACAGGAGGGTGTGACTATGAATGAGGCAGGTAGAGGGATCCAGGAACTAGCACCACAGAAGCCTCAGCCCTTGTCCTTATCCAACAGGTTCGAGATTCTTGCTCCCTTTTTGGACAAGAGTGGGGACTGTAGGGAGGATGAGCAAACTGACCATAGCACGGTGGTACAGGGAGCCATTCAAATGGGGGGAGAAAAGAGAAATGGAGTTGTAATCGGGCACAGTATAGATACTGTTCTCTGTAGATAGGATCAAGAGTCCCAAAGGCTGTGTTGCCTACCTGGTGCCAGGGTTAAGGATATCTCATCTGGGCTGCAGAGGAACTTGGAGTGGGAGGGGAAAGATCCAGTTGTCATGGTCCACGTAGGTACCAACTATAAAGGTAGAATGAGGAGAGAGGCTCTGCTGAGGGAATACGAGCAGCTAGGGGCTAAATTTAAAAAGCAGAACCAAAAAGGTAATAATCTTCGGATAACTACCTGAGCCATGAGCTAATTGGCACAGGGTCAATAAGATTAAAGAGGCAAATGCGTGGCTCAAAAATTAGTGTGGGAGAAATGGGTTTGAATTCATGGGACATCGGCACCAGTACTGGGGAAAGAGGGAGCTATTCCGTTTGGACGGGCTCTACTTGAATCATCCTGGGACCAGTGTCCTGGCGAATTGCATAACTAGGGTTGTAGATAGGGCTTCAAACTAAATAGTGGGGGGGAGGGTTCAGTTGCATGGAAATATAAAAAATCAATGTTTAAGGAGAGGGTAAGAGTACAGGTTAGTGACGAGGCTGATTGTTACCAAAAAGTGAAAGGAAGGGACAAAGTGTGTGAATGCCATATTGCACAAAGAATCATAAAAGACCATAAGACCATAAGACATAGGAGCAGAAATTAGGCCATTCGGCCCACGGAGTCTGCTCCGCCAATCAATCATGGCTGATAAGTTTCTCAACCCCATTCTCCCCCCTTCTCTCCGTAACCTTTGATCCCCTTACCAATCAAGAACCTATCTATCTCGGTCTTAAATACACTCAATGACCTGGCCTCCACAGCCTTGTGTGGCAATGAATTCCATTGATTCACCACTCTCTGGCTAAAGAAGTTTCGCCTCATCTCTGTTCTAAAAGGTCTTCCCTTTACTCTGAGGTTGGGCCCTCCGGTCCTAGTCTCTCCTACTAATGGAAACATCTTCCCCACGTCCACTCTATCCAGGCCTTTCAGTATTCTGTAAGTTTCAGTCAGATCCCCCCTCATCCTTCTAATCTCCATCGAGTATAGACCCAGAGTCCTCAAACGTTCCTCATATGTTAAGCCTTTCATTCCTGGGATCGTTCTCATGAACCTCCTCTGGACCCTCTCCAGGGCCAGCACATCCTTCCTGAGATATGGGGCCCAAAATTGCTCGCAATATTCTAAATGTGGTCTGACCAGAGCCTTATAAAGCCTCAGCAGCACATCCCTGCTTTTATATTCTAGTCCTCTCGAAATAAATGCCAACATTGCATTTGCCTTCCTAACTACCGACTCAACCTGCAAGTTAACCTTAAGAGAATCCAGGACTAGGACTCCCAAGTCCCTTTGCCCCCCAGATTTCTGAATTCTCTCCCCATTTAGAAAATAGTGTATGCCTCTATTCTTCCTACCAAAGTGCATGACCTCACACTTCCCCATGTTGTATTCCATCTGCCACTTCTTTGCCCATTTTCCTAACCTGTGTAAATCCTTCTGCAGCCTCCCTGCCTCCTCAATACAACCTGTCCCTCCACCTATCTTTGTATCATCTGCAAACTTAGCCAGAATTCCCTCAGTTCCTTCATCTAGATCATTAATGTATAAAGTGAAAAGTTGTGGTCCCAACACTGACCCATGCGGAACTCCACTAGTCACCGGCCGATATCCTGAGAAGGACCCCCTTATCCCCACTCTCTGCCTCCTGCCAGACAAGCCAATCTTCTATCCATGCTAGTACCTTGCCTCTAACACCATGGGCTCTTATCTTACTGAGCAGCCTCCTGTGCGGCACCTTGTCAAAGGCCTTCTGGAAGTCCAAGTAGATAACATCCATTGGCTCTCCTTTGTCTAACATGCTTGTTACCTCCGCAAAAAGAATTCTAACAGATTTGTCAGGCATGACCTCCCCTTGGTGAAACCATGCTGACTTTGCCCTATTTTACCATGCATTCCAAGTATTCTGAAATCTCATCCTTAATAATGGACTATAAAATCCTACCAACGACCGAGGCCAGGCTAATCGGCCTGTAATTTCCTGTCTTTTGCCTCACTCCCATCTTAAACAGGAGGGATACATTAGCGATTTTACAGTCCTCTGGGACCCTCCCTGACTCCAGTGATTCCTGAAAGATCACCACTAACGCCTCCACTACCTCTTCAGCTATCTCCTTCAGAACTCTGGGGTGTAATCTATCTGGTTCAGGTGATTTATCCACCTTCAAACCTTTCAGTTTTCCTAGCACCTTCTCCTTGGTAATGGCCACCATACTCACCTCTGCCCCCCGACTCTCTTGAACTTTGGGGATGTTACTCGTGTCTTCCACTGTGAAGACTGACGCAAAGTACCTATTCAGTTCCTTCGCCATTTCTTTGTTCCCCACTACTACTTCTCCAGCGTCATTTTCCAGCAGCCAAATGTCCACTTTTGCCTCTCTCTTACCCTTTATATATCTAAAAAAACTCTTGCAATCTTCTTTTATATTACTGGCTAGTTTAAACTCATATTTAATCTTCTCCCTCCTTATTTCTTCTTTAGTTGTCCTCTGTTGGTCTTTGTAGGCTTCCCAATCCCCTGGCTTCCCACTGCTCTTCGCCACATTGTATGCTTTCTCTTTAGCTTTTATGCTGTCTCTGACTTCCCTTGTCAGCCATGGTTGCCTCGTCCTCCCTTTAGTATGCTTCTTATTCCTAGGGATGAATTTTTGTTGTGTCTCCCAAATTACTCCCAGAAACTGCTGCCATTGCTGTTCCACTGTCTTTCCTGCTAGGATCATCCCCCAGTCAATTCTGGCCAGCTCCTCCCTCATGCCTCTGTAGTTGCCTTTATTCAACTATAATACCGTTACATCTGATTCCAGCTTTTTCCTCTCAATTTGCAGGGTAAATTCTATCATATTATGGTCACTTCCTCCTAAAGGTTCCTTCACCTTAAGCTCCCTTATCAAATCTGCCTCATTACATATCACTAAATCTAGAATTGCCTGTTCCCTAGTGGGCTCCACCACAAGCTGCTCCAAAAAGCCATCTCGTAGACATTCCACAAATTCCTTTTCTTGGGATCCACTATCAACCTGATTTTCCCAGTCTACCTGCATATTGAAATCCCCATGATCACTGTAACCTTGCCTTTCTTACATGCCTTTTCTATCTCCTGGTGTATCTTGTGCCCCACATCCTGACTACTGTTCGGAGGCCTGTACTTAACTCCCATTATGGTTTTTTTACCTTTGCGGTTCCTCAACTCTACCCACACAGATTCTACATCATCTGACCCTACATGATTTCTTGCTATCGATTTAATTTCATTTCTTACTAACAAAGCAACCCCACCCCCTCTGTCAACCTGACTACCTTTTTGATAGGATGTACATCCTTGGATATTTAGCTCCCAGTCCTGATCCCCTTGCAGCCATGTCTCCGTGATGCGCACCACTTCATACCTGCCAATTTCAATCTGCGCCACAAGCTCATAAGAATATGGAAAATTGACAATAGGGCAAAATTAAAGGCTTTGTATCTGCGCGTAGCATTCGGAATAAAACTAATGAGTTAGCAAATAGAGATAAATAGGTATGATTTGGTGGTGATTACTGAGACATGGTTACAGGGAGAACAGGTTTGGGAGTTGAATATCCAAGGGCACTCAGTGTTTCGGAAGGATAGGCAGGAAGGAAAAGTAAGTGGTGTGGCTTTGTTAGTAAAGGAAGAGATCAGTGCTATGGTGAGGAATGATATAGGCACTGGAGAGCAAGACGTAGAGTCAGTCTGGGTAGAAATAAGAAATAGCAAGGGAAAGAAGTCCCTGGTGGGAGTAATCTATAGGTCCCCAAACAGTAGTTCAGCAGTAGGGCACAGTATAAACCAGGAAATACTGGGAGCATGTAAGAAAGGCACAGCAATAATCATAGGTGATTTTAATATGCATATAGACTGGACTAATCATATTGGCAAGAGTAGCCTCGAGGGAGAGTTCATAGAGTGTATTAGAGATTGTTTCTTGGAGCAATATGTTGTGGAACCAACCAGCTATTCTGGATTTGGTTTTGTGTAATGAGATGGGATTAATTAATGATCTCATAGTAAAGGATCCTCTAGGGAAGAGTGATCATAGCATGCTCGAATTTCAAGTTCAGTTTGAGAGCGAGAAACTTGAGTCCCACACTAGTGTTCTAGAGTTAAACAAAGGTAACTACATAGGCATGAGGGCAGATTTGGCCCTAGTGGACTGGGCAGGAAGACTACAAGGTAGGACAGTTAATAAACAGTGGCAGATATTTAAGGAGATATTCAATTCCTCCCAAGTAAAATATATTTCAAAGAGGAAGTTAAAGATCGTAAGAGGGGGAATAAGCATCCATGGCTAAGCAAGGAAGTTAAAGATAACGTAAAGGCAAAAACTAAGGCATACCAAATTGCAAAGGTCAGTGGCAGGCTGGAAGATTGGGAAACTTTTAAAGATCAGCAAAGGGTTACTAAAAAATATATAAAAAGAGCAATGGTAAATTATGAAAGAAAACTAGCGCAAAATGTAAAATTGAGAGCAAAAGCTTCTACAAGTATATAAAAGGAGAGAGAATAGCTAAAGTGAATGTTGGTCCCTTGGAGAATGAGACTGGGGAGTTAATAGTGGGGAACACAGAAATGGCAGAGACGCTTAATCAATATTTTGCCTCAGTTTTCACGGTGGAGGACACTAGTACCACCCCAATAGTAACAGGTAGTGCAGAGTATATAGAGAAAGAGGAGCTTAGAACAATCATCGTCACTAGAGAATAAGTTCTGAGCAAACTATTGGGATTAAAGAGTGACAAGTCCCCAGGACCTGATGGACTACATCCCAGGGTCTTAAAGGAAATGGCAGTGGAGATAGTGGATGCATTGACTATAATATTCCAAAATTCCCTAGATTCTGGAAAGGTTCCAGTGGATTGGAAAAATGCTAATATAACGCCCTTATTCAAAAAGTGGGGGAGGCAGAAAGTAGGAAACTATAGACCAGTTAGTTCAACATCTGTCGTTGGGAAATTGTTGGAATCCATTATTAAGGAAGTAGTAATGGGACATTTGGAAAGTCAAAATACAATCCATCAGAGTCATCATGGTTTTATGACGAGTAAACTGTGTTTGACTAATTTGCTAGAGTTCTTTGAAGATGTGACAAGCAAAGTGGATAATGGGGATCCTGTGTAGTATATCTGGACTCCAGAAGGCCTTGATAAGGTGCTTCACAAAAGATTAATATACAAGATAAGATCACACAGAGTTAGGGGTAATATATTAGCTTGGATAGATGATTCGCTAACCAACAAAAAGCAGAGAGTCGGGATAAATGGGTCTTTTTCTGGATGGCAAGCAGTAACTAGTGGGGTGCCACAGAGTTCGGTCCTTGGGCCGCAACTATTTACAATCTATATTAATGACTTGGATTCAGGGATAGAAGGTACTATAGATAAATTAGCAGATGACACCAAAATAGGTGGGAAAGTAAGTTGCAATGAAGAAATAAGAAATTTACAAATGGATATGGACATGTTAGGTGAATGGGCCAAAACTTGGCAGATGGAGTTTAATGTGGATAAGTGTGAGGTTAGCTATTTTGGTTGGAAGAATAAAAAGGCAACTTATTATTTAAAAGGAGAGAAACTTCAGAATGCTTCAGTGCAGAGGGATCTGGATGCCCTCGTGCATGAATCGCTGAAAGCTAGTATGCAGGTACAACAGGTAATAAGGAAGGCAAATGGAATTTTGGCATTTATTCCTAAAGGAATAGAGTATAAAAATAGGGAAGTGTTGTTGCAACTGTACAAGGCATTGGTGAGACTGCACCTGGAGTACTGTGCACAGTTTTGGTCCCCTTACTTGAGGAAGGATATAGTTGCATTGGAGGCGATTCAGAGGAGGTTCACTAGATCGATTCCAGAGATGCGGGGCTTGTGTTATGAGGAGAGATTGAGCAGTTTAGACCTATACTCGCTCGAGCTCAGAAGGATGAGAGGAGATCGAATTGAGGTATATAAGATGCTAAAGGGGATAGACAAAGTAGACTTTGAGCGGATGTTTCCCCTTGTGGGGCATTCTAGAATGAGAGGCCATAGTTTTAGGCTAAGGGGTGGTAGGTTTAAATCAGAGATGAGGAGGAATTACTTTTTTCAAAGGGTCGTGAATCTGTGGAATTCACTACCTCAGAGAGCACTGGATGCCGGGACTCTGAATAAATTTAAGGAGGAGATAGACATTTTTAATTAGTAACGGGTTGAAAGGTTATGGGGAGAGGGCGGGAAATTGGAGCTGAGGCCAAAATGAGATCAGCCATGATCGTATTGAATGGCGGGGCAGGCTCGAGGGGCTGAATTGCCTACTCCTGCTCCTAGTTCTTATGTTCTTATGAACGCAGTAGGACAAATTTGATCTCTCCAAGGATCTAAATAAAGTCAGGGCAATGTGTTGCTACTTATACTCAAAGGTTTTTAGTCTGTGTCCAGTTTCTCTTTTCTTCCCGCCACCATGCCCCCCAACCCCCACTCCCCCCACCACAACTTTTATGGTAAGTTTAACTTTTGAATGATGCAGCACAGATGGAGGCCATTCCACCCATTGTGCCTGTGCCAGCTCTTTGAAAGAGATATGCAAATAGTTTCACTCCCCTGCCCTTCATCCACCCACCAGTCCTCTAATTTTTCCCCTTCTAGTATTTATCCAATTCCCTTTTGAATGTTACCATTGAACCTGCTTCCACCACCCTTTCAGCCAGCACATTCCAGATCACAACAACTCACTGTGCATTTTTTTTTCATCGCCTTGGTCTTTTTGCTAATTCAATTTTTGGTTACTGACCCTTATGCAGTTTTCTGTTTTTATTCAGATTTCCAGTTTCTCTTTATTTGCTTTCAAGAATCATGAGGGACTTTGATATACTTCTAACAAATCTCCTCTTCCCTCCTTATGTAAAATTCGTAATCTCCCTGTGTGAATGTATCTCTGTTGTTTCAAAGTATGATTCATTAACTTGTAAACTCTTGTTGCTGTACACTTAATAAATTACAGTTTTCAATGCTTATTGTGTATCATTTACTTTCTGTGTTACCTGACCATTGATTCACAGTTTTATGCTTGCGTTCATTGCCTCCTTTCAGCATTTTTAGGTGTCATAATTGAAATCTGTTGTTCATCACTTTCATTTGGTTACCAACCATAACCAATAGGTTGAGTTAACAGATGAAAAACAGCAAACGCTGAGAAACTGGAAAATGCTGTAACGCAGGTCGGGTTGACTGGGAAACAGGCTTGGCTGTGGCCTTTTCTTAAATAAGGTTTTTGGTGGTGGTGGTGAGTTACGGTTCACGCAGGGAGTCCGAGCTGTTGTAGCAACTTGCACTTTTCCATGCGCATTGTAGTCTGGAGCTATGGATGGTTTGGTGGAGGCTCCGACTTTCTTTCCATCACATGGCTGCCCAGGAGTCGCTCCTGCTCTTACCATCTACCATTGGCGCATGCTGGAAAGAATTGCAAGTTGATAATCAACTTGCTTGGCTGCATTATGAACCCACTTTCCTTGGTCATTGAGTCCTGAGGTGGGGCTCAGACCCAGAGCTTCTGGCTCAGAGGAAGATTTGCTACCCACTGCACCACAGTAGCAAACTAGATAGCGAATGGCAGAAGTGTGGGGAAGGGAAGAGAACAATAGCAAAAAGCAGTGAGTGAGGTACGTGCATTGGTACAGGGAGAGCAACAATTTAAAGTGTCAAAAGCCAAAAGCTCCAACCCTCTGATCGATGCAGTATTTTGCTTTTATGCAATTGTATTGTAAGTGCTGGAAATCTGAAGTAAAGACAGAAAATCCTGGAAATAATCCACAGGTCAGACAACGTCTGTGGAGAGAGAAGCAGAGCTTCACTGGAACACTGCAGGAGGCTGAGGAGAGAGAGAGATCAGCGTGAGAGCAAGGCTGAATCTGGAGAACTAAAATGACAGGTGTCTGAAAGCAGCTTGCAGACTGAGTGAAGGTGTTCTGAAAAGTAATCACCAACCTGCGTTTGGTCCCCCCAGTGTAGAGGAGACCACATGGCGAGCAGAGAATACAGTGTACTAAATTGAAAGAAGTACAAGTAAATCACTATTTCACATGGAAGGGGTGTTTGGGGTCTTGGATAGTGAGGAGAGAGGAGGTGAAAGGGCAGGTGTTGCATCTCCTGCACTTGAATGGAAATGTGCCATGGGAAGGGGATGGGGTGTTAGGGTTGACTGATGAGTGGACCAGGGTCTACATACGATCATAAGAAATAGGAGCAAGAGTAGGCCATTCGGCTCATTAAGCCTGCTCATCCATTCAATAAGATCATGGCTGATCTGATTATGGCCTCAACTCCAATTTCTGGTGTGGCCTGCCCCCAATAACCCTTGTAGATCAAAAATCTGTCTAACTCAGCCTTGAATATATTCAATGTCCCAGCCTTCATTGCTCTCTGGGGAAGAAAATTCCAAAGAATAATGACCCACTGAGAAAAGAGATCCTTCTCATCTCCATCTTAAATGGGAGATCCCTTGTTCTGAAACTGTGCCCCCTGGTTCTAGATTCCCCCATGAGGGGAAGCATCCTTTTGGCATCTACCCTGTTAAGCCCCCTCAGAATCTACTTGTTTCAATAAGATCACCTCTCATTCTTCTAAACTCCAATCAGTATAGACCCAACCTGCTCAACCTTTCCTGATAAGACAACCCCTTCATCCCAGGAGTCAGCCTAGTGAACCTTCTCTGAACTGCTTCCAATGCAAACACATCCCTCCTTAGGTGAGGAGACCAAAACTGTACACAGTACTCTGGCTGCATTCTCACCAATGCCCTGTACAGCTGTAGCAAGACTTCCCAATTTTTATATTCCATCCCTCCTTGCAAAAAAGGCCAACGTTCCATTTGCCTTCCTAATTACTTGCTGTACCCACATACTAACTTTGTGATTCTGTACAAAGACACCCAGATCCCTCTGTAGACCGCAACATTCTGCAGTCTCTCTCAATTTAAATAATACTCTGCTTCTCTTCTTCCTGCCAAAGTGGACAGCCTCACATTTTCCCACATTATAC
Organism: Cetorhinus maximus; assembly: GCF_964194155.1. Taxonomy (NCBI): domain Eukaryota; kingdom Metazoa; phylum Chordata; class Chondrichthyes; order Lamniformes; family Cetorhinidae; genus Cetorhinus; species Cetorhinus maximus. The sequence continues at coordinate 88,882,957 of NC_135893.1, forward strand.
TCCATCTGCCAAATTTTTGCCCACCCATTCAATCTATCTATATCCCTTTGCAGACTCTTTGTATTATCCTCACAGTTTGCTTTCTTACTCAACTTTGTACCATCAGCAAATTTGGCTACAATGCAGTTGGTCCCTTTATCCAAGTTATTAATATAGATCATAGTTGAGGCCTCAACACTGACACGGACGGCAACTCACTCATTACAGTTTGCCAATCTGAAAATGATCTATCTACCCCAACTCTGTTTCCTGCTAGTTAGTCAATCCTCTATCCATGCTAATATATCACCCCCAACACCTTGAGTTCTTATATTTTATGTTTCACCTTCGTCCTTAATAATGGATTCTAGCATTTTCCCCGTGACAGATGTTAGACTAACTGACCTATAGTTTCCTGCTTTCTATCTCCCTCTTTTCTTGAATAGAGGTGTTAAATCTGCAGCTTTCCAGTCTGCTGGGAACTTTCCAGAATCTAGGGCCCGAATTTTTCAGCTCGGTGGGCAGGTGCGATCGGCGGCCCCGGGATCGGCCCCCAACAGCGATTTAACAGCCAGCCAGCGTGAAACGCGCCCTGAAAAGCTCAGTGTTGCCGGGGCGGGGGCGGGAAGAGGGCGGGCGATGACGTCAATGCGGGCGTGGGCCAGCGCTGAGAGAAAGCTCCCTGAAGGCAGAGAGCTGCCTCCGGGAGCTGAAGACCTGGTACAGCAAAAATAAAGGTTTCAAAAGCTGAAAAAAGTGTCCATGCGTCATAATCAGTCACCCGAAAATTTAGCTTACGAAAATGCTGTCCACAGAAATTTATTTATATTTTATTTCATCATGGAAATCTCATCCCGCCCGTGGATGAGGTTTGTTGAAAAATGCAAAGGCCGCCTGGCCGATTTGCCCATCTGCCAACTGTAAGGTTGGACGGGCTACGTAAAATGACAGAAAATTGCGCCGTTAATGGGCTTAATTGCCCTCTTAATTGTCGGCGGGCGCTTCCAATTTTTGCGCACGCCCACTGACCGAAATATCGTGCTATTTCACGCCCGATTGGGTATAGCTAGGCCCAACAGCATTTATTTGGAGGATGCAAGTGGAGTTAAAAGAGAAATTGTTCAACGAGAGAAACAGTTCAGTCAGGCGGAGGAAGAATGTGATGGTTTGGGACTGAGTGGGCCTCCATTAAAGGGAGAAGCAGAGAGCCCTCAGAACATCCTGGTGGGAGTTAGAGGTGTAGCGAAGTTGGAAGCCCTTGATACAGTTAAGGCCAGGAAATTCAAAACAGTTAAAGTAACAGAGGGCATTGGAAGGTTCATGGATATAGTTGGGAAGAGACTGGCAATGGAAGAAAAAGAAGAGTCAGGGTAGGGAAAAAAATAAAGAGATAAAAACAAAAAACTACTGCGGATGCTGGAAATCCAAAACAAAAACAGAATTACCTGGAAAAACTCAGCAGGTCTGGCAGCATCGGCGGAGAAGAAAAGAGTTGACGTTTCGAGTCCTCATGACCCTTCAGCAGAACTGAGTATAGTTAGGAGAGGGGTGAAATATAAGCTGGTTTAAGGTGGTGTGGGGGAGGGATTGTAGGGACAAGCAAGCAGTGATAGGAGCAGATAATCAAAAGATGTCACATACAAAAGGAACAAAGAGGTGTTGAAGGTGATGATATTATCTAAGAAAATGTGCTAATTAAGAATGGATGGCAGGACACTCAAGGTACAGCTCTAGTGGGGGTGGGGTGGAAAGACTAACAGGTATAGATTTAAAAATAATGGAAATAGGTGGGAAAAGAAAAATCTATATAAATTATTGAAAAAAACAAAAGGGAGGGGGAAGAAACGGAAAGGGGATGGGGATGGGGGGAGGGAGTTTAAGATCTACAGTTGTTGAATTCAATATTCAGCCCGGAAGGCTGTAAAGTGCCTAGTCGGAAGATGAGGTGCTGTTCCTCCAGTTTGTGTTGGGCTTCACTGGAACAATGCAGCAAGCCAAGGACAGACATGTGGGTAAGAGAGCAGGGTGGAGTGTTAAAATGGCAAGCGACAGGGAGGTTTGGGTCTTTCTTGCGGACAGACCGCAGGTGTTCTGCAAAGCAGTCGCCCAGTTTGCGTTTGGTCTCTCCAATGTAGAGGAGACCGCATTGGGAGCAATGAATGCAGTAGACTAAGTTAGGGGAAATGCAAGTGAAAAGCTGCTTCACTTGAAAGGAGTGTTTGGGCCCTTGGACGGCGAGGAGAGAGGAAGTGAAGGGGCAGGTGTTGCATCTTCTGCGTGGGCATGGGGAGGTGCCATAGGTGGGGGGTTGAGGAGTAGGGGGGTGATGGAGGAGTGGACCAGGGTGTCCCGGAGGGAACAATCCCTACGGAATGCTGCCAAGGGGGGTGAAGGGAAGATGTGTTTGGTGGTGGCATCATGGTGGAGTTGGCGGAAATGGCGGAGGATGATCCTTTGAATGCGGAGGCTGCTGGGGTGATAAGTGAGGACAAGGGGGACCCTATCATGTTTCTGAGAGGGAGGAGAAGGCGTGAGGGCGGATGCGCGGGAGATGTGCCGGACACGGTTGAGGGCCTTGTCAACGACGGTGGGTGGAAAACCTCGGTTAAGGAAGAAGGAGGACATGTCAGAGGAACTGTTTTTGAAGGTAGCGTCATCAGAACAGATGCGACGGAGGCGAAGGAACTGAGAGAATGGGATGGAGTCCTTACAGGAAGCGGGGTGTGAGGAGCTGTAGTCGAGGTAGCTGTGGGAGTCGGTAGGCTTGTAATGGATATTGGTGGACAGTCTATCATCAGAAATTGAGACAGAGAGGTCAAGGAAGGGAAGGGAAGTGTCAGAGATGGACCATGTGAAAATGATGGAGGGGTGGAGATTGGAAGCAAAATTAATAAATTTTTCCAGGTCCAGACGAGAGCATGAAGCCGCACCGAAGTAATCATCGATGTACCGGAGAAAGAGTTGTGGGAGGGGGCCGGAGTAGGACTGGAACAAGGAATGTTCCACATACCCCATAAAGAGACAGGCATAGCTGGGGCCCATGCGAGTACCCATAGCCACACCTTTTATTTGGAGGAAGTGAGAGGAGTTTAAGGAGAAATTGTTCAGTGTGAGAACAAGTTCAGCCAGACGGAGGAGAGTAGATGTGGATGGGGATTGTTCGGGCCTCTGTTCAAGGAAGAAGCTAAGGGCCCTCAGACCATCCTGGTGGGGGATGGAAGTGTAGAGGGATTGGACGTCCATGGTGAAGAGGAAGCGGTTGGGGCCAGGGAACTGAAAATTGTTGATGTGACGTAAGGTGTCAGAGGAATCATGGATGTAGGTGGGAAGGGACTGGACAAGGGAGAGAGAAAGGAGTCAAGATAACGAGAAATGAGTTCCGTGGGGCAGGAACAGGCTGACATGATCGGTCTGCCGGGACAGTTCTGTTTGTGGATTTTGGGGAGGAGGTAGAAACGGGCCGTCCGAGGTTGGGCGACTATCAGGTTGGATGCTGTGGGAGGAAGATCTCCAGAGGAGATGAGGTCAGTGACAGTCCTGGAAACAATGGCTTGATGTTCAGTGGTGGGGTCATGGTCCAGGGAGAGGTAGGAGGAAGTGTCTGCGAGTTGACGCTCAGCCTCCGCGAGGTAGAGGTCAGTGCGCCAGACAACAACAGCACCACCCTTGTCAGCGGGTTTGATGACAATGTTGGGCTTGGACCTGAGAGAACGGAGTGCAGTAAGTTCAGAGAGAGACAGATTAGAATGGGTGAGAGGAGCAGAGAAATTGAGACGACTAATGTCACGCCGACAGTTCTCATGAAAAGATCAAGAGAAGGTAAGAATCCAGAGGGAGGAGTCCAGGTGGAGGGAGAATATTGGAGGTGGGTAAAAGGATCCGTTGAACGGGGAGAGGACTCCTGCCCAAAGAAGTGAGCACGGAGACGAAGACTGCGGAAGAAGAGTTCAGCATCGTGCCGAGCCCGAAATTCATTGAGATGAGGGCGTAAGGGTATGAAACTAAGTCCTTTGCTGAGCACTAAACGTTCAGCATTGGAGAGGGGAAGGTCAGGGGGGTATAGTGAATACGCGGCTGGGGCTGGGATTGGAAGATGGGGTGGGGACGGAGGGACAAACAGGGGTGGAGGGTCCCAGATGGGTGTTGGTGTCGATGAGTTGTTGGAGCTTGCGTTCCTTAGCACTTGAGAGAAAGAGAAAAAGTTTCTTGTTGAGGCGTCGGATGAGACGAAGAATAAAGTGAAACTGGGGGCACGCGCAGCTTTGGAAAAGGGTGCGGCGGTGCTGCTGGAGGGAGAGGTCAAGTGTGTTCATATGGCGGCGCATGGCACTGAGTGTGGATCTCAGAATGCGACGGGAACAGCAGTCCAAGAAACGTTTTATATCCCGGATATACCTGTAATCCTGGGTGGGTTCAAAACAAGAGGGATGGAATTTCAGTTGAAATCCACGTGGGGTGAGTCGGAGACGGAGACAGTCACTGAGAAAGGAAATATGGCTGTGAAAGCGGGTTTTAGTAAACACCTTGTCAAACACCGGGAGAGAAATGGAAAGCAATGAAGGTGAACAAGACAGAAGAGACAGGCGGAAATCCTGTTGGAGAGCAGAGCAATACTTCTTCAAGGCAGGCATTTCTTGAAGAGGAGTGGCAGTCAATTAAACACAGAGATAAAAACAAAAAACTACTGTAGATGCTGGAAATCTAAAACAAAAACAGAATTACCTGGAAAAACTCAGCAGCTCTGGCAGCATCGGCAGAGAAGAAAAGAGTTGCCGTTTCGAGTCCTCATGACCCTTCAGCAGAACTGAGTATAGTTAGGAGAGGGGTGAAATATAAGCTGGTTTAAGGTGGTGGTGGTGGGGGGGGAGGCGGGGGGAGAGAAGTTGTGTGGGGGGGTGGTTGTAGGGACAAGCAAGCAGTGATAGGAGCAGATAATCAAAAGATGTCACAGACAAAAGGAACAAAGAGGTGTTGAAGGTGGTGATATTATCTAAGAAAATGTGCTAATTAAAAATGGATGGCAGGACACTCAAGGTACAGCTCTAGTGGGCGTGGGGTGGAAAGACTGACAGGGTATTACAGTTATAGATTTAAAAATAATGGAAATAGGTGGGAAAAGAAAAATCTATATAAATTATTGAAAAAAACAAAAGGGAGGGGGAGGAAACGGAAAGGGGATGGGGATGGGGGGGGAGGGAGTTTAAGATCTAAAGTTGTTGAATTCAATATTCAGCCCGGAAGGCTGTAAAGTGCCTAGTCGGAAGATGAGGTGCTGTTCCTCCAGTTTGCGTTGGGCTTCACTGGAACAATGCAGCAAGCCAAGGACAGACATGTGGGCAAGAGAGCAGGGTGGAGTGTTAAAATGGCAAGCGACAGGGAGGTTTGGGTCTTTCTTGCGGACAGACCGCAGGTGTTCTGCAAAGCGGTCGCCCAGTTTGCATTTGGTCTCTCCAATGTAGAGGAGACCGCATTGGGAGCAACGAATGCAGTAGACTAAGTTAGGGGAAATGCAAGTGAAATGCTGCTTCACTTGAAAGGAGTGTTTGGGCCCTTGGACGGTGAGGAGAGAGGAAGTGAAGGGGCAGGTGTTGCATCTTCTGCGTGGGCATGGGGAGGTGCCATAGGTGAGGGTTGAGGAGTAGGGGGTGATGGAGGAGTGGACCAGGGTGTCCCGGAGGGAACGATCCCTACGGAATGCCACCAGGGGGGGGTGAAGGGAAGATGTGTTTGGTGGTGGCATCATGCTGGAGTTGGCGGAAATGGCGGAGGATGATCCTTTGAATGCGGAGGCTGCTGGGGTGATAAGTGAGGACAAGGGGGACCCTATCATGTTTCTGGGAAGGAGGAGAAGGCGTGAGAGTGGATGCACGGGAGATAGGCCGGACACGGTTGAGGGCCCTGTCAACGACTGTGGGTGGAAAACCTCGGTTAAGGAAGAAGGAGGACATGTCAGAGGAACTGTTTTTGAAGGTAGCATCATCAGAACAGATGTGACGGAGGCGAAGGAACTGAGAGAATGGGATGGAGTCCTTACAGGAAGATGGGCCGGACACGGTTGAGGGCCCTGTCAACGACCGTGGGTGGAAAACCTCGGTTAAAGAAGAAGGAGGACATGTCAGAGGAACTGTTTTTGAAGGTAGCATCATCAGAACAGATGCGACGGAGGCGAAGGAACTGAGAGAATGGTATGGAGTCCTTACAGGAAGATGGGCCGGACACGGTTGAGGGCCCTGTCAACGACCGTGGGCCCAAACACTCCTTTCAAGTGAAGCAGCTTTTCACTTGCATTTCCCCTAACTTAGTCTACTGCATTCGTTGCTCCCAATGCAGTCTCCTCTACATTGGAGAGACCAAACGCAAACTGGGCGACTGCTTTGCAGAACACCTGCGGTCTGTCCGCAAGAATGACCCAAACCTCCTTGTCGCTTGCCATTTTAACACTCCACCCTGCTCTCTTACCCACATGTCTGTCCTTGGCTTGATGCATTGTTCCAGTGAAGCCCAACGCAAACTGGAGGAACAGCACCTCATCATCCGACTAGGCACTTTACAGCCTTCCGGGCTGAATATTGAATTCAACAACTGTAGATCTTAAACTCCCTCCCCCCCATCCCCATCCCCTTTCCGTTTCTTCCCCCTCCCTTTTGTTTTTTTCAATAGTTCATATAGATTTTTCTTTTCCCACCTATTTCCATTATTTTTAAATCTACAACTGTAATACCTTGTCAGTCTTTCCACCCCACCCCCACTAGAGCTGTACCTTGAGTGTCCTGCCATCCATTCTTAATTAGCACATTTTCTTAGATAATATCACCACCTTCAACACCTCTTTGTTCCTTTTGTCTGTGACCTCTTTTGATTATCTGCTCCTATCACTGCTTGCTTGTCCCTACAACCACCACCCCCCCAACCTCTATCCCCCACCACCCCCCCACCTTAAACCAGCTTATATTTCACCCCTCTCCTAACTATACTTCAGTTCTGCTGAAGGGTCATGAGGACTCGAAACTTCAACTCTTTTCTTCTCCGCCGATGCTGCCAGACCTGCTGAGTATTTCCAGGTAATTCTGTTTTTGTTTAGGGAAAAAATAAAGTTTAGTTGGGCAGGAACAGGCTGAAATGATGGGTGGGCTTTAATACCCTTTCCTGTGGTGAGTTTGGTATCTTGGGACATTTAATCAGGCGGGAGGGGCAGGGTGGGGACCCAGCTGCCTTCCTGCCTCCACCCCCATTAAGTCCATGGCAAGAAGGCCAATGGACGGCCCTCCTGCCCCACTACCAATTGAGGCACTTCTAAGGGTTACATCAGCAACAGGTGAGAGACTCAACAGCAACAGGGGAGCATGATAAGCAAACCTATGCCGTGTTGCTTCATTGGGCTCTGGGGTGGGGAGAGCAGGGCGCTCATTCAAAGGTACTCAGTGCCTGATCGAGGCACCCAGCATCAGAAAGGGGGAGTTCGCTGACTGTCCCTAACCCTAACCCTTCCTCCCCCTCCTTTACAACCGCTCCACCCCCAACCATAACTCACCTTTAGCCTAGGATCCAGCAACAATACTACGCCTCATTGGGTGTTGTACTAGCAGCAGCCACTGCCTCCCTGATGGCACTGCTGTTCAATAGAGTTGCCAGCCTCTGATTGGCTGGAAGCTCTCAGCGGGCAGGACTCCCCCCCACCCCAGGCTCCTTGATCCCGGGCATGGCCAACTGCTGTCCAGTTAAATGCCTGACTAGCACTTAATTCGGTGGGCCTTCCCTAAAAGAGACAAAGTGGGGGCTTTCGCCAGCTCTCCAGCCAGTGGGCAGACCCTAGTCGCATCCATTAAATACCACCTGATGGATTTCCAGGGTAGGTCTGTTTCTTGGGCAGGACAGTACAATACAAAGCTGCTTTTCTCAATTTTCTCTGAACCATCTCCAATCTGTCAATACCCTTTGGAGTGAATTTGTCCAAAGACTACAGTCAAAATTGCACTGACCAGTCATTTCAAGAAGGTCACAATTTATATATGACCTGAAGTCAAAAACCTTTGGTGTTGCATTGCAGTTTATAATTAGCCATCTTCATGATCTAAGTGAGTCTTTCAGTGACTGGTCAAAAATTAACATTAGATTCCTATCAGTAGAAATTATCTTATTAAGGATAGTTAGCAAGGGAAACAGTTTCCAATGGCTGAAGGATCGATAACAAGAGAGCATAGATTGAAAAGGTAGACGAACCAGAGGCTCCAAAAGAAAAAGCCTCTTTTTAAATGCAGTTAGTAATTATGATTTGGAATACATTGCCTGTCAAGGTGGTAGATACAGATTCAATAGTAACCTTCAAGAAAGAGAAAAAATGCAGGGATATGAGGGAAGGAGCAGGGGCTTGGGTCTAATTGGATTGCTCTTCGAGAGTGGTGGTGCAGAATTGATGGGATGAATGGTCTTGTTCTGTGCTGTCCTATTCCATAATTCAATGAACTGAAAGAATTAAACTGAAACTGGACAGATGACCCAGCATCGATATAGGCATCAGAGTCAACAAAGGCAGGTCCTGCCCAGTCAATCCTGTACTAACATCAGGGCTTGTGCCAAAATTGGGGGAGCAGTCCTACAAACTAGTCAAACAACAGCCTGACATAGTCAGGCTCACCGAATCATACCTTACAGACCATGTTACAGATTCCCTCATCACCATCTCCAGGTGTGTAATGTCCCATTGCCAGGACAGATCCACCAAAGGTGGCGCAGCACAGTGGTAAACACTCAGGATGGAGTTGCCCTGGGAGTCTTCAACATCAGCTCTGGACCCCATGGAGTCCCATGTCATCAGGTAAAATATGGGCAAGGAAACCTTCTGCTGGTTACCACCTACTGCCCTTCATCAGCTGATGAATTGGTGCTCTTCCATGTTAGTTCCACTTGTTCCATGTAGTACTGAGACTAGCAAGGACACAGAATACACTCTGAGTGCGATCTTCAATGTCAATTACCAAGAATAGTTTGGTAGCGTAACTACTGATTGAGCAGGCTGAGTCCTGGAGGACATTTCTGCCAGACTGGGCCTAAGGCAGGTGATGAAGGAACTAACAGGAAGGAGAAACCTTACCAATCTAGCTCTAGCAGATGCACCTGTCCATGATAATATTGGTAGAAGAGACCACCACAAGGTCATTATGGAGATGAAGTTCTATCTTCACATTGAGGATACCCTCCAACATGCTGTATGGCACTAAGCAGCTCAAAACTGGGCATCCATGAGGCACTATGGCCCATCAGCAGTAGCAGAATTATATTCAACTATAATCTGTAACCTCATAACCTGGCATTTTTCTCACTGTACAATTACCATCAAGCCCTAGTTCAATGAGGAGTGCAGGAGGGCATGCCAGGAACAGTGTGACGATTGCCTAAAAATGAGGTGTCAACCTGGTGAAGCTACAAAACAGGGCTACTTTCATGCCAAATAGTGGAATCAACATGCGATAGACAGAGCAAAATGATTCCACACCCAAGGGATCAGATCAAAGCTCTGCAGTCCTGCCACATCCAGTCATGAATGGTGATGGACAATTAAACAACTATTGAAAGGAGGAGGCTCCAAAATGGCCCACCCACAGTGATGGGGGAGCCAGGCACAGAGAGCAAAAGGCAAGGCTGAAGCATTTGCAACTTCAGCATCTTCAGCCAGGTGCGCTGAGTGGATAATCCATCTTGGCTCCTCCTAAGGTCCCCAGCATCACAGGTGCTAGTCTTCAGCCAATTCGATTCACTCCATATGAGATCAAGAATTGGCTCAGTGCACTGCATACAGCAAAATTTATGGGTCCTGGCAACACCCAGCTATAGTACTGAAGATTTGGTACTCCAAACTAAGCATGTGGACTTCACAGGCTGGGCCAACATTTATTGCCCAACCCGAGTTGCCCTTGAGAAAGTGGTGGTGAGCTGCCTTCTTGAACCGCTGCAGTCCATGTGGTGTAGGTACACTCACAGTGCCGTTAAGAAGAGAGTTCCAGGATTTGGATCCAGCGACAGTGAAGGACAAGGATATATTTGCAAATCAGGATGGTGAGTGACTTGGAGGGGAACTTACAGGTGGTGGTGTTCCTATCTATCTGCTACCTTGTCCATCTAGGTGGTAGTGGTTGTGGGTTTGGAAGGTGCTGTCGAAGGAGCCTTGGTGAATTCCTGCAGTGCATCTTGTATGTGGTACACACTGCTGCTACTGTGCGTTGGTGGTGGAGGGAGTGAATGTTTGTGGATGTGGTGCCAGTCAAGCGGACTGCTTTGTCTTGGATGGTGTCAAGTTTCTTGAGTGTTGTGGGAGCTGCATTCATCCAGGCAAGTGGGGAGTATTCCATCACACTCCTGACTTGTGCCTTGTAGATGGTGGACAAGGTTTGGGGAGTCAGGAGGTGAGATACTCGTCACAGGATTCCTAGCCTCTGAGCTGCTCTTATAGCCACAGTATTTATATGGCTAGTCCAGTTCAGCTTCTGGTCAATGATAACCCCCAGGATGTTGATAGTGAGGGATTCAGTGATGGTAATGCCATTGAATGTCAAGGGGCAATGGTTGGATTCTCTCTTGTTGGAGATGGTCATTGCCTGACGCTTGTGTGGCACGAATATTACTTGTCACTTGTCAGCCCAAGCCTGGATATTGTCCAGGTCTTACTGCATTTGGACATGGACTGCTTCAGTATCTGAGGAGTCACAAATAGGGCTGAACATTGTGCAATCATCAGCGAACATCCCCATTTCTTACCTTATGATGGAAGAAAGGTCAATGATGAAGCAGCTGATGATGGTTGGGGCCAAGGACACTACCCTGAGGAACTCCTGCAGTGGTGTCCTGGAGCTGAGATGACTGACCTCCGACAATCATAACCATCTTCCTTTGTGCTAGATATGGCTCCAACCAGTGGAGAGATTCCCCCCTGATTCCTATTGACTCCAGTTTTGCGAGGGCTCCTTGATGCCACACTCGATCACACTCAGTCAAATGCAGCCTTGATGTCAAGGGCAGTCACTCTCACCTCACCTCTGGAGTTCAGCTCTTTTGTCCATGTTGAACCAAGACTGTAATGAGGTCTGAAGCTTAGTGGCCCAAGTGGAACCCAAAATGGTGACAGTGAGGAGGTTATTGCTAAGCTGCTTGATAGCACTGTTGGTGACGCCTTCCATTACTTTACTGACGATTGAGAGTAGACTGAAGGGGCGGTAGTTGGCTGGGTTAGGTTTGTCCTGCTTTTTTGTGTACAGCACATACCTGGGCAATTTTCCACATAGCCAGTGAGGATGAGGGTATATGTGGACATATCATTGAGGATGGAGGTATTTGTGGAACTTCCTCCTCCAGTGAGTTTTTAAGTTGTCCACCAAAATTCATGACTGGATGTGGCAGGACTGCAGAGCTTAGATCTGATCCGTTGTTTGTGGGATCACTTAGCTCTGTCTATCACTTGCTGCCTTTGCTGTTTGGCATGCAAGTAGTCCTGTGTTATAGCTTCACCAGGTTGACACCTTATTTTTAGCTATGCCTGGTGCTGCTCCTGGCATGCCCTCCTACACTCTTCATTGAACCAGGGTTCATCCCTTGGCTTAGGTGGTAATAGTAGAGTGGGGGATATGCTGGGCCATGAGGTCACAGATTGTGTTCGAATACAATTCTGCTGCTGCTAATGGTCCGCAGCACCTCAATGCTGAGTCTGGAGTTGCTAGATCTGTTCAAAATCTATCCCATTTAGCATGGTGTTAGTGCCACACAACACGATGGAGGGTATCCTCAATGTAAAGGTGGACTTTGTCTCCACAATGACTGCGGGGTGGTCACTTCTATCATGGACAGATGCATCTGTGGCAGGCAGATTGGTGAGGATGAGGTCAAATATGTTTTTCCCTCTTGTCAGTTCCTTCACCACTTGCCACAGATCCAGTCTAGCAGCTATGTCATTTAGGACTCAGCCAGCTTGGTCAGTAGTGGTGCTACCGAGCCACTCTTGGTGATGGGCATTGAAGTCCCCCACCTAGAGTACATTCTGTACCGTTCAACATGGAGGAGCACTGATTCATCAGCTGAGGGAGGGTGGTACATGGTAATCAGCAGGAGGTTTCCTTATCCATGTTTGGCCTGATGTCATGAGGCTTCATGGGGTCTGGAGTCAATGTTGAGGATTCCCAGGGCAACTCCCTCCCCACTGTATACCACTATGCCGCCACCTCTGCTGGGTCTGTCCAGTGGGACAGGACAAACCCAGTGATGGTGATGGTGGTGGCTGGGACATTATCTGTAAGATATGATTCCGTGCAGATGACTATGTCAGGCTGTTGCTTGACTAGTCCGTGAGACAGCTCTTCCAATTTTGGCACTAGCCCCCAGCTGTTAGTAAGGAGGACTTTGCAGGGTCAACAGGGCTGATTTTGCTGTTGTTGTTTCCGGTGCCTAGGTCAATGCCATTTCAGAAGGCATTTAAGAGTTAACCACATTGCTGTGGGTCTGGAGTCACATGTAGGCCAGACCAGGTAAGGAAGACAGATTTCCTTAGTTAGTGAACCAGATGGTTTTACAACAATGATTTCCATGGTCTTCATTAGACTTTCAATTCCAGATTTTTTATTGAATTCAAATTCCACCATCTGCCATGGCGGGATTCGAACCCAGTTCCCCATAACCCTGAGTACCTGGATTACTAGTCCAGTGACAATACCACTCCATCGTCACCTCCTCTTGATGGCTGATCTCCTACCACAGCTACCCCTTCCTGCCCTATCCCTTGATTCCCTTAATTGTTATGGTTATAGACATTTATTTTAATGCAATTCCACTATGTCCCATTATTTGATCCACAAAGTTGGATGTTCAAGGCTACCTTCATCAACCTTGGCTCCTGACACTTGCATAATAACCACAAGTCTGCCAAGTAGCTACAGTTATCAGTACTATAAGTCCCTCATATGACTAATGAACCAGAGATATAGTTTATTTACACAGCGAGTTATGATGACCTAGAATGTGCTGCCTGAAAAGATGATTGAGGGAAGCTCATTTTTAACTTTATGAATAGTGTAGGTTTCCTCTGATCAATCGTAAGTAAGTATCTCTGTACAATTTTCAATACTTGCGCTGATTGAGCTCTTGCAAATAGGGAAACCTTGCAAGTAAACATGACTTGCGTTTCACATTACCTGTGAACTTAATACTTAATCTAATCTCAAGGGATGGTGCCAACTGATGTTTGTCTGTTTTTCATGAAATTGAAAAATTGCCCCAGATGTACTTTGTAATTTTACAACGGCAGCAAGATTTAGAATGACTATACAGAGACTTGAAAGGGCAATCAACCTTTGTAAACTTGTAAGTCATATTCTCTTACCAGAATGTAAATGAACTTTGTTCTACATTTTCATTATTTTTTATTATAGGGGTAATTCCATTTACAAAGCAAGATATATAAAGATGAGACACACTGCTCTGCCTACTGTAGTCAATCCATCCAGGATGACCGCTCAGAACACTATCCAGATTTTGCTTAAATGTTTCCCAAGTTTTCATCTCCGTTCTGTATCTAGGACGTGTTCACCTCAACCTGATGCCCATGTGCACCACTTCCTGGGCAATTTGGCAGAGGCGCAGTGACACGTAATAACAAGGGCAACCCCACATTGGTGGGGTGGATCTGGGGCCGCATTTTGTCTGCAACAGCCAATTAAGCGGCTGTTGCTGGAGCGGCGGTCCTATTAAGTACAGTGCCCCACCCCCAAGAGCTGCCAGCTAATCAGAGGGCTGGCAGCTCAGCGGCCTCAGCAGCACCACCCATCAGTGGTGGCCATTGCTGGGGTTGCATCTGGAGGACAAGGGCGCTTTGATGTCCACGTGTCCCTGAAGACAATAGAGTCTGGAGGTTCCAGGGCCAGGCAGGCAGGCCAATGCTGACAGGGTGCCCCTCCTTGGCCAGTGGAGTGGCCAAAAGGGAGGACAACACTCTGGAGCCCACTGAGAGGCCACCAGTATTTACCGGCAAACTACCAATGCTGACAAATTACCAGTGAAGAGGCCCTTACTTGGCCACTTAAGTGGTTTGACTGGGCATCTGGAGGTCTGTTCGTTAGCCACCTTTCCCACTGCTAGCAAGGTGGCATGGCTATCTCAGGCCATTATCAATGTGCCCAGAAAGTTCTGGCTTAGGTCTGCATCTGCTTTGCATGCAATGTGCATTTCTAGGACAGAGGTTAAGAGGAGGCAGGAAAGCATCTGTCAGCGGTATTCAAATTTGCACAGAAATCATGTCACAAGCTTTCCATGTCATTGTCCTTACTCACATTTGTCAAGGGCATTGCAAGTTGCTCCAGTTGCCAAAGCTGTATAAAAGATCCAGCCAACAACAATCTGTTTGGCGGAATTGATTGATACACTTAACTCTTTGCCATTTAGAATTTGCTCCCCTATGGTTGTCCTGCACCTTCTGAAAGTTCACCTTTCCTCAGCCAAACGATAACATGCACCAATTTCTGGGCCAGTCAGCAGATGATAACAATAATATTGGAAAATTTCAATGGCTGCTTTGAAGGAGCCATATTTCCGTTTCCATTGTTCCCATTAGACGATCGATGCTTTTGTGGTTTAATTATAATTGGGGAAGCAGAGAAGGATAGGAATATTGTCAGAAGGGGCGCTTGTCCAATGTTACTCTACCAACTGATTATGTTGGGCTTGACCTTACTAAACAGTAATGCCCTCAGAGGCTTCTCAAGGGAGACAGTGCACAACATGATAGAGAAAGACACCTAATTCAACTCCAGGGCAGTCACACCACTGACAGTGACAGGTGCTGTGGATTCTTTCCACAACATCACTGGGGACATCAGTAACCTCATCAATCTGCATCAAAAAATCATTGGTGCTTTTACTACAAGAGCAAGCAAGGACCTCACTTTCCACTTGAACAACAGAAGCTAACAGAAAATAGTCCTAAGATATGCTTATTTTAGAATAGCAGAATTCCTAAAGGTCCAATGTGTCATTGATGGCATGTAGACAGCCCTATGTGCTCCATTCTTAAGTTGCAAGGGCTTTATTTTTTCCATTGATATTCATTTTGTGTGTGAAACTACAAGTAAATGTTGACTTCACTGTCGGTAGTCATTACGCATGAATGTGACTATAGCCTACTGGAAAGCCTAGGAAACAGGTTGATGCCGTGGCTCATAATCCCTCTGTGGTATCCCTAGATATCAGTGGATACATCGTTGAGCACAACTTACTGACACAGTGATTCCAATATATACAGCACTTTTCATGGCCTGAAAGTGTCTCAAAGTGCTTTTTGAAGTGTTGTCACTGTTGTATTGTGGGGACACTCAGGTTAAACTCTCTACCAGTCATCTCTCTCTGATGAGAGAGCAGCCTATAGTCCTTTCAGAGGTTCATTCATTTCAATGCAGGGAACATAGCAGCCAAATTGTACATGGCCAGCTCCCACAAACAGTAATATTTCAACATAACCCACAGATGTTGTTGAGAATAGCCCTGGTCTCCTGCATTTATGTAACTGGCATTGAAACAGGCGTCAACACAAAACAACCAGCATAAAATGCACAGGAGAGTATTTGGAAAGGTTGCTTATCCGCAGTGATATCGCTCCCCCCAATGTGAGAGTCTGTCCTTTTGGACTGGCTGTTAATATTTATTTAAGGATATTAATTATCTATAAAAGTGTAACACCTTTTTTCTCAGGCTTCCGATACCATTTAGATCCAATATCCAATCCGACTTTACTCATTTTTTTCTGGTTCTTAGAATGAAAGTTTAGTCCATAATGTCTTTGCTGAGATTCTTTGGTAGTGACACGGTCACCTTAGCCCTTTTCTTACTTTTGACTGGAATTTGCCTGCTGTACTTTTATACTGGGTCCAAACCCTCAGCTGCTTTCAAGCTTCCCCCAGGTCCAACTCCTCTACCATTGATTGGGAACCTGCACATTCTGGACCTGAAAATGCTCTACAAAAGCCTGATGCAGGTCAGACAAGTTTATCTCAGTTAAGTAGTTAAGTTTCAATGTACTTGATTGACACAAGCACAATGTTTGTGACGCATTGGAAAAAAGACTATGAAATATACAGTCTCGTTTGCCTGCACTGAATAGTGTTGTGTGGTTGAGGCTTTTACATGGTGGGATCAGCACAATGATTATAAGATTGATGTCAATTAAAGGACAATATTTCATCATCTGAGGAAAGCTCAATAAAGTAAACTCATACTCTATTATTAATGCTTAATTATCTATGTTAATCAAAAGCACATGAAGTCCTGTAGAGGCTCCTGTCGAGGACAGTAGAAGAATAATGAACCAAAGCATCGTTTCTGGGACTCAGGTTTTCTGGTGACACAAAGGCAATCGAACACTGGAGAACTTTCTGCCTGGGGTGTTTTGGAGATTAGCGGTTAGGAGCAAAACTTTGCAGCTGATTTCTTATAGGAATAAATGACCGCATTTCAGCTCCTTGAATCTGTTCCGCTGTGGGATCTTTTACATCCACCTGAGCGGACAGACAAAGCCTTGGCTTAAATACCTCACCCAAGTCACAGCACCTCCAACAGTGCAACACTTCCTCAGTACTGCATTGCACTCAGGCTGACTCTTAATTATATGCTCAAGTCTTTTGGTCTCCTTATTTAAAAAATGATATAATTGCATTAGAAGCAGTTCATAGAAGGTTCACTTGACTCATTCCTGGGATGAAAGGCTTACCTTACGAAGAAAGGTTGAACAGGTTGGGCCTATACCCACTGGAGTTCAGAAGAATGAGAGGTGATCTTTACAGAATCTCAAAATTCCTACAGTGCAGAAGGAGGCCATTCGACCCCTTGTGTCTGCACCAGCTCTCTGAATGAGCAATTCACCTAGTACCATTCCCCTGCCTCCTCCCTGTAATTCTGCCCAAACTTCCTTTTCAAGAAGCAGTCTAATTCCCTTTACAATGCCCAGATTGAACCTGTTTCCACCACATTCTCAGGCAATGCATTCCAGACCCCAATCACTTGCTGTGTGAAAAGATTTAAACATATAAGATCCTGAGGGGACTTCATAGGGTAAATACCAGGAAGATTTTTCCACTTGTGGGAGAGACTAGAACTAGGGGACATAGTTTAAGTATACAAGGCCTCCCCTTTCAGATGGAGATGAGAATTTTTTTCTCTCAGAGGGTCATTAGTTTGTGAAATTCTCTTCCCCAGAAAGCAATGGAGGCTGGGTCATTGGATTTATTCTAGGCTAAGTTAGATAGATTTTTGATAGACAAGGGAGTCAAGATTTATGGGGGCAGGCAGGAAAGTGGAGTTGAGATCATGACCAGATCAGCCATGGTCTTATCAAATGGCAGAACAGCTCGAAGGCTGAATCTCCTACTCCTGGACCTAAGTCTGATGTTCCAATGTTCCAATGGAGTGGGACTTGGAGCCATAACCTTTTGGTACATAGGTGACAGCTCTATTCATTAGCCAAAACTGACACTGCAAATGCACTAAACACTGAAATGCAGTACCCTATTGAACAAAATCTATGATAACACAATGAACATCATCATGAGGTTACTCCATGAAAATTACAAAAAACAGCGAGAATTTAGGAGAGAGAGGTTAAAACAGTGAGTCTTCCGGAGAGAAAGATTAAAACAGTAAGACTTTGGGACAGAGAGGATAAAGCAATGAGACTCAAATAGGAGTAAGTGTAGAATAAAAGCAAGGGTCCATATTCTATTTAGTTAAGATATGCCTGGGGAGCTCAGTCCCATGATTTGCACATCCTGCGCTATGTGGGAAATCCTAGACGCTCCTGGTGGTCTGGATGGTGCAGGAGGTACCTCAGACTGAAGCAACTCGAGCCCCGGGTTTTGGAGCTTGAGCGGCAGCTGGGGGCACAAGGGTGCATTCACGAGGCTGAGAGGTTTGTGGATAGCATGTTTCAGGACATGGTCACCCCGCAGCTTAAGGAAGTGCAAGCAGAGAGGGAATGGGTGACTGCCAGACCGAAGGGGACCAGGCAGGTAGTGAGGGAATCCCCCGAGCGCATCTGTCTCGCAAACCGTTTTTTAGCCTTGGAAAACGGTGAGAGTGATGGTTTCTCTGTGGAGGCCAACCAAAGCCAAGGCCATGGCACTGTGGGTGGTCCAGCTGCTCAGAGGGGAGGAAGAAGAGTGGAAGGGCAATAGTGGTAGGGGTTCATTAGTGAGGGGAGTTGACAGGCACTTCTGCGGCCGTAGACAAGACTCCAGGGTGTATGTTGCCTCCCAGTTGCCAGGGTCAAGGATGTCATGGAACAGCTGCAGAGCATTCTGAAGGGGGAGGGTAAACAGCCAGAGGTCGTGGTCCATGTTGGGACCATTGACATAGGAAGGAAGAGAAATGAGGTCCTACAAGCAGACTTTAGGGAGTTAGGTAGGAAATTGAAAAGCAAGACTTCAAAAGTAGTAATCTTTGGATTACTCCCAGTTCCATGCAGTAGTGAGTATAGGGACAGACAGAAAGAGCAGATGAATGCATGGCTGGAGAGATGGTGCATGAGGGAGGGCTGTAGATTCCTGGGGCATTGGGACCGTTTCTGGGGGAGGTGGGGCCTGTACATGTTGGATGGGTTACATCTGAACAGGAACAGGGCCAACATCCTCACAGAGAGGTTTGCGAATGCTGTTGGGGTGGATTTAAACTAAATTGGGAGGGGGATGGGATCCTGAAAAGTAGTTCAGAAGGGGTGAGATGGAATTAGAAGTTAAAATGCTAGTAAATGAGCCTGGTCGGCAGAGGAAACATAAGATGGATAAGAAAGAAGTGAGGAGTAGCAAGGCTAAATGGAATTTATCTTAATGCAAGGAGCCTGAGGAATAAGACAATTGAGCTGAGGGCACAGATAGGCACATGGGTGTATAATATCATAGCTATGGCTAAAAGAAGGGCAGGATTGGCAGCTCAACATTCCTGGTTATAGAGTATTCAGACAAGGTAGAGAGGAGGATAGAAGAGAGATCACAATATTGATCAAGGAATCAATTATAGCAGAGATAAGGGATGATATCTTGGAAGGATCATCAAATGAGGCCATATGGGTAGAAGTAAAAAAAACAAAAGGGGCAAACACACTGGGTGTGTACTACAGACCCCCAAAGAGTCTGGGAGAGATAGAGG
Organism: Cetorhinus maximus; assembly: GCF_964194155.1. Taxonomy (NCBI): domain Eukaryota; kingdom Metazoa; phylum Chordata; class Chondrichthyes; order Lamniformes; family Cetorhinidae; genus Cetorhinus; species Cetorhinus maximus. The sequence goes on from NC_135893.1 coordinate 88,902,100, forward strand.
ATCAAATATGTAATCAAGTTTCAGAGAAGTGTAAGAATAATAAGGCAGTAATAGTAGGGGATTTTAACTGCCCAATATTAACTGGGAGAGTTTTAGTGTGAAAGGCAGGGAGGGAGCAAAATTCTTAAGTTGCATCCAGGAGAACGTTTTTAGCCAATACGTAGAAAGCCCAACAAGGGAGGGGGCAGTTCTGGACCTAATATTCAGAAATGAGCCCAGGCAGGTGGAAGGCGTATCAGTAGGGGAGCATTTTAGTGATAGTGACCATAACTCAGTTAGATTTAGGATAGTTAAGGAAAAGGATAATGTTGGACTGGGAATAAAAGTTCTAAACTGGGGAAAGGCTAATTTTACTAAAATGAGGAATAATTTAGCCCAAGTGGACTGGGAGCAGCTATTTGCAGATGAAACTGCATCAGAGCAGTAGGAGGCATTCAAGGAGGAAATAGCGAGAGTGCAGGGAAAATATGTTCCCGTAAAGAACCCCGAATGTCAAGGGACATAAATGTTAGGATTAAGAAAAAAAGAGAAGCTTATGGCAGATACTGCAGGCTCAATACGGCTGAGTTGCTAGAGGAGTATAAAAAGTGCAGAGGAGAACTTAAAAAGGAAATTAGGAAAGCTAAGAGAACGCATGAGAAAGCATTTGTGGGTAGAATAAAGAAAAACCCAAAGGGGTTTTCTAAATATATAAAGGGCAAGAGAATAACTAGGGAAAGAGTGGGGCCAATTAGAGACCATAGAGGTAATGTGTGTGTGGACCCGTAAGACGTGGGTACAGTCCTCAATGAATACTTTGCGTCGGTCTTCACAATGGAAAAGGACAACGCAGGTATAGACATCAGGGTGGAGGACTGAGAAATATTAGAAGAAATTAACACAGAGAGAGAGGAGGTACTAGCAGGCTTAGCGACCTTAAAAGGGCTAAATCCATAGGCCCGGATGAGATGTATCCAAGCAGCTGAGGGAGGCAAGGGAAGAGATATCAGGGATGCTGGCAATAATTTTCAAATCCTCTCTGGCCGCAGGTGAGGTGCCAAAGTACTGGAGGACTGCTAACATTGTCCCATCATTAAAAAAGGGAGGAAGGGATAGACCAGGTAATTAGAGGCCAGTCAGTCTAACCTCAGTGGTGGGGAAGTTACTAGAAAGAATTCTGAGGGACAGAATAAATCTGCACTTGGAGAGACATGGATTAATCAGGGATAGTCAGCATGGATTTGTTAAGGGAAGGTCGTGTTTGACAAATTTTTTGAGGAGGTAACTGGGAGGGTTGATGAGGGTAATGCATTTGACGCGGTCTACATGAACTCTATCGTGACAGTAGGGTGTGTAAAAAAAAGCTTTAAAAACACAGTAATTCATTCCTTCATTACTTTCCACTTTGTTAAAAAAAACATTTCATCACAGGGCAATAAAAGTGTCATTTTTCCAGCCCCTTTATAGTATCACAAACAGAAACCACAAGCCCTTGAAACCACTTAACCTTGTGTAAATGAACAGTGTGAAATTTACAGCAGAGATCACAGAGCCAGAGCTGTTAACCAAGTAATATTTTCCCTGGGGCTCTGGTGTTTCAACAAGAGTAATGGTTTTCTGAGACCTCAGGCTTGAGGGCATGAGGGGCATAGCTTGGCATCGGGGATGAGGGGCCATGGGGGATGGGTAGAGTACCATAACTTGGCATAGAGTACATGAGGAACCTTGGGGGTGGATGGGGGGACATAGCTTGGCATGGCATAAGGGGCCATGGGTGTGGGTGGGGGGCAGGAGGGTAAGTGGTGAGGGCAGGACAGCCTTTCAGCTTTATTTAAACTTGCACCACAGTGGAACTTTAAACAGCCCCCCTCCACATCCAGCAGCCCCTGTGGCTGTCTCTGACCTCTTTCCTGGGTCAGCTGGCCTGACCCCAGCCTGCATCTACCGCATACGCCACCCACCCCCCCAACAACCCCACCACCACCACACCCCCCCAAACCCCCAACCACCACCACCCCCAACTCCTCCACCATCACCCCCCCAAACCCCCCTCCCACCACCCCACCCTCACCACCACCCCATCCTCACCACCACCCCCCTTCACCACCACCACTCCACCACCCACCCACCACCACCACCCCCCGCCCCTCCCTGCCCCAAATCCCAGGGCTTGGTAACCTAATAAAGAGCTTTCTAATTATGAAAGGTTTTGACAGGGTAGAAACGGACAGAATGTTTCCACTTGTGTGGAAGAGCAAAACTCGAGGCCATCGATATAAGATAGTCACCGAGAAATCCAACAGGGAATTGAGACGAAACCTCTTTGCCCAAAGAGTGGTGAGGATGTGGAATTTGCTACCACAGAGAGTGGTTAAAGTGAATAGTATAGATGCAGTTAAGCAGCGGCTAGCTAGCAGAGGTTGCAGGGAAAAGAGGGTTATGCTGATAAAAAAATGAGATGAGGGAAGACTGCAGAAGGCTCGAATGAAGCATAAATGCTAGCATGGGCTAGTTGGGCTGAATAGACTTTCTATGCTGAATTTCCTATAAAATCCTACATAATGTAACGTTAACTCCTTGTACAGCACGCTGTTCTTGTACTCTCTGGTTTCAGAGATTTCGGCTATAGTAACTGAGAGCTGTGACATGCTTTACATGTGTTCGATTCAACACAACATTTCCTCATGGTGGAATGTGTCCTCGTAACACTTTCTGTTGGTACAGAACTGCTTCAAAGGCTCATCACAACTTCTGTGCAACTTTCTGTCGTCTCTTGAAAGCTTAATAACACTTTCCGGGACCCTTTGAATCATCTTAGAAGCCCTGAGGGTAAAACCGGACAAGGGCATGGGACGCAAAACAGGTGAATTTGCACTTGCCCATCGATATACGAGTTCTCCTGAAGTCAATGGAACTGAATGGGGCGACTAATGGGCAACTGATTTCTTTTGGGTCCCCAACTGTGTCCAATTTTATCACCCCTCCTCCATCCCCCATTCTCCCCCTCTTTATGAATATAATTGTATTGATAGGATTTTCTGTCCAATTTCAGTTATCAGACCAGTATGGGTCTGTGTTTACCATTCAGCTGGGACTGGAAAAAGTGGTGGTGCTCACAGGGTATGAAACAGTGAAAGAAGCCCTTGTAGACCGTGCGGACGAATTTGCAGAGAGAGCAAAGATCCCAGTGTTGGAAATGCAGGCGAACGGTTATGGTAATCAGCTCTTCACTTTCTTCTGCGTCACTGATATGTTAACAAAACAAATAAGATATTTCGATCACAGGCTTAGCACACCAGTTACAAAGGTGAGCTAGGGCTCCATTAAGAAACGCTAGAGCAGTGAGCCTGCTGCTATGGGGGTGGTAGCACAGAGCAAAGTCAGTAAAAAGATGTTTCCACTTGTGGGGGAGTCCAGAACTCGGGGTCATAAATATAAACTAGCCACTAATAAATCCATTACGGAATTCAGGAAAAATGTTTTTACCCAGAGAGTGGTGAGAATTGTGGAGCTTGCGAGTGGTCGAGGTGAATAGTACAGATGCATTTAAGGGGAAGCTGGATAAACACATGAGAAAGAGAGGAATAGAAAGAAATGCTGGTGGGGTTAGGTGAGGAGGAGCACAAACACTGCATAGACCTAAGTTAAAAGCAAAATACTGCAGATGCTGGAAATCTGAAATAAAAACAGAAAATGTTGCAAAATCTCAGCAGGTCTAGCAGCATCTGTGGAAAGAGAAACAGAGTTAACGTTTTGAGTCCGTATGACCCCTTATGCTGAGTTTTTCCCGCATTTTCTGTTTTTATTACTGCATAGAGCTGTTGGCTGAATGGCTTGGTTCTATGTAATTCTATGTAAATCACTATGTCAGAGCAACTAGTTTGAAACTATTGAAATAAATGAAGGGTGCAATTAATATATTAAAACCCCAATGTTTCCCACTTTGTCCCTGGATGCACTGGAAACAAAGTTAGTTATCTTCCATTTGGTGTACATTCTAGGTATTTCTTTTGGACATGGGGAGTCATGGAAACAGATGCGAAGATTCGCCATAATGACGCTACGTAATTTTGGAATGGGCAAGAAGACAATTGAAGACAAAATTACAGAGGAAGCCAGGTTTCTGGTGCAAGAAATTCAATCTCACCAAGGTTAGAGTTTAATTCCATGATTATATTCTGATGGATTTGTTGGTACAACTTGCTTATATGACTTCTGCAAAAACATTCAGTGCTGTTTCATTTGTGGGTTTTATTTCATGTTGTTAACATTCTGGCCACTGGAGTGTCTGCCTGGTGGAGGTAGCCATTGTCATACAGCCTGGCAAACATTTTGGGCACTCTGGATGATGGACTGAAATACATGCTTAACTGTCTCTGAGCTTGATTCTGTCCACATCTAGCACCTATCCAAGCTCATTTTCAGAGAGAAGTCATTTTACAATGCATATGATGTTTCACTTGTGGTGGCATCTAGAACTAGGGAACATGAATATAAGGTAGTCATTAAATCCATCAGGGAATTCAGAAGAAACTTCTTCACTCAGTGAGTGGTGAGAATGTGAAATTTGTTACACAAGGAGTGGTTAAAGGGAATAACATAGATGCCTTTAAGAGGAAGCAATGTAAACACAAGGGAAAAAGGAACATAAGGATATGCCTATAGAGTTAGGTGAAGAGAGGCACAAACATTGCATAGACCAGTTGGCTCAATGGCCCATTTCTGTCCTGTATGCTTTATGCAATTCTAGTTCTGTGTATTTCTAGAAGGTGATCAGGAGCAGGTGCCCTGGCTGAATTTCCCCTCCCTTACTTAGGATTGCTGAAGTCAAGTCTATCATGGCACTAAATTGAGGAGCAGGGGAATTCTTCCTGGTGCCGCAATTAATATTTATCCCACAACCAACATCACTAAAACAGATGATCTGGTCAGGTGTAAGGCAATGACCATCTCCAGGAAGAGAGAATCTGACCATCCCCCCTTGACATTCAATGGCATTACTATCACTAAATCCCCCTTTATCTATATCCTGGGGGGGTTACCATTTACCAGAAACTGAACTGGACGAACTAAATAAATACTATAACCACAAGAGCAGGCCAGAGGCTGGGAATTCTGAGGTGAGTAACTCACCTCCTGACTCCCCAAAGTCTGTCCACCATCTACAAAGCACAAGTCAGGAGTGTGATGGAATACTCTCCACTTGCCTGGATGAGTGCAGCTCCCACAACACTCAAGAAGCTCGACACCATCCAGGACAAAGCAGCTCGCTTGATTGGCACCCTATCCACCACCAACGCACAGTGGCAGCAGTGTGTACCATCCACAAGACGCACAGCACAAACTCACCAAGCCTCCTTAGACAGCACCTTTCAAACCCATGACCTCTACCATCTAGAAGGAGAAGGGCAGCAGACCAATGGAAAGACAACCACCTGGAAGTTCCCCTCCAAACCACACACCATCCTGACTTGGAAATATATCGCCATTCCTTCACTGTCGCTGGGTCAAAATCCTGGAAGTCCCTCTCTGACAGCACTATGAGTGTACCTACACCACATGGACTACAGTGATTCAAGAAGGCAGCTCGCCACCACCTTCTCAAGGGCAAGTAGGGATGGGCAATAAATGCTGGCCGGGCCAGTGATGCCCACATTCCTTAAAATTATCTCATTGTTGTTTTTGGAAGCTTGCTGTGAACAATTTAGCTGCCACGTTTCATAACTTTGCAACGGTAAAGAACATATTTTTTTATTTCTGTTGGACTGTTGTAAAGAACATATATCTTTTTATTTTTCTGTTGGACTGATTTTCTTTTGCCACTGGTTAACAACAGTTTATTCAATAAACAATTATTTACTTATTAAGTTTACAAACCTGATGCCCGTATTCTGTTAACCTAAATTAAACAATTAGGTAGAATTGGGGCAATCTGGTGGTTTGATCAAACTTTTCACATTTGTCACAGTCCGGGGAACATTGGGGCTTGATATTACCGCACACTATCCCCAGTGAGTCGTGACACAACACTGAAGTTCAAAATGGATTTCCATGGCTGCAAAGCACATTGGGGTGTCCTGAGATTGTGAAAGGTTTGATATATATGCAAGTTCTTTCTTTCCCTTTTTTATTCTGTTCTGGTAAAGACCATTATGGCCTCAAACATGGGACCTTACTGGCCTGTGTGACTTAGAAACTGGGTCATCAGAGGAACTGAAGCTGTGACAGGTTTAAGACATCAGAAGGAACTGAAATGTATCACCGTTCTGTTTTCAAAATAACATTAAATTTCATGTTGATCTGTGTTTGCTGGCAGGCCAGCCTTTTGATACAACTGTGCCTGTCACCTCTGCCATGGCCAACATCATCTGTTCGATAGTTTTTGGAGATCGGTTTGACTACAAGGACAAAATATTTCGTACTATAACAAAGCTGATACGTGAAAATTTTAATCTACTTGGGACTTCTAGAGTCCAGGTATACATTCAATGATTAGAAGTCTGAAGTGATATTTTGGTAAGAAGAACAAAGAAAGGCAATATAAAATAAAGGATACAATTCTAAAGGGGCTTCAGGAGCAGCGACCTGGGGGTACTTGCGCACAAATTGTTGCATTTGTCAAGACAGGGTTGGGAAAGTGGTTAATGAGGCACACAGGGTACTGGGCTTTAAAGATAGGGGCATAGAGTACAAAAGCAAGGAAGCTATGGTGAACCTACAATCGTTCAGCCCTACTCAAGTACTCTGTCTAATTCTGGACACCACACTTCAGGCAGGATGTGAAAGCACTAGAGAGGGTGCAGAAAAGATTTACGAGAATGGTTCCAGGGGCGAGAGACTTCGGTTATGAGGATTAATTGGGGAAACTGAGGCTGTTCTCTTTTGAGTAGAGAAGGTTGAGAGGAGATTTGATACTAGTGTTCAAAACCATGAGGGGCCCGGATAGAGTACACAGGGAGAAAAAAAGCAAAAGACGGCGGATGCTGGAAATCCAAAACAAAAACAGAAACAGAAATACCTGGAACAACTCAGCAGGTCTGGCAGCATCGGCGGAGGAGAGCACAGTTGACGTTTCGAGTCCTCGTGACCCTTCAACAGAACTAAGTAAAAATAGGAAAGGGGTGAAATATAAGCTGGTTTAAGGTGGTGGGGTGGGGGGGTGGGTGGCGGTGTGGGTTGTTGGGACAAGCAGCCAGTAATAGTTGGAGATAATCAAAAGCTGTCACAGATAAAAGAACAAAGAGGTGTTGAAGGTGGTGATATTATCTAAAGGAATGTGCTAATTAAGAGTAGAAGACAGGACAGATAAGGTACAGATAGCTCTTGTGGGAGTGGGGGAATACTAAAAGGTAGAAATAAACAATGGGTGGAAATACATTTAAAAATAATGGAAATAGGTGGGAAAAGAAAAATCTATATAAATTATTGGAAAAAACAAAAAGGAGGGGGAAGAACCGGGAAGGGGGTGGGGATGGAGGAGAGAGTTCACGATCTGAAATTGTACACAGGGAGAAACTGTTCCCATTAGCAGATGGGCCATGAGCCAGAGGGCAACAATTCAAGGTCATTGGCAAAAGAAGCGATGGTGACATGAGGAAAAGCTTTTATTACGCAGTGAATGGCCAGGATCTGGATTACATTTAAAGTGTGGTGGAGGCAGATTCAACTGTAGTTTTCAAAAGGCAATTGGGTAATTATCTAAAGAGAAAAAGCTTCCAGAGCTATGGGGAAAAGGCAAGGGAATGGGACTAACTGAGTACTCTTACAGAGAGCTGGCATGGACCTGACAAGCCAAATGGCCTCCTTCATTCAATGATTCTATTCTATGATTTTTATAATAGAATTTAGATTTATGTTTAAATATTTTAAATGGCAAATTATCCCATATACTGTTGCTAGGTCCAATACTCTTCAGAGTCTCTGGGTCAGCCATTGCTAAAACATTTCCAGTTCATAAGCTAAGAATGAAATTACATTAATAAAACACCAATGCCCAAAGCTGTGTTAATAATATACTAAGTCAGGTAAATTTTACTAATTAATTTAACCCCCACACAAGTCATTTAAAACAGCATATTTACACTCTATTGTCTAACTTTGAGTCTACATTCAGCACAATTCCTCTGCAGCTGTTCATTTGTTTAACCACTCCCTCACCTCCACCGCTAATGTCCTCATGTTCAGCAAAGCCTTTGCCATTTCCCATTCTTTTTGTTACCCTGGTACGATCCCTGCCCCCTCTCCAATCTATCAAATTCAACGGGCACAGGTTTGTGCAGCCGGGTGTACAATATTGAGCGTACCTGGTGACAAACTGCATTCGCCATCCATTGCCAAATCTGGCTTGATCATGTCAACGTTTAGTGGGCCTCCTTTTCTTTCTACTAACAGTCAAGTCTTTAAACCCTTCCTCACTGACCACTCCGCCTCCCCCCCCTCCCCACTTCTTACAACGAGCGGGGAGCTCAATGGTTTCTCCATCACCAAGATAGAGACCATCTGTTCAGCTGATTCCACACACCCCTTCCCCCAACTTCTCCTCAACCACTGAGCCAAACCTCTCCCCAGTCTCCTGCTACCCTCGCCCTCTCCATCCTCAGAGTCAGGGAAAAAGTGAGAGGACAGGGAGGGTCTGTACTTGCTTATAAACTGCAAAATCTCTAACTTCTTCCTGTTCATGCACCTGAAATGTGAACCCTATCTTCCCCTCTCCACTGATGTTACTGATCTGCATTTTTTACTTTTACACCAGATTTCACAGTATTTGCCTTAGTTTAAACATTCCTTTAAAATCAATTAGTGGGAAAACCTCACATGTTTAAAAAAGTTACCTAGGCTGTTCAATTTCCATCACACGCAAACTTTATTTGTCTGACCACTGAGGAGATAAACATGCTCTCTATTCCTCAGATGTACAATGCTTTCCCTTTCCTGGGCTTTCTGCCTGGAACTCACAAGAAGATCTTTGAAAACAGAACACAGATGGTTCAGCTCATCCTGAATTTCTACAAAGAACATCAGAAAACATTGAATGAGAATGATGTAGGGAGTTTAATTGATGCGTTCCTGGTAAAGCGGCAAGAGGTATTGTTGGTTTTTTTTTAAAAGATCAATCCTCAGTATAAAGTGTATTAAAACAATGGACATTATATCACTGTAACCAAACAACACCATTAGCTTTGTGGGATTGCCTAGCAGCTGTTGGATAGTCTAGATGTTGCATAAAGATCCTAACCCTGCTGACTAGATAGATAACTATATTAAAACAAGCACCCTCCCCACCCACCCCACCACACCCCCCACCCCCCACCACCACCCCCCATCCCCTGCACCACACCCCCCACCCACCCCACCACCCTCACCCACCACCACCACCACCCCCATCCCCTGCACCACACCCCCCACCCACCCCACCACCCTCACCCACCACCACCACCCCATCCCCCCACCACCACCCCCCACCCAACACCCCCCACGCACCACCACTCCCCACACACCACCCCCCACGCACCACCATCACCACTCCCCACGCACCACCATCTCCACCCCCCACCCCCCCATCACCACCCCACCACCTCCCCCCACAACTCCATCACCACCACCCCCCAGAACACCATCACTACCCCCCACCCCCACCACCCCCCACAACACCACCACACCCCCCACCCCCACACCACCCCCCACCACCACCCCCCACAACACCACCACCACCCCCCACCACCACCCCCCACCACCACCCCCCACCCCCCACCCCCCCCACCACCTCCCACCAACCCCCACCCCACCACCACCCCCCACCCCCCACCCCCCCACCACCTCCCACCATCCCCCACCCCCACCCACCCTCACCACCAATACCCCCACCACCACCCCCCACTCCCTAATGACCTATCCTCATTCCATGCTTTCCTCTACACAAGGCTAGTCCAATGCTTCCAAAAGATACTAATTTCAGGCTGTGTCATTTTTATTTTCAAGGAATCAAAGAACCTAGATTCCTATTTCCATGACAACAATTTGGTGACTTCAGTGACGAACTTGTTTGCAGCTGGGACAGATACTTCCTCTTCCACAATGCGCTGGGCAATTCTCTTGCTGATAAAGTACCCCGAGATTCAAAGTAAGTGCTTCTGTTAATTTATTCATGAATGCATTTATCTGAGTAAGATATAACGTTGTCAAAATTGATACATTATGTGGTAATTTATGCTCTCCCCCATGGCGAGTTTGGAGGTGGGAGGGCATTTCATCGGGTGGGATGGTTTGCGAGCAGGGACCCCGCCACCATCCCACCTCCACCCCGATTAAGTCTATAGCGGGAAGGCCTGTGGGCGGCCTGCCTGCCGCACTGCCGATTGAGGCCTTTAAGTGGGCACTTAACGCTCAATTAAGGGCCTCTTCACACCGCCACCGGTATTAACCTGGCAGCAGGCAGGGCTGTGGCCACACGGGGAGCATGACAAGCAAACATGTGTGGGTTGCTTGTAGTCTCCTGGGGCAGAATCTCTCATTCAAAGGCACTCAATGCTTGATCGAGGTCCCAGCCTCAGGAAGTGGGTGGCCCACTCACAGTCACCGTGACCTCCACCCAGTGAAACCCCTCCCGCCATCACTTGCCTCGGGCCTGGTTGGTGGGTGTATTTCCCACAACTGCCACACCCTCCCCAATAGCAAAAGAGCTGCTGGCCTCTGATTGGCCGGCAGTTCTCAGTAGGGTCCTGCTCCTGTGAAAGGCCCACCGGTGACCTCTCAACTGCCTGATTGGCAGGCTTTCCCAGGTGAAGGCAGCATGGGTCTCTCGCCAGATCTCCAGCCAAGGCTGCCCCCATCCTCCCATCGCCTTCATAACACTCCCCCCATTGCTTTTCAAAATATAGAACAACTAACTGGCAGTTGAGGTAAGCTTATTTACTATAGGTATTGGGCCCATATGACAACTTTATCAATCATTCTAATTAATGGGCACATTATGTCGACTGATTCTTCAGTGCAGTACTGAGGGGGGAGTTGCACTGTCAGATTTGCCACCTTTTGGATCTGACACCTGCCTTCTCAGGTGGATGTAAACAATCCCATGACACTATTCCAAGAAAAGCAGGGGGTTCTTCTCGTGTCCTGGTCATTATTTATTCCTAAACCAGCATCACTTAAAAAAAATAGATTAACTAGTCATTTAACTCATTGCTTCTGCTTGCTTTGTGTAAATGGGCTACCCTGTTTCTCTACGTTGCAACAATGATTACACTTCAATTAGCAAAATATGCCCAATCCTGAGAGAATACAGAAGATTAAATAAAATGAAAGCACCATTCATGAGTAAATTCACGAAGTATTGATATCCTAAAATACCTTGCTGAAGTAGTTATGAATTACAAAGCTTTAAATATACCTTCTCCACCAGGTCCCTCTTAACAGGTTAGCCAATATATGGATACTTTGAAGATTCTTTCATGATTGGAAATATTATAGAAATTGAACTGTTTCTCCCTTAAGGAAGTGTTCAAGAGGAAATTGAAAGCGTTATTGGAACAGAGAGAACGCCCAGAATGGAAGATCGGAAGAGAATGCCATACACTAATGCAGTCTTGCATGAGATTCAAAGATTTGCTAACATCATCCCAATGAATATTCCACATGCAACAACCATGGATACCCACTTCAGAGGATTTTTTATTCCAAAGGTAAAGTTTTCAACTAATGATCAAATATATCAAAGTAATATTTCAGTTCTGTGCTTCGCAAGTAATTTCTAACATCTTTCAACTGCTAATTCCAAACTTCCACATGTAAAGATGATTAAAATGTGACTACCCCTATTAAGATTGGAAACTTAAACTTTGAGACTCATTAAGGTAAGGATCTTAGATAAAATATCAGTGTTACAATGTGCATAATCAATGTAAGAAATAGATCAAACACGCCTTTGCATGCCTAGTGTTTAACATATGGCGCCATATTTTGCTTTATTCAAGTTGTCCTGCATTAACTAACTTGAATGATCTTCATTGTTGCTGAACTAGGTAAGGATGGAATTGAGAGACTAGAGCCTTTAATGGACTCAAAGTTGAACGTGTTCGACCAAAGTACAGCCGCAATGAATAAAATCAGTGGAATATTGAACTACATCCAGAGGAACATAAGCTAGAGGAGGTCATGATTAACAGTTCTGGTCAGGTCTCACCTTGTGTGCTGTGTCTGTGTTGCATGAGAAATAATGGGCGAGGTGTTTAAGCACAGAGAGCAATGCAGAGAAGATCTGTACGACTGCACTCTAGTATCATAAGTCAATTTTACGGGAAAGGCTAGAGAAACTTGAATGTTTATGCCTTGAAGGCAGGTGTTTGAGAGGTGATCATACAGAGATTCAAAAGATAGTTAAGGGACTAGAAAAGGTAAATTTTGAATATTGCTTCAAATTGTGAGGGCAGAATGAGGGCACACAGTTTAAAATTTGTAAAATATTAAATTTAGGACTCATATCGGGCAGTTATTCTTTATACAAATGTGGAAGAAACTCCCAGATCGAGTAATGTAGGCAAAAAGCTTAGAATCATTTAAAGTGGAGTAGGATTCTACAATTTAGAGTCTCCTTTGCTGAATGAACTAAAATGGATGGAATGCTCTTCCTCATCCTTGAGTAGCTTGTGAATGCAAAATGTATTTTCTATCAGCTGAGTTCCATAAGATGTAAAAAAATATGTTCTGCCAGGCCAAGCAATGAAGATGACCATCTATCCCACTGATGCATCCTATAGCTGCATGAAGTGCCATCATTGCAGTGTTTGGGCTACTGTCAATGTGTTTTGAGCTTCTTCTGGTGCCAATTGCCTCTAATGGTAATAGCCTAAGAGCTGCGAGTAAGATTTTCACATTTGGGCCTTTCCTTGTGTTAAAGGGAATGCAAGTGATTCCATTGTTATCCTCCGTATTATACGATAAAACTCAATGGGAAAAGCCAAATGAGTTCAACCCATCTCACTTTCTGGACGCTGAGGGGAAGTTTGTGAAGAGAGATGCCTTCATGCCTTTCTCTGCAGGTAACAACATATTGGATTATTTTAATAAACCGCTTTTTCGTATAGTCATCCTTTATCTAGATCTGGATACATTATTTTATTTGCATCGGTTTGTGGATTATCCTTCATCAATTATTTTCTTAGGTTTGTTTTCTTAAATAAAATAATTCAATATATTAGAGAATATGATCTCTCAAGATGCAGGTTTCATCAACAAGCTCTAAAATAACTTTGAATCTATGTGTGTGTGTATATATATATATATATATATACACACACACTAAAATTGTATCTATGTAAATGTTTGAATGCATCAACATAGACTTTCAACTTGCTTTCTGAATTAACCACATGGTATTAGCAATCATGTGATTAGCAGGAACCAATCAGGTCAGTGAATCACATCCGACAACAAAGACAGTCATTATACTTTTACACAAAGTAAAAGTTGAAAAGAAGGTTGTAATAGTTCCATTTAAAAGTTGTAGCTGAAAATGTAACTAAATAAAAAAACAACTTGTGCTTATATAGCACCATTCATGATCTCAGGGCTTCTCAGAGCACTTTACAGCCAATGAAGTACTTCTGAGGTGGAGACACTGTTGTCATGTTGAAAACGTGGCAGCAATTTGCACACAGAAAGATCCCAGAAACAACAATCTGATAATGACCAGGTAATTTATTTCTATGATGTTGATTGAAGGAAAAATATTGAGCACAGGAGAACTGAGAGAGTATATAAGGTAAAAGCAAAATACTGCGGATGCTGGAAATCTGAAACAAAAACAGAAAACGCTGGAAAAGCTCAGCAGGTCTGACAGCATCTGTGAAGAGAGAAAAATGAAGTTAAGTTTACGGACTCGAAACGTTAACTTTGTTTTTCTCTGTCTCCACAGATGCTGTCAGAGCTGCTGAGATTTTCCAGCATTTTCTGTTTTTGTGTGAGAGAGTACATACCTTGCTTTAACATCTCATCCAAGGGAAATAGGCACTGGAAGTGTCAGCGTACATTATGGTGTCAGTCTCTGGAGCAAGCCTTGAACCCACAACTTTCCACCTCAAGAGGCAAGGGTGCTACCCTCTGGACCACAGCTGAGTTGGACTGTAATTTGAATTTTTAAACTTCTTTCCATCAAACTTTTAACTAAGTTAAAGTTGAGTGGTTATGTCCTGGAAAAACTTTGTCTAACCCCAGTCTCAGCTGATTCTATTGGTTACCAAATAAACTTTAAAATGCCACTTTAAAAAGACTGCGCCACTTTACTGAGCAAAGTGTTGGACCACTTTCTGAATGTATCTTCTTCTGCATTTCAAAGGGCGACGGATTTGCTTAGGGGAAAGCCTTGCCAAGATGGAGCTGTTTCTGTTCTTCACGACTCTGATGCAGAGATTTTCCTTCCGTGTCCCTCCTGGGGCCCCCTTGGATCTCACACCATGTGTCGGCCTTACTTTATGCCCGAAACCTCACCAAGTATGTGCCGTACTCCGTTAACAAACACAGCTCATCAGGCTGCCAACCCTCCAGGAATTACCCCAGCATCCACGTGAATTGAAGATTCTTGGACACCACTGCCACACTCTTAAGGAAACTCATTTCGGGCGGGAGGGGGACGCTCAAAAAACTGTTTTTGTTTTCATATTCTTTGAACACTTCTGTTTATTAGCTGCAGAAATATTGGAAATTGGGGGAAAAATTCTCTTTGATTGGCAGGTCTTTTGGAGGAAGCAAGTTATTGGGAAGATGGTGGTGATTTGGTAATGTCATCGGACTAATAATCCTGAGGCCCAGGCTAATGCTTTGGGCACGTGGGTTCAAACCCAACTACAGCAGTTGGTGGAGTTTGAAATCAATTGATAAATCTGGAATATAAAGCTGGTCTCAGCGATAGTGACCATGACAACGAGCATCAATTGTTGTAAAAACCCATGTGCTTCACTGTGCCCTTTAGGGGAGGAAATCTGCCATCCTTACCTGGTCTGGCTACATGTGATTCCAGACCCATACCAATGTGGTTGACTCTTAACTGCCTAGCAAGCCACTCAGTTCAAAGGCAGTTAGAGATGGGCAACAAATGCTAGCCTTGCCAATGACACCCACATCCCATGAAAGAATTTGTTGAAAATGTGATGAAACTCCAGGTATACAAGCTATTAGCTTTATAAATTGCAACAATGGGAAACTTGTATCTCAATATAATTACACAGAGATTGCTGCAATCCAGTATAAGACACAGTCTGAATACAAGTCAACGTTCTTCATTTTTTTTTAAAAGATCACGAAAATCAAGAGCTCTTATCAAGCTGGATTCTATCAGATTAGACACAAAAAGCCAAAAGCCTCCGTTACACCAAAGGCCCAGAATTTTCATCACAGATTTTCGTATTTATATGATGTATAATGTGTCGATTTATAATACACAAACTTTAAGAATTATATACTGAATGTCACAATGCTACTTTATTGCTGTTTTGTTTTTGTTGGCATCTGAGGTCGCGTCAATTTTCAAGTGTTAAAATGGGGTCATATTGGAAAATAACTTGGGAAGCGCTGCTCTACTACAAAGAAGCCATTTCTCAGAGATAAAAACAAAAAGCTACTGCGGATGCTGGAAATCCAAAACAAAAACAGAATTACCTGGAAAAACTCAGCAGGTCTGGGCAAACTGGGCGACCGCTTTGCAGAACACCTGCGGTCTGTCCGCAAGAAAGACCCAAACCTCCCTGTCGCTTGCCATTTTAACACTGCACCCTGCTCTCTTGCCCACATGTCTGTCCTTGGCTTGCTGCATTGTTCCAGTGAAGCCCAACGCAAACTGGAGGAACAGCACCTCATCTTCCGACTAGGCACTTTACAGCCTTCCGGGCTGAATATTGAATTCAACAACTTTAGATCTTAAACTCCCTCCCCCCATCCCCACCCCGTTTCTTCCCCCTCCCTTTTTTTTCAATAATTTATACAGATTCTTCTTTTCCCACCTTTTTCCATTATTTTTAAATCTACAACTAATACCTTGTTAGTCTTTCCACCCCACCCCCACTAGAGCTGTACCTTGAGTGTCCTGCCATCCATTCTTAATTAGCACTTTTCTTAGATAATATCACCACCTTCAACACCTCTTTGATCCTTTTGTCTGTGACATCTTTTGATTATCTGCTCCTATCACTGCTTGCTTGTCCCTACAACCACCCCACCCTCAACTTCTCTCCCCCCGCCCCCCACCTTAAACCAGCTTATATTTCACCCCTCTCCTAATTATACTTCAGTTCTGTTGAAGGGTCATGTTGGACTCGAAACGTCAACTCTTTTCTTCTCCACCGATGCTGCCAGACCTGCTGAGTTTTTCCAGGTAATTCTGTTTTTGTGTTAGCCATTTCTCCAGTCAATTCTCAGCTTCCCAAATTGCAAAAATTTGGCTGTTCAACTATATTTTCATTTCAAACTGAAACTACCCTACCAAACAGGGACAGAATCTATGTCTTTAGAGTGGCGGCTGCATTATGTCTGCTTGCCATGGTCCAATTACCTGCTGCTCCCTAATGTGACTTCACCTGAACACTACCCTTGGTTCCATGTGTTTAGTTAGAGGAGATCACCTAGTATGTTGCTATAACTGTTGGCCTGCCCATTGATAAACCTTATGTTGAAACCTCCCCATCGAGTTTTGCACGTCAAATGTATCCAAGCCTACCTGTTGGTTTCCTAATAAAGGCTTAACAGGTGTTTCAATAAAGGTGTAACACCTTTATTCAAGAGAGGGAGACAAAAAGCAGGAAACTATAGGCCAGTTAGCCTAAAATCTGTCATAGGGAAATTGCTAGAATCCATTATTAAGGAGGCTATGGCAGGATACTTAGGAAATCATAATGTGATCAGGCAGAGTCAACATGGCTTTGTGAAAGAGAAACCGTGCTTAACTAATTTATTAGAGTTTTTCGAGGAAGTAACAAAAAGGTGGATAAAGGGGAACCTGTAGATGTGGTGCACTTGGATTTCCAAAAGGCATTTGATAAGATGACACATCACCGGTTACCACACAAGATAAAAGCATATGGGGTGGAGGGGGGTAACATATTGGCATGGATAAAGGATTGGTTAGCTAACAGGAAGCAGAGAGTAGGGATTAATGGATCTTTTTCAGGTTGGCAAGCTGTAACTAGTGGAATGCCACAGGGATCAGTGCCTGGGTCCTCAACTATTTACAGTTTATATCAATGACTTGGATGAAGGGAGCGAATGTATGGTAGCTAAATTTACCGATGACACCAAGATAGGTAGGAAAGTAAGTTGTCAAAGGGAGGTAGAGAGTCTGCAAAAGGATATAGCCAGGTTAAGTGAGTGGGCAAAAATTTGGCAGATGGACTGAGATGTGGGAAAATGTGAACTTATCCACTTTGGCAGGATTAACAGAAAAGTAGCATATTATTTAAATGGAGAAAATTATGTAACTCAGTGTACAGAGGGATCTGGATATTCTGGTAACTGAATCACAAAAGGTTAGTATGCAGGTACAAAAACAAAAAATGCTGGAAAAACTCAGCAGGTCTGACAGCATCTGTGGAGAGAGAAACAGAGTTAATGTTTCGAGTCTGTAAGACTCTTCTTCAGAGAGTGCAGGTACAGCAAGTGATTAGGAAAGCAAATGGAATGTTGGTGTTTTTTTGCAAGGGGAATGGAATATAAAAGTGGAGACGTTTGACTGCAGTTCCACAGGGCCACATGAGACCACATCTGGAATACTGTGTACAGTTTTGTCTCCTTATTTGAAAAAAGATATAATTGCATTAGAAGCAGTTCAGAGAAAGTTCACTAGACTCATTCCTGTGAGAAAGGGCTTATCTTATGAAGAAGGATTGAACAAGTTGGGCCTATGCCCATTGGAGTTTAGAAGAATGAGAGGTGATTTTATTGAAACACACAAGATGCTGAGGGGACTTGACAGGGTGGATACCCAGAGGATGTTTCCTCTTGTGGGGGAGACTAGAACTAGGGGACACAGTTTAAGAATAAGAAGTCTCCCTTTTAAGGTGGAGATGAGGAGAATTTGTTTTCTCTCAGAGAGTCTTTAGTATGTGGAATTCTCTTGTATGCAAGGCAGAGTTAGATAGATTTTTGATAGTCAAGGGAGTCAAGGGTTATGGGGGGGCAGACAAGGAAGTGGAGTTGAGACCACAAGCAGATCAGCCATGATCTTATCGAATGGCGGAGCAGGCTTGAAGGGCTGAATGGCCTACTCCTGATCCTAAGTCCTATGTGGCTATGTTCTATGTAACCCCTTTGTCTGTGACATGAATGCAACACTCAGACCTGTAATGGAGAAATGCATCAGTAATGTGTTACATGCGTGTAGCAACAGAATGCATGACTTTAAAAAGTGGGCTGAATTGCACCTGTCTGATTATCTCCCTTAACCTTGCTTTATGTAAAGACTAAAGGTGAACTTGATTCCCTGGGGACATTGACTAGTTGTTCCAAGTATAAAGTGGTGTCTTGTTTAAGTACTTAAAATGATGCACGTAAATCTAAGCATTAAACATTATATTGCACATGAACTGAAAACTTTTCTGTTCTCGTAGTTTATTGAAAGAAAATTCTGGAAAATCCAAAGACAAGAAGACCATGATAACATAGAAAATGTTTCCGTTGCAGATCATGCCTCCTGACAGTCAGGAAGTTGTACATGTCCATCAGGGTCATGGTAATTTAGTGGTCATTTCTCTTAATTTGTACAAATGGAATGAGATTTTCAGTTCTGCTTTTACCTAAATGCACAACATCTATGAAATCACCTTAGTGCAACATTAGATTTAAATCTCTGAAAAATCCAAACATTATTGCTCATAAATAATACGTCTGCATATTAAGTGTACGTTTTGATTTTGTTTATTGATAACCCGACAGTCTAATAATGCTTGGGTACCGTTCACGGTGCTTCAGGCACTTTTCACTATCAATAAATATACTATTTGCTTTTATTGCTATTTCTTTCTCGAGAGTCATCCGAGTGTTTTCCATGTTCTCCAGGGATATCTGGGCTTCTCTGAGTTGCTCCTGTAGGAGTGAGATGGACTCCTGGATTTCATTGACCTCACATATCAAGCTGTCAATGTTGGGAGACAAAAGGTGAGCACAGTCAGTGAGAAACCGGGTCACATGATGGAATAGCAAGAGTAAACATTTGAATAAATACCATCAGTGCACAGATCTCCAGATCAAAAACATTCTGTAGGCTTACTTAAATTGAGCAGGGTCCCTGGTGAGCTCCACATTGGGCCTGTACGTCCTCTCGTACAGTCTGGTTTGGGCGACCTTCAGTGGAGCCTCTTTATCTTTTATGGCCTGTTTTAGACGGGCAATGTTTTTCTCCTGGTCTGCAATCTGCTCGAGTATCTGTTCAAAGAGAGAACAAAAAAATGAGGATGTCACGTGCAACCTCAACAAAGTCTTCACTCAGGTAAAAGCAAAATACCGCGGATGCTGGAGATCTGAAAGAAAGACAGAAAATGCTGGAAAAGCTCAGCAGGTCTGACAGCATCGGTGGAGAGAGGAACAGAGTTAATGTTTCGAGTCTTTCAGAGCCCTGAAGAAGGACTCGAAACGTCAACTCTGTTTCTCTTCCCACAGATGCTGTCAGACCTGCTGAGAGTTTCCAGCATTTTCTGTTTTTCTTTCGAAGTCTTTATTCATTATTTCAATCCATGCAATTATTAACAGAATTTCATATTTTCCTTGGAGCAAGGTACAGTCTACTACATTCTCATATCCCGCTGATACCCCCACTTGGGCTAATTTTGTGAGATGTCACCAGCAAACACATCAAACAGAGGATTCATTTGTCATTAAAATGTGAGCCACTGCTAATTTTTCTTATTCTTTCTTGGGTTGTGGGCTAGCTAAATCATGGGTCATGGGTGCTAGGCCAGCAATTTTATTGCCAATCCTTAATTGCCCTTGCGAAGGTGGTGGTGAGCTGCCTTCTTGAACCGCTGCAGTCCATGTGTTGCAGATACAGCCATAGTGCTGTTAGGGAGGGAGTTCCAGGATTTTGACGCAGCGACAGTGAAGGAACGGCGATATAGTTCCAGGTCAGGATGGTGTGTGGCTTGGAGGGGAACATGCAGGTGGTGGTGTTCCCATGTATTTGCTATCCTTGTCATTCGAGGTGATAGAGGTCAGGCGTTTGGATGGTGCTGTTGAAAAAGCCTTGGTGCAGTGCATCTTGTAGATGGTACACACTGCTGTCACTGTGCTTCGATGGTGGAGGGAGTGAATGTTGGAGGTGGTGGACGTGGTGCCAATCAAGCAGGCTCCTTAATCCTGAATGATGTTGAGCTTCTTGAGTGATGTAGGAGCTGCACTCATCCAGGCAAGCGGAGATTATTCCATCACACTCCTGACTTGTGCCTTGTAGATGGTCGACAGGCTCTGGGGAGTCAGGAGGTGAGTTACTTGCTGCAGAATTCCCAGCTTCTGACCTGCTCTTGTAGTCACAGTATTTATATGGCTGGACCAGTTCACTTTCTGGTCAATGATAATCCGCAGTATGTAGCTAGTGGGGGTTTCAGTGATGGTAGCGACATTGAATGTCAAGCGGAGATGGTTGGATTCTCTCTTGTTGGAGATGGTCATTGCCTGCAACTTGTGTGGCGTGAATGTTATTTGCCACTTGTCAGCCCAAACTGGATATTGTCCAGATCTTGCTGCATTTGGACATGGATTGCTTCAGAATCTGGGGCGTTGTGAATGGTGCTGAACATTGTGAAATCATCAGCGAACATCCCCACTTCTGACCTTGTCATGGAAGGAAGGTCATTGCTGAAGCAGCTGAAGATGGTTGGGCCGAGGACACTGCCCTGAGAAACTCCTGCAGTGATGTCCTGGAAATGATATGATTGACCTCCAACAACCATAACCATCTTCCTTTGTGTAGGTATGACTCTAACCAGTGGAGAGCTTTCCCCCTGATTCCCATTGACTCCAGTTTTGTTAGGGCTCCTTGATGCCACACTCGGTCAAATGCTGCCTTGATGACAAGGGCAGTCACTCGCACCTCACCTCTTGCATTCAACCTTTTTGTCCATGTTTGGACTAAGGCTGTAATGAGGTCAGGAGCTGAGTAACCCTGGCGGAACCCAAACTGAGCATCAGTGAGCAGGTTATTGCTAAGCAAGTGCCACTTGATAGCACTGTTGATGACCCCCTCCATTACTTTACTGATGATTAAGAGTAGACTGATGGGGCGGGAATTTGTCGAGTCTGGATTTGGCTTTTTATGGAGAGGACATACCTGGGCAATTTTCCACATTTCTGGGTAGATGCCAGTTTGTAGCTATACTGGAACAGCTTGGCTAAGGGCATGGCATGTTCTGGAGCACAAGTCTTCAGTACTGCTGGAATGTTGTCAGGCCGCATAGCCTTTGCAGTATCCAATGCCTTCATCAGTTCCTTGATATCACTTGGAGTTGGCTCCAGTTGGAATTGGCTGAAGACTGGCACCAGTGATACTGGGGATCTCCAGAGGAGGCTGAGATGGATCATCCACTCGGCACTTCTGGCTGAATATTGTTGCAAACGCTTCAGCCTTATCTTTTGCACTAATTTGCTGGGTTCCTCCATCATTGAGGATTGGGGTTTGTTTGTGGAGCCTCCTCCTCCAGTGAGTTGTTTAACTGTCCACCACCATTCATGACTGGATGTGGCAGGACTGCAGAGCTTAGATCTGCTCTGTTGGTTGTGGGACCGCTTAGCTCTGTCTATCACTTGCTGGTTATGCTTTGTGGCATGCAAGTAGTCCTGTGTTGTAGCTTTACCAAGTTGACACCTCATTTTTAGGTATGCCTGGTGCTGCTCCTGGCATGCCCTCCTGCACTCTTCATTGAACCAGGGTTAATCTCCTGGTTTCATGTTAATGGTAGAATGGGGGTTCTGCTGGGCCATGAGGGTACAGATTGTGTTCTAATAGAATTCTGCTGTTGGTGATGGCCCACAGCACCTCATGGATGCCCAGTTTTGAGCTGTTACATCTATTCAAAGTCTATCCCATTTAGCACAATGGTAACGCCACACAACATGATGGAGGGTATCGTCAATGTGAAGGCAGGACTTCATTTCCACAAGGACTGTGCAGTGGTCCTACCGATCCTGTCATGGATAGATGCATCTTCGACAGGTAGACTGGTGAGGACGAGGTCAAGTAGGTTTTTCTCTCACCACCTGCTGCAGGCCCAGTCTAGCAGCTGTATCCTTTAGGACTCAGCCACCTCGGTCAGTAGTGGTACTACCCAGTCACTCTTGGTGATGGACATTGAAGTCCCCCACCCAGAGTACATTCTGCACCCTTGCCACTTTCAGTGTTTCCTCCAAGTTGTGTTCAGCATGGAGGAGTACTGATTCATCAGCTGAAGGAGCGCAGGACGTGGTAATCAGCAGGAGGTTTCCTTGCCCGTGTTTGACCTGATGCCATGAGGCTTCATGGGGTTCAGAGTCAATGTTGAGGATACCCAGGGCAACTCCCTCTTGACTACATACCACTGTGCCGCCACCTCTGGTGGATCTGTCCTGCCAGTGGGACAGGACATACCCAGGAGTGGTGATGGTTGTGTCTGGGACATTGTCTGTAAGGTATGATTCAGTGTGTAGAAATATGTCAGGCTGTTACTTGACTAGTCTGTGGGACAGCTCACCCCATTTTCATCAAGCCTCCAGATGTTAGTAAGGAGGACTTTGCAGGGTCGACAGGACTGGGATTGTCATTGTCGTTTCTGGTGCCTAGGTCAATGCCAGATGATCTATCCGGTTTCATTCCTTTTTGTAGACTTCATGGCGGTTTGATACAACTGAGTGGCTTGATAGGCCAGTTCAGAGGGAAGTTAAGAGTCAACTACATTGATGTGGGTTTGGAGTCACATGTAGGCCAGACCAGGTAAGGACGGCAGATTTCATTCCCTAAAGGACATTAGTGAATGAGATGGTTTTTATGACAATTAACAATGTTTTCATGGTCACTACTAGCGTGACTAGCTTTTTTTGGAATTCCAGATTTATTAACTGAATTTAAATTCCACCAGCTGCCGTGGTGGGATTTGAACCTGTGTTCCCAGAGCATTAGCCTGGGCCTCTGGATTACTAGTCCGGTGACATTACCACGCCACCGTCTCCCCCAAAAATGATATAATATTAATGACAATAATATTAACCAAATTGCTACCAATAATAATATACACGGATAAAGGCAACTTAACACATCAATGTTGTTCTTCTACAGACAATATACACAGCCAACTGCATCTCCATTAACTAACAATAAATTGCACTTATATAGCATCTTTAATATAACTACACAGTCCAAGGTGCTTCACAGCAATGTTATCAAATAAAATTTGATGCTGAGCCTCATAAGGAGATATAAGGGCATGTGGTCAAAATACTGGTCAAAAGGTAGGTTTTAAGGAGTATCTTAAAGGAGGAGAGAGAGATAGAGAGGCAGAGGGATTTAGGGAGGGAATTCCAGATCCTATGGCCTTGGCAAACAAAGGCACAGCCATCAATATTGCAGCAATTAAAATATGGGATGCTCAAGAGGCCAGAAGTGAAGGAGCTCGGAGTTTTCACACAGGGATTTACAGAGCTCAGTAGGAGCGCGGCTGTCTAACCTCCCAAAGGTTCCAAAGAGCCTCTATTTATTTGTCCTTTCAAGTAATTCAAGACAAACACCAGCATAGCTACATGAACTGTTGCCCTACATTTGCATGGCTCACTTCCTTTTAATTCAAAATTTCTTAATTCAAATTATTTTTAAATTTGGGTTGAAAAGATTTTTTAAAAAGCCTGTATGAATAGCCGCCCATAATAGTGTAAACGTTTTTAATGAAATGATCTCCAGTTTTAAGGTTATATATTTGATGTGATTTTGGAGTAAAAGTGAAACAGGATCAGTTGACCAGAAATTTACCCTTCTCAGATGATATTCCAGCTTAGCTTTTGCATCATTGAGTTCTTCCAGACGCTGGTTAAAAGCAGCATTGACTCGATCGTACTGGCAACGCAGATCTTGTGAGGTCTCGAGCAGCACATTGTCAACCAAAGCACGAAGGTTAATGGAAGCCATTCGCTCCTGTTCAGCTTTGTAAATGTTACAATGGGTGAACTGCGCCCAAGACTCTGGAGTTGAAGAGCTGTGAGGTTAAAACAAAACGCAACAGCATGAGACTCAGTGGTTATTTCTTCGCAGAATTACCTTTTGCTCTTCAAAGGAGCTGGCACAGACTTGATGGGTCGAATGGGCCCCTTCTGTGCTGTACTATTCTATGATTATGAAATGATATACATGAAGAACACAAGCTATAGTGTTGATGGGAGTGGAACAACTTTTCAGAGGGAAGTTTGCCCTGACTTAATATCAGCTTTGGCCCTGTGGTTAGCAATCTTATCTGCAAGTCAGAAAGTCACGGGATCAAGTCCCATTCCAATGACAACAACTTGAATTTATATAGTGCCTTTAATATAATAAAATGTCCCAAGGCATTTCATGGGAGTGCTGTGAAGCAAAATTGGACACTGAGCTGAAGGCATGGCCACCAACGACGGAGTGATTAAAATCGGGGATGCTCAAGGAGACCAGAATTAGATGAGCGCAGTGACCTCGGAGGGTGGTGGGCTGGAGGAGATTACAGAGATAGGGAAGGGGGAGACAATGAGGGGGGATTTGAAACAAGGATGTGAATTTTAAAATTGTGGCATTGCTTGACCAGGAGCCAATGTAGATCAGCGAGCACAGGGGTGATGGATGATTGAGTCCAAATTTTGGTTGACAGGTCAGTGCTATATTTCCAATCAGATGTTTCACTGTTGCATTCTAGTTTAAACATGCAATAAATTTTCATTACATTTGTTACTACTTTTTTATTCAATACATGTCAAGAGAAGGCTTAAGGCACCCTCTAGTGGCCCAGTTCCTTTTTACACCATGTTGATATGCTACATGCTCATGATGTACAGTCTATATCCGATATATCATGATAGGCAGCGAGCTTTACAGTGTAGCTTGGCTCATAGATGTTCTTGGAGGTTGACTGAAGGAATGGTAATGATATCACATCTACATTACAAAAAGACTTCATTGTCTGTAAATCACTTTGTATTGTTGTGAAAGGCAATAAAAGCAAGTTCTTCCCTGCTTCCTACTGTGCTTTTCCCTGCTTATAATTTATGGTCAACCAACAGCTGCCAGTGAACCAGGAACAGGAGACCTAATTGAAAACAATGGTTTGGGCCTGCTTTCTTGGGTACTGCCATAGTACCTTCCATAGTGTCTCAGTCCCAAAATTTCTTAATTCAAATTATTTCTTAATTCAGGCTGTAAAGATTCTTTTTTTAAAGTCTGTATGAATATCCACCCACAACAGCATTAACCTCTGACAGTGCAGCACTCCTTCAGTCCTGCACTGACCTGTCAGCCCAAGTTTGGACTCAATCATCTGTCACCCCTGTGCTCACTGATGTACATTGGCTCCCGGCCAAGCAATGCCACAATTTTAAAATTCACATCTTTGTTTCAGATCCCTCCATTGCCCCACCCCCTCCCTATCTCTGTAATCTCCTCCAGCCTCACCACCCTCCGAGGCCACTGCGCTCATCTAATTCTGGCCCCTTGAGCATTCCCGATTTTAACCGCTTCATCATTGGTGGCCATGTCTTCAGCTCCGGGCCGAATGTTGCTCCTTAGCACTCCCATGAAATGCCTTGGGACGTTTTATTACATTAAGGGCACTATGAAATGCAAGTTGTTGTTGTTGGAATGGAAATTGATCAGAAATTAGGGCTAGGCACCCTTGACTGGCATTTGACAACGGGTTGTAGTTAGCGGAAAACCCAAGAGTATGCTATCCATGCTGGTGCCCGGGTAGGATTGTCAACTCTCCAGGATTTTCTTGGACTTTCCAAGAATTCAAGGATTAATCTCCTGCTAGCATCCCAAGAGGAAAATCACTGGACTGTTAAATAAAAAGTGTTCTATTTCATTTTCTTCAAACTCTTTGATAAAAATATTTTTGACTTTTAAAAAATTTTGGAGATGGGAAGAAAAACTGAGTCTGTTCACTTTCTGATTGGCGAGGGCAAGGTGGTGTGCAGCATGGATGGGACTGTTTGGGTGACCAATGTGGGAACGTGGTGGCAGGGCCATTGGAGACAAGAGATCATGTGGTGAAACTCCAGGAATATGTGCAACCAGTGCTGGCAACCCCAGATCTGGGGCAAGGGTCACTGTGTGGAAGTTGAAGTGGTAAGTGGCTGGATCTAATTTCATGGGGTGCTTGATCTAATTTGGGACACTGTGGGCTTCTTTTACCAATATGTCCTGCTTGTGGGACACAGCCAAAAGGTGGGAAGGATTGTGATCCTCATCAGTCTGCTATAAGTCCCCCTGTGCAAACAACTCCAAGGTGTAATACAAGCAGAAAACGCTGGAGGTGCTCAGCTGGTCAGGTTGCATCTGTAGCTGTTTCTCTCCACAGGCGCTGCCTGATCTGCTCAGTATTGCCCATATTTTTTGTTTTTATTTTGGATTTCCAGCATCTGCAGTATTTTCCTTTTGCATCAAGGCAAAGCTGTGTCCAAACAGAGAGCCAGACCAGTTGACAAATGAAATCCCAGTTGTCTAAGGCAAGACGCATTCCAGGTCTCTCATGTCCAGACTATTTTTTAACTGGGGTTGTGTTTTCTGCACACATGAAAACAAATTTCATTAATTCCCCTCAAAATGAATTTCACCAAGTCTTCACTATCTAAGGCCGCATGTGACTCTGGCTCATGTGACCTGCTCAGATAGGAAGTAATCAATTTTAAATATCACATACTGTTTTATTTGGGTGGGCTTTGACTTGAGGGTTACTACAGGGTCTGAAGGCCCCATCAACATTATTTGATTTCTGAATATGAATTAGAGTTTGCCTTACTTGTCCTCGAACTTGGCAGAGTTTGGATGGAACTGAATGTTTGTGCTCTGGTTATTGAGGCCTCCGGCTTTGACATCAATTTTATAGGCCTCATACTTGTCTGACCAATCCATTTCCAGGAGTTCCTTAGCATCTCTGTTCCTCCTGTGACAAATGGTTTAAAGTGCACTATTAGTACAATGGAAGGATGCTTAGGATAATATCATATTATTCAAGTGCAAGGTGTTAAAGAAGGTGAATGGCGCCTTCCAAGGTGACAAAGAAGTTTTATTTTGTTCATGGCTGAACTCCCTTTACTGAAAATATAAATGTTAACTTTAAGGTTTTAGCAATACGCGCAGGGAAAAATGGATTCAATGCACGTCACAAAAGCATTAACATTCAAGCTTTATATCGGTGCCTTGCCAAGCAGCGGTTTCCATGTGCAGGTTGCAGCAGTAAGCGTCAGCTGATTATTTGGCCATAAAGAGCATCGTAACCACTTTCAACCCTGCTCTCAACCAACGTACCTGTAGACATTTTCCAGCCAGGTTCATAAGGTGGCAATTAGCATCTTCCCTCCCTCTCCCCGCCTATAGGAATGGAAGCCGATTCTGGTAGACTACCTACTGGCCCCAGCTGAGATCAGTTGAATAAAGTAAAGATGAGAATTTGAGTCCAGCGCTTTACTGATCCACATTCTCACTCAATAAACTCACCCAAGTTATTGGGAGAGTGAATTTTGGTGCAGCATTATAAAGCAGATGTTTACAATATTCTGTCAGATCGTAACCCCTGCCCTATTTATTTTCTTTTTCTTTGCCGGTTTTCATTTTTCTCTTGTTTTTCACTATTTTCTTTTCTTTTGGATGACAGCTGTTCATGATTCCGCCATTCACACCTCCTCTGGACTTATGGATGGAATTTTATGTCAGCGGGATTTTACGGTCCCACCAAAGTCAACAGAGATTTGAATGGCTCACCACATTTTACAACCCCGCCCCCACCTGTGACAGGGCCGTAAAATTCTGTCCTGCATTTTGTTTCCTTATTTGTTCCATTACCGTTCCCTCTCAGCCTTGCACCATTAACCCTTCGTCATTTAATCTCTCTTGCCTTCTACCACAGACCACAGGACTTCCCTTTTGTTCTTCTTCCCAACTTCCCCTGTCCCACCCCACACCCCGCCCCTGCATTTCATTTGCTTACAACCTGTTGTATCCTAAAACTTTTCCCAGTTCTGATAAAAGGTCATCGACCTGAAACATTAGCTGTGTTTCTCTCTCCATAGAGACTGTCAGACTTGCTGAGTATTTCCAGCATTTTCTGTTTTTATTTGCAATATCAACTTTTGAAGAGAAAACAATTAAGCCAGGCCAGAGAAAAGTGGAAATGCACAACGGGTTAGTCAGCATCTGAATGGAGGAAAAGATCAATTAACGTTTCTATCCCTGGGTTGCTGATTGACCTGTTGTGCACCTTCATTGTTTTCTGGTTTTATTTCAGTTTATACTATTTAGGCCGGGGAAACTTCTTTTTATATTTTAAAAGTTCTGACATGATAAACAGATATAGTTACAGTTTACGTTTTGAAAATTTGTACAAAACCAAGAGATGCACTGCCTAAAAGGATGATGGAAGCAGATTCAATAGTAACTTTCAAAAGGGAGTCAGGTAAACAGTTGAAGAGGAGAAAATGTACATGTGGTGTATGATAATATTAATATGTGGGTAAGAACCAGGGAGTTAGATTAATTCATTAGCTCTTC
Organism: Cetorhinus maximus; assembly: GCF_964194155.1. Lineage (NCBI taxonomy): Eukaryota > Metazoa > Chordata > Chondrichthyes > Lamniformes > Cetorhinidae > Cetorhinus > Cetorhinus maximus. Next base: position 88,930,796 of record NC_135893.1, read on the forward strand.
CAAACAATCAGCACGGGCATGATGGGCAGAATGGCCTTCTTCTGTGCTGCATTATTCAAATGATTCTAAGATTCTACTAAAATAAACCATTTATTTAATCAGAAGGAGAGGAGTTATGTTCCTGCAAGCATCAAGGTCTTTATCCCTGATTGGGTCCTCGGATAAGAGGGCTGATGTATGACAAGAGATCAAGTAAAAAGAGACTATATTCTCTGGAGTTTAGAAGCATGAGATGATCTCATTGAAACATGTAAAATTCTTAGAGTACTTGACAGGGTAGATGCTGAGAAGCTGTTTTATCCAGGCTACAAGTCTAGGGCTAGAGGTCAAAGCCTCAGGATAAGAGGTTGGCTACTTATGAGTAAGCTGAAGTGGAAATGTTTTCACTGATTTTTTGTTTATTCGTTCCTGGGATGTGAGCATCGCTGGCTAGGCCAGCTTTTATTGCCCATCCCTAATTGCCCGTGACAAGGTGGTGATGAGCTGGCTTCTTGAACCACTGCAGTCCATGTGGTGCAGGTACACCCACAGTGCTGTTAGGGACGGAGTTCCAGGATTTTGACCCAGCGACAGTGAAGGAACGGCGATATATTTCCAAGTCAGGATGGTGAGTGGCATGCAGGTGCACTTACAGGTGTTGGTGTTCCCATGTGTCTGCTGCCCTTGTCCTTCTAGGTGGTCGCGGTTGTGGGTTTGGAAGGTGGGAGCGAATCTTTGGAATTCCCTGCCCCAGTGAGCTGTGGATGCTTAGTCATCGAGTTTATTCAAGACTCACAGTTACACATTTTTGGATACAAAGGGGATCCAGCGATATAGGGATTGGGCAGGAAAGTGAAGTGAATGTGAAAGTTCAATCATGATCTTATTGAACAGTAGAGCAGGCTCGAGAAGGAATATGGCCTACTCCAGCTCCTACTTCTTATGTTCTGATGTGTACTGTAGATGGGTACGTGGTGGAAAATTCCTCCAGTTAGTGCCCTAACTAGAATTTTTCAGTTTCTGTAACACTGCATCTGAACTAGCGACTATTACAGTAAAATCTTTGAATTCATTTAATTTCCCCATTTAATTTATCACTGATTAAAAAAAACAATAAAAACTAAAAAAACAATAAAAAGTAACCAAAAACTAAAATGACTCACAATCATTTGCAATTTTTTTAGATAAAGGATCCTGGCCTTCCCCTGTAAACATAATATATAAAAATATTGAGTAATGGCGTAGAGTGTAAATTTAAGACATCTCTGTAGGTTACTGTCCCTTCAGTAGGTAAGTAAGTAACTTGAAATTGAAGCTATAATGTAGAATGCACTGGAAGAGCAATGAATTAGTAATGAATCTAATGCCATCTTGTCCCTGACAATTAACTTACCTAATCTGCTTAATGACCTCATCCAAAGTTCTCTTCAAAACTCCTTGTACATTTCGAATTAGATCAACTTCCTGCATTAAAAAGAAATAACTTTATAGGATGTTGCTTCTGAAATAGTCCATTACTGGTGGAGCTTTCTCTGTTTGGTACTCCTGAGTGTGAACTGTTGCAAATCCTGTGTGTGTGTTAGCCATATGCAACATTCACAAGAGTTAACTGACATTTGCAACGCAGTAACATGTATCAGCCTGGCTCAGTGGCTAGCATTCTCACTGCTGAATCAGTAAGTCATGGGTTCAGGTCCCACTCCAGGTCTTGTGCACAACAATCTATGGTGACACTCCAGCGCTGTGCAATCAGAGGTATCATCTTACAGGTGAGATGTTAATCCGAGGCCTGGTTTTCATACTCAGGTGGATGTAAAAGATCCTATGGCACTATTTCAAACAAAAGCACATCTCTGGTATCCTGGCTAATATTTATCCCTCAATCAACATCACAAAAAAATTATCTGATCACATTACTGGTTGTGGGAGCTTGCTGTGCACAAATTGGCTGCTGCGTTTTCTACATTAGAATAGTGGCTGCAGTTCAAAAGTAGATCATTGGCTGTAAAGTGCTTTGGGATGTTTTGTGGTCATGAAAGGCGCTATATAAATGTAAGTCTTTCTTTATTTCCTTGTTTGCCTCATTTCTCTTTCCTCCCCTCCTCTCCTAAATGTACTGACTCATACTGAAGATAGTCCTATGGATGCCAGTAGCCTATAGGTGCCTGAACCTTCAATCCTGGTATGGCTCAGTACCATAGGTAAAAACAAAAAGCTAAAAGCTACTGCGGATGCTGGAAATCCAAAACAAAAACAGAATTACCTGGAAAAACTCAGCAGGTCTGGCAGCATCGGTGGAGAAGAAATCAGAAGAAATAACTGATTTCTTCTCCACCGATGCTGCCAGACCTGCTGAGTTTTTCCAGGTAATTTTGTTTTTGTTTTGGCTCAGTACCATGTTGGGTAGCTGACTCCGCTTTACTTCTGACTTGCCCTAGATTACCGCTCTCCTAATTTTTCAGGTGTTAGCCATTGATGATTCAAATGTTTACACATTCAGGCTATTTGTTCCATTAATCTAATGGCACAGATATTGCTTGAAATTGAATCTTAATAGTCCTATGACAGTGATACGATATTTACATGGTAACAGTTGCTCATATAAAGAATATGAAACTAACAGAGGTGATTGGCCTTTGTATCAGCTTACAGTTGCACTGGTGCTGCCTGTACTGGGCTCAGTAAAATGGGAAGCTTCCTATTTGGGATTTCACTGTCACTGTAAAATACTGCACTGTGGGCAGGAAATTTGTCAAGAGATTAATGAACTCAACAGGTGTGTAGAATTATCAATAGTTGGGAATGGCTATGATTTTCTCCAGGGGTTCAAAGTCAATGAAAGTAGCCTGAGTATTTTAAGAGTGTCATATAAATACAATATTAGTTGCCAAGCACATGTTCCTTTTATGTCATCTAAAATGTATACAGTGGTCTCGGTATAATGATAACAGTGCTAATGACTGTACAAAACAGCATTGACGTTTCACAGGTTGAACAACAAAAATTACCTTTGCAGAATATTAAATGATTCACAGAAGAGGGTGGCAAAGATTTTTTCTCTTGTTTGCAGATTATAATTATAAGGGGATTACAATGCACATGAATGCTACAGAATTTAAACTGACCAGCTCGAGTATGTACATCTTCTGTCTTTATTTAATAGATATATTGATATTTTTCCAGCTCATTTACTTGAGATGATTGCACTCTCTCCCATGTTAAAATACATAAATAATTTTCTTGCTGACCCACATAACAATAAACTACTTTTAAAACCACTGTTGTTATGAAACACTTTGGAACATCCTGAGCATGTGATAAGCTGCCATATAAAAGCAAGTTCTTTCTACTAGCTAAAAACAAGATCAGATCAAGAACACATCAAGGCAGTTTTCTGTATTGATATGTTAGCATAAAAGGTCAGTGCAACAATTTGGAATTTTGTTTTTAATCCAATGAGATTGCTTACTTGCACCCATGCATAACATTCTTTTGAAGTTTTTACAGGCAGCAATTCAAATATCATCTGATTCAGCAACAACCAAAATGACAACTTGCATTTATATAGCACTTTTAACACAGTAAAACATCCTAAGCCATTTCTCAGGAGCGTTCACAACAAAATTTGATATAGAGCCACATTAAAAAAATAGGGCAGCCTGGTCAAAGATGTAGGTTTTAAGGAATGTCTTAAGGGAAGAGAGAGAACCATGGAGAGGCAGAGAGGTTTAGAGAGAGAATTCCTGAGCTTAGAGCCTTGGCAGCTGAAGACATGGCCACCAATGGCAGGGCAATGAAAATTGGGGGTGCGTAAGAGGCCAGAATTACAGGAGGGCAGATATCCCAGAGACTTGTAAGGTTGAGGGGGGTTACAGAGATATGGAGGGGAGAGGCCATGAAGGAATTTGAAAACAAGGATGAGAATTTTAAAATTGAGGCTTTTCCAGACAAGGACTAAGATGGGCTGTACAACCCATAAAACCTTCCGTTACATGTTTACATTGGTACATGAGTCACAGGGAAGGAGAAACAGTCTTCCTGCCTGTTTATTCATATCAATAAAAATACTTATCTTGATAGCATTAAGATTTCAGCATGAGAATTGGTGGATGTGCTTAGTCATATATATATGAACCTTGAGTTGGTAGTTGATTGTATTGAAATATTTGTTCCTTTCCACCTAATTTTTCACGGTGACCATACCAGATTGCTATTGCTCAAGCAGTAAGGTTACTGATAGGTAACATGATAGGTTTACTGATAAGGTTTGACCTGATATCGATCACACACGATGACAAGTCTAGCTAACAAGTATAGCAGTGAGCACTCTGAAAGGCTCACCACAGCAATCATACAGCAACGCATGGTAAATTAACCCATGTGTCAAACATTCTTAACTCAATTTGATTTTGCTTCTTGTTGATTTATGAGGTGGATAGTGGGAGAGGGGCTTTGAACACAGCTAACATGTCTGATTAAAGCCTGTGTCAAATTGAGGATCTGTGCACAGATCCCAGAAAAAATAAAAGTCTCTAAATCCCAATAGGACACTCAGAGACCTGGCATGGGCATGATGAGCTGAGTTGCCTCCTTCTCTTGTGCCCTTGCTCCCACCAATAGTGGATAGTGGATCAATAATATTGCAGTTGGGTTGACATCTTTCATCGCTCCATCATTGGTGGCCATGCCTCCAGCTGCCTAGGCCTTAAGCTCTGGAATTCCTTCCCTTACCCTCTCTGCCTCTCTATCCTCCTTTAAGATGTTCCTTAAAGCCAACCTCTTTGACCAAACGCTTAGTCACCTGCCCTAATATCTCCTTGTGTGACTCAGGGTCAGATTTTGCTTGATGAAGCTGCTGTGAAATTCCTAGGGACATTTGCTACTTGAGGGTGCTATACAAATGCTCTTGTAGTTGATGTTATTAGGATGTGTTCCTGGGGAGACAGTGGCATAGTTGTATTGTGACTGGACTAGTATTCTAGAGATCCAGGGTAATCCCCTGAGGACCTGGATTTGAATCCCACCATGGCAGGTGGTGAAATTTGAATCCAATAAGAATCTGGAATTATAAGTCTGATGATGACGACCATGAAACCATTTCTGATTGTCATAAAATCCCATCTGGTTCTCTTATGTCCTTTAGGGAAGGAAATCTGCCGTCCTTATCTGGTCTGGCCTACATGTGATTCCAGGCAACTCCAGGCCCACACCAGTGTGGTTGACTCTTAAATGCCCTCTGAACAAGGACAATTAGGGATGGGCAACAAATGCTGGCCTAGCCAGCAACACCCACATCTCGTGAACGAATTTTTAAAAAGTTGCTGTAGAATACAAACTATCACTGGCATCACCTGAGCTCTGCTGTGGGTTGATAACTGTATCTCAACCCCCAAGAGGGGAGAGTTCTGCACATTCACATCTGTATACAGAGCTTCTCAGCCTAGCTAATAGACTAGGAAGGGGCTTGAATTTTCTCAGATCGTTAAAAAAAAACTGATGACAAGTGCTTTGGAGGGCGGACTAGCCCCTGGGCACTTTTGAATCCAGTTTGACACTGCGCTGGCAGCAGGGTGCTTCCCCAAGCGCACCTCATAGCAGCTGTGTCCAGGAGTCACAGATGGAACATAGGAACAAGAATAAGACATTCAGCCCCTCAAGTCAGCTTCACCATTAAAAGAGATCATGGCAGGTTTGCATCTCAACTCCATTTACCCACTTTGGGTTCATATCCATTAATATCCTTGCCTGCCAAAAGATGATCAATCTCAGTTTTGACATTCTCAACTGACCCCGCCCCCACCCCCACAACAGCTTTTGTTAGGGGTGGGTGGGGCTCATGGCTCCCAGATTGCCACTACCTTCTGTGCAAAAAGGTATTTCCCTGACAGGTTTGGCTCTCATTTTAAAATTGTCCTCTTGTCCTGAACTCCCTCCATCAAATCCTTTAATTATCTTAAAACACCTCGATTGAATCGCCCCTTAATCTTCCATATTCACGGGTATACAAGCCTAGTCTATGCAAGTCTAGGCTAGGCTTCATACTTAAACCCTTTAAGCCCTGGTATCAAGCTGCGCCGCACCCCCTCCATGGTCAACATTTCCTTCCTGAGGTGTGGTGCCCAGAGTTGAATTACTTCAGATGCTGCCTAACCAGAGCTTTGCACAACTATAGCATAAATCCCACCCCCTTTGTCTTCCTGCACCCACCACCCCCTTGAGATAAAGGCCAACAATCCATTAATCTTTTTCCCAGCAGTCATTTCTGTAGATGCCCCCTTCCACAATTGGCTTCTGACTGTGAGAAGGTGGCCCTGGTGTGGAAGAGTGGTAGCCTCTTTGCAGAGATGCAATTCACTGCAATCGTTTAAGCAACAACTTGGGGGGAGAACATTGCATCTGGCACTCACCTTGAGCAGCTCATCTTCCACCCTGTCTTTGACCAGGTCGGAGCCTTGGCGCCTTTCCCTGTTTTGCAGGTTATCGGTTGAGACGAACATGGCGATCTCGACGGCGTCCAGGGCAATCTGCAGGCGTCTCTTCTGCTGGAGCAGAAGTTCCGTCTCGGCCAACAGGTCCTCGATTTCCCTTTTCAGCTCCGACTTCCAGAAGAAGATGTCCTGCAGCCTCTCGCCGATCTTCTTGGTGGAGGTGGCTTGGGTGTCCTGGGTCAGCTTCTCCCTCTCTGACATCAAGCTCTTGGACTCGTTTTGCACGTTTTCCGCCGTGTCCCGGTCGGCGAAGGCCTGGTAATACTTGGCATAGTTGTTCTGCGCCCATTCCTCGGGGATGTACTTGGCTGTCCTGAACCCTGCAGTGGCCAAGCCAGCAGAGGAGTGCAGACCCTCATTCCGGATCATGCAGTATGGTTTGCAAGGCAGTTCCTCCTCGGGAATGCATCGCGCGACTTGCGGATGAGTCACTAGAACTTCTCCAACAGACATGGTTTTAATGTTTAAAGTTCCCCTCTAAGTATTTTATTCCCCTATTTAAAGATATATAGAAAGACACACACACATATATATATAAGGTTTACTGAGTGGGGTTCGAACCCTTGCCTCCTCCTCAGCTTTGGTTACTCCAATGTGTTGCGAGCGTCGCGTTGCTTGGCTACCCGGGGCTGTTACTATGGTAACAACGCGTTGTTACGAAGCGTGATCCTCTGTAGACTCGACTCGACTAGACTTGAGCAGTTCGTTGCTGCAGCTGCTCCCCCTGCTGTCTTAACGCGCCACACGCTGCTGTTGCCATGAGACTGGTAAAACTTTATACTGTTGTAGTTAACCGTTTTTAAGTAGCGGTCATCTTCTTTAAAGAAAATGGGCCGAATGGCTTCCTTCTGTGCCGTAATACCTCCACGACTCTATAACACAAGAACTAGGTGCTGGACTAAGCCATATGGCCCTTCCAGCCTGTTCTTCTACCTCGACTCCACCTTCTCACACTATCCCCATATCCCTAAATTCCCTTAGAACCCAAAAATCTATCAACCCCTGCCTTAAATCTACCCAGTGACTCAGCATCTGCAGCTCTCTGGGGTAGAGAATTCCAAAGTTTGACAACCCTTTGAGTGAAGGAATTTCTCCTCCTCCTCAGTCCTAAATGGCTGCCCTCTTATTCTGAGAGTGCTCCCCGATCTTCCTTACCTTTTTATTCTAGTTAATTTGCCACTGAAATCGAAATATGGAAGTGTGGTATATGTATCTATCATCCAGTCCCCAATAAAATGATGGTAGGATGGAGTTATCAAGCCTCTGGGATTCACATGGAGTCTCCAACGATTAAACATTGATCTTCAGGACACTGCTAATGGCAACTCATGGGAGATTAAAGAAAAAGTGTGTAGAAATGTAATTTGCTTTGAACATTCATTAGTTATAATAATATTGGGGGACAAATGTAAGAGCTGTTTGACTGCCAGTCATGTATCATCAATCAGATATTAGAGGCTTAATGGCTTTCCAATTGACATGGCAAGACAGCAAAGCTGCACGTGTAAGAGGATTAATGACAGGAGTGTGGGATTGAGATGTTTAGAAGCAGGGCTCTTGTAGTGAAACCTCAAAGAATACGTCCAAGCAGAAATGGCAACCCTATGTCTCACCCGAATGCTTTTCTGCAAACCTACTTCAAGTTAAAGGTTAATCTTGTTATGATATGGCAGGTGGTTTTTTTGCCAGGCTGACCAAATCCCCAAGAGAAACTTGGCCACGCTATCACAACAATTTTGCAATTTGTATTTATTACAAGAAAGTTTGTGCACTGAAGTCAGAAGCAGTGAGTTCACTACCACCTTTAGAAATTTTAAAGATTAAATTAAAACATTTATTAACAAAAGAAAAGAAAATGTAAACACACAAGACTACAGTTACACAGTTACATTTAGTTTTATAACAGTTCTCACAAGATTTCTACTTAACTAAACTCCGAACTACACACCCCTTTCAGGCAACAGTCCAGATAGATTCTGAATCTATAAAACATCCTGCAATATTACCATGAGCACCCACTGTTGCTATCAGGGAGGTATTTCACAGCTTCCTTCTCCCTCTCATTCGACAATGGAACCCCAAAGGCTTTTAACAAAACCTTGGCTACTGGAACAGCAAACTTCTCCAGGGTGGCTAGAGACTTTACCCACAAGTCTGTTTCACACAGTGCACCTTTCAAGATCTCACACAGTCATATCCCACACAGCTTTCCAATTTTCTTTAAATATATTTTCTCCCTTTTGATCTGTAAATCCCATTGTTACAACCTTTCTTTGGAAGTTACTTTTCCCAGAATATAAAAATCTTTCATGTTGTCATTATGACCAGCACTTTTGGGAAAAATAAACTTAACAACTTTGTCTTATTTATCTTGTCAGTTGTAAACATCTTATCATGTCCCTTTGAAAGCCAATCTCTCAACTTATTTAAAAATGCAAATTCTATTCATGCTGTAGCCGCTGAGACTTCATCCTAGTTTATCTCAATTTCAAATTCCTGTTTTACAGCTAACCTCTTTTGATGATTCAAACCTTGCAGTCTGACTGCAGTTTAATTAAACTGGATGCACACACACAAACATACACACACAATACAGCCCCTATAAGCCTGCTTTCGGTATCCCACAGTAATATTAGAAAAAAATGATCTTTCCTTTATATTCTTTACTATAAATTTGATCAAAACCATCTTGGCCAAAAGTTCTTGGTCTGGATCACACCAAAAATGTTGCCTCACCGCAGAGGAGAGAGGCAGAGAAATGGCGAGGTTTGGTGAGGGTTTTCTGAGCTTCGGGACTATGTAGTTTGAAGGACCAGCCGCCAATGGTCCTGTTTTCTTCATACAGTGTTGGAACTGATGTGTACTGTTATTACCATAGCAGACGTTAATTGCTGAGCAAGCCAAATCCCAGAGGGAAACTTGGCTTACAAGCCATACCTTTTTTTTTGTATTTTGATAATGAGAAGAAGACGTACTGATCTCAGCAGCAAGAAGTCCAGTAACATTTCTGGGATTTTAAAAATTAAAAGTGAATGTTTTATTAACAAGAAGAAAAGATAACTTAAGTACACAAGATTACAGTTATACAGTTAAAATAAGTTATACAAAACATTCCCCCAAAAGACTCCCTACTTGGTCAGACAAGTAAGCACATTCCAGGCAATACTCCCTTATAGATGTTTAACTATAAAAATCCAGTACTATTACCCAAAGCAAACTGCTGTAGCTTTACTAAAGGCATACCACGCGACCTCTTAAACTCTGTCCCACTCTGCTGTGGAAATCCAAGACTTTAGAACAAGACTGCTTTTTGCAGCCCAAGACTATTCTGACTTGACAGGGTGGCTGATTCAAACTGCATCTTCTCCCAGCCTAGAGCTGTTTCCAGGAGATCTTCCTCACATCACCAACAGCCCACAGTAGCCCTAAAATACCTTTTCACCCCCTTTCATCTCAGGTTCCATTGTTCTCACACCTCTTTGAACTCAAATCCTCCCAAATATAATATTCTTCACATTTCTATTTTGTCTTGGCTTTCAGGTCAATAAAATGTAATATACCCTCTTCTATTTACCCATGGAACTCCTGTAAGATGCAAAAATGTTTCTTTGTACCTCTGACTTCCTTTTGATATTCAAATGAACTCTCAACTTAGCTAAAAATGCAAACGTTAGATCAAACCTGTTTACTTGTGCCTGAAACCCACCATAATATCTCATTACAAATGCACACCTAATGCCTCTATCCTTTCATGTCTTAACCTCCTAGACAACCTGTTTATAGTAACTTTTCCCCAGCTTAATTAAATCATTTACACACACAAACACACAGCCTTTTTCACCAAATAACACAATGTTCCCCAAAAATATTTAAATAAAAACATCCATTCTCACATCTCCTTCCTTGCAAAAAAGGTGAACCATCATAATTTCAAAAAGATGGTTTCATTTTCTCAACCCATTTTGTATTCCTTACTACATTTACCTGTTACAAACAAAACTATTACAATACAGTGTACATGCATCAACCATGAAAATATGTACAAGTCTGTTATTAAAAATAGAGTTAATTCCAATCTATTCTGCATTTGCCAATATCCAAGTGCTTTTGAATTTTAAACCCTTGACAACACATCTGCAATCAAATTTTCTTATCCACCTACATGTATAATTTATAAATTGAACAGTTTCAATAATAAACTCCACCAAAACAGTCTGGTGTTTTGTTTTGAAACTTCTCCAGAAACTTCAAAGAATTGTTTGCAGTATACACTTCAAAACGTTGCAAAGTTAACACCAAACTTAAAGTCTCTTTCTCTATAGTTGAATATTTCTTCTGATGTACATTCAAATTCCATGAGAAATATCCTACTGGCTTCTCAATTCCCAGTTCATCTTCTTGTAGCAACATAGCACCAACGCCCACATCACTGGTGTCAATAGCCAATTTAAACTGCTTTGTATAGTCAGGTGCTGAAAGTAGTTAGTACAGCTTTCAAGCTGTCGAGTACATTCTGACACTCCTGTGTCCATTGGAATTTTCTGTTCCTTTTGAACAATCCGGTCAGTGGAGCAACTACACCGCTGAAATTTGGCACAAATTTCCAATTAAATCCACTCGTACCTAGAAACCTCAAAACTTTCCATTTTGTTGTAGACACTGTGAATTCCACAAAGCTTTTACTTTTCGTGGGGCCACTTGACCATATCCAACGGTGTGGCCTAAATATGTAACTTGCGCTTTCGCACATTCACTTTTAGTCAAATTTACAACCAAATTGGCTTCCTGCGGTTGGCCCTTTAAATGTTGTAAATGCTCCTGCTATGTTTGGCTGAATACTATTAAGCCAGCAATATAAACAGTATAATTTCTTAGTCCCTGTTTGTTCGTCTCTGAAGTGTTGCTGGTGCATTTTTCATACCAAAGGGCATTACTTTGCATTGATATAGACCACAACATCCATTCTCACAGTACATAGAAAGATGAGTGAACCGGACAGTCAATGCGTAGGGTATTAAAGGCAGCCACACTGTTAAAATAAAAGCTGACAAGCTGGCTTGTGTTTAATACTGGTTTGTAGTTTCCTCATTGCTCCATGTACTAGTTGTATCAGAGTGTAATAGACTATGGAACACTTGACATTATCACTAGATGAATAGAATATAAAAGTAAGAAAGTTTTGCTAAACCTTTATAAAACACCAAAACTAATTCAGCCAAAGCTGGAGTATTGTGTTCAATTCTGGGTGCCACACTTCAGGAAAGACTTGAAGAGTGTGCAAAAGCGATTTGTTAGAACGGTACCACGGTTGAGGGATTATACTCTCCAAGTTATGTGGAGAGACAGGAGAAGCTGGGTAATTCTCCTTAGAGCAGGGAGTGTTAAGAGGAGATTTGAAAGAGGTGTCCAAAGCATGAATAGTATTTTTTGATTCCAATAGCAGAAGGGTTGGTATACAGAGGGAAGCAGACCTAAGGTGATTGTCAGCATGTGTGATATTTCAGGTCCAAATGGAGCTTCCTTCAATGGTGATCCACAGAGCTTCAGTGAATTTTGGGTGGAAATTAATCTTTTGTAAAAGTTGGAACTCACCTTTGGTGTTGTACAGAAATAAAACAGCTTGAAAATTTAGCAGATACTATGGGCAGAATTTTACGCCAGCGTGATTTTCCGGTCCCGCTGAAGTCAATGGACTTTTGAACAGCTCACTGCATTTATGGTAAAATTCCACCCTATGCCTTTGTCTTCCTGTACAGAATTCAGTGATAATCTTGCATTTCTGTTGCCTCAAATGTAACCATCTAGAAAACGCTGAGGAAAAGGAGCAACATCAGGAGTTGTGGGATCTGGAGGGGGCTAGGATAAAAGAAGGGAACATAACCCAAAATTCTGGGGTGACAAGTACCCTAAATCACCTCACTGGTTGTGCTTCTGTGTTTCTACAATAGATTTCCTAATTATATTTCTGAGAGAGAGAAAAGTTCATGCTGATTCCTTGACTAATTCCTAAATCAAATTGGATTTTGGGCTTATGAGTTCTCTTGTGAACTTAATTCCATTATGGCAATTTTCAAAAAATTACAGTCAACATAATAGGAAGTAATTCGTCATCTGTTAGCCATTATCGCACAATTAAAATAGTTCTGCAAAATACATTCAAACTTTACCTTGAACATGTGGTATTAACAGATGGTGATTAACAGTGAAAAATTATAAGCATATTGTACCTTAGATACCAATTAAGAAATCTACCTCAGATTTTCATAAAGTGGATTGTGGTCTTGTGTGCCAGTTTGCCCTAACATGAATAATTTGGCAATAATGAGAGAAAAAGGCAGCATTTTTGTTATCAGCATATTTATCTTTTAAGTGTTAATTCACCAGAAATCTGATTCAGCCCAATATACTTTTATCCCATAATAATACTATCATGTCAGTTTCTAATAATATAAAAGATAGAATCAATGCAATCTTCAGTTCAGTGTTGGAGGGAGTGAGTAATCATTGGATCAGGCTTACATTACAAATGTTACACGAAGCAAATCATGAAAATGTTAATTACAATAACAAAACCAGGAGAAATTGGATTAGGTTAAACTCTAATAGATCAATTTTTTCAATATGTTGGGTATAATAACAATCTTGTCCTACAAGATTAAATATTAATATGTCACAGAAAATTTGAGTACTTCTATCATAAATAATATAGTGGGCCAGTATATTGCACCTTACGTTTTATTAAAAAATCTTAGTGAAGCATAGAAGTCAGCATGGAGTGGTTGGGTCGACTGTCCTGTTTCTGTGCTGTATATTCTATGTAATTACATATTCCTTATTGCAATGCATCAATATTATATAACTCACAGCTATGAAATGCTCTCTAAGTGTAACCATACAGGCAGTACTCAAAATTAACCTTTAGAGTATTTATTGGTAAAACAAATATCCTTCAACACCTCACCTCTAAAAAGAGAGTCAGTGCACAATTGCTAATGAGTCATCCGTATTTAGCAGATAATCTCAAAGATATTTTACCATCAGTGAACTACTATCCTGTATTAGTTGCTGATCGATGCACTTTATACAAAGAGATTAGAACCATTGATGTTCAGCCCATCACGTCAATGCTGGACTTTAGAGAAGTTCAAACTAATCCCACTGCTGTCCTACTGTCTTCCCATAGTCTTGAATCTTCCTTTGCAAATATTTATTCACTATTCCTTTAAAAATACAATGCAGTCTGCCTCAATCACTTCTTGTGGCAAAGCATCCACCAACGTGGACAAAGTATTTTCTCCTACCTTTTTCCTCACTCTCTTAATGATAATTTTAAATTCATGATCCCGTGTCACTGATTCCCCAATAAGAGAAAATTGTTTTTCCTTATTCACAATCACATCTGTTCATAATCTTTAAGACTTTCATTAAAACTCATCTTGGCTTTCTCTGCTCTCATGGAAATTGTTCCAGTATCTAAAGTCTTTGTTCATAACGATAATTACCCCTGCTCAGCATCATTCTGATGAATCTGAGCTCCGTGGCTTTAATGCCCTTTGTGTATTGGGCACCCCAAACTGTCCATAGTATTTTAACTGTGCCTTAACTAATGCTTACTATAAAGTCATTATTTCTTCTCATCGTACATCCAAGAAATTACCTGTTTTAAATCCTTGGTCTCTTTATTCATTCACACTTTTCAGCATCTTTCCACTGATAGTAAATTTCCATTCTGTCTTTTCCTTCCCAAAATGTCTCACCTCACATATCGTCACATTAAATTGTGTCTGCCATCTGCTCTAATCCAAACAGCATCAATTTACACTAACTCTCCCGTCTATCAAGCAACTCTCTCCATCCTGCTACTTCTCATACCATATGCCTAAGTCTTTGTGACTAGATACCTTATCAAACACCTTCTAAAAATCTACATACACTGCACCCACTCCATTCACGCATTTCATTTATCTGCACAAGCAGTGACGACTTCTAATATCTATTACATCTGTCATTTGGAATCTAAGATTTGCAAAAGGATTCTACCTTCCATCAACACTGACAATCTCACGCTCGAGGTCATCGACAGCTTCACATACTGTCGATCAACAATTACCAGCAACCTGCCCCTTAATGCCGAAATCAGCACCAGGATTGCCAAGGCTGCAGCTGTCATGTTGAAGCTGAGAGGCCAAGTGTGGACCAAAAGCAAACTAGCTGAAAATACGAAGCTCTGTGTGTACCACTGCTTGTGTTCTCAGCATCCTCCTTTACACTAGTGAGGCACGGGCAACTTATTCAAGCCAAGAAAAGCGGCTGAACAGCTTTCACCTCTGCTGCCTCTGACAAATATCGGGCATCTCCTGGCAAGACAGAGTGCTGAGTATGGAAGTGTGCCAGTGTGCAGGGATCCCCAGCGTGTTCGCTCTTTTGAGTCAGCGGTGACTCCTTTGGCTGGGTCATGTGAGTTGAATGGATGACAGCCGCATCCCAAAAGACTTGCTCTGTGGCGTGGTTCCTATCGGCACGAGACCAACCGGTCGCCCACGCCTGCGATACAAGGACGTCTGCAAACGAGACTTCAAACTAACCAGGAACAGAGTCGATGAATGGGAAGTCCTTGCTGCTCATCGGAGTGCCTGGAGACAAGCAGTCAGGACATGGAAAAAGCAGAGGACAAAAGAAATGACCAGATAGCGGAAAACAGAGCCCGCCGGAAGGAAAAAACGTTAGTCGGCCTCGGACCAACCCTATTCACCTGTGCTAGCTGCGGAAGGGACTGCCACTCACGAACCATCCACTACAGCCCCATTCAATAAAGAATGGCATGCCCCCTGGGCACAGCCCATTGCCTCCTGAGATGGACAGATGCCATCCATGTCATTTGAAATCTTAGATTTGAACTCTTTGTTTTGCTTAGCTCCTGAATCCACCCACATTCATGAACATCAAAGGGTTTAACTTGAATAAAAATCATTTGCAGAGAGAGTTAACGTTTCGGGTCGGTGAACATTCACCAGAACTGGAAAAAGTTAGAAATGTTATAGGCTTTGAACGAGTAAAAGGCGGGTAGAGTAGGAAGAAGAACAAAAGGGAAGGTCTTTGATAGGGTGTGAAAGGATTTAACTTTTTCACTTTTAGCCCTTTTCTACTCCAGTATCCTGAGCAGCTGCACCATCTAACATTCTAAATATGGCATGACAGGCATACTAAAGTTATGGGCATCACTTAAATTTATACTAGTTTTTAATATTCGAAACTTAAATATTATCCAAATTCTTTAGAAAAGCGATTGCCTTAAAATGGCGATCCAACGCTTTTATAAAACTTCACGCAATGACTTAATCTTAGGAGAAGGACAAGTTGATGATTCTATTGCCAGTAAGCAAGCAATGGTTATACTCAAATACTCAAAACACTGAGCCAAACAATTGGAGAAGCAGGCAGCCAACGTGGCAACATTTTTAAAAGCCGAGAGCAAGTTACTGACGAGCTAATCATTGGTATTAGAGTTATAAATGCTTCTTTTTGCGTCACCGAAAGATGACAAGGTGTTGGGGGTCACTCTTAACAGTGATTATGGGCCATTATTGTTGAATTGATGGATGAATAATCAGGCTGAAAAGGGTGAAACTATTCAGCACTTTAATTTTCTTTTATTGGTCCCAAGAGGTTTTTGAATCACGGGCCAGAGAATTACTGATCGAATTGTGTATATAACCCAGTTAAAGAATGAAAGGGAGCTCCCAGCCTCCTGATCTACACAATGTTGGTAGTGAGGCAGTGCCACACTCCTCTCCTGCTCTCAGTGTCTTTCATCGTGGTGCTGCTATCCTTGGATCCATTGGAGGCTTGGTACAAGTAGGCAGTGAAAACTCACTATTATACAGCAGGACGCACCTCCAAGATCCTACTAGGGATCCACCAATCCCCTTACACTAGGCACTCTCCAGCCTCAGAACTGCCAGAGCTTGCTGCTCCATCTCTCGCTGAGCACCAATCCGAGAGCGGCTGGTCTCACGGCCAAAATCTACCCACCTTTGGATCCACAGATCCAACAAGGGTTAGCCCATCGCTGACAGGATCTGTCTGGGATCAAGTTTGTCCAAAGCCAAGGTTTGGCAATGCAGGAGGAGTCGCTGGACAAAGGTTTGGGAAGCACGCTAAGGGATGGTGATATATCGATCAGTGCCAATGGGTGGAATTCTGACGGACTCAGAAAATGCGGCGAGCCATTCAAAAGTCCATTGATTTTGGTGGGGTGGGGGGGGGGGAATCCCGCTGGTGGGAGGGGCCATAAAATTCCACCCAATGGTTCTGCCCTCGATATTTGACTGGGGCTTTCACATCGAGATCTTTCTGTAGATTGTTGAAGTGCAACTAGTAGTAAGAACGGGGCTAATTCCGAAAGGATTGCATTAAGGTTTACACATATAGTCATACATCACGGGAGGCCATTCGGCTCATCGTGCCTGTGCAGGGAGGACTCGCACTCCCTCCTTGTTCTTTACCAAAAGCCCTGAAAATCTTTCCTTTCCAAATGTGTATCAACTCCCATTTGAAAGTTATTATTGAATCTGCTTCCACCACCCTTTCAGGCAGTGCATTCTAAATCATAACACACTAAAATAATTCTCCTCATCCCTTCCCTAGTTTGCCTTTTAATGAGATATTGTTTATACACTTAAAAACTCAAAAGATGACTGTATCTGTAATATTGGTGGGCAGTTGTACTTCAAAATGAGCACCTTGAGCTTGGTTCTGTAGATGGCAGGATGTATGTGATGATGTACATGCATGAGTTTAGTTTTGTTGTGGAAATGCTGCAGTTTGATTGAGTGTTACCTCTTTACTTTTCCCTCTAGTCTCTGCGGGTGAGAGATGTTTTGCCTGATCTGCAGCCTTGCAAGGTCCTGCCATCGAACTCCAGCCGGACTTGAGGCTCCAGAAAGATGCCTTGGACGAATGGCAATTCTTAACAGACTGGACCGTAACGATTTTCTGTTTTATAAGGATGCGTTTTGCAGCAAATTTCTGATGGACTGCGCAAGTTTCTATTATAGAGCCTCGCCTGCATTGGACGGAAGACAGGAACATGGGAAAAGGGGTAGGCCATTCAGCCCCATGAGCCTGCTAAATCATGGCTGATCTGCATCTTATCTCCGTCTACCCACCTTGGCTCATTGCCAAGGTTTGGCAATGCAGGAGGAGTCGCCAGACGAAGGATTGGGAAACACGGTAAGGGATGGCGATATATTGATCAGTGCCAATGGGTGGAATTCTGACCGGCCCAGAAAATGCAATGAGCCATTCAAAAGTCCATTGATTTTGGCAGGAGCAGAAAATCCCAGCAGCAGGAGAGGCCATAAAATTCCCTTGATTCCCTTGCCTAACAAAACTCCATCAATTATCAATCAATGATGGACCATTAATTAAGTTATTAACAGTTTTTTTTATTTACGTACACTGATAGACATATGTATATTTATTAAACTGATTAAGCTTGCAGTATATGAATGTTACTCTTAGTACATGCAATTCAAAGCAAGATTTTAAATTCATGAAAACTTATTTTAAAATGTCACTGCATATAATGTAAGGAACCAGCATCTTTTACACATATTCTCAATTTCAATTTATGTTAAATTGACCTAGTGCTGGTGGCATCGCAAATTAATTATTTAAAGGTAGCTGTCAAAATAGTAACATTCAAAATAATTTGATTTTAAATTTAGGGCAAGTTTGATGTGTGAACCAAAGCACTGGCTGTGACAGTTGTGAATAAAATCAGAAAAATTGTAAATGCCAGAAGTCTGAAATAAAAAACAAAGTGCTGAAAATATGGAACAACTGTATGGGGAAAAGGTAGAGCAGAGCTTAGGGAAGCAAAATACTGCGGATGCTGGAAATCTGAAACAAAAACAGAAAATGCTGGAAAAGCTCAGCAGGTCTAGCAGCGTCCGTGGAGAGAGAAACAGAGTTAACGTTTCGAGTCCATCCGTTAACTCTGTTTGTCTCTCCACTGATGCTGTCAGACCTGCTGAGCTTTTCCAGCATTTTCTGATTTTGTTTAAGGTGCACATCCTTCTTCAGAACGGGTGCAGTTTTGACCAAGGGTCTATATTTTTTTATTGAGCTTTGATCTGCCTTTCTCTTTACAGATATGACATGTTGTGTATCACCGGCATTTTCTCTGGCGTCCGTGCGCATTAGCTTAAGAAAGGAAATGGACTACCTGCTAAATTAAAACTGCGAATAAAGGTGGTATGATGCTTCAGTGTCACATGAACTTCAATATGGCTCCTGCCTTTTGCTTCCTTATGTATAATAAATAATGCTGCTGTTGCTAATTTAATGAGTTTATCTTCTGACTGGGAAGCAGTTGATGCTGGAGTTGGTCTGGGGTAGCATTACTGGAAGTATCAGGTAGATGAATAAAAGCAAAGAACTGCGGATGCTGGAAGTCCAAAACAAAAACAAAAACAAAAATACCTGGAAAAACTCAGCAGGTCTGGCAGCATTGGTGGAGAGAAGCACAGTTGACGTTTCGAGTTCTCATGACCCTTCAACAGAACTAAGTAAAAATAGAAAAGGGGTGAAATATAAGCTGGTTTAAGGGGGGTGGTGAGACAGGTAGAGCTGGATAGAGGGCCAGTGATAGGTGGAGATAACCAAAAGATGTCACAGACAAAAGGACAAAGAAGTGTTGAAGGTGGTGATATTATCTAAAGGAATGTGCTAATTAAGGGTAGAAAGCAGGACAAGCAAGGTACAGATAGCCCTAGTGGGGGTGGGGTGAAGGAATCGAAAAAGGCTAAAAGGTAGAGATAAAACAATGGATGGAAATACATTTAAAAATAATGGAAATAGGTGGGAAAAGAAAAATCTATATAAATTATTGGAAAAACAAAAAGGAGGGGGAAAAAACGGAAAGGGGGTGGGGATGGAGGAGAGAGTTCATGATCTAAAATTGTTGATCTCAATATTCAGTCCGGAAGGCTGTAAAGTGCCTAGTTGGAAGAGGATGAATGATCTCCTTCGTTCTGCCAGGGTAAGTCACTCTTCTCATGACTCTCAACTCACACACTCACAAACCCATCACACACCCACAGGGGTCTCACTCACGGCCAGTTCAAGGGACATCACCATTCACTCTCTCACATTCACCGTCATTGTCCTCATCCCGTCCATGGGACCACTCACTACCCACACATGCCAGGCATACTTATCATCTGGCCTGGCAGGCGCCCTGCTTACACCCGCATCATCTCTATTCATAAAGGACAAGCTGGTACACAAAAAAACAGAGAAGTTGCAGACTGGTGGAGGAATACCTGAAATCAAGGTCCTCACCGACTTTGAAAACAGAGCCATCCAACTGACCGCCAATGACCAGGACCGGTCCTGTGCTGACGGTGAGGTCGGCGCTGCTCTAGCAAGTGAGGATCCAGCAGTGCAACATCCATCAGACAACCATGCTGTGAGTGATGTGTCCTGTTTCACAGGCCACTGCCATGCACTATTTACCTCTCCTCGCTTTCACAGGCACATCTGGGAAACAGCCGATCGAGTCCATGACCCAGGGCCTCCAATCAAGCCCCGAAGAAACCTCTGAAGAGGAATCTGGAGACATCCTCCTTGAAGTCCCATCACAGCGCTCACCCACACCCTCCACCAGTGCAGAGACACACACCTCAGTGGGACCTAGCTTCAGAATAGCCTCAGGATCACAATCTGGTGAGCACATTGCACTGTCTGATACGCAGCAGGCAGCGGCAGAGACTTCCCAGCTTCCCGGCACTCGGAGGACTGCTGGAGGCCAGATCGTTGCTGAGTCCGAGTCAGATGATGAGCCTCTGGCCTCGGTCATGTAACAGTTGCTGGAGCTGCAAAGGCAAGCTCGGGAACATCAGGAAGGGATGTCCGCTGCACTCCTCAGATTGCAAGACACGTTGGGAGTCCGTCCGTCTTCACTCTGAGGTGATAGAACCGGTATGCCAATGACCGAGGTCAACATTGGTTGGATGGTGGCCACCATGGAGACCTTGGTCCAGGACGTTGCTCCTGCACTGCTGCACGGGCTGAACTCCATCGCTGATGCCATAGTTGGCCTCCAACAATGTGTACGCGAGAGGGGTGTCAGGCAGCTCGATCCCACTCCAGCTATCCCTGCCCCTCAAGGAGTCAGCCTGGGGCTCCTTGGCACCCATCGGGAGGGGGATCAGCAGGTGCGCATTCCAGGGCCATATATCCAGGTGACTCCAGGAGTGTCCAGCCCATCCGAATCCCGTCTTCCTGTGACCTCAGCAGCTCCAGTTCCACAGGCCGAGGAGGGTGTCACTGCCACACAGAAAGCAGGGTGGGACTCTCCAGGTGTCGGCCCTCCAGAGGACTCCCACCAAGGTCATCACAAACAGGGCATCACAGTCAGCAGGCTGCCTCCACCTCCATTGTCGATGTCCGGGGAGCACCAAAATGTAGTGGCAGGGTTAGGAAAGTGAAGAAGAATTAGTTGCACAGCCTGGGCACGGGTGTTAATCACTTGTACATACTGTTCACTATTGTCACTAAACTCCCAAGAATGTCTCCCTGCCTATGGCTCCTTGTTCTGATAAGCAATGTTCTTGTCACTCAGATGTGAAACCTTTCTGCACAAGATAAAGGCAGGTGTCTCAGTCCAGGGCCTCTTCCCTGTGCTCTGTGCAGCCTTCAGACCAAAGTGATGGTCCAGCCTCACGCTCCCTGGAAACATTACTGATGCCTGCACCTTGATGGTGCTTGTCATTGCTGCCAGAATGTTGTGGGCAGGTGTCACAGAGTTCCATCATTCTCTCTGTGCTCTCAGCACCTTTAAGATGGGGCTGGCGCCCCCATCTCTTTTGCATCTCTGACCAGTGACACTGTGCTCCTGAAGGGTTCAGGTGCTGAAGGTGCACAAAGGATCAGGTGCTTTTAAAGTTTCATGGCTGTGTCTCTATGATATGACCCTGATCACAGAGCACAAGTGAGCTGCCCTCGGCCAGAGAAGAGTCAGACATTCTCAGAGGCTATGTGAAGATCTATGGAGTGTCTTCACTGCATGTGGTCATCATCCTCCTGCAACTAAGCTACAATTAGGGCCTCCACTGCGTCTACATGACTGGAGCATTATCACAGAGGGTATGCGCACTGCCATAAGCCATACTGGAATCAAACATTCACAGGTGCAATGTGAGGATCTAAGGGGTCTCTTCACTGCATGTTGTCATCATCCTCCATAAATCTGGCAGCTATGAGGGCCTCCCAAGCACACCTGCCTTATCTAGCCAGTGTGAGGGCCTCATCCCCGTCATTGTCACCTTCGAGGACCTCTTCATCCTCATCCCAATGGCGTCCTCCTCATCGAAGGAGACATGCAGCTACTCCACCTCCTCCTCAGCCAGCTCAGCTCCCCGTTACAGCACCAGGTTGTAAAGGGCGCAGCAGGTGACAACGATGTGTGACACCCCTGTGGACTATATTGCAGAGCTCCACCAGACCGGTCCAGGCATGGGAGCCTCATTTTCAGCATCCCGATGGTCTGCTCCACCAAGGTGCGAGTTGCAGCATGAGCCTCATTATACCGTCGCTCTGCTGCAGTCTGAGGCTGCTGCACGGGTGTCATCAACCACGGCCTCGGTGGGTAGCCCTTGTCCCCGAGGAGCCATCCATTCAGCTTCTGTGGACCCTGGAAGATGTCAGGGATCTGTGACCAACTGAGAATGTAGGAGTTGTGTACACTCCCTGGAAACCGTGCGCAGACCTGCAGGATGCATTTCTGGTGGTCACACACCAGCTGCACAATTCAGTGAATGGAAGCCCTTGCGGTTGACATAGTTGACCCCTTGTTGCGATGGAGATCTGAGCGCCACATGAGCACAGTCGATGGCACCCTGCACCTCTGGGAAACCCGAGATCTGGACAAATCTAATCGCTTTTGCATCCTGGCTGTCCTGGCCCTGGGCAAAATGCACAAAGTTGTGTGCCCTCGCAAAGATGGCATCCGTGACCATATGGATGCATTTGTGGGTGGAGGCTTGTGATATCCCACAGAAGACACCTGTGGAGCCCTGAAAGGAGCCACTGGTTTAGAAATTGAGTGTCGCTCTCACTTTCGCAGCCACTGGCAGTGGATGCCCTCCATGTCCCCGTGGCACCAAATCCTGCAGCAGCTGGCAGATGTGACCGACCAGTTCCCTAGATATTCGCAATCTTCAGCAACACTGGTTCTTGGTCATCTGCAGGAATGACAGGCGGCGTCTATAGACCCTGGGTGTCGCTAGGCGCCGACCAGCGACAGCTCACTGTGGCTCTTCAGCAGAGTATGTGGAATCCATCAGGCATACAGCTAGTTCACCAGGCTCCATGATCCTGATGTACTCCTCCTGCAGGATGAAAGAGAGAGACACGTTGTTAGCATGAGCGTACTAAAAAACTGTCCTGGTTAAGTCTGAAGGCCCTTAACGCTTCCCGGAGAGTGCTGGCCACCACTTGGATGGCCAGAGTTTAGTGCGCTGCATGGCTGTCTAAGGCCCCACCCACCTCCGCCCCACTCCACCCAACCAATTGGGGGCAGCTTCACCCATTGGACTGCATCTGTACTCTCAGTTCAGGCGCAGACATTCTCCTAACCTGCGCTGCAAGGCTGCACTGTTGACTTGAACCATGGGGGAGACTGGTCCAAACCGGGATGATGACATTGCAAGGGGTTGTGAGCACCTCCAGCAGTGACTGCTCCATGGCCAGCTTTAGCAAGGAGCTTGCACAATGTGTGCAGTTGTCCAACCATTCTGCAGTCCACTAAAATGCTCATGACATTGCAGTCTGTGCCGGGGGCAGGGTGGGGTGGGGGTGAAAAGCTCTGGAGCACTTGGTGGCACCTTGATGCCGCTGCGTTGCTTGAGTGGGAAGATAAGCAAGAAGCCCGACTCCAGTCATATCAATGGCTGTGCTTGAACTGTCTCAGTTGCAGAAGAATGGTCACTTTATATAAGGTTTCCCTAATGCGTGGCCACTTCTTCCCTCCCACCCTACCCCCTCACCCCGAATGCTTGTGTGCTATATTCAACCGCAAGGCAGCCATTGCCCCTCGGCCTCGCAACAAGTCACCTCAACTTCAAGGCAGCCTTTGACCCCCCCGCAACATGCCTCAATCTTGAAGTCCAACAGGCAACCCTGGTGAGCGCTGCACAACGTTGCTGTGCAGTCACCTCTGAGTTCCCCTCAAAGTGCAGCCCGCCAAGTGCGCGCCTTTTATATGTTGTTGTGAAACACGTTGGTGTGCTTTCCCCCCGATGTAGATGGACGATCCAGTGGGGAGGGAACGATTCTGACGGGCTGGCCTCATAATGATATGTTGACATATTACAATGAGGTTCCCAACGTCCGATGGCGGGAAACGCGGCCTGCCGTTGGCGGGCTGAGTGGACGATCGCAAACTGGTTCCACACCGTTGTGAAACCAATCGTGCCTTATTGTCCGCTCACGCCACCAAACATGCCTGACGCCAGCAGGCACGGAAAATCCCAGCCATAGTAATAATTATGTTTATTCAACACATTTTTTGGGAAATCTCGTGAGGATATATTGTGGTGATATATAAAATAATTATCATTCCAGGTCTTTTGCAGTGCTCAGATGAGAGGTTAAACTGAGGATTCATCAGTCCTTTCAGGTGGACATGAAAGATCCTGTGACACTATTTTGAAGAGAATCAGGGGAGTTCTCTGGTGTCCTGGGCAACAGTTATCCCTCAACCAACATGCACTAAAACAGATTATCTGGTCCTTCTCAAAGGCAACAGGGATGGGCACCAATAGGCCCTGGCCTAACCAGTGACATCCATATCCTGTGAACGAATTATTTAAAAAATTGCCCTGTGTGGGATTTGCTGAGCATAATTTGGCTGCTGTGTTTCCTATCTTACAATACTGGCTACATTTCCAAAGTATTTCAATAGCTGTAAAGCACCTTGTGACATTCTGAGGTCATGAAAGGCATTTTTAAATTCAAGTCTGTCTTGTAATAGATACTAGAAATGACCAAACTTAAAAGCTGTGTTTTTACTCCTCTTTGAACCTGTAAACAATGTCACTTGTTAATATTTTGTGTTTGACTCTCAGTACAAAAAAAATTTCTAATACATAGTTTATCCTTTTTTTTTTTACATACGGACATACGAATTAGGAGCAGGAGTAGGCCACTCAGCCTTTCAAGCCTGCTTCGCATGGCTGATTTGATTGTAACCTCCCGTCTATCTCGATAACCTTTCACCCCCCCTTGTTAATCAAGAAGCTATCTACCTCTGCCTTAAAAATATTCAAAGACCCTGCTTCTACTGCCATTTGAGGAAGAGAGTTCTAAAGACACACAACCCTCTGAGAGAAAAAATTTCTCTCATCTCTGCCTTAAATGAGCAACCTCTTATTTTTAAACTGTGACCCCTAGTTCTAGATCCTCCCCACAAGAGGAAACATCCTCCCCACATCCACCCGGTCAAGATCCTTCAATCAAGTCACCTCTTACTCTTCTAAACTGCAGTGGATACAAGCCAAGCCTATCCAACCTTTTCTTATAAGACAACCCACCCATCCCTGGTATTAGTCTACTAAACCTTCTCTAAACTGCTTCTAATGCATTTACATCTTCCTTAATTAAGGAGACCAATACTGTACACAGTACTCCAGTTGTGGTCTCACCAGTGTCCAGTACAACTGAAACATAACTTCCCTACTTTTATTTTCAACTCCCCTCGCAATAAATGATGACATTCCAGTAGCTTTCCTAATTACTTCCTGTAATTACTTCTCAGAGCTCTGCAATCTCTCACCATTTAGATAATATGCTTCTTTATTTTTCTTGCCAAAATAGACAATTTCACATTTTCCCACATAATACTCCATTTGCCAGATCTTTGCTCACTCACTTAAACTATCTCTGTCCCTTTGTAGGCTCCTTATGTCCTCCTCACAACTTACTTTCCTACCTATCTTTGTATCATCAGCAAATTTAGCAACCATACCTTCGGTCCCTTCATCCAAGTCATTGATATAAATTGTAAAAAGTTGAGACCCCAGCACTGATCCCTATGGCACACTACTCATTAAATCTTGCCAATCAGAAGACCACCCATTTACATCTACTCTCTGTTTCCTGTTAACTAGCCAATCCTATATCCATGCCAATATGCTACCCCCAACATCATGAGCTTTTATTTTCCACAATAGCCTTTGATGTGGCATCTTAGCAAATGCCTTCTCGAAATCTAAGTACAGTACATTCACCAGTTCCTCTTTATCCACGGCACAGAACTCCAATAAGTTAGTTAAGCATGATTTCCCTTTCACAAAACCATGTTGACTGTGCCTGATTGCCGTGATTTTTCTAAGTGCCCTGCTGTAACATCTTTAATAATAGCTTCTAACATTTTCCCTATGACCTATGACGGATGTTAAGCAAACTTAGTTTCCTGTTCTTTGTCTACCTCCCTTTTCGAATAAATTTGCTATTTTCCAATCTTCCCTGAATCTAGGGAATTTTGGAAAATTAAAACCAACACATCAACTATCTCACCAGTCACTTCATTTAAAACCTCAGGATGAAGTCCATCAGGACCTGGGGATTTGTCAGCCCAAAGCTCCAACAATTTGTTAAGTATCACTTACTGATTGTAATTTTCCTGAGTTCCTCCCTTCCTTCCAATTCCTGATTTACAACTATTTCTGGGATTTTACTTGTATCCTCTATTTAAAAACATCCTTAAAATGGGATAGTGGATCACATTGTCCTTTCTTAAAAGCAAAAAAAAATCCTCAGATATTTTCCTCTATCCTTACAGATTATTAATCAAAGGTTGGAATGTTAATTGCACCTTTCTGCCAGCTCTGCTGAATTGGTTTAATATCCACGCATGGTAGATGATAAAAAGCCATTTTAAAATATGGAATACTTTATCCAGTGTATTTTCCAACTTGATGATTAAACAAAATTAACACTATTCTGCAATTAACATTTGCGCCACACAAGTGTCAGGCAATGACCATCTCCAACAAGAGAGATTCCAATCATCGCCCCTTGATGTTCAATGGCATTACCATCACTGAATTCCCCCACTATCAACATTCAGGGGGTTACCATTGGCCAGAAACTGAACTGGACTAGCAATATAAATACTGTGGCTACAATAGTAGCTCAGAGGCTAGGAATAGTGTGACGAGTAACCCACCTCCTGACTCCCCAAAGCCTGTCCACCATCTACAAGGCACAAGTCAGGAGCGTGATGGAATACTCCCCACTTGCCTGGATGAGTGCAGCTCCCACAACACTCAAGAAGCTTGCTACCATCCAAGACAAAGCAGCCCGCTTGATTGACAGCACATCCACCAACATTCACTCCCTCCACCACCAACGCACAGTTGCAGCAGTGTGTACCATCTACTAGATGCACTGCAAGAATTCACCAAGGCTCCTTTGACAGCACCTTCCAAACCCACAACCACTACCATCTAGAAGGACAAGGGCAGCAGATAGGTGGGAACGCCTCCACCTAGAAGCTCCCCTCCAAGCCACTCACCATCCTGACTTGGAATTCCTTCACTGTCACTGGGTCAAAATCCTGGAACTCCCTTCCTGACAGCACTGTGGGTGTACCTACAACACATGGACTCCAGCGGTTCAAGAAGGCAACTCACCACCACTTTCTCAAGGGCAACTAAGGATAGGCATTAAATGCTGGCCTAGCCAGCGAAGCCCACATTCCATGAATGAATATTTAAAAAATTCTTCTGGTAACAGTAATAAAGTTTGAATTGCACACCAGCCTAGTCTTTTAATAAACATATCTGCCGTTGGAATTTTTGCAAACCCATGATTTGAAATTACAGACCATGAGTCCGTAACTTTGTCAATCTTGTGGAAGTGATACCTCTCTGTGAAAACATAAATATACGTATATTACAACCTTCCTGTTACAGTCTTTTTTTTTACATTGGATCTTTACCAGTTAATAGTATAGATAGATAAGCTGCATATTTTTGCACATTCCACAGTCAGATTTATAATAATTGCTGTGCTTTTCTTATACACAGTAGCAATATATAGTACCAAAAATATGTACAAGTCTATACCCATCTTAGCTGAGGTTGGAAGTTATGAGCTTATTATAGTACAGCCATCCTTGTTTTCTTAAAGAATTCAGAACAGTGTTAGGGACTGAGTTCAACATTGCTGTTCAGAAGGGTGGGCAAGAGGCCAAATCCAACATTAGGATCTTGGAATTTTTTATGATCCTCCAGAATTCTGATGGCAAAAAGTTTTCAGTGTTAATGAGATTTAGATTTGCGACAAGGTAATCTTTTGTGATTTTGTGTGGATGGAATTGATGGATCAATGCTCTACTCTTGTCTGAAAATAGTCATGGTGCTGCTATCAATGATGATGGAAGACCTTTAATGAACTTGATCGCAAAGGTGAATAACAAAAACAACTTATATTTACATAGCATCTTTAGCATAATGAAACATTATAAAGCATTATGAAACAAAATATATCACAAAATAGACATGAATTAGATCAACTGGAAAGATGGTGGTGTAGTGATAATGTCACTAAACGACTAATTCAGAGGGCCAGGCTAGTGATTTGGTGTCATGAAGAGATATTAATGTCTATAATGTTATTGGAAAATATTTTAAAATTGGATTTGTGGTAGGGTCTGTGTCTATGTGTGTGTCTTAATTGGATTAAAGCCAGCTAGCCTGGATGCTGTGATGTATAGTAGTTTTGAGATGTTAATTAGATAAATGTAAGGAAGAGAAACATAGGTGTCAAGGGAGTAATTTGCATTTGTTGAATAAACCATTCAAAAGAATGGGTAAAATCTTGCACCTATCTTGGAGATGCCAAGCAATGTGTTTATATTACTAATAAAATTAGTGGAATAAAAGGATTATTGTTAGGAGAGGTAACAATTTTAAAAACCTAGTAATACAATGGAAAATTTACATTCAAAGAGGAAGCCAGGTATAAACTGAAAGGAGTTTGTGGGTGTCAGTCAGAGGCATTTTAGATATAACCAGCCTGTAAGCCTACAACTGTGTCTGCACAGAAACCAAATTGCAAGGAACCTCATTTTGAATTCGTAAGGTTAGATGTGCTTTGCCTGGTGTCTGTTTAAAGTCTATGGGTTATTGATGCCTTGGTGAAGATTTACCTGGGAGTGATTAATTTGGAGATTTGTTTAAAAGTTATGATGGTAGTAATTTGTAGACATGTGTATGTGTTTAATTTGCTGTTAAATTAATAAATGATTAATTTAGTTTTATATAAAAAACCTCTTGAGGCTTGGTGGTCTTATTCCTGAATTCAGAGCTGCATCTCAAACATACCAATTGAAAATATAGGTTATGACTGTTGTTCAAGTTTCCCTCTGGGATTTAAACAACTCAGCATTTACCAACTGCTGTGTCATAACATTTGGGGACATGGATTCAAATCCCATAGCAGCTGGTGGAAATTAAATTAATAAAATTAAATCTGGAATTGAAAGCTAGTCTCAGTAATGGTGACCGTGATTGTCATAAAACCCATCCAGTTCACTTCCCTTAGGGAAGGAAATCTGCCATCCTTACCTGGTCTGGCCTACATGTGACTCCAGACCCACAGCAATGTGGTTGACTCTTAATTGCCCTCTGAAATGGCCTAGCAAGCCACTCAGTGATATCAAACTGCTACAGAAAAATCAGGCTGCAGTGGTTTAAGAAGGCAGCTCACCACCACCTTTGCAAGGGCAATTAGGGATGGGCAACAATTGCTGGCCTTGTCAGCAATGCCCACATCCCATGACAGAATAATTTTTAAAAATCTAGATTGCTTAGTTGTTAGCTAGGTCCGATTTCACAGCTCCTGTCTATAAGAGGAATAGTAAAGCATATATGCTACAATACACTCATGTGGGTTAATGGAAATAAAGACTTGAATTTAAAAGAGTGCCTTTCAGGACTTCAGGATGGCCCAAGATCCTTTACAGCCAATGAAGTATATTTGTGAAGTTTCATCTCTGTTGCGATGTAAAAACATTGCTCAGGCCTGTGGAATTAGGAATCTAGCCATAGTCTTTATGTTTTCTTATACACACTGAGATACAGCCAAATGAAAAGTCCACATAATTTATCCCAAGGATTTTCTCTAACATCTGTCTTCTAGAGAAAGGCTCAATTGGTAAAGTTTGCCTCTGAACTCTGACTGATCGGAATGTCCGCCTGGGGAGGGAGCGTGGGAGCAGGCTGAGGACAGGAAGCACCTTCCCTTATTATTTATAACCCCCCACCCTTCCTTTAACAAGGATGTTTACAAGTAGTCAGGACATTGTGGGAGCCATCATAAGACCCTAGTCTTGGAAGCCGGACACACAGTTTAAAGCCTAAGAGCTACGCAGCTGTGCTTACATACCCCATTGCTTCTCCGGAGGTGGCCTATGTTAATGGGGGAATTACTGTATCTCCTGTGGGCCTGTACTGGTGCAGCACACATTAATTGCTCCAGTGGTTAGGGTGGATGAAACAGGAGCATCTGTACTAACACATTCTACTTGTCTTCATTGCTAATTAGAATGACACTGGCTTCTCCCAGAGTCATGGACCCCAGTCAAGTTAACAAAAGTGCCCCCTTCTTTAAAAAGGTGCAAACAATAAACAGACATATTATTAAAAAGAGTCTTGAATTTGCATAGTCTTGCATTTATATAGCACCTTACATGACTACCGGATGCCCCAAAGCGATTTACAGCCATTGAAGCACTTTTGAAGCGTAGTCAGTGTTGTAATGTAGGAAATGTGGTAGCCAATCTGCACACAGCAAGCTCCCACAAACAGCGATAATGACCAGATCATCTGGTTTCAGTGATGTTGATTTCAGGATAAATATTGGTCAGGAGGACAGCAGGGATAGTTTTTTTTTTAATTCATTCACAGGACGTGGGCTTTACTGGCTGGGCCAGCATTTATTCCCCATCCAAAGTTGCCCTTGTTCAGGGGCATTTAAGAGTCAATCACATTGCTGTGGGTCTGGAGTCACATGCAGGCCAGGCCAGGTAAGGATTGCAGATTTCCTTCCCTAAAGGACATTAGTGAGCCAGATGGGTAGGCCAGACCAAATTTCCTTCCCTAAAGGGCATTACAACAATGGTTATTATTAGACTTTTAATTCCAGATTTTTATTGAATTCAAATTCCACCATCTGCCATGGCAGGATTCAAACGCAAGTCCCCAGAGCATTACCCTGGGTCTCTGGAATACTAATCCAGTGACAACACCACTACGCCATTGCCTTCCCTAAATCCCCCTCGTCTTCTTCAAAATAGTTCCATGGGACCTTTTATGTCTACCACGAGAGAACAGATGGGGCTTTTATTATGCCTCATCTGAAAGGCAGCACCTCCAACAGTGCAGCACTCCTCTGGAGTGTCAACCTTGATTTTTGTGCTTAAATCCTGGAGTGGGACTGGAACTCACAATCTTTTGACTCAGAAACAAAGAACCCTTAAGTGCATCGACGGGCAGAGGGATCTTGGCGTTCAGGTCCACAGGTCACTGAAAGTGGCAACGCAGGTGGATAAGGTAGCCAGGAAGGCATATGGCATGCTTGCCTTCATTGGCAGGGGTATTGAGTATAAAAGCTGGGAAGTCATGCTGCAGCTGTATAGAACCTTGGTTAGGCCACACTTGGAATATTGCGTGCAATTCTGGTCGCCATATTACCAGAAGGATATGGAGGCATTGGAGAGGGTGCAGAGGAGGTTTACCAGGATGCTGCCTGGTCTGAAGGCTATTAGCTATGAGGAGAGGTTGGAGAAACACGGATTGTTCTCACTAGAGCGACGGAGATTGAGGGGCGACTTGATAGAAGTTTACAAAATTATGAGTGGCATGGACAGAGTAGATAGTCAGAAACTTTTTCCCAGGGTGGAAGAGTAAATTACTAGGGGACATAGATTTAAGGTGAGAGGAGAAAACTATAGAGGAGATGTGCGGGGCAAGTTTTCTACGCAGAGGGTAGTGAGTGTCTGGAATTCGCTGCCAGAAGAGGTGGTGGAAGCAGGTACGATAGTGGTGTTTAAGAGGCAGTTTGACAAATACATGAATAGGATGGGAATAGAGGGATACGGACCCCGGAAGTGCAAAATGTTTTAGTTGATGGGCAATATGATCAGTGCAGGCTTGGAGGGCCGAAGGGCCTGTTCCTGTGCTGTACTTTTCTTTGTTTCTTTGTTTGAAACTTGATAAATTAAATAAAAACATCATATTCTGTGTTGACCAAGTCCCAGCAGAATGAAGGCCTCAAGCACCAGGCACCTTCTGTAGGGATGAAAGCAAAATACTGCGGATGCCGGAAATCTGAAACAAAAACAGAAAATGCTGGAAAAACTCAGCAGGTCTAACAGCATCTGTGGAGAGAAAGACAGAGTTAGCGTTTCAAGTCTGTATGACTCTTCTTCTGAGCTGTAGGGGCACTGGGGTGCGGACAAGATTAGGGAAGAGAGGCAGGTAGCCAAAATGACCACCCCGACGTCTGTGTACAACCTCCAAATTTGATCTGCTACCTAACCGATGTTCTCTATGGGTTTAGCATTATACATTCTATGCCCCTATACAAAGTAGGAGCCAATGTGCATTTCCTGAATCAACTTACCTTCTTATTTTTGAATAGCGTTGTTAGTCTGAACACTTGTGTGTATCTCTTCTCCCTGGTCTCTGTTCCATTACAGTCTAATCCTAAATCTCTCCTTAGCTCTGGTTTTAAATCCAGCTGCAGAGGCCTATATTCCCGGGGTCATCTTTTGGAGTTGTTGGCCAGCCTTCTAGGATGGGGTCAGTGCTGGCCCGATTTAAGAGCATTGGGGGATATAAATTTACCAGCGCACTTGCATTTGCACATTTTGGACTGAGAAGCTTGTGTTTTCCCCCCCCCGCCCCCCAAATGAAACAGGGGAATACTTCTGCGCTCATAAATTTGATGTGTTGAGTTTCTGGACACTCTGGTTCAAGTCTTGCCGTTCACCCCGGCTTTCGGTAGGTGGCAGTCAGCCTAAGCAGGGGGGCTCCAGTTACACAAAACTTGGACTTAAAAATAGGAGACCAATATTGTCATTGTTTATAGTGTGTCATCACCGCACTCCGTACGTGCGAGTTGGTCTCGTTTCGAACGACTGACATGTTATCTTGCAGACTTTATTTAAAATGTGGCTTCGCCTGATAATGCCAGGCTTTTTTCTGATGCAGAGAAACGAGAGCTGATTTTACGTCGCTCGTGGCCGGAGTTTTGTGTGCGTTTGTGGCTGTGTGCAGGCTGGAAGTTTCCGAGGAGATTTAAGGGAGGTGCGCTGGCGCCGAGGCTGCTTCCCTTTGGCGTTCTCGGTGGAAATTTAACTCCAGCTTGGGGAGCAGTCACTGGAACCCAGCGGATTCCCGGACCGGGAGCGCAAACTGCGGCGGGCGCAGGACTGGCGGGCGGGCGGGCACCACGGGGAAGACCGCAACAACAGCAGAAAAGTTTATTTCAACCGAGAGAGAGAGATTGAGAGAGATTGAGAAATAACCTCAAGTGACCCTGAAATTGCAGGCGGCGGCGGGGGGGGGGCGGGGTTGAAATAGCAAGAGAACCACCAAAGGATGGCCAAGCACCACCTGAAACCCCGCTTGTGCCATATGATAAAGGGGGAGAACGGCTACGGTTTCCACTTGCACGGGGAGAAGGGCAAAAACGGCCAGTATATCCGGAAAGTGGAGCCCGGGTCGGCGGCGGAGGCAGCGGGTCTGTGCGCCGGGGACCGGGTGGTCGAAGTTAACGGCGAGAACGTGGAGAAGGAAACACACAGCCAGGTAGGTGATCGTCCGTTTGAAACCTTATTGCGTGCCCAAGTTGGTCTTATTTCGTAAAAGAGAAAAGACAGCCTCCTGTCATCATGAAGCGAGTAACCGATACGTCTCGCAGTGTGTGTCTGTGTGTGTGTGAGAACCCAATACAGTTTAATAGAAATCTAATGTATGAGTCGAGCAGACAGACAGCTGATCATATGTGCGCTACAATGAAGGATTTTGTTTGACTGGTGTAGCCGAAACCTGGTCGTAAAGATCAGCAATTTAAGATGCCACACGGGACAAGCTGGTTTCCAAGTAGGGTGAGGGTGGCCAGACATTAAGGGGACAGGAGTTTCAAGAGTGCATCTGGTCAGCCTTGCTTTTGTTGGTAAATTGAGGATGTTTTATTGTTGTGTTGTACGGGAGGGAGGGAAGGTGGGGGGCGAAATTGCCTTCTGTGCGCTCGTGTTTGCTTTATTGTGAGTAATATTTGAATAGTTAAAGTGAGGCAAAACAATGGTGACCTTGCTGGATCAACAAACATTGTCTAGAGAGAGAGAGAGAGAGAGTGTTTTATATCTGGGTGACAGATATCCAGGCTGGCTTTACAAACCGGTTTATGTCTTTAAGGCTTATGACTTCTTAGGGTCCCAGTCAAAGCTTGAGTGATTTATCAACTCATTCTGCACTCTGGAAAGTGGCATCATCTCTCACCCCATTATATTTGTCTCACAATTCAATGTCGATGCTAGAGAAAGACATTTTTAAAAAAAATATAGGCAGCGGAACAAATGAACTCGTATCGCTCTTAAATGACGCAAATATTCTGAGTCCGCTTTCCATATTCACTGCAACAAGGCAGTAAAACCTAAGAGCGCACTGGAAAATTTTATTCGAGTTTACTTTATGGGACATAACCCAGGTGCATGAACTTTAGCCCAGCCAAAATGGATTATAACATGCCTAGATTTATCGTAGATATGGTTGAGTGGGTGGGGGAGGGATTAGGAGTGCATTGTGTTT
This sequence comes from Cetorhinus maximus, assembly GCF_964194155.1. NCBI lineage: Eukaryota > Metazoa > Chordata > Chondrichthyes > Lamniformes > Cetorhinidae > Cetorhinus > Cetorhinus maximus. The sequence goes on from NC_135893.1 coordinate 88,965,153, forward strand.
ATTTTTTTAAAATAGCTGTGTTGTCACGTAATATTAGAATGGTCTGTCTCTTGTGAAGGGAGCTTGTGTGTGGGATGCTTTGGTCCATTTGATTCTCATTTACAAGGAGCCCCTCAATTGGCATCAGACATTCCACGTTATTTATAAATTCAACCAATAGGAAGCACTATACCATGAATGCTAGGAAGTAATCTACATTCAGCTTCGTTCAGAGACCTCACTGGAACAACTTGGTTTAATTACATACAATTATTACAATTTGAGTAAAAGAGTGCCAATTTACTTTCTGTTTTTGAATAAGTTGGCACATAACAGTGCTTGGGACAGGGGAAGTTATAATGGGGAGTAAGGAAATGGCAGAGAAAGGAGGAATGTCTTCACTTAATGGATTGTGAATCTTTGGGATTCTCTACCACAGTGGGCTGTGGATGTCAGTCCTCGAGTATATTCAAGACAGAGATTGATAGATTAGTAAATACTCAGGGATATGAGGATAGTGCAGGAAGGATGGAATTTGGTAGATCAGCCATGACCTTGGTAAAGGACAGAGCAGGCTCAAGGGGCCAAATGGTCTGCCTTTTGCTCCTATTATCTTTTTAATATCATTACAAGATACGGGTTGGCACGAGTTAAGAGTCTCTGAGGGCAAACATTGATCCAGCCATTAATCTAGTGTTTTTTTGCTTCAACTTAAAACTGTTTGTGCTAATTCAACTTCCTTAGAATTTTCAGGGCGAGTAAAGCTTTCTGGGCCAATGCTTTGACATTAGCCGAAACCTCAGACGAGATGCCCTGAATAAAATAAAACCTGTCAGTAGTTCTTTTAAAAGTGTTTGCAAGTGAGTCTCCATGTTTAACATGGAGCGCTTGTTGTATTCAGCATGCACTCATTGAAAGGTTGTGACCCTCTTCTTCACTAGGTTGTGCAGCGGATCAAGGCACTGGAGAATGAGACAAGATTGCTGGTGGTGGATAAGGAGACAGATGAATACCTGCATAATGAGCGCGTCACTGGTACAGAGGACTATGGCCAGAACCTGCCCCCAGATAAGACCAAGGACAATGGTGAAGTGTGGAAACAGCAAGTAATTCTGAGCAGTGAGGAGCCTATAAGATTATCCAACAGGTCCATTGATAGCAACAAAAAGGTAGGAAATCTGTTGAAAGAGCAAGGTGAGACTTGTGGGAGTTAAATTGGGTAACTGGGCAAAATTTATGAGAAATGAATTCAATTTTTTTCAATGCTTTTAGATTCTTCTCTTTTGTGACCTTAAATCTCCAACTGCCTTTTGGCAAACATTGGAAGGAACTTTTCAGTAATGAATGCACCTATTGCAATTAGCTTAAACATATTATTTTTCTTGTTAATACTCAGTTTTAGATAACAAGACAGAAAGCAACATTAGACTATACTGAGGGAATGCAACTCTCAAATGAGCAATGTGAGAACTTTGCAGAGTGCAGTATGAGTGCAAAGGTACAACATCTGTATACAATACAGCAATAGGGAGGAAAGCCAAAATATTGATGGCATTTTCAAATGGACAGTGAGAAGAGGTGAGGAGAAACTTATGAATCTGTGGAACACCAGGGAAGTAATTGACTCTGACTCTGGCAGTGTATTTGGGGAAAGAGAGAAATAAAACATGTGCTTTGTAATTAAACCTTATTTTTGTGATTCGAAGTATTCGTTATGAATTCTGCCCAACAGCAAATTTACTTAATGACAAAATCTAAGCTTTCCTCTCTAGGTTAGTGTCTCTAACTTACTAACCGACTTCTGTTAGGATTGTTCTCATACAAAATAATGGACAATTTAGCTCAAATTGAATTCTTTATGGAATTGTTGGATTCTGAGAAACATTTTGTATGAAAAGCTTATAAATCTCAACAAACTGTGTGTGTGTTATATGGAAAGGTAGTATTATGGCTGCAACCATAGCCCTTGTACACATACAACAGTTGTGTATGTAGTATTTATGTATGCTGTATGCAGTATGATGGAATGCAGACTTGAGCCTACAGTTTTCACGACAGAATGAATTTCATACTTTTGGAGGGGGCGCAAGTGTGTATAGTTTTCTTTGATGAAAAAAAGAATAGGGGAAAACCAGAGAGCGATTACATCGTTATTTTACCAGATTTTCTGAGGTCGGGGAGCAGCTCCCCCTCTACCCTCTTTGCAAGAGAATCATGTATAATATAGGAGAAACTTAAAGGAAGGCAACAGGTAGGAAGAAAAATGTCACCATGACTCCAAATCCTTCAAATGAGTATTATTGTCATTTGAGAGAAAATGCATTCATAGATCACATTTCCGTTGTGAAAGTTGGTTCTGTACTTTATTGACTTTTTTAAATTGTATATCTAGCATGGCATACAATGAAGCAGATTTCTTGCCATCTCTCTGGCACATATGCAAGCATATGATTTTAACATTCTCATTGAAATTTTCAAACCCCTCCATGGCTTCATCCCTCCTTATCTCTGTAACTTCCTCCAGCCCTACAACCCTCCCAAATCTCAGTGCTCCTCCAATTCTGGCTTCTTGAACATTCTTAAATTTAACAGCTCCACCGTTGGCAGCCATGCCTTCAGCTGCCTGGACCCTAAGCCCTGGAATTCCCTTTCCCCAATTCATCTCTCTGCTCACTTTTTAAAAATGTGATGCTCCTCAACACCTACTATTGGTGCAAATCTCTCCTTATGTGACTCAGCACCAAATTTTATTTGATATTTGCTCCTGTGAAGTGTCTTGGGGCATTTTGCTATGTTAGAAGTACAAAATAAATGCAGGTTGTGGTCAAAGGATACAAACTGCACATCATTCAACATTATTTCTGATAATTCATCTTTTCATTAACATGTGCTAAACATCAGTATTGCTAATCCTGCTGGCCATGCCTGTTGCAAATCTCTTCATGACACTGCATTGCTGCACTACAAAACATTTTTTGTACATATTGAGTTTGAGTTGGAATAGGGCCAGAAGAAATTGTGCTTTCCCAGTTTCCAGGAGTGTATTTTGATTCTCTTGTGTTCATATTATGTTCCACTAGCTGACTCCTGTCAAAGAATGTTGTCAGATGATCTCTGAGCTTCTGAAAAAGATTAAAACAGGAGAAAGCACTTTCAATTTATCGTCTGTAATGCTACAGTTCCCCAACACATCTTTATTTATATAGTGAGTTTTCCTGTAAGCTTTCGTAGATTTGTGTAATTGGCAAAATAATGGTTTTTGACTCTATTTTATTATTTTGTTGCTGCCTGGCTTGGTTGTATTAATTTCCATAATCTTTCTACATATACTGCTTCTGCTGTATTCCATTATTCTTCCTGCCTTCATGATGTATCTTCTAGGGTTTTCTCCTATTTTATTGGGCTTCATTTATTATTTCATGGCTGTCGGATAAATAGTGATATTTTTAAACTTTGTTAAGCTGCCCATAAAAGCCAGCCAGTTCTGTTACTGTCACATTGATACTTCTGAATTTTGAATGCAGTCGTGCTCAGTTAGTAGCACTCTCGCCTGTTAACTCAGAAGCTTGTGGGATCAAGCCCTATTCTGGGGATGTAAGCACTCAATTTAGGTTGACGCTCAGTGCCAGACTGAATAGGTGCTGCATTCTTTGGGTTGTCATCTTTTGAATGAGAAGTTAAACCAAAGCCCTGTCTGCTCTCAAAGATGGAAGCAAAAAATCCCATGGCACCATTTCTCCCTGGTGCTCCAGCCAATATTTATTTATCCCTCAACCCATTACATTTTTTTTTTAAATTATCTGGCCATTATCATGTTGCTATTTGTGATTGTTTGATATAAGCAAATTTTGCTGTCACATTTCCTACATTCCAACAGTGACTACACTTAATTCACCTACACTCTACCTGAGAGGTGTCAGCTGTGGCTCAGTTCATAGCACCCTCACCTTTGAGTCAGAAGGTTGTGGGTTCATGTCCCACTCCCGGAAAAAAAAAGTCAAGAACTGTGAATGTACTCGAAAGAGTTACACTCTACCTGAACCCCTTCCTCTGGCCTCTTACCTTCATTGAGAACTCTCGGTGTGACATCAACCATCTTGATTTCCCTGCTCCTCTCAACCACTCCAACCTGTTTCCTGTTGAATTTGCTGTACTCCATTCTCTCAGGACCAAACCTGACTTTGTATTCAAACCTGCTGACAAGGCTGATGCTGTTGTTGTCTGGTGTACTGACTTCAAACTCGCAGAGGCTGAGTGCCAACTTCTTCCTACCACCCCTGGGACCATGATCCCACCATCAGTCATCAAGCAATTAGTCCATAAGACCAGAAGACATTGGAGCAGAAGGAGGCCATTCGGCCCATCGAGTCTGCTCTACCATTCAATGAGATCATGGCTGATATAATTCTCAACTCCACTTTCCTGCCCTTTACTGATTTTTTTAAAAAATTCATTCATGGGTTGTGGCTGGCTAGGCCAGCATTTATTGCCCATCCCTAACTGCCCTTGTTCAGAAGGCATTTAAGAGTCAACCACATTGCTGTGGGTCTGGAGTCACATGTAGGCCAGGCCAGGTAAGGATTGCAGATTTCCTTCCCTAAAGGACATTAGTGAGCCAGATGGGTTTCTACAACAATCAACATGGTTTCGTGGTCATCCTTAGACTTATAATTCCAGATTTTTATTGAATTCAATATTTGCTATGGTGGGATTTGAACCCGGATCCCCTGGGTCTCTGGAATAGTCCAGTGACAATACCACAATGCCATTGCCTCCTCTGTCTATCTACCTCGGCCTTGAAAATACTTAACGACCCAGCCTCTACAGCCCTGTGCAGTAAAGAATTCCACAGATTGACTACCCTCTGAGAGAAGAAATTCCTCCTCATCTCTGTTTTAAATGGGCGACCCCTTCCTCTGAGATTATGCCGTCTGGTCCTAGACTCTCCCATAAGGGGAACAACCTCTCAGCATCTACCCTGTCAAGCCCCCTAAGAATCTTTTATGTTTCAATAAGGTCACTTCTCATTCTTGTAAACTCCAATGAGTACAGGCCCAACCTACTCAACCTCTTCTCATAAGAAAATCCCTCCATACCCAGGATCAACCTAATGAACCTTCTCCGGACTGCCTCCAATACCAGTATATCTTTCCTTAGATAAGGGGACCAAAATTGTTCACAGTATTCTAGGTGTGGTCTAACTAGTGCCTTGTATAGTTTTAGCAGGACTTCCCTGTTTTTATACTCCATTCCCTTTGAAATAAAGGCCAACATTCCATTTGCCTTCCTTATTACCTGTTGAACTTGTATGTTAACTTTTTGGGATTCATGCACAAGGACTCCCAGATCCCTCTGTACTGCAGTCTTCTGCAGTCCTTCTCCATTTAAATAATATTCAGCTCCTCTATTCTTCCAGCCAAAGTGCATAACCTCACGTTTTCCCACATTAGATTCCATCTGCCAAGTTTTTACCCACTCACTTAACTTATATCCCTTGTGTCATCCTCACCACTTGCCTTCCCACCTATTATTGTCATCCACAAACTTGGCAATAGTACATTCACTTCCCTCATCTAAGTCATTACTATATATTGTAAATAATTGAGGCCCCAGCACTGATCCCTGTGGCACTCCATTAGTTACAGGTTGCCATCCTGAAAATGCCCCCCTTATCCCAACCCTGTCTTCTATTATAATAATATAAAAGCAAAAAACTGCAGATGCTGGAAATCCAAAACGAAAATAAAGATACCTGGAAAAACTCAGCAGGTCTGACAGCATCTGTGGAGAGGAACACAGTTAACGTTTCGAGTCCGTATGACTCTACAACAGAACTAAGGAAAAATAGAAAAGAGGTGAAATGTAAGCTGGTTTAAGGATTGTTTGGGGGGGTGGGGGAGGAGAGGGGGACCAGACCAGTAGAGCTGGATAGAGGGCCAGTGATAGGCGGAGATAGCCAAAAGATGTCATAGACAAAAGGCCAAAGAGGTGTTGAATGTGGTGATATTATCTAAGGAATGTGCTAATAGGTGACATTAAGGGTAGAAAGCAGGACGAGCAAGGTACAGATAGCCCTAGTGGGGGTGGGGTGGGGGGAAGAGATCGAAATAGGCTAAAAGGTAGAGATAAAACAATGGATGGAAATACATTTAAAAATAATGGAAATAGGTGGGAAAAGAAAAATCTATATAAATTATTGGAAAAAACGGGGATCGGAAAGGGGGTGGGGATGGAGGAGAGAGTTCATGATCTAAAATTGTTGAACTCAATATTCAGTCCGGAAGGCTGTAAAGTGCCTAGTCAGAAGGTGAGGTGCTGTTCCTCCGGTTTGCATCTGACTTCTATTAGTTAGCCAATCCCCTATCCATGTTAATATACTACCCCCAACACCATGGGCTCGTATCTTATTAACTAATCTTAAGTACGGTACCTTATCAAATGCCTTTTGGAAATCCAAATATATTGCATCTACTGGTTCCCCTTTATATATCCTGCTTGTTATCTCCTCAAAGAATTCTAATAAATTTGCTAGGCATGATTTTCGCTTCATGAAGCCGTGCTGACCCTGCTTGATTAGATTATGTATTTCTAAATGCTCTGCTATTACATCCTTTTATAATAGACTCTAACATTTTCCCAATGACAGATGGTAAGCTATCTAGCCTATAGTTACCCATTTTTTGTTTTTTTTTGTCTCCCTCCCTTTTTGAATAATGGGGAGCCAGGAAATGGCAGAGAAGTTGAATCAATACTTTGCTTCGGTCTTCACGGTAGAAGATACTAAAAGCATTCCAAAAATACTAAATAATCAAAGGGCAAAAGGTGGGGAGAGGAAATAAATACAATAACTATCACTAGAGGAAAAAGTACTAGGGAAACTAATGGGGCTAAAGGCCGATAAGTCCCCTGGACCTGATGGTTACATTGGCCATTCTCCAATTCTCTGGGACTTTTCCTTGTATAAGGATTCTTGGAAGATTACTACCAGTGCATCTGTAGCTACTTCCTTTAATATCCTAGGATGCAACCCATCAGGTCTTTAGCCTCATTAGTTTCGCTGGTACTTTTTCTCTAGTGATAGTTATTGTATTTATTTCCTCCCCCCACCTTTTGCCCCTTGATTATTTGGCATTTTTGGAATGCTATCAATATCTTCTACCATGAAGACTGAAGCAAAGTATTGATTCAACTCCTCTGCCATTTCCTGGTTCCCCATTATTATTTCCCCAGCCCCATTCTCTAAGGGGCCTATGTTCACTTTGGCCTCTCTCTTCCTTTTTATATATTTAAAGAAGCGCTTACTGTCCGTTTTTATATTACTTGCTAGTTTACCCTCAAAGTTTATTTTCTCCCTCATTATTTTTTTTGGTAATCTTTTGTTTGTTTTTAAAACTTTCCCAGCCCTCTGGCTTAATGTTAATCTTCGCCACATTGTACATTTTTTTTCTTTCAATTTGATACTGTTTTTAACTTCCTTCGTTAACCATGGTTGGTTTATCCCCTTCCTTGAATCCTTCTTCCTCACTGGGATATATCTTTGTGGAGAGTCATGAACTATTTTCTTAAATGTCTGCCATTGTTCTTCAACCGTCTTTTCTGCTAAACTGCTTTCCCAGTCCACTCCAGTCAACTTCGCCCTCATTCCATTGTAATTACCCTTATTGAAGTTTAGCACAGTTGTTTCTGACCCAAGGTTCTCACTGTCAAACTGAATGCTAAATTCCACCATATTATGGTCACTGTTTCCTAGGGGATCCTTTACTCTGAGATCACTTATTAAACCTGCCTCATTACACATTACCAGATCCAAAATAGCCTGATCTCTGGTTGGATTCACAAAATATTGTTTTAAGAAACTGTCCCAAATACACAGTGAATTTTTTCTTGTGTCTACCTCTGCCAATTTGATTTTCTCAATCTACATGAAGATTAAAGTCACCCATGATTAATGTATTGTCTTTTTTACATGTCCTCATTATCTCCTGATTTATTCTGTCCTACAGTATAACTACTGTTAGAGGGCCTGTAGATTACTCCCACCAGTGTCGTCTTCCCCTCGTTATTTCTTACCTCCACCCATATGGATTCTACATCTTCCAATCCAAAATCCTTTCTTGCTATCATACTTATTCCATCTCGTACTAACAAAGCTACCCCACCACCCTTTCCTTTCTGCCTATCCTTTTGAAAAGTCACATACTCCTGAATATTTAGTTCCTAGCTTTGATCTCCTTGTAACCACGTCTCCGTAACGGTTATAAGATCAGACTCATTAGCCTCTTTGTGCCGTTAATTCATTTATTTTGTTTGGAATACTATATGCATTTAAGTAAAGGGCCATTAATTTTGCCTTTTTATCATTTTTTCCCTCTTTGACCCTATTTGCTGCTTTTTTTTATGTTTGTACACTCTGTCCCTTCCTGTCACACTGTGGGTATCATTACCTAAATAGCTGCCCTGCAAGGCTGGCATGTCCTTTTGCTTTGTAAGCCTACGTATCCCCTTTCCAGAACTGTCACTGACCTAATCTCCTCTGGAGATCCTCCCTCCGCAGCTCCCACCTCATAGGCTCCCAACCCCACATGATCCGCTTCAACCTCCTTCCCAAAATCCACAAACAGGACTGTCCTGGTAGACTCATCGTGTCAGCCTGTTCCTGCCCCACGGAACTCATTTCTTCCTATCTTGACTCCATTCTCTCTCCTACATTCATGATTCCTCTGATGCTCTATGTCATATCAACAGTTTCCTGGCCCTGACTGCCGCCACTTCACTATGGATGTCCAATGCTGCTACACCTCCATTGCTCATCAGGATGGCCTGAGGGCTCTCCACTTCTTCCTTGAACAGAGGCCTGAACAATCCCCATTCTCCTCCACTTTCCACCGCCTGGCTGAACCTGTTCTCTCACTGAACAATTTCTCCTTGAACTTGTCTCACTTCCTCCAAATAAAAGGTGTGGCTATGGGTACCCACATGGGCCCCAGTTTGCCTGTCTTTTTGTGGGGTATGTGGAACATTCCTTGTTCCAGTCCTACTCAGGTCCTCTCCCACAGCTCTTTTTTTGGTTCATCCTTTCTCTCTCTCTCTCTCTCTCCCCCCCGCCCAACACCCCAACAGGGCCATCTGTCACTTGCTTCTATGCTGCGTTTCCAGAGTACTAACCCTTGTTTGATTATTCACACCGTCTGCTACCATACCTTTATGCCACTATCAGCACCTCCTTTAGTCTTTAACACTCCCTTTGCCTTTTGTCCATGACATCTTTGTCAATCTCTCCTGAGCTCCCACCTATCCCTGATCTATTTTGCTCTGCCACCTCTTAAACAGTATAAAATCCATCACGTTGCTATTTCTCTTTAGCTCTGCAGAAGAGTCATACAGACTCACCGTTAACTGTTTCTCTCTCCGCAGATGCTGCTGAGTTTTTCCAGCATTTTATGTTGTTATTGCTTTTAAAAAATGTATTTGATTGGTTATGCAGTACCTTGGTACACCACGATTGTGAAAGGTGTTGTTCTTATCAACATTTGCATTCAACACTGCATGCAGTCTTATTTCTGCAGTGTCTTCAGGGAGATTGATGTAATATTTGCGCTGACAACTGATCCCATCTGTTATTTTCTGGTCGTCCGTGTAGCTGGCGATAATACCACTAAGTATCCAGATGAATAGGAGCTGGTTTCTCTGGGTATTAGGGCAAGAAAGATTGAAACTAGGCAGGAAAGTGAAGACTTAAGATACCAGAAATAATGAAAAGATGGTAAGAGAAACTAATACTGTACACCATGGAGCAGTGCAAATAAACTAAACATTAGAAAAAATAAAACCAATGTAAAGTATCAAAGCACAAAACTACACAGAGCCAGGTAACTAAATTTATTTCTTGTTTTAGAAAAAAAAGCAGAGAACAAAAAGAGCTAAAATGGGAAAAGCTGAATAATTTATCATTTTCTTCCTGCTTTTGCCAACTTTCTTCCTTTTCTTTGAAGATATTCTCCATTTTCTGGGTTAGATAGCCACGAGTACCAATTGCACACAGCTAATGTTCATGTGTGATCTTGATAGTGGGTGTTGGCTTGCTATTTTACAATGAGAGCCTTCACACCAAGACCAGTCTGTCTTTGGGATGTTTAACAAAGTGGTCATATTTAATGGCATAGTCAGTCAGTGTGCTGGTTAGGAGCTGAAACCCTGATAAATATCATTCCTTCCTTAGCATTGCTGTACTCAGGCTAGCTTTAGTTTCCCTACCATTACCACAAATGAGGATGGGGTCCTCTGTACATAGTGACTAAATCTGGTGCCTTCCCTACCTCATGTCATGAGAGTATAATCATGTTCTTAATATTTTTCTGGTTTATTGTAAAGTAGGCTTATGGGGGTAAGTATAGTTGGGTCTGTGTGTGATTTAGTTACACTTGGAGTCAAGCAAACTAAGTTTAAATCATCAAAATAAGCTAGGTGCTTGACATGCTAATGAGCAAACATGGATGCTGGTTTAGCGTTTAAGGTGTGATGGGAATTTGCATTTTTAGATGAATGAAGGGAGATTTGGATTTCAAAGGGATCTCAGTTTGTTTACAAATAGCCAGATAAGCAAGGCTAAGGAATGTGTTTATTTTCCCCAAAGGTTACTGACAATAAACAGTAGCAACATGATAGTTTTTATATTGTGAGGAAGGTAATAGTTTCAAAGACATATGAAACAATAGAATTTACATTTTTTTAAAAAAGGGGAAAATAGCCTCATTCTTCTTCTTTATATACGTGTCAGGAGAAGGCATTGTGAGATCTAACAGAAGTATGTGAAATAGCCTTAAATGAAGGCTCGAGCTTTTGTGCATGAGTCTGCTGTCTACCGAAACTGAAGCTGGAGCTGGAGAAAAGTAATTTGAAATTCCACTGTCCATGGTATTGTGTTATTTTGCTGGATCTGTTTAAAATCTAAAATCTGTTTGGGCCATTGCCTTAAAGGGGGTGTAACTGGGAGTGAGGTTAATTAGGAATTTTGGGAGCTATTATAGTAGTAATTTGTAGTCCTATGTTTGTGCTTGAAATCTTTCCTTTTGTTAATAAATATTTTAATTAAGGTTTTTAAAAAATCTCTAAGGCTTGGGCTTATTACTTTTGAGTTCAGTGCACTCATCTCGAAATAAATACAAATTGCAAAACCATTGTGATAGCGCGATCAGGTTTTCCTCGTGGATTTGGTCCACCTGGCACACATCATTTGCTGCATTGTAACACTCACCTTGTTACAGGATAAAGTTGTTGAGCCATAAATGTTGGCTTTTGCATGCCCACATTGAACACATTGTTACAGCTTTGCCAAGCCTTCAAAAGCACCAAGGTTGCTAACTTCCCCTATAGTCAACATCTTGGGAGGGTCATCATTGACTGAACCTATCATTTTGATGATATGACTACAAGAGCAGAGCAGAGGTTGACCCCTTGCTGCTTGTCCACCATGCACAGGCCTCAAGTTGGGAGTATGATGAAATACTCCTCGCTTATCTCGATCACACTTGAGAGCCTCAACACTATGCAGGACGAAGCAGACCGCTTGACCCCTGCTGCTGACCTCAGTAGCCACCCCTCCACCACTGGTGCACTGAAGCTGCGATATTTTCTGCCTACGTGATGCATTGATTTTGACTGAGGAAGGGAACAAGTAGCATCACCTCCAAGTTGCATCCCATCCTCATTTTGAAATAGATGATTTCTTCTAGTTCTGGTCCTGGAATTTCCTACTTGTCACTGTTGTGTGAGGACCATCACCAGCTTAAGAAGAAGGTCCATTACCACTGCCTCAGAACAATGGGGGATGGGCAACAAACAAAAACAAACTTAACATATGAGGAACGTTTGAGGACTCTGGGTCTATACTCGATGGAGTTTAGAAGGATGAGGGAGGATCTGATTGAAGCTTACAGAATACTGAAAGGCCTGGAAAGAGTGGACGTGAGAAAGATATCTCCATTAGTAGGAGAGACTAGGACCTGAGGGCACAGCTTCAGAGTAAAGGGAAGACCTTTTAGGACAGAGATGAGGAGAAACTTCTTTAGCCAGAGAGTGGTGAATCTATGGAATTCATTGCCACAGAAGGCTGTGGAGGCCAGGTCATTGAATGTATTTAAGACCGAGATAGATAGGTTCTTGATTGGTAAGGGGATCAAAGGTTACAGGGAGAAGGCGGGAGAATGGGGTTGAGAAACTTATCAGCCGTGATTAAATGGCAGAGTAGACTCGATGGGCCGAATGGCCTAATTTCTGCTCCTATGTCTTATGGTCTTATGGTCTTAAAGCCTTGCAAGCATTGCCCATATCCTGTGAACAAGTATTAAAATGAAATATGCATCTATTTTTATTTGATGGTACTTGTGTTCTTTTTAGTGTTAGTTTTCTGATGAGATCTCTGCTGAACGACACAAAGTAATAAGAAGGGAGTTATTGTGCGAAGGAAGAGCAGTTCTTTATAACAAGAGATAAGATTGTTTGGTGCAAAGTTTAAAATTCTCATTCCTGTTTTCAAATCCATTGCCTTGCGCAACCCCTCCTCCCCCACCATCTCTGTAATCTCCTTCAGTGTCACAGCCCTCCGAGATACCTGCACTCCTTATTCTGGCCTCCTGCGCACCTCCAATTTTAATTGCTGCATTACTGTTGTTCAGGCCTCAGCTGCCAAGGCCCGAAGCTCTGGAATTTCCTTCCTAAACCCCTCCGCCTCTCTTCCATGCTTTCCTCCTTTTTAGGACACTCCTTAAAACCTACCTCACAGACCAAGCATTTAGCCCTCTGCTCTAAAATCTCCATACAGCTCAGTGTCAGATTTTGTTTTATAATGTTCCTGTGAAATGCATTGCGACACTTTATGACATTCAAGGTACTGGATAACTACAAGTTGTTGTTGGTTACCTCTGATGAAGTCAGTCATTATGCATGAATTCTGTTTGTTTATGCATCAAAACATACTAAACTCACTGCTACAGTTCATCTGAAGATTGATGATTTGGCTAAAGTCCAGCATGTGGTTGCAGAATTTAAGAGCACACTCAACATTTGCCTTGTGTTATCTGACACCGTTGTATGATTTGGAAGGTATGGACATAACCCTTCGAAGTTAAATGCCTGTTACTATATAGAAAAACATTGCTGACATTTGAAGGAGGCTGATAACCCATCATGATTTGCATGAGAGAGATTTGCATTTATAACAACGTCCTTCATGATCTCAGGCTACACCACAATGCTTTGCAGTCAATGAAAGTACTTTTGAAGTGTAGTCACTGTTGTAACGCAGGGGAATGTGGTAGTCACTTTGCACACAGTAAGGTCCTGCAAACAGTAACGCGATAATGACCAAGCCATCTGCTTTTTAGCAAAGCTGGTTGAGGAATAAATATTGGTTGGGGCATCTGGGAGAATTCCCCTGCCCAAAATGGTGCCACGGGATCATTTACGGCCATCTTAAGATGGAGGTTTGGTTTAATGTCTCATCCAAAATGCAGCATCTCGGACTGTGCAACACTTGATGCTACACTGGGAATGTTAGCCTGTGCTCAATTCCCTGAATTGGGACTTCTGCAGCAAGATTGTTGCCCTGCTGTGCCACAGCTGATATATCCCTTTGGTTCAAGGAATTATAACCTCAAACATGTGAAATATTTTTGTTTCATCAGAGCAGGGCAACAAAAAATTAATTCAAACTCTGAATTATCCACGGAAACCTTTAGTAAAAGGCGAAAGATTTATAAGGTCTGAAGAGAAAATCCAATGGAGAAAATTAGTCATTGGAAACCTGTTGTATCATCATATAGTTGTCTATTTATTTAAATTATTTTCAAAATTAATTAAAGGTATCAACTAGCAGTTGTTCTTTGTAGACTATTAAAGGAAGGAAGTAATTTGTGGAATTGAATCCACATTGTGTACACAGTGTTTAGCTACCAAGTAATGTGAATGTAGGTGACCACATGATGCAGCTGTGATATATTACTTTTTAAGTTCAAACAGCAGCAAGATTGTAATTAAAAACAGAAAATGCTGGAAATATTGTGCAGGTCAGGCAGCATCTGTGGAGAAAGAAACAGCGTTAAGATTTCAAGTCGATATCCAATTAATTGTCAGTGCATTCCTGTTAATTTGCATAGATCTCAAAGTGCTGATACCAACAAATTTTGATGTGCTAGTTAAGAATTTAATCCAACAAATAAAGTGGCAGTTAAAGACTCTCAAATTTCCAAACAGGTGAAACCCAAACAGGATTAACCAATAAATAGGAAATATAAGTGCAGCTAGAACTATGTGAGGAATTCAAGGGTCAGCTTGCCAAAGCTTAACAGATTGGCTAGAAAAAGGGTGATAGTTACCAAGAGAAATTTGAGCAACTTTAGTATGTTTTCCCAGAGTGGAGGCCACTAAAGATCACCAGGTTGATGTCTCCAAGATTATTAATGGTTATTATAAGGCAAATAGTAACCGTTTCCACCAGTCAGGAGGACAGGAATGAATACTGTCACAGTTCTAGTCTCCATATCAAAAGAAGGATATAGAGGCACTGGAGAAAGCACAAAATTGATGAAGGTTGATACTAGAAATGAGAGGTTATATCTGTTGGAAAATGTTGAAGGGACTGAGCCTTTTATCTCTTTATTCTTCCATGGGATTTGGCAAGGCCAGCATTTGTTGCTCATTCCTGATTGCCCTTGAATTGAGTAGCTTGCTAGGCCATTTCAGAGGACAGTTAAGAGTCAACTACATTGTTGTGGGTCTGGAGTCACATGTAGGCCAGACCAGAAAAGGATGGCAGATTTCCTTCCCTAAAGGGCATTAATGAACCAGTTGGTTTTTATGACAAGATTGTAATCAAAAACAGAAAATGCTGGGTTGACGATCAATGATGGTGACCATGAAACTATCACTGAGGCTAGCTTCCTATTCCAGGTTTTATTAATTGAATTTAAATTCCACCAGCTGCCATGGTGGCATATGAACCTTTTGTTCCCTGGGCATTAGCCTGTACCTTTGGATTACTAATCCAGTGACATTACTGCTATTCCACCATCTTCCCCAAATTATCCCCAAAATGTTATCGCTAAGCGGTGACCTAATAGAGGTCTTTAAAATCACAAAGGGTTTTGTTAGGATAGATGTAGGAAAGATGTTTCTGCTTGTGGAGGAATCAAAAACTGGGGATCATAAATACAGGATAGTCACCAATAAATCCAATAAGAATTTCAGGAGAAATTTCTTGTTTACTCGGAGAGTGGTAAGAACGTAGAACTTGCTACCACAGCAAGGAGTAGTTGAGGTGGATAGCATGGATGCATTTAAGGGGAAACTCAATAAGTAGATGAGGGAGAAAGGAGTAGAAGATTACGATGATAGGGTTTTATGAAGTGGGGTGGGATGAGGCTCATGTGGAGGATAAACACAAGTTTAGCCAAATAGCCTGTTTCTGTACTGTGAATTCTGTGTAATTTAATCTCAAAAATAAGTTAAAGGGGATATTAGAGAAACTTGCTTTAGAGAGAGTGGCAAGAATTTGGAATTCTCTGGCATAAAACATGATTGATGCAGAGTACTGTTCTTCATTGGGCTTCACTGGAACATTGCAGCAGGCCAAGGATGGACATGTGGGCATGAGAGCAGGATGGAGTGTTGAAATGGCAAGCGACAGGAAGGTTTGGGTCATGCTTGCAGATCGAAGGTGTTCTGCAAAGCGGTCACCCAGTCTGTGTTTGGTCTCTCCAGTGTAGAGGAGACTGCATTGGGAGCAGTGAATGCAGTAGACCAAATTGAAGGAGGTGCAAGTGAAACGCTGCTTCACCTGAAAGGAGTTTGGGCTCTTGGATGGTGAGGAGGGAGGAGATAAAGGGGCAGGTGTTGCACCCTCTGCAATTGCATGGGAAGGGGATGAGGTGTTGGGAGTGACAGAGGAGTGGACCAGGGTATCCCGGAGGGAACGGTCCGTATGGAATGCTGACGGGGGTGTGAGGGGAAGATGTGTTTGGTAGTGGCATGCTGGAGTTGGCAGAAATGGTGAAGGATGATCTTTTCAATGCGAAGGCTGGTGGGGTGAAAAGTGAGGACAAGGGGGACCCTATCATGGTTCTGGGAGGGAGGGGAAGGTGTGAGGGCAAAGGCGCAGGAAATGGGTCCGACACGGTTGACGGCCCTGTCAACCACCGTGGGTGGGAAACCTTGGTTAAGGAAGATGTGTCAGAAGTGCCATTTTGGAAAGTGGCATCATCAGAACAGATGTGACGGAGGTGATGGAACTGAGAGAATGGGATGGAATCTATACAGGATGCAGGGTTTGAGGAGCTGTAGTCGAGGTAGCTGTGGGAGTTGGTGGGCTTGTAACGAATATCGGTAGACAGTCTATCACCAGAAATGGAGACGGAGGTCAAGGAAGGACAGGGAAGTGTTGAAGATGGACCATGTGAAGGTGATGGTGATAGAGGAGTGGAAATTGGAAGCAAAATTGAAAAATTTTTCCAGGTTCAGATGAGAGCATGAAGCAGCACCAATACAATCATCAATGTACCGGATAAAGAGTTGTGCGAGGGGGACTGAGTAGGACTGGAACAAGGAATGTTCCACATACCCCATAAAGAGACAGGCATAACTGGGGCCCATGTGGTATCCATAGCCACACCTTTTTTATTTGGAGGAAGTGAGACAAGTTTAAGGAGAAATTGTTCAGTGAAAGAACAAGTTCAGCCAGAATTTGCTAGAGAATGGAATTGCACAAATGGGTCTTTAAGTGCAGAAAAACACCACCAACCTTAATGACTGGCGTGTTTCTATAATCATCTGAATTATTTTGAAGTGTATTAGGTATTACTGTGTGCAAAATGGCCGCCATGCCTATAAGATTATCCTACGAACAGTGACAACATGAATGACCAGTTAATTATTTTTTTGCTGAGGTAGACATTTTGTCCAGGACATGGTGACTTATCATAAAGCAGCAAAACTACCGTACTGTAAATGTCCTGGACAACGTGTCTCCATTGTTGCAACCTTCCTGTGACTAAAGCACCTTTTTGTATCTAAAGACAATTGGTTCATTTGAGCTACTGGTCAGCACTCTAAATTGGGCATCCTGTGTACTAGATTTCTTGCTGTTTCTGTGCTATAATCTCTGAAGTTACAACACCCACTTCACTGTGCCCCTCGGTCTTCCTTTAGCTTGGGTTATGAGCTTGAGGTCATCCAAAACACTGATGCCCTTATCTTAACTTGCACTAATTCCTATTCACTTATCACCCTGGGCTCGCTGATTGACATTTGTTCCCAATTAAGCAACGCCTTGATTCTAAAATTCTCATTCGTGTTTAAAAATCCCTCCATGGTCTCACCCCTCTCTATCTCTGTAATCTCCTCTGAGATCTTTGCACTGCTCCAATTCTGGCCTCTAGAGCATCCCGATTTTAAACACTGTACCATTGGTGGTTGTGCCTTTAGCTGCCAAGGCCTGAAGCTTTAGAATTCCCTCCTTTAACCTCTTTCCCCCTCTTCACCTCCCTTTCCTCCATTAAAACTTACCTCTTTATCCAAGCTTTTGGTTGTCAGGAAGACGTAATAATTTTCATAATGTTATTGGAATTTATTGTATAGTAATAGTGGGGTCTGTGTGTGTGTGGGACTTAACTGAATTAGAGACAGCTGGTTTGAAGGCTTCAATGAAAAAAGAAGCTAGGTTTGAAATGCTAAATAGGTAAACATGGGACAAGTTTTAGAATGTGAGGTGTAAAGGGAACATTTGCATTTTTAAATAAACCAGACTTGCTTGAATTCAAAAGAGAGGATGAGATGTTTCACTAGCCAGGAGAAGTTAAGAAACAGTGTGTTTATTTTTCCCAAGAATTACTGGTAAAATTGGTACTATGATAGATTGTTATTATTAGAGAGGTAAAGTCCAAAGACATAGTGAAACAGTGGGAATTTGCATTCAAAGGGGGAAATATATATAAAGGAAAGGCATCCTAAGATTTAACAAGTGTGAAAAGCTTCCAGCCTCTGTGCCCAAACTGCTGTCTGCAAGGACTGAAGTTAAGAAAACTCACTTTGAATCGGACTGTTCAGGGTATCGTGTTACTTTGCCTGGGTCTTTTAAAATCTGTGTTTTTACTGTTGCCTTAATGGGAGTGTAACTGGGAGTTAGATTAACTAGGCGAGCTTGGAGTTATCATACTAGTGATTTGTAAACCTATGTGTGTGCTTGAAATCGTATTTTTTTATTAATAAAGGTTTAATTTAGTTTTGTAAAAAATCTCCATGCTTTGGGGGCTGCCTTTTTACTGAATTCAAAGCCCGCATCTCGAAATAAATACAAATTGCAAATAGTTGTGGCAGCTGCTTCAAATTTCCCTCTGGGGTTTGAGCAGCTTGGCATTTACCCATCCACCTGCCATAACATGGTCATCTGCCCTAATATCTCCCTATGTGGCTCGGTGTCAGATTTTGTTTGATGATGCTCCTGTGAAGCACCTTGAGATAGTAAACTATGTTACAGGTGCTATATAAATACAAGTTGTTTGATATCCATCCACCAGGGTACATTTTCCTCTCAAAATCTTTTAATAGGCCTCTGAAGCTTTAGGGTGCACTCTGGCTGGGAGTGTGGAGGGAGTCTGGGGGCAGAATTCATGTCAGGAGCTGAACATAATGGTTTCAGTCTTAAGTGTATTTGAGTTGAAGGAAGTATCAGTTCAACTAGAATTTGATGCGGGTGGAGAAATTGGGCAGAAAAGTAGGTGATGGGTGGTAGACCTGGATGCACAGAGCTGGTGTTGTGACTTGCAAGTCATTTTAGCAAAACAATAACGAATCGTAATGTAGATGAAGCCTGGGGACTATGTAGCGGCCTTGAGTTCCTATGCTGCCTACCATTCTCCGCATAGTTTTGAGGGATCCTAACTCCACCCTTATCCTAGCTGCGATTCCAGCTGCCCTCCAGCTCCAGCCGCCGTCTTTTCCCTGGGCACGGGACTACTTAACCCGATTAACTTTAGTCTGACCTCTGCTCCGCTCTGCCCTCGCGATGCGGCCAGGCACTGCTCATGCTTGGCCCTGCATTTCTCCAAACAGCCAATCTCTCACCATCCAGACATGAAGGTCTGGCGTGGGCTGCCATCTGAATGCTGCAGCTCCTTACAGTCTTTCTGGGCCTTTTGCACAGAAAGCACCCAACCCAAAGTTGACTAATGAGGGTTTCAAGGTAAGGTAGATATACTGGAGGCGTCAGCCCCAGTAGATATCCTTGGGAGGTTTAATAAGGTAAATAATAAGCTGTGGAAATGATGAATTTGATGTAATAAGAAAGGGCTGTGCAGTCCATGCTACTTTATGTTCTTTTGTGCAAGCCTGAAAATATAATGAAGGCTTATACAACCTCTTGCTCCATTTGCATCTGTTTTACACACAGGATCTGTCTCAGATGCAGCTTGCCTCTTGGAGAGATTAGAAGAGGCTCTTTGATGATTGGTTTTGTTCCTTCAGAAATGGATCTTTCATAGCATCCCCCAAGAATCCTCTATCCTTACAGCTTACCAAGTGAATGAAAAAAGTTCACTCAGCTGAAGCTAGTTTCGAAAATATCATCTATTTTGATGTCTCACTCCAGTTTTTTTTTTAAAAAGGCGTGCAGCTATATTTGTTTAAATGGGCATTGTACGGTGGCCGAGTCATACTATTAATGATAGAATTGAACTGCAGACACTTTTTGGGTGTAAACTTTAAGTTTAATTACCATATACACAGCAGCAACTATACATGTGCTTTCAGCTCCAACTCTAACTCTACACTACTGAGGCAGCCTGCACTACTCTCCCATTGGTTACTACAGGTCATGTGATCTTCCTAACATATTATTCTTAAAGGTACATTACACTAAATAAAACCATAATTACTACAATGGGTTGGGTGTTTTTTTTTGACATAAATCTCAGCCCTAATAATTCCTGAATATTGATGGATCTGTTAAAGGCTTGTTGATGGTCTCTTGGACGTAGCTGCAAAGAATTTTTATTCATTCAACTGTATTGCAGTAATGTGCACTTATAAATTTTCAAAAACAAAGATGTTCTTTTCTGCTCCTGGCCTGAATTGCATTACTTAACTGCCTTTTATTAATGTGCGACTTCAAGATCATTTATGTGGAGGATGAAAGTATGAGAAAAAATGTCAAGTTGCCAACCATCGATTGAATTGGCCCCTCGCGGATAAAACTCCGTTCATCCTATTCTCTTTGTCTGACCTGGTGTGGGTTGTCAACTCTGGTTGGATAATATCCCTGGGGTTTCATCACATGATTTACCTCCCACCCCCACACATTCCAGCCATTGGTTGTCTGACTGATCCATTCTCAAGTGCCTGTCCTTCTACACCAATCAGACGGCAAATGATTCTTTTCTGTCAGTCAAGCCACCTTTTAGCCCTTGTCCAATATTTTTATAATCAGTAAACAGGTGGATAAGTGGCAATCCCAGAACTGATTTTTATGATGAGGGAGTGCATTGGAGATTGTACCTTTGGCCAAGCTAGGCTTATCTTCAAATCTTGTTTAAATCCTCACAAACTCAATCTCTTCAATCTGAACCTGAGCTCCGACCTGCATTTCATGAGGTGCCAACCAGGGCTTGCATTTTCTCTGCCTCCCTTTCTCCTCCCTCTTCCCCTCCCCCTCTCTCAGATTCTTGCGCATTGATCCGCCTGTGAGGTTTAGGGGCTTGGACACAAAATAACAAATTGCTCCAAGGCACTTCAGGGTTGAAAGAAAGACAGACTTGCATTTATGTAGCGCCTTCCATAACCTCAGCGTCACAAAGTGCTTTGCATCCAATATAGTCACTGTTGTAATGTAGGAAATGGGGCAGCCCAGCCTGTGCACAGCAAGCTCCCACAAACAGCAATATGATAATGGCCAGACCATTTGTTTCAGTGATGTTTGTTGAGGGAGAAGTATGGGCCAGCGTACTGGGGGGGAACTCCCAAGCTCTTGTCAAAATAGTGTCCTGGATCTGTCTTGTCCACCTGAGAGGACTGAGGTGACCTTTGTTTTAATGTCTTGTGAGGTGAGAGTGCTGCAATTAACCACGAGTGCCGCCTTAGTATTTCGGGTGGGACAGCAGGTGTGTGTGAATTTTCAGTGTCTATACAAATCTGTCTCATGGAAGCTGAAGCATTGTACAAGTTTGTTCATGGTAAAATGATCGCAAAACATTACGTCTCTGTTTACTACTCTGTCCATCCACCTATCCTGCCAGCTACGCACATTGCGGCTGCTGGATTTGGGGTAATTGGCCAGGTTCACCAATAACTCAAGGCATTTATACAATCTAATAGAAATGGATTGTATCTGTTATAGATACAGAAACAAGACTGAGAAAGTTACACTCCAGCAGTTTCACATTAAGGTAATGAAATGGAAACCTGGGTTTGGAGAATGTGAATAAAACTGTAGACTCTGCTGGAAACCCTTACTGCCATCTGTACAGGAAATGGGAATGTATTTGAACGATTAATACAGAAATTGTTCCAGAATCTCCTGGGAGAGCTTGAAACATGTTCGATGTTTCTGTTGCCAAAAGCACTTCTGGTCTCTTTAATACCAAAATAGTTTGAGGTTTTATTGTAAATAAATGTCTAAATTGACCGATACAATTTATTTTTTTCTCGCTTTGTCATGTAACAAAACACATGTAAGGTCTTCATTTTATTTTCTGGTGCCCAGTTCTATGATCAAACCAGTAACCCCTAATGTATAGCCCTGAAATTCTCTCTTTTTTGTTGTACTTCAAAACTATCGCCTTAATTGCACTGTGACATATTAGTGAATATTTGCAGGTTTAAGTATTGTTTGAAATTCCCATCTGTTGTTTTAGATTTAAATGGGTTGATACCTTCTGCTGAAATAGTTGCACTCAATCCTCAACGTTGGAGATCAAATTCTCATAACCCTCTCTCTCTCCTCTGCCACCTGTGATCATTGTGTTCCTTCACGCTTAGCTCCAAGCCTTATAAAAGCACTTGTACTGAGAACTCTTTTGCTGATCATCCTTCAGTGGGATAAAACTGTTCGTTAAGCTATTAAGGACGTGTAGCACAAAGGATATTATCTTTCTGGGTCTTGATGGAGCCCAATCTTTTAGATGATACTTGAGTGAATGGTCATTATTTTGGTTGGGTAGCATTTGTCCTGACTTGTTGACTCCATTGTGTAACCTCCGCCCAACAGCAACAACTGCTTGCATTTCTATAGTGTCTTTAAGGTAAAATATTCCAAGGTGCTTCACGCGGAACACCATCATGCCAGATTTGACACCGAGCCACAAAAGGAGATGTTAGGACAGGTGACCAAGCTCGGACAAAGAAGTAGATTTAGAGGAAGGGGAAGACAGGTATCAGGAGTGAATTCCAGATCTCGGGGCCTAGGCAGCTTAAGGCACAGCTGTCAACGTTGAATCAATCAAAATTGAGGATATGCATAAGGCCAGAAATAGAGGAATGTGGAGATCTTGACTGCTTTTGTCATGTTGGAGGAGGACAGATGGCGAGGGGTGAGGCCAATGGTGGGGGGATTTGAAAATGAGGAAGAGAATTTTAATTCATGGGTTTAAATTATCTGGTAATAAGCCGCGAGAGCATTTAAATTTGAACGCAGGGATAGTGGTCCCATATATGCAGTCAATAAATCCCAGTCACTTACAGCAGTGTGGGCTCCAAACATGACTGATGTGAAAATTACCTAATCATCTGCATTCTGGGCGCAAAGATGCAGCCTTTGCTCACCCACTTTTGACTTTGGTGATGCAAGCTTGATAAATGCTATTAAAACAGTCTAACCTGGGCAGCCTGGAAGGAAGAACAGAGGTCGAGAGGGATTGGTGAACCAAGGAGAGAGAAAGTGGCGCTCCCATCCATTTGGGAATTCCTGTACCTCCTGAAATTCCTAGTTTTCAGAGAATTCCAATGGTAACTTGGAATGAGATTTTAATACCCATGAAACCTACAAAAATGGCAGACAAGATTCGTAAAGCAAAAATGTGTCAGATTGTTCATTTGACAAAGGAGTCACTTTAAGATAAAAACAAAAAACTACTGTGGATGCTGGAAATCCAAAACAAAAACAGAATTACCTGGAAAAACTCAGCAGGTCTGGCAGCATCGGCGGAGAAGAAAAGAGTTGACGTTTCGAGTCCTCATGACCCTTGAAGGGTCATGAGGACTCGAAACGTCAACTCTTTTCTTCTCCGCCGATGCTGCCAGACCTGCTGAGTTTTTCCAGGTAATTCTGTTTTTGTTTTGAGTCACTTTAAGAGCTAGATATAATGGCTGAGAAAGAGAAGCAGCTCGATGGGGAAACTACAAATCATTTATTGTAGTTTCCCCCCCGCCAAATAGCTTGCACTCAATTGGGGGGAAAAAATTGCAACAAGGATAACATGAGAGTGCCAATCCTAGGAGAGGTTTGCATTCTCATCCATGTGTGTAGAGGCCAGTGCACATGGAAACCCAACAAAAGTGTGGAGGGATGGTACAGAAGAAATGTGATTTACAGGAAGGGACCTAGTATGTGGATATGGGAGCACTTGTGAGCAAATGTCAACCAACAGCACTGTGGATCTAGACATGAAAGGTGTGCTGTTTTGTTAGCGTGACTGGATTTAAAAGGTAAGCTGGGATTTCTGCTATTCTTTAGGTTTTTTATTTGGAGAAGTTGCCTGCTCTCTGATCTTGACCTTTGGGGATGCTCAAAAATCACCAGAACTTTTCAAAGTTTATTGTTTGAAATAGGGCAGTGGGGAGCCCATATACTGCGGAATGTGTGTGTGTGTGTAATATACTGCTGCGCAAATTAAACCACACAACCCTGGACATTTGCCAGAATAGGCTTATTGGTAAGAGTAAGTCTTATACAGCTTGTGTGAAGCTTTTCATGATGTTTAAATGAGGTGAAAGCAAGGAAAAATTTTTCGTTTAATATTGTCGAAGTAATTGTGCTGCTCTTTGGGTCAGGCGTTTAAAGGGGTGAAGGGAATGAAAGTGTTTCGCGTAAAATTATTTAAACATGATTGCATGTGAATGCTGTCAGAATCAAAACTACATTAGATGTCTGTGTGAGTTTTTCCTTTGTCGGATTTTGCCTGAGGCCCGTTTATTTCCCTTCTTCGCATCCAAGCCCACCCATTGTTTCCTTCCTTGTGAACATGATTGTGAATTTTTTTTATATCAAATTAAGTTTTCTTGCTTGAACGTTACTGACTATTTCAGTGCTTTCCTAATGGGGCCCCCCATCTTGCAGCTCCATAAATTTGAGTTCCCTCAAAAGTTCTGCGCCCTGTACCCTAACTCCTGCTAAGCCCCATTCATCCATCACTCCTGTGCTCACTGATCTACATTGGCTCCCTGGCAAGCTACATACCTTTTTTAATTCTCATCCTTGTTTCCAAACAAGGAATCTGACGCATTTCTGACACATTTTGCTTTTCAAACCTCAACTGCCATTCTTGTGGGTTTCACGGGTACTAGACGTTCTCATTTCAGGGTTTTTAAGAATTCTTTGTAAGGTGGGAATTCCAAAAGTTACAGAAATTCCCAAATGGATGGGAGCACCACTTTATCTCTCCCTGGTTCACTGTTAGTCCTAGAGTTATACAGCACAGAAACGGACCCTCCGACCCATTGTGTCCATGCCGGCCATCAAGCACCTTCCTATTCTAATCCCATTTTTCAGCCCTCTGTGCTGTGGCGTCTCAAGTGCTCATCTAAATACTTCTTCCCTGTCACCATTCTTCCTTCATTGTATCCAGGCTGCTCATGTTAGACTGTTTCAGCAACATTATCCAGTTTGCATGGGGAGATAGCAGCATTGTGGTAATGTCACTGGACATAAATCCAGAGACCCAGACTAATACTCTAGAGGAATGGGTTCAAACCCCACCATGGCATTTAATTCAATTAATACATTTGGAATATAAAGCCAGTCTCAGTAATGATGATTGTCATGAAAACCCAGCTGGTTCACTAGAGTCATAGAGGTTTACAGCACAGAAAAAGGCCCTTTGGCCATTCAGGTTTGTGCCGGTCAAACAAGTACCTAACTACTCTAATCCCATTTTCCAGCACTAGGCCCATAGCCTTGTATGCTATGACATCACAAGTGCATATCCAAATACTTCTTAAATGTTATGAGGGTTTCTGCCTCTACCCCACTTTTCAGGCGGTGAGTTCCAGATTCCCACCGCCCTCTGGGTGAAAAAATTCTTCCTCACATCCCGTCTAAACCTCCTGCCCCTAAGCTTAAATCTATGCCCCCTGGTTATTGATCCCTCCACCATGGGGAAAAGTTCCTTCCTGTCTACCCTATCTATGCCACTCATAATTTTATACCTCAATCATGTCCCCCCTCAATCTCCTCTGCTCCAGGGAAAATAACCCCAATCTATCCAATCTCTCCATATAACTAAAACTCTCCAGCCCAGGCAACATCCTGGTAAATCTCCTCTGCACTCTCTCCAGTGCAATCACATCCTTCCTAAAATGCGGATTCCAGAACTGCACACAATACTCTAGCTGTGGCCTAATCAGCATTTTATACAGTTCTAGCATATCCTCCCTGCTCTTCTATTCTATGCCTCGGCTAATAAAGGCAAGTATCCCATATGCCTTCTTAACCACCTTATCTACCTGTCCCACTACCTTAAGGGACCGGTGGACATGTACACCAAGGTCCCTCTGATCCTCGGTACTTCCCAGGGTCCTACCATTCATCATGTATTCCTGTGCCTTGTTTGTCCTGCCCAAGTGCATCACCTCACACTTATCCAGATTAAATTCCATTTGCCACTGATCAGCCCATCTGACCAGCCCATCTATCCTCCTGTAATCTAAGGCTATCCTCCTCACTATTTACCACCCCACCCAAAACCATGCTGACTGTCCTTGATTAATCTCTGCCTCTCCAGGTGCAGATGAATTCTGTCCCTTAGAATTGCTTCCAATAGTTTCCCCGCCACTGAGGTTAGACTGACTGGCCTGTAGTTCCCTGGTTAACCCCTTCCTCCCTTCTTGAATAACGGTACCACGTTGGCTGTCCTCCAGTCCTCTGGCACCTCCCCTGTGGCCAGAGAGGCATTGAAAATTATTGCCAGTGCCCCTGCTATCTCCTCCCTTGCCTCACTCAACAGCCTGGGATACATTTCATCCGGGCCTGCAGATTTATCTACTTTTAAGCCTGCCAGACCACTTAGAACAACTTCCCTTTCTATGCTAATTTCTTTAATTATATCACAGTCCTTCTGCCTGATTTCCATACCCACGTCATCCCTCTCACTTGTGAACACTGAACCCTACGTCTTCCGGCTCCACACACAATTACCACTATGGTTCTTAATGGGCCCTACTCTTTCCCTAGTTATCCTCTTACTCTTAATGTACTTGTAAAATAACTTTGGATTTTCCTTTATTTTACCTGCCAATGTTTTTTCATGCCCTCTTTTTGCTCTCCTAATTTCCTTTTTAAGTTCCTCCCTACACATTCTATACTCCTAGGGCTTCCGCTGTTTTGAGCCCTCAGTATCTGCCATAAGCCTCCCTTTTTCTCTTAATCCAACCTTGTATATCCCTCAACATTCAGGGTTCCCTGGATTTGTTGGTCCCACCCTTTGTCTTTACTGGAATACGTTGGCCCTGTACTCTCCCTATTTCCTTCTTGAATGAGTCTCACTGCTCTGATGCAGATTTACCTAAATGTAGCTGCTCCCAGTCCACTCTGGCCAAATCAAATCATATCTGATCTTGTTAAAATCGGCCTTCCCCCAATTTAGAACTCTGATTTCTGGCCCAGCCTTGTCCTTTTCCGTAACAAACTTGAATCTAATGGAGTTATGATCATTAATGTCCTTTAGGGAAGAAAATATGCCATCCTTACCTGGCCTGGCCTACATGTGATCCCAGACCCACAGCAATTTGGTTGACTCTTAAATGCCCTCTGAAATGGTCCAACAAGCCATTCAGTTCAAGGGCAATTAGGGATGGGCAACAAATATGGCCTTACCAACGTGGCATGTTCCAAGAAAAAATACATTTTTTAAAAAAAATTTCTTCACGGCTTTGCTACTCCTATGTCTGTAACCTCTTCCACCCTTACACCCCTCCAGATCCCTGCATTCCCCCATTTCTGGCCTTTTGAGCATCCCCGATTTTAATCGCTCCACCATTGCCAGACGTACCTTCAGCTGTCTAGGTCCAAAGCTCTGGAATTCTCTCTCTCAGCTCTTTACCCCTCTAATTCTCTCTCCTTTTAAGAGACTCCTTAAAACCTACCTCTTTGACAAAGCTCTGGCCATATGTTCTAATTTCTCCTTTCAGATTTACCTGGTAACACTCCTGGGGATGTTAAAGATGCTATATAAATGAAAGTTGTTGTATAAGTAGTTAAATTCCTACCCCCCTTGTGTTGCGCTGGCTAGGAAGATGACACCTTTGATACCTGGCTCCTGTGGAGCCATCCGGTGCCACTAGGGCAGTTAGACCCAGTATCTATGAGGTGAGCAAAACCTGGGAATTCTGCCAGATCTCTGGCTTCTGAATGCTATCAATGTACTCTTGCTGAAAGGACACACCTTGTGGAAACATTTGAGGTGAGGACACAATCAGTTCCATTTATGATGTCCCCCAGTTGTCAAATAGCCCCCCACCCCTGCCAAACACCCATTGTCTAGGCTGACGTGTGAAGGATTGGCATGAGAGCAATTTCCCGAAGGACTGATGCTGCTACCCTTGGAACCATGTCTCAGCATGATTCATCATATTAAGAGAGGCAGGGTTGGGTGGGGTCACAGGCTAGCTATGCTGTGTTCCTTATGTGATGCCTGGCTCCTATTTACACTCCAGATATGCCAAACTCTTGTTCATGAAGATAGCACCCTTTCCAATGAGCTTGGTCGGGTCTAAAAAGATTATTCTGGTTCAACCTGGTATCCTCATACCTGATTACAGCGTTGTGTTGCTTTTATAGGAACAGCAATTCAGCTGCTCAAGCCTGTACCCCATTCAATTAGATCAGGTCTGATCTGTACCTTAAACTCCATGTATCCACCTCAGTTCAATAACCATAAGCCATGTGCAAAAATTGTAGCTTTGTGTGGTACATTTCCTCAAAAGAGGAGGTTTGAGATCCACAGGGGTAAAACCCAATGTTTTTGTCAATAGTCTCTGAATTGCCTAAGTTACAGCTGGCTGTCAATGGTATAGGAATTACTTAATGAGATCTACCATCTTTGACAATGGTTGCAATAAGCAGATAGTTCCAATTGGAAACCTTTTAAAGAATAACTTGACAACACGTTGATTTTGACATTGTGCAATTATCCTTTCTCTTTGGAATTATTACATAGAAAATATATGCTTTCTTTTAAATTTTCAATATACAGTACGCTTTTACATGGGATTTAAACAAAATATGCTTTTAGATCACAGCAGTTAGTACTTTGTGAGAAACTTCTTTATTATCAAACCATTTCATAATGAAGTGCACAGTGTTTAATCTTATTCTGAAACTAACATAGAAATTTAGCATGTGTCATTCTTGAGAACGTAGGAGTATATGAATTATGAGTAGGAGTAGGCCATTCGGCCCCTCAAGCCTGCTCCACCATTCGATAAGATCATGGCTGATCTGATTGTTGCCCTTGTGGCCTCAACCCCACTGTCCTGCCTATCCCCAATAATCTTTGACTCCCTTGTTAGTCAAGAATTTATCTACCTCTGCCTTAAAAGTATTCAATGACTCTGCCTCTACCGCTCTCTGCAGAAGAGAGTTCCACTGTCTACTCTCCTCATCTCTATCTTAAATGGGCGACCCTTATTTTTAAACTGTGTCCTCCCAGTTCTAGTTTCTCGCACAAGGGGAAACATCCTTTCGGCATCCACCCTGACAATTCCCCTCAGGGTCTTAGATGTTTAAATAAGATCGCTTCTCATTCTTCTAAATCCCAATGGACAAAAGCCTAACCTGTCCAATGGTCCCTCATAAGATAACCCCCCATCCCAGGAATCAGTCAAGTGAACCTTCTCTGAACTGTGTCTAATTCTATTATGCCCTTTCTTAAATAAGGAGACCAAAACTGTACATAGTACCCAAAATGTGCCTCTCCAGTGCCTGTATAACTATAGCAAAACATCCTTACCTTCATATTTAATTCCTGTTGCAATAAATGACAACATTCCATTTGCCTTTGTCAGAGATTAATCACACCAAGGCATCATTTCGTACATAGAAACCCCATTTATTACTTGTGCACAAGGGAGACAATACAATGAGAGCTACTGTACCGTCACGTAGCAGAATACAGGCAGACCTGTTAAAAGCATTTTTACAGTCAATCAGTAAATTTTTGCACAAACCTATCCGCTTATTTGCATAAGTTAACTGACCAATCCATGTTCCAGTAAATTTCCATTTCCCTCGCAACAGATGTTTGGTTATGCAGATGCTTATCACAACCCTGATTACATTCGGCCTGAGAAAGAACAAAATGGAATGTCTCCGGGCTCATCCTATAACTGTGGTCAGACAAGATGGTATTCTTCTCAAGGTTGTAGTATTTTTCTCTTAGGCCTAGGCATACAATCAACTTCTCATTAGCCCTTCCAGCACCAAATGGGCTCCCTGCAGTTGCCCAGGCCACCACACCTTCCTAATCACTTGCTGTACCCGTATACTAACTTTTTGTAATTCATGTACCAGGGCACCCAGATCCCTCCGTACCTCAAGAGTTCTGCAATCTTGCTCCACTTAAACAATATGTTGCTTTCTATTCCTCCTGCCAAAGTCAACAAGTTTGCATTTCCCACATTATACTCCATCTGCCAAATTTTTGCCCACTCACTTAACCTGTCTATATCCCTTTGCAGACTCCTTACGTCCTTTGCACAAGTTACTTTCCTATCTATCTTTGTGTCATCAGCAAATTTAGCAACCATACATTTGGTTCTGTCATCCAAGTCATTGATATAGATTGTTATTAGCTGAGCTCCAGCACTAATCCCTGTGACACGCCACCCATTAGATCATGCCAACCCAAAAATTACCCATTTAGTTAGCTAACCAATTCTCTATCCAAGCTAATGTGTTACTCCCTACACCATGAGCTCTTATTTTGTCTAGTACCTTTGATGTGGCATCTTGTCAAATGCCTTCTGGAAATCTAAATATATCACATCCAGAGGTTCCCCTTTATGCACATTGCTTGTTATTTCCTCAAAGAATGCTAATAAATTACACACTATTTTCCTTTCACAAAACTATGTTGACTCTGCCTGATTGCATTGAGATTTTTTAAGTGTCCTGCTATAACTTCCTTAATAATAGATTCCAGCATTTTCCCTATTATAGATGTTAGGCTAACTGGTCCATAGTACCCTATGTTCTGTCTCCCTCCTTTCTTGAACAGCGGAGTTCCTATTTTCCAATCTGAATGGGACCTTTCCAGAATGTAGGGAATTTTGAAAACTTACAACCAATGCATCTAGTATCTCAGCAGCCATTTCTTTTAAGACCCTAGGATGAAGCCCATCAGGTCCTGGGGACTTGTCAGTTTTTGATTCTAATAGTTTTCTCAGTACCTTTTCCCTGATGATTGGAATGCTTTAAGTTTCTCCCTCCCTTTCACCTCTTGATTGGCCATTATTTCTTAAATGTTATTCGTGATTACAGTGAAGACTGACATTCAATACCTGTTAAATTCATCTGCCATTTCCTTATTTTCCATTAATTCCCCAAAGTTACTCTCTAGAGTACCAGTGTTCACTTTACTTATTCCTTTCCATTTTAAATACCTGTAGGTATTCTTACTATCTGTTATATTTCTAGCTAGCTTTCTCTTGTACTCAAATTTCTCCCTCCCTTATTATTCTTTTAGTTATTCTTTGCTGTTTTTTATATTCTGTCCAATCTTCTGAGCTGCCATTCATCTTTGCAGAATCGTACACTTTTTCTTTCAATTTGATGCTATCTTTAACTTCCTTAAGTTAAGCCACAGATGGTATGCCCTTCCCCGAGAGTCTTTCTTTCTTTCTCACTGGAATGTATCTTTGCTGAGTGTTACGAAATATCTCCTTAAATGTCTGCCACTGCATCTCCACTGACCCATCCCTTAACCTAATTTCCCAGTTCACTTTACAGCTTTGTCTTCATACGTGCATAATTGCCCTTATTTAAGTTTAAAACATTAGTCTTAGACCCACTCTCCCTTAAACTGAATGTAAAATTCAATCATGTTATGATCTTAGGGGCACCTTTACTATGAGGTTGAATAATTAATCCTGCCTCATTGCACGTTACCAGATCTAGGATAACCTGCTCTCTGGTTGGCTGTAGAATGCACTGCTCTGAGAATCTGTCGCAATAACACACTTATGAACTCATCTTCCAAGCTACCTTTGCCAAAATGATTTGTCCAATCTATATGGAGATTAAAATCACCTATGATTATTGCTGTGCCTTTCTCACAAACCCCCATTATTTTTCCTGTATACCCCATCCTACAGTGTGGTTACTGTTAACGGGCTATAAACTACTTCCAACCTTTTATTATTTCATACCTCTACCCAAACAGATTCTACTTCTTGATCTTGAGATCTAAAGATCACCTCTCTTTATTGCACTAATGCCATCTTTAATTAACAGAGCTACCCCTCTACCTTTTCCTACCTTCCTGCCCTTCCAAAATGTTAAGTATCTTGAATATTCAAGTCCCAGCCTTTGTCAATTTGCAGCCATGTCTCTGCAATGGTTTTAAGATCATACATATTTATTTCTTTGAGCTGTCATTTCATCTGTTTAGTTGCACATGCTATGTCATTCAGATACAGAGCCTTTTAGTTGTTTACTTTTAATATTTTCGCAACCTCTAGCCTTATCTGCTGGCCCACTCAAGTTTGTATCTCTGTCCCTTACTGCCACACATTATTATTTCCCTTATTGCTGCCCTGTTCTCTTGCCTTGTCCTCTCTCTCTTTTAATTTATCACATCGTCCCTCACTTGATCCTTCACCTCTACTATTTAGTTTAAAGCCCTCTGTACCGTCCTAGTTATGTGACTCGCCAGAACACTGGTCCCAGCACAGTTCTGGTGAAGACCGTCTCAACGGTATAGCTCCCACTTTCCCCAGTAGTGGTGCCAGTGCCCCATGAATCAAAATGCCTTCCAACTTCAATCTCACTCTTTTTTTCTACTGGGTTAAATGTTACACTGACTGCTGATTTGCTTAAAAATAGGTAGGAAACATTCCAAATCGTGCATCAACCATTCAAATCTTTGGAATTCCCCCCGTAAGCCCCTCTGCTTCTCCACCTCTCTCCTTTTTTAAAAAAAAACTACCTCTTTGACTACGTTTTGGGTCGCCTGCTCTAATATCTCCTTTTATGGCTCAGTATTAAATTTTAATTGGTAATGTTTCTATGATGCACTATGGGGTGTTTTGCCATGTTAAAGATGCTATATAAATGCAGGTTGTTGTTACACTGATTCAAAAGCAAAATACTACAGAAGCCTGAAATTAAAAGCAGAAATACTCAGCAGGTCCAAAAAAAAAGAATGATATGTTACTGAGCCCAGGAACTCAAATATCAGCTAACGCAGGTGAATTCTATTCTATTCTTGTTCCCCAGACGTGAACTTCCTGCAGCTGCTAAAATTCCCTCCTTTTAAACTCCATGGTCCTTAGTGCTTATGAGCACTGCTGCATCCACCCATTACATGCTTACACTTAAAAGGAAAAGTCCAAATAAGGTAGAGCCATTACATAGGCATGCATCTTGTAGTTTAGTTAATGAGGACGACTGCCATTTGGACACCTCATTACACAGCACATTCTTTGGGCATCTGTTTACCATCCTTCCATCATCCATTCTTATGAACCTGTGGATTCCAAGTCTCCAGTAACAGCCTGCCTTTATCCTGTATATTTCCAATAACAACAAGCCTTTGTATAGTGCCTTTAATGAGTGATTATCAACACAATTTGGCGCCAAACTGAATAATATATTAGGACAAGTGACCAAAAGCTTGGACAAAGAGGTAGATTTTAAGGATTGTATAAATGGAGGAGAGGCAAGGAGGTTTAGGTAGGGTGAGGGCCTGGCTAGCTGAAGGCCATTAATGGAACAATTAAAATCGGGAATGTGCAGAGAGGCCACACTTGGAGGAGCACCAAGATTTCGAGCTTTGTGGGGCTGGAGGAGGTTAATCTCAAAGACCACCCAGAGGCACTAGGGTAGGTGCATAAAAGGGTTTACAAAAATAACATAACGGCGAGGTTGTAATGAGCAGAGAAGACTGAACAGGCTGGGGCTCTTTTCACTAGAAAAGAGAGTGCTGAGGGGGTGACCTGATACTTATTTTAAATTTTATAAATGGGTTTGATTGGGTAAGTAAGGAGATGTTTCCACTTATGAGAGGCAACAAATCTAAGGATCATAAATATAACAAGTCACTAATAAATTCAATAAGATATTCAGGAGAAACTTCCTTTCTCACAGAGGAGTGAGAATGTGGAACTTGCTACCGCAAGTTAGGACAAATAGATGCCTTTAAGAGGAAGCTAGATAAGTGCAAAGGAAAAAGTAATAGAATAATATACTGACAGGAGACTGATATAGTGACAGGAGAATGATATACTGACAGGGCAAGATATAAAATAAGTGGGAGGATTCTCATGTGAAACATGAGTGCTGACGTGGATCAGTTGGGCTTGTGCTATTCTATGCTGTAAATTCTACGCAATCTTGGATTTTTGTACCATTTTATTATGACATCGGTTCCATATTCCAGTGCTAGCTTTCACAGTCTAAGGTATTAACTCTATTCTTTATTACAAGACTTATGTTTGACATTCTAATACATCGACTATTTCATTCGTATATCCATTCTAATATTTCAGTTTCTAAAGCATTAGCTGTATTTTTTCATCAGTCAGTGCATTCATTCTACATAATCTGCAAAACCAACCAAATTGTACAACACTTCCGCACCAACCCCCCACCCCCCAAAAGGTATCAATTTGGACCTGCATTAAAACTGAAAAAAATTTCTTCAGTTGCCTTGGCCAATTGTGGATCTCTTATTAGTTGTCTCATTTCTTCCCCCTCTTTATCCATCCATAAAATTGTTCCCATCCTATTGGAAATCTACTCGATTGATTCCAGTCTCCATGGCCTACCTTTTCTCTCGTGCCTGTGACCTGTTTGCTTCTGCTGGATCTTCCCTTCCTATTGATTTTTCAGGTATGTGTGTAAACTTCAGGGAATATAAAAACTTGGGAGAATAACGCCCCTCTCCCAGGGTCCCCATTTATATTTTTTTAAACTATTCTTTTCACCTAACCCAGACATTTGTTTTGATCCTCCAGTGCATTGTCATTCATATTTGAATGGTAAATATATTTGTTTGCACATCAAGAAAGTGCGCAACTATATTGATTGCAGGTGCTACCAGATGTGTGAGTTGCTCTTCTTTCTGCCAATTCATTGAATTCCTTTTCTGTTTCCCATTAACAAAGCAATTTCCAATCTGCCCAGTGACACAAGATAAGTGGGAAGAGAGGCTCATGTGAGTTGCCATCTGAATTGTCAAAACAAAGAGACTGAAACGATTGGATTTTAGACTATTTTATTTATTTCATATTGCAGAACTTCACAAATACAATTTCATTTTTGGTTACAATGTTTTTAAGTCTACATAGCCACTGTTCTTTTAAGATCACCTTGGTTTTATATAGCATCTTTTAACATGGTAAAATGTCCCAAGGCACAATGGGGGAGCAATTATCAAATAAAACTTGACATTGTGTGACAGAGAGAGATATTAAGGAAGGTGAACAAAAATAAACTTGGCCAAAGATGTAAGTTTTTAAGGAGCATTTCCAAATCATAATTAAAACTACTTTTTAATTCAGCTTGTGGGTGTGTTTTCCTGTTTTTAACCCAGAGAAGCCATTCTCTAGATAATGAAAAGATGCTCAAGTCTTTCAAATGCCCAGGCTATTTCACAGAGGAACTGAAAGGTTGATTCTTTGATCAGTGCTCTTCATAACCCGTGACTTTAGGTTTCGTTCATTGCCGCATTCTATGCCCCAGATGCAATTCGGAGATGTAAGTAGCAGACTACTCTGTGGATCCTGCTGGGGCCTCTCTGTAATCAGCTGGGTCGGTTCTAATTTGGTGGGCTGAGTAGCTTGTAGCTTTGAAACCTAGGGCAGTATCCTTCAATCGGGAGACTGGTTACTCTTGTGAACTCCCACGTCACTACAATATTTTTTTGTAAACAAATTGCTAGCTATTTTGTGCTGGTGCCTGTTTATTCCCTTGTGATTTGTTATTTATGCAAGTTATGCTGGTTTGTAATGAATCTGCTTGTTTAGATTACAAGGACGGGATGTCTTTAAATAATGTGGTCATGAAAAAGGCCTGTGTTTGTGCTTTCGTGCATTAGAGATTTGATGAGTACATCAGTCCATCAGGGCTGAGCAAGAATTGCCCATAACCTTGCGATGCCATTGTTTTCTTTCTTGCTCACTAGTTTCACTTATTTACCCTTTCGGTGCAGTTTTGCAATGATTTAGAATGAAAGAAGCAGGACTTGCAGCATATTTTATGATCATAATAGATTTTGACTGCAGATTTTCAACAAAAAAAAGCTCCCAAGAGATGTTTAATCAATTCAGTATGAAACCTGAATGACATTTTCCTGTATTTTTAAAAAATATTGCTCATTGAATTATGAAAAAATAGGAATATAGTTAGTCCTGCATGCAATCGATTAGACATCTACATGCCGGAAACTTCAGGTCAGAAATTTTTATTCGTCTACAGTTGACCAATAAAAATAAATATGAATTTGATTGGGAAATGCCAGAAATGGGAATATAAGAACAGGAGTAGGCCATTCGGCCTGTCGAGTTTGCTCCATCATTCAATTAGATCATGGCTGATCGTCTGCCTCAACGCCACTTTCCCATGATATCCCCATGTCCCTTGATGTCATTAGTATCCAGAATTCTATCGATTTCTGTATTGAACATGCTCAATGATTTGAGCTTCCACAGCCCTCTGGGGTAGAGAATTCCAAAGGTCCACCACTCCTTGAGTAAAGAAATTCCTCCTCCATTTCAGTCCTAAATGACCTGCCCCTCATTCTGAAACTCTGCCCCCTGGTTCTCGACTCACCAGCCATGGGAAACATCCTATCTACATCCACCCTGTCACGCCCTGTGAGAATTTAGTAAGTTTCAATGAGATCACCTCTCACTCTTCGAAACTCTAGAGAACACGGGCCCAGTTTCCTCAAATGCTCAGCAGGTCTGAGGACTTCTCATCGCAATTACCGTTATCAGATGTGGGTATATCAGAGGTGTCAACTGTGAGACCTGCAAGCCATCTGCACCTGTTGGAAGTTTCTTTTCTAGGCCTTGTTTTACTTCAGTTTTCTGCTGGACCGGTGCATTTACTGATCTTGATGGTTACGTTATCGTAAACTTGGTCCCAATCCTGGCCTGGAGCATTTCCCAGGAGGGCAATGAAGTGAATTCTGTTGATGCATCTTAGTGAATGCAGCCGTGAGTATTTGGCTTGTTCTATCCCAGGTTTAAGAGATTAAGAAGCACAGAGGGACAACATTTAGCTATAGTTTCAAAGACACCTTTTTTAAATCAATATAAGCACTGGCATTCTAAATTATTTTGTTCAAGTATTCTGAATTTTTGTTTCCACTGTTGCATAGCAGAACATTTGTTCTAGTGTCGGCTGTGGCTCAGTTGGTAACGCTGTTGCCATTGTATCACAAGGTTCCAGCATTTAAGTCCCACTCCAGCACTTGAAAACAAAAATCAAGACTAACACTCCAGTGCGGTATTGAGGGAGAGCTGTCGGAGGGGCCATCTTTCGGATAAGACATTAACCCGAGATCCCCACCTCCCTGCTTAAGTGGACGTATAAGATCCCATGGCACTATTTCAAAGAAGAACAAGGGTAATTACCCCTGGTGTCCTGGCTAATATTTTGTTCCTCAATTACCATCAGATTATCTGGTTGTTATCATCTTGCTGTTTGTGGGAGCTTGCTATGCACAAATTGGCTGCTACGTTTCCTACATTACAACACATTGGCACGTTGAGATGTCCAATCGTGGTGGTGAAAAGTGCTATATCAATGCAAGTCTATTTTTTCTCTGTTATTGCGAACACCTGCAATTCAGCATGTAACTATGAAATTTTATTTGACCATTTTAGTAGGTCTGACATTGTAGATTAATATTCTGTGGAATCCCATTTTGAAAACTGCACAAGCAAAACTATTAATGGTAAATGCAGTTTTGCAGAGGATCACTAGTTTGAACACTGTCAAGGGGAAGTGGAACAGAGTGTGCCATTCAGCAAACCTGTTGACCCATCTGTGCTGTACTTTCTCACAATGCGCACGGAGTGTTTCCAATATTTGTTGCTGTCAATGGTTAACTAACTCAGTCCACTGATTTTAAGAAGGCTGCAATAGATTGGAAGATGAAGTAATCCCATTGTCAAACTTTTACTAGAAAGAATGAATGAACAATACCCTTTGAGATGCAGATATTTGGACATAGATAGAGAACTACAAATGCACTTTTGGAAATGGGCATATACAATGTACCATTGCAGAAATGTAATCAAGGCCCTTTACACTTGGGATCATTCTCTGGGCACTTCTCTGCATTGCCTTCAATGCTCAAGTTTCTGTTTTGACTATACTCTGTGGTTTGATGATGACTTCTCTGTGTTTCGTGTTTTCTTTATATAGTTCCAGACTCTCTCGGTGATGTTGATTGCTGTACATTAGTTGCATGGCAAGTCTGCTAAGGCTCCTAAAACACACTCACACACACACTCTCTCTCTCTCTCTCTCTCTCTTTTCTCTTTCTTTGGTTTCAACCTTGGTGATTTCAATATTCACATGGTATATATGTCTTATGCGCTTTGTACTTGTTTCCATTAAATTATTTTGCCTCCAATTTCTTTCCTGATCATACTGTGCACTGCTATCCTATTTAACACATTGTCACTCTGATGGTTCTTTCCTCCTATGCTAATTATGTTGCATTAATCCACAATGAGCTTCATCTCCCTAGTGTCAGCCAGTATTTGAAATACAATCCCTACTGAATCTGGTGCATTGTCAATTATTCTTTGTCCTGCTTCCTATTTTGGATCATCAAGCTTGGAATAGTTTGCTCACCATACCTTTGTCCTTGTCATTAATGTCATTTGATAAAATTGTGCGTCCCAAGATTAGCCCACAAATGGTCCACCCAACCTTTCTAGCCTGGAAAGTGCTCATTGATGGCTTTTGTCTGTTTCTCTTTATCTAAAGCTGCTTTTCCATCAGTGTAACACTTAACCTAATTCTGTCACTCCCTACCTCAGTCACAAATTCATTAGTCTGGACAAAACCTTGCTGAAAATTCGACTGTTTTTAATTGGACTTGCCCGTCTCCCAGGCCGTTTTCTTCCAACAACAAAAAAAAACACCCACCCGCTGGCCAATTAAATGTGATCTCCTTTTCCTGAATCCATGCAGGCTGCCTTTTGCTAAATTTTGCTATTCCACATTTTCACACGTTAGGTCCCTGAAGATTGCTTTCAAAGCTTTTCCCCTGTAGCAGATGTTAAACTTGCATTTAGCCACTTACTAGTGCTTGGGAATCATTGCTAAATTTAACAAACTTACAACACTACTATCCCCGAATCCTCTTCCTTTAAGACTTAGAGTGCAATTTGTCTGCATCAGGTACTTTGTCTATTTTAAGCACATCTAGCATTTTTTATGAGCAAGCATATCTTTTGTCTAGCTCCCCTTCTGTTGATGGAAACCTAATGTTTGACTTGGGCAACTTCCCTCCTCGGTGAGTAATAACAGATGTGCAGTAAGCATTCAATAAATCAGCCATTTCTTTGTTTTTGGATCAGAATTTCCCACTTTGGCTAGGTATATACGTTTGGAACAGCTCACTGGGGCAGAGTTTGACTGTGTGTGGATAAGTGTAAGAGGAGCCATAGCAAGTCGGCAGCATATTTGTACATCTCTTCCCATTTTCTATTTGCATTGAGATGGCAAGAAACATTGGGAAAGTTGCAAACCTGACAGCTGATTTCCCCATTGCATAAAGTCATGATCTACCCCCATGATTACTTCTAATAATCTCAGCAGCCTCCCCTTCAATACTACTCTCTTTGCATTCTTAATTTTTTACTGTTTGCCCAGTCCTCTGGCTTACTTGGTTCTCTGTTCAGTTTGAAAGCTACCTGATAACGTCTAGCGTTACTTAAAAAAAAAACAGATTAAGAGCAATGGAAGGCAATACTTTTTAGTAGCCAAAATGAATTTCAATTGTACCATTAACAACATTTCCTGAAATGCTTCCCGCTTTTCGGCCAGTCGTGTTCCAGTTGACCTGTTGGATTCAGTTTGCATGCACTTCACTGAAGTGTAACTTTCTGGTGTCTGTATCCTTTTCAGAGATGAGAACTTGGTTCTTTTTTCTCTTCTGGGTTCTACGGAATTTCCGCCAGACCATTTAAATAGTTTGCCGAGGTTCCAGCAATTTAATATAAAAGCAAAATACTGCGGATGCTGGAAAACCTCAGCAGGTCTAACAGCATCTGTGGAGACAAAGACAGAGTTAATGTTTCGAGTCCGTATGACTTTTCACTCGAAACGTTAACTCTGTCTTTTTCTCCACAGGTGCTGTTAGACTTGCTGAGTTTTTCCAGCATTTTCTGCTTTTGTTCCAACAATTTAATATTGTTAAACAGTTAAATGGGAGGGCTGGAGATTTTGAAACGTGCAGTTTGTCTGTGTTTTTCTGCATTCTTGTGAATGTCCTAAACAATAACAATAACTTGTACTTATATAGCACTGTTCATGTCGTAAAACATCCCAAGATGTTTTTTTTTATTCATTCCCGGGATGTGGGCTTTGATGGTTGGGCCAGCATTTATTGCCCATCCCTAGTTGCCGCCCTTAAGTGGGACTTAGCCAAATTAGGATATGATGATCCAAAAATTTGGTTAGAGAGAGAGAGAGAGATTTTAAGGAGAGTCTTGAGAGAGGAGAGATTTGAGTTTTAGGGATGGAATTCCAGAGCTTAATACCCAGGCACTTGAAGGCACAGCCCCCCGTAGTGGAGTCAAGAAAATCAGGGATGTGCAAGAGCACGGAATTGGAGGAATGCTGAGATTTTGAAGAGTGTTCGGACTGAAGAAGATTAGAGATGGTGAGGGGTGAGGCCATGGAGGGATTGGAAAACAAGGATGAGAATTTTAATATTGAGGTGTTTCTTAACTGAGAGCCAATATGGGTCAGCGAGAATAGGGGTGTAGGGTGAATGGGACCTGGTATGAGTAAAAGCGCTGGCAGCGGAGTTTTGGATGTCCTCAAATTTACAGAGGGTAGAATGTGGAAGATTGGTCAGGACTGCATTGAATTAGTCGAGTTTGAGGTAACAAAGGCATTGATGAGGGTTTCAGCAATAGATGAGCTGAGGCAGGGCAAATTGGGAATCACTGGGAGATGAAAAAGGCCATCGAAGCCCTCCTCTCCTATCCTGGAATTTGTGTTTTTTTTCCCCGCAGGAGGATTCTCAAAGCAGTTGGTAAAGTTTGGCAGTCCAGTAACCCTGTCCTCGTCGCACATGTGCCACAATTATGGGGGAGGGTTGGGGGAGCATTGATCAGTTTTGTCTGTCTATCCATCTGTCTCTGGACAAGCCAGTCAGCAGTTGTCGGAGCCGGGGTGGGGGGGTGAAATTTAACTTTCGGTGATGATGTGTCATAGGCGATATCAGATCCTTCGTCCGTCGAACGCCTTTCCTAATTTCCATATTGTGAGGTCACTGGAATTTCAAAAATGGCTTCGAGGAAGCATTGTCAGACCTGTAACATTTTGCAAGGAAAATGTAGCTGATATACTCCTTCTTAATTTGAACAGGATAATATTTACATCTGCTTAGCACTACACAACTCCCTTTTCAATTTTTTTTTCACGCCAGTTTAATAATTTGTTGTAGCTGCCCAAGTTCCCTCCTCAACTGTGTGGATGCACAGTAATTGGGAATGTGCTGTGCAATACAGAAGGAGCAAAAACAGTAAAAACTGGGAAACAAGAACACTGGTCCAAACTGGCCTTGTATACCTTTAAAATGGAACACCAGTAAAACTGGGAAATAAGAGTACTGGTCCAAACTGTTTTGCCTTCTGGGAGGGAACAAACAGGCCGTACACAATCGAGATTCCCTTTCAGATGCACGTGTGCATGGCTGTGTGCCAATCTTAAAAGAGCCATGCACAGCAAACTGAAGCTAGGGGGGAACATTAGGTCCCCACCCATGAACTTCGTTTCACTGATAAGGTACATTTGCGTTAGACAGTCCAACTATGTGCTCCTGTCGGAGTCTGATAAACGAGGTGTGCGAGGCTAGATACTGGCTAGCAAATAGGCGGAGACTGGGGTACAGCGGAATGCTTTTCACAGCTGAACAAAGGTGCTGTTGTAGCTCAGCTGCAGACATCACCTCCGGGATTAACCTAGCCACAGGACTATTGTGGGCCGTCTCAATATCAATACTTGCAAGACTCCAGTGACCAAATAAAAGGAGCCCCTTGATCAATTTTTATGCTGAGTTTCATCAGCGAAATGGATGGTGGGATTTGAGTGGGTTAAGTCAAAACATTAAGCAAAGACATTTGAAATTCTCTTGAAAGGAAAAATGTGTAAGAAAAATAACATTAGAAATAAGAGAGGGGAAGGGGGCGGGGGTAGAAATTAGCATCCAGAATTGTAGGAACAGTTTTGTTAGTTCCTTAATATAGATCTATTCCCGAGTAGCTGTGTTTCTGTGATAGAATTTGTCCCAGCATTGTAGTAAGCTGAAATTGCAAAGCAACATATCCTGGGAGCCTGGAATTCGCTAGACTTGCGAGGCAATTGAGAACTAAAGATTAAAACTCATAGTTAAAGGACTGCATTGGAATCAGAGAGTCTTACGGACAGTAGGAGGCCTTTCAGTCCATCATGCCTGTACTGACTCGAAGCAGTTATCCAATCCCATGTATTCTGTTCTTTCCCTATAACCCTGCAAATAATTCTTTTCGATGCATATTTCCAATTCCTTTTTTGAAAGTTACTGTTGACTTCCACCACCCTTTCCGTACCATTATTCTTTCAACGTTATTTGATTGAGTATAAGAACAGCAAATGGATGCAAACCAAGACCTTGTTTCACATGATTAACTTTTTTCCTTGCTCCTAAGTCTAGATGTCAGGAGTAAATTTGTAATTTGCAGTTGAGGAATATGGAAGTAAACCAGTGGACCCCTGTCATATAGCTCTACAAAAATGACCTTGTATTCAAAGAGTTGCAATGGTTCCTAAAACATACTTGTTTTCTGACACTTTTTTTCTCTCTAGCCCTATCTATTACATTCAATTTTTCCTCTTTCTGCCAACTTCCTCACTGTAACACATTTACCATCAGATTATCTGCAGAGTTTTTAATTCCTCTGACCCTTAAATTAAATTAACTGCTCTATTGTTCTGTTTTCTTGCCTCCCTGTCTTGAAGAATTATCTTGCACGAGCTATTCTCCAATCTCCTGGTATAATTTTGAGCGCATTTACAAAAACTGTGACCTCCACTACCATGAAGGACAAGGGCAGCAGATGCATGGGAACACTACCGCCTGCAAGTTCTCCTCCAAGTCACTCACCATCCTGATTTGGAACTATATCGCTGTTCCTTCGCTGTCACGGTCAAAATCCTGGAACATCCTTCCTTAACAGCACTGTGAGTGTTCCTACAACACACAGACTGCAGCGGCTCAAGAGGTAGCTCACCACCACCTTCTCGAGGGTGATTAGGGATAGTCAATAAATACTGGCCTCACCAACAATGCCCACACCCATATC
Source organism: Cetorhinus maximus (assembly GCF_964194155.1). NCBI lineage: Eukaryota > Metazoa > Chordata > Chondrichthyes > Lamniformes > Cetorhinidae > Cetorhinus > Cetorhinus maximus. Next base: position 89,008,143 of record NC_135893.1, read on the forward strand.
CCATGAATGATGTCTTTAAAAATTAAATATTCATGGAAGTATTTTTTTAAATTGTGGCTTGTGTCCATGCTATCTCTGTTCTGACCTCTCTTAACATCTCAGTGTACATGCCATCAGAGCCTGGTAGCTTAGAAGTACATGGGAATTGCTAAAAGTAAAAAGACAGAGGTCCATCTGGTTCACCTTCTACCACCCTGGTCATCTCATGTTACAATGATAATTCAATTAACGAACAATAGCTATCAGACCCTATCGAATATTCTACAGCAGACCCAGACATGAGGGGAGGAAAGCCTCGATGTTGCTGAACTTTGGGAACCATAGATGCAAATTCATCTGTTCCTCCCACAAATGTTGCACTTACCACATGTCATGTCTCGAATTCCTAATACTATATCCCAAAATGCTGCTTTCTGAAATCAGTTATCAAATTTGCACTTGAATGAATTGGTAGTAGCTTTCTACTGCATCTCTCGGGAGTCTGTTCCAGCGACTGACCACTGAGCTTTGTTAACTTTTCAGAACCAATTTCTTCTCTACAGTTATCTCTCTTAGTTGCTCTTTGAGTACACCTATATTCTCAGTTCCACGACAATTTGGAAAATCTGATGCAAACTATTGAGTACCCCTACCTTATCTTCTACCTCCAAAATTGCACATCTGTTCATACTGCAAGGCGTATTCCCTGCAGCCCTTCATATCTGCCTTTTGGATCCCTCATGCACTTTCTATGTTGCTTGTTAGTGTTGTTAGTCCTGACTTTACCACGTGTCTCCCTTTTTAGGTTCTACTTTTGGCAATGATCTCCCAATTTATCCATGGAAACCCATATTTTGAACTTTCATTTTGCCAGTTTATAGGACTATATTTATTTTGCATTCAAATCCATCTCTCATTGGAGATTTCTCACTGCTCACTTTAAAAAAATTTCTTACATATGCTCATGGGGTGTGGGAATCGCTGGCTAGGCCATCATTTACTGCCCATCCCTACTTGCCTTCTCAAGGGTAATTAGGAATGGGTAATAAATGCTGGCTGAGCCAGCGATGCCCACATCCTATGAATGTATAAAAATTAAAAGAAAACAACTTTCAAACTGAGTCAACTTTTCTAACTAATTACTTTTTGGCTAAACTTTATTTTTCTGCCCACTCGCTAACCCCCACTTAATCTGACACCTTTATTTCTGACTGCTTATTATTCTATTTTGAATTTAGAAATGCTGTGGACACAATTGGAATATTGCATATGCCTATTTAGTAATTGGAGCTGTTCCTTAACTAGAAAAGTGTCAATGAAATGTGTACAAAGAAAATTGCTACATAGATGTACAGGACAGAAACATGGGGCAGAATCTTTGGCTCCGCGAGCGGGGGTGGGGCCTGCTCGCCGAGGCGTAAGATGACACGCGGTGATGTCAAGCGTGCGTCCCAACGTCACCGCGCGTCATTCAGATATACAGTTTGGCGGGCGCGCACCCAAGTCGGCTGTGCGGCTGCCGAACTGCCAAAGGCCTATTAAGGCCAGTTAACTCTCAATTAATTAACTGAGCTGCCCGTCCAACCTTAAGGTTGGCGGGGTGGGGGGGTGGCAGGTAAAGAGCCCAGGCGGCCTTCGCATTTTTCATGGAACCTCATCCACTGGTGAGATAAGGTTTTATGAAAGTTTTTAAAGTCTCGTAAAAATTTTTCATAAAATTAATAGACCTGTCCCAGCTCATGTGACAGTTTCACATGAGGGACCATGTGTTAAAATTTTTCTTTTCCTTTTATTAAATTCTTTTGCACTCAAACCAATCTCCTTGAGGCAGCTCTGTGCTGTGCCTCAGGGGAGATTTCTGTACTCTTTCGCACACGTGCACAAAAGAGCACAGGCCCCGACTCAGGCAGCACCACCCCCCCCTCCACCCCCCTCGCCCGCACAGGGACCGCTCAGTGCTTCCGGGTGCATGTCACGCTGGGCAGGCCTTAATTGGCTACCACCCCCCCCCCCCCCCCCCCCAACCCAACAAACCCCAACGGGGAGAAAACTCCCCTCCTCCATGAGGCCAAAGCACTGCAGTTGTGTACCTGCAGTGCAAGAATGAGCTTTATACAACACAATCAACAATCTTTACTTTTTGGAATTAAAGGGGACGGCTGCATGTTTTGCAGCTTGCAGTGCACTTTTTTTGTAAGGCTTGGCTGTCATTCGGAAGTCTGATCCAGCCTGCTTGATGCAACCACTTAAACTCAGCAACTGCTTATTTGAAATCTAGCCTTCTCGCACTCAGCAGCTCTGAGTAAGATTTATCAACTGCCCACTTTGTAAACCCAGTTTGACTTTGGCCCGTTCCTGTCTTTGAAATCAGCCCTACAAATCCATGTCAGTGTTTATTTTCCATATAAGCCCCCCCAACTATCCATCCTTATCCAATCTAACTGGGGAGATGATGGCATAGTGGTAATGTCCCTGGACTTTGTAACCCAGAGGCCAGGCTAATGCTCTGGGGACACGGATTCAAATCCTGTCACGGCAGCTAGTGGAATTTAAATTCAATTACTTTTTTTTTAAAAATCTGGAATTGAAAGCTAGTCTCAGTAATGGTGATCATGATTGTTGTAAAAACCCATCTGCTTCACTAATGCCCTTTTAGGGAAGGAAATCTGCTGTCCTTGCCTCACCTGGCCTATTTGTGACTCCAAACCCACAGCAATGAAGTTGACTCTTAACTGTCCTCTGAAATGACCTAGTGATTCACTCATTTCAAGGGCAAGTAGGGATGGGTGACTAATGCTGGCCTTGCCAGCAACACCCACATCCAACAAAAGAATTTAAAAAATGAAATCCGGGGAGGCAGTGGAATAGTGGTATTGTCACTGGACAAGTAATCCAGAGACCCAGGGTAATGTGCTGGGGATCCAGGTTGAAACCCCCCCAACGGCAGATGGTGGAATTCAACTTCAATAAAAAATCTGGAATTAAAATTGTCATTTGTCATTAAAAACCCACCTGGTCCACTAATGTCCTTTTTAGGGAAGGAAATCTGCCATCCTTATCTGGTTCTGACCGACATGTGACTCCAGACCCACAGCAGTGTGGTTGACTCTTAAATGCCCTCTGAACAAGGGTAATTAGGGATGGGCAATAAATGCTGGTCTAGGCAGTGAACAAATAATAAAAAAAAGTATAACCTTCTATTGTTTTCTCCCTCATATGTTTGTCCAGCTTCCCTTAATGCTATTCAACTCGACCACTCCTTGTAGCAAGTTCCACATTCTAACCACTCTATGGGTAAAGAATACAGACCGGATTTATTAATGACTATCTCATATTTGGGGCCCCTAGCTCTGGTTTCCTCCCATTTGTTTTACATATCTGGACTTTTTATATTTCTTTCTAATAGTTTTTGACTAGGCTACTCTAAAAGACCTCAAGGCCCCTGATGGTGCAACAGGGTGGAAAGTACACATGTTGTCTGTTATTGTTTTACATCCGTGTAGCTGTAGATGTTTACTGATTAGACCAAAAAAAATTCAACTCCCCTGAAAGAGGAGGCGCTGAATTTCACTTCCTGAATTCCAGAGCCTGTTACTTCAATAAGAGGCTGGAGATTCAGAGCAGGGCCATGAGACTTCAAACGAGTGCAGTGGTTGGGAAATCGATGCCAACTTCTGCAAAACATCAGTCGGGCCTACCCTGAGCAGAGGTTGCATTAACACTTGTGTCTGTTGCTTGTGGCATCATCATTGAGCATTTAGTTAAACCTTCTTTCCCTTCCGATTTGCTTATGTCTTTGAATCTCTGAGACCTTGATGCAATGCAATGGAACAGAAGAGCCTGATCATCTGAAGGTGCATCACTGCCACTTCAGTGGAAGCACTAACCGATGAGCGAACTCAGGCCCCAAAGTGATTTACAGCCAGTGGAGTACTTTTTGAACTGCACTCACGGTTGTAATGTAGGAAATGGGTCAGAATATATCGCACAGCAAGCTCTCACAAAACAGCAGTGTGATAAATGACCATGATGTTACTTGAGGGATGAATATTAGCCAGGACACCAGAAAGGACTCCCATTGCTCTTCAGATGATGCCATGGGATTTTTTATGTCCCTTTAGAAGTACCTTGGGACCTCAGTTTAATGACTTATCTGAAGGATGGCACCTCCGACACTGCAGCACTCCCACTACTAGAAGCTGCCTTCTTAAACCGCTGTAGTCCATGTGGTGTAGTGTACACCCACAGTGCTGTTAGGAAGGGGGTTCCAGCCTCGATTGTTTTTGTATGCAGTTTTTTTTGGAGCGGGACTTAGACCCACAAATGGGAAATGGTGACGTATTGGTATCATCACTGAACTTGTAATCCAGAGGCCATGGCTAATGCATTCAGGACGTGGGTTCAAATTCCACCACAGCAACTGGAATTTAAATTTAATTAATAAAAATCTGGAATTGAAAGCTAGTCTCAGTGCCGAGTAGATGATCCCTCTCGGCCTCCTCCAGAGACCCCCAGCGTCACAGATGCCAGTCTTCAGCCAATTCGATTCACTCCACGTGATATTAAGAAATGGCTGAGGGCACTGGATACTACAAAGGTTATGGGCCCTGACAACATTCCAGCAATAGTACTGAAGACTTGTTCCCCAGAATTATCTGTGCTTTTAGCCAAGCTGTTCCAGTACAGCTACAAATCTGCCATTTACCCAACAATGTGGAAAATTGCCCAGGTAGGTCTTGTCCACAAAAAGCAGGGCAAATCCAGTTTAGTCAATTACCATCCTGTCAGCCTACTCGCGATCATTAGCAAAATGATGGAAGATATCATTAACAGTGTTATCAAGCAGCACTTACACAGTAATAACCTGCTCACTGAAGCAGTCCATGTCCAAATGCAGCAAGATCTGGACAATATCCAGGCTTGGGCTGACAAGTGGCAAGTAACATTTGCGCCACACTAGTGCCAGGCAATGATCATCTCCAATGAGAGAGGTTCTAACCACCTTCCCTTGACATTCAATGGCATTACTATTGCTGAATCCCCCATTAACCACATTCTGGGGGTTACCACTGACCAGAAACTGAACTGGACCCATCATACAAATACTGTAACTACAAAAGTCAGTCAGAGACTGGGAATTCTGCGGCGAGTAACTTACCTGACTCCCCAAACCCTGTCCACCATTTACAAGACACAAATCAGGAGTGTGATGGAATGTTCTCCACTTGCCTGGATGAGTGCAAAAGAAGCTCAACACTGTCCCAGGACATAGCAGCCTGCTTTTTTTTGGAACCCCATCCACCACATTAAACATCCACTCCCTCCACCACTGCCACACAGTAGCAGCAGTGTGTACCATCAGCAAGATGCACTGCAGCAACTCACCAAGGCTCCTTTGACAGCATCTATCAAACCCACTGCCACCTTGAAGGATGCAGGCAGCAGACACATGGAAACACCACCACTTGCAAATTCCCCTTAAGCCACTCACCACCCTGTCTTGGAAATATATCGCTGTTCCTTCACTGCTGGAACTCCATTCCTAACAGCACTGTGGGTGTACCTACTGAACTGGACTGAATGGACTGAAGCCATTCAAGAAGGCAGCTCACCATTCCTTTCTCGAGGGCAATTAGGGATGGGCAATAAATGCTGGCCTTGCCAGCAATACCCACATCTCATGAATGAATAAGAAAAATGTTTTCTAAATTACACTAGTGACTATACCGCAAAAGATTTATATTTATATTTGCTGTAAATTGCTTTGGGATGACTTGAATTTGTGAAAGGCACTATTTAAATGCAAGTCTTTCTTTAGCTGAGTGTAGAATAGCAATGTGAAATAGAATTTACAGCACAGCAACAGACCATTCAGCCCACCTGGTCCATACTAGCACTTATGCTCCACATCAACCTCTTCCCACCCTACTTAAGCTCACGCCATGAGTAATAACCCAGCATTCCTTTCCTACCTTGTGCAATTTTAGCACCCTCTTAAATGTATCTATTCTACTCATCTCAATTACTCCTTGTGGTAGTGAGTTCCACATTTTCGCCACTCCCTGGGTAAAGGAAGCTTCCCCTGAATTCATAGTGATTACCTGTGACCTCTAATTTTGAACTCCCCACAAGCAGAAACCTTTTCACTCTATCGAACTCTCTGAAAAAGCCCTCAATGGAGTCATGCCTCAATCTTTCCTTTTCCTGGAGAAAGGATCCCAGAACTAATGTAACTTTGTAGGGAATTTAAATGCCACTGTACATTTCGGTCTGTTGGAGAACCTAATATTCCAGCATTCAATGATAAAGGGAAAGGATGGATTTATTCTGGGTTTGAACAACTTTACATGCAACAGCTAGTCAAAAACTTACAAGCTCCATCTTTAGATTAACACAACCATCGAGATGGTTGTTAGGACAACATCTCTAAATTATCAACCCAGAAACTAATATAATTACAGATCAGCAAGGCAGTGAGCTAAGCTTTCTTGAAGGCAAAAAATAATTAATTGCTGTGGTGGCACTTTAAAACCCAACGAGCAAACCTTTAAGAATTACTGGATTCCATGCTGATACTGGTGACTTTATATAAAGAACCATCTCTGGGTGCACACAAAAGCTACTGTATTATTGTGTCTTGACAGATTCTGTCACTATTTCAGGATAGCAGGATTGTACTTGGACGCATTCAGAAACGTCCAGTGCTGTGTATTATTGAACAAACAAGCCATTGTAGGGTTCCAAAATGGATGCTGGAATAAAGCCAGTGCAGGGTCATTCTAAACCTAAATGTGGTAATTGGTTTGGACATTTGCTGCGATCTCTTGCTGATTTGCATTATATGTTATGGGCTTCTTAGTAAACTAGGCTGACCTGTCCCCAGGGTTAGAAAACCAAATGCCCCTCATGGTGCTTTATATTTGTTTATTAATATCGTTTCAGTATTCCTCTTTTTTTAATAACCTGATTTTTGAATTTCATGCGCAATTGTGGTTTTTAACTAACTAATACAAATGCAAAATTCTGCGGCTACTGGAGATTTGAAATAAATGAAAATGCTGCAAGTAATCATATGTCAGGCAGCATTTGTGGAGAGAGAAACAGAGTTAAGGTTTCAGGTCAATGACCCTTCATTAGAACTGGGAACAATTTAGAGACATAACAAGTTTTAAACAAATACAGAGGTAGGGAAGTGTGGGGGGAAAGGACTAAAGGGAAGGTCTGGGAGAGGGCAGGAGAGATTAAATGACAAAAGGGATGATGGTGCAAGGCAAAAGGAGATGGCATTGGTGCAAGTATAGAGGTAAAAGATGGGTCCAGAGGAGGTGTAATGGGAATAGCTGCTGTCTGTGAAAATGGAGACAGAGGATATTTGTTAATCTGAGTATTGAGTCTGACAGGTTGTAAAGTGTCTACTCAAAAGAGGTACTGTTCCTCGAGCTTCAGTTGCATTGATTTGGAGCACTGCAAGAGGCCGAGGACAGAGAGTTTAGCGCGCGAGTGCGGTGGAGAATTAGAAACAACAGGTAACCAGAAGCTGGGGGTCACATTTGCGGATTGGACGGAGGTGTTCTGCATAGCGGTCACCCAGTCTTGAGTTTGGTCTTTGCAATTTAGAGGAGACCACATTATGAACAGTGAATACAGTATACTAAATTGAAAGAAATGCAAGTAAATTACTACTTCACCTTGGAGTGTTTGGAGCCCTGGATAGTGAAAAGGGAGGAGGTAAAATGGCAGGTGCTGCATCTTCTGTGCTCGCATGGAAAGGTGATGTGAAAAGGGGAGGGGTTGTTGGGGGTGATTGAGGAGGGGACCAGGGTATCTCAGAGGGAACTGTACCATTTGGAATGCTGAAAGGCCAGGGTGAGATATGCTTGGAGGTGGGATCACACTGTCAGTGGTGGAAAGGACAGAGGATGATCCTTTTGAATGTGGAGGTTGGTGGAGGCTGAGGACAGTGGGAACCTAATTGTGGTTCTGGAAGGGAGGGTAAGAGGTGAGAGCAGAAATGTGGGGAATGGGATACGGTCAAGGGCAATGCCAAACATGGTGGAGGGGAATTCTCGGTTGAGAAAGAAGAAAGCCCTATCGGAAGCTTTGGTATGAAGAACAGATGCAACAGAGATGGAGAAACTGGGAGAATAGAATAGAGTCCTTACACAGAGTAGAGTCAGATAGTTGTGGGAGTCAGTGGGCTTATAATGGATATTGTCAATGACCTATCCCCAGAAGTGGAGACACAGAAGTTGACGAAGGGAAGGCAATTGTCAGAGATGGACCATGTGAACGCGAGAGAAGGATGGAAATTGGAAGAAAAGTTGATGAAATTTTCCAGTCCAGGATAGGAACAAGAAGTGGCACTGATACAGTCATCTGCGTGTTGGGTCATGCGTGGGACTGGAACAAATAATATGCCACATAAAGGCAGGCTTGGCTAGAAGCTATACATGTTCCCAAAGCTACAAAGCTATTTGGCAGCAGCGAATGGATTCAAAGGAGAAGTTCTCAGATTGAGCAAGTTTTTTTTTAAAAAAATTTACTCATTCATAGGCCAGCATTTATTGCCCATCCCTAATTGCCCTTGTTCAGAGTCAACCACATTGCTGTGGGGCTGGAGTCTCATGTAGGCCGGACCAGGTAAGGACAGCAGATTTCCTTCCCTAAAGGACACTAGTGAACCAGATGGGTTTTTTTTTCGACAGTCGGCAATGGTTTTGTGGTCATCATCAGACTTTTAATTCCAGATTTTTATTGGATTTAAATGTCACCATTTGTCATGGTGAGATTCGAATCTGGGATCCAGAGCATTTCCCTGTGTCTCTGGAATACGAGTCCAGTGACAATACCACTATGCCAAGGCCTCCTTTCAGCCAGGCAGAAGGAGTGGTCATGGTGGGGAATGATTTGGGCCTCTATTAAAGGAAGAAGTGGAAAGCCCTCAGACTGTCCTGGTGAGGAAGGGTGGTGTCGAGTGATTGGGCATCCATGGTGAAAAGGAGACCATCTGGGCCAGAAAAACTGGGAACTGTTAAAGTGGTGGATGGTGTTGAAAGAGTTGCAGATGTAGGTGGGACAAGCCTGGACAAGGGAAGGAAAAATAGAGTCAAATTAGGAAGGAATCAGATCCATGGGCAAGAACAGGCTGAAATGATAGGTCTACCTGGGCAGTCCTGGTTGTGGATCATATGAAGGAGTTCGAAATAGGCCATGTGGGGTTGAGGGACTAAGAGCTTGGAGGCTGTGAAAGGAAGATTTCCAGAGCAGATGAGGTCAGGGATGGTCTTGGAAATGATAGCTTGATGTTCAGAGGTGGAATGGTGGTCCAGGAGAGGTATGAGGTGATCTGAGAGTTGGCTTTCAAGCTTGGCATGACCAGGTTGATTCACCAGACAACAGCAACACTTCCCTTGTCAGCAGGCTTAGTGACAATTTTACAGTTGGACCTGAGACAATGTTGGAGTGAGTGAAAGGAGCAGAGAAATTGAAACGACAGAAGGCACACCAACAGTTCTCAATGAACAACTCCGGAGAAGGTAAAAGGCCAGAGAGAGGTGCAGATGGAATGAGAGTCTTCAGGACAGGAGAAAGGGTCACAGGGTCCACTATGCAGGAAGAAAGCTTCTGGTCAAAGAAGTGGGCGCGGAGGTGAATGTGAAGGAAGAAGTGCTCAGCATCATGCTGAGCTCAAAACTCATTAAGGTAGAAATGCAAGAGGCTGAGACTGAGACCTACTCTGAGGATTAATCGTTCAGGGTTAGAGAGGTGGGAAAGTCAGAGGGGATCATGACAACAAGAAAAGGATGAGATTTGAAGGTAAGGGTAGGTTCAAAGGGAAGTGATCGGAAGAAGGATCTGGAGGGGCGTTGGTATCCAAGGGTTGTTGAAGCTTGCGATCCTCGACAGCTGAAAGGAAGAGGGTTTTTTTTGTGAAACCAAACCACTGGATGAGGTCAAGCATAAAATGGAACTGTGGACAGGACAGCTTTGAGATAGAGTCGCTGCTGTGGAAGAGAGAGGTCAAGAGTGTGCATGTGGCGTTGTGTGGTATTGAGCGTGGATCTCAGGATGTGACACAAACAGTGGTTAAAGTAACGCTGAATAGAATACCTTGAAGATATCTATTGCCATCAGTTGATCTGAAAGAGTAGAATTTCAGTTGGAATCCATGTGGGATAAGTACCTACATCTAAATGCAGACCCAGCCAATCCACATCTAGCACCACACTCCTCCACTTGGCTGAACTTGTTCTCACATTAAACAACTTTTCTTTTGACTCCACTCACTTCCTCCAAATAAAAGGGTGTTGCTAGAGGAACCTGTATATGTGGAACATTCTTTGTTCCAGTCTTACTGGGGTCCCTCCCTCACTACTTTTTCCGGTTTATAGATGGCTATATCGGTGCTGTTTCCTGCCCTTGCCCTGAACTGGAAAATTCCATCTGCGTTTTTCTTCCAATTTCCACCCTTGCCTCGCCTTTGCATGATCCATCTCCAACATGTCCCTTCCTCGACTTCTCTGTCCCCATTTATGGGACTCGGCTATCAACCAACATCAACTATAAGCCCACTGACTCTCTCAACCACTTTCGTGGCTTTTTACCTTGTCAAATCCTTTCTTGAAGGCCTGTTGTGTAACCATGCATGCCACAACAAATCTGTTTCAAAGGGCAGTAACTCTGAATAATTGTTCCTGGCAGCTATTCGGATCCCTTGCTACTTTTAGCCCTGATGTCATGATCTGCTTTGAATGCCTTATTCAAATTCACTATGTCCAATCCTTTGCAAAATGCAGTTTGCAAAATAACTTTAATCGCATTTTTTTCTTCCAAACTGAACAATTCTTTATCTGCATTTCTAATAAATCAAATTTTGGATATCATTACTTTCGATCTCTTGTCTCCTCGCAACAATTTCAATTGTAACCGCCAGATCTAGAGAGTATTGCCGGACAATACTCTAAATGCAGGTGTGCTATGTAAGTACTCTGCTTTTAGATTCCTGCTTTGCTGAACTAGCAATACTTACTGGAGCCCGATTTTCCTTTGCTGTGACTACCTGATGTTCATTCGTTCGTTTGTTCGTTGTCACCATAGCCTTAGTTGGGACATTGCATCATATTGCTTCTCTTGGCTCTCCAAGTCTGCCTCAGTCCATGTCTCAGCGTTATCTACCCATCCAAATTTTCTTCTTCCTCTACTGTTTTTACCCTCAATTTCTCCTTCAATGATTGCCAGGGCAAGGCTGTCGAGTCTTCATTTCCAGTATCCTACTTGGCTATCTTTCGCTCTCTAACTGATGTACGTGACTCCTTATTGACAAGTCAACGACTACGCCAAGATCGTTCTCATGCTCTTGTTCCTTTTAATATGCAATCCTGCATGGACTAGACGTGCCTTGATCTTCCTGGTATTGCGTGTCTAAATCAGACGTCCTCCACATTTAAATAAACTTAAAAGCAAATGTAATTTAATGGTAGCTTCTTCTTTGAGTGTTTTTAAAAAATTCTGTATAAAACAGCAAACTGAAACACTCGACTCTGGAACTGATGCTGGTGGTTTTTGTAATCAGCATGTTTAGTGAGAATACAAATCCTTGATTTGAAAAATGCAAGTTGATTAAAATCTCATTGTACTAGTAGCTTGATGCTCTAAGTGCAAACAAATAGAATAGTATGGGGTCTAACTATATTAACATCATCATTAGGACCATTCATAATGCTTGACAATATCATTTGCATCAAAAGTTAAATATTTGCCATCCGATTCTGTTAAAGAGTAACACAAGTGTGCATGATTAGGAGCCAGTGACACCGACTGTACTTGCCTTAGCTTTGTTTACAATCTCTCATCTCAATCAAGTTATGAGTTGTGAATCTTTTCCCAATGGTGCCTTTGCATTTGTTGTAAGTACCAGTAACTCTTGGATTTCACTTATTATTTTTGGTGCTCTCTGGCCTCGAATGGCTCAAACCAGTTTGCTCTTTTAGCAACTTGGACTCTGTTTCACTCTACCTTTACTCTAGAATGGCACAGCCAAACAATACCCTGTGTTTGCTCTTTGCAAAGATGGATGAATGTCAGTGTTTCTAAAGCTATGTTTCATATAAGTATCTCTTAAGCATTGTTTATGCAAATTGTGTTGTCTCCTCCAAAGTTACCTTTTTTGGAATTAATATATAGAAAACATTGCTTATTTGAAATTAATATTTAGTATAAATTACTTCTTTGGAATTATCATCAGGAACCTGGGGAAGGGCTCCAAAATTTTCATGAAAGAAAAGCACATGTTTATGTATTGCCTTTCACAATCTCATGACATTCCAAAGTGCTTTGCGGCCAAAGAGTACTTTTGAAGTGTAGTCGCTGTTATGATGTAGGAAATTTGGCGGTTAAATTGCACACAGCAAGATCCCATAAACAGCAATGTGGTGACAATGTAATCTGCATTAAGTCTGGCAGGATAAACATTGGCCAGGGCTCCCGTGTTCCTTTTAGAAATTGGACCATGGGATCTTGCACATCCACTTAAGGAGCCCTGGTTTAACGTCTCATCCAAGAGACAGCGTCTCCAAAAGTGTAACACTCCCTCAGTACAACACCAAATTGTCAGCTTTTATTATCTGCTCAATGTGGTAGTTTGGGTTCTATCCCACGATCTTCTCACTCGGAGGTGAGCCAAATCTGTCAGTTTGGGTGAAAAATGCACTGACAGGAAGTTTTTACATTCCAGTACTGTTTTAAAGTGTTTTTGTATGATTGATTATTTTTGGCCATAGAGGTTTCAGCAGTGATAGCATCACTGTTTGCATCCTCTGGGTCCAGGAAGATTCCAAGAAACCCCAGATTCCATGAACCAATTTTTTAACTTGGCCACTTTGCTAATATACATCACGGCACCTTAAGCCTCATCTTGGCTGAGTGAAAATTTTTGTGTCAGAAGGTTGTAGCTTTAAGTACCTCTCTCAGATTTGAGTACGTAAGCTAGCTTGGTGCTCCAATGTAATAGAATGGAAGGGGTGATTCTTTGCATGGGGTGTTAAACTAAGGTCAAATTTTGGTTGTGTGTGTGTTTAGGTTTTGTGTGCATGTTAAAAGTCCCATAGTACGAGTCACAGAGGAGGTTTGCCTGGTACTCATGGCCGCTATTCTTCTCCCAACCAGCACTTTACTGGTCATTCATCTCATTATTGTTTTGTGAGATCTTGTGCACCAAATGTACTTCATGTGCTGAACTCAGTCAATTGGACTTGAAGGTAACTTTTTGCACGTGAAATGCTTGCAGCTACGCAATGGAAGCTACGCACTTTAATAAATGCAAGTCTTTTCTATTAACATAATGTCTATTGAGTGCTCCATTATCCCATTCAGAAACGATGCATGAGCAAGAGTTGAAAGAGAATTTTGAATCGTACGGCAGAGAGGGAAGCCATTCAGCCCATCGTGCCTGTGCTGGCTCTTTTAAAACAAATGATTCTTTTAGTCTGACTCCACCTGCTCTTTCCCATAACCTTGCAAATTTCTCCCTTTTACAAGTATGTCAATCCCTTTTACCAGTTTTTACTGACTACATGTCCCTCAAAGGTGTACGACCCCAGTTTTCTTACATTCCATCCACTCCTGTCCCCACATTGTTTGAGAGCAGTTTAAGAACTTTTGTCCCTATGCTTGAAAAAGTAATTTTTTAAGTTTTAAGAATTTTAAAAGAAAATCAGCATCCCGCCCAGAAGACAAGAAGGAAAATATATATCTATGTCAACCTGGCAACTTTATAAAATTATTCCATTTTTTTTTAAATGGACAAAAACTTGACCCTGACATGCCTGACTAGCCATGACTCATACCAGAGGAATGTCTAACTCTCAGAAACCAGCAGGGACCATGTTGCCTTTAAAGAGACACTAATGCCCCTGTGACTGCAAACAATCAAATTCCAAAGAAATGTACCAACACCCTTTACATTTCTAAGGCAGAGCTCTTGCCAACGGAGGCAGTATGTCTGCAGGGACCAGAGGGACCCTGACTCTTCTGTCAAACACCTCAAGATTCCAGACCTGGGAAAGTACATCCTTTGTCCAACACCCAGGAGAAGTGGTGGGAGGTATGTCACGTGACCTCCTCTAAGCTGCTAGAACCTGTAATATTGCCGTGTGGAACTGAACCCAGGCAGTCTATGATTTTACCACGTAACAAGGGAGCAGCAGAAAGAGCTCTGTCCAGGTAAATTGCCTGGCCCGAATCAACACACTCAGCTTCTGGATCATTGGAACTCCTCTATCTGTGCCTATAAGACTAATTCATCTCCACGTGCCCCCTTCCATTGGGGAAGTTCTCGCTTCTGGAAAGACTGATCATCTTGCAACAGTTTCAGCCTGCTAACCTCTGAAGGAATACACCACCAGACTTTTGATTCTGGACTCTGGACTCACATGCAACCATAACTCTTATTACAATCATAGCCTTGGCCCTTGTACCCCTTTCTTTCCCTAATCCCTCTTTTATTGTATGAGTGAAAAAAGGGGCAGGTATTGTGAAACCCCTTCCCGTAGGGGAGGGAGGGGTTTGCTGTGTGTCTGCGTATATAAAGTAAACCAACCCTAATATCTCCAGTTTGCTGTGGGGTTATTAATAGAGGATTGGATCACCCCAAACTGAAGGGTCAGGGTAAACACGCCACCACTTTTATAAAGGGGGAAATCGGAAGTCAGAAACCAAAAACATCTTTCCGTTTAAAGATAAGTAGTGAGAGGAGAAATCGGGGCTGTTTAAATTAATCCCCCTCCTGTCCACAATGACCAGTCACCCTAAAGCAATGTTTTGAGCACATTATCTTGAGCTTACAGTATTATATATTTTTCTTTAAATCCTGATGAGCTTCTGAAAGATTGTGTTTGTTTTTTTAAATTACAATTTTTTTGAGGCAAAATTTTTCCAAGATTTTCAACTCTGCTTTCCTGATGCTTTGTCATCCTGTTCAACCCAAAATGAAGAAACTGTAATCAGAAACATTTTGAACTTTTTTTTAATAAAGTTTAATAAACCAATTTCATATGTTTGTTTCTATCAGAGTCGGAACATACCGATGCCTTTTTTTTTAATCACATAAAGGGGAGGAAATCCAATGAACGGCCCCATGCACAGGCAGTGTGGATGAATACTGTGTAGATTTAAAAAGAAAGCTCTTTATTCATTTAGCATCTTTCACACCTTCAGGGTGTCCCAAAGAGCTTCACAGCCAAGTGATCATTTTTAAAAGAAATTGCTGTTAGGTAAGCAAATGCAGCAATCAGTCTGTGCATAGCACCATCCCCCAAACAACCATGTGATAATAAGCAGGTAATCTGTTTTTGCGGTGTTGGTTGAGGGATAAATATAACCCTTATCTGGGAGTTGGTGCCTCTCATCTGCACTGAAATGCCAGCTTAGGCTTTGGGCTCAAGTCTCTGGAGTGATACTTGAACCCATGATCTTCTGACTCCAAGGTGAGAGCGCTGAGCCACAGTTGGCATGCGGCCACATCATTCCTTCATCCAAGTCTTTAATATGTGTGGTGAAAGCTGATGTCCCAATACAGATCCCTGAAAGAAGGAAAGACTTGCATTTATATACTGCCTTTCATAATTTAGGACGTTCCAACGTACTTTATAGCCAATGAAAGTATTTTTGATAAGTACCCTGTTATACTGTGGGGAATATTACTTGTCACTTCTCATTGATCGGTCGTACTCTTAAAAATTCTGCCAACCCCAGGACAGAAAAATGATCATCTGATGAATTAAAATAGTTTAAAAAGGCCCTATTATTCTGAACATATAGGGTTGACACTGATGCCTGAATCAGAACATTGGGCCATGAACGGAGAGTTACAGTGGCAGAACTACTGCCGTGTTCTCTGATGAAGTGGATTTCTGCGAATGCGTACGTTGCACAGAGTATTGGTGAGGTTTTTTTTTTAAACATTGCTTAGGAGTTGACCACCCAGTGAGTTCACCATGGATATTAAAGATGTTAAAGGTCGGACTGTCTAGGATCTCTTCAAACTTCAAAAGAATTTACAGTGCAACTGCACATTTGATGTTGCTTCAGCATCTAAACCGATGCTCTGAAGTGTTTAGATTATGCGTTAAGGTTTTTTTTTCCCTATTGCTTTCATGCAAGTAAGCTTGAAATTTATCCAATCTACTCTGGGTTATTTTGGTCACCCTTCAGCCCTGTAATCAATACTTGTAAATGCGATGGTGCCTTTTTTTTTAAGCAATGTAATAGAGCCCTCTTCATTGGGTCTTTGGCAGATTAAAAGGTGGATCAGATGTTGGTACACTTTTTTTTTGAAATCATTGGGTTTGAGTTGATAAATGGACCTTTTGCTCTTCCCAACTGGCATGGCTTCACTCCAGCATTGAGTTGTGAAACCAGTCATTTAAAGGCTGCCTTCCCAGATTGATTTCAGCCGTAAAAGTGACAAGAAGCAGAGAAACCTTCACGTATAACTTTCAAGTAATGAACACCAGGTTTTATTAATTTGCAAGTATCAGTGCGAAGCAGATAATTGTCCTGCATGAAAAGCAGGAAGCGGGGCCCAGCTTCCTGCTTGAAGAGCCATTGTAAGTTAATATGTCAAAGCAGCCACCACTCCCAAGTTCATTTGACTGAAGTTAATCCAGCTGAAGTATTTTAAATCTAATTTCCCATCCACATACACAGGATGTTTTTTTTAACATAAGCTAAGGTTGTATTCTATCTTTATTTCATACTCGCAGTTTGGAACTTGCATGGAAGTTGGCACAGAGCCCAATTATTTTAAGATTATGGCTGTGAACCATAAGATATGCTTGTCCCTAATAATTCAATGAGCTCAGTGGCTTCCGTGTCCAAGGAAATCTCAGAGGAAGGCAACCAGCCTGGGGTGAAGAGTGGGACTTGGCTTCCATAAGGAACTATTGCAGACGTCAACTTGAGTACCTTGAGGGTTGGAGTGAAATGTTGTCTTGGAAGGTAAGAATGTAAGAAATAGAAGATGGAGGAGGCCATCTGGCCCCTCAAGCCTGCTGTACTATTCAATCGGATTCTGACTGAATCACTGCCTCAATTCCACTTACTTGCCCCATCCCCTTATCCCTTGATCTCCTTAATCAGGCTTGAGTTTCTGATGGGGGTCGACTGCAACTGGACCTTGGGAGGAGCAGACTCAAAGGAGGGTTAAGTTACGAGCACGGGGTTGTAAAAATAAGGCTTGTGTTCCCTTTAATAAAGAAGATTAAGGGTTTACTAATTGAAGTGTTTACGATTAAGCACTTTAGGGAGTGGATAGGGAGAAGCTATTTCCTCCACTGGGAGAGTCCAGTACAACAAGGGGATATAACCTAAAAGTTAGAGCCAGGTCATTCAAGAATAATGTCAGGAAACACTTTTTTTCCATACCAAGAGTATTGAATTCTGAAACTTTCTTTTCCCCCCCACCCACCGCCGCCTCCCCAAAAAAAACTGTTGGCTACGAGTTGATTGAAAATTTCAAAGCAGAGATTGATAGATTTATTGTTGGTCAAGCATACTAAGGGTAACTGAATCAAGATTGGTGGATGGAGTTAAAGTATAGATCAGCTATGATTTATTTGAATGATGGAACAGGATGGAGGGATCGAATAGCCTCCTCCTAGACTGCTATGTTTTGAAATGTGTATCCACATTTCAATGCAATCCTGCAAGTTGACATGTTGCACGAATGCTACAATTTTGTGTTCAGACTTGCAGTAATCAGAAAAGCGTTGAGAAGCTTTAGATATCGTAAGGTTTTCAGTGCTCTTATTGGAGGAAAAAAAGTGTTATTAGCAGGAATTCAATAGACAAGGTCATACTCTTGGGGATAATCAAGCCACTTGTGGTTTTACTGCACAGGAAATCTAAGCCAACTCTATATGGTGAATTTGATGCATTAAGCTTTCATCTCCTGATAGTTATAGGAACAAAGTATGGCGAAGAAAAGAATGAACAAACTTACATTCGTATAGCACCATTCTCATCACCACATCGCAAAGGTCTTTACAACAATGACTAAACTTCATGGGCTATAATGTCGGAAATGCGGCAGCTAATTTGAGCACAGTTAGCTCCCACAAACAGCAATAAGGTTGAGATAACTTATTTATTTTTAGCGATGTCAGCTGAGGGATAAACATTGGCCAGGACACTGGGGACAACTCCCCTAAACTACTTCTAATAGTGCCATGGGCTCTTTTATGTTCAACCGAGACGCCAGACAGGGCCTTAACGCCCGGTGGAAAAGGTGGCACCTCCAACAGTGCATCATTTCCTCAGTGTTGTATTGGGTGTATCAGCCCAGAGTGTGTGCTCAAGCCTTTGGAATGAGACATGAGCTCACAACCTTATAGCTCAGAAGGTGAGCACACTACCGACTGAGCCACTGTCAACACAATAAGTTAACTGTTCTTAGTAATCCTGTGCTTTTTTTTTGCGTGTACCATTGCAATTCAAAACATTGATCTTGTGTGCAAAGTTTTAACCTTAACCAAAACTAGCAATCTGGGAGAATATCATTACCGTTCTCTCTTTGCTTCTGGAAAATGTCTGGAAACTGTTTATACGAAATGTTGTGTCTGCACATTACAAACGAGTCCTCCTTGGCCTCGCTGTTGTAGGAGTGATGGGATAAAAACACCCAGATGGTGGAGAAAGTGACCTTTTCACCTTTTGAAAGTTTACACTCTAAGATGGCCATTTCCTGTCAAAAGTAGCAGCAGCGAGATTGCAAGTGAGCAAGATCAAATCGTCTATGTGCAGTGAAAGTGGGGCTGGTTGAATTAGAAAATAAACAGGAAAAACATCAAGATAGAACTGATCTTCTAAGGAGAAAAGATAAAGCTGATTTTGGACATCACTCCACCGTGCAGCTAATATCCTACTGAATTAAAAATCATTACATTCAATTTAATTACTTCGAGGGCTGACTTATTCAGCCGAATTCTGCAAATCCTTTCTCTTCAGCATCTGGAAGTCCCTGTAAAGCTTTGAAGATAAATGTAGAAAAAATACAATCACAGACGCACAGCACGTAAGGTAATTTAAGTTCTAGTGTTTCAGGGGCCACTGAAAATGGTACAATTTGAGGCTGTATAATTCACAATGAACCATTTTGATTTTTTAAAGGAGTATCATCTTAGGTAAAGTTGTTGATATAGGTCTTGTGCTCATTTGTATGTTGTTTCTGTGGGGTACCGGAGGGGTAATCCTATTAGAAACGTGCACCAAGGTATCCTTAGTAAGGAATGTTAAGTTTACCAATCTTCAAATCCACAATGTTTGTATATACATTTTTTTTTAAATAAACATTTCAATTGTTATAACTGCATTTTAATTCCATCTAAGATGTTGAGTTGCAGAATGAAAGCTTGTACATGTGCAATTTTTAAATAAGTGTATAAAAGTTGTGGAATTAAAAAAACAAGTGTATAGGAGTTGTTTTATCAAAGGCCTTATTTCTCAGATTGAAAATAATGGTGAGCTAACATGAATGAGGCTAAACTGGATTATTGTAGCAGCAAGAAAGGAAACTTGAGTCATCAAATTGAGTAGATTATTTTGAGTAGATTATAATTGTGCACTCTACTGCAATCCTTAGGCCAATATTACGATCCACTGACCATAGTCTCCTGCGCCAAGTTACAAGGCCCATTTTGCCTGCTGCACAAAACTCGACATCCCTTGGTGACTTTTTTAATGTTAGATGGGTACGGGCAGGACCCTTTACTTTCATACCTCATTAACAAGACTTAAATTACAATAAGTTGTCAGAGTATCTGGAAAGTCCAAATGATTTGAGTACTTGGGCAGAATTTTAAGTCCCGCAGGCGGGCGCGCGCCCAACCCGATTGGGTGTAAAATGGTGCGTGATGACGTCGGGCGAGGGTCCCAACATCATCGCGCACTCGCACGATGTTTCGGTTGGCAGGTGTGCGCCAGAGTCAGCAACGTGCCTGCCAACAACTAAGACGCCTATTAAAGCCATTAACCGATGAATTAAATGCCATTTTTATGGTTGGCGGGTGGGTGAATCGGCCAGGCGGCCTTTGCATTTTTGAGGAAACCTCATCCACAGGCGGGATGAGGCTTCCGATATTAATTAAGATGTTTTGACAGAATTTTTATTGTGTCCACGTCCACGTGGTGTGAGTGAGTGCTATGTGGGGGACGTCTTTTTAACATGTTTTATTTCAGGGTTTTATATTCTTCAGCTCCCTGGGGCAGCTCTCTGCCTCCAGGGAGCCTTCATTGCACGCTCCCCTGCGCATGCACAGACTTCAGCCCTCCTCCCGCTCCCAAACCGGCAGTGCTGCACTCCTCGGCCTGCCAGCATGAAATAGCGGTCGGGGGCCGATCACGGGCGGGGGACTGTTTCTCAGCAGCTGCCGGGCCCGCCTGCCGCGCCTGCCCGAAAATCCTGCCCCTTGTTTTTAAGTCTGGCTTCACACTATACTGTATCATATCCCCCCACCCCCCACAGGAATTTTGTATCACCTTGGCTTTTAGTTCATTCAGCAGTCGCATCTGAGCCTGACTGAAATTATAACTAACCTAAAAATCTGAAATGCTGGGAAATGCTCAGCCGGCCAGGCAGCATCTGTGGAGAGAGGGGTAACGGGCGTGACTTTAACACGCTCAAAACCCATTCGCTTACAGAGGTTAAGATGGGCCCAAAGCGTCAAGTCTGCAATCTCTCATCAAAACTGTTGAAGTTAACGGCTTTGAAACAAGTACAGAACCAGGGCAAAGGAAAGGGCATCAAATCTCTTTCCCATCCTCTCCCCTTTGCTTGCTCAAAGCCTATTACAGCTCTTAACTTTTCCTAGCTCTGATGAAAGTTTGCAGACCTGAAACATTAACTTTTGTCTTTCTCTCTCTATAGATGCTGCCAAATCTGCTGAGCATTTCCAGAATTTTCTGATTTTTATTTCAAAGGAAAAGGCAGGATAGGATGGAGGACAATGAGTTTCATAAGATGCAATTGCTTACTGTAACTACTTTCTTCATCTCTGTTAAAATTATGAAAAGTAGCCTGGAGGGAAATTTAAATCTACATGAAGTTTGTCACCTTCCACATTTACAGTTGGCCATCTTATCTTACACCACACTTATGGTATCTCTTTTTTTTATTCTTTCACAGGATGTGGGTGTCACAGGCTAGGTCAGCATTTATTACCCATCTCTAATTGCCCTTGAGAAGGTGGTGGTGAGCCGCCACCTTGAACCGCTACAGTCCATGTGGTGTAGGTACACCCACAGTGCTGCTAGGGAGAGAGTTCCAGGATTTTCCCACAGCGACAGTGAAGGACCGGTGATATAGTTCCAAGTCAGGATGGTGTGTGGCTTGGAGGGGAGCTTCCAGGTGGTGGTGTTCCTATCTATCTGCTGCCCTTATCCATCCAGGTGCTAGAGGTCGCGGGTTTGGAAGGTGCTATCAAAGGAGCCTTGGTGAGTTGCTGCAGTGCATCTTGTAGATGGTACACACTGCTGCTACTGTGCATGGGTGGTGGAGGGAATGGATGTTGAGGGTGGTGGATGGAATGTCAGGTCAAGCGGGCTGCTTTGTCCTGGATGGTGTCAAGCTTCTTGAGTGTTGTTGGAGTTGTACTCATCCAGGCAAGTGGAGAGTATTCCATCACTCCTTGTAGATGGTCAACAAGTTTTGGGGAGTAAGCAGGTGGGTTACTCTCTGCAGATTCCCAGTCTCTGACCTGTTCTTGTAGCTGTTGAATTTGAGGAGTTATTAACAGCATCCCCTTGAGAATTCTCTAATATAATTAAAAATCCCTGCAATTCACAAACTTGGCATCACATTTCTAGTGGAGAACTTGTAGCCTCATTGAAGACACCTGCATATTATTAAAGAAACCAATTACCTCTAATGTATGACCTTGAAGGTAATAGCTATTAAATCTGCCATTGAAGGAACGTGGAGGGGATGGATGTGGGGATAAATATTAATGTAACCATTTTGGGGTCCCTTATACTGGAATGCACCAATTTTCTCTCGGTGAGGGAGGGGTTTGGATGCAAATTTAATGTTCGGGAAATGAAAATTTGCAGATTGTATTTGCATAGCAACACATTCTGGAGGGGGGGGTCACCTGATTGTAAACTGAAGTCTAATAGGGGTCATATGAGGATCGGGTCATATCCTGTAAAGTTGTGTTTATCGTTCAGTTTTAAAAGACCCCAGTCCGTGTTCTTCACTGATTTAACCAGATTTAATCCAGTTTATTAAGTTTTGCTTGATTATCAGGCTATAATTGCAATTAACTTAAGCAGATGATTGCAGTCACTGGCGTTAAATATGCAAATTAAGTTGTTTCAAGTGCAACAGACTTGTATCTAATGTGAGAATGTTCTGCTCCGCCTTTGGCGAATTCCTGTTGATGCTGAGTAGCCAGCTGAATGTGGCTCACAAGACTGCTTGGTCTGGTTTGAAAAGGTGCCACATTGTGCATGTGCATAATTCATGAAACTGTTGCAGAATTTAATCTGTTAGGTGGCTGGTGGCCAGTGTCCATTTTTTGTTCTTGAATGCATTTCTCACACACACACACACCCTGAGCAAAAGTACCCAGTTAACTGTATATCTTTTGGTTGTCTTACAACAGAAATAGTAGGATTATGTTAATAAAGCATAATTCGAATGGCGATAACTGGGTTGATAAAAATTGGTCTTTACTCAAAGAGGCAAGTGGGGGAGTTTTACACCTCGTGTCCTGTTTCAAGTTGCCACGTGATGCAATGCAGTCTAGCAGCAGCGTAGTTATCTTTCCTCTAACCTTTCAGCCAATCTATGAGCAACTGCCCAGCAAACCCACCCCCCCCCACCCCATTTTTAAAAAAAAGCTCCACAATCGCACACACTTTAACACAAACGAGTTGTTTTCTTTCTCTGACTAACATTACATTTTTACTGAAATTGATACATAATATCTTAACTACATCCAGCTGACTAATTCATGTGTTGTGCAACTCTCTCACGGGCTTCAATGTCTTGGTCAGTTCATGGACTTTGGCAGCAGATCAGGAGGCTGAAGAAGAGTATTGTGTAACAAAGAATGTAGTAAATCTAGGTTATCCCGATGCAGAAGATTGAAGAGAATAAGTTTGTGCCTCTCTCTCTCTCTCTCTCTCTCTCTGCTGGGATAAAGCGGTAGTTCTTTTAGTGAATCTGTTGTTCAATGTCATGCTACTTAGTATGAAGTACGCTACTTAGCACCGAAGCATTCTAGAGGGCATTAGATGGTTATCTGAATAGAAACAATGTGCAGGGGTACGGGGAAAAGACAGGGCAATGGCACCAGGTCATAATGCTCATTTGGAGAGCCGGCGCAGACGCGATGGGCCGAGTGGCGGCCTCCTGTGCCGTTAAGGTTCTGTGATTAGTGTTTCCTGAATGAAATATGCAATCTGCTCTCTTCTTGATATCTTTTGTAATTAATACAGAATAATATTACCTCGGTTACCAAAAGAGAGTTTTTTGAATTGTTGTAATGCCTTTCGCAAATTCAGGACATCCTGAAGCACTTCACAGCAAATAAAGTTGAAATGTAATCACCGTTGTAACATCAGGAGTGTGGAAAATGCAGCAGCCAGTTTGCATGCAGCACACTCCCACAAACAGCAATGCGACAATGACCGGATAATCTATTTTAGCCGAGTTGGTTGGGGGATGAATATCGGCTCCAACATTCCTGCTTTTATTCGAATAGTGCCCTGGGATCTTTTCAGTCCCCCTGACAGGTTAGCTCAGACCTTGCAACAATTCTTCAGTGCTGTCCTGGACTGACAGCTAGATTGTGCTCAAGTCTCTGCTGTAGGGTTTGAACCCACAATCTTCTGACTCCAGGATAAAATTTATGTTTCGTCCTTGAGAACGGATCTTTTTCTCCTCCTAGATTCTTCAAAATATTTAACTGGAGAAAAGTGCTGACATATCCTGTGCACGAAGGCAGATGTTTTAATTTATAACTTGTTGCCAATACAATTGGTCAGCAGTCAACTGTTGAAAACTATTTTAATGGCAGAGATAACTACTAGTGTTTGGTATTATTCAATAAAGAAGAGGACAGAGGTGCGAGGTTTTTTTTGAATACTGTTTCCTATAATTAGAGGGAAAATTAGAAGAATAATGTTCACACAGTGGGTTATTTAGATCTGCAAGCAGACTCATTAATCACTT
Source organism: Cetorhinus maximus (assembly GCF_964194155.1). Lineage (NCBI taxonomy): Eukaryota > Metazoa > Chordata > Chondrichthyes > Lamniformes > Cetorhinidae > Cetorhinus > Cetorhinus maximus. The sequence goes on from NC_135893.1 coordinate 89,032,351, forward strand.
TCAAAAGGCAGTTGGGCATGTATTGGGGGCTGAATGGCCTCAGGCAATGAGTGCTTAGTGGGGTACCGCAGGGATTGGTGCTGGGACTCCAGCTATTCACAATATTTATTAATGATTTAGATGAGGGAACTAAATATCTCCAAATTCGCAGATGATACAAAGTTGGGTGGGAGGGAGAGCTGTGAGGAGGATGCAGAGGTGCTTCATTGTGATTTGGACAAGCTGAGTGAGTGGGCAAATGCATGGCAGATGCAGTATAACATGGATAAATGTGAGGTTATCCACTTTGATAGCAAAAACAGGAAGGCAGATTATTATCTGAATGGCTATAAATTGAGAGAGGGGAATGTGCAACGAGACCTGGGTGTCCTCGTACACCAGTCACTGAAGGTAAGCATGCGGGTGCAGCAGGCGGTAAAGAAGGCAAATGGTACATTGGCCTTCATAGCGAGAGGATTCAAGTACAGGAGCAGGGATGCAATTATACAGGGCCTTAGTGAGACCGCACCTGGAATATTGTGTGCGATTTTGGTCTCCTTACCTGAGGAAGGATGCTCTTGCTATAGAGGGAGTGCAGCGAAGGTTTACCAGACTGATTCCTGGGATGGCAGGACTGACATATGAGGGGAGATTGAGTCGGTTAGGATTATATTTGCTGGAGTTCAGAAGAATGAGGGGGGATTTCATAGAAATCTAAAATTCTAACAGGACTAGACAGGGTAGATGCAGGAAGGATGTTCCCACTGGTGGGGGAGTCCAGAACCAGGGGTCACAGTCTGAGGATACGGGGTAGACCATTTAGGACTGAGATGAGGGGAAATTTCTTCACCCAGAGAGTGGTGAGCCTGTGGAATTCGCTACCACAGAAAGTAGTTGAGGCCAAAACCAAAACATTGTATGTTTTCAAGAAGGAGTTAGATATAGCTCTTGGGGCAAAAGGGATCAAAGAGTATGGGGAGAAAGCGGGAGCAGGCTATTGAGTTGGATGATCAGCCATGATCATAATGAATGGCAGAGCAGGCTCGAAGGGCTGAATGGCCTACTCCTGCTCCTATTTTCTATGTTTCTGCGCTGTAGGTTTTTACCTTCTTGCCTCTCTTCCCCCCCCCCCCCCCCCCCCCCTTCAAATAAAACAGAAAATGCTGGAAACACTCGGCAGACCTGGCAGCATCTGTGGAGAGTGAAACAGAGTTAACCTTTAATCAGAATGGAAAGCCCACCTCATAGGTAGTCCATGAAACAGATTTCATACAACCTACTTACTAACTCTATTAACATCAACTTTGAATTATCTAATCATTGAATTTAACAACCTAATTAAAGTAGCGCACAGCCTTTCCTATATGCATGGGAAGAATATTTGAATGAAGTAATAAGTAAGCTTGAAATAAGTAGGTGATTTAACCTAGGAACATATGGATATCTTCATGTACTTTTTATAGTGTTGGCATAATGTACATGCTCCATTTTTTGCATGTAATGAGATTGCAGAGCCACGCATAGAATCCCAGCAATGTGATTTCTCATTGAGAGTTGTGTTTATATAAATGAGCTATGTTGAAAATAGAAGGGGCCCTTCTTAGTTGATATCTACCTATTGAAAAAAGGTGTATTTTATTTCCAAATTGCAGATCCAGAAGTAGATAAAATTATGCTGTATTAACTTGAGTGCATGCAAGTAATTGTTGTATGATTAATAGGCAACTTTCTGGAATTTTAACCTGTATGTTGCAAGTTGTAATCTTACAATGTTTGTTACACTTCAGATTTGAAGGTAATGTGTGTAATTTCTTTTCTGTCTGATAGTGTGTTACAACCTCTGCTCCATTATCACTGCCACTGTGACATCTACCTCCTCAATTTAGGTGAAATAGAGTTTCAAAAAATCTTCAAATACAATTTCCACGTCTAAATGACAGCTTGCTCTATAATTTTTCTTTTGTGTTTTCCTCAGCAGGGTAAAACAATCCATTGGTGGAATCTAGTGGGTGATTGGACAAGTAGAGAAACTGAAATTGACCTATTTCTCCAACAATAGGGATCCTAAATATCAAAAAGTCACTAATGGATCCAGGAAGAAAAACAGGGCAAAACTTTTTCATCCAGACCGTGGTTAGAATGTGGAACTCTTTACCCTACATGGAGTAGTTGGGGGGAATAGCATAGGTGTATTTAATGGAAAATTAAAGTTTAATTAAAATTAAACTCATGAGGGAGAAAGGAACAGGAGGATATGCTGATGGTTGGATGAAGTAGGGTGAGGTGGAAATATTGTGTAGAGCATTAACACCACACGCCAGTCGAGTTGAATGATCTGTTTGTGTGCTATTAGTTCTGTGTAAAAACATGTTCACCCCTAATGCCTCAATACAATTCTTATCCTTGTGTTCAATGCCTTTATGATGTTGCCCCTCCCTATCTTCGTAACCTCCTCCAGCCCTATGATGCTGTCCGTTCTCTTGAATTTAGGCCTCTTGTGATGAATCGCTCTTCATCCCACCAAAGTTTTTAGCCACTTGGATATCACCATCTGAACCTGGAATTCCCTCCCTAAACACCCCCACCTCTTGCTCCTTTAAGACCACTGCTCCCTTAAAATTCACCATTTTGACCAAACTTCTGGGGCTCCCTTGTAAGCTTTCCCTTCTTTGCCTTGGTGTTCTTTTCCCACGAGTCTCTGTGGAGCACCTGGCGACATCTTCCAATGTTAAAGGTGCTAGAGAAATGCAACACAAATAAAATAGCACGGATGCTGGATGTCTGAATTAAAAACAGAAACTTGCAGGTCAGACAGAAAAAGCATGGAGAAAGAAACCGAGTTAACGTTTCAGGTCAATGACCTTTCAGAACCTCAGAATGCTGAGTATTTCCAGTAAATCCTGTCTATTCACTGGAAGTAGACAGTAAATATTGTTGTTCTTAACCCTTCTCCCCCCAAACCGCACCCCCCGCCTTCCATGTCCTTAAGCCCTCAACTTATTGAGGGATGTACAAATGACAAGTGATTGCTCAGGTAATTCCTATGAAGAACTGGAATGTATTGGTGGATTAAATCCGCACAATAGTTACGGACCAACAGCGGGATTTTCCGCACCCGCCCGCCCTGGGGGTCTCCCGGTCCCGCCGCAAGCCAATGGGCTTCTGGCTGGGGTGTTGCCTCGCCCACGGCGGGTCCCACCCCCAACAGGGCCAGGATTTCTGTTTCAATTCTACACTTCTTTTGAATCAGTGAAAATATTCTCCTGCGGGGCATGAGATTCTACCTTCATGCTATTATAACATTCACGTAAAATACTTTCATCTCCGTTAAACTGGAAACAATTCACCCGACTGTGCAGGTGTCAAGTAATGCACGATGGGGAATCGAACCAGGAAATGCTGGAAATGTTGAGCAGATCTGGCGGCAGCTGTGGGGAGAGAAACTGAATCTAATATCATCTATGGTCATCTCTCCACAGATGCTGCCAGACTTGCTTCAGCATTTTCTGTGTTTTTGTTTCATATTTCCAGCATCTGCAGTACTTTGCTCGTGTATTAGTGTCAGATGAGATCCCTGCCAACAATGAAATCATTTTGAATTTAAGTTGTTAAGGAAAAGCCTTCAGTAGCTGAGGCATTTAGAACTGATTCATCTGAAGAAAGTGGTAATCAACTTTGTTTAATACAAAGCTAATGTATCATGAATTGCTTGAAGCCTTTTCTGTACACTGCATAACAATTATCCAAAATAATGCACTCCAAACCTTTGTTAAATGGCTCTCGTTTTTAAAATTCATTCACGGGATGTGGGCTTCACTGGCAGGGCCAGCATTTATTGCCCATCCCTAGTTGCCCTTGGGAAGGTGGTGGTGAGCTGCCTTCTTGAACCGCTGAACTCCATATGCTGTAGGTACACCCACAGTGCTGTTAGGAAGGGAGTTCAAGGATTTTGACCCAGCAACAGTGAAGGAACGGCAATATATTTCCAAGTCAGGATGGTGAATGACTTGGAGGGGAACTTCCAGGTGGTGGTGTTCCCCAGCTGCCCTTGTCCTTCTAGATGGTAGTGGTCGTGGGTTTGGAAGGTGCTGTTGAAGGACCCTTGGTGAATTCCTGCAGTGCATCTTGTAGATGGTACACACTGCTGCTACTGTGCGTCGATGGTGAAGAGAGTGAATGTTTGTGGACGTGGTGCCAATCATGTGGACTGCTTTGTCCTGAAAGGTGTCAAGCTTCTTGAGTGTTGTGGGAGCTGCACTCATCCAGGCAAATGGGGAGTATTCCATCGCACTTGTGCCTTGTAGATGGTGAACGGGCTTTGGGAGTCAGGAGGTCAGTTACTTGTCGCGTGATCCCTAGCCTCTGACCTGCTCTTGTAGCCACAGTATTTATATGGCTAGTCCAGTTCAGTTCCTGGTCAATGGTAACACCCAGGATGTTGATAATGGGGGGGTCCATGGTGGTATTGCCATTGAACATCAAGGGGCAATGGTTGGATTCTCTCTTGTTGGAAATGTCATTGCCTGACACTTGTGTAGTGCGAATGTTACTAGCTACTTGTCAGCCCAAACCTGGATATTGTCCAGGCCTTGCTGCATTTGGAAATGGACTGCTTCAGTATCTCTGAGGAGTTGCGAATGATGCTGAACATTGTGCAATCATCAGCGAACATCCCCACTTCTGACCTTATGATGGAAGGGAGGTCATTGATGAAGCAGCTGAAGATGGTTGGGCTGAGGACACTACCCTGAGGAACCCCTGCAGTGATGCCCTGGAGTTGAGATGACTGACCTCCAACAACCACAACCATCTCCCTTTGTGCTAGGTATGACTCCAACCAATGGAGAGTTTTCCCCCGATTCCCATTGACTCCAGTTTTGCTGGGGCTCCTTGATGCTACACTCAGTCAGTTGTGGCCTTGATATCAAGGGCAGTCACTCTCACCTCACCTCAGGAGTTCAGCTCTCTTGTCCATGTTTGAACCAAAGTTGCAATAAGGTCAGGAGCTGAGTGGCCCTGGCGGAACCCAAACTGGGCGTCAGTGAGCACATTATTGCTAAGCAAGTGCCACTTGATAGCACTGTGTTGATGACTCATTCCATAACTTTACTGATGATCGAGAGTAGATTGATGGGGCGGTAATGGGCAGGGTTGGATTTGTCCTGCTTTGTGTACAGGACACATCTGGGCACTTTTCCACATAGACGATTAGATGCCAGTGTTATAGCTGTACTGAAGCAGCTTGGCTAGGGGCGCGAGAAGTTCTGGAGCACAAGTCTTCAGTACTATTGCCGGAATGTTGTCAGGGCCCATAGTCTTTGCAGTATCCAGTGCCTTCAGCCGTTCCTTGATATCATATGGAGTGAATCAGATTGGCTGAAGACTGGCATCTGTGCTGCTGGGGACCTCTGGAAGAGGCTGAGATGGATCATCCACTCGCCACTTCTGGTTGAATATTGGAGCAAGTGCTTCAGCCTTATCTTTTGCACTGATGTGCTGGGCTCCCCCATCCTCTTCCTCCAGTGAGTTGTTTAATTGTCCACTACCATTCATGACTGGATGTGGCTGGAATGTGGAAAGTATCTGTGCTGGTGAGGGCAGATGAGATGCAAATTTAAGAACAGAAAATGGGATTGGTGTGCTGTCGTAGTTTTTGCATATGTGAGATGTTTGTAGATGTTTATGAGATGTATGTTTATGGAGAAGGACTTGTGGATGTGGGTGGGTGGGTGGGAAAGAATAGTAACACATTATTATGGTGTAGCTTTATTTTGTCACAAGATCGAAGCACTGGTTTTGTTACACTGGGACTGTGTAATCTCCATCTACTAAACCCAGTGTGTTTGGGATTAATATTAATGAAGGAGTTTCTGCTCCCTGGCCTTGTGGTTCCTTGCTCACTCTTCCAGACTGTGCAGTAAGGTAATGTAGGAAGTTCCCTCTTGCATATTCAACCCAACACGAACTCTTTTGTCAGCCTCATTGGGAAAGCAGGAGAAATGCCAAGATTACTGGGAGCATTGGGAATGAAAAGGAAATATCAAGGCCATCATGAGTGATGGACAGGAGGAGGAATGTTGGCTAGGGCAATGTGAAAGCAAGTTGGTTGTGCTGATCCAAATATAATACACTTATAACAACACGGGAGTGAGGTGGAGGAGGTTCAGGTGCCAAAATGATAGTATCTCTGTGATCTTGTTAGATCCAACAGTGAGGCAACTGGAAATCGCATCGGAAAATGAAGAACTGACCCTGTAATTGGCCAGTCAGATAGGAACTGGTGCAGTCCCCTGACTTGGTCCAGTTTGACACCTGATGGGAGCATTTTGCAATGACCATCATCACTGAAATTGGATCTGCAGTGCCCAACTCTTTAACGATACAAGCACAATAAGTGATGGAGCTAACGCAAATGGCTTGTATTTTCTTTAAAATAGCATTGTGTGAGGCATAACATAAAATAAACGTACATGATAGTTACCATGGACATCAACACAACTGGGCCAGAGACTGCTAACCTACATGTTGAGTTCAGGATCCAAAACAATGCATTAAAATTAATGGAACATTACAGGAGTCAGCCATGGCTCAGTGTGTCAAGCACTCGCCTCCAAGTCAGAAGGTCCCACTCCGGAGACTTGAGCACCAAATCTAGGCTGATACTTCAATGCATAACTGAGGGAGTGCTGCACTGTATGAGGGGCCATCTTTCAGGTGAGACTGTTGACTGAAGCACCGTCTGCCCTCTCAGAAGGATGCAAAAGATTCCATGGTATTACTTTGAAGAGCAGGAGAGTTATTCCTGGTGTTCTGGCCAATATTAATCCTTGGTCAACATCATAGAAACAGGTTGGCTAGAATTTTCTGCCCTTCCGCGGCGGGAGCAGGGCCGGAAAATGTGGTGAGCCAGCCAAAAGTTCAATTGACTTCAGCGGGACTGGAAAATCCTGCCGGCAGGCGGGGCTGGAACATTCCAGCCATTATCTGGTCATTATCACATTGCTGTTTGTAGGAACTTGCTGTGCGCAAGTTGGTTGCTGAGCTTCCTACATTACAACAGTTGTAAATCACATGGGGATTTCCTGAGGTCTTGGAAGATACTAAATAAATGCAAGTATTTTCCTCTGCATATGGAACAAGGCAAGTCGTAAAATTAACAAAAGAGGTTTCTTGAAGTGGTGCACACCTAATTTATAGTTGTATCCAGCTCTCCCTGTTCTCAAAGTCATTCTGTTTTGGCTGGCCTGTGCATTTCTTTTCATTTTCATGATTTCATCCAATTAGTTAATGGGATATGTCATTCTGATAAAATGCACAAACAACAAAACCCAGCCCCAGCCCCAGCCTTTTTTAAAAGCTCTTTTGTTCCTGTAAATTTACAAATAGAAGGACTGGAACTCACTATAAAGTTAACGTAGGCAAGAAAATTGTGCTAGGAAAAAACATTGATAATAAAGACTGTTGTCAAGATCTGGTGGTTTCTAGCTCAAGGTTTCAAAAGAAGTAGGTAAGAAAATTGCAAAACTTTAGTCCAAAGTGCTCTCCATTCAAGATTTGTCCATTTTGGATTGGAAAATTGCAAACGTAACTCCATAATTTAAGAAGGTAAGAGAAAGAGAAACCTGTTACTCGAACATCTGTGCAGGAAAATTATTGGATTCTATAATTGAAGACAAAATGACTGCGTTTTTAAAGAGATTTGAGCTTATTTGAGAGAGCCAACATGGATTTCTAAAAGGTAGGTCATATCTAATGGACCTACTTGAGCTTTTGCACAATTAACTAATGTAGTGGACAGGGGAATGCCAATGAATTTAGTTTATATGGACTTCCAGAGGGCATTTGATTAGGGGTTCCACATTAGATGCTGTTAGTACAACAACAGCAACTTGTATTTATATAATACCTTTTAATATAGTAAAATGTTCTAGGGTGCATCATGGAGTGATTATCAAACAAATTTGACACATGCTACAGAAGGAGGTATTAGGACAGAGAGCTAGGTTTTAAGGAGCATCTTAAAAAGGAGGAGAGAGAGGGCTAGATTTAGTCATCATGGAAGACCTGGTCATCATTGGCAGGCCTGGAAGTGGAGGTGGGGGGTGCGGGGCAACCTTGCTTCAGTGATCTGTGGGACCCAGGATTGAATCATTTCAGTGGTAGCCGATTAATTGGCTACAGCCAGTGCGGCTGTCTTTGTTAAGGATGGCAGCCCGCTCCCAAAGATGTAATGGGTGCATGGCACCCTCACAACATGGTAAGTGGGTCTGGGGGCACCAGGGGCCAGTCATTTGTTGAGTTTATTTTGAGTTTCAAAAACTAATATGTTAAATGGCCCTAAGTGATAGATAGCACTGCAGCTGCCTCCCTAAATCTATGTTTAATATGCTGCCTAATTTTTATAATTGATATGTTGTGGAGCGTTCAGTTATCACCTACGTGCAGCATGGTACTGACTAGTACATGAGCAAGGAAGATTACAATTTTGACAGGGGAGAGAGTTTTGTTTGATGGATTACAGGTTAAATTGCCTATGTTAGCATTGGATGTGCAGATTTGTTACAATAACAGGGTGGCTAATCATTAGAGCATTCTGATGCCAGTTATGTTTGGACAATAAGGTAACAGTGATTGATGGTCTAGGTAGAATCCCATGGGTGGGGATGATGGAACCTGGTAACATAATTCCATTCCTAACATAGTACCTTATCACATTGAAATTATGTAAATGCCATTATTAATAATGTTAGGGGAGATACTGCAACATGGTGTCAGCTATTCATTATAGCTAATAAAACTTTGAAATCCCAGATGGCAATGTGTTAATTAAAAGCTCTTAATCATTCCAACATTGTATATTATGTCACAAGCTAACCCTCTGCTTTAAAATTATTTTAATCAGCAGCTGTCATTTAAGTATCTACACTTTCTTTTGGCCTAGATCCCCAGCCATAAAAATGGTTGATTTACAAGTCGTATGTTTTTGATGTGGCAATTTTTCTATTGGAAACTGAAAGCTAGATTTATAAATCTTAGTAGAGCCACCTCTTAATTTTCCAGCATCCTCTGCTTACAGCTATTTTGTTTTCTCATTCAGAGCCCTGTTTATGTCAGTATATGCTGCCAGCTGTAGAATGGTATTTCATTATTCTGGAGATATGTACCACACAGCCCCCTCCAGAGCAGTGACCTTTTTGGGCTGGAATTGCTGGAACATATCCCGAGTTTCGACCAAACAAGATGAATGGCTGGGGACTGCTGCTGGAAGGACAACAACAGTCTTTGACTGTAACTTTTAACTCTCTGAGGCTGATTTCAGGTTGCTTCCGTTTGCCATTTCTCATGCACTGACTTTTTCAGCACCGTATTTGCCTCCCGGCTTTGTCTTTTTCCTTAATTGCCTTGAATGCTTTGGCCAAATATGATCTTAAAAGTGCGCTTGGCAATGGCTGGTAGCTGAGTTATGGTTCATTCTGCTGACTAGTTTTGGAGTGAAGGTTCTTTTAACAATTAAGATGCAACAATGCACTGAAATTGTAGGAACTTTTCCTACATTACTGCTTAATTCTTCGCTCTTCATTAGTAACACACAATGTCCATTCCCTTTTGGATTGATCTTTGTTTGCATCGAGTGCTGAGGGCAAGGTCACAGTCTTGCTATTTGAACATATGCTGTTGCTGTTTCTTGCTCTTCCTGAAGGCATACATATCTCTGGGGCAGCACAACAGCTTTGCCAGAGACATCTCTAGATTTAACTCTTTCCATATCCAAAAAAGTAAAGTTCACTTTGACCTTCAGCCAGAGAGAACAAGAAGATACTTCAGAATATACTGTTCAACATACAAGTACTGTTACAACTAGCGAGCTCAGTTAAACTCATCATTACAATCACACTTCACACATTCCCTGTTCAGTACAGGGAGACAGGTATTGTTTAATGGTATTTTAAATACACTGCTAGCCCCTCACTGTAACAAGATCTGGGGGAATCATTATGCAGTGTTTGAATATATATTCTCTTCAGTTTTTTTAATTGGCTGACTCTATCTGAATCTCAAATGTACTCAAGCATATTAGAGGCTTAACATTTATCCTTCTGCTTGGTCCATTCAAGTGGATTTGAGGGAATCCCCTTAAAGCAATCTTTTCTGCATTAGACGCTATTCTCTCCTTCCCAGATATCTGTGCTCCTTTCGTTCTGGCTTCCTGTGCATCCCTGATTTTCATTGGTCCATCATCGGCAGTTGTGCTTTCAGTTTCTTAGGCCCCAAGCTCTGGAATTTCCTTCGTTAAACCCCTCTGCCTCTCTCTTTTTCTTCCTTTTAAGATGCTCCTTAAAACCTACCTCTTTGATCAAGCTTTTGGTCACCTGCCTTAATATCTCCCTATGTGACTCCATGTCAAATTTTGTCTGATGCTCCTGTGAGTTGATGTTTTTAAACTTGTTGCCTGTTATAATTAACGTGAATAGAGATTATCATCCTGACGGGACAAAATAATGTGAATAATGTAAAAATCTTAACAGGTAAAAACAATATTAAAAAGATTTTGGGAAGCACGAACCTGCAGCATAGGTTTCTCTCATTGGCTGCTTTACATACCGAAAATGAGACTGAACAAAGAGTTAACAACAACTTGTTTTTATATAGCACCTTTAATTTGGTAAAATGTGCCAAGATACTTCACAGGAGCGTTATCAATTAAAATTTGTCACAGAGCTATATAAGGTGATATTAGGATAGATGATCAAAAGCCTGGTCAAAGAAATAGGTTTTAAGGAGTGTGTTTCAGGAGTGCACAGAGAGAGAAGGAGGTACAGAGGCTTAGGGAGAGAATTACAGAGTTTAGGGCCTAGGCAGCTGAAGGCATGGTTGCCATTGGCGGAGCGATCCACAGGGATGCCCAGGACATCAGGATTGGCTGAGCGCAGAGACCTTGATGCCTGTGGGAGAAGGTTACTTGGGTGGGGAGGAATGAGGCCATGGAGGGATTTGAAAATGAGGATGAAAGTTTTAAAATTGAGGTGTTGCCGGACCGGGAGCCAGTGTAGGTCAGTGAGCACAAGGGTGAACAGGACTAGATGCAAAAAAAAAGATTGTTTTTACTGTTGAACTGGTTTTCAAGTAGCGGTAGTATACGAATAAAATGGACCAGCAAGGGTACAAAATAAAGGAAGGGCAAGGTAAAGGGGATTCTTCTGGAGCTAGATAGGCCAATTTACATTTATAGTTTAAAACCAATCCATGCCCCCACCCCCTCCTTGATGGACAAAATTTCTTCCCACTGTTGGAGGTGGTGACAGGAATGTTGCTGTTAGTGCACAGAAAACATTTAACTGTTGGGTTGCCCTGCCTATCCTTTCTGCCCAACAGTAGGAAGTGTTACCGTCTCGGGAGGATCTGTTATCAAATCTATCCCCAGTATTTTCTTTCTGTTGCTTGAAACAAGGTGATTTCTCCCTCGCATAATACCAGTGGTGCTATGCCAAGCCAATTCCAGTCTACAGCAAGTTAATTTAAAATAAAATCTCCTGCCTGTTGACATGGCCATGAAAAACCTGATGTTGGCGCTATTATAAGTTGAGTCTTGCGTGTTTCTTTGTGCAAGACAGAGGAGATGTTTTCGTTTTTTTAAAAAAAAATAGTTGTGATAGCATATCAACCATTTAATATTGTTGTCTTAATGGTGGTCTAACTTCATATAGTTTTACTCTGAACAAGTATGATAATGTTCCCTTATTGTATATATGTGTTTCTAAAGTCTGAAATGGTGAAAAATAATTTGTTTTGTGTGGTTAGGTAGCTTCTATTAGCAGAAGCTGTTTGATGCACAGAACATGTGGATTGAGAACTCCCGAGATTAGTAAATGGGTTCTGTTTTATGATGCTTTTCCAAGGGGGAAAAATACATCTGGCATCTAAACGTTTCTAGTTGGCTAAGCTCTTTTTAAAACTGTGCCCAAATAACTTTAACTACCCCTGGAATTGCTGTGCTTTTTCCATGGAAAATTGACATATAGTGCAAAATTCTTTTGTGTGTATGTGTGTGTATGGGTGGGGTTTGTGGTTGTTTTTTGTGTGTGGGGGACTTGCAATGTGATAGTTGTGATTGGTGTATGGGGAGGGGTTCGCAGTGTGTTGATGGTGTGGGGTGTGTATGCAGAATCACATGGGAAAGATTAAATGAAATCCATTTCAGTGAGAGGAGAAATACCAATGTGAACTCTCTGCAATCCTTGTATTGCGCTGAGAAGTTTTGTTTCTGTAGAATATGTCAACATTATGAAAATAAACTCCTGTTCTGTGAAACACAAACCGTGTGCATTCCAATAACTGGCCAGTGTCATGTGACTGCACCTACAGCAGATTGCAGAAAGATCTTCCTGTAAATGATCCAAACACCCACATCTGCCTTCAGCCTCAATGAAGACTCGAGCTGTAACGTGCAAAAATGGAAAATGCAATGGCATTCAGCTGGTTGTGTTCATCAATGAAGCTGTGGCAGAGCATTCATCAAATGTTTTGATGTGACGTTTGCACAGTAAAGAATGTCACCTATTTGTGTGCCTGGCTATAAGCTGTCCTTTTCTTGACAAAAGATGTTGAGGCTTGCATTCAGAGTGCCATCAATATTCTGCCAAACATGCTCTGAACAAGTAATTATTGTGCTCTAACTGTAAATAATGATCAGTAAGAATGTTGTTGAAATTCTGATCACAACAAGTCAGGGTCCAGGACTGCATGCAGAGCTGCTCAAGGACATAGTAATAATGCGTCATCACAGTGCTATTTGATCCTGTAACCTCCTCCAGCACTCCAAGTACTCAGTGTTCCTCCAGTTCTAGCCTCTTGCACATCCCACACTTTCTCATTAAACAATTGCCAGCCATGCCTTCAGCTGTCTAGACTCTTAAGTTCTGGCATTCCCTCCTTTTCCTTCTCCACTTCTCTACCCTTCTTTCCTCCTTTTCATACACTTCTCAAAACTTACCTCATTGACAAAGCCTTCGATCACCTGACCTAGTATCTCTTCACAAAAGCAACTGTGGATGCTGCAGTGAAATAAAAACCAAAAAATGCTGCAAATACTTAGCAGGTCTGGCAGTCAGCAGGCCTGGCAGTATCTGTGAAGAGAGAAACAGAGTCAATGTTTCAGATCTGCGACCTGTCGTCAGAATGAATCAGAACAGTTCTATGAAAGATCACTGACCTGAAATATTAACTCTGTTTCTCTCTACACAGATTCTGCTAGACTTGCTGAGGATTTCCAGCATTTTTCTGTTTTTACAAAATATCTCTTCTTTTGCTTTTCTGTCTTTTTTTTTTAATCAAAGTTTGTGCGATAACTCTTCTGTGAAGCACTTTCACATGTCTTATTGCCTTAGAGGTGCTATTTCAATGCAAGTTTTGTGGAAGGTAATTTTGGGTCTTTGCTGGTAAAACAGCAATGTTGAAAATGGCCAATAAATCTATTTTGCATTTAAATTTATTTATATTAAATAATGAGGGTAAAATAACCTGAAATCAAACTGCACTGTTTTCCCTTTTTTGCATGCCTCCACATTACTGATGATGAAGTGACTTGTGTGTCTGTTTAGCTGTCCCTAACAGGGAATGTGGAACAATTATTTGTGGCGCTGGGTGCTACATTTGCTGCTGCATGACCTCGAACAATTGGGCACAGAGCTGGGTCAAACCAAGGTTGCTAGATCACAGAGTGAAGCAACAGAGTGGTTCAATCACAGGGCCTGGGGCACAAAGGGTGAACTGTGTGTTTTTAAAAATGAAGTGTGGGGGATTTGAGAAGACAAATTAAGGCCTAAGAGATCGGGGAGGGTGGAGGAGACTCCAAGACTCTAACAAGAACGGAAAAAAGTAGATTGGAGGGAGTAATGAGTAATTTAGATTTGAAATATTTGCATTGCGTACTCCAGTAAGTAGGTGTGAGAAGGATGTCTCACTGTGCACTGGTGCTCACGTTGCTTGTTTTAATTGATGAGAAAGTCAAAAGCAAAGTGCCATGAAAAGAAACATGGTCCTATTTTACTAAATAAGTGAAGTGTAGCCTATCCTCATGGGACTGTAATTGAGCGTTCTTACTCCTGTCCTATTTAACCCTAGTTTTTCTTGCACTATTTATGTAGTGAAGACAGAGGGTAGACTCGCAACTACATCTGGCCTGCATCTGACCTTCAAGGAGCAACCAGGGACTGGCAATTTGAAGCCATGCTTTTCATATTTGTTTTTATAACACTGAAAAACCCTCGTGTAGATAACAAAGGGGTCTGTAATGAAACAATAAGGTTACTTATGTGCAGTGATACTGTTTGGCTGCCTATTGTCAGCACTCCTTAATGGATACCAGAGGGCTGAGGGTACAATAGCTTTGTGGTTATGTTACTGGAATTAGGAATCCAGAGATCTGAGCTAGTGGCCTGGAGACAAGTTCAATTCCTACCATGGAGGCTGGGGACTTTAAACTAAACTATTTAAATAAAATGCAAAATAAAAAGCAATTTCAGTTGTGGTGTGAAATCACTGCATTGACGACAAATGCAAATCTGGCTCATTAATATCCATAAGGGAAAGAAATCTGCCATCCTTTCTGATCTGGCCTATATGTGACACCAGAATTATCCTCTGAAGTTACCTAGCAAGCCCCTCAGCTGCATTCAAGAAAGCGATTCACTATCACCTTCTCAAGAGCAATTGGGGATAGGCAATAAATGCTGGCCTTGCCAGTGATGCCCACATCCTAAGAATGAATTAATTATACAATCTGTACAATGTTCTGTCAAGTGCTGTGTAGCTGAGCTCCGCAGATTACTAGCAATTATCTCGTTGGCTACAGGCCATAGGAACAAACCCACATGAGTTTGAAAATTAGTAATATCATAACAACCTTCCAAACTAGGCATTAATTTTCTAGATTATTATTGGAAACCTTCATGTAGGATGCAAGTTGGTATTTTAAGAACTATGGTTCTGTATGACACAGAGCTGGATATGTTTGTGGGCAATCATTAGCTTGGCTGCATGGTAAATGCAAGGTTGAAAACTTCAATCTTCCATGGAAAAAGGATTGTTTTATCCTAAAATCTATTGGGAAAGATTGAACAGCCAGGGGCTCTTTTGTCTAGAAAAGAGAAGGCTGATGGGTGACCGGATGCCTTTTGAAATTATGAAAAGGTTTGATAAGGCAGATGCAAAGAAATTTTTTTCACTCGCGGGATGAGGGGAGATTGCCACTGGGCTTCACAAATATAAGATAGTCACTAATAAATCAAGTGGGGAATTCGGCAGAACCTTCTTTAGCCAGAGAGTGCTTAGAATATGGAACTCGCGACCATCAGGAGTAGTTGAGGGGAGTAACGGAGGAGGGACGCTCCTCTGGAAGAAAAGAAAAGGAGGATATGTTGATGGAGTGAGATTAAGATGGATGGGAGAAGTTTCCCGTGGAGCATAAACACTGTGCTGCAAATTCTAGTAATGTGTTGCGGTCAGTCAGTACCTGGTCAGATTGCTGACCTTACAAAACCGTGTTCTCGGTACCACTCTAGGATATTAGAAAGCGGGATCTTTGGGATTGACGTGGTTGATATTGTTCATTACTTTTCCCAGAAATCCTCATGGGTTTTTCAGAAACAGTGAGATCCGTTCATTTCCTCAATCTCTGAGCTTTGAGGAAGCTTATGTGAAAGTGAGCCAAAGTCTGTCAAATGCAGTTGCGATTGATGGGATGCTATTCACTGCAGTGAACAATTGGAATAAAAGCAACATTCTTCAACCATCTTTTTTTTGGAAACAATTACAGAATAGAATCATTTATATGCATGAACTTGTCACAAACTTGCACAAGCGTAGGGTGGATTTGAAACTCCAGTCACTTGTGACATTAACCATTGAGTGAAGCAGCCCAGGCTACAGTTTACATCTGTGGGAAAGATGGTGCTGTAGAGTAGAGACAATAGTGATCTGTTTTTACCTTTTTGAGACTACATCTTGCATTTATACAGCAGCTATAATATAGTTTAAAAAGTCCCAAAGTGCTTCAAAGTGGTGCAGTCAGGGAACATTTGATACTGAGTTACGTAAAGGGGTACTAGGGAAGGTGTCCAAAAGTTTGGTTAAAGGGGTAAGTTTTAAGGAGCAGATTTAAAAAGAAGGAAGTGCTAGAGGTGGAGAGATTTCAGGATAGGGATGCCAGAGCTTTGTGCTGAAGGCTGGTGAAGCCTTGAAAATCAGGGATGAGGCCAGGGTTAGAGGAGGACAGACAGCTGAGAGCTGTGAGGTGATAGAACAGGGTGAGGCCATGGATATTACAGGATAACAATATTACAGGATAAGTTTAAATTATGAAACGATGTTGCAGAAGCAAAGCAGGGCTGCTAATATGCAAACAATGTCTTATCACTTGTTCTGCCCTCTCTTTATCTTACGAAAGAGATTGGGGCCTAGTATGATTAGAAGCAGCCCCAAGAGCAACTGAGGCCGGCAGATGTTTTTGGCATGTTTTCTGAATTGTCCAGTCTGAAAGGGTGAAATAATGAGCAGCTATGCAAAGCCAGCGCTTTTGCAGCAATCCCTTTTTCTGCAACTTCAGACTCCAGCGAGAAGCACAATAGTCCTGTCAAAAGTGCAGGCTAATTTTGTGTGCAGTGTGAATAAATGGAACCTTGCCCACAGCCTAGCTATTGATCGTAAGGAAAAGTAATTCAATAGTTTATTAGATAGCCCCTTGGGTCTGGTGGACATGCTTTATTGTGGCAACTTACCTAAGCATAATGTCAATATTTAAGTTGCCTCATTGACAATGCATCAACCCCTCAGCTGTTTCCTGTGCTCAGATGTATTGGATGAGTGAGCCTATTTGTATGTCTGTGACTATGAACAGAAAAATCAACCTCAAAGCTAAAGATAGCAGCTATTTTTCTTTTTGTTCTCTTGTTAACATCCTTGTCTCTAAAGCGTATGGGCCAACTTAGAAATAAGGTCATAAGAGCAGGACTAGACCATTTACCCCCTTGAGCCTGGTCCGTATATAATTGGATCATGGCTGATCTGCACCTTTAGCTCCATTTACCTGCCTTTGTTCTATGTCCCTTAATAACCTTGCCCATCAATAATCTACTGATCTGCGTTACAAAGGTCAGTTGCCCTCGCATTGTTAGCTGTTGGTGTGTCACAGATCACTTTGGGAGTCTGAGTTGCTGTGGCAACATTCATGCTGTAGCCTGGAACTATAGATAACGATGGTAAGAAGCTCCAACTCTTTCCATCACACGGCTGACCAGGAATCTTTCCTGCTCTTACCGCCTGCCCTTGGTATGTGTTGGAAGGATTTACAGGTTGATAACGCACCTTTCTTGGCCATGAAGTCCCGGGGTGGGACTGAAATCTGAAGCTTCTGACTGAGACAGGGAAGCCACTCCGCCACAAGACCTCCATATTTTTAGGATTTAGGGGCAGAGAATTCAGGATTTCTACTTCCCTTTGTGTGAGGAAGTGCTGCCTGACTTCCCACCCGAATGGCCTGGCTCTAATTTTAATATTAAGTCCTTTTGTTCTTGATTCCCTCACCAGAGTAAATAGTTTCTCTGTATCTGCCTTAATGAATCCTTTTAACACTTTGATCACTCGATTAGATCGCTCTTCAATCCTCCAAATCTCAAAGGAATACAAGCCAAGTTTATCACACTTGTCCGCATAATTTTAACCCTTTAAGCAATGATTCTAATGAAGGCTGCTATTACATTTTCTTGAAAAAAGAAGTAAAATGCTGTAGATGCTGGAAATCTGAATTCAAAACAGTAAAATCAGAAAAAGCTTAGGCATTTGTGTGTTTGTCTCTTTGTTTTCTCTCCCCTTTTCCTTTGCTTTCTGTTTTTAAATGGTGCTCCATGATCATGAGATAGTTACGAAACATTTTGGTTCACCAATCCATAGAGATTCTAACGTCCCCCTGCATCATCATCCAGTCGTTCCCGGCTTTTTGCCTCCAGTAATTGAGGTATTTAAGATGATTAAAGTAGTTGATAGGGTAGATGTAGAGAAAGTATTTTCTCTGGTGAGGTTTTGGGAAGGGTGGGGAGTGGTGGGTTGGGTGGGGTGGGGGGTGGAGTCCAGAATAAGGGGACGTAAACTTAAAAATTAGACCTCGGCTGTTCAGGGCTGATGTCATGAAGCACTTCTTTACATAGTGGAGATCTGGAACTTTCTCCTCAATACCTCTTACGGTTGAAGTCTTATTGAAAATCTTAAAACTAAGGTTTGATAGATTTTTAAGTAAGGGTATAAAGTGTTACAGAACCAAGGTGGGTAGATGGAGATAAGATACAATCAGCTATATTCTCATTGGTGGAACAGGCCCAAGGGGCTGAATGGCCTCCTCCTGTTTCTATGTTCGTTATTCATTTTGGAAATCTATCCCATGTATTGATAGCCTTCGGCAAAAGAGTCATAGGGCGGAATTATTTTCAGGAGGCCTTATGGGATTAAGCATCAATTGGGCACAAACCTTCCCATCTTTGGGCCTCCTGACTCCTCTTGAGGGGAATTTTCCCTCAAGTCCTAGTGTGGGGTGGATACCCTGTCCCTGAATACTGCTGGCTGATCAGATGCCGGCAGCTCTCCAGTACCAGCAGCATCACAGGGAGTGGTGGCCACTGCTGGTAATGCAGGAAGCCCAGGGATCAGCTAAGTGGAGTGAGTGCACGGGAGCCAGGCAGGGAGGCTCCAGTGACCGGGGTGGGATAGTGTATGGGAAGGGGATTTGTATTTAGGGTGTGCGGGGGATCTTCACCTCAAGTGGCCCATGCCTCCAGCGGATCTCTCCGTTGGGCATGGGCTCCCCAAAAAGGAGGGACCTTCCCCACCAGGCCGCAGGCATGCCCGTCGAGGTTTACCTGATGGTCTATCCATATTACATAAAGAAGATCACTGGTCATCTCATCAGCTTAATGCACACATTTACAAAGCACGTTTAGTGCAAAGTTTTCAACAGATAAACATCCCTTCAACAATGTAAAAATGTGTATGTATTAAACAGACTTACAAGGTTAAAGCCTTTACCTTTTTATATGCAGTCTTTTAACATTTTTAGCCTGTTAAATACCAGCAGCAGTGGGATGACGCCCTTAAATGACCACTTAACAGCCTTAATTGCCCTCCAGATGAGAAGGCTGCTTCACCCTGCACCTTTCCGCCTAATCACATGTTCCCCTCCAAACCCACCTCTCAAAGTGGGGGGGAGTGGGTGGAGGGGAAGAGCATTAAATTTTGCCCGAAGTGTTATTCCAGCACAGAAGGAGGCCATTCAGCCCACCAAGTCCATAATATTTATGATAAGAGAATGGATACCAAGGTGATTTGCACACAGATGATGGTCAAAAGCCATGAAACTGAAGCTTCATTACAACTTGGCTCACATTTGTAATTTATTTCTGACTTCCATGGGGGAAATTTACTTTGTGTTTTTACTAGCTGACCATGCATTCCAGGTCCTCGGTGGACTCGTACTAGAGGATTGATGAGTGGTGTCCCTCCTCTACTGATTCATCGATACGGGATCCAGTTTGTCACCTGAAAATTTGTTGTCTGGTATATGCTAATACAGTACTTTAAGCTGTTTCCTGGATTTGTTCCAGCTAAAATTACTGCAAGCGGATTGCAGAGCATCGCCAGGCATTGTAAATGGAAACAGAAGTGATAAACGATGCATCCTGCAGCAAAAATCACAACAACAGATGCTTTTTTTTTTCTTAAGGGGGAAAGGAAGACAAAGGAAATTGGGTCAGTCTATTTAGCTCAGCAATCTTTTGTATGCGAGTAGGATGGTACCATTAATCAATGTCAGAAAAACTAAAGGTTCTCTTCCTGGATGTACTTAATGTGCTAAGCAGACATCACTATGATGACAGTACACACCCTGCCTGCCTCCCAACTCCAATAAAAAGTAGTCATTAATAATAACCTGCACAGATTTATTTTTCAACCGCTGAAGAGGGTCTTGTTTAAAGCTCTGTGGGATCTCATTAATTTATTTATTTAAGAACAAAAGCGCGCGCGCACATATGTCTCCCAAAGCATAACCAGGCTACCATTTTGTAGTATTTTCATCAATTTTGAGTCTCCTTGTAGCATTTAAAAGTGGAAGGATGAGGTGGGATGGTAGGAGACATTTGCTTTCATAGAATCTAACAGAAGTTTGAGGCCATTTGGCCCATCGAGCCAGTTCTCCAAAAGAGCGATTCCATTAGTCCCACTCCTGTTCTCTTTTCCCATAGCCCTTCCTAACAGTTATTAGTCTCTTGTGAATGTGGTTTTCGTATTTATTTTAAAAATGCGTGTACAGGGAATATTCCCTGAATGTTAATTTGCCACATCTGGTGTCAGCTGTGGCTCAGTTGGCAACATTCTTGCCTCTGAGTCAGGAGGTTGAGCTTCAAATCCCAATCCAGAGACTTGAGAACAAAAATTAAAACTGACCCTCCAGTGCAGTATTGAGAGGGTGCTGTACTGTTGAAGGTGCCATCCTTTGGATGAAAAGTTAAGCCAAGATCCCATCTGCCGCCTTGGGTTGATGTAAAAGATCCTGGGACACTATTTTGAGGAAGATCAGGGGCATTATCCCCAGTTTCCTGGCCAATATTTATCCCTCAATCAACATAACAAAAACAGGTTATCTGTTAATTATCACATTGCTGTTTGCGGGAGCTTGCTGTGCACAAATTGACTGCTGCATTCCCTACATTGCAACAGTGACTGTACTTAAAAGTACTTCATTGGCTGTGAAGTATTTCGGATATCCTGTGATTGTGAAAGATACTATATAAATGCAAATTGTTTTCCAATGACTTGATTGACAGAATGGCCTCTTTCTGTGCTGTCAAATTTCTATGATTCTAATTAATTAAGGTTAAGGCCCGCTCAGAATGTAGAATTTTCCTAGTCCTTAGGTTGCCAATTCTCCAGGATTGTCCGGATTCTTCAGGAATTCAAAGACTAAACTCCAGGATAATGTAAGGAAAACCCAAGGGAAAAATCTTTGAAGTGTTTTCTTAAAACAGAGACCTGAATCTTCGTGGGGTCGGAAGGGCTTCCACACCTTTGCCGAAATGGTGCCGGTGTCCTGATTCCAGAAGTCCTGCCCCCGAACCCGGCACTGACCATTTTTGCTGGGGGCGTGGGAGGCGGGGGATCTGGGGTGAGTTAAATTTTGCACATCCATGGTGCATGGAGGCAGCTGCACAAGGAAAATTGCAACTGCCTTCAAACAGATGCAATTTTTGTTACTAAGGTATCCAAAACATGACTTGTGGGCATTTGAGGCATAGGACTAACTCTGTCGGAGTTATTTGGAGAGGTTAGGTAAAGCTTCAGGAGAGGGCAAGTGCCACTTTGGGATTGTTAAAAGTAGACATGAATGTGCAGGCAAAGTGGATAAGCTCAGTGGAACTCTCAAGCTGTCAAGTTATTTAAATCCCCCCCAAGCCCTTTAATTTTTTTGGGAAAAAAGCCTGCTGTGACTGTAGTAGCAATTTCACTAGTTGGCTGTTGACAAAAGCCTGACGGTTATCATTATAGGATTAGTGCTGCTTGACTGATTCCATAACCTATCATTACCACAGTTGGGGTTTGGGGGGGGGGGGGGGTGGGGGTTGTGCAGGTGCAGGTGGGGGCTGTAAGTCCACAGTTTGATTGACAGCTCAAAGTGATTATAAAGAGATTAGCTGTTTTTGGTGTGGGGCGATGAATGCAAATGTTTGTTTTTTTTAATAAGGGATTAAGTACTTGAATTTAAAAGTATTGAATGGGCTTTTATGAATGAGGTTTTTATGAAATAATGAAGCCTGCAATGGGCACTTAGAACTTTATTTTATTTAATCTCATCATGGCCCTTGAGGTCTGCCCATGTTGGATATTGGGTGAGTTGGCATGGAGGGTGTAAGGGCAAAGGGAAATGATTGGGCACTAAATTGCCATAGGAGCTATAAAAGACCATGGGGTGAGTGGGTGGGTGGGGGGGAATAGATTGGCATGGAGGGCATGAGGGGGCATGGTGGGTGGGCATAGGGTCATGAGGTGATATTTGTTGGTATGGATAGGGCATGAGGAATGTGTGAGGGGTGAGGGCTAGAGGGATGCCTTTGGTTTTATTGCAACTGGGATGAAGACCCAGAGCACTGAGGCAGGCCTTTTATACAGCTCGCCACACTGTTACCGGGTGCGGCAGGTCCAGCTCCTGTTAGCACCCGAACCCCCGGAATGAAAACCCAAAGATTCAGGGTATTTTCTCCCGAGTCGGATTTGTGGAGTTGGGAAATTTTCCAACTCTGTACTACCACCTTCAGGAGTGAAAATTCATCCCATAATGGATGATTTAATTTTCTTTGAACATTCTTGTTTAATAAAAATATTGTAGGTAGGAAAAAAGGCTTATTAGATGCTTCTTGACTGTCAGGCGATCAGATAATGAGACTGTCAATCGGAAAACAAGCAATGACACCTGATGAAAATGGACGTGTTGGGGGAACCAATGGAGAGGAGCGTGGGGGTGGGACAGATAGAGGTGACATGTCATGTGATGCAATCAGCCAACTCCTGGAAGGCTCTGAAAGTTTGCAGGATGTGTTGTGGGATATTGCACCATTACCAAATTGTGGCATCTGGTTAGTTTTCCTTTGGGAATCTCGAGTGCTTTCATTGCTGCTGGTCCCACTTCATCTCTTGAGGAAAGGAGGCAAGGACTTGCAAAACCTCAGGACCTGCCAGAGCACTTTACAGCTTTTTGAAGTGTAGTCACTGCTGTAATGTAGGGAAACACGGCAACCAATTTGCTCACAGCAATTCCCACAAACAGCAGCGAGCGGGTGGCCAGATAATACTGTTTTTTTTAAGTGATGTTGGTTGAGGGATAAATATTGGCCAGGACACCAGAGAGGAGCCCCTGCTCTTCAAAATAGTGTAGTTGCTCCTATTAAGTCAACCCGAAAGGGCAAATGGGGACTCAGTTTAATGTCTCATCCGTAAGAAGAGTTAATTTGAAAGCACGGGTTGTGTGCCAATTCTGCGCAAATGCTGCTTAATCTCCAAAAATAATTGACCTGAACTCCTGACTATTCATTTGTTGTGAATGCTAATTTAAGGAGCACAAGTAGAAAAACGAAAAATCTTTCTGCGCTGTTGTAACAGCAGTTGTGTATTGGGGTAGATTCCATTCATTTTGTTGTAGGTTGATAAGATAAATACGGTGTATGTTACAAATTCAAATTCTTGGTTGTCCCCCTCTGGCTGTGTTAGTTTAGATGTTGAGTCTTAATTTAAAAACAAATCATACCATTCTGATGCCTCATTTTATTTTGTTCACATGTTATTTCTTCATAAATATTTCTTGGGTTTTCTATTGTAAAGTGTGCTGAGAATTACATTCCTGTGTAAAGTACAGCACGCACATCTGGCTGAAAACTGTGCTCGGTTTAGGGCTTGTTCTAACTCAATCTATAAGGAAAGAACACAATTTATTGATGCTTACAGCAACTTCAAATCTCTCTCCTGTCTTTTAAACTATATGTTGCAGAGAGACAGAATTCTCCTTCACAATTCTGCCCGATTGAAACAGTTGTTAGATTGTGATTAAGGAGGCTGTTTGTAAATGCACACTGGCATTGACCCTGACTAAAATAAGGAAATGTCTGTAAATGCTCATTTTATAATAATACAACAGAGCCAGGAATATTGATGGAAAGTTCTGCACAATGAATGTAATAATTAGATTGTTGATAAATACTGACTGACTGACGGGAGAAGTAGGAAGGTAATAAATTGAAATATACCAGAGAGCGCACAGGTCATAAGTGGGAAAAGTCCAGCTAGTGATGTGAGCATGTACAAGAACACACTGAATCTGGTAATAAATACAGTAACATATAATGCTTCTGGTAATACTGTATAGCAGTACAGGAAGTGTATCAGATGATAAATACAGTAATAATTTGCCAGATAACATTAAAGATATTAGTAGGCTAATTTGTCTAGTGTGCTATCTTTTTTTCAGAATTTTGTTCATTGCCTGTTCCTTTATTATTGATGGCCATTTTGGTAATGTACTTGAGTTTTGGCTGTTAACTTTTTTAAACCAAAGAGCTGTACTGAATCTGCAAAGCCTCTGAATCACGAGCTCTAAAACCCCAATACAAGGTTGCAAGTCTAAAGCGATGATGGAGACAGGGAGCAGGAGGAGAATTTGAAATTCCACTGTTTGTACCTGAAGATCGGATAAGAATACAGCATTTTAGAGTAAAAACTGACAGTGTAGATTTGTACTCCATCAATGAGCTGTTAACCTGAGGTCCCACCTAGCTATTCCACTATAGCGTTACATAGGAATTGCTAGATGGAAATAAGCCAAGATCCATTTAGTTTGTGCTCTACTGTCTTGATTCATTTCATGATACAACGATAGTGGTGTTTTTGAGGAATCTCAGCAACCAGTCCCTCAATTAGTTTACAACAGACCAGGACATAAGGCTGACAATGTTAGAAATGCAGGTCCCTTTAAGAGTGAACCAGGACAAGCTTCAGAATGGATTGAGAGCAGGTGGTGCCCATTGTAGCCTACACTTAAGAGCTGGGTTTCCCCAGTAGGGGAGTTGGCTTCTGGATAGGGAGAGGACCCAGAAGGGAAGAGTGGAAACTGGTATTTGTACTGAACTGTAGGTTAACAATAAAACAGTTGTAGTTCACTGAAGGTCTTCAGCTGCCCGATTCGGTAAATGGATATCCACCCGTTAAACAGAGGCTAGGTAAATTTCACTGCTAGAGAGCTTTGGGTCCAAAGTCACCTGTTTTTCCTAAGCATGCTACACTTATCATGCCAGATCTCAACTTACTCATATACTGTATCCCCAAATCTTATTTTCTGAAAGAATAGTGGACGCCAAAGATCCAATGCTGCTGCTCAAAGAAGAGTGGGGAGTTTGCTTTCCTGCAAACATTCTTCCTCGTCCCAATGTCATCGGAAGCAGATTAACTGGTCATTTATCCCATTGCGGTTTGTGGGACAACTTTTGTCTACATAATCACAGTCTCTACATTTCAACGTATCTAATTGCCCATGAACTGTTTGGGACATTTCTACAAGGATTGCTTTTCTATAATGGATCCTTCAGTAACTTGAACTCCAGCGAAGGTCGGTGCATGATGATTGGAATAAAATACCTTCAAGACTATAGTACTGCTTTGAGCTGTAATACTCTGCACAATACAGCCCACACTGGCTGAACGAAAGGATATTGATCAGAATTAGTTTGAGCATATGTAATTGTGGAAAATAGCAAACTAGTAACATAATATTTTATGGTTCAGTAGCCTACTACACTCACTATTGTAATCGCAGAACGCATTATGCAGCTAAACTCTGCCTGACTCTAGTATAATAATCAGGCTGGTAGGGAATCAGAAGTTTCTTGCCAGCTTGCTTCTATACCAGCTGATGGTGATTTCAGCCACGTGCTACACTGTATAATATTGGGGTGTCTTCACTTCTGTTTCATTAACGCATTAAAGTTCCCATTGATTCTGGACTTTCAGTCTCTGAAGCGATCAATCAAAATTCCAAAATTTTTCTAAAAACTTCATAAAGGCTCACTGGTGCTTAGAAGCTTCAACAGCCTAAAGACCATGATTTGGAGGGAAAAAATGTCAGACTTGGAGTAACTGAATATGTTGAGCTTACTTTTAAAAGCAAAATTTCCAGCTTTTGAATACCATGTCGAACTGTGCATAATGCTGGGCTATTGGCATCAAAAAATCTACTGGAACCTCCACAAAAGCATATTTTAGTGAAAGTGCATCATGAATTGGGATCATTATGTCAAATAAAAGAGCGAATAGTCAAAAATAGGCACATGTCAACAATAATGTGCATTTTTTGAAAAAAATTATAATGTGTACTATTATAATGGAGAGTTTTGGGATAATTTAGAACTCGGGCATTGTAAGTAAGTGTCTGGGTAAACCCTTAATATATACAATCTGCATTCAGAATTATAAATGCTGGGAGCAAGATGCTTGTAAAATAATGTACAGCTGTGAATTGTAAATGCTGCACAAAGAGATCGACCAGAGTGTCTCATGTGCGTGACTGACTTGCTAATTGCTACTTTTTTTTTTGGATAAAAGTGTGCAGAAGATGGGTTTTGAGCTTTATTTGTCTGCCCGAATGGCTGCCATCAGAGCTGATGGGTGAGATACACAGATGAGGAATATGTTTGACTAGAAACGATGTGGGGGCACGAGCATACCAATTCCAATACCCTTCTGATGGTGGAAGTGTAAATTTGTGCATCATGATTAACTATTTACAAGGTTGTGAGTTTTTTTTAAGTGCAGTGGAATAAATACCGTGATACTTTAAAGGGTTGTAACATTTGCTATCGTTACTTGCATCGATATTGTTATTAATTGCCTTTTATTGCGTTGCCCTGGATTCCTGATTGACATTTTTGGTTTTGCCTTTTTAAAAAAAAAAACTCGAGGATCTGTTGCATGAAATACTACCACTGAGTCAAATAAAAGCTGTAATTCAATATTGTAGTTCAGATGACAATTATAAACAGTTTTAGCTTTGCTCTCAGTATTCAAGACGTCCGAACCCTTCAATTCGGGTTCCAATAAGCATTCTGCAATATCTCCTCACAATGCATTCGTGCTGCAGAGCACCTTGCTAAAGCAATAGCAGCTCCTGGGCGGGAAGACACTGCACAGTTTGCATTATGGGGTGACTTGAAGATAATTGCCGCTGTGCAGTAGTGCAGATCATATTTGACTTGGAGGAGAGGCTACTGTTCCCAACAGATGAGAAGGTCTGTGTGCACTTAGCTAGTATAAAACTGCTTACCTGATTTGGATGTAGGTGAGTGCACTTTAGGACACTGCCTGCCAGATGTGACAAACATCTGCAGCACACCAGCTGCTGTGTTTGTTGCTATTGGATGTGTCAGTTGAAGGCACCTCCTGTGCTATTGTGCACTGTAATTGGTTGGATCTTACTTACCTTCCTTGTAGTCATTTTGTTGTTCAATCCTTTTGTTATTCAGCCCATTGTACAAATCAGGAACAGGAGTAAGCCACTCGGCCTCTCGAGCTTGCTCTGCCATTCAATAAGTTTATAGCTGATCTGATTTTAACCACACATTTTTGCCTACCCCCTATGACCTTTCACTCCCATGCTTATCAAGAATCTATCTACCTCTGCCTTAAAGATATTCAAGGACTCTGCCTCAACTACCTTTTGAGGAAAAGAATTCCAAAGTATCCCAACCCTCTGAGAGAGAAAATCTTTTCCTCATCTCTGTCCTAAATGGGCAACCCCTTATTTTGAAACAGTAACCCCAAATTCTGGAAATACCCTTTCCACATTCACCCTGTCAAGTCCCTTCAGAACCTTTATAAGTCTCAATCAAGTCACCTCTTACTCTTCTAAGCTCCAGCGATACAAGCCTAGCCTGTCCAGCTTTTCCTCATAGGACAACCTGCCCATTCCAGGTATTAACCTAATAAGCTGCTTCTAATGCATTAAATAAGGAGACCAATACTGTACACAATACTCCAAATGTGGTCTCACCAATGCCTTTGTATAACTGAAGCATAACTTCCCTACTCTTGTATTCAATTACCCTTGCAGTAAACAATTATCTCAGTAAGCCACATCAATGACAGTCCTTTACGTTCCACAAAAGATGTTTTTTTCCTGCCACTGAGAGATATATTCACGTTCACTCTGAGGATGGGAGTGTTTCTTAACCTGAAGTGCTTCATACATTTTGAAAATTCAAGGAAGACTTGCATTTATGTAGCACTGTTCACAACCTCAGGACACCACTAAGTACTTTTTGTAATCAATGAAGTACTTTTTTGAAGTGAATTCACTGTTGGAATGCAGGAAATGTCATGGCTAATTTACACACAGCAAGCTCCCACAAACAGCAATGTGATAATGAGCGAATTAGTCCTGTTGGTTGAGAGAGAAATGTTGGCCAGGGCACTGAGTGCCTTTCACAATTTGAGCAAGTGCTTCTTGCTGGATATTCTGCTTTTCCCTCATCCCGTCCATATTATTGGTACTCACACTTTAAACGTTCAGCGTATTTTCAGCCTAATATTGAATGATGGAGCAGGCTTGAGATGCTATATGGACTATTTCTTATATTCTTATATTATTTGTAATTTGAAGTGAAGCTCTCTTTTTAGCCTCGAACTGTACATGGGCGTTGTTATCATACCTCATTTTCAACGGATATGTGTTATTTAAGAGGGAGCGGACGGTCCCTTTCTTCTGCTGTGAAGTTTGAGCATTATATCTAATCACGCCATCCTGTGGATCAAAGTTGCTTCTCACCCCTTATACCACTGTGTGGCATGAGATATGTTGGCAGTCCAAACCCTGTGGCACTGCATCACCCAGGCCAGTGACTTTAAAATGAGAGCATTAGACAGATCCAAGTGCAAAAGAGTCTTTTGGTATAAGTGTTGATTCGTTTGGGCTGTGCATTACTGTTGATTTAATGGCATTTACTTGGTACAGTTAACAGAGCACTTGGTTGCAGAAATATTTCAATGTCAGGCCAACTTATCTTTTCCCAGCTGTAGCTCTTGTTGATGGAAAATCTGCGTGCTCCTGGAAGGCAAGGGTTTGTGTCAGAGACCATCTTTTGGAAAAAAAATTACCAGTGTATATTGGCCTGAGAACAAGCTGATAAAAGCTAAGAAAACTGCTTGACAATGTTGTGTAGTATGTGTCTCTTTCGATTACAACAGGCTCATTTCCAATAGAGCCACTTTTTTTTATTTAACCAAAAGTTGAAACATTAGACTGCTGATCCAAGTGTGATATGAAGTGAAGCATTGTCTTTTACTGATTGATGTGTTTGTGTTATCCAATTTATGTTGACATCTTGCTCATTGTAAAAACACAAACTAGGCAGAGACTTAGGGAGGTGGGTGAAAAAGAAATGAATGATGTGCATTTACATAGTGCCTTTCACAACCACCAGATGTCCCAGAACATTTTACAGCCAATGAAGTACTTTTTGTAGTGTAGTCACTGTTGTAATGAAGGAAATGTCATATTGTAAATGGTGACAGGGGGGAGGAAATGGTAATTACTGGAAGAATGATACTATGAGTGTGTGATCTAACTTAGGTGTTTAATCTGATTAAAGGATATAATAGGGTAGATAGAGAAAAATGATTTTCTGGCGGGGAGTTCAGAACAAGGGAGCACATCCTTAAACTTTGAACCAGATCATTCAGGAAGCACTTCAAACAAAAGGATAATAGAAATTTAGAGCACACTTTCCCATTGGAGCTGGGGGTCAATTGAAAATGTCAAAACTGAGTTTGATCGATTTTTGTCGGGCAAGGAAATTAAGCATTACAGAACCAAAGCAGTGGCTAGAGTTAAGATACAGATCAGCCACAATCTCCTTAAATGGTAAAAGAGGCTCGGTAGATGAATGGTCCACATTTTTGTTCCTAATTTCTTAATAAGCCGCTCTTAATGAAGACACAAGGAAGTGGATTTGATGAAGAAACATCTTTGTAGAGCAGGACTATCTAAACTAAAACCAGTGTGTTCAACGACCCCCCCCACCACCACCACTGAACCCCAAGCTCTCGAATTCCCTCCATAACCATCTCCACATTCTCTCTTCCCTTAAAACACTCCTCGAAATCCAAGCTTTTGGTCATCTATCCTAATATCTCCTTATGTGACTTGGTGTCAAATAATGGTTGATAATGTTCCTGGGATAGTGTTATTAAATTAAAGGTGCTATATACGTGCAAGTTGTTGTTGTATTTGAATATACGCAGAGCTGTGCCCTGTTTCTGTTTTGATGAAATTGCTCCTGATTTTGGTTCATTCCTTGTGCCGCCTGTTGATGCAGCAAGGTCCAGGAGAGTCCCATACTTTATAAAAATGTCTTGTCTTGTGTTTTCATTATGCTGCAGGAAGTCAATGGACAAACCAAAGAACTGTGCCCTCGGCTGTGCTGCATGAAGAAGTGCCAAAATGGCTATGGCTTTAATCTTCACAGTGAGAAAGCGAAGCCAGGGCAGTACATCCGATCGGTTGATCCAGACTCCTGCGCCTCTAAAGCTGGCCTGCGCGCTCAGGACAGAGTTGTGGAGGTAACTGAACAGTTTCCAAACTCTCTCGATCATTCTTAAAAATTCACTCATAGTCTCACTGGTCCCTTAGCAGAGCTGGGATCTAATAAATGCCCAGAAGAATCATGTATTTATCTGTTGCGTCTTTGCAGGTGAATGGTGTGAATATTGAAGGGAAGAAGCATAGTGAAGTTGTAGCTTGTATCAAAGCCAGTGAGGAAGAGGCCAGGCTGTTGGTGGTGGATCCAGAAACAGATCAGTACTTCAAGAAACTGGGAATAACTCCAACTGAATCACATCTGAAAGGTGGGAATCGGCACAAAACCTCATTTAGTCCAGTGAGAAGCAAATGAGATACCTCATTCCAAGCAGCCCCCGTTTCATTATTTGAAGGGGCTGCTCTTCAACTTCTGGTTCCATTTAAGTCCTGATGTTTCTTGTCAAAAACAGAAATAGAAATACCTGGAAAAACTCAGCAAATCTGGCAGCATTGGCGGAGAAGAGCACAGTTGACGTTTCGAGTCCTCATGACCCTTCGTCAGGACCTGGAAAAATTTATTAATTTTGCTTCCAATCTCCAACCCTCCATCATTTTCACATGGTCCATCTCTGACACTTCCCTTCCCTTCCTTGACCTCTCTGTCTCAATTTCTGGTGATAGACTGTCCACCAATATCCATTACAAGCCTACCGACTCCCACAGCTACCTCGACTACAGTTCCTCACACCCCGCTTCCTGTAAGGACTCCATCCCATTCTCTCAGTTCCTTCGCCTCCGTCGCATATGTTCTGATGATGCTACCTTCAAAAATAGTTCCTCTGACATGTCCTCCTTCTTCCTTAACCGAGGTTTTCCACCCACAGTAGTTGACAGGGCCCTCAACCGTGTCTGGCCCATCTCCCGCGCATCCGCCCTCACGCCTTCTCCTCCCTCCCAGAAACATGATAGGGTCCCCCTTGTCCTCACTTGTCACCCCACCAGCCTCCGCATTCAAAGGATCATCCTCCGCCATTTCCGCCAACTCCAGCATGATGCCACCACCAAACACATCTTCCCTTCACCCCCCCTTGGTGGCATTCCGTAGGGATCATTCCCTCCGTGACACCCTGGTCCACTCCTCCATCACCCCCTACTCCTCAACCCCCTCCTACGGCACCTCCCCATGTAAACGCAGAACATGCAACACCTGCCCCTTCACTTCCTCTCTCCTCACCGTCCAAGGGCCCAAACACTCCTTTCTAGTGAAGCAGCATTTCACTTGCACTTCCCTCAACTTAGTCTACTGCATTCGTTGCTCCCAATGCGGTTTCCTCTACATTGGAGAGACCAAATGCAGACTGGGTGACCGCTTTGCAGAACACCTTCGGTCTGTCCGCAAGCATTACCCAGACCTCCCTGTCGCTTGCCATTTTAACACTCCACCCTGCTCTCTTGCCCACATGTCTGTCCTTGGCTTGCTGCATTGTTCCAGTGAAGCTCAACGCAAACTGGAGGAACAGCACCTCATCTTCCGACTAGGCACTTTACAGCCTTCCAGACTGAATATTGAGTTCAACAATTTTAGATCTTGAACTCCCTCCTCCATTCCCACCCTCTTTCCATTTCTTCCCCCTCCTTTTTGTTTTTTCCGATAATTTATATAGATTTTTCTTTTCCCACCTATTTCCATTATTTTTAAATGTATTCCACCCATTGTTTATCTATACCTTTTATGCCCTTTTAGTCTTATTTCACCCCACCCCCACTAGAGCTATCTGTACCTTGCTTGTCCTGCTATCCAGTCTTAATTAGCACATTCTTTTAGATAATATCACCACCTTCAACACCTCTTTGTTCTTTTGTCTGTGACATCTTTTGGTTATCTCCTCCTATCACTGCTTGCTTGTCCCAACAACCCCCCCACCTTCTCCCGCGCCTCCCCCCCCACCCCCTTAAACCAGCTAATATTTACCCCCTTTCCTATTTTTACTTAGTTCTGTTGAAGGGTCATGAGGACTCGAAACGTCAACTGTGCTCTTCTCCGCCGATGCTGCCAGACCTGCTGAGTTTTTCCAGGTATTTCTATTTCTGTTTTTGTTTTGGATTTCCAGCATCCACAGTTTTTTGTTTTTATCTCTGATGTTTCTTGTCTTTGGGCACTCGGTGTAGGATGTTGGGGTGGGCAAGTCGGAGGACCTCCCCATTGGCGCGGTCCTGGGGCTGACCAAGGTCCAGGATGGACATAGCCAATGGAAAGTGGGGTCAGTCTGGCTGCCTGCCACTCTTCTGCAGTCTTGTTTGCCCTCCGCTGGCCCCCCGCAGCTTTGCCCTTTGAAATTTTATAAGTTTCCTTTTTTACATTTTTGTTTTATTAGTTGCGCATCCTAGTAGGAGGGCGCTTCTGTTCAGTTTTTTTTGCTTTTTGTTGATAGTACCGGGGATGTCCTTATTGTTGGCTCTTGATTCATAATCTTCCTTCTCCTTTATTTCTGATTGGCTGTCGTTTTAACTCTAAGCCAATCACCAAACTGTGATGGAGAAAGTGTGACATTACAGGAAGTTGAGTGTGACCAACAGGAAATGCTTCCTGGAGGCGATACTTTTGATCTGTTGCCCATTGTGCTTGACCAACCAGATTACAGAATAGACCCTTCAGGCGATATGCAGTTGCAATAAAAGCAAAGAAAAAAAAAAGCAGGAAATCCTCAGCAGGTCAGGCAGCACTTGTTAATGTTTCAGGTTTCATCATTCTGTTCTGATGAAAAGTCATTGACCTGAAACGTTAACTCTGTTTCTCTCTCTACAGATGCTGCCAGGCCTGCTGAACATTTCCCAACATTTTTGTTTTTTTTTAAATTTCTGGTTTCCAGCATCCGCAGTATTTGCTTTAGTATTCAGTTGCAGATTGGCTAATCCTTCTAATCAGATTTTCTGAGGTGAGTGCTCCCATCTAGACTTTGACCACATCAGTTCTAAGGCAGCTTTATCGTTTGCCTCACCACGCGCAACAGCATCGTACACTTTGAAAGGGGCAGCAACGGTTTGAAAGTTAGGTTGGGTTGGAAGAGCAGCTGTTCCATATTGAAATATTGGAAATTCCATTTGCTCTCCAGGTTCTTGAGGACAGAACCTGACCAACACTCCGAGCAGTACTGAGGGGATGCTGCACTGTCGGAGGACCCACCTTTCGAATAAGACACTAAACTGAAGCCCTGACTGCTCACTTAATGGATGTAAAAGATTCCATGGCATGATATTGAAGAGTAGGGCAGCTCTCCCTGGTGTCCCGAGAAACATTTATCCCTAAACCAACATCACTGAAGCAGATTATGTGGCCACTATACATTGTTGTTTGTGGGAGCTTGCTGTTGCATATTAGCTGCATTTCCTACATTACAACATTGGCTACACATCAAAAGTTGCTCTTTGGCTGTAAAATGCTTTGAGAATCATGAGATTATGAAAGGCGCTATATAAATGTAAGTCTTTCTATTGGGACACGAATTATAAAAATTTACTTTCTACTTTCCCCAGCCGAGTAAAATATTTTTTCAACTTTAGGCATCAATATTGCATCAAACACTCTCGGGTCTGGTAACAGAGTAAAGCCTCCTCTGCACCATCCCAAAAACCTGCCTTACACACCCTCATTGCCTGCTCACCTCCATATGTTCCAGCTCCCTCCTTCCATCCTATAACTCCCAGGCAGAATTTTTTCAATAGAGAGGTTTCCTGCCAAGCCGCCAGAGAAGTTGGCTGTGGACGCATCCCTGTCATGCCGGTTGCCCACAGCCTACTTAACGCTCCGAGGAGCTTTAAATGACTGCAGGAAAGACTTCCACCTCTTACTCGGGTGGAAGTCCCGCCTCAGAGTTGCCAGCCAGTCTGATTGGCCGGCAGCTCTGTAGTCCCAGCAGTACCACTGGAAGTAGTGGCCACTGCTGGGACTACAAGCAGTCCCAAGAAGTCAAAATGCAGAGCCCAAAGGGCCTGGGGAAGTCCAGGGTTTTGCGACAGGGAGGGGACACCTGGGGGTGAAGGTGAGGGTGTGGGTGTCTTGATTTGAAAGGCATCTGAGGAGAAGAGCACCTTGGGGTGGTGGGGGAGGTCCAGACCTTTTGAGCGATCTCGAAAGGGGGCCAGTAACGGAGGTGCTTCTTTCACCTGAGGCCAAAGCTGGATAACCTGCCAGGTTTCCCTTTGCCCCTGAACCTCTCCTGTTGGCCTCAAAATTGAGGCTGGGGTTGGGAAGCGGCACTTCAAGTGGCCATTAATTGGCTACTTAAGGGCCTCAATTGGGGCATGGGCAGATGGGTCGCCCTAGGCTTCGCCTGCCCCCTGTAAAATTGCAGACAGGTCAGGGGTAGTTAGGAAGGTGACAGGAAGACTATCTGGAGAACTTTATGGGTTCTCCTGCCTGCAAATCCACCAGCGGTAAAATTCTACCGCCAATAAAAATCAGTTTCCCACTGAGTTTAGTGTCTCACTTGAAAGATGGTACCCCAGACATTGGCTATTGTTATGGCTTCCAAGTGAGCTTCCTACATTATGGACAGTTCCCAGTAGAAACCGGATCAAGATGGCCTAAGCTCGACTGTGGATTGTTCCTCCATCTTAATTACTACTTGAGTCTTGAGTGATAAACTTTGTGCTTATAAAGAGGAATGATTTCATTGGTGGGGAATGGAATTTGTTTCATGTGTTAGCACACTGACTGAAATGAGCTCCCACAAACAGTCATGGTGAGTTTTAGATGTGGTGTAAAGTTGTGTGAGGCCAAGAGTTATTTCTGAACACAGCACAACATGTTGAATCAGCGTGACATCTGTAATAATTTAAGGAAATTTTAAATAATTTCAAATAATTTACTCTAGTGATCCAAGACTTTTGTTGTCTTGGCTAAAACTAGCCAAATGTACTTAGCCCATCACCCATGATAAAAATCATAGCAACTTACAGCACTGAAGGAGCTGTTTGGCCCATCAAGCCTCTGCTGCCTCTTTGAAAGAGCATTTGTGCTTCGTTTCACACCCTCCATCTTTGTTTGCAACCCTGTCAGTTTCTCATCCTCCTTGTCCCGTTCCCTTTAAATAAAATTCTTTATGAAATCTGCTTCCACCACATTCTCAGGTACAGCTTTCCAGATCCCGACAACTGAGTAAAGCAGCTTCTCTTCATTTCCACTCTAGGCCTTCCGTTAATGATTTTAAATCTATGGTTATGGACCCACTTGTTAGAGGGAATCGTTTTTCTTCATCCACTCTATCAAAATTGGAGCTAACTTGCTTCCCATTACTCTGAGCTAGACCTAAAGTGAAGGGACGGTGTACAGAATGCACCATGACACCTCTTCCCCCTCCGGTACATATCCTTGATACCTGGAGACTATGTAGTGACCTTGCATGCAAGGAGATGAAGTCTCTGTGACCCATTGCCACATATTTAATGAAAAGTAGTCGAACACCCATTACTAGAAAATTCTACATTCAATCCATCATGAGTTAGATTATCTTATAATGATTCTGCTAACCATGTGTTGAGTTTTAGAATTATGCAAGTTGAATAATTTAAAGGTAATTACCAACCACAAAATACGTTAAACAGATGTACTGGTTTGAGTGAAATTGGATCAGGATTCTCAGAAGGTTGTGAATTCAAGCCCTTTACCGTATATTTAAGCTCATAATCTAAGCTGACACGTCGGTGCAGCACTGAAAGGGTGTTGCATTGTTAGACATGCTGTCTTTAGAAGCAATGTTGAACCCTGTCTGCCTGCTCAGATGAATGTTAAAAGCTCTACTGGCACTAGTTGAAGATCAGGGAATGCTGTCAGTGTCTTTGTCAATACTTCTCTCTCAGGCATCATCACCACCACAGAGGATTAATTGGTCACTCACTTCATTGCTGTTTGTGGGTTCTTGCTGAGTGTGAAATGTCCATCGCACTGGTCTATGAAACAGCGATTGCTGTGTGTAAGACACTTCCGAGCACTGTTTGCATGAAATCATTGGACTGGCCCAGCAGGTGTGGTGAGGCTGAGGTTAGGTTACAACCTTCGACAGAATAGGAACTTTATCAGCTTCTTGATACTCACTTAGACTGATGTGGTGGAAATGCACGACCCAAAAAATGGGCCAGTAATCCTTCACCAGTATGAGCATCCTCACCTTCAACAGCACAGAAAACAATTGAGATGTGCAGACGAAGAAGATTACTGATTAGGGGGAGATGGTGGCATTGTAGTAATGTCACTGAACTAATAATCCAAAGGCCCAGGCTAATGGTCTTGGGACATGGGTTCAAATCCCACTACAGCAGCTGGTGGAATTTAAATTCAATTAATAAATCTGGAATATAAAGATAAATTCATGGTCACCATTAGAGACTATCATATTATCGTAACAATCCATCTGGTTCACTAATGTCCTTTAGAGAAAGAAACCTGCTGTCCTTACCTGGTCTGGCCCACATGTGACTCCAGACAAACAGCAATGTGGTTGACTCTTAATTGCTCTTGAACTGAGGGTAGTTATGGATGGGCAAAAGTGCTGGCCTTGCCAGCGACGCTCACATCCCATGAAAGAATGAAGAAAAATAAAATTTCATTCCACCCACACACCCCCTCCCCAGCTCCAAAAATAATTTTCTAGAACTGCATGGTACTTTTTATGAACTGAGTTTGTGCTTCCAGCTCGCTGGTTTTAATTCTTATCTTGCGTGCATTTATATACAGAAGGTCCATGTAGAACAGAAAACGTTAAGGGGAGATTTAATAGAGACATTCAAAATCAAGGAGGTCACAAATTTAAGGCAATTGGCAAAAGAATCAGGGGCGGGATGAGTATTATTTTACCGAGCGAGTTGTTAGGATCTGGAATGCACAGCCTGAAAGGATGGTGGGAACTGATTCAATGGTAACTTTCAGAAGGGAATTGGATAAATATTTGAAGAGGAGAAAATTGCATGACTATGGGGAAAGAGCAGGGGAGCGTGACTAATTGAA
Organism: Cetorhinus maximus; assembly: GCF_964194155.1. Taxonomy (NCBI): domain Eukaryota; kingdom Metazoa; phylum Chordata; class Chondrichthyes; order Lamniformes; family Cetorhinidae; genus Cetorhinus; species Cetorhinus maximus. Next base: position 89,069,484 of record NC_135893.1, read on the forward strand.
TAGCTCTTTCAAAGAGCAGGAATGCTGGACTGAACAGCCTCCTTCTGTGCTCCTTCTTCCATGATTCTAAAAGAGAGGCATCTTTTCTGGTCAGTTTTTGAATCAAAAACTTGAAGTAAATAACAGATTGACATGGTGTGTATGTAACAACTTGGCTGCCCTAAAAAAAATAGCACCGTACATGTTATATAAGGCATACAAATGTTTGTATGGTAGAGTTCTATCAACAATGAAAGGTGAGGTTGAGGAGAATTGAGTTTCCAGCAAATAGCTTTTTTTCTTTATTCTTTCATGGGATGTGGGCATCACTGGCAATGCCAGCATTTGTTGCCTGTCCCTAAATGTCCTTGAACTAAGTGGCTTGCTAGACCATTTCAGAGGACACTTCAGAGTCAACCTCATTGCTGTGGGCCTGGAGTCACGTGTAGGCCGGACCAGGTAAGGATGGCAAATTTCCTTCCCTAAACGACATCAGTGAACCAGATGGGTTTTTACGACAATTGACAATGGTTTCATGGTCACTATTACCGAGGCTAGCTTTTTAATTCCAGATTTATTAGTTGAGTTTAAATTCTACCAGCTGCTGTGGTGGAATTTGAACCCATGTCCCCAGAACATTGGCCTGAGCCTCTGGGTTACGAGTCCAGCGACATTGCCACTGTATCACCACCACCCAGAAAAGCTACCTCTCTGTGTGAATCATTCTTTAAAATTTTTATTTTGTTTAATCCTGACACTGACCTGGTATTTACATGATCACTGCTGTCTTTGGGCGCACTTGTGTGTTCTCCATTCATTTGCATTAAGTTGCTGCTGTACATAGGCTGTTGCTTCATCCTTTTTGAAGGAACTGAATTGACTGACATTGGAAGGATTAGGAGAAATAGAAGCAGCGTTTCTGGGAAGCCTAACCGAATTCACCGTTTTAGAACCTGTGGGCCTGGAATTTGTAAATGTACCATTTGATGCTGTGTCCTCGCAGTTGCCGAGAATGGAGCTGAGGCTGTCCAAGGTCACATGATTTTGGAGCTTCCACACCGAAGGCAAAATAGATTTTAATCCCAGAGGATTGGAGCTGAAGTCCCGGAGGTGAAAGTAGTCATTAGCTTCGGCCCTTGGCGCAGTGTTTTACAGTAAAATTCTTGAAAGAGTTGGGATTCAGTATAATTTAATAAATTTTTTAAAGAATACATTTTTAGCTAAATGAGTCACTATCTCAAGCCAGACTCGGCTCTCCTTGAGCTCCATTTTCCCTGACTGGCAAGACTGTGCATTAACTGGACACTCTACGCAGTATGTGTAGTAACTGTCAGTCTGTTGTGATGCATGAAATCACATCATGCCATTGGCAAATGTCATTATCAGGAGAGCTGGTCATCAGCACTTACTAATCTTGGGTGAAGCAATTAAATCCACCCTCAGTGAGGCAATATTTAAGCCAGGGCCTTTTAGCAGTTGTGTTATCAAACTCTGCAGCTTCAAGGCAGTTTCCACAACAGTGTTTCAGTGATAAGTGTTAACAATGTCTGCTTGTTCAACCTAATAATTATCATGGCCATGTTGGCAGGCCACAGTATATCAGAGAGGGTGAATTCAATTTCACAACTTGTTGTAGTGCAATTTAAAGTTGCGGAAGTTGAATTTTGCGGGAGTTTGCCCAATTTCCCTCTGAAGTTGCAACAAGTTTGGGGAGCACACATGGAATTTCTACCCCCTTGATTTTGGGGGGTGTCGTCGTGATGTCAATGAGCAAGTAATCAAGAGGCCGAGTCTAATGCTCTGGGGACATGGGTTCAAATCCCACCACAGCAAAAAAATAAAATCTGCAATACAAAGCAAGTCTCGGTATGAAAAATGACAACTATCATCGATTGTTATAAAAACCCAACTGGTTCACTAATGTCCTTTTTAGGGGAGGAAATCTGCCATCCCTTACCTGGTCTGGCCTACATGTGACTCCAGATCCACAGCAATGTTGTTGACTCTTAACTGCCCCTCAGTCCAAGGGCAATTAGGGATGGACAACAAATGTTGGCCTTGCCAGTGACGCCCACATCCCATGAATAAGTTTTTAAAAAATCGAGTCACTAGTCCAATACCATAATCAGTACGATACTGTATCCAACAATTTATTGTCTTCCTCTTTAGGTAACTAATATCAGCTCATCAGTAAGGCAGTAACAATTCATGAAATCTGGTTCATTTAGGGTAAGGAGTACTTTGGAAAACCACTGGTGTTTGATCATTTTCTTCTGTTTCATCTTATCTTATTCTCTCAATTTCAGGGCCTTTGCCACAGCCACTGGCAAATGGATCTCCACGAACACTGGTGAGTAATGACTGAGAGGCAGTTCGGCTGTCTGATGCCTGAAGCAAACATACTTTTAATTCCACAATCTGCACACTGAGCATTGTGAATGAAAAATTCTTCTGCAGCTCTGTTTCTTCCGTTTTAAATCCAGAAAATGTTCTTGCACAGGGACTACACAAAAAAAAGGCCGTTTGGCCCAACTGGTCCATGCTCCACTTAAGCCTCCTCCCATCTTTCCCCATCTAACTCTATCAGCATAACATCTGTTCCCTTCATCTTCATATGCTTGTCTAGCTTCCCCTTAAATACATCTGTTATTCACTGTGTGGCACTGGGTTCCACGTTCCTCGCTCCCTGGGTTAAGAAGTTTCTTCTGAATTCCCTAGTTGTTTTCTCAGTGAATTTCTTATATTGACGGCCTCTGGTTTTGCGCTTGCCCCACAGTTGGAAACATTCTCCCCGTGTCTACTCTGTCAAAGCCTTCAATAATTTTACAAGCTCTAGGTCGCCCCTCAGCCATAGATTACAATAGAGCACATATAACCATAGAGGTATTCAGCGATTTTTCGTAGTGAGACAGCATGCAGTACCCTCACGGATCAGTGGAACTCATGAGAGGGCACTGTTCAGAAGTAGCGTGTGTGGAAGGGTCAGCTAATGACATTCTTCCACCATCACCAGAACTTCTAGAACTTTCATACCTCTGCCAGGTGACGCCATCTTCAAAACTATATGTGGAGGGGGGACGATTTTTACTTTGAGGGTAAAATGGACGCTTTTAATGCCAGGCAATAGAAATGGAAATGGGGAGAGATAGTGGGAAACTGAGACATATTGCCCTACACTCATTCCGCCTCCTCACCATTAACTCAACCTCGGGAGGTTCTTCATATTGACAATTAATTGCAATCCAGATAATCATTGATTTGGTCTATACATGTCTAATCTCGGTGTTAACAAACCCCCTGAAGTGATGAATATTATTTTTGCCTGACGCAACTTCAAATCCAGTCACTGTGTGATGAGAAACGGGTATTTGTTAGTCCTGCAGTATGCTTCTCTGAGGTCAGAGAATAAACAAGATATAGTTTGTAGGTCACAAAGGTCAAGATCTACTATGGGAGTCCTCAGTCATTGAGACATCTGCTGGCCCTTCAATAGCAGGGGATTATGATGCGTGCCTTGCTAGCAAATAGTGTTATATATTTATAATCACCGATATACTACTTTAAAGGTGCAATAATATGCAAGTTTTTGTTGTACAGATGGTGTGAATATTTCCTACTTTTTTTTGCAATTCCATTTTAACAACTTTTTAAATTGCTGACTAATTGGATTGAGAGGACCATATTTTAGATTTGTTGTATTAAGTGCTACCAATTCTGCTATGTGACACCTGTAAAATTGCAAATAGCAGTGCAGATTAATTTTTGTTATACAGATATTATCCAAATATTCAGTTTCTGTGAAAAGTGGCAAATCCAGTTTTGCTTGCCATTTGTAGTGACGCGAATCTTGCCAAATTCCATCTCAGTGCAACTTAATTGTGACTAAAAATAATTCACAGGCCGACTTCAGCAATGCAAGTTTGCTAAATGCTTATCTTGTGAGCGGATATTGGGAGCGAGGAGAGCCAGCAGCAAATGTGCGCTGCTCCACGCTTGCAAGTGACCTAATTACTTTAGACCAGTCAGTGCGAAGAGTACCCCTTGCCGGAAGATAAATGTGACTAAAGTGAATTATCCTACATTGGCTGACAGCAGGGTTATCCGTTTTCCTGAGTGAAAATTGACCTAATTCAAAATAAATTCATTCCACATGGCAGGAAGGGATGGAATGTTGACCTGTGAAGGATTTCAGTTTTGCAGAAGGGCAAATGAGGTGCACAACACATTGCAGTCGACTGCATCAGACTATGTGCAGCTTCTTTGAGTGGCCATATATAACAAATGCAGATGACAGATGATGGCATGTATGTCGCTTTAGGTTCTTGTGAAGCATACCTGTTACAGAGCATTAAAGTTTAAACCTGTTGCACAGAAGTTTTTAATTTGGTTTTATTTATTCCTGCAAAGATTGCTGGAGAATCCCCTTCATCACTATAATGAGTTAAAATATACTGGCTTTGACATTATTTTCTTGATTTAGCAGTTAGCCAAAAGGAATTATTTTGAACTTTCTAGCAAGGTGAGATACAATGATAGTGCATGTTTGCTGAAACAAGACTGTAATTAAAAACCCAGTTTCCCACAAATTAGAGCAAACTTAATTGCAGGCCTTGATATTCTTCAGCTCTTTGAGGGTGTTTCATATTGTATAGAGAACAGTGATTATTTCTAAGAGCATCTTGCCTTTTCTTCACGTGACTGCATAAAAAGAGCTAATCAGGTGGTTAAGTGAAATTTATTTAGTTAAATTATAGGAATTACAATCTAAGGAGACTCTAATAATATGAATTGAATTGCAGAAGCATCCTAACTAAAAACATAATGCACTTGTGATAGGAATGCGATTGGATCAGCGCCCTAATTAAAGTTGCAAAGCCAGGTTCTGTTTTGAAGCAATTTGCTTCTATGAATAGCATCACAATTAGAAATCTGGATCTTTGAACATTGCAAAAATCTAATCTGAAAGTAAGTTTTTATTCAATCTACTTATTCCTCAACTACAACTGACATAGAATTTGCAGCACAGAAATGGGCCTAACTGGACATTTCTGGTCTTTATGCTCCGTGCAAGCATCCTCTTACCCCTCATTTTCTCACCACATCAACATACCCTTCTAATGCTTTCTCCCACATGTGTTTTTCTAGCTTCCCCTTAAATGTATCTATGCTGTTCAACTTCACCACTCCCCGTGGTGATGAGTTTCATGTTCGAACCACTTGCTGCTCAAAAAGTTTCTCCTGAATTTCCTATTGGATTTATTAGTGACGACCCCTAGTTTTGGACACCATACAAGCCGAAGCATTTTTTTTCTATGCCTACCCTAATTGATCTCCTTTCATAATTTGAAAGAGGTCCATCAGGTCGCTTACTGCTCCCAGACTTTTCTTTCCCAATCAGTGAGACCGGTTAATGCTTATTTTTTTTGTTGTTATGTACTTACTTTTACTTTTTTTAAACCTGTGCAGATGAAAGGAGACCTCGACAATGATCCGTTTGCAGAGAGTGGATTGAATTTAAGTCCCACAGCGGCTGAAACCAGAGAGAAAATGCAAGCTAAGCGCAAGAACAAGAGGGCACCTCCGATGGACTGGAACAAGAAGCATGAAATTTTCAGCAACTTTTAAGCTGAATGGATTGTCCCATTGAACTCTTCAGTTCCCCTGACCTTCAGGCAGAGTTAACATCTTCACTCCATTGATATTTGTTTCCTCTCCACATCTGGTGTGGCAGAGGGAAAAACAAAATGCCCGTTAATATGATTATTAAAAGACTGTGACCAAAGCTTTACCTTTTTTCATGCCAGCTGCTTATTTGCTTTGTGCTTAAGGTATATCTTAAATAAGATTTGTCGTAGCGTAGTTTTAATCGGGCTAATGAAGAGAAATTTTTCCACCAGCTTTTTGTTTTTGCTTAATTTTTTTTTTTACTTGAGCTGAGTTTTGATACTACAATCAGCCTTCATTACAGGACAGAATAACTGGATTATTTAGACAAGAGCCGTAGTTACTTTCTGAAATAGAATTTGTCTTTTGTGAAATCTTGAGTATGATTTACTTGTTTGGCCTAATAACCTACAGGCCACCAATCCTTTCACTCAAACACCATGTCTCAAGTATTTCCAGGGCTGCCTGGCTAAAAATGTCTTAGCTTACCTGGTCTTGTCTTTTTACGCTGTCATGGGTTAGTTTCACCAGCTGGTGGTTGAAATACAAAGTCTTATTAGATCGAATGGCAATTACAAAATGTGAGGTGGGTAAGAGGGGAGGCAAGAACAGGCATAATGTTCCTTAGCATTACAGCCTCAATGTAATACACTGTATAGAGGAAGCATTTTACTGCACATCAGGAATGGCTTAACTTTTTTGTATGCTAACTGCTGTTGTAAGCAGCATTGAAAATATTTTAACATTCCCCCCCCGCCCCCCATGCAACATTTTCACTAGATTTATACTGATCGTTTGCTTAGTAACTGATTACTGAGTTATTTCGAGCAGTAAAATTTGGGAGCTAATAATGGAGATTAAATATTGGCTTCTCACATATTGGCACATCACTGTTTTTGAGTTGGGGAGAGAGAGGAGGTGCATTTAATGCCATCACTGGTTAGCTATTAATAAACACATGCTTCACAATATATTTAAACCGACTGATTAGTACAAAAATAAGAGGAGTTTTTAAGTTTTATTGACAAAAGGTAATGATAGTGGCACTAACCAAATACTGTAACATTCAGCCAGTATTCAATTTGGTCCCTTTTTTAAATATAGTAATGCAATTTATTTAAACAGTGTATTCAAGGCTTCCTGCAGGTCTGTGCTCTAATGAGCTGAAGGGAGTTGGGAAAAATAGGTTGTGATTGTCAAAGGTGGATTTCCTGCATTGATTGAGAATTGTAAAGGGTAGTGGGTCAGCACCTTCTGAGAATGCTTTCGATTCTGACCAGCTCCTATTCATACTAATTTTCTCTACATTCCCTTTTAATATGTTCCAGCCCTGAATTCTGAGAGTGAAATCATTAACTTTGTTGTTTGCCTGTATGTTCTAGTTGCAAGAGAGACCCCTTTCACAGCAGTCTGCAATTCTTGGATAATATTTTTTGTTGCTATCCTCAGCTCTTACACTTTTGCGTCCTGCAATACACAATGGCTCTCTACTTCCAATTATTTTAATTAACCTTATTCACACAAGGCCAAAACCTAGGTGCCACATTTTGAATAGCTTCTACGTATTCAAGGCTAAAATAACTAGAAGCATTGCATAGGGGGCTAACGGAGGAGTCTGTAACACTGTTTGGAGTTCACATGGATCTTGTAAGTTTTGAACTGAAAAGTGCACGAACTTTCAACAGATCTTTGACATATAAATCCAGAAAATGCTGAAAACACTCAGGTCAGGGAGCATCTGTGGAGAGAGAAATAGAGTTTACGTTTTAACTCGATGACTTTTTCACTAGATCGTTTCGTTCAACCCTGACTATAGATTATTGACCCGAAACTTTTAACTCTCTCTCTCCAGAGATGCTGCCTGGTCTATGAGGTGCTTTCCAGCAGTTTTTTAAAAAAATGTTTAATCCCAGCATCCAAGGATTTTTATGTTGGTATAAAACTAGTTTGAAATGCTGGAAACAAGAAAGGGCTTGAAAATAGAAGTGTCTATAAAGGAAAGGAAGATGATTGTGGGCAGGTAGGCAGCAGCGAGAGGGAGATTGTGTTAATCAGCGTGACAACCATCTATGTGGATAGGAACTGAATAATCTTTGCTTTCTAGCTGAACACTTTGCAGTCAATAATGCAAGATAAATAGCTACTTGAAGGAAAGCATGTAAACATTTATATAAACAGGCAAATTTCTGATACCAGTGATTTGTGCAGTCATTATGCCTTGTACTTCTGAGAATCTAGTTTGAAAATATCATAAGCACATTTCAGTAACTTGTATAATACTCTGTCTTCTGTGTATACTGTACTGTATATTGTTAATAAATGTATTTCAGCATGACAAAGCTGGCTACTTTTGGTTCATTGAATTGGATTTTGGGTAGCATTGCAAAGAACGTGTCTCTTAATCGTCCTCAGTCAGGTGTGATCCGGACCATAACTTACATTCATATAGTGCCTTTAATGGAATAAAACTTTCCAAGGCACTTGTTAGGAGTGACTAACAGACAGAATTTGTCACCGAGTCACATTCGGGCTGGTGACCACAAAGCTTGGTCAAACAAGCTTTGTGGAGGAGGCAGGGGTAGAGAAAGAGGAGCTTAGGGACAAAGCAACTGAAGACAAGGCCACCAATGGCGAAGCAATGAAATTTGGGGTTGCGAGAGTGCTGGGGAAGCAGAAAGATTTTTGGGGGGCGCGGTGGGGACTAGAGATTACAGAGATAGGGAGGGCAGAGGCTGTGTTGACCTTTCATGGGTGTGTTTATTTCACTTCCTTTGGCAATCCAGCAAGAACTGTGTTTGAGCTGGTGAATGGGATCAGCAATGAGTGAGGGTGAATGAGATAGAACATCCCTTTTTTTTCCCCTCCAAAAGAGAAACGGGTATTTTACTGCAGCGTTCTTCTGATCAGTTAGAAACTTGCAAGAATTTTACAATCTGCTTGTTGCTTGGAAAAAACCATTTCAGTAATTCCTTTATAAACATTTCTGGGAGTGAAGCGAATCAATTCGCCATCCTGCATCTGTCTGAAACATCTGTTACTTTCTCACCACCCACAGCTGGCCTCCTGATTGTTGCCACACTAAAAAAAATACATATATTTTGGTATATTCTAAGAATGTGATAAGGTGCTATATATAATTGCAAATTATTTTATTATTTTCTGTTTGAGCAGTGGGCTGACATACAGGCGGAATATTTCTTGTTAGAATCTTACAGCACAGAAAGAAACCATTTGGTAGCACTGCCGACTGAGATTAAATGTATTCTTGGGGGGTTTCATCGCATGACTTGCCCCCATGCTCCAGCCATTAGTCGACCAACACATCCATCCTTGTGATCTACTGCCTTCCTATGCCCATTGGAAAGCAAAATGCCTCGTTACCCATTTGGATAACACTTGACTATCAGCCAAACAACCTTCACCACCCCCCACCCCCCTCCCCTCCTATTTTTAATATTTCTATATCTGAAGAGAAACGTTCAAAGAAAAATGTTATTACAACCTTTTTTTTAATGCCTCGATGATTTTTCTTCAAGATTGCACAGAACAGTGACCTGGAGATTGATCTTCAATTCCTGGTGACTCCAGGCCCAATCCCGGAAGGTGAGAAATCCTGCCATTCAGCCCGTCATGTCTGTGCCAGCTCTTTGAAAGAGCTATGCAGTCAGTCCCACTGTTTTTCCCCATAGCTCACCTTCATTCTTAATTCGCAGATTCTGCATTGCGGTTGTTCTGTGACTGTTAACAAAATTCCTAGAAATCCGGCTCGGGGAAAATACTTCCAGCATCCGCAGTAGTTTTTTGTTTTTATCTTCATTATTAAGTGCCTGCTTTTATTGAAAAAAAAACTTTTTTTGCATCCAACCGTGTCAGAGCACCTTGGGATGCACACAGCTCTGATTTTTATTGGCACACTGACCAACTACCTCACTGTTAGCAACCAGCTGTTACTGCCAAAGGCTTTCCTCATATTTATGGCCCAGGAATGTTGGGATCTGCGAATTTGGGGCTGGTTAGCAGCCAGAGACTTTTTAGTTTGGAGTATGGTGGAGTATTATTTAGAACCCTCCTAAAGTGTTTACTTCCCTCGTCCCAGGTACTTTGGATTTGTGGTGGCGTTGTGTGTAAAAGCACTTGACATCATCTTCTCTGTTGTGATTATCAAGTTGGTTTAGAAAGTAAAGTAAAATGGAAGGGCAAGATGAAAAAAACAGATGGACTTTTTAAAAAAAAAAATTTATGATGCCACTCGTAAATGTTATGATTGAACAGGGTGTCGGAAAGAACCATTTCTTTATTTTTCCTAGTTGGAAACGTGGACCCAGACATGAAGAGATTGAAGCAAAGATGAGTTTTTCCCCAGCATTTTCTGTTTTTATTTAGGAAGGAGAGATCTCTGTTTTGTGTGGGGATTCTCGGCTAGCAGATCTTGCTTTTCCTGTCGGCTCTGGCCGACTTCAGAATACGCGAGGTGAGCAAACAGGTCCAATTGGCAGAATCCGTTTCCATTACAGGAATTCTCGTCAACTGGTGTTTACATTCCCCCGAATGAGCCTTTGAGTAAAAAACAAAAAGCTAAAAGCTACTGTGGATGCTGGAAATCCAAAACAAAAACAGAATTACCTGGAAAAACTCAGCAGGTCTGGCAGCATCGGTGGAGAAGAAAACAGTTGACGTTTCGAGTCCTCATGACCCTTCGGCAGAACTCTGCCGAAGGGTCATGAGGACTCGAAACGTCAACTGTTTTCTTCTCCACCGATGCTGCCAGACCTGCTGAGTTTTTCCAGGTAATTCTGTTTTTGTTTTGAGCCTTTGAGTATGTCGGTGTTAGGAGAGCAGTCGCGAGAAACGTAGTGGAACTGCAAGTGCATATGTCGGTATGAAGATTAGTGGCACATTTCTTGGTGCTTTGCATTTTGTGTTTCCGCTTTCTCCCCATAAAGGATGCAGGTTTAAATAATCAAATATGAGAGAGGACATGCTCGAACTTTGTGGGTAAGGGTTTTTTTTTTTGTTAAGTATTGTTATCATTACATGGTCCTGTGATCTATCACTCATATTGCAAACCTATTTTAACCAATCCTTATTTTAGTGAAACTATTGGGATCATTGTGATTTTAAGCTCTCTTTTTCATTGGAACTCCAAATGCACAGACGAATGGGATCATCTTTCTTAATAGTGTTAAAATCGAGACTTCAGTGCGCTGTTAGATTCACAGCCAGAACTGAGGGGTCATAACTGGAGTACATTAAAAGTAACTACATTAAAGCATAAATTGAAGTATAAACTAATATAGTAGACAGGTACGGGTTCTGGACAACATTGTAATTGCTTCCAGTTGGTAAAGTGATGATTTGTATTAGGGGAACATCAGAAATTCCGGTTAACAGAGAATTCCAGGTGGTAAAGTGCCGGATAACACAGTTTACTTCTATCGGAGAAGACTGATCAGGTTGGGGCTCTTTTCTCCAGACGTGAAGGTTGAGGGGTGACCTAACAGGCCTTTAAAATTATTGAGGGATTTAGATTGATGAATGTAAAGGAACTCTTTCTATTTGTAATAAGAAACCAAACCTAGGGGCCATAAATAGAAGATGGTCACTGATTAACCCAATAAGGAATTGAGGGGGAACTTCCTTAACTGGAGACCGGTTGGAATGTGACCATATGGAGTAGCTGGGACAAATAGGAGCGATAGCTTTGAGGGGAAGCTACTTAAGTACATGGCAGAGAAAGTAACAGAAGGATATGCTGACAGTGAGATAAACTGGATGGGAAGAGGCTTGTGGGAAGCATAAACACCAGCATAGACCAGTTGGGCTGAACGGCCTGTTTCTGTGCTGTAAATTCTATGCAAATCTTGTTGCTTATTCTAATTTATTAGTTCCTCCAAACTATGGAGCTTCTTGTTTCTCTTTCTTTTACAATTCATAACCTAAGCTTGGAGCCAACTAAGTAAAACTAATTTATATAGCTTCTCTCCTCCTCTTATCCTTTATGGTGAAGATGTTCATTGAGCTTTGGCCATTCATATTAGTTTCTCAGTAACAAGAACGTAAGCTACACTTTCAACAGTGGAAAATCAGAATAAAGAATTGTTAGAATCCAAGAAATTGGTACTGTATATTGCTGCAACCAGGCTATGCTATGGATGGAAGCATCAAAAATGTTGAGTTAAAATTAGAGCCAGATGGCCATAGAGGTCTACAGCCAGAAAAAGGCCCTTCGGCCCAGCGAGTCTGCGCCGATCAATCAAGTACCTAACTATTCTAATCCCATTTTCCAGCACTAGGCCCATAGCCTTGTATGCCATGGCATCGCAAGTGCACATCCAAATACTTCTTAAATGTTATAAGGGTTTCTGTCTCTACCACACTTTCAGGCCGTGAGTTCCAGATTCCCACCACCCCCTGGGTGAAAAAATTCTTCCTCACATCCCCTCTAAACCTCCTGCCCCTTACCTTAAATCTATGTCCCCTGGTTATTGATCCCTCCACCAAGTGTAAAAGTTCCTTCCTGTCTACCCTATCTATGCCCCTCATAATTTTATATACCTCAATCATGTCCCCCCCCTCAATCTCCTCTGCTCCCGGGAAAATAACCCCAGTATATCCAATCTCTCCTCATAACTAAAACTCTCCAGCCCAGGCAACATCCTGGTAAATCTCTAGTGCAATCACATCCATCCTATAATGCAGATTCCAGAACTGCATGCAATACTCCAGCTGTGGCCTAATCAGCATTTTATACAGTTACAGCATAGCCTCCCTGCTCTTATATTCTGTGCCTATTGTGTAATCAACAATGCACCAGGAGTTGGATGAACCAATTCATAGAAAATGAGTCAATGAGTCTTGTTTTGAAATTTTAGAAAAAATAATGTCCATCCATCTTCATTCTTACAATTATTTTATTTCCATGTAAAAGTGGAGCTCTTATAGATTGACATTCTGGTTGACTTTTAAGTAATGTAGCAACAACCCCTTCGCCACACACAACCCCCCCACCCCATGCAGAACCACCCCACCCCAGGCCTCGGCAGAGAGTTAAGCCACTGAACAGTATTCCCAACCGCACGCATCCCACGTCTCAGTGGATTTCCATGCACATTAATAGCACCCAGCTTCTATTTACTTGAGCATACCTTGAAAGCAGTGTGTTCAATGGGCTGAATGGTCTTGCATACGCATCCTTAGCTACACTAATAGGCTTTAGAACACCAGCCACATCACACACTTTGGGTGCACAATCTTCACAAATACTTGTGCTGCCAACCCTTTAGATTGGTTTCTTCTGGTGACTCCTATATATTTAAACATAAACTTGTCCCCAAATTCTTCCAGTTTGTTAAATAACTGGTGCTGCCTTGGCCAACAGAAGATAGCTAAATTAACTGAATGAGAAGAGAAGGCTTGGTTACTTAAATCCTCTCTCATCCCAATACACTACAGATGCATCTACTGTTCCTTAGTATGCAAGGTAAACTACAACATATATGAAAGGTAATGAGTTACAAATATAAAAATAAAACTATAGACATTTTCTTTTCACTCTTATGCAATTGTGTTACACAGTGGGAGGCATCCAGTTCATAAGACACTACATCTGCCCTGAGTCAGTATCAACCAGAAGCTTCACTCCATCATATTGAAGTAATTGGCCCTACCCTAGAATTTATACAGGAATTATACAGAATTTGTACCTGTTGTGTTGAGCTTCGTGGTGGTTTGTACTGCTGTTAATACGTCTGAAGTGGGGCTATGATATTGGAGCTGGTTTAACAAACATGCACTGAATTTAATATAACTAGTGACAGCTGAATGTGGACAGTCCAACCAGTTACCAAAGCAATAGCCCAGAAATCAGTGCTGATGATATTAGTGAAAGAATGTTTAATGTGCTAAGATATTCCTGTCTCACATTTTGATGAATAAATGCATTGTCATCACTGATAAAATAGCAAACAGAGGAATGAGAAATGAACATTGGCTGATATTATCCAGTAATTTCTAGCTTGTACTTTCTTAGGAGGTGGATGGACAAAAGAACCATTAAATGCTGATGAATGTGGCTAAGTAATTAAAATAGATTAGCTTCGCAACTGCTTTCATAACCCTGTACTTTATCTTGCCCATTTCTGGCCATTTGCCTTTCTGTGCTTGTCTGCTGCAAGTCTTTGATGTTCCTTTGCTTGAAACAGTGAGTTGAGTGGTCAGATCGCAGAACTTGGAGGAAAGGGTGAAGTGAGTTCTGGGCTCAGTCAGTGCTGAATGGAAAAGGGTGCACGGAGAGAGCACATCACAAAACCATTACTGTGTAGAGTGAAGCAGCTCTGCCCAGGAAATGCTCAGCAGGTCAGGCAGCATTTGTGGAGAGAGAAACTCTCCCGACCTGAAGCGTTCATTCTGTTTCTCTGTCCGCCGATGTTTCCAGATTAGCTGAGTTTTTCCAGCACTTTCTGTTTTTATTTCAGGTTTCCAGCACCACGGTATTTTGCTTTGGTTTCTGTCATGTGAAATATTTATCCACCCAGCCACTCGCATTAAGGCCATTAAAAAAAAAAGTCCAATCAGTTGTCAGACATAAATTCTCCTAAGCTCCAGCAATGTGTCAAATTCTACAGCAATCTTAACCCAGAAATAGGTCAACTGAAGTAGGCAAGATGGGAGAAGGAATTTCCAGTTCCTACTGGTCTTGGTGATTTTGGGTAGCATACGCCTGGTTGGAAAGTGAGCACTCAACTATTTGAGTTGTCCCTCATTATGCAAATAATGAGTGAGGGCTTGTGGGGGTGGTGGCGGCACAGGGGTGTTCAGAATCTCAGGTGCGGCAGACTGAGTTCTTCTTCCCAAATTTCAATTGGTGAAGGGTTAATTGACGCAATGGCCTTTCACTGCCAGTATATGTCACTGACATTTTTTCTGTTAAGGGAAGACGCTCACAGAGGGTTGGGTACAGGGAGCTGCCCTGTGTCCCTCCCAGCCAGGGAATGAAGCCAAGGAGGACCTCTCAATGGACAAACAACTTGTAATAAGGGAGAGGGAATGAAGGAAATCATTTCTTTAATAAAAAGCACAGGCTAAAGATAGGTGTGTCAACCAAGGGTATTGCTGTTTACTGAAACAAAAATGTACTGCAAACCACAGGATAATTAAGGGATGCTAAGTAATCATTTACATTCTATTTTTGAAGCATTGGTTAGTGTTCAGGTAAAATTACTGCCCATACTAGTTAAAAACTTTAACCCAATGAAGCACAGAAGACAATAGAATTTAACACAAATGCCTTAACTGGTGAGCTAGGAGCATTCAGTGGAATGTCAAACAGTTGGTTTACCAGTGGGGAATTTGAGTAGTTGATAAGCCGCAGATTAGTATGTGAGACTTGCCTGCCTGTGTCAGTATGGGGCACTTGTCACCAGGCTGCGATACCCGGTCCCACTAAAGATGCATCTTTAGAACCTGCACACTGCTCTCACTGGGAACATCATTAGTCAATTGTGTTCAATGCTCCACCAGCAACTGGAATCCATCAACAACATCAGATACAGTTTTGTTTTAGTTAACTTTGGGACAAACATCTCCCCATCCTTTTGAATAATTTATACCACGACCTAATGTCTAAACACAAGGATTTAATTATTGTTGCTGTTGGCAAGGCTGACGCAGAGAGCTGGGAGGAAGCCCAGGATTTGTTTTCCGAAGATTGTTCTTGGCTGTGGGACAGATATCTCTGTTAAGACATCCAGCACAGCGAGGGTTCACTGGAAGGCACATCTGCTGACCAAATCCCACCAGCAGCCAGTTGGTCTCGCTCCAGAGCTCCCTGAAAGAGAAAGAAGCATGGAGGAGGGGAATTTAAAAAAATGTACCTTGTGAGATTTACATAGTCCAACCCCAAAAACATTGCTGCATTCGTTCTAAATACAAAGTGAGATGGAGGTGGGGAACTATATGACCTGGGGTTGGGGGTTCCTGCAGATAGATGGTTTGGGGAGGAGTTGGTGGTCGGGAGTTGGGGAAAAGAGGTCACATAGATTGAGAGAGAAACGAGGAGATTTTGAGCTGGTTGCGCCAGTGGGAGGATGCCACCAGATTCTGTTACGTTGGTTAATTGAATGTCCATGGAAAGGGGAAGGATTTTAATTTAAGATCATCAGCAAGTACATTCCATACTCAACCTGCTGTAGGTGAGCAGGGGAAGGCTTAACTTTGGCAACCAGTAGAAATATCTGCACTCTGCACATCAGGCCCTTAAATCAGAGGTCATGGGTTTGAGGCCCACTCAACAGGCTTAGGCCCCATAATCCAGGCTGATACACCCACTGAGTATGGAAGGAGTGCTGTATTGTCAAAAGTGCCTTCTTTTGGATGTGACATTAGAAATGCTGGCCTAGCCAGTGACGTCCACACCCCATGAATGAATAAAAAAAAAACACATTAGGCCAAGGCCCAGCCTGCCCTCTCAGGTGGATGTTCATGTGAGGAATTCTCCCTGGCATGCTGGCCAACATTTATCCCTCAACCAACATCTTAAAATCAGTTTCATTTGAGATTTATCTCACTGTTCTTTGGGGGAGCTTGCTGTGTGCAAATCTGGCTGCCTCGTTTACTAAATTACAACAGTGACTACATGGATTGTATCACCACCTTGTCAAGGCCGATTAGGGATAATAAATGATGGCCTTGACAGTGATGTCCATATTCTGAGAATAAATGAAACAAAAAGACCCAAACCCATGTGTTACTGCTTGTAAAAGGATCAAGAACAAGAGGGCACAGATTTAAAGTGATTTGCAAAAGAAGCAAATGTGACGTGAAAAAAAACTTTCTGACACAACGAGTGGTTCGGGTCTGGAATGCACTGCCTGAAAGTGTGGTGGAGGCAAGTTCAATCGTGGCATTCAAGAGGGCAATAGATGGTTATTTGAATAGAAACAATGGGCAGGGGTACGGGGAAAAGGCAGGGCAATGGCTCTAGGTCATAATGCTCATTTGGAGAGCCGGTGCAGACATGATGGGCTGAATGGCCTCGTTCTAGGCCGTTAAAATTCAGTGATTCTGTGATCTCTAACCTCACAGGGCAGGGTGATTGTATAAGGTACCTCTAGTTCTATATTTGTGAACAGGCTGTTACTTCAGAACATTCTAGGTGGCAACTTGACAGTGGGTTGTGCAACAATCCTGGGATTTACGACTTTCTTCATTTCCTTTGGTTCATAAGAAATAGGACCTGGAGTAGGCCGCAAGGCCCCTATAGCCTGTTCTGTCGTTCATTAAGATCATGGCTAACATTCTACCTCAACACCACCTCCTTGTACTACCTTCATATCCCTTATTTCCCTTAGTAGCCAAAATCCATTGATCTCTATCTTGAATATGCGCAACAACTGGATATCCACAGCTTGCTGATGTAGAGAATTCCTAAGACTCATAACTTGTGTGAAGAAATTTCTCTTCATCTGAGTCTGAAATGGCCGATCTCTTATTTTGAGATTGTGACTCTGTATTCTAGATTGCCCAGTCAGCATCTACCCCCATCGAGCTCCTTAAGAATTTTGTGTGTTTCAATTATGTCACTTCTCATTCTTCGAAACTCCAGGAAATATAGGCCAGTGATTCCCCTCCCTCTCCTGCCCTGAATCAAACACTATTATGGTTAGCTAACAGGAAACAGAGAGTAGGCATAAATTAGTCATTTTCAGGTTGGCAAGATGTAACGAGTGGAGTGCCACAGTGATCAGTGCTGGGGCCTCAACTCTTTATGATTTATATCAATGACTCGGACGATGTTACCAAATGTATAGTTGATAAATTTGCCGATGACACAAAGATAGGTAGGAAAGTAAGTTGTGAAGAGGATATAAGGGTTAGGGTTAGGGTTAGGGTTAGGAATATAGACAGGTTAAGTGAGTGGGCAAAAATTTGGCAGATGGAGTATAATGTGGGAAAATGTGAACTTGTCAACTTTGGCAGGAAGAATAGAAATGTAGTATGTTATTTAAATGGAGAGAGACTGCAGAACTCTGAGGTACAGAGGGAGCTGGGTGTCCTGGTACATGAATCACAAAAAGTTAGTCAGCAGGTAATTAGGAAGGCAAATGGAATGTTGCTGCTTATCGCAACAGGAATGGAATATAAAAATAGGGATGTTTTGCTACAGTTGTACAGGGCATAGGTGAGACCCCATCTGGTGTACTGTGTATAGGTTTTGTCTTTTTATCTAATAAAGGACATAGTTGCCTTAGAAGCAATTCAGAAAAGCTTCACTCAACTGATTCCTGGAATGAGGGGTTTATCTTATGAGGAAAGGTTGGACAGGCTGGGTCTGTATCCGTTGGAGTTGAGAAGAACGAGAGGTGATCTTATTCAAACACAAAATCCTGAGAGGGCTTGACAGAGTGGATGCTGAGACGACTGCTGGGAGAGACCTAAACTAGGGCACAGTTTAAAAATAGGCGGTCTCCCATTTAAGACGGAGATGAGGAGAATTTTTTTTCTCTTAGGGGGTCGTGGGTCTGTGGAACTCTCTTCCTCAAGAGAGTGGTAGAGGCAGGGTCATTGAATATTTTTAAGGCAGAGGTTGATAGATATATTCTTGACTAACCAGGGACTCAAAGGGTATCTTGGGTAGGCAGGATGGTGGCACTGAGGCCACAATCAGGTCAGCCATGGTCTTATTGAATGGTGGAACAGGCTCAAGGGGCTGAATGGCCTACTCCTGCTCCTAATTTGTATGTTCATACTACTCCCTTCCTCAGGTGACCGGCTCACAACCTTCTACTAATACTGGCATTGAATCAACCATTACGCTGTGTGCATGACAGGGGCTTTGGCTGATTCTTTCACTCCTTGCAAGGTGTCAATCCACCTTTACGCAGCAATTCTCTGTCTGCACTGCAAGTATCATTCATCTCTATGCTTCATTTAGGTGTCGCTGTCAAGCATCCCTCCCCACCCTGTTACCGTGGCATCCATTCTTCCAGTGCCCGTCTACTTTCCTCTGGATTTTTGGTCTCTTTTTTGGCCCACTTTAGTCGGTTTATGATCCTGTGCACGTGGGTGTCAACACCTGCAAAAAATTTGAACAGGACGGGGATTAATTGAGTTAGGTGGCTGCTGGGACAAATTAAATAATGATCAATGGTATTTATCAAACCAAATCAGTAGCGTTACAAAACTTGGATTGTGTTACATATCCTCTGCTGGTCATTACTGTAAGTGCAGTTGCTCCTTATAATCAGGAATATGCTCACACTGCACAAAATCTAATCATACAATAGTGTAACCTGCTATGTAACATACAAGTTAAGAGCAGGAGTAGGCCATTTGGCCCCTTGAGCCTGCTCCGCCATTCAATAAAATCATGACGGCAGAGTCCTTACAGGGGTATAAAAAGCGCAAAGGGGAACTTAAAAAAGGAAATTAGGAAAGCTAGGAGAGTGTATGAGAAAGCATTGGTGGGTCGAATAAAGGAAAACCCAAAGGGGTTTTTTAAATATATAAAGAGCAAGAGAATAATTAGGGAAAGAGTTGGGCCAATTAGGGATCTTAGAGATAATGTGTGTGTGGACCCGGAAGATGTAGGTGCAGTCCTCAATGAATACTTTGCATCGGTCTTCACAATGGAAAAGGACAACGCAGATATAGACATCAGGGTGGAGGACCGTGAAATATTAGAGGAAATTAACATAGAGAGGAGGTACTAGCGGGTTTAGCGGCCTTAAAAGTGGATAAATTCGTAGGCCTGGATGAGATGCATCCCAGACAGTTGAGGGAGTCAAGGGAAGAGGTATCAGGGGCGCTGGCAATAATTTTCAAAATCCTCCCTGGCCACAGGTGAGGTGCCAGAGTACTGGAGGACTGCTAATATTGTCCCATTATTAAAAAAGGGAGGAAGGGATAGACCAGAAAATTACAGACCAGTCAGTCTAATCTCAGTGGTGGGGAAAATACTAGAAAGAATTCTGAGGGACAGAATATATCTGCACTTGGAGAGACACGGATTAGTCAGAGGTAGTCAGCATGGATTTGTTAAGGGAAGGTTGTGTTTGACAAATTTGATTGAATTTTTTGAGGAGGTAACCAGCAGTGTTGATGAGGTTAATGCATTTGATGTGGTCTACATGTACTTTAGCAAGGCTTTTGATAAGGTCCCTCATGGCAGACTGGTCAAGAAAGTAAGAGCCCATGGGATCCAAGGCAAAGTGGCACATTGAATCCAAAATTAGCTGAGAGGCAGGAAGCAGAGGGCGATTTGTAGAGGGATGTTTCTGTGACTGGAAGTCTGTCTCCAGTGGGGTTGTGCAGGGCTCGGTGCTGGGGCCCTTGTTGTTTGTGGTGTACATAAATGATTTACACTTAAATGTAGGGGATATGATCAAGAAGTTCGCGGATGAACGAAAATTGGTAGGGTGGTAAATAGTGAGGAGGATAGCCTTAAACTACAGGAGGATATCAATGGACTGGTCAGGTGGGCAGAGCAGTGGCAAATGCAATTCAACCCAAAAAAGTGTGAGGTAATGCACTTGGGGAGGGCTAACAAGGCAGGGATTACACTATGAATGGTAGGACCCTGGAAAGTAGTGAAGATCAGAGGGACCTTGGTGTGCATATCCATACATCCCTGGAGGTAGCAGGGCAGGTACATAAGGTGGCTAAGAAGGCATGTGGGATACTTGCCTTTATTAGCCAAGGCATAGAATACAAAAGCAGGGAGGTTATACTGGAACTGTATAAAATACAGGTTAAGCCATAACTGGAGTACTGCATGCAGTTCTGGTCACCACATTATAGGAGGGATGTAATTGCACTAGAGAGAGTGCAGAGGAGATTTACCAGGATGCTGCCTGGGCTGGAGGGTCTGAGCTATGAGGAAAGATTGGATAGACTGAGGTTGTTTTCCTTGGAGCAACGAAGGTCAAGAGGGGACCTGATAGGGGTGTATAAGATTATGAGGGGCATTTTTTCCATTAGTGGAGGGGTCAATAACCAGGGAGCATAGATTTAAGGTAAGAGGTGGAAGGCTAAGAGGGGAGTTGAGGAGAAATGTTTTCACCCAGAGAGTTGTGGGAGTCTGGAACTCACTGCCTGAAAGGGTGGTTGAGTCAGAAACTCTCGTAACATTTAAGAACTATTTGGATATTCATTTGTGTTGCCATAGCCTCCAGAGTTATGGGCCAAATGCTGGAAAATGGGATTAGTGTAGTCAGATCTTTGTTGACTGGCGCAGAAATGATGGGTCAAATGGCCTCCTTCTGTGCTGTAGATGTCTATGAGACTGATCTGATTGTGGCCTTAACTCCACATTCCACCCACCCCGATAACCTTGGACTCCCTTGTTAGTCAAGAATCTATCTACCTCTGCCTTAAATATATTCATTGACCCTGCCTCCACCGCTCTCTGAGGAAGACAATTCCAAAGATTCACAGCCCTCTGAGAGAAAAGATTTCTTCTCATCGCCATCTCAAATGGGAAACCACTTATTTTTAAACAGTGTCCCCTAGTTCTAGTCTCTCCCACAAGGGAAACATCCTTTCAGTATCCACCCTGTCAAGTCCCCTCAGGATCTTAAACGTTTCATTAAGATCATCTCTCAAGCTTCTAAACTCCACGAAGTGTCGGAGCGGGATAGTGAAGGGGGAAATTTCAAACTAATACGCCTGTCGGGAAATTTCACCCAAAAAGTGCTTGGTTAGGTTACACTTCATGTAAAAATCATGACTTGAATATTTCGTGTGATGGGGTTTCCCTATCTGCCATCTGAAGAGTCGACGGGGATCCAACTACCCCACAGCCATTTCACGCTCGAATATACGTCAGTTGGCTGCAGATGGGACTTCTGTCCCTCACTCAGGAAGAAGTCCCACCTTACAGAGCTGCATCCAATCAGATGGGCCAGCAGCTCTCTAGTCCCTCCAACGACAAGAGCTGCAGTGGACAGAAGAGGAACTTCAGGAAGATGCCTGAGCTTAAGTCCCAGGACCGGACAGCAAGCTACATTTAAGGGGTCTGAGGGCGGGGAGGATAGGGAAGGCCTGGAGGTTGCAAATTGTGCGATCAGGCTGTCGGGGGGGGCAGGGAGGTCCAGCGGCCATCGGACTTTGAGGAGTGGGCACCCAAAGTCAGTAGGGGGCTTCTGATGGAGGTGCTCCCCGCTTCTGCCCCCACCCCCCCCATCCCAAGGCCTAAGCCCGTTCATTTTCGGGCTTCCCTCAGGCCGGGTAAATCCTCCTGCCAGCTTCAAAAATTGAGACTGGGCAGGAAATGGCCAATAATTGGCCACTTACGGACCTCAATTAGGGCAAGGGTGGGCAACCCATTCGAGGCCTTGTCCGCCCCAATTTAAAATCGCTGCGAGGTTGGGGGCGGGCGGGCACCCAGAGGGAATCCAGTTCCTTCTATTACACGCTCCTCCTCCGCCTTAGGGCGGTGAGGGGAGCATGAAATTCAGACCCATGTGTATTATCACAAGCGCAAGATCTGCCATGACCAGTGCAATGGCAGCAAAACGGAACGTGATTGCTGACTTGACGGTCTTGTGGTGCAGTGGGTAGCATCCCTACCTCTGGGCCAGGAGTTCCAGGTTCAGGTTCCATGCCAGGACTTGCGGGCCACAGAAGGAGTGCTCATGACACGGTTCAACTGACTGATAATCAGCTGGGAATCACTCTACCACCTCCCCACTATTCCCCGAAGGGGTAAAAAAGCATGTGTGAAGATAAACAAAAAAAAAATTGCGTGTTTGGTTTTTTTTTCCCCATGTACTTAAGAGTGGTCCAGGTAGTTTTATTGATAGAGCCCAAAAATGGGTTTATCACAAAAAAATAAGCATTTTTAAATCTTGGGTGTCCAGTCTTCCACCTGTGAGTAACCCAATTAAAAGTTACTGAAAATAAATTTTAAAAACTTATACTGAACTATTTGCTACTTTCACTGGTGTACACCGGTGTTTCTTAGTAAATTATTTTTTGATGTGAAAATTTGCCTACCGGCATGTCTGAGAAAATGAGTGCAATTTAAAGAGCCTTCTTGAACCAGCACAATTGGTGGAAACGTGCAATGTTCACCCAGGAACACGTTCACTCTTGACCGGGACCGGATCCGACAGGCTGAATCTTGCACCAGCAGAAACTCGAGCATGAGTGGCTTTGTATGCAATTCACACACACTTCATATCCCCTGACGTTTGGCTGCTGATTCTGCCTGGATTGTGCCAATATTGCTGGCGGAAATCCAACTTCCAGGCTGATTAAAATCTGCCCAGGAGCTAAACTGGAGATGGGGCAGGTTTGGAGTTTCATTTTGGATAATTGGGTCTGCATGGATGAGCCAGTTAAGGCTGTACGAGGGTAAAAATAGAATGCCATAAGAGCATAGAAGATGGGGCTGGAGTTGGCCTTTTGGCTCTTTGAGCCTCTCATTTGTATTTTAAAACAGCTAGCCTTTGCTGAATGCTCCTGTCTGTCCTGTTGCGTCAGTGTTTCTCGTCTTGGGAATCTGACTAACAGAGGTCGCACGCTGCAGAACCTGTCTTGCCACAATTGAATAAGCTTCTAATCTTAAGCGTTGATTTTAAAATTCTCATACTGGTTTTCAAATCCCTCCATGGCCTCGCTCCTCCCTACCTCTGTAACATCTTCCCGCCCTACAACCCTCCGAGATATCTGCACTTCTCTAATTCTGGCCTCTTGAGCATCACGATTTTAATAGTTCCACTATTGAGGGCCTTGCTTTCAGTTGCCTGGGTCCCAAACTCTGGAATTCCCTCCCTAAACCTCTCCACCTCTCTCTCTCTCCCACTTTAAGACGTTCCTTAAAAATCTACCCATTTGGACCAATCTTTTAGTCCTTCTGTGGCTCGGTGCTGAATTCTACTTTATAATGCTGCTTTGAAGCACTGTGGGACATTCTATTACATTAAACGCATTATATAAATGCAAGTTGTTGTTGCACTGTGGCATTGCAAAAGCTCTCACCCCACTCCCAAACTCAGGACACAACCAAGGAGAGAGAGAAAAAGAAAGCCTTAACTTTTGTAGCGTCCTCTTAAAAGGAAAAGCAAGTTTGCCAATCTCTTTCCAGCGGTGGATGTGACCTGGAATATTTCCACAGAGGACAATGAGTTTGTTGTGTTGGCTATTGCTCATTTTCTGCTGGCAAAACATTCAGTCCTTTCTCTTTAGAGCAGACACGCACTGCCCACTGTCTATCTGCTGCTTGGAGAATGTTCGGAATGGCCCAATCGAGAACAGGGTGAGCTCTGCTACCATTGTGATTGCAACAATGACTACCCTTCAGGAGTGCTTCATTGGCTATAAGGTGCTTTGGGACATCCAGAGGTCACGAAAGGCACTATATAAATGTGACTTCACTCCTTCTGCCTTTTTCACCAGCTACAGTTTACCACTGCACAGTGCTCAATGGGAGGAATTTTGTCCATGTGGCTGAGCCTTTGAGAATCCTGGCAATCGCTCTCATATAAAAGACATAGAGAGCTCTTGGAGCAAATTAGCATTGCTCGTCTTCTCCTGCTCCCATCACCAGTGTTTTGTGGGGTACAATGAGGAGGTATGCACACTCTGATTGTCTGACTCTCACCTGCCACCATCCCAGCCCATCAACCCCCACAACATCAGTCAAGATCTCCCTTGCAATCAAGCTAGTGGCCGATCACCCTTAAAGAACATCACTGTAGCTCCAATTTTCTATCGTTCCCACCTAAAGACTTGGATTCCTTACTAGGATACCCATAACCACTGGTTGCCCTGCCCAAATGCCTATTCTAGCAAGTTTACAGAGTAGGTTTTAGCAGGTTGTTTGACCATGAAGGACGTCACACCCACATTGCATCCTATTATGAGGATGATACCAGGACTGAGAAGTAATAACTACCAGGAAGGGCTAAACAAGCTGGGGCTCTTTTCTCAGGAAAACAGAAGTCCATGGGGTGATCTAATAGAGATCTTTAAAATTAGGAAGGGTTTGATAGGGTAGGAGTGAAGATGTTTCCACTTATGGGGGATTCCCCAACTAGGGACCATGATTATAAGATAATCACTAATAAATCCAATAGGGAATTCAGGAGAAACTTCATTACCTAGAGAGTGGCGAGAATGTGGAACTCGCTACCACAAGGAGTAGTTGAGGCAGATAACATAGATGCATTTAAGAGGATGCTAGATAAACACTAGGGATAAAGGAATAGAAGTTAACATTAGTAGGGTTCAATGAAAGGGGAGTGAGAAAGTTTGTATGGAGAATAAACATTGGCATGCATCTGCTGGGCCGAATGGCTTGTTACTGAACTGTAAGTTCTACGTAGTCCCGTTTCCCATGTGTCAAAACAAATGCTCTTCCAGAAGGGGTTGCTACTCTAGTCAGGGTTGATGTGTGCAAATTGGCTGCTGTGTTTCCTACATTACAATAGTGACTACACTTCAAAAGAACGGCTGAAATGGCTGCAATCAGGATGTCCTGTGGTTGTGAAAGGTGCTATATAAATTCAAGTCTTTCTTGTTTTCTTTGCCATAGAACAAAGTCATCTGGACTGTGCACATGTTTTCACTCCTCAAGGTCAGCTTTTCATACTGCAGTGTAGCAGTCTGGGAGGTCAATCTGACACAAAGCCAATCTATGTGGTCGGGCTGGGTCAACGGTTCATATTTTTGACATGAAATGCAAAGCAAACGGTGAAAGACTTGCAAAGAAAGGAATGAATTTATATGGCACTTTTCACAGCCTCAGGACATCCTGATATCTGCGACTGTGCAGGACTCCCTCAGTATTCCACTGGGAGCGTTGGCCTAGGTTATGTGCCCAAGTCTCTGGAGCAGGGCTTGAAATAATTACCTTCTGACTCTGCGGTGAAGAGTGCTACCCACTGAACCATGGCTGACACCTCATTGGGACTGGATTCTGTATGCTTGCCAATCCTCCAATTTGCCAAATGGCTATATTAATATTCAAGAGCCCGCAGATTTTTTAAATCATCTGACGTATTGAATTCCAAATATTTTTGAGGCGTCCATTCCCTGAACTGGCTCCGTGCCAGTCTTAAACTGTGGCTCAGAATTTCCGAGAAACGCTTCTCTTCCACCTGGTGCCCAGAAAGATATCAACCTGGATCCCTGCTGTGTAAACAATCTGATTCATTGTACATCATTTCAGAGACTATTTTACCAAGAAGAGAGCAGCTCAGTTTCAAGCAGCGCTGGGAGAATACACAAAACCCTTTGCTTCAAAATATGGCCCTTTCGAGCAATAAAGGAGCTTCCTAACCACTTCACCCATTAGTGCAGTGCTTCCCAAATGTTTTCCCCACTGTGTGACCCTATGTTAAAGCTTGGAAATTGGTGCGACCACAGTGAGAGCAGTGGGGGCATGGGAAAGTTGTTGGGCAGTGGGGGAACTGTTTATGAACAGGTAGGAATTGTTGGTGGGGGGGTGGGGGGGTGGGGGGGGGGGGGGGGGGGGGGGGGTGGTTGTTGTTGTTGTGGAGCTGGGGAAATGGTTTTGTCCACAATAGTTTTGAAGACTCTGATGCGGCCTTGCAGCCTCAGAGCTGAGAATCCTGGCGTGCACGTGTAATGGACCGTTGGTGCTGGTTCCAGGACTGTCCTGCCATTCGTCACAGTGTGCATTCAAAATGCCTCCTCCATTCTAAGCACGTCCAAGAAATTACAAAATCAGCCAATCAGAACACTGAACTGGATGGTCAATCAGGGCAGCAAAAAGCTGTCCTGTTGCCGAATTGTTTTGGGGGGGGGTGGCGAATTGAACAACCTGGCCAGTGCCTTTGCTTGACAGTCACCATTGCTGCCTCAAATGATTGGCCCATGACCTCAATGGGGGTCGTGACCCACAGTTTGGGAACCCCTGGGTTAACTGCATTTGATTGGATATCATAGGCGGTTTGTTTATTGACGTGTTCCCTCACAGGAACATAGAACATTCATTTTACTGGGTAACCAGCAGCCCACCAGGTCAACACCTGAACAGGGAGTTCAGTCAGCACTGCAGCACCATCCAGTGGCATGGATTGCACACACATCACTGTTCCCAGAAGAATGCTGTTCAAGAGGGAGCTCTCACTATATTTTCCTACAGTGTTACTGCCCCCAACCACCTGACTTCGGGGCCACTACTGTAATGTTCATAAAGTGACAGGCTAGCCCGAATCCTTGATTTCATGCTGCTACAGGTGTCTGAGGTACTTACTGATGCCAGACACGTTGTTCCAGGCTATCTTCATGACGAGATGGGCCATCTTCGGTCCCACTCCTGGAAGTTTCAGAAGTTCGCTGATGCTGTTGGGAATGTCACCACTGTACTGTTCCTTCAGGATTGCAGTGGTCTGTTTAATGTACTTCACTTTACTCTGCACAGGTAAATCACATCATGGACAGGATGCAAAGATAGGATACAATCCATCAAGTTGGTCTTTCAATTGGGGGTACGGTAGTTAGTGGTTATGCTACTTGACTGGTAGTCTATGAGCCTGGACTAAAGAGCCAGAAACAGGAGATCTAAATCCCAACACAGCAGCTATACTTCTCTGGTCTGGCCTAGTAATGGCTCAGATTCACGGTAATATGTTTTTAAAAAAAATATTCTTTCATGAGACGCAAGTGCATTTGTTGCCCATCCCCAATGGCCTTTGAGAAGGTATGGTGGGCTACTTTCTTGAACCACTGCAGTCCATGTAGGGTAGGTACATTCACAGTGCTGTTAGGGAGGCAGTTCCAGGATTTTGACCTAGTGACAGTGAAGGAACTTCGATACAGTTCCAAGTTAGGATGGTGAGTGGCTGGGTGGGTGGGGGGGGGGGACTTGCAGCTGGTGTTCACGTGCATCAGTTGCCCTTGTCCTTTCAGGTATTAGAGGTCACAGGTTTGGAAGGTGAAGTCAAAGGAATCTTGGCGAGTTGCCGCAGTGCATCTTGTAGATGGTAACACACTGCTGCCACTGCATTGGTGGTGGAGGGAATGAATGTTTAAGGTGGTAAATGGGGCGCTGATCAAACAGGTTGCTTTGCCCTATACTGTGTTGAGCTTCTTGAGTATTGCTGGGGCTGCACTCATCCAGGCGAGTGGAGAGTATTCCATCACACTCCTGACTTGTGCCTTGTAGATGGACAGGCTTTAGGGAGTCAGGTGGTGAGTTACTCGCTGCAGAATTCCCAGCCTCTGACCTGCTTTTGTTGCCACATGTCTGGTCCAGTTAAGTTTCTGGTCAATGGTAACCCCCATGATATTTATGGTAGGGGATTCAGCAATGGTAATGCCATTGAATGTCAAGGGGAAATGGTTAGATTCTCTCCACTTCCGCACTTCTGACCTTATAATGGGAGGAAGGTCATTGATGAAGCAGCTGAAAATGGCTGGGCCAAGGACACTACCCTGAGGAATTCCCGCAGTGATGTCCTGAAACCGAGATGATTGACCTTTAACAACCACAACCATCTTTCTTTGTGCTAGGTCTGACTCCAACCAATGGAGAGTTTTCCCCATTTCCCATTGATTCCAGTTTTGCTCAGGCTCCTTGATGTCACACTCGGTCAAATGCTGCCTTGATGTCAAGGGCAGTGACTCTCACCTCTTAAGTTCAGATGTTTTGTCCATGGTAGGACCAAGTCTGTAATGTTTTCTCAAGAGCAATAAAGGCTACCCTTGTCAATGTCTACATCCAGCAAATGAATAAAAAGAAATTCACCACATGAAAAGTAAGATGCAGCATGTTAGAAAGGAAGTGGGGGTGGGGGAGGGGGTAGGAATGCCAAATGACTGGGTTGCTCATTGATCCTGCTGTGTTCCCAAAATTGCCAATACTCACCCAATTGTTGGCATTTTTCCTGACCATATTGTGATAATTGGCTTGTTGGGGCCTGTCAAAGGACTGTTAAGTGTCAACTTGGCTTCTAACCTCATTAGTCTTGGTCCAAACATGGACAAAAGAGCTGAACTCAAGACCTGTGTTGAGAGTGACTTCTCCTTGACATCAAGCCAACATTTGACTGAATGCAGCCTCAAGGAGCCCTAGCAAAACTGGAATTGAGGAAAACTCTCCGCTGGTTGTAGTCATACCAAGCACAAAAGAAGATGGTGTAATTTGGCAGGTATTTATAACAGGCACTTGTTGAATGTCCCACATAAGGACAGCAGCTTTTGGTCACCTGTCCTAATATTACTTGGTCTGGCTTGGCATCAAATTTTGTTTTATAATTATTCCTGTGAAGTGCCTTAGGGCATTTTATCATGTTAGAGGTCCTTTAAAAATGAACGTTGTTATTGAGTAGTTCAGTCCACGGAGCCCATTTCGCCATACAGTTAGATAGTTGCTAATCTATATCTCAACTCAATTTACCCAAAAGTCACACTTACTTCCTCTCAACATCTTCCCACTCCCACAAGTCTATTTGTTGATAGCAAGATGTGCTGCTATAAAAGTTTGTAACTCGGATTCGTTTTGAACAACGCTATGGGAGGCCTAAAATAAAATTGACTTCTGTGTTGGCGGTTAAAAATGCCTGCTAAGGTCAAATAAAGCCAGCTGGTCCAGTGCGAAAACTAGCGCTGGGCAGAGGGGAGCGATCAACAGGAAGAATACACGAACGCTCCAGAATGTACACACGCTTTACATACACAGACAATGTTGGTATTATAGTGGTACCAGGAATCTAAATATTAAAATGTAAATCAATTCAAAATTTTCCTGAGGATATCTCATGCAAACTATGCCCTTTACTAAATACCAATATGAAACCACAAAGAAAAATAGAACTCAAACATAAAAGCAAAAAACTGCGGATGCTGGAAATCCAAAACAAAAACAAAAATACCTGGAAAAACTCAGCAGGTCTGGCAGCATCTGCGGAGAGGAGCACAGTTAACGTTTCGAGTCCGAATGACCCTTCAACAGAACTAAGTAAAAATAGAAGAGAGGTGAAATATAAGCTGGTTTAAGGGGGGGTGGGACAAGTAGAGCTGGATAGAGGGCCAGTGATAGGTGGAGATAACCAAAAGATGTCACAGACAAAAGGACAAAGAGGTGTTGAAGGTGGTGATATTATCTAAGGAATTCAATCTAAGAACTCAAACATGGATGCTTTGAAATAATCAAAGTTTGAATTCAAACAAGTTTCATTTATATCACCCCTTTGATGCAGTAAAACATACCAAGCTGTTTCATGTGAACGATTATCGAACAAAATTCAATACCGGGCCACATTAGGGGAGATGACCAAAAGCTTGGTTAAAGAAGTAGGTTTTGTGGATCAACTTAAAGGAGTAGAGAGAGAGAGAGAGAGAGAAATAGTGAGGCGGAGAGGTTTCAGGAGGGAACTCCAGACCTTAGGGCTCAGGTAGCTGAAGGCTGAGCCGTCAGTGGTGGAGCAATGGATATTGGGGTACTTCACTTGGGAAAATATTCAATTGTAAAATAGTAATTAAGCTCTAAGTATTGGTGGACTAACCCTCCAGAATCCGACTGGATAGATGAGCTCTCCGAGTGTCTTATCCTCCATCTTGAGAATGCTCTCCACAGTCAAGCCATGGTCCCTCAGCTTTTTCATTGCTGCAAATGTCACATGATCCCTGGTCTGGCTGGAGAGCATGAGCGACAAAAGCACCTGATACCTCATGACCTACAGAATTCCAGAAAGACAGATCAAAATAGTCAGTGGCAACATTCAGGTGAAGAAGGCATTTTCCTATTTCTACTTTCAACTTTTATCTTACGCTTGTGCCTTTGCTAAATATCTAAAATGAAGGAGGCTTAGCGGGACATTTTCTTCCTGCCTTTTTCTTCCCTGGTTTTCTGCAGGTGATGACTCAGAGTGGGCTTAGGTTCCACAGTTGCTGCCCAACATCAGTCATCCTTCTCCCAATCCATATGGCGATTGTGCAGAGCGCTGGACCATGGAGACATTATGTGCTGGCTGTGGTTCAGGGTTGCAGCTTTGCCTCTGAGTCAGAAGGTTGTGGGTTCAAGCCCCACTCCAGGTGCAGTACTGAGGGAGTGCTGCACTGTCGGAGATGCCACCTTTCAGAGGAAATATTAAACTGAAGGCTCGGTTTGATCCCTCAAGTGGATACATGAGATCCCAGAACAGCTGGGATGGTTTCCTGGTCAAGCTAGATCCTTCATCCAACAGATGAACATTTATTTCGTTGCTGTTTGTGAAAGCTTGCTCTGTACAAACTGGTTACCATTACAACAGAGGCTGCATTTTAACAGTATTAGTTAACTATGAATATCCAGGCGCTACATAAATGCAAATTTGTTTTAGCCACATGGCTAGGATTTATACCTCCGGGGCTGCAGTTTTGTCGAAACATTGTTCAGCGCCCATGTGATCCACAGGCGCATCCCTGACCTTCCTCATCTCCCTGATATTATTCCACTGCTCTCGCCAGTCCTTGGGTTCCCATTTAGAGTTTGTCTCATCAGCGGATAAAACAGCCGCCTGCGCCTGGCCAGTGGCTTTGGTGGACTTGCTGCTAGCCTGCAAGCGCCCCCTCTTCTGCCTCGGTGCATTTGTGGGGGCACAGTCTTCAGCCTGGACGGAGTCGCCGCCAGGTTGTCCCGCTGCATCACTGCAGACAGGTCTCCCACTGCCTTCCCCGGGCTGTTGCCACCTGCCGCCGGGGTTCTTTACTAAGTTGGAGCCGCGGTCCCGGTCCCGTCCCCTGCCCCCGGCGGCCGCGCACACCCGTCGGCTCATGTTCCGAGTCAGTACCCCTGGTGTGAAATAAGGCGATATGGAAGTCATGTTGCCCAGGTTGCTTTTGTTTTATCGAAAGCGGAGAGGTGGGGGTCGCGGCCCCTTTAAATCCCGCGCAGATAAAATGTATCAATTGGGTAAATCACGATATTCGAATCACGCGCGCGGGCTGCTCCTTGACGTCAGCGCATTCTGACCAGCTTCAACCCCATGTCCCAGTTTGGGCTGGGAATGAGCCTCGAAGGGCCGAATGACCCTCTCCCCAAGTCCACGATGTTTCCTGCTTTTCGCAGGAAGGTACATGGGATCTGATGGCCCTCGATACTCTGGGCCCAACAATCTCTTTACTCTTCGCTCCCTCTGCCGTGCTATCCCTGTACATGCAGCTATATCGTTTCATTTATTGTCCCTACCAGTGAGAGCAGTCACTGGAATGTCACTCATTGGCCTTTCATGGTATAACAGACTCCCAGGGCAGGTCTGGACCAATGTCAACAATTTGAATTTATTATAAGGGGAAAAAAAAAACGTCCTTTGTCATTTGTTCATGGGATGTGGGTGTCAATGGCTAGGTAAGCATTTATTGCCCATCCCTAATTGCCCTCGAGAAGGTGCTGGTCAGCCGCTGTCTTGAACTGCTGCAGTCCATGTGGTGTAGGTACACCCACAGTGCTGTTAGGGAGGGAGTTCCAGGATTTTGAACCAGCCGCGATGCACTTATATAGCACTGTCTCCTGCCAACGCAATGTGGCCATGCAAGATGGCTGCCAATAGCCGACCATGCATACGCAGAAATCCAATGATGTTATTGATGCCTGTCGGGCCAGTGGGACGATGTAACAGGGATCCAGAACCGTCATCAATTTCAGAGAATTTAATCCCCTGCACAGATACAAAACCCTCTCCTCTTGCCTGGATCAACTCCCTCCAGAGGCCTGAGATATGTGTCGGGCGGGGAAAGCCCCAGGAAAGGCTGCAGCCAAGGAGCAGTGAGGCTGATGTTGCGGCTGGAGGGAAGAGCGAGGTCCGGAAGTTGAAACAATGGACTGTGTTAGGGCCGCATGCAATTACATTGTTATAGATGAACACTCTTATAACAGTTCATGTTATATTAAATTTATTATTTTCCTTTCCTAATTTTATACAAGAAGAACTTTCACAGTGGCAGGCAATATTAAAACACACAGACTGTTTCTGGACCACAACCCTGGCCTATGCTCCTAAACCCTGCCCAGAGTAAAACACTAGAACTGCGCACGCACAGCATTAGCAACAAACGCAGCCTGTTTATATAGCGCTTTTCACACCCTCCGCATGTCCCAAAATGCTTTACAGGCAATTAAGTACTTTTCTGAAATGTAATGTAGGAAATGTGGTAGCCAATTTATGCACAGCAAGCCCCCACAGATAAATTACCAGCTTCTCAGTTTTAAGTGTTGGTTGAGGGATAATTATTGGACTGGACACTGGGGAGAGTTCCCTGTTTTTCTTTGCATGTTGCATGGGATCTTTTACATCCACTTGAAAGGGCAGACAGGGCCTCAGTTTAATGTCTTGTCTAAAAGATGGCACCTTCGACAGTGTGGCACTCCCTCACTACTATATTGGAGTGTCAGTCTGGAGTGGGACTTAAACCTATAACCTCCTAATGTAGAGCATAGTGAATACAGCTGACACTTTTAAAGTTGCAAAACGTGCAATGGTCTGATGCTCTACAGCTAGAGATTGGTCTTGAGCCGGAGTACAAAGGAGTTAGGGAAGGGGATTAAGGCATGGTCAAATGAATAAGTATTAAGTCAATAGGAATCAGGAGGAAACTCTTCCACTGGTTGGAGCCATACCTAGCACAAAGGAAGATGGTTGTGGTTGTTGGAGGTCAGTCATCTCAGCTCCAGGACATCACTGCAGGAGTTCCTCAGGGTAGTGTCCTCGGTCCAACCATCTTCAGCTGCTTCGTCAATGACCTTCCTTCCATCATGAGGTCAGAAGTGGGGATGTTCGCTGATGATTGCACAATGTTCAGCACCATTCATGACTCCATAGATATTGAAGCAGTCCATGTCCAAATGCAGCAAGATCTGGACAATATCCAGGCTTGGGCTGACAAGTGGCAAGTAACATTCCTGCCACACAAGTGGCAGGCAATGACCATCTCCAACAAGAAAGAATCTAACCATCACCCCTTGACATTCAATGGCATTACTATCACTGAATCCCCCACTATCAACATCCTGGGGGGGGTTACCATTGACCAGAAACTGAACTGGACTAACCATATAAATACTGTGGCTACAAGAGCAGGTCAGAGGCTAGGAATCCTGCAACGAGTAACTCACCTCTTGATTACCCAAAGCCTGTCCATTGTACAAGGCACAATTCAAAAGTGTGATGGAATACTTCCCACTTGGCTGGATGAGTGCAGCTCCCACAACACTCAAGAAGCTTGACACCATCCAGGACAAAGCAGCCCGCTTGATTGGCACCACATCCACAAACATTCACTCCCTCCACAACCGACGCACAGTAGCAGCAGTGTGTACCATCTACAAGATGCACTGCAGGAATTCACCAAGGTTCCTTCGACAGCACCTTTGAAACCCACGACCACTCCTATCTAGAAGGACAAGGGCAGCAAGTAGATGGGAACACCACCACCTGGAAGTTCCCCTCCAAGTCACTCACCATCCTGACTTGGAAATTTATCACCGTCCCTTCACTGGTTGCTGAGTCAAAATCCTGGAACCCCCTTCCTAACAGCACTGTGGGTGTACCTACATCACATGGACTGCAGCGGTTCAAGAAGGCAGCTCACCACCACCTTCTCAAGGGCAACTAGGGTTGGACAATAAATGCTGGCCTAGCCAGCGAAGCCTACATCCCGTGAATGAATTTTAAAAATAATATTTTTTTAGGTGAAAAGAGATGTAGCAAGGTGGGAGGGTGTTAGGGAGAGAGTTCATGAGTAAATTCAACAAACTGATAAAAGTTCTGTAATCTGTCGTAGAACAGAGGGAGATGGGAAGAATGATAAGAAATGTTAGTAAGAAATGAAATTAAATCGATAGCAAGAAACGAGGTAGGGTCAGATGATGTAGAATCTGTGTGGGTAGAGCTGAGGAACCGCAAAGGTAAAAAAACCATAATGGGAGTTATGTACAGGCCTCCGAACAGTAGTCAGGATGTGGGGCACAAGATACACCAGGAGATAGAAAAGGCGTGTAAGAAAGGCAAGGTTACAGTGATCATGGGGGATTTCAATATGCAGGTTGACTGGGAAAGTCAGGTTGGTAGTGGATCCCAAGAAAAGGAATTTGTGGAATGTCTACGAGATGGCTTTTTGGAGCAGCTTGTGGTGGAGCCCACTAGGGAACAGGCAATTCTAGATTTAGTGATGTGTAATGAGGCAGATTTGATAAGGAGCTTAAGGTGAAGGAACCCTTAGGAGGAAGTGACCATAATATGATAGAATTCACCCTGCAATTTGAGAGAAAAAAGCTGGAATCAGATGTAACGGTATTACAGTTGAATAAAGGCCACTACAGAGGCATGAGGAAGGAGCTGGCCAGAATTGATTGGGAGATGAGCATAGCAGGAAAGACAGTGGAACAGCAATGGCAGGAGTTTCTGGGAGTAATTTGGGAGACACAGCAAAAATTCATCCCTAGGAAGAAGAAGCATACTAAAGGGAGGACGAGGCAACCATGGCTGACAAGGGAAGTCAGGGACAGCATAAAAGCTAAAGAGAAAGCATACAATGCGGTGGGAAGCCAGGGGATTGGGAAGCCTACAAAGACAAACAAAGGATAACTAAAAAAATAAGGAGGGAGAAGATTAAATATGAGGATAAACTAGCCAGTAATATAAAAGAAGCTTGCAAGAGTTTTTTTTTGATATATAAAGGGTAAGAGGGAGGCAAAAGTGGACATTGGGCCACTGGAAAATGATGCTGGAGGAGTAGTAGTGGGGAACAAAGAAATGGCGGAGGAACTAAATAGTTTCTTTGTGTCAGTCTTCACGGCGGAAGACACGAGTAACATCCCCAAAGTTCAAGAGAGTTGGGGGGCAGAGGTGAGTATGGTGGCCATTACCAAGGAGAAGGTGCTAGGAAAACTGAAAGGTCTGAAGGTGGATAAATCACCTGGACCAGATGGATTACACCCCAGAGTTCTGAAGGAGATAGTTGAAGAGATAGTGGAGGCATTAATGGTGATCTTTCAGGAATCACTAGAGTCATGGAGGGTCCCAGAGGACTGGAAAATCGCTAATGTAACCTCTATGTTTAAGAAGGGAGTGAGGCAAAAGATGGGAAATTACAAGCCGATTAGCCTGACCTCGGTTGTTGGTAAGATTTTAGAGTCCATTATTAAGGATGAGATTTCAGAATACTTGGAAGTGCATGGTAAAATCGGGCAAAGTCAGCATGGTTTCATTAAGGGGAGGTCATGCCTGACAAATTTGTTAGAATTCTTTGAGGAGGTAACGAGCAGGCTAGACAAAGGAGAGCCAATGGATGTTATCTACTTGGACTTCCAGAAGGCCTTTGACAAGGTGCCGCACAGGAGGCTGCTCAGTAAGATAAGAGCCCATGGTGTTAGAGGCAAGGTACTAGCATGGATAGAAGATTGGCTGTCTGGCAGGAGGCAGAGAGTGGGGATAAGGGGGTCCTTCTCAGGATGGCGGCCGGTGACTAGTGGAGTTCCGCAGGGGTCAGTGTTGGGACCACAACTTTTCACTTTATACATTAATGATCTAGATGAAGGAACTGAGGGCATCCTGGCTAAGTTTGCAGATGATACAAAGATAGGTGGAGGGACAGGTTGTATTGAGGAGTCGGGAAGGCTGCAGAAGGATTTAGACAGGTTAGGAGAATGGGCAAAGAAGTGGCAGATGGAATACAACGTGGGGAAGTGTGAGGTCATGCACTTTGGTAGGAAGAATAGAGGCATAGACTATTTTCTAAGTGGGGAGAGAATTCAGAAATCTGGAGTGCAAAGGGACTTGGGAGTCCTAGTCCAGGATTCTCTTAAGGTTAACTTGCAGGTTGAGTCGGTAGTTAGGAAGGCAAATGCAATGTTGGCATTTATTTCAAGAGGACTAGAATATAAAAGCAGGGATGTGCTGCTGAGGCTTTATAAGGCTCTGATCAGACCACATTTAGAATATTGTAAGCAATTTTGGGCCCCGTATCTCAGGAAGGATGTTCTGGCTCTGGAGAGGGTCCAGAGAAGGTTCACGAGAATGATCCCAGGAATGAAAGGCTTAACACATTAACGTTTGAGGACTCTGGGTCTATACTCAATGGAGTTTAGAAGGATGAGGGGGGATCTGATTGAAACTTACAGAATACTGAAAGGCCTGGATAGAGTGGACGTGGGGAAAATGTTTCCATTAGTAGGAGAGACTAGGACCCGAGGGCACAGCCTCAGAGTAAAGGGAAGACCTTTTAGAACAGAGATGAGGAGAAACTTCTTTAGCCAGAGAGTGGTGAATCTATGGAATTCATTGCTACAGAAGGCTGTGGAGACCAGGTCATTGAGTGTATTTAAGACTGAGATAGATAAGTTCTTGATTGGTAAGGGGATCAAAGGTTACGGGGAGAAGTCGGGAGAATGGGGTTGAGAAACTTATCAGCCATGATTGAATGGCGGAGCAGACTTGATGGGCCGAATGGCCTAATTTCTGCTCCTATGTCTTATTGTCTTATTGTTGGGGGGGTGGGGGGGGGGCGGTGGTGATGAAGAGCAGGCCAGTGTTGATAGAGCAGAGGGTGCAAATGAGCAGATAAGATTGGAAGAGATTGCAGAGGTAGGGTAGAATAAGGCCATATGGTTCTAGATAAGCATCAGGTATTTGACATTCAGATGGAGAATCAATGGAGGTCAGCGAGTGGTAAGTGAAGTGGATCTCAGAGTGGAACAGGGTGTGGATGAACTAGAATTCTTACTGAATAATTATCTTATTGAATGGAATAATAGTTTTGAAGGGCTAAAAGGCCAATTTATGCTTATATTTCTTACGTTCTTATGGAACTAAAGAGAATAGGATGGTGTTCAGGAAAATACTTAGGAGGGCGTTGGAGAAGTCAAGTTTAGAGATGATGAAAGCATGGATGAAAGATGGCATCAAACTCTAAAAACTATGATGAGGGTGTATAGTCAGGATTATCCATAGGATTGGGCTGGGGAATTCCATCCTTGTTATTTGCTATTAAGGGTGCTCCCGATGCCTCAACTGATTTTAGTCCTTTTGAACTAGTTTATGATCATGAGGTAAGGGGACCATTGAAATTGATTCATGAGAAATTGGTGGGTCAAAATTCAGGAACTACTCTCCTGGATTATGTATCAACCTTCAGAGAGAGATATGACAGAGCATGTGAGTTGGCTAAGGAACATTTAAAGATGATGAAAATGATAGCAGACAGGAAAGCTACAGCTTGTAGTTTTGTTGCTGGGGAGACAGTGCTAGTTCTGTTACCAGTACTGGGTGACTCGTTAAATGCAAGGTTTAGTGCACCTTACAGGATTAAAAAGAAACTGAGTGAAGTAAATTATTTAATAAATATTTCAGATAGAAGAAAGAAGTAGAGGGTGTGTCATGTAAATATGCTCAAAAAGTACTTTGACAGGCAGGAGGACCAAAAGGAGGTATTAGTGGTGGTAGATAATGAGAAGGAAGTAGAAATGCAGGATTTTGAAATTGATTTTCCTCTAATCAAATTGGATAGTGAGGGGGCACTTGAAAATTTAAATATTAATATTGACTTACCTTCCAGACAAGTGTCAAAGTGATTTGGAGAAGCTATTGTAGTCACACAAAGCTATTTGTGGGAATAAGCTGGGGAGAACAAATTTAGCTATACATGATGTATGTGTAGAAGTTTCATCTTCAATAAGACGATAACCTTATAGATTAAATCTGGCAAAGCTATTGCAAGTATAGAAAGAAACTGAATTAATGCTTCAAAATGATATTATTGAGTCTAGTTGCAGTAACTGGAGCTCGCCTATTTTGCTGGTACCGAAACTGGATGGAACACAAAGACTATGTGTGGACTATCGAAAGATGAATGCAGTGACAAAAGCGGATTCATATCGTATACCACGGTTGGAAGGTTGCATTGAGAAAGTGGGGCAACCAAAATTTATCACAAGTTTGACTTGCTAAGCGGATATTGGCAAGTGCCGTTATCAGAGAGAGCAAAGGAGATATTGGCTTTTGTGACACCAGATGGGCTATATCAGTTTAAAGTCATGCAATTTGTTATGAAAAATGCACCTGCAACATTTCAAAGACTGACAAACAAAGTAATTGCGGGTCTGAGCAATTGTGCTGTTTATATTGAAGACTTGATAGTTTTCAGTCAAACGTGGTAAGAGCATTTACCGCATCTAAAAGAATTGTTTTGTCAATTACAAGAAGCTATTTTGGTGATGAACTTGGCTAAAAGTGAGTTTGCAAAAGCACAAGTTACGTATTTAGGCCATACCATTGGGCATGGTTAGGTGGCTCCGAGACATGTGAAAGTCAAGGCTATCATGGATTTCCCCGTGCCTACAACAAAATGAGAAGATTTGAGATTTCCGGGCATAAGTGGATTTTACTGGAAATTTGTACCAAATTTTAGCAGTGTGGTTGCTCCATTGACTGAACAATTAAAAAAGAACAAGAATTTAAATGGACACAGGAGTGTCAGAAGACATTTGATAGTTTGAAAACTGTATTGACTACAACACCAGTTTTGGCAGTACCCAATTATGCCAAGCAATTTAAATTGGCTGTTGACCCAAGCGATATAGGTATTGGGGCTGTACTGTTACAAGAAGATGAAAATGGAATTGAAAAACTGATATGGTATTTTTCATGGACGTTGAATGTACAATAAAGAAGATATTCAATGATCAAAAAGGAAACTTTGGGTTTGGTGTTAGCATTGCAGCATTTGAGATTTACATGGCAAACAATTCGTCAGAAAGAATTGATTATACAGACCACAATTCTTTTATGTTTTTGGACAAATTTTGAGACAAAAGTGCAAGGCTATTCAGATGGAGATTATTACTACAACCATTTAATCTGCAGGTTATACATGTGCCTGGATGAGAAAATCCAATTGTAGATGCATTGTCAAGAGTTTGAAGTTTTAAGGGAAAATTGGACATTTAAACCTGGACACTGGACTGGAATGATTTCTGTTGATATCGAGGATTTGAATATATATTATGTTAATGCATAAACCCGGTAATGTAATAGTGCAATAAGTATAGGAGGTAATGTAAGATTGGTTAAGAAAATGAAGTCATCTTTTTAAATTATGACGATTCACGGGGTGTCAGGAAAATATAATAATTTTCATAAGGTTATTGGAATTTATTGTGTGTGTTTGTGTGTGTGTGGGCCTTAATTGCTGGTCTGAAAGCTTTGATGTATCAGAAGAGCAGCTAGGTTTGAAATGTTAAATAGGTAAACATGGCTGAAGTTTTAGAATGTGAGGTGTAAAGGGAAAATTTGCATTTTTAGATAAACCAGAGTAATTTGAATTTCAAAAGAGGTGGTGAAATGTTACACTAAGCCAGAAGAAGCCAAACAGTGTGTTTATTTTTTTCCCAAAGCTTGTTGATAAAATTGGTACTTTGAAAGATTTTTATTATTAGAAAAGTAGAGTTGAAAAGGCATATTGGGACAATGGGATTTACATTAATACACATGTATAAAGGAGATGAGGTTATTTGTAAGGAAAGAAGGAATTCTAAGATCTAACAAATGTGAAAAGCCTCCAGCCTCTAAGCCTCAAGTTGCTGTCTACACAAACTGAAGTGAAGGAAACTCACTTTGAGTTTGACTGTTCAGGGTATCGTGTTACTTTGCCTGGGCCTTTTAAAATCTATGTGTTTTAATGTTGCTTTAATGGAGGTGTAACTGAGAGTTAGATTAACTAGGGAGCTAGGAGTTATGATAGTAGTAATTTGTAAACCTATGTATGTGCTTAAAATCATTCCTTTAATTAATAAATGTTTAATTTACTTTTGTAAGAAACCTATAAGACTCGGTGGTCTTATTCCTACTGAATTAAAGGCACGCATCTCAAAATAAATAGAAATTGCAAAACAGTTGTGGCAGTTGTTTCATG
Source organism: Cetorhinus maximus (assembly GCF_964194155.1). Taxonomy (NCBI): domain Eukaryota; kingdom Metazoa; phylum Chordata; class Chondrichthyes; order Lamniformes; family Cetorhinidae; genus Cetorhinus; species Cetorhinus maximus. The sequence goes on from NC_135893.1 coordinate 89,109,981, forward strand.
TTTCCCTCTGGGATTTTAACATCTCAGCATTTACCATCTGCTGTACCATAACACTAGGGAAATGCTATTGAGCAAACTGATGGTGCTATGGCTGGCAAGTCTCCGGGTCCTGATGGATGACATCCTAGCGTCTTAAAAGAGGTGGCTAATGAGGTAGTGGATGCGCTGGTGTTAATTTTCCAAAATCCCCTAGATTCAGGAAAGGTTTCATCAGACAGGAAAGTAGCAAATATAACCCCTCTATTCAAGAAGGGAGGGAGGCAGAAAACAGGAAACTGTAGGCTAGTTAGCCTGACGTCTATTGTGGGGAATTTGTTAGAATCGATCATTAAGGAGGTTATAGCTGGTCACTGAGAAAAGCTCAGGGTAATCAGGAAGTGTCAGCATGGTTTTGTAAAAGGAAAATCATGTTTAGCCAATTTATTTGGAATTTTTTGAAGGAGTAACACGTACTGTGGATAAAGGGGACCCTGTTGACATAAGGTACTTGGACTTCCAGAAGGCATTTGATAAGGTGCCAGATCAAAGGTTATTGCGGAAAATAGAAGCTCATGCTGTAGGGGGTAACATAGCATAGATAGAAGATTGGCTGACTGGCAGAAAACAGAGAGTATGCATAAATGGGTCTTTTTCGGATTGGCAGAATGTGATCAGTGGAACCCTGCAGCGGTCTGTGCTGGGGCCTCAACTTTTTACAATTTACATCAATAACTTAGATGAGGGGAGCCATGGATGGCATAGTAGCTAAATTTGTAGACAACACGAAGATCGGTAGGGAAGTATTTTGTGAAGAGGACATGAGAAGGTTGTAGACAGATATAGATAAGTTGAGTGAATGGGCAAAGATCTGGCAAATGGAGTATAATTTGGGAAAATGTGAAGTTGTTCATTTTGGCAAGAAGAATAAAAAAACAGAGTATTACTTAAATTGAGAATGGCTGCATAATTCTGAGGTGCAGCGGGATGTACTAGAACACCTATATGAATCACAAAAACTTAGTGTGCAGGTACAGCAAGTAATTAAGAAGGCTTATGGAATGCTCTCCTTTATTACGGGAGGAATTGAACATAAAAGTAAGGATGTCATGCTTCAGTTATACATGGTATTGGTGAGACCACATCTCAAATACTGTGTGCAGTTTTGGTCTTCTTATTTAAGAAAGGATTTAAATGTGTTTCAGAGGAGGTTTATTGGATTGATACCTGGAATGAGCGGGTTGTCTTATGAGGAAAGGTTAGACAGCCTGGGCTTGTTTCCACTGGAGTTTAGAAGAGTGAGTGGTGATTTGATTGTAGTATACCAGATTCTGAATGGCCTTGACAAGGTGGATGCGGAAAGGATGCTTCCTCTTGTGGGTGCGTTCAGAACTAGGGGGGCATTGTTTTAAAATTAGAAGTCGCCCTTTCAGGACAGAGATGAGGAGAAACTTTTTGTCTCAGAGGTTTGTGTAACTTTGGAATTCTCTGCCTCAGAAGGCAGTGGAGGCGGGGTGAATGAATATTTTTAAGGCAGAGGTAGATAGATTCTTGTTAAGCAAGGGAATCAAAGGTTATCAGGGGTAGATGGGAATGTGGAATTCGAAACACAAGCAAATCAGCCATGATCTTATTGAATAGTGGAGCAGGCTCAAGGGGCCGAATGGCCTACTCCTGTTCTTATTTCTTATGTTTTCTATGTTTCTAAACTCTGGAAGGTTGACCAATTGGAACAGTTTGTGTTTGAGGATACAGGCCACGGGCTGTTGTTTGAAAATGCTTTCTATAACTTTATTTCAATAAAGCATGAACCTAAATATTTCTTACTAACCAATACTTCAATTCCTCCTGTAATAAGTGTGAGGTCATATATTTAGGGAAGTCACACAGTTACAGGGATTACACAATAAATGAGAATATACTAAGAGGCGTAGATGAAGTGAGAGATCTTGACGTACAAGTACACAGGTCCCTGAAGGCAACAGTTCAAGTAGACAAGGCTGTAAAGAAGGCATATAGAATGCTCTCCTTCATTGGCAGAGGTATAGAAAATAAAAGTAAGGATGTAATGTTGGAATTGTATAAAACACTGGTGAGGCCACAACTGGAATATTGTGTGCAGTTCCGGTCACCACATTACAGGAAGGACATAATAGCTCTGGAGAGAGTGCAGAGAAGGTTTACAAGAATGTTGCCAGGGTTAGAAAAGTGTAGCTACGAGGAGAGATTGGATAGGTTGGGGTTATTTTCCTTAGAACAAAGAAGGCTGAGAGGTGACTTGATTGATGTGTACAAAATTATGAGGGGAATAGATAGAGTGGACAGGATAAAATTGTTTCCCTTGGTGGAGAATTCTAGAACCAGGGGACATAGATTCAAGATAAGTGGCAGAAGGTGTAGGGAGGACATGAGGAAGAATTTTTTTACGCAGAGGGTAGTGGGTGTCTGGAATTCGCTGCCCAAGTTGGTGGTAGAGGCAGAAACTTTAAACTCTTTTAAAAAGTACCTGGATCTGCACATAAAGTGCTGTAAGCTGCAGGGCTATGGGCTGGGTGCAGGAAGGTGGGATTAGAAAGAGCACATGGGTGTCCTCGGGCTGGCATGGACAAGATGGGCCGAATGGCCTCCTTCTGTCCTGTAACTTTTCTATGTCTATGAGATCCTTGCTGACTTTTGAGCATTGTCTGCATGCATGTTGCTACATCTGAATTCTGAAAAAAATGACAAGTTTTTATTAATCAACAAATAACTTCTACTCTTACAAAGATTAATGCTTCATTCAATTTTGTATGTTACAATCTGTTCAATCGAAAGTATGGAAGGCACTTCATATAAATCAGTTTTCCACTCAGCTATACTGTGTCCATTTTACTGAAACTTAGAAGTTTCCATTTTATTGCATGAACTTGCTCATGTATTTGCACTTTTGTTCAGGTTCAGAAAGAGTACAATATTTTGCATAATATTTGTTATTTAAGAAGGCTCAGCATCACCTTTTCAAGGGCAGTCAGGGATGGGCAATTAATGCTGGCCTTGTGAATCATGCCAACAGCCCAAGAATGGATGGACAATAAAATCCGCAACAAAACTACAACTGAACTACAATATCCAGCAGGCACCGCGCCTGGGCGCACGCCATAAGATCGGACATCCCGGTGCGCGTGACGTCAGTTCCGGGAGGGCTGGGCCTGCAGCGGGGTCCCGGAGCTGGTGCAATGGGAGAGTGAAGCGGCCGAGCTCAGAACAGGCAGCAGGGTGAGTGGCAACCCGCGATCGGGGTCAGTGGGAGGGGAGGAGCTGCACTAGTTCAGCCCGGGAGAGGCAACGAGGCCGGGACTTGCTGACAGGGGAAGGTCGCTGCAGTAAACAGCTACTGGCAGAGGTGGGGGAGGGGCGCGCAGGGAAGATGACGTTGGAGGGCAGGGGGGGGTGTGACCCCGGGCCCCAGGGAAGGAGGGCAGGGGGGGGTGTGACCCCGGGCCCCAGGGAAGGAGGGCAGGGGGGGGTGTGACCCCGGGCCCCAGGGAAGGAGGGCAGGGGGGGGTGTGACCCCGGGCCCCAGGGAAGGAGGGCAGGGTAAGGGGAGGGAGGGAGGGGGGAGGGGGTAGGGAGGGGGTAAGGGGAGGGAGGGAGGGGGGAGGAGGGGAGGGGGTAGGGAGGGGGTAGGGGGGGGGAGGAGGGGGGGGAGGAGGGGAGGGGGAAGAAGGGAGGGGAGAAGAAGGGAGGGGAGGGGGAAGAGGGGGGAGGAGGAGGGAGGGGGGAAGAAGGGAGGGGAGGGGGAAGAGGGGGGGGAAGAAGGGAGGGGAGAAGAAGGGAGGGGAGGGGGAAGAGGGGGGAGGAGGAGGGAGGGGGGAAGAAGGGAGGGGAGGGGGAAGAGGGGGGAGGAGAGGGGAGGGGGGCAAGGGGGAAGGGGAGGAGGGCGGGAAGGCGAGGGGGGCAAGGGGGAAGGGGAGGAGGGTGGGAAGGGGAGGGGGGCAAGGGGGAAGAGGGGGGCAAGGGGGAAGTGGGGGGAAGGGGGAGGAGGGTGGGAAGGGGGAGGAGGGCGGCAAGGGGAGGGGGGTGAAGGGGGTGGTTGGTCGAGCCCCTGGTGAAGTAGGAGGGTCTGGGGTGGGGGGTGGGGGGGTGTCTGAGCTCCTGCGTTTGTTTGGGGCATCAAGCCCTGGGATATGGGGTGGTGGGTCTAGTCCTTGTGGCCAGCTGGGGTGGGCAGGGTCAAGCCCCTGGGGTCTGGGGGATTGGGATGGTGGGAGGGTGTTGAGCTCCTGGCCCTGGCGAGGGAGGAGGTATGAGCCTCGGGGTGGGTGTAGGTGGGGTATGTTGGCGTTTATTGCAAAATGATTTGAGTACAGGAGTAAGGAGGCCTTGCTGCAATTGTATATACACTTGCCAGGGAGGGAGTGCAACAAAAGTGCACCAGACTGATTCCTTAGATGGTGGGATTGTCGTATGAGGAGAGATTGAGGAGACTGGGCCTGTATTCACTAAAGCTTAGGAGAATGATAGGATGTCACTGAAACAAACAAAATTCTTAAAGGCTCGACAGAGTTGGTGCCGGAAGGATGTTTCCACTGGCTCGGGGAGTGGGGGAAGGTGTCTAGAACCAGGGGACACAGTCTCAATAAGGGGCAGGCTGGTTAGGATTGAGATAAGGTGGAATTTCTTCAGTCGATTGGTGGAGTATCTTTGGAATTCTCCACCCCAGAGCGCTATAGAAGCTCAGTTATTGGGTGTGTTCAAGACAGGGATTGATAGATTTCTAGACATTAAAGATATCACGGGATATGGGGATAGTGCTGGAAAATGGCATTGAGGTAGAAGAGCAACCATGATCTAGTTGAATGGCGGAGCAGGCTCGAGGGGCCGAATGGCCTACTCTTATTTCCAATGTTCTTTCACTTGAAAATGACATTGTATCTGTTGACATCACTTGCAAATAATCAGCATTCTGCCATAGTCACTGCTCCTTTTGTGTCTTTTTCAGGCATGAAAACAAGGTGGCAGTTATTACTTTAGATCTTGATGTGAGCGTGCATCTAGTGCTAATGTGAGCAGTTTTTATGTGCCAGAGATTTGAGATTAGTTTGTATTTGGAAAATGTGGCGGGTTTAGATTTTGACTCCAAAGTATCACAGCTGATGTTTTTCACAGCATTGCATTCAGTGAGTTTTGGCTTTAGTGCAGTTTTTCCCTGCCCTGTAGTATCCTGATATGTTCATGCAATAGTATTTTTGCATGAACAGATTGCTACAGTAAATGTGTATGCTTTATAGTTATTATCTCATGATCTTTTCCTTTTGCCTTGGGATCTGGTTTTTCTTGCATCCCTGGATTGCCTTTGGATATTTTGCTACATTTAAAGGCATTAGTATCAATACAGGTTATTGTCTTGTGTGTGCTTCTTTTGTTTTTAAGCCTGCCCTTACATTCTGTGGCAAAAGTTGGGGGAAAGTTGATCTTGCGGTTATTCTGGTCTAGTTGCTGTAATGCTTGTGCTAATTGTCAGTGAGGTTCTGAGAGTAGATTGAAAGAGCAGCCCTGATATCTGCGGCAGGTGCCTTCAGTTGACTGCTGGTTGCTGCTGGGCTGAATTAATATTTTTGCTGGAGAGCAGGGCAGACTTGGTCAGTGCCTTGAAGTGGCTGCTGGTTAGGTGATCATGAATCCATGTGCGCTTGAAAATCTGGACGCAATGCGATTGAAATCACACCCCATCCCGTTTGAATAAGTGCAATTGGTGGAAACTTACCTTTGAACTTGTGGGCAGAGCTTTCTTCTGATCTAAGGAGTGTCAAACCAATGTAAAAGACCGCAGATACTCGAGCATAAAGAAGCTATGGGTGCAACCTGCATTTAAATTCTGCAATCTTTTGTGCTACTTGATTTGACTGTGCCCAGGTTAAATTAGTACAGTAAACCTTGTGTTATCTCGCACTCTACCAACTGGATTTCTCTGCTAACCAGAATTTCTAATGTTCCCCTAATACAAAAAGTCACTTCACCAACTGGAAGCAATTACAAAGTTACCCGGAACCCGTACCTGCATATTGTATTATTTTATACTTTATGTTTTAATGTACTGTTGAAGATTAGAAGTAAAAAGAATATTGTTTTTTACTCCAAGTATTTGCATATTAGTTCATGCTACAAGTATTACGCTGCATTCCATTGGTAAATGGAGCTCTCCATTAACTGGCATTTTTGATTAACCGATACTATCCATTCCCCATGCACACCGGATAATAAAGTTTTTACTATATCTGGTACCATGTAGACACTTCAGGCTGCAGTGTTACCACAGTTTATTTAAGTACAAAGGTGGTATATGAAAGGTTAATGCCATGTATGTTTGGACTGAAAATTACATCCAGTAGTCCAATTGGTTGAAGAGCTAAACAGAATAATGGGCAGTGTTGGTTGTTACAGGTTTGCCAGTGGTAATGGTGGGTGGTAGAAATCTGCAGCAATACATTTCACATGTGGACAATATTTCAGTCTGATTTCTGTCCTCTTTAGCATTTTTTCTATGTTGCTGAAGGAAAACCAGAACCTGGAAGAACAATTGGCATATTACTGGAGATAAATGTTGCTTTTTTTGTACTGTAACAGCCAAGAAGTTTGCATTTTCAGTCGGAATTGCTGCTCCCTCTGTGCATCTGACAAAGGCCATTTGTGGAGGAAGTGACCTCTCAAATTGCAGTGATCGTATGGGAGCGCTGCATCTTTCTGAAATACCTGGTCAAGCCTGGGGTTGTTTGGGTCTTTGTATTTTTTAATTCATTCATATAGGGGGCACACCAATAAGACTCAACATTGCTGGAGTCACATGTAGGCCAGACCAATTAAGGACGGCAGATTTCCTTCCCTAAAGGGCTTAGTGAACAAGATGGGTTTTTATGACAATCAGCAATGATTTCATGGTCATGGCTAGATTTTCATTGAATTCCAAATTTCTCTATCTGCCGTAGTGGGATTTGAACCCAGGTCCCCATTACCCTGGGTCTCTGGAACACTAGTCTAGTGACAGTGCCACTATGCCACCATCTTCCCTATTGACAGAATTCTCTGCATTTTGTTCTTGCATAGGCAGCATCCGGTGGATTAAATGGAATCTCAGAGTGGGGCAATGCATAGTTATTCCAGTGTGAAGCTGACTAGATAATTCAATGACAGTTGTCTTATCTCTGCCAATTTAAACAGAAGGCCACTCAGCCCCTCATGTGTTTTCCCCATTCACAACCAATTTATATCTTATCTCGATTTACTCACTTTTGTGTCTACTCAGCAATGTGGAAAATTGCTCATGTATGTCCTGTACACAAAAAGCAGGACAAATCCAGGCCGGCCAATTACCACCCCACCAGTCTACTCTTGATCATCAGTAAATTAATGGAAGGGGTCATCAACAGTGCTATCAGCGGCACTTGCTTAGCAATAACCTGCTCACTGATGCTCAGTTTGCATTCCACCGAGGCCACTCAGCTCCTGACCTCATTACAGCCTTGGTTCAAGCATGGACAAAAGAGCTGAACTCACGAGGAGAGGTGAGAGTGACTGCCCTTGACATCAAGGCCGCGTTTGTCTGAATGTGGCATCAAGGAGCCCTAGCAAAACTGGAGCCAATGAGAGTCAGGGGGAAAGGTCTCCGTTGGTTGGAGTTATACCTAGCACAAAGGAAGATGGTTGTGGTTGTTGGAGGTCAATCATCACAGATCCAGGACATCACTGCAAGAGGTCCTCAGGCCCAACCATCTTCAGCTGCTTCATCAATGACCTTCTTTCCATCATAAGGTCAGAAGTGGGGATGATCGCTGATGATTGCACAATGTTCAGCACCATTCGTGACTCCTCCGATACTGAAGCAGTCCATGTCCAAATGCAGCAAGACCTGGACAATATCTGGGCTTGGGCAGACGTGGCAAGTAACATTCGTGCCAGGCAATGACCATCTCCAATAAGAGAGATTCTAACCATTTCCCCTTGACATTCAGTGGCATTACCATCACTGAATCCCCCACTATCAACATCCTGGGATTTACCATTAACCAGAAACTGAACTGGACCAGCCGTATAAATACTGTGGCTACAAGATCAGGTCAGTGGAAAGGAAACCTGTGGTGAGTAACTCACCTCCTGACTCCCCATAACCTGTTTACCGTCTACAAGGCACAAGTCAGGAGTGTGATGGAATACTCTCCACTTGCCTGGATGAGTGTAGTTCCAACAGCACTCAAGCTTGACACCATCCAGGACAAAGCAGCCCACTTGATAGGCACCTCATCCACAAACATTTACTCCCTCCACCACTGGCACACATTGGCACCAGTGTGTACCATCTACAAGATGCACTGCAGGAACTCACCATGCCTCCTTAACACCTTCCAAACCGACGACCACTACCATCTAGAAGGACAAGGGCAGCAGACACCACCACCTAGAATTTTCCCTCCAAACCACAAACCATCCTGATTTGGAACTATATCCTCATTCCTTCACAGTCACTGGGTCAAAATCCTGGAAGTCCCTCCCTAACAGCACTGTGGGTGTACCTACACCACATGCATACCAACAATACTAAATAATCAAGGGGCAAAAGGGGGGAGGAAATAAATACAATAACTATCACTAGAGAAGTAAAGGCCGATAAGTCACCTGGACTTGATGGGTTGCATCCCAGGATATTGAAGGAAATAGCTGCAGAGATAGTGGATGCACTGGTAGTAATCTTCCAAGAATCCTTAGAGTCTGGTAAAGTCCCAGAGGATTGGAAAACTGCCAATGTAACACCCTTATTCAAAAAGGGAGGGAGACAAAAAACAGGTAACAATAGGCCAGTTAGCTAAACATCCATCATTGGGAAAATGTTAGAGTCTATTATAAAGGATGTAATGGCAGAGCGTTTAGAAATACAGAATATAATCAAGCAGAGTCAGCATGGCTTCATGAAGGGGAAATCATGCCTGACAAATTTATTAGAATTCTTTGAGGAGGTAACAAGTTGGATAGATAAAGGGGAACCAGTAGATGTAATATATTTGGATTTCTAAAAGGCTTTCGCTAAGATACTGCACATAAGGCTACTTAAGATAAGAGCCCATGGTGTTGGGGCAGTATATTAGCATGGAAAGAGGATTGGCTAACTAATAGAAGACAGAGAGTTGGGATACGGAGGGCATTTTCAGGATGGCAACCTGTAACTAGTGGAATGCCACAGGGATCAGTGCTCGGGCCTCAATTATTTACAATATATATTAATGACTTGGATGAGGGAAATTAATGTACTATCGCCAAGTTTGCGAATGACACCAAAATAGGTGGGATGACACAAAGAACCTACAGAGGATATAGACAGGTTAAGTGAGTGGATAAAAATTTGGCAGATGGAATATAATATAGGAAAATGTGAGGTTATGCACTGGCAGGAAGAATAGAGGAGCTGAATATTACTTAAATAGAGAAAGACTGAAGAAAACTGCTGCATAGAGGGATTTGGGGGTCCTTGTGCATGAATCTTAAAAACGTAACATACAAGTTCAGCAGGTAATAGGAAAGGCAAATGGAATGTTAGCCTTTATTTCAAAGGGAATGGAATATAAAAATAGGGAAGTCTTGCTAAAACTATACAAGGCACAAATTAGATCTCACCTAGAATACTGTGAACAGTTTTGGCCCCCTTATCTAAGGAAAGATGTACTGGCATTGGATGCAGTCCAGAGAAGGTTCACTAGGTTGATCCTGGGTTTGGAGGGATTTTCTTATGAGGAGAGGTTGAGTAGGTTGGGCCTGTACTCATTGGAGTTTCGAAGAATGAGAGGTGACCTTATTAAAACATATAAGATTCTTAGGGGTCTTGACAGGGCAGATGCTGAGAGGTTGTTTTCCCCTGTGGGAGAGTCTAGGACCAGAGGGCATAATCTCAGAGTAAGGGGTCATTCATTTAAGGCAGAGATGAGGAAGCATTTCTTCTCTCAGAGGGCTGTTAATCTGTGGAATTCTTTATCACAGAGGGCTGTAGAGGCGTGGTTGTTAAGCATATTCAAGGCTGAGACAGCCAGATTTTTAATCAGTTAGGGAATCTAGGGTTATGGGGAAAAGGCAGGAAAGTGGAGTTGAGGATTATCAGATCAGCCATGATCTCATTGAATGGTGGAGCAGACTCGATGGGCCGAATGGCCTGCTTCTGCTCCTACGTCTTTTGGTCTTATGGACTGCAGTGGTTCAAGAAGGCAGCTCACCACCACCTTGTCAAGGGAAATTAGGGATAAGTAATAAATGCTGACCTAGCCAGCGATGCCCACATCCCATGATGAATAAAAAAAAATTCCTTGATACCTTTCTACTGCCCTCAAGCCTTAGAAACTTCAATTGTCCCAGCATCCACCATCTTTTAGAAGAGAGAATTTCTGATTTGCACTACCACTTGTGTGGTGAGGTGCTTTCACTCTTGAATAGCCCAGTTCTAATTTTAAGTTTATGCCTCCTCTGTTCTTCTTTACCCTCAACAGAAGAAATAGTTTCTCTGTATCTGCCTTAGACTACACTGCTGATAACACAGGTCATAATGTGTTTTTGGGTTGTGAAAAGTACTCAACAAATACAATTACTAATTCACTCATCACCCAAAAAGAGTTGCTGGCATCTATGAAACCGCATCTGAGTTTAAGACACTGCTCTTGGGGATGAAGGGAGTAGGAATGAAAATTTGTGTGAACGTGTGTGCTACATAACAGTTTAATCTTGCCTTGTTTGAACTTGTTTGGAGGAAAGCTGGCCTTGTTTCAATTAATTGGGGTGAATTATGCAGTGCGGATTGCTGTGGACAATCCGCAGTGAGACAGCTAGGCCGGTTAGGAAGGGAACCAGCCCAAAATGAGCCAAGAAAATTGGATTATAGCTTTCTAATAACATTGATGGTATTATTGATGCAACAAACACTGATTTGTGATTTGAGGGTTAATGAATTTGCTTCAGTTTCGTGCAATTTTAAACAAAGAAACTCCCACATCCTTAATGTATTTAATTTTCTGATGAATTCGTGTAGATTTTTATAACAGGAGCTTTGAGGTCAAACATGTCAGATTTGGGTTTTGTTTCTTGCCATTTTTGTACTACTTTGTCGTAAACAAGTTGAGTGTTTGCATTGGTTTTATTTCCATGCCAAAAAGGCAGGTTTGAGATCTGCGAAAATAACCCAAGTTATTTGAGTTTGCATGAGTTGCCAAAATATTAATTTAAAACAAGTGAGTGGAAGGATATGAAAACAGCACAACAAAATATATAGCATCTTTAATGTAGAAAAGAAAGTCCAAAGAGAGGTGTATTTAAAGATTATTCTGGACTATGTTTGTTTAATCTGAATACCCTGGTTTTTAATATGTTCATCCAGCACAATCAGCATTTTACCTTTAAAAGCGATCCACTTATGCACTAAAGCGTTCAAACAAACTTTGTCAATTGGTTTGTTGTTTCCATGTTTCTTTGAATGTGCAGTAGTCCCTTTCAAATTATATACACTCAGGCAGTATTTTTGATTTGTGGATTATAATAAACTTCATTCTGCGAATGTTACCCCCGGCAATGCTACAACTTCTATTTCGTGCAGTGTGTTTGGATCATTTACAACTGCTATGTCATAAATATGAGAGTCAATAATAAATCCAACAGGAAATTTAGGAGAAACCTTTTACCCCAAATGTGGTTAGAACGTTGAACTTGTAATTGAACACATGAAATAGTTGAGGAAAATAACATTGCATTTAAGGGGAAGCTAGATAAGCATGAGAGTGAAGAAATAGGATATGGTAATAAGCTAGATGAAGTAGGGCAGGAGAGACTCATGTGGAATATAAACACTAACATAGACCAGTAAGCCTGAATTGCCTGTTCTGCTATACACTCAATGGTAGCTTTGGAGGTGCTTGAGAATCTTTAAGTTGCATAATTCTTGAGACTCGGTGTGGGATGTGATATGGGCAGAAAGGTTTTGGACAAGCTGAAGTTTATGGAGGATGGGAGGTCATCTACAAGCGGTAGATGGGCTGATGCAGCAGCAATGTTACGGAGATGGGATTAAGTGGCCTTTTGCATGAAGGCAATGTGCCTTTGTAACCTCAGCTTGGTGTCAACTGGAATGCTATGGTCAATTTGAGATGTGGCTGTGAAGGGTGATGGAGTGAGTGGCTAGAGTACTGAGTTTGTAGCAGGGCCTGAAGTCAATGGCTTTGACATTGCCAATGGTTAACTGTAACAAATTGTGACTCATCCAACACTCAAATGTTTCATTTTGTTTTCCCTCCAATTTGCTCCCTTGCCTCATGCCAAGGTATGTTTTTAGAAACAGTGCCTGACATTCAGTAGTCTGCCCCAGCTCATCTAAGAGTATATAAAGCAAATGTTAACAGGTACTTTGGGTCAGAACTGAAGCTAGATCCCATTTCCAAGCAAAGTCCAATCCACACACAAAATAGAGCTAAGATACAGATCAGCCATGATGTAACGGAATGATGGCACAGGCTTTGGGAGGAGAATAGCCTCCCAACCAGGTTTGGAACTTTGGCTGAATTGTGCTCCTGAGCCCAAATGTGCAAGAGGCTGGTTGTTGCACTCATATATTGTTACTCTGCCTAAAGTTAACAGACTTGGTACTTACTGGGGTCTTGCTTTGTCTGTGGTTTCATTTGATACAGTTCACTCGGGGAGCTATATTACATTTTACCTGATTGAGCTGAAGGATAACTACAAAGTTCTGCTCAAGTGCTCCTGGATAGCCTTGAGCAGAGGGCTGCAAGCCCTTGCTTGGTGAATATGGTAGCACTTCCGTTGATAGACAAACATGTTTTATTGCTGGTCTGCAGAACCGATTCCAGCCTTAATCAATACTATTTACTTCAGTTTAGGGAAGACAGACCTCCTTGACCATGTCCAAGCCTACAAGCAAAGATTCATCCTTGCGCGAGCGATTCAAAAGTCTCCTGGGTATCGGCCCCCGTATTAACACCAAGCAAGCGGAATGTAAGCCAGCAGAACTCATAATCACGGGTGAAATACTAAAGGTATTTATTGTGTTCAAATCTTAACGCGGGATGTACCCTGTTTATGTTTACAAAGCTGTTTTGTCTGCTTCGTGTGCATAATTTTTGGTTTTATGTTTGCCTCAGGATCTGAATGTAGAATGTGGACTTCACAACAGAATAAAAACCATCAACCATGTTTGTGACCTAGCCAGGACCAGGAAGTTTGAAGAGGTAAGAACATTTTTTTCTCTCTCACTTGGTGGCCCCTTTTCATGAAGTGGTCATCCAGTTGTAGCAGGCACAGTTTTTTCAATCCCACGGCAGTGCCATTTAGCCGGACAGTTGTTGTTGAAATAACTGTCCCTTCCAGAGCAGGAGATGAGGCGAAACATTTTCTTTCTATCCAGCACGTTATGATTTGGAATGCGCTGCCTTAAAAAGTGTTCAAAACATTCAATGGTAATACTCAAAGGGATTGATCTAAACCTGCAAAGGAAATATTTACTGTGTTATACTAAAGAGCATGGGGAGTGGGACTAATTGAATAGCTCTTTCAGGGAGCTAGCACAGGTGTGAAGGACAGAATGGCCTCTGCTGTATGGTTTTTAATTGAGATTTCTGTAGATCATTCCTTTGCAGTGCTGGAATGATAGTTTCCAATTGGTTTAACATGTGAAGTGTCCCCCTTTGTCCTTTGTGTGATTATAGCATGCGGTGGAGGCTGTGTGGCAAGCTGTGGCTGACTTGATTTCTGATGATCATTCAGAGGCCAGGCATGCAGTACTGCTGCTGATGAAGGCTATTATTCAGGGGCAGGTGAGCAATAGTTTTTATGTGGGCCCAGTCTAGATTTAAACTGTGCTTCCATGATACTTTTATTTCTCCTGTTATTACAATATCAGACCTGTGAATTGAGTTTACTCCCTTTGTTGATGAAAGCATTACTGATTTAATTACTTAGCACTCAGAATCTGATACCTCTATAACGTTGCCTGACATTGCCCTGTCGCAAATCATCTGCTGAAACTCTCATCCATGTCTTTGTTACCTCTAGATTTGACTATTCTAATGCTCTCCTGGCTGGGCTATCATGCATGCTACATAAGCTTGAGTTTATCGAAAACTCTGTTGCCTGTCTCCTAATTCACACGAGGTCACGTTCACCATTGGCTCCTGGTCAAGCAATGCCTCAGTTTTAAAATCCTCATCTTTGTCTTCAAATCCCTCCGTAACTTAGTCCATCCCTTTTCCTGTGACGTCCTTCAGCTCTACAGTCCTCCGAAATCTCTTCTCTCATCCACATCCCTCTTGCGGATCTCCGTTTTTAATTGGTCCACAATTGGCGGCTGTGTCTTCAACTGCCTAGGCCCAAAGCTCTGAAATTCTCTCCCTGAACACCTCTAATTCTTTATTCACACTCTAAAACTTACCTCTTGGACCAACCTTTTGACCATCTGTACTAATACCTCCTAATGTGACTCAGTGCTAAATACTGTGAAGTACCTTGGGACAGTTTACTATGTTAAAGGAGGTATATAGATGCTGTTGTTAGATTTCAGGTATGGACTCTTTTATTTCTAATTTTCATTGGCTGCAGCTTTTTAAAAAAATCTGCAACAAAGTTAGTTTTGCTCCTTTTGTGCCTGCACATCTTGCCATTTCTCAGACAAACTTCTTCGATAGCAGATTGCAAATCTGCAGCCTCTACCACCTAGAAGAACATGACCACCATCTCCAGGGTAGCTATGGGTGGGCAATAAACACTGGCCGTGACAAGTGACGTTTACACCCCATTACAAATATTAGTAAAAACATAATAAAAACAGAATTACCTGGAAAAACTCAGCAAGTCTGGCAGCATCGGCGGAGAAGAAATCAGTCAACGTTTCGAGCCCTCATGGCCCTTCAGCAGAACTGAAGCATAGTTTCAACAAGGGAGAAATATAAATTGGTTTAAGGTGGGTGGGGGGGAAGAGACACATTGAGGGTGTGGTGTGAGCAGATAATCAAAAGATGTCAGAGACAAAAGGGTCAAAGAGGTGTTGAAGGTGGTGGTCTTTGTCTGAGAAAAGTGCTAATTAAGAATGCAAGACAGGATATTCAAAGTACAGCTCTAGTGGGGGTGGGGTGGAAAGACTAAAGGTTTTAGTTTTAGATTTAAAAATAATGGAAATAGGTGGGGAAAGAAGAATCTATATAAATTATTGAAAAAAAAGGCGGGTGGGGGGGGGGGAAAGAAACGGGGTGGGGATGGGGGGAGGGGGAGTTTAAGATCTAAAGTTGTTGAATTCAATATTCAGCCCAGAAGGCTGTAAAGTGCCTAGTCGGAAGATGAGGTGCTGTTCCTCCAGTTTGCGTTGGGCTTCACTGGAACAATGCAGCAAGCCAAGGACAGACATGTGGGCAAGAGAACAGGGTGGAGTGTTAAAATGGCAAGCGACAGGGAGGTTTGGGTCTTTCTTGCGGACAGACCGCAGGTGTTCCGCAAAACGGTCGCCCAGTTTGCGTTTGGTCTCTCCAATGTAGAGGAGACCGCATTGGGAGCAACGAATGCAGTAGACTAAGTTAGGGGAAATGCAAGTGAAATGCTGCTTCACCTGAAAGGAGTGTTTGGGCCCTTGGACGGTGAGGAGAGAGGAAGTGAAGGGGCAGGTGTTGCATCTTCTGCGTGGGCATGGGGAGGTGCCATAAGTGGGGGTTGAGGAGTAGGGGGTGATGGAGGAGTGGACCAGGGTGTCCCGGAGGGAACGATCCCTACGGAATGCCGTCAAGGGGGGTGAAGGGAAGATGTGTTTGGTGGTGGCATCATGCTGGAGTTGGCGGAAATGGCGGAGGATGATCCTTTGAATGCGGAGGCTGGTGGGGTGATAAGTGAGGACAAGGGGGACCCTATCATGTTTCTGGGAAGGAGGAGAAGGCGTGAGGGAGGATGCGCGGGATATGGGCCGGACACGGTTGAGGGCCCTGTCAACGACCGTGGATGGAAAACCTCGGTTAAGGAAGAAGGAGGACATGTCAGAGGAGCTGTTTTTGAAGGTAGCGTCATCAGAACAGATGCGACGGAGGCGAAGGAACTGAGAGAATGGGATGGAGTCTTTACAGGAAGCGGGGTGTGAGGAGCTGTAGTCGAGGTAGCTGTGGAAGTCGGTAGGCTTGTAATGGATATTGGTGGACAGTCTATCATCAGAAATTGAGACAGAGAGGTCAAGGAAGGGAAGAGAAGTGTCAGAGATGGACCATGTGAAGATGATGGAGGGGTGGAGATTGGAAGCAAAATTAATAAATTTTTCCAGGTCCCGACGAGAGCATGAAGCAGCACCGAAGTAATCATCGATGTACCGGAGAAAGAGTTGTGGGAGGGGGCCGGAGTAGGACTGGAACAAGGAATGTTCCACATACCCCATAAAGAGACAGGCATAGCTGGGGCCCATGCGGGTACCCATAGCCACACCTTTTATTTGGAGGAAGTGAGAGGAGTTAAAGGAGAAATTGTTCAGTGTGAGAACAAGTTCAGCCAGACGGAGGAGAGTAGTGGTGGATGGGGATTGTTGGGGCCTCTGTTCAAGGAAGAAGCTAAGGGCCCTCAGACCATCCTGGTGGGGGATGGAGGTGTCGAGGGATTGGACATCCATGGTGAAGAGGAAGCGGTTGGGGCCAGGGAACTGGAAATTGTTGATGTGACGTAAGGTGTCAGAGGAATCACGGATGTAGGTGGGAAGGGACTGGACAAGGGGAGAGAGAAGGGAGTCAAGATAACGAGAAATGAGTTCCGTGGGGCAGGAACAGGCTGACACGATCGGTCTGCCAGGACAGTTCTGTTTGTGGATTTTGGGTAGGAGGTAGAAGCGGGCCGTCCGAGGTTGGGCGACTATCAAGTTGGAAGCTGTGGGAGGAAGATCTCCAGAGGAGATGAGGTCAGTGACAGTCCTGGAAACAATGGCTTGATGTTCTGTGGTGGGGTCATGGTCCAGGGCGAGGTAGGAGGAAACGTCTGCGAGTTGACGCTCAGCCTCCGCGAGGTAGAGGTCAATGCGCCAGACAACAACAGTACCACCCTTGTCAGCGGGTTTGATGACAATGTTGGGGTTGGACCTGAGAGAACGGAGTGCAGTAAGTTCAGAGAGAGACAGATTAGAATGGGTGAGAGGAGCAGAGAAATTGAGACGGCTAATGTCACGCCGACAGTTCTCAATGAAAAGATCAAGAGAAGGTAAGAATCCAGAGGGAGGGGTCCAAGTGGAGGGAGAATATTGGAGGTGGGTAAAAGGATCCGTTGAACAGGGAGAGGACTCCTGCCCAAAGAAGTGAGCACGGAGACGAAGACGGCGGAAGAAGAGTTCAGCATCATGCCGAGCCCGAAATTCATTGAGATGAGGGCGTAAGGGTATGAAACTAAGTCCTTTGCTGAGCACTGAACGTTCAGCATCGGAGAGGGGAAGGTCAGGGGGTATAGTGAATACGCGGCTGGGGCTGGGATTGGAAGATGGGGTGAGGACGGAGGGACAAGCAGGGGTGGAGGGTCCCCGATGGGTGTTGGAGTCGATGAGTTGTTGGAGCTTGCGTTCCTTAGCACTTGAGAGAAAGAGAAAAAGTTTCTTGTTGAGGCGACGGATGAGGCGAAGAATAAAATGAAACTGGGGGCACGCGCAGCTTTGAAAAAGGGTGCGGCGGTGCTGCTGGAGGGAGAGGTCGAGTGTGTTCATATGGCGGCGCATGGCACTGAGTGTGGATCTCAGAATGCGACGGGAACAGCAGTCCGAGAAACGTTTTATGTCCCGGAGATACCTGTAATCCTGGGTGGGTTCGAAACAAGAGGGATGGAATTTCAGTTGAAATCCACGTGGGGTGAGTCGGAGACGGAGACAGTCACTGAGAAAGGAGATATGGCTGTGAAAGCGGGTTTTAGTAAACACCTTGTCAAACACCAGGAGAGAAATGGAAAGCAATGAAGGTGAGCAGGGCAGAAGAGACAGTCGGAAATCCTGTCGGAGGACAGAACCATACTTCTTCCAAGAGGGCATTTTTTTGAAGAGAGGTGGCAGTCAATCAAACACAAAGATAAAAACAAAAAGCTAAAAGCTACTGCGGATGCTGGAAATCCAAAACAAAATAAAAACAGAATTACCTGGAAAAACTCAGCAAGTCTGGCAGCATCGGCGGAGAAGAAATCAGTCAACGTTTCGAGCCCTCATGGCCCTTCAGCAGAACTGAAGCATAGTTTCAACAAGGGAGAAATATAAATTGGTTTAAGGTGGGTGGGGGGGAAGAGACACATTGAGGGTGTGGTGTGAGCAGATAATCAAAAGATGTCAGAGACAAAAGGGTCAAAGAGGTGTTGAAGGTGGTGGTCTTTGTCTGAGAAAAGTGCTAATTAAGAATGCAAGACAGGATATTCAAAGTACAGCTCTAGTGGGGGTGGGGTGGAAAGACTAAAGGTTTTAGTTTTAGATTTAAAAATAATGGAAATAGGTGGGGAAAGAAGAATCTATATAAATTATTGAAAAAAAAGGCGGGTGGGGGGGGGGAAAGAAACGGGGTGGGGATGGGGGGAGGGGGAGTTTAAGATCTAAAGTTGTTGAATTCAATATTCAGCCCAGAAGGCTGTAAAGTGCCTAGTCGGAAGATGAGGTGCTGTTCCTCCAGTTTGCGTTGGGCTTCACTGGAACAATGCAGCAAGCCAAGGACAGACATGTGGGCAAGAGAACAGGGTGGAGTGTTAAAATGGCAAGCGACAGGGAGGTTTGGGTCTTTCTTGCGGACAGACCGCAGGTGTTCCGCAAAACGGTCGCCCAGTTTGCGTTTGGTCTCTCCAATGTAGAGGAGACCGCATTGGGAGCAACGAATGCAGTAGACTAAGTTAGGGGAAATGCAAGTGAAATGCTGCTTCACCTGAAAGGAGTGTTTGGGCCCTTGGACGGTGAGGAGAGAGGAAGTGAAGGGGCAGGTGTTGCATCTTCTGCGTGGGCATGGGGAGGTGCCATAAGTGGGGGTTGAGGAGTAGGGGGTGATGGAGGAGTGGACCAGGGTGTCCCGGAGGGAACGATCCCTACGGAATGCCGTCAAGGGGGGTGAAGGGAAGATGTGTTTGGTGGTGGCATCATGCTGGAGTTGGCGGAAATGGCGGAGGATGATCCTTTGAATGCGGAGGCTGGTGGGGTGATAAGTGAGGACAAGGGGGACCCTATCATGTTTCTGGGAAGGAGGAGAAGGCGTGAGGGAGGATGCGCGGGATATGGGCCGGACACGGTTGAGGGCCCTGTCAACGAATCTACAACGAATCTAGTAAAAACATTTTGTTCCTGAGTCGTCAACTGCTGTCTTTTATTTAGTCAGACTGACATTTTGCAGGAGAAAGACACTCCTTAGGAATGTAGTTATAAAATTGTTATGGAACTCTCTTCATCAGAGCAATATCTTAGAAAGGTATTGAATACATTGAGTATTCCAACAGCCTGCAATGATTAAGACCAGTTGGGATGTTTTACTATGTTAAAGGCACTTGTGTAAATGCAAATTGTTGTGCTCTTGATGTCCCCACACCCCGCCCCACCGCCGGTGTATTTAACTAACTGATGCATTGCACTTGTTTAATTAGGGGGAAAGGCTTGGCCCGATCCGAGCACACTTCTTTCATGTCATCAAGGATTATCCAGTGAATAGTGACCTACTTGAGAGACTAGAGGTGTTCAAAGCGCTAACAGAAAACGGAAAAGACATCACCTATTTGGAAGAAGACCTGTGTATGTGTGTGATGTATTTAGGAAGCGCTTTGGCTCGGTTGCTGCAATTTTTGTTGAGCCTCAAACTCGATTGTTGTAGATTTGGATTTGAGTTCATTTTGCTAATAATCAAGTTTTGCTGACTGCAGTAATGGTGTTAAAATAATTAAGCCTTAGAGAAACATTTACGCTTTATGCCCCCACAAAATGCAGCAGCATGTGTGTTAACAACTGTGTCTGGTGCCACACACTTCAGTGACCCACCCTTTAAAAACATTTTTGTAACAGGGGTGGAAAATTTTTCATTGCTTTCTAAAAGTTTTATACAATGCTTGAAATATTGTTTTGACATGATAAGTGCTAAGAAATTATTTTGTCTGCAGACAGCTGAAGGGTGAAGTTAAGATGTGAAGTAATATGTAATTGCAAGTATTTTAAGGCTGCATATATTGACACCATCATTCCCAGCCAGAATGGAAGATAATTGGGTAATTTCCTCCATCAATCAGACCTGGAAGCATCACCGTTGGAAATAACTTAGAATGATATTACACACAATTTGTAAGATGTACCTATCCTCCACTCATTGCATTTTGCTGGAGAAATAACCCTGCTATTATTGGGAGACTTTGCTGCACTTTTGGTCATGAGTTTTGGTTACTGCGGATGTATTTATCCTCCATTTGCTGCATTTTGCGGGAGAAATTATCCTGCTATTATTGGGTGACCTTGCTGCAGTTTCAGTGGTGAGCCCTGTTTACTATAGTTTGTTGAGACTTTTTAAATAGACTGCAGTAAAATAAATTTTTTTCTGTGTCCAGCCATAAGCCACAGCCTGCCTCTCAACTCTAGCTAAAATGGTGGTGTCAATATTTACTTTGTTACTATGAAATAGCATGTATATTTGGAATTTTTTTTAGGGTGCAATGCTTTCTTTTGAAGATACTCCCGCATCCCTTCATCTTGCCCCCTTTTTGGATATTTTTGCAACACGTAGCTTTTACAGCCAAGAGGGCATGTAACCTCCTGTCAGATCATTTCTCACAATCTGATACTACTAGGAGGCAATCAAGAGCAAATCAGGGAGACTCCTCCCCTTGCTTCTTTGTGGATGTGTTCTTGCTCTCGAGTCATAAAATCCTCATGGAGGGAGACCTGGGTGCAAAAGTGAAACCCCATACAATGAGATGCATTGTCTGTGACCTCTGACAAGCTGTGCTATATTTTAATAGTATCAAATTGAGTTTTTACCATTAACCGGGTGAATCAGTGGTTGTTAAGACTTAGATACCAATGAACAGATTTATTTTTATTATTTGGTAGCTTAGCCTCTACTATCTAAGAATGAGACTTGCTTAATAGGTAATATATGATCTTATGTGTGTGTGTCTGTGTGTTTTTCTTTTTTTTTTGTTAAAGCCTCTTTTGTCCTCAAGTGGTTGGATATTGGTCTCTCAGTGGAGTTTCTGGAGGTACTAGTCAATCTGGTCAAATTCAACAGCTGCTACCTGGATCTAATTGTGGCTCAGATAGTCCAGTAAGTGAGAAGGGCTTTTCATGAAATTTGCTGTTACAGAGTATACGTGACGGTTGCAATTGTATAAACTGTTTATCAGTGCTTAAATCCTTTAAACTGTGCAAAGCTAAAGGCTGTGACAGAAAGTGTCAGTAGCCTGATGTGGGAGCTCAGCATTTTTATTATCCACTACAAGGCCTGGTTTGGCTTTCAAGGATTTAACAAAGGGCAATTGATCAGAAGTTGAAAAAATTGGCTTCAGTTCTCCCCATGTTTTCCTTATCCCTTCTATCCTTTGCCCAATTTTACTTTTATAGGAACTTAATCACAGCCCCATTAATGACCTGAAGAAGAGTCATATGGACTGGAAATGTTAACTCTGCTCCTCTCTCCGCAGATGCTGCCACACCTGAGTTTTTTGTTTTTATTTCAGATTTCCAACATCCGCAGTATTTTGCTTTCACCATTAATGTACCTTGCAGACACTGTCTGAAACTGAATGGCCTTGTGTAGGCTGTAGCTTGAGCTAGGCATGACAGTTGTCTGTTATACAAGAATTTTGGTACACTGAGGTCTGTTGTTATTGATAAATACATCAAAATATTCTATGTAGTGCAAGTCTGTTGCATTGCCGGATATACTGTTGCACTAACTCTTCCACAGTTTGTTCCTGAATGATCCGTTTGGCACCTCCTTTCAAAATTGCTGTCAAAATTCTTTGCATAATATTTAAAACCATTTTTAAAAAAAATTACAAAATCATAAAATTGACAAAACAGTGATTTTGAACTATCCTATTTTATTTTAATTTTCATGCAAGGTTCTAAGGTTTGTGCTTGTGCAATTTAATTTGCATTCAGAATGGTTTCTGTCTATCTGCAGTGATACAGCAATGTATAGTCCCTGTGTAGCAATCTGTACTCATATGCTGCTTTGTTTTCTTACAGTAAAATCTGTGTTCTTTGTAATCTGACCACAGTGCCAACAGATATAGAGGTTAGTGTCTGATATTCAGCATGCAAACACCGCTTTGTGTTACCTTGGAGGTTTTGGGTACTTGCCAGTTTTGTAGGAATACCTTAATTAATTAGAAGGTTCCCTACAACTTTGCAAAAGGAAAAACATCACCAAAAATCTGTGCGGCATACTGCGTATTATTGTTTTCCTGTAAAACCTGTTGGTAAATATAACATGGTTGTAATTGTTTTTGTTGGCAATTGAATCAGATTCCTAAACTACGCCCGTGAGCTGAGCCATTTACATTCCTGTGGCTGCTTCATATAGGCTCTGCAAGGTTTGAGTTAATGTGAGCTTGATGTTCGTTCCTGAAAGCTAATACTTCTAGAATAATTAGCAGCTTGTGTGACAAAGATGTAACCTGTGTACATATCGTAACATTTTTATATCACATTGGTAGAAATTGGAAACACTGACTGCCAAGTGAGAATGTTTAATAGGTGGGTAAAGATTTTGTATTGCTCACAAACCAGGATGTTCACCTGCTTTCGGAACGCTTAAAAACAAAATTGCTGTTCTTTTGAAGCAGATAGACTCGAGTATGACAATTTGTCAAGATTGTTACAATCCCCTTGGGGGAACCGTAAACCAAGTAACCAAATTTATCAAATGACCCGCAAATAAAGAAATTACCAACAAGATTTCATGTTTTGTAATTTTTACTTCACGAATCAGAATCAATGCAAATTAAAAAGACAAATGATACTTTTAAAAAGGTAAATTTCACTTTTAATTGTCCTCGATACAACAAAGAAGTGTCGTACACAGTCACAAGTATCCGCAACATTCCCCGCATACGTATGGCACGACGTGCAGTTCCAAAGTTCTCTAATTCGGCCTCTGGTACATGGGATCTCACTTTCTCACTCCATCGTTTTAGCCCTTGAGTAGCATTCACCGGCAACCATATTCTATCTGAGGTCCCCGGAGACAGTTGCTGCCCAAACAGCACATGCCTACAGAGCCTCCTTAGCTAGGTTCACGCCAGTCTTTATGCTAATATAGATTCCCTAGAAACTCCTTTATCCGAGCTCTTTAATAAACCCTGTGAAATGGTCTGATTGGCCTTGGCAAAACTAAAGCAGCAGCAATAAAATTGTCCAATTCTCAATCCCTGCTATAACCATGTCTTCGGCTTTCTGTCCTGTTTAACTTTATTACACGCTAACAACTCCTTGTAAATGTGTCTTTCCTGTTCTCAGCTTTGCCTGCAGCTCTCCTTTGTGTCTGCCAGTCTCTCGGATTTTGTATGTTAACTAACTTCCTTTTGGTAAACTGAAAAACAGGAAACTATAGGCCAGTTAGCCTATAATCCGTCTTGGGAAAATGTTAGAAGCTATTATTAAAGTTGTTATAGCAGGGCACTTAGAAAAATTCAAGGAATCAGGCAGAGTCAACACGGTTTTGTAAAAGGGAAATCATGTTTAATCAATTTATTGGAGTTTTTTGAAGGAGTCACATGTATTGTGGATAAAGGGGAACTGGTGGATGTACTGTACTCAGATTTCCAGAGGCATTTGATAAAGTGCCACATCAAAGGTTATTGCAGAAAATAAAAGCTCATAGTGTAGGGTAACATATTGGCATGGATAGAAAATTGGCTTGCTAACAGGAAGCTGAGAGTTGGCAATTATGGGTCTTTTCCTGGTTGGCGGGTGACAAATGGTTTGCCACAAAGATCAGTGCTGGGGTCTCAACTTTTTACAATGTATATAAAGGACTTGGATGAAGGGACCGAAAGAATGGTTGCTGACTTTTCTGACGACACAAAGATAGGTAGAAAGTAAATTGTGAAGAGGACGGAAGGAGGCTACAAAGTGACAGTTTGTGAGCGGGCAAAGATTTGGCAAATGGAGTATAATGTGGGAAAATGTGAAATTGTTCATTTTGGCAGGAAGAATAAAAATGCGTTTTATCTAAATAGTGAAAGATTGCAGAACTCTTGAGATTCAGAGGGATCTGAGCACAGCAGGTAATTAGGAAAGCTAATAGAATGTTATCATTTATCGTGAGGGCAATTGATTACAGAAGTATGGAGGTAATGCTTCAGTTGTAGGGCATTGGTGAGACCACAACTGGAGTACTGTGTACAGCATTGGTCTCTTTTTTTTTTTAACTCGTTCATGGGATGTGGGTGTCACTGGGCATTTAAGAGTCAACCATAGTGCTGTGGGCCCAGAGTCACATTTTGCAAGACTAGGTAAGGACGGCAGATTTCCTTCCCTGAAGGACATTAGTGGACCAGATAGGTTCTTGCAGTGGTATCATGGTCATCATCAGACTTTAATTCCATATTTTTATTACTGTGGTGGGATTCGAACCCCAGCCCTCAGAACATTACCCTGGGCCTCTGGAATACTAGTTAGTGACAATGCTACTATGCCACTGCCTCCCCTTATTTAAAGAAAGGTGTAAATGCGTTAGAAGCAGTTCAGAGAAGGTTTACTGGACTAAAACCAGGAATGGGCTGGTTGTCCTATGAGGAAAGGCTGGACAGGTTAGACTTGTATCCACTGGAATTTAGAATAGTCAGAGGTAACTTAATTGAAACCTTTAAGATCTTGAGGGGCCTTGACACGATGGCTGTGGAGAGGGTGTTTCCTCTTATGAGAAATTCTATAACTAGGGGTCACTGTTTTAAAAAAAGGGATCGCTCATTTAAGACAGAGATGAGGAGAAATTTTTTGAGGGTTGAGAGTCTCTGGAATTCTCTTCCTCAAAAGGCGGTGGAAGCAGAGTCTTTGAGTATTTTTAAGACAGAGCTAGGTAGATTCTTGATTAATGAGGGGGTGAAAGGTTATTGGGGTTAGGCAGGAATGTGGGGTTGGGGTTACATTCAGATCAGCCATGACCTTATTGAATGGCAGAGCAGGCTCGAGGGGCCGAGTGGCCTACTCCTAATATGTACGTATGTACGCAAGACCTGTGTTTGTTGTTCATCCCTAATTGCCCTTGAACTGATTATCTTGCCAGGCCGTTGCAGAGGACAGTTAAGAGTCAACCACATTACTGTAGGCCTGGAGTCACACGTAGACCAGACTGGGTGAGGATGGCAGATTTCCTTCCCTAAAGGACATTAGTGAACCAGATGGGTTCACCAGTACTGAGACTGGCTTTATATTCCAGATTTATTGATTGAATTGATATTCCACCAGCTGCCATGGTGGAATTTGAACCCATGTTCCCAGAGCATTAGCCCGGATCTCTGAATTACTAGTCCATTGATATTACTACTACAGTCCCCATGCTACATGTGTGTTTGTTTTAGTAAACAGCCTACAGAATTACTTGGTTGTATTATGCTTGCCCAGTCCACAATCTATTTGAAAATCCGTTGGCTAAACAACAGTGGGAAATGATAGCCTCAACTGTGAATCTTTGAACTTGAAGTTTGGCTGAAAAGTAGTAAAAACAATTTCAAGGCGTTTTGAATTTTGTAATGGTTTGAAACAAGTCTGCTCAAGGTACATGTTCCAAAGATTTGATTGTTTTATTTTTGACGAGTTCGCAAGGCATTGTTTGAAAGTATTGGGAAGTGTAAGTTGAGCACAAGTAGTGATTCTGATAGCCCTTTTATCTCGACCTTACATTTTGCTTTCTTCTTCATTCTTCATTCGTGCATATGTGTGAAGAGCTGAAAAATTATTTGCTTAGGTTGTCACTTTGCATTGGTGCTGTAGATCCTGTGACCCTATTGTTCAGGAGTGTGTTTTTAGGACCAGGAGATGTTTTGTGCTCTGAAATGGATATTTAACGCATTTTAACGTGGAAAATCTTTTCTTTCAGGTCTCCCTGCAAGTCCTGGATGCCGTTGTTTGTTATAACTCTTTGCCCTCTGAGTCTCTCCCGGGATTTATCATTACACTTTGCCGCACAGTTAATGTCAAGGAATTCTGTGAGTCCTGTTGGAAGGTATGATTTTGCACTCTTGTGACAACGCAAATGTGGATATTGGGAACGTGATTTTTGAATCACTTTTAAAATTAGATTGACTTTGCTAGGAAGCTTGCCCAGAGCCCAGCTTTACAACAGGTAAATGTTTGGTAAGTATAAGTGGTGTAACCAAAGCTTAAAATTCTTCGTTAGTAAAATTAACCGCAAGAACCCAATTTAGATGCTTGGAGCTTTGACCCATTTTAAAAATTTTATTGGAGTAACACGGCAGCAGTAAACTTTTTTTTAAGAAAGGCTCATTAATTATCCCCTCTTAGTTCAGAATTAACTGGCTGTTTTTAAAGTGGAGGAATTTAATCTGTTAGCAACCTTTGGCTGTGCAGTGGTTTATACTTATGGTTATTATGCATCAGAACCTCTTGTCTTTAGCATTGGAGGATGCTTTCTTCTTTAAAGCAACAGGTGGCTTTATAGGCAAGCACATACCTGTCGATCAAATTAGCATGTTTGTTTCCCCAAATTCTTCATATTTACAGGGTGATGTTTTGGAATTTAGTGTGATTCTGCAACCAATCTTCAGGAATTGACAAATGGCTTTAGTTGAGGTTGGAGTGAGGGGTAAGAGTTACTTGTACCGGGTGAACTTACAATTTCTCAGATGCTTGTTCCTGTTGATACTGCCATTGAACATCAAACATGTATCTCCATGAGAGATTCCCTCGTCTAATGTGAACTCTGTCCTATCATGTAAATAAAAGATTGGTAGAGAGGTTGCAAGGAAACTGGGGCCCTGTAAATAAATATATTTTAAAAAGAAAAATAATGGGTGGATGAAGTCTTTGACTAAGTATTGGTAGCTGTTGACATTTATTTGATCTGCACCCCAGTGTAATCTGCACCTCGTTGCAAGGACTTTGACCTTGAACTAAGTGTTTAATGGGATTTTCTTTTCCAGCTGATGCGCAAAGTTTTGGGAACGCATCTGGGGCACAGTGCAATTTATACAATGTGTCGCATTATGGAGGATAAGTATGGCTATATTTTTATTGTTTTAAATATTTCAGTAATTTAATATTTTTGTTAAGCTGTTTGATATAGATACTAAAATACTTGCACACGATTTTTACTTAAAACAAACCTCCTGCAAATAATAATTTTGATGTATCTAACTTTGTTATCCTGATGTTAGAGTGCATACGGATGATGCGGCTTTGTTGAGAGGTGCAGTATTCTTTGTTGGAATGGCTCTCTGGGGCGCACATCGTCTCTTTACCCTGAAGAGTACCCCAACATCTGTTTTACCCTCTTTTTATAAGGTAAAACTGGGTGATCTTTTAACCAGGAAGTAATTTATGATTCTAAACCAGGACTTTTCTTTTTGGCAGAGGCTATTTGTTTATATTGCAGACTTTATTTCTTTGAGGTTTAGTGTAAATCCTTTCTGATAACCGACATGAAAGAAACATTAATATAGGGATCCATATTCAGTTTGCCTTCTGCGTGTTAAAACATTAGCACCGTTGGAAATAAGAAAACACAGTTAAACTCGACAAGCTTATTTCTGCAAAACATTTGTCTTGCCCAAATCTGGTCATAGGCCAGTTCTGTCACCTGAAATACATCTGGTTTGTCTCTTTCGGCAAAAGTGTTATCTCAAGCATTTGCTTTTCTTTTACTTGTCCAAATTTGACTGTACGCAGTAACTCAGTCAATGCTTGACACTCAGTACTTACTCAGTATTAAACATTCAGTAATCTGCGAACAATATTAAGCCCTCATTCAGCCAGTCAATATGTTGAACACTCAGTACTTGCTAGCTGTCAATATTAAACGACCAATCAATTTCGGAGAAGCAGTCGAGTCAAAATTCAACATGTAGAAATTCGCTATCAATATTAGGCACTGTAACTGCTAAACACAAATTCACAATCAGTATTGGACACTCTTTTTAATCTATGGTCATTACTGAATACTAATCAGTGACCCACGGTTAAGGTTAGACACTTGATAATTTTCAGTCAATCTTCGAAACTCAGCCAATATTACACACTAAACTAGTCTGTATTGGGCACTCATTAACTCAGTTAATATTACTCAGTAATGCTGACAATATTAATCACTGAGTAACTCAAACAACATTGGCTAATATTTTCCCAAGTTATTGCTAATCTAGAGGCTGAGTAACATGGTCAGTAATAGATGCCCTAAATCTACCAATGTTGGACACTCAGTTATATTAGAGACTGAGTATTTTGTGTACTATTAGGCTATCTGACTGGATCATTATTAGACAGTCAGCTCACGTTGGAATTTATATAAAAATAAATCAATTGACGGACACTGTGCAAATGGTTATTTTTTTCAGGCTATGACAAGTGCCAATGCAGTAGTGTCCTATGAAATTGTCCTGTCTATCACTAGATTGATCAAAAAGTATGGAAAAGAGTTGCAGGTAGTTACCTGGGAACAACTTTTGGATATTATTGAAAGATTACTTCAGCAAATCCAGGTGAGTTTGTTGAATTTTAAAGTTTGTCTTTCATGCTGGGCTTCTAATTGCCTGCTCTCTATCCAAAGTACATATTTGGTTGCATTGCATGTAAGTAAAATTCTGTGGGGAGAAAAAAAATTTCACTTCAGACAAGTGGAGTGGATTTCAGTATAAGCTGGTAATCAGTTATTGGCTGCCGGCTGCCATGCGGTGTTCAATTTTATTCCCATTGTAAAGGTTTCTAAACAATCAACCAGTGAGATGTAATGAAATTCTGACACATTTGTGATGCTGAAGGGCATATTGGATTTGAAGTCTCACTTTACAGTGAGGTTGTGATTAATTTATTTAGAATGTCACAGCATAGAAGGAAACTATACTGCTCATCATGCCTGTACCAACACTTTAAAAGAGATATCAACAACTCCCACATTCCCTACTCTTCATAGCCTTGCATTTTTTTTCCTTTTCAAGTTTGTATTACTATTGAATCTTTTTCCACTTGCCGGCATTCGAGATCATAATTTATTTTTTTTAAAAACTCTCCCAATCTCCGTCTTTTTTGTTTCATTAATACCTGAAAAGTGGAAGCTGTAAAACTCAAGTGCTAAAATTTCATTAAGCACAGGCATTGAGTGTTGTGGTTAAATCACTGGACAAGTAATCAGTGAAGGCGAGTTCAAATCCCATCCTGGCATTTTGAGAATTTGGAATTCAGTTAAAAGAAAAAATATGGAAATAAAAAAACTTGCAACAATTTTAAAAAAACTGACCATGAAACTGCTGGATTATTGTAATTAATGTTCATCAATCTCCTGCCTGGAAGGAAACTGTCTATCCTTGTGCAGCTTGGCCTGTATGTGACTCCAGTCCCATATCAACATGATTGACTCTTAGTAACCCTCTGAGGTGGGCCCACCAACTCCAGGAAACTAGAAATGGATGCCTAGGTCCTGCGAATTGAAATGTATTTAAATGAAAAAGCACCCATCCTGTGTTGTTTGATTTTAGAGATTCACTCGCTATTGACAGTGAATGCAGGTTCTTTTGTGAAAAACCTTTCTAACTTCTAAAAGTCTTGTTATAAATACTCCGCTTTGGAATCAATTCAAATAACTTGTCTGCAAATCTCGTATCTTGATGTTGTCGTTGAATATCTCATTCATGTATCAAGTCACCTTTTCTTGTCCTAATTGTATTTTAGACACTGGATAGTCATGAGCTGTCAATTATTGTACATGAGCTGCTAACCACTATAGAGGAGTTGTATGAGCAGAATGACTATCATGGTCCTCAGGAGCGATTATTCATGCTGATTGAAAAATGTTCTGATAAAAGACCGGTAAGATTTGAAAATTGTTTTAATTTTTACTGGTGAAATCGCAGTTCATCAAGGTGAAGAATGTTAAAGCTAAAAAAGCCCAGACAGATAAACTGTTGCAAATTACGTATAAATCAGTGTGCATAAAAAAAATAGGAGCAGGAGTCAGTCCTAATGCCCCTAGACCCTGCTGTCCCCCATACGGAAAGGTCATGGGCGATCATTGTCTTTGCAACCAATGCACCCACTTTCACTGCAGCCACCTCTTTTAGAACACAAGGATGTAACCAACAGGTCCAGGGGAAATGTCAGCTTTTAGTCTCATTACTTCCTATAGTACTTTTCCTCTAGTTATATTAATTTCTTTAAGTACCTTCCTCTCATTAGCCCCTTACTTTCTCACTAGTTTTGCTATCTCTTTTGCGCCTTCTACTGTGAAGACAGATACAAAATATTTGTTTAAGGTCCCTACCAATTCCTTAATCTCCATTAGAATTTCCCCTGTCTCAGCCTCTAAGGACCATTCGCCGCTATGTTTTTGTAGGAGTAGACGTGCACTGTGTGGGTATTTGAAATAGAAGGAAAACCAAGCTGAAGCCATTATCTAGGTCCCACGGTTCAGTTGCCTGCTGATGAATGACGGAATGACTTTCTGCTCTGAATTGTTTCAATCGTGTAAGGTCAGGGATTGAACATAGTAGGTACTGGAACCAAATACTTATTTTTCTTGTGTTAAAGAGTAGATACTGGCATATGTTAATGTTTTGTATATTTTTGGCTTAAATATTTTAGGAGGTCTCTGTCCTTACGCTTGTGTCCTACCGTGCTCAGTCTATTCACCCTGCGAAACACTGCTGGATTCAGAATCTGCAGAAATTAATGGAGAAGTTTTTCAGGTAAAAAGCTACATTCATTAACTGAATTAGCCATGCCCAGTATTTATCTAGTAATAGTTTTTGTGAGACTACTTTAGTTTAATTGAGGTTAATGAGGGAAATGCTGAAAATGTATGGCATCTAAAATAGACCAGTTAACCCTGAGGATGCAACCCTTCATCATTGTAATACATCTTGAGTGATACGGTACTTTTATGTTCTGTATTGGTGTGTGGTTAACTTCTGTTTAGGTTTTGTTTCTCCTTTGCATTTCTGTGACGTTTCTTGGGGTGATGTTTTCCTACATTAATAGAAGTACATAACTGCAGCTTGTATTTGTGTGAAATGCTTAAGCGTATTAAGCACATACTTGGCCCAATGTCGTCTTATGCCTACAGGAATGAGAATCGTAGCACTATTCGCAAGAAAACCCTTGATGTCTTGTCATTTGTTTTGAGCATCAATCGACAGCTGTACGAAGTAAGTGCAAAGCCTGAAGGGTAAATGTTAGCAAGTGGCAGTAGTTTTGTATGGCAGTGTTTTAAGGTGGTGTGCCACAAAGTGGTAGATAAGTTGATACTGCTGAACTTTGCATTTAAAATTCCAATTCTGTAGGGATATGTTACCGTGGGAAATTCCGAGTGGCAGCCATGAACTTCCCTGCAGTGGGTTGAGAGCATGAAAACAATCCAGACTGTACGATGCTGCCTTCTCTTGTATCAGCGGAGCCCTGGAAATGAGTTGCCCCTTGCCCAATGACCACCATAATAATTTTCCAATAAAGTGTCTGCTTTGCTTTAATTAACCTTTAATTTAATTAATTAATTAATATCATTTAAATTTGAGAAAGGGGAACTTTGAGCTACAAATGTCATAAATTGAGTTTAAACTTGGGTATTTTCTAGAAGAATGTTTGTAAAAGAAAAATGTTGAAAATGTACAGTTTTTTTGTGATGTTACTTGATAATTCAAGGCAAGTGCTGTCCCTTTTTTTATAGGAGGAATTGATTGAAGCTATAGTGATCCCTCAGCTAGGGCACATTGCGGAGGATAAAGACCATATGGTACGGAGATTGGCCTCACAGCTACTGGTGGACTTAGCAGAAGACTGCAATACCCCTCAATTTAATAATCTCTTGGACATTATAGAAAAGGTATTGGTAAAGTGAATACTAAATAAAGATAACGTCAATACAGTGAGATTCTTTCTATTAATGAAGCCCCATTTAGTTTTAAGTTTGATTGACCGTAACGAAGATTGAGCTACGTATCCCCTGCCACTGCTTTGAAATTTTAAAATTGTTTCTAAAATAAAATTGTGCACGGTGCAGGCCTGTTATATGGTGTTTCATTTATTTACCACTCAATATTTGTGTGTATCACAAGAATTTGTTCTATCGACATTGCATCTCTTGAAGTGCAATTAAATTTGACAACGTAGCTTTGATCAGTTATATTAAAACCAAATCATCAAGCATGTGTTGATAAACTTGGGGGGAAATTGTAACCTTTTCAGGTTTTTAAATTTGTTTTTAATGTTGTATAATTTTTTTGTGTGTGTCTCTATTTATTAAAATGCGTCTCCTTTTTTTAAAGGTTGTGAATCGACCACTCATTGATCCACCTGTTGTGGAAGCTGTGGAAAGTGACTTTTTGTGTGAATCTGCGCTGGAGGATGTAAAGACAGCTGTCTTGGGTCTTCTAGAGATTCTGCAGGTTGAACATAAATCTTCTGCCTAATTCCATTGGAGCTTGTTTTTTTTTTTGAAATGTGCAGTTTTATCATCTGCCAGCTTCAAAGTTAAGTTAATAGGCAAATATATTACATAGATCGCCATTTTAAAATGGCAATATACCCTTGGTGATGACTAATCAATGAAGTAGGAAACTGATGGGGGTTAAAATTTCTCTTCAGTGTTCGTGGCACACGCTGGAAATATGCATCACAAGATTGCACGTCAACCCAGGCTGTGCAATTTTTCGAGCAGAATTTGTTTATACACTTAATAGTCTGATATCCTAATTAAGCTTCACTATACTGTTCCACTTCATTTAACTTTCTAACTTAGTACAAAAGTTTAAACTTTAAATGTTTGCTTTCAACTAGAGATGAAATGCATCATGTTGAGCAATGCTGTTAGTAGGGCTTTCACAACCAGCAGGTGGCACCTCCCTCATAGGTTATGAGCTCTTCATTACAAATTAATTGGCTTTCTCGTTTCTATATCCTCTGAAACTATGGTCATTATAAATTCAGTGATACAGTCAATACAGCAAATATCTTTGTTTTTAGTGGGGTGAACGATGCATTCTCTTTGCATTGAACTCTGAGAGAAATTTAAAACACTGGCCATGCCATATTCCAAAAAACCTGCTATCACAAAGAAGTGGTCATTGGACTCCTCATTTATGCAAGTTGTGAAGCAAAGCTGCTTCATGCAGATGGGAAACAGATGATTATTTGAAATATAACCCCACCCCCACCCCCTTGAAGCTATTCTGCATTCCAGAAATTAAAAGCGTGGGCTGGACTGGGGACAATTAAGTGGGGTAATCATAAGTAGTGTTTTACTAAGGCACAATATACTAAATATTTTCTACAGCAGATCCATCTTTGATGCATCAGACAGCAAAATCTGGTAGTTTTAAATTGTATTCCGCACAGCAAGCAATTCCAATGATTTGCTTGAAGAGAGCCAAGGTGGAGGGAGTCAGTAATGGAGTTGATGAGCACTAGAATTATTAAAGTGTGATTGTTTATTGTTTTCAAATGCTCTTATTAAATTGAATTTATTATGGGAGGGACGGGGTGAAGAGTTGTGTTTTAGTTCTTATCTAGGAAGGATGTAGTGGGGATTTGAGGAATTGCCATATTCATAGATTATATACAGAATCCTCTAGCTTGTCACAACTGTGCTTCTTAATTCATATTTCTTCAGTGTGTTTTTTCATTCCCCACCTCAGCCACCTTTGTGGTATCTGTGTAAGTAGAAAATGTTGTCCCTGTTGACAAGCTCAAGCTCTCCTTCCAGAGTATACTTGCAGCTATCAAAGAGAGGGCATGTTCATCTTATCAGTCCGGGCTGGATTCAAACTCTTATCCTTGAAGTGAATAAATACCGTGCTGAGTAACTGGCCCTCTTCCTTACCTACTGTCCAGATTGAAATATTATATGTAACTGCCTAAACCCATGGGGAGCAAAGAAAGAGCTTGTTTTTATATAATGCCTTTCGTGACTTTTGGACATCCCAAACTGGTTTACAGCCAATGAAATACTTTAGAAATGTAGTCACTGTTGTAATGTAGAAAACATAGCAACCATTTTGTACCCTGAAAGTGTCTCAAACAGCAATAAGGTAAATGATCATATCATCTGTTTTTGTCCATTGGTTGGGTGATGCATGTTGGTCAGGATATTGGGGAAAACCTACATATCCCTCTTCCAACAGTGGAATTTGTTGCTTCTCCCTAGCAGGGCAGGCATTAAACATCTCACCTGATAGTTGGCACCTTTGACAGTGCAGGACTCCCACAGTGCAGTACGACAGTACATTTACAATATAAATTAACTTTGACAGTTCATAATGAAAATGTTAACACATTTTTCTTGCCAGACCAAATTATACAGTTTACCTGCCAGTCACGCAAGTCGGGTTTATGAGCTTTTGATAAGTCACATACAGTCCCACTACCAGCAAACGTACACATCTTCCATCGCAAGCAGTATACGCCTAAAGGTAGGTGGGACCAGAGAATTCATCTCACTATTATAGAACCAACTTGCAGTTCCAACTATAACCCATGGTATACTCAATTTTATATGTTGGTTAAAAATATGAATTATCTTCGTATTGAGTTTCTAACTAAATTTTGTAAATTAACTTAGAAGAGAATTTCTGTCTTCAAACTTATTTTGTTATGTAAACCTGCTCAGTATTTCAGTAAAGTGTGGTGTTCCAAGACTCTTGGTTATAATATTATGGTGGCAAAAGACTGAAATGTCCATAGCAACAACCGGAGTTGGATATTGCTGTTTATTAGATATTTATTAGACAAAATTTAGCAAGCTGTGTTTGATTCTGTGAATGCATCTGTCTTGGAGATTTTCTGAAGAGAAGTGACATTATAAACAAAGCTGTGTGTAATCTGAGATACTTATAAATGATTCCATTTTAATCTGGTCTTCCAGCTAATGTCCACAGTATACTGAAGTTGGCATAACTAGCGTATGTACCTTGTGTTCAGTTCTAAAAGTGGCCATTACGATTGGTGCATTGCTTAGTGAAGAGCTTGTTTCCAACTTTGAGTCTGCTCCTTGAACATTGTAGTGTTCTTCTCCCTCCTCTCTTCAAAAGGATAAAATCATGCAATTCCCATGGAACACAGCTGAGTACAGTGACAGTGCAGTTCACAACTTTTTAAAAACAGTTGCTAATATACCCGTCATTTAGGATTGAAGCCTTGAATTTGATTATCTCAAAGTAAATTCATTAAGTGAGCTGAAATTCATTTTTTTATAGACCATAACTGTTTGAGTTAGAGATCTGAAATTGGGGTTGAAAAACAATGCACATCCTGGAAAGTGTCTACATCTTCTAACTATAGCTTTGCATCCAGTAAGTATATTATGTTTTTGGGGGAAAGTTGAATAATTCGCTTAAAATCTAGAGCAAGGGCCCACCATTTTCAGTGTCATAGAAAAGCCAGCCCCACAGAATAACAATGAACATAGAGCAGTAATTGTTATGGTAACTAACACCCAGTTATTTTCGCAGGTATTCAATTTCTTTCTGCATCTTCGAGTTGACTCTCTCTTTCGCATTGGAGTGCCAAATAAGGACAGGATTGTGAGATTCAGCCCATATTGTCTCTGTGGAAGCAGGTAGACGCTTTTTGCTCTCTTTTCTCCTTCATTCAATCCATCCTTTCAGGGTTTGTGGCATGGACATCAGAATGTAGGGCTGGATTTTGTGTGCCCTTGCTGAGTGTGTTTTTGGCAGGGGGCACATAAAATATGTCGGCCCACCCCCGAGCTGACTCCCATAGTACGCTAGGTGGGCTTGCCATATGCAAATAAATAATTAAAGATCAATTAAGCTTGTTGACGAGCCTGTCTTCCTGAATGCTACGCTGCTTATGGCAAAATACAGCAGGAATGGGCAGGCCGTTTTTTAAGGTCAAGATGAAAAGGGGCAGGAACGAAGGGGAGGCGCCTCATTCAGGAGTGTCGGCTGATGGAGGCACCCCTCAAGATGTCACCCTCCCCCTCCCCCACTCTTTTCCACACTATCTACCCTCCAAAACCTGGTCCCCTAACCCCTCCCTCGGATCCCTCCCTTTCCGGGGTTTCCATGATCATCCTCGATCTCTTTCCTGTAGTCCCCACAGTGCCCGCTACTGAGCTCTGGCTGGAGGCATTAGGGACGGAAGTCCCACACTCAACCAGTTAAGCCCGTCCGTAGCATGTTACAGATGTGGGGTGGGCTGATTCCGGTCATGCCAACTTCTGGCTGAATTCCCTTACCCTTGGACTGTAAAATACAGCCCATAAGGACAGGCGTAGACTATTCAACTCTTCGAGCCTGTTGCACAATTCTGTTAGATTGTGGTCGATTTCTACCTTAACGCTGTGTAGTTGGTTTTGCCTCATGCTTCTATCTAACAAAAATCTATTGATCTTGGTCTTAAGTTTCAATTGATCCAGCATCTGCAGCCTTTTGGGGAAATAAAGTTCCAGGTTCTGTGGGCAGCCCCAGGTCACGTGACATAGGATATGAACATTTCACTGAATTAATTGGATTAATCTTTGCCTGTGCTAGACACTGGAGATAAAATTTCACGTTTGTGCCTTCACTGCTTGAACTTGGCTCTTAACCTGAGAGTTGACATGAATGTAACTTTCTAGACATTTGAGATTAATACCTCCAGATACTTGTAATGAGCAAGGAACCTGGGTGTACCTTGACATGGCCACTGGACTTGATCAAGCAGTCTTCTAGCATGTGGGAACTGTACTTCATTTCTTTTAAAATTTCCAACATTTGCTTTTGTGGTAAATTTTGTTGCAGTGAGTCTGAGAAGAGAAGCTCTGAGAAGAAAGTACAAGGTACGGTTTCTCCACCAGCGGGAAGCCCTGCAGCAGCTCAGAGTGCCACCGTACGCATGGGTTATTTACCTTTCTCGCTCGCTTTTGGCGCACTTCTCCAGTGTCTCGAACATGTAAGTAAAAAGGCTACATGCCAAATCATGAATATGTGAAATGGAAAAAAGACCTTTTTGTGTCCTGCATCAGACTAGCTCCTTCTACAGACCATGTACAATTGCTGTGATCAAAGACTCTACCTAATTTTTCCTGAGCAGGTGTTTGCCAAAGTCTCTCTCTTTTTCCTCCTCCTTCCACTCTTCCAAATGATAAACTGAGTGAAATCTATCCAGTGTTCATCTGAGAGCTTTCATTCCATGTTGCAACATTTCCATGCTGCTTGTAACCATTGTTTCCCACAGAATATACAGCCGCTTTTTAAATTTGCTCACTCTTTTAGACCTCAATCCTGAACCCAAGTAGAGAATTATTTGCCTCTTTTTCAAAGCTCTTAATTGAGATGAGCTGCCTAGGCTGGGATGCTATGATACAGCAACAACTTATATTTATATAGTGTCTTTAATTTTTTAAAAATACATTCACGGGCTGTGGGCTTTGCTGGCTCGGCCAGCGTTTATTGCCCATCCCTTGTTGCCCTTGAGAAGGTGGTGGTGAGCTGCCTTCTTGAACTGCTGCAGTCCATGTGGTACACCTACAGTGCTGTTAGGAAGGGAATTCCAGGATTTTGACCCAGCGACAGTGAAGGAACGGCGATATATTTCCAAGTCAGGATGGTGGGTGACTTGGAGGGGAACCTCCAGGTGGTGGTGTTCCCATCCGTCTGCTGCCCTTGTCCTTCTATGTGGTAGTGGTCGTGGGCTTGGAAGGTGCTGTCTAAAGAGCCTTGGTGAATTCCTGCAGTACATCTTGTAGATGGTACACACCGCTGCTACTGTGCATCGGTGGTGGAGGGAGTGAATGTTTGTGGATGTGGTGCCAATCAAGTGGGCTGCTTTGTCCTGGATGATGTCCAGCTTCTTGAGTGTTGTGGGAGTGGAACTCATCCAGGCAAGTGGGGAGTATTCCACCACACCTGACTTGTGCCTTGTAGATGGTGAACAGGCTTTCGGGAGTCAGGAGGTGAGTTACTTGTCACACAATTCCTAGCCTCTGACCTGCTGTTGTAGCCACAGTATTTAATGGCTAGACCAGTTCAGTTTCTGGTCAGTGGTAACCCCCAGGATGTTGACAGTGGGGGATTCAGTGATGGTAATGCCATTGAACATCAAGGGACAATGGTTGGATTTTCTCTTGCTGGAGATGGTCATTGCCTGGCACTTGTATGGCGCGAATGTTACTTGCCACTTGTCAGCCCAAGCCTGGATATTGTCCAGGTCTTGCTGCATTTGGACATGGACTGCTTCAGTATCTGAGGAGTCGCAAATGGTGCTGAACATTATGCAATCATCAGCAAACACCCCCACTTCTGACCTTATGATGGAAGGAAGGTCATTGATGAAGCAGCCCAGACAGTTGAGCCTAGGACACTACCCTGAGGAATGTAATGAAAAATATAATGATAAGTCTCAAGGTGCTTCACAAGAGCATCATAAAACAAAGTATGACACTAAGCCATGTAAGGAGATATTAGGTCAGATGACCAAAAGCTTGCTCAAAGTGGTAGGTTTTAAGGAATGTCTTCAAGGAGGAAAGTGAGATGGAGAGGGATAGCATGGGTATTTCAGAGCATAGTGTCTAGGCAGCTGAAGTCATGGGCACCAACAGTGGAGCAATTAAAATCGGGGATACTCGAGGTATGAATTAGATGTAGGTACACTGTGGGCGAACCACACCACAGGGGACTGCAGTGGTTCAAGAAGGCAGCTCACCACCACTTTCTCAAGGGCAACTAGGGATGGGCAATAAATGCTGGACCAGCCAGCGAAGCCCACATCCCATGAATGAATTTTTTATTTTTAAATGAGCGCAAATATCTTGGAGGTTTGTGGGGCTGGAGGAGATTACAGATATAGAAAGGGGATGAGGCCATGGAGGAATTTTAAAACGAGGATGAGAAATTTAAAATCAAAATGCTGCTTGACTGGGAGCCAGTGCGGGTCAGTGAGCAAAGGAGCAATCGGGGAAACAGGACCTGCTGTGAGTTAAGTCACAGGCAGCAGAGTTTGGATGACTTCAAGTTTACACAGGGTTGAATGAGGAAGACCAGTCAAGAGCGTGTTGAAATAGTAGAGCCCCCAGGTAACAAAAGCCTGAATGAGGGTTTCAGCAGTAGATGAGCTGAAACCGACAAAGCCGGGCAATGTTATGGAGGTGGAAATAGTCGGTCTTGGTGATGGCATGAACGTGGAGTTGGAAATGTGATCAGAGAATGAAACCGGACTGACCAACCAGCATCGACCGCGGCACCAGAAACGACAATGGCAAACTCAGCCCTGCCGACCCTGCAAAGTCCTCATACGAACATCTGGGGGCTAGTGCCAAAATTGGGAGACCTGTCTCACAGACTAGTCAAGCAACAGCCTGACCTCGTTATCCTCATAGAAGCATATCTTACAGATAATGTCCCAGACACCACCACTACACCTGGGTGTGTCCTATCCCATCGGCAGGACAGACCCAGCAGAGGTGACGGCACAGTGATATACAAGTCGGGAGGGATTGCCCTGTCCTCAAGCCTCATGGCACCAGGTCAAACATGGACAAGGAAACCTCCTGCTGATTTACCACGTACCGCCCTCCCTCAGCTGATGAATCAGTGCTCCTCCATGTTGAGCACCACTTGGAGGAAACACTGAGGGTGGCAAGGGCGCAGACTGTATTCTGGTAGGAGACTTCAATGTCCATCACCAAGAGTGGCTCAGTAGCATCACTACTGACTGAGCTAGCTGAGTCCTAAATGACATAGCTGCTAGATTAGGTTTGCAGCAGGTGGCGAGGGAACCAACAAGAGGGAAAAACACTTGACCTCATCCTCACCAGCCTGCCTGCCGCAGATGCATCGGTGCATGACAGTATCGGCAGGAGTGATCACCGCATTTTCATTGTGGAGACAAAGTCCTGTCTTCACATTGAGGACACCCTCCATGGTGTGTGGCACTACCACCGTGCTAAATGGGATAGATTTCGAACAGATCTAGCAACCCAAGACTGGGCAACCATGGGGTGCTGTGGGCCATCAGCAGCAGCAGAATTGTACTCAAACACAATCTGTACCCTCATGGCCTGGCATATCCTCCATTCTACGGCTACCATCAAGCCAGGGGATCAACACTGGTTCAATGAAGAGTGCAGGAGGGCATGCCAGGAGCAGCACCAGGCATACCTAAAAATGAGGTGACAACCTGGTGAAGCTATAACACAGGACTACTTGCGTGCCAAACCACATCAGCAGCAAGCAATACAGAGCTAAGCGATCCCACAACCAACGGATTAGATTTAAGCTCTGCAGTCCTGCCGCATCCAGTTGTGAATGGTGGTGGACAATTAAGCAACTCACTGGAGGAGGATGCTCCACAAATATCCCCATCGTCAGTGGTGGGGGAACCCAGCACATCAGTGCAAAAGATAAGGCTGAAGCATTTGCTACAATCTTCAGCCAGAAGTGCCTTCTCCAGAGGCCCTCAGCATCACAGATACTAGTCTTCAGCCAATTCAATTCATTCCATGTGATATCAAGAAATGGCTGAAGGCACTGGATTCTGCAAAGGCTGTGGGCCCTGACAATATTCCAGCAATGGTACTGAAGACTTGTGCGCTCCTAGCCAAGCCGCTCCAGTACAGCTACAACACTGGCACCTACCCGGCTATGTGGAAAATTGCCCAGGTATGTCCAGTACACAAAAAGCAGGACAAATCCAACCCGGCCAATTACCGCCCCATTAATCTACTCTTGATAATCAGTAAAGTAATGGAAGGGGTCATCCACAGTGCTATCAAGTGGCAATTGCTTAGCAATAACCTGCTCACTGATGCTCAGTTTGGGTTGTGCCAGGGCCACTCAGCTCCTGACCTCATTACAGCCTTTGTTCAAACATGGACAAAAGAGCTGAACTCCCGAGGTGAGGTGAGAGTGACTGCCCCGACATCAAGGCTGCATTTGACTGAGTGTGGCATCAAGGACCCCAGCAGAATTAGAGTCAATGGAAATCAGGGGGGGAGCTCTCCATTGGTTGGAGCCATACCTAGTACAAAAGAAGATGGTTGTGGTTGTTGGAGGCTAGTCACCTCAGCTCCAGGACATCACTGCAGGAGTTCTCAGGAAATTGTCCTCGGCGCAACCACCTTCAGCTGCTTCATCAATTACCTCCCATCATAAGGTCAGAAGTGGGGATGTTTGCTGATGATTTCACAATGTTCACCATTCGCGACTCCTCAGATACTGAAGCAAGCCCTGGACAAATTCCAGGCTTGTGCTGACAAGTGGCAAGTAAGATTCGTGCCACACAAGTGCCAGGCAATGACCATCTCCAACAAGAGAGAATCTAACCATCGCCCCTTGATGTTCAAAGGCATTACCAACACTGAACCCCCCACTATCAATATCCTGGGGGTTACCATTGATCAGAAACTGAACTGGACTAGCCATATAAATACTGTGGCCACAAGAGCAGGTCAGAAGCTAGGATTCCTGTGGCGAGGAACTCGCCTCCTGACTCCCCAAAGCCTGTCTACTATCTACAAGACACGTCACGAGTGTGATGGAATACTTTCCACTTGCCTGGATGAATACAGCTCCCACATCACTCAAGAAGCTGGACACCTTCCAGGACAAAGCAGCCCGCTTGATTGGCACC
Source organism: Cetorhinus maximus (assembly GCF_964194155.1). NCBI lineage: Eukaryota > Metazoa > Chordata > Chondrichthyes > Lamniformes > Cetorhinidae > Cetorhinus > Cetorhinus maximus. The sequence goes on from NC_135893.1 coordinate 89,151,697, forward strand.
ACATCCACAAATATTCACTCCCTCCACCACCGCGCACAGTGGCAGCAGTGTGTATCACCTACGAGATGCAGGAATTCATCAAGGCTCCTTCGACAGCACCTTCCAAACCCACGACCACTATCATCTAGAAGGACAAGGGTAGCAGATGGGAACACCACCGCCTGGAAGTTCCCCTCCAAGTCACCCACCATCCTGACTTGGAAATATATCGCCGTTCCTTCACTGTTGCTGGGTCAAATTCCTGGAACTCCCTAACAGCACTGTGGGTATATCTACAACCATATGGACTGCAGCAGTTCAAGAAGGCAGTTCACCACCACCTTCTCAAGGGCAACAAGGGATGGGCAATAAGTGCTGGGCCAGCCAGCGAAGCCCACATCCTGTGAATGAATAAAAAAAAAATGTGACACCAAGATTGCGAGCATACTGTCTTAATCTCTGACTGCTACCAGGGAGAGGGATGGAGTTCGTAGCTTGGAAATGGAGTTTGGAGCAGGAACCAAATACAGTGGCATCAGTCTTCCCTATTTTTAATTGGAGGAGATTTCTGCTCATTCAGTACTGAATGTTGGATAAGCATTCTGATAATGTAGCAACAGTGGAGGAGTCGAGGGAGGTGGTGGTGAGGTAGAGCTGGGTGTCACCAGTGTACATGTGAAAACTAACACTGCAAACCTGCTGCAGTTCTCCATTTATAATCCAAGCTAAACCAGATGATGCTTCATCTACTCCTCTTGATGAAATAGTCTTCAATGTAGGTGAATTTGTGGCAACTGGATTTACAATGGAACTTGGTTTCATTAGCATTTCCGAATTTTAGAAAAAAATTCTCATCTATTGTAGTAGATATACATATTTGATGCTTTTGTTAGGAACTAGAGTTAGTTTTAAGTAAGTTATGTGTATTTGTGTATGTTAGGAATAAGCTATAGCTTTAAATTTAAGTTTTAGCTTTAAGTTGAAGTTTAATTTATATTTTTTTTATTTGAGAGTTAAAAGGGTTGAACTTGGGCTAGTTTAATTTAGAGTTTTTCACCGTAAGATAGAGACTGCAAGTCTGAATCTTTGTTTATATACCTGAATTTTAATGAGGTTTTATGATGCTTGAAGTGGTGTAAGGAAGGTAAAACAAAGCTGAGAAAACCTGGGCTGTTGCCTAGCAACAGGAGGCCCACACAGAGACAGAGAAACAGAAAAGCAGTCTGAGTTCAGTTGGTGATTATGCTGTAAGGAGAAAGGAGCAGTTTAAGTCTCTCCAGCTGGCCATGCTAGCAGATTACTGAGGAAAATAGGCCTGAGAGTCTTAGATGAGTTGCTCTAAAGTTAAAGTAACAGTGAATGTTGAGTGAGATCTGGATCTCAAGGGAGATACCAAGTTGTCAGGAGTCTACTGAGAGCGGGAACCGCATGGAGCAGGTCCTAAAGGAAAAGGAAAAAGGTCCCAATAAGTCATTTAAGGTAAAGGACAAGGACAGGAATCTAGAACAAGATCCTGTTCTGTAAGTTAAAGTAAAGAGCAGAGGAAAAAACTCCAAATTAAAGAGAGAAAACTGTGGGAAGCAGAATCAAGGCAAAGAGGGCTTGCGTGAAGCCAGAAGATCCAAGGAGACAGCAAAAGCTTGGTGACTCCTTTCTATGGGCCTGTGAAGCAATGATGTTCTGTTGACATGGCTGAGCACCTGAGAGAGGGTGCATGGAAGGTGAAGCTTGAATGCACGTGTGGCGATTCAGGGGAAGGGAACATCAGAAGTAGTTGAAACCCTGGAGGTGGATCCTTGTGTAAGATGGCCAAGTGAAAGCATTGTTTGGGAGAAGATTCCAAAACGAGTCCTTCGAGCGTTGAGATTGGAAACCATCAGGAGAAAGACGGAGATAAAAACAAAAAGCTAAAAGCTACTGCGGATGCTGGAAATCCAAAACAAAAACAGAATTACCTGGAAAAACTCAGCAAGTCTGGCAGCATCGGCGGAGAAGAAATCAATTAACGTTTCGAGCCTTCATGGCCCTTCGGCAGAACTGGAGCATAGATTAGAAGAAGGGAGAAATATAAATTGGTTTAAGGTGGGTGGGGGGGGGGTGGGTGGAAAGGGGGGGAAGAGACACATTGAGGGTATGGTGTGATGATTGTGGAGATGAGCAGATAATCAAAAGATGTCACAGACAAAAGGGTCAAAGAGGTGTTGAAGGTGGTGGTCTTTGTCTGAGAAAAGTGCTAATTAAGAATGGAAGACAGGATATTCAAAGTACAGCTCTAGTGGGGGTGGGGTGGAAAGACTAAAGGTTTTAGTTTTAGATTTAAAAATAATGGAAATAGGTGGGGAAAGAAGAATCTATATAAATTATTGAAAAAAAAGCGGGGGGGGGCGGGGGGGAAGAAACGGGGTGGAGATGGGGGGAGGGGGAGTTTAAGATCTAAAGTTGTTGAATTCAATATTCAGCCCAGAGGGCTGTAAAGTGCCTAGTCGGAAGATGAGGTGCTGTTCCTCCAGTTCCACCACCAAACACATCTTCCCTTCACCCCCCTTGACGGCATTCCGTAGGGATCGTTCCCTCCGGGACACCCTGGTCCACTCCTCCATCACCCCCTACTCCTCAACCCCCACTTATGGCACCTCCCCATGCCCATGCAGAAGATGCAACACCTGCCCCTTCACTTCCTCTCTCCTCACAGTCCAAGGGCCCAAACACTCCTTTCAAGTGAAGCAGCATTTCACTTGCATTTCCCCTAACTTAGTCTACTGCATTCGTTGCTCCCAATGCGGTCTCCTCTACATTGGAGAGACCAAACGCAAACTGGGCGACCGTTTTGCGGAACACCTGCGGTCTGTCCGCAAGAAAGACCCAAACGTCCCTGTCGCTTGCCATTTTAACACTCCACCCTGTTCTCTTGCCAACATGTCTGTCCTTGGCTTGCTGCATTGTTCCAGTGAAGCCCAACGCAAACTGGAGGAACAGCACCTCATCTTCCGACTAGGCACTTTACAGCCCTCTGGGCTGAATATTGAATTCAACAACTTTAGATCTTAAACTCCCCCTCCCCCCATCTCCACCCCGTTTCTTCCCCCCCGCACCCCCCTGCTTTTTTTTCAATAATTTATATAGATTCTTCTTTCCCCACCTATTTCCATTATTTTTAAATCTAAAACTAAAACCTTTAGTCTTTCCACCCCACCCCCACTAGAGCTGTACTTTGAATATCCTGTCTTCCATTCTTAATTAGCACTTTTCTCAGACAAAGACCACCACCTTCAACACCTCTTTGACCCTTTTGTCTGTGACATCTTTTGATTATCTGCTCATCTCCACAATCATCACACCACACCCTCAATGTGTCTCTTCCCCCACTTCCCCCCCCCCCCCCACCTTAAACCAATTTATATTTCTCCCTTCTTCTAATCTATGCTCCAGTTCTGCCGAAGGGCCATGAAGGCTCGAAACGTTAACTGATTTCTTCTCCGCCGATGCTGCCAGACTTGCTGAGTTTTTCCAGGTAATTCTGTTTTTGTTTAGGAGAAAGACGGAGTTCAATGAGACTGATTGATTGGCTCACAATGTGACAAGTGTCTGGAGGGAGTTGATGAGAGATCCATAGCATCTGTTTGGGGTGCCATTTGCCACTTGGCTTCAGAGTGTGGTGTGTCTGACCACAGGTTGCCTATTGGTTTACATGGACTATATACTTGCTGTGAACATTAGAGTATAAGATAGATTTTTTGTAACTTGGGTTATTCTTATGGACCTGTATGTATCTGTAAAGGTATGGTTGTGGATGAAGGAGTAGTGTAATAGCGTCCACCTTTTCCTTGTTTAATAAATGTTTTATTATTTTGTTAAAAATACATTAGACTCTGACTCTGTTCAGCTGCCCCCCCTGTTTCTAAACAAAAAATAAAAGTTAGGATCTATCAAGCCAGGTTCCGCCCAGGGATCTGACTTGTCTAGTAGTATCATCAGCTGGGAGCATAACACTTGGCAATTGAAGGTGGATTCTTCCTGTTAAATGACTCTGATGGAGGATACTATAGTCAATTCTGATGGTCTGTACTGACAATTGGAAGATAAGATTCTTGGATTCACTGGCTCTTGAGATGTGATGGGTTCCCCATTCCCACATGGCGCGTTAAAGCCCCAGTCCTTGAACACATACTTGATGATGTGGTTCTTGAAATGACCAGTTGAAAATACCTGGGATTCCAGTGGTTGATGTAGAAGTTTCTATTCTGAAGGTATAAGACCAATTGGAAGCATTTTGTCCAGTGGTGCCTTGTCAGTTCAATCAACCAGTTGTGATTATGACTTTTGGCTTTTTGAAATAACCACCTAATATCTCCCCACTCCCCTGCTCTTTCTCCAAAGCCCTGAATTTTTCCCCCTGCTAGTATTTATCCAGTTCCCTTTTGCAAGTGACCATTGAATATACTTCCATTGCCCTTTTCAGGCTGTGCATTCTTTGATCGTCATAGCTTGCTGAGTTTTTAAAGTTTTTTCCTCATCTCCCTGCTGACTCTTTGCCAATTATCCTGCCCCTGCGTTCCCCGATTACTGACCCTCTGTCAGTGGAAACCGTTTCTCTCTCTGTATCCTATCGAAATCCTTCATAATTTTGAACAACTTTCAAAAATCAGTTTCTTAAAGTTACATTCCATTGAACTTTGCTGGAAATGTGTTGGTGCTGGAAAAACTGTTAAATGTTTGGGGTGATTGATTATCTTTGTACCAATTGCAACTTGACAAATGTTTACTTCTATATATCTTTCCCTTTTTTGTGTTATTTTACCCTATAAAGGAGACAGACTGGAAGGTGCTGAAACTTGTTTTGGATAAACTACCTGAATTGCTGAAGTATAAGGGACTCATTCTGACCTCTCCATGCAGCATAGACCAGCTCTGCTCTGCTCTCTGTACCATGGTAAAGTAAAAATCAGTCATCTGTGCCCTACCCTTTCTTTTAATCTTTGCTGTGGACTCCTGCTCGGCTCAGGGTTCCATGGGTGCAGGCAGACCTCTGGCATCTTCCCCAAGAGTTTTTTCTTGTAAGCGCTAGATAGTAACTTAAAGTAGCCTTTCGCCCATGGGTGGGCACGAAGGGCTTCTTAAAGCCAGGCTCGTTCCTATCTCCAATCCGTATCCACACTTTCCACGCTTATCGTAAGTTTGCTGAGACCATTTGTAACACAGCAGCAGCTGAAATCGGCCACCTCAATGCTAGACTGCAAAATTATTTTTTTCCTCTTAGTGTATTTGACTGAGTATAACACTGGGTTAATGCTGGACTGTCTGGGGAAATTTACTGCCCCTCCTGTATAGATTATAGGAAGCAAGTTGTGTAAATTCAGTGTTAATTAGGAGGTCAGTCTTGGACTGAGCTCTTAAGATCTCATTTGTTGCTTATTTCTGACATGCAGGCATTGCTCTCCTATAATTGTAAATGTGATATTCCCACGTTAGGGAATATCTTATAAAGGAGACAGACAGAAAGTGCTGAAACTTGTATTGGATAAACTTACTGAATTGCTGAAGTGTAAGGGACTCATTCTGACCTCGCCATGCTGCACAGACCCACTCTGCCCTGTTCTCTGTACCATGGTAAATGTAAAAAAAAAATGTGATCATCTTTGCTTTGTTATACTTGTATTTTTTTAAGAACAAGTTTTATCTCTTGGGTTAGAGTTCCACAGACAAGGGCAGTACTGATCAGCTTCCCTCTATTTTTCCCCCACACTGTGCCTCAGCAAACCTCAGAGGAACATGACCAGGGCTCAGGTGGTCTCTCCAACTTTGCTCATACTATATCTCCCTCTTTGAAGCTATTGGTTTACTTGGACTGTCTGAATCTCTTGGTATTAGATTAATGTTGGGGGAAGTAGGTGTAGTCAGTGAAGGAATTTTTTGAGCTGGATGCTAATTCTCAGCCGGTAATCATTTCGGATATCTGCCTTTCTTTTCTAGGTCACGGACCGTCAGCTATCAGAGAGGTTGAGGAATACACCCGATGGTTTCTCTCGCACTGATGTCCAGTTGGCAGTTGTCCCGGTGCTGACAGTTATCACCTCATACCATATTTACTTGGACCAGTCTAAACAGGTAAATTAAAATACAGTTAACGTTCAGAGCAGAATTCTTGTTTAACATCTTTCTACACTAAAGATGCTTTCTTTCGGGTGGTACATGGATCTCTGCATGTAGGGTATAGAGAATATAAAGAGGGAGTGCATATTAAGAATGAGATATGGGTATGATCACAGTAGAGAATGGATGGTCAAGCAGGTGAATTGATAAATGGGGCGCCCTGAATTGAAGTTTGAGCAGCAGTTAATTTGTTATTTTGTTTGATCTAGTTGAAGTTTTCTTTTTAAGTGGAGTCATTATCTCCTCCCAAAGCAAGTAGCACAGACTACTGTGAAAACACCTGAGACTATCTAAGGTAAACCCTAAACTTGTAATAGTCTTTGAGCCTGCTGCAATTCGATGCAATTCAGTTTTAACTAGAGTGATTTGATGGGACGAGCGTTAATAAAATTGTGATTTTATTATCTGTGTGAATATAATTCTAGCTAAGATCCCTGAATAACTTAAATGCGTTGTTTTAATATGATCCATCTTTTTTATTTGAGCAGCGTGAATTTGTTCATTGCCTTGATACTGGGTTGATCTATCGTTGTGCCAAACAGTGTGTGGTAACACTGACTATGTGCATCATCGAGATGCCAGACATCATGGTTAAACTGCTTCCTGGCATTATTCTCAAACTGACACACATCTCTGCCACACTCACCATGGCTATCCCCATGCTGGAATTTTTATCAAGTAAGATTATTCGGCTGCATTAGCAGCTCTTCTGCAATATAGCTAATGATGAGCTGGAGGGTGTAATGTTTTATAATGCAGGTCTGGTAAGCTGCAATAGCTACCACTCCCAGCAGAAACAGACAGGCTTCCCCAAACCTCTTCATTGAACAGTTCTCTTCTACCTCTGCATCCTTCCTCCTGTTTGATTGAGTGTCTCAATTAGAGGACTGACATTGTCTCTCTGAACTGCTATGTCTGTGTGTGTGACCTTTCCTAGCTCACTTGTCCTTCGCTGCCCTCTGTTTCTGTACTTTCCCTTTTTATTCCCTTCCTTCAGTTTTCCTCTTCCTGTGTGTGTTTTTTTTTGCAGGGCTATTTCCTCTTTTTTAACGTTGCACTGCGTAGCGGGTCATGGAAATGGTACAGCATTTTGGAGGCAAGAAATGGCAGAAAACAGACTGGAAGGATTGGAGATGTATAAGAAACACTATCTTTAGGAAGGAGTGGATTATGGAAAATGTACAGAATTGGAGGGAATGGTGTATGTAAAGTCCACAAAAATTGGGAAGGACTACACCATGGAATTTTCACGTGTTGAATAGACCTATGGGGCTGCATCTTCTGGTCGGGAGCGGGGGGGCCCGCTCGCCGATGTGTAAAATGATATGGGGTGACATTGGGCATGCGTCCCAACATCACCCCGTGTCATTTAGAGTTTCAGTTCGGCAACTTAAGGCCTTTTTTAAAAAAAAAAGTAATTGAAGCAATGAGTAGACCTGCCTGTCCAACCTTAAGGTTTGCGGGCAGGTGAAGAACCCAGGCGGCTTTCAGAAAAAACATGAAACCTCATCCACGGGCGGGATGAGGTTTCAGGGATTTAAAATGTGTATGAAATGTTTAAATATAAGAAATTGACATGTCCCAGCTCTTGTGACAGTGTCACATGAGGGGACAGGTCAGGAATTTTTTTCCACCCTTCCAAAAGTTTTTAATACTTCCACCGATCTCCCTGAGGTGGTACTTTGCCTCAGGGAGACCTGTGCGCTCTTTTGCATGCATGCGTGAAAGAGTGCACTCACGGCTCAGGGGATCCCACCTGCCCGCACAGGGAGCGCACAGTGCTTCTGAGCGGAAGTCACGCTGGGCGGGCCTTAATTGGTTAACCAGTTCCTTTGGTTAAAACCTTGCTGGTTCTTGAGAGTTGCAGTCTTGGGGATATCCATGGGCATATTCGTATTATTGTACCCTATAAAGGAGACAGACTGGAAGGTGCTGAAACTTGTTTTGGATAAACTATGAAATGCTGAAGTATAAGGGACTCATTCTGACCTCTCCATGCAGCATAGACCAGCTCTGCTCTGCTCTCTGTACCATGGTAAATTAAAAATCGGTCATCTGTGCTCTACCCTTTCTTTTAACCTTTGCTGTGGAATCCTGCTCGGCTAGGGGTTCCATGAGCGCAGGCAGTCCTCTGGCATCTTCCGCAAAAGTTGTTTCTTGTTAAGGGCTAGATAGTATCTTAAGGGGGAGGTGATGATGTAGTGGCATTATCTGGACTAGTAATCCAGAGACCCAGGGGAATGATCTGGGGACCCGGGTTCGAATCCTGCTATAGATGGCAGAATTTTAATTCAATAAAAGTCAGGAATTAAAAAGTCTAATGATGACCATGAAGCCATTGTTGTAAAAACCCATCTAGCTCTTTAGGGGAGGAAATCTGGTTGTGGTTGACTCTTAAATGCCCTCTGAACTAGGGCAACTAGGAATGGGTAATAAACGCTGGCCTGGCCAGCGACGCCCACATCCCATGAACGAATACTTTTTAAAAAATTGTTACAACAGGAGGCGTGGAAAGGGCACAGAGATTCAGAGGTGATGAACCATGAACTCTTGCAATCCTTCCACCCTGCTCTAGGCATCAGGCAGCACCATCCTACTGTTTGCTGGGAAGGGGGACTAACAGCAGAAGTTCTCCTGAGGAATGTAGAACTGGGACTGCAGTTTCAGAAAATGGGGTCTCCCATTTAAGATGGAGATGAGGAATTTCTTCCCTGAGAGTTGTTAATCTTTGGAATTCTCTGTCCCAGAGAGCAGTGGAGACTAAATCATTGAATATATTCAAGACTGAGGTAGACAGGTTTTTGACCTACAATGGAGTCCAGGGTTATGGGGGTGGGGGTCTAGGCAGGAAAATGGAGTTGAGGCCATGATCAGATCAGCATGATCTTATAAAATGGCAGAGCAGGCTCATGAAGTTGAATGGCCTACTCTGCTCTTATTTCTTATGATCGCATGTTGACTCTTCACTCCCATCTGGCAAACTGGCAATATTTCTCAAACTAGTTGCAATTAACTTGCAACTTGCTGCTCAGTACAGGACAGTGCTTCAAGGTGCCCTGTACCCCTTAGGTGCCTGTTGTGTGGTTTATTTGAGAGCAGCTCACCAAATCCCCCTAAATTTAGTCGGAGAGGTCTTGTGACAATATATAGCTCTGGTCTTGGAATGTAAATCTATTGTGATATATAAAAAAATTAAAATATGCGTTCTCTTACAGCCTTGGTGAGACTTCCTCCTCTGTATGCCAACTTTGTAGCAGAACAGTATGTCAGTGTATTTGCTATCTCATTACCTTACACTAACCCTTTCAAGTAAGTGACTTCACTTTTCTCAATTTTTAAAAAAGCCTTAATTTTCAGCCCTTTACAAAAAAAATTGATCATGTTCTTGCATGTAGCTTTTAATTTGGTACCATATATCATCCATATAAAACAATTGCAATAGCAACTTGCCAAGTAAACGGGTTTAATTTTCTAAGATGAATGTTATAGCCCTGTCAAAGAGCTCAGCTTAGGAAATTGCAATTTCAAACTGCTAGTTCTGTTTAAGAAGCACTGCTTTTATTCTGTCATTCTTAGGTTCAACCAGTACATAGTGTCTCTAGCACATCATGTCATAGCCATGTGGTTCATTCGCTGTCGGCTTGTGTTCCGAAAAGACTTTGTACGGTACATTACAAAAGTAAGAATCTTGGTTCTTTACAAGTTGACCCTTCACTTGGCATGCTGATTATTTTTGTTTTATTCATTCTTTTACGGGATGTGGACGTCGCTGGCTAGTCCAGCATTTATTACTCATTCCTAATTGCCCTTGAGGAGGTGGTGGTGAGCCACCTTCTTAAACTGCTGCAGTCCATGTGCTGTTGATAAACCCCTGGTGCTGTTAGGAAGGGAGTTCCAGGATTTTGACACCGCTTTGACACAGTTTGGTAATACATTCATTCTGTACATTTAATTGCAGCCATTGTACTGTGTAACTAATTTATTGTGATTCATGACTTGTTAAAGTGCTGTATATGAGTGAAAGTATTTCAAGTTTTATTAAGTTACTGTAGATGATTGTAGAAAACCTTACTAATTACAGATCTGACCATTGTTAAAATGGTTTAAGAAAGTAGCTTGGTATATTATAAGAACCTTTCTTACTGAATTATAAGATTTTAAAAAAGACATAGGCCTCTTCATTTTATGTTGGTGAAAAACTTTATATTTCTGGAGGGCATTCATTGTGTTTGTATCTAAAATGCAGTTTGGAACTTGCAGATCTCAAAAATGAATAACATTAAAGAAAGAACTTGAATTTGTACAGCACCACTACATTCTCAGGATGTCCCAAAATACTTTACAGCCAATTAATTTTGAAATGTGTAGTCATTGTTGTTATGTAGGACCCAATAAGGTCCTACAAGCAGCAGCGAAATAAATGAGCAGTTAGTTCTGTTTCCTTGTGATGTTGGCCAGGGTACCAGGAGAATGTCCCTGCCAACTGGCCTTCTGTGCTGTAAACTTGTATTGATCCATAGCTTTTTCCTTTATCCTTTTATAATGTGTTTATAAAAGCCTTTATTGTCTCTCTTAAGTAAACTTCTATAGCTCCACCCTCTTGTAAAAATTAGCTGTTCTGATTCAATGTAGAATAAGGACTTGAACTTAAATTATCCGCCGCCTTATTAATGTTTGTTTGCTTTTGATAAACAAGGGTCTGAGATCGAATGCCTTACTACCATTTGAGGACACACATGAACCCAGTAGTTTTCGAGCCCGTAGCACAAGCTTGAATGAAAGACCTCTCAAAAGGTAGGCTAATTCCCAAAAATGGGAGCGTACGTTTGGCATAACGTATGTGTCTGGTAACTGAAACTTAAATGTAAACCATTTTGAACAAGTTGAGTTTTGATGTTTGCACTGTGTAGTAACTTTGCTGGTGAAACATGTAATGCCAATTTGAAGATAACTGGTGAGATTTCGCAAAGTGGCACTTTCTACTATTTTAATATAAAAGCTAATGTTTGTCTGTTATGCTGTACACCTGATTTGCCATCATGGCCACTAATAATACTTTCTTTCAGCTTCAACTTAGCAAGAGAGGTCATTAACTCTTTTAAAATGTGGAAATTCTAATGACTTCCAGATGTGTTTGGGTGGAGTTGGGAAGCATTGACGTGTTGGCGAATTGAGCACTTCCCCTGTTCTGGTGCTTAATGGCAACATCGAGCATTCATTTTGTCCTGCATAACACAACCAGCCAGGTGCGGGGTCAAAAGCAACAGCCTATAGATGCTGGAAATCTGAAATAATGCAGAAAATGCTGGAAATACTCAGCAGGTCTGGCAGCACCTGTGGAGAGAAACAGACTTAACATTTCAGGTTATGATCTTTCATCAGACTGGGGAAAGTTAGAGATGTAATTGGTTTTAAGCGGGTCAAATGGGGAAGGGTGGAAGAAGAACAAAAGGGAAGGCCTGTGAAAGGATGGAAAGTGGGAGATGTTAAATGAGAAGGGAGCATGGAGTAAGATAGCTCATTTATATTTTCAATATGGCTGATGTTGCACTCTGTGTACAGCAGGCATGGGCTTGGTTGCTGGAACTTTTTCACATGGAGCCCTTTGCAGCTGACATAGTGGGGGTTCTTCAATCCCATCGAGAAACTTCTTTAGCCAGAGAGTGGTGAATCTATGGAATTCATTGCCACAGAAGGCTGTGGAGGCCAGGTCATTGAGTGTATTTGAAACCGAGATAGATAGGTTCTTGATTGGTAAGGGGATCAAAGGTTACGGGGAGAAGGCGGGAGAATGGGGTTGAGAAACTTATCAGCCATGATTGAATGGCGGAGCAGACTCGATGGGCCGAATGGCCTAATTTCTGCTCCTATGTCTTATGGTCTGGGCTGGATTTATGTAATGCGTAAACCCCTGCATAACCTGTACACCCAAATAAACTCTGTTAAGTACAGAATGCCACTGAGAGCTTACAAAAACACGCTTCTTGGGAAGCTTTGGCGAAGGTGGGACTAAGTAAGATAATTTTATATCTCTTTGGGTTAAAAGGTTGGCCATTGATTTTTGAGGGGGATTACTGAACGAAGCACTAAAAAGACAACTATACCTCACTGCTGCTGATCTTTTCTGAATGTGGCCTTCCATCATCTTGCTTCGATGTCCAGTATTTATGCATTTTTAGTCAAATTAAAATTGTGCTTTGCCTTATTTCCTAATTTTGTATAAATATATAGTTAGATTGCACATAGTTTGATTTTTTTTTTGTGTTCAATTGCACAGATGTTTAAGGTTGGAATATGGGCATCTGAAATGTAGTAATTTAAAAACAGTATTTTAAACTGTTACCTCAATGACAGTAATCCAGTCTTGCATCCCTACTGAATAGCTTCTTACTGGAAATCCAGCTAATATTATTGGGATACTAGTATATGATTATGAATAAATTTCCATCTGTCAACTCAGCAGTGACAATGAGACTGAGCAATACTGGAGTAAGATACTCAATGCATAAGTTTGAAAACCTGCCCCCTGTATTTTTAACATACATTAGCTATTTTGCTTTAATTGTTTTAAAACCATATATTTTGTATAGTTTTCCTTCACTTACGTAGAGAATTTGGCTTTATACAAATGCATTAAGAGTTTGACCTCTAGTATCTCCTGCAGTAACTTAAAGGCCATAGTTCCATAATTCATGGAGTGCAATTAGCACTTTCACATCCATTTACAATAAATATGTAACTGAAGGCTTTAAATGGACCATGTCCTGTTTACAGGGTCAATTATTAACATTGCAAACTAAAGTCTTTAGCTATGTTACATATGCTGACATTTATGTGCATTTGCATTTCACTGTAAAGCCCCACATAGGTATCAGCTAGCCATAAAACAAACATGTATCCATTAAGTTCTTTCTCAGAATATTAGCAACTCATCTCTTCCCCACCCCACTTCCCCACACAATTGTGTGTCAAAATCTGAAATGCTGTTCCAACCTTAATTTTATGGATTGCTTGTTCTACCAATTATAATCCGTAATGTAACAGGAATTTATATATTTCTTTGTTCTGTAGCATATAAACTGTGTTTGATCTAATTTGCTATTTTGTCATGTTTCAGATTTTGTTTAATGCTTTCAAGTTTTTATTTTCTCCCCCCCTTTTGTTCTTCTTTCTCTGTGCTGGTGTTTGTTTCCCTCACTTCACTTATCTGGGAACCCTATTCCTGGCCTGTGACCTCTGACCATCAACTCCTCCCAATGGCTCCCTTGCCACCTGCGGTGTCTTTGGGTTGGTGCTTGTAGCTTGCGAGCCACAAAGCCCCTAAAACCAGGCTTGAATAGTTCCCAAATTAAAGATATGAAAGACCTCTCAGCAGTCGAGGCCTTCCGATCCCGCAGCATCAGTGTTTCAGAACATGCAGTCCGCAGGTAGAGGCATTACAAGAACCTACGGTCAACAGAATTTCATTCTGGGGTTTCTGCATGCTGGGAGGCTTGCATGATGTAGTAGTAGATTTTTAAAAAAATACTTTCTGCTGTTTAAATAAATACCTAATATTGGAATTTTGATCTGGATTAATATTGTATTCGGGAATGTAGATTATGCATAGGTCAGTGGTTGTTAATCAGGGACTCGAATTTAGTTTCCAGCTCTTGTGACTAGAGGGCTATTTGTCAATACAGCTGTATTCTCAAGAAGCGGACGCTGGTGTTTCTCGCTTTATTATGCATGTGTGTTAGTCTGAAATGTTCATTGGCATTAAAGAACTTCCCTTTATATCGCACCTTTCACAAACTCAGGATGCCCCAAAGCACTTTACCGCCATGTACTTTTTGAAGTGAAATGCAGGAAAATAATATTAACAGTAACTGGTGAGGAATGTTACCCAAATCGTATCTGTTCTAAAGCATCCTTGAGTCAGACGTGCCCTTATGATGAACAAGATGATGCCAGCTGCCTGTCCAGTGAGCATTTTTCCAGATGGGCATTGAGTTCTCTATTATTTCACCCACCCCATTGTCATTTTAGTGCCTTCTCTGCTGTTATTCAGTGTTACCATTTGAGACGCTTCACTGTACAAAAGAAGGAGAAAGGGGAAAATAATCCTAACAAAAAGATGAAGGAATAAAAGTCTTTCCCCACTTGGTTTGCCTGGTTCACTGGCTGAGTGCAGACATGCGTTTGGTGGATCTCTCCAAAAACCTTTACTTTATTTCAAATAAAGAGCAAGAAAATGAACGTGCAGAGTTTGAAGAGAACTTTATGCTAAATGGAGTTAAGCAAACAGTATGATGCAGCAATGCCACCTCAAAAGCAGATGAAGTCATCACAAGTGATTGTGTGACATCTGTCTGAAAGTAGACCATCTTCCCTTCGCTCCAGGATATTCACCCTATTAAGAAATTTTCTGGTACCCACACATTCTTCCTTGAGTAGACATATAGTTGAACTGAGGTATTGAACCTAAATTGCTCCACTCCTTTTAATGTAGGATCCTTGGCTAAAATTTCTGGCAGGACTGGAATTTATTTTGTGTATTTCCCCTTCCCCACGTATGGTGCATATTTTTTTACTGGTAGCAGTATTCATATTGAGATGACATTGAAATTTAAAACTTACGCTGTTTCCTATCCTCAAACTTAACTCTGTCCCTTCACACTAAATTACACTTTATTCATTGCTCCTGAATTCTGGATCAGTTCCTGGGTATATTGCAAAACTAGTTACATTAATATAATGTTTGATCATTGCACAAAGTTGATAATTATTACCTGATAGTTTGCTTCAGAGGCAAGACCTTTACTCCTGATAGTTATATTTATAAATACAATTGTGGAAGCTAAATTAAAGACTACCTGTTAACACATTTTCTTTGTCCCTTGATGAAAAATATACTACATATGTGCTGTGGTGATGGATTTTATCCCTTCACTGCTGAATTTCATTCTTTGCCCTCTGGTTCTGCCTAACTGTGTATAATGATTTCCTATAACTATCTCTTGCAGAAATGATTCTGTTTCTCAGGATGGTAAATGAGCTTTTAGGCTCCTTCCACCACTCTCCCCCACCCCACCACCACTTCATTCACTTATTTTAAAATTTTGATAAACTGGCACTTGTTAAAATTTTAATGCCCAGAATGCTTGTCCAATGCATAGATGTGCAGCTAAATTATAAATTGACTTTCATTTACAAATTCTGAAAATTGGTATTGAATCCCTGATCGAAGATATAAGAAAAAATGTTACTGGCAGTTGCGATAACCTTGTGTTTTCACACTTTATACCAATCATCACACTATTGAGAAGTCAGGTTGCCCTAGGCATAATATAAGAACATTAAAAAACATAAGCTAAAGGTCCCTTGAGCCTGCATCACTAACCAATATGATCATGGCTACTCTTCTAATGCAACTCCACTTTCCTGCCCTATCCTTGTATCCCTTGATTCTGTTAGTGTCCAAAAGTCTATTGACCTCGTGCTCAACAACCCGAATGGCATCCACAGCTGTCTGGGGTAAAGGATTCCAAAGATTCACAGCCCTCTGAGTGAAAAAAATTCCCTTCATCTCAGCCCTAAGGGGCTGAACTTATGAAAGATGATGGTCCAAATTTTTGACCTTTTTTAGGCTGTGTCTTTGTTACTCATGGCTTCAATGTGGATTATTTTACTGGGTTTATCTGTTATATCAGACTCCTTTTGTTTTAAATTCTGATGAGCTGCAGTATAACATGGAGCTGACCTTTGCCATATTACTCATCAATAGCAACTTGCCTACAATTTATTAATTTAAAGCTTAGGTGGAACCAGGAAATGTTCTCGTCTTGAAACATCTTTTGCACCGCTTGTCTTGTCCTCTCTTGTCTTATCTGCTAAACGTGGAATATATCTTTTTTGTCCATTGAATGAATCCTCACCTGCTGATATAATGCACAACATGTCATGTTCAATAAATTCTCTTACTATGGTGAATCATTGTTTCCATGCTACCTGTTCAGTACCATCTGCTATCAGCTGGAGCCTGGATTGATACTTGCCCATGAGAGCCAATAGTAAGGAAACTTGATTTCCCCCCTGTCTGGCTAATTCAACTTGTGTTTTAAAAGGTTGGACCAGTGAATGGAAGGTATGAATAAAAATCACAGCTATTTTTGTGTGTACTGAGAGACAACCACTGACCAAAGGTCTGAATACAGTCTAGTCCTGATATATTGAAATTCTTCCTTTGAAGATTTAGCACTGAAAAAAATTGAATTTTTAAATGAAGAGAATTAGACTGTAACCCTGCCATAATACGCAATTAACCCTGGGATGGCCATGCTATTTAATAATGTATCAAAATGGTGTTAATTCTACCTTTCAAACAGATCATTCGTTTGGCCACTTGCAATAATTGTAACATCTACATTTTTCTGATGAGCTACACCTAATAACAAATGAGCTTAAGAGATGACCAAATGCGTATTTTCTGCAATATTATAATCCTTGTACTAAATTCAGTAAATATGGCATTAATTTTCGTTAAATTTATTAAAATATATAGTTGCAAATGTCTACGGCAAAGGTTTTAGTCTGCTCTGAAAATGTAATGAGAGAGTAAAATTGCAAGATAGGCAAGTGGCAAATTCTTCTAAGTCTATTCTTTTTTGGTGCAAGTGTTTCTGATTTTTAAAAAGGCCAAATTTCTGCAACAATAATTCTGAAAATGCAAACAGCCCATTCTGGATGCATGCTTGAAATTGTATGCATAAATAATACTGAGGGAATCATCTAATTGTTGTCATTGTACTCGGGTATAATTTGTGCTTGGCCTTGACTTGGTGCCTTCTCATTCCAGTAGAATGCAGACTTCTGTCACAAGCTCTAGTCTGGGATCAGCAGATGAGAATTCAATGGCAGAGGCTGAAGACAGTCTTAAAACTGTGCACCTTGAGCTTACTGAAACCTGCTTAGATATGATGGCTCGATATGTTTTCTCTAACTTCTCTGCTCTGCCTAAGAGGTTTGTGTTACATTTTTAAAAATGTTACGATGCTCATTTATTTTTCTAAGACCTTTTGAAAGCGACTATTGTTTTTTGTTATATAGAAGAATTACATAGTGTGTACATCACAAAAGAAAAACCATTAGCCCAACTTGTCCGTGGTCCTCATGAACTTCCTCCCATCCCTCTTCACCTGACTTTCCCAGCATAATCTCTTCCCACATGTTTATCTAGCTTTCCCTTTAAATGCTGTTCGCCTCAATTGCTTGTGTAGTGAGTTCCTCAATCTTACTACTCTGGGTTAAGAAGCTTTTCTTGAATTCTCCATTGGATTTATTAGTGGCTATCTTATATTTATGGCTCCTAGTCTTGGTCTGCTCCAGAAGTGGAAGTATCTTCAATACATCCAC
This sequence comes from Cetorhinus maximus, assembly GCF_964194155.1. Lineage (NCBI taxonomy): Eukaryota > Metazoa > Chordata > Chondrichthyes > Lamniformes > Cetorhinidae > Cetorhinus > Cetorhinus maximus. The sequence continues at coordinate 89,169,220 of NC_135893.1, forward strand.
CTTATTAACCCTTTTCGTAACCTTAAACATCTATATCAGGTCTTTTTTTCGAGAAGAAAGATCCCAACCTGTTCAGTTTTTCCTGGTATGTATAATCTCTCAGTTTATCTTAGTACATTGTTTTGTACTTTCTTGTCACATCGAGCTGAACCTTAATGTTAAAATACAAATGGGATGAAAGCAAAAGCTGCAGATGTTTGAGGGCACTGGTAACAGACTTCATCTGAAATGTTATTCTGCCTCATCTCTTTTCTAGAGCTGTGTGTTCCTGATATATTATTGTAATAAAATGCGTTAAATCTATTTAAAATGCTGTGCATCACCCAGCTCAAGAGTTACGAAAGCTGACCTCTGATTATACTTCTGTTTTAATGCTTAAGTCAATACCATGCCTTCCAATACTTTGCTTCGTTAGTTTTCTCATTTAGGTTTCGTTCGCATTCTTGTGGTTTTTAAGGTCCCCTGTGGCAGAGTTTCTTCTTGATGCAGGAAGGAGTAATACATGGTTGGTTGGAAACAAGCTTGTCACGGTAACCACCAGCAGCGGTGTAGGAACAAGAGCACTGTTGGGTCTAGATTCCCTGGATCAAAAGAGGACTGAGGAAGTGTCCAGGTATAGTCTGTAGAAATACCCCAACTTTTGTATATAGTAAAATGTTTGCTTACAATGCTTCCATTAATTTCCAATATTTGCTATAAAAGAGTTGCAGATTTATAATCTGTAAAATTAATGGTGCAGATTTATTTTTATATCAATATAAAATAGATATCACCTTTTTCAAATGAAATTTGCTGTATTATTCCTAGCAATAAAGGCAATGATAAACTGCATTGTTGTCTAGTTAGACAAAGATGTGTGCATTTTGAATCTGAATGAGATTTCAATTAAAAAAGATATTCTGCACTGACTCTCTTTCTAAGGCTGGATTTATCTCAGCAAGTGAAGACAACCCAAGAAGCACCAGCCAAGCTGGAATCTCAAACCAGTCAACAGATTGGAAAAGCTGCTCGTCTGCGAGTGAGATCCATATCAGGTGAATGTTGAAAGGATTAGTTCTTTTTTTCTTCTTGAAGAATGATATTTAATATTGCATGGTGACTGAACCTGCTTACATTTTCTTTAATGTCAAGTTTCCTGTTTAAAATTGCATTGACTGTTTTATAAATCTAATAAAATCTTGTTGCTGGCTAATTGCATCTGTTAACAGTACCGTATTGTACTTTGTGGCCTAAGCACTTAATAGATTGAATGCTGTTAAAAATACAGCACTTTAAAGCACAAAATTTGGTAAGGGGTGTATGCCTATAAAACTAGAACAGAGCTATATTCAATGCATCATTGCTATCCACCACACATTGGAATTACGTGTTTTTGTCCTAATAACAAGGATGTACGTTATTGTTGCTCCATTTCGGTACAAACTGTTTTCCTTTAAAGCTAGCTTGTTTTTCTGGTTTTCTAGGTGGCCATGCTCTTCACAGTGATTCAGTTCAGAACTTAAGCCCCCTGGTTTCGCCCTCGGACAGAGAGCTCTGCGCCCCTGTGACTCCAATTCCAAAAGGATTAGAAAACCGGAAAGCATTGCATCAGGATGTGCCTCACTCTAGTGGCCATTTGCTCTCCCAGAAGGAAAAAGCCAACCTGGCTGAATATGCGCCAGTACTGACCCAAGGATGGGCAGAAGTATACATTCGTCGACCCTCTGGTAAAATCATTGGATCGGGTGCCCCCCTCAAAGTTTTAGGGTTGATTGTGGCTTTAATAAACTTGATCCAGTTATAAATCAAAAAAAGGTTACAAAAGACAAACTTTAGGAACAGGAAAAGGCCATTTATCCAAAAGGTCTGAAGATTTTGATTGCTCTGTATCCTACCAAATTTTTTCTCACCATCTGCCTCTGATGGCAACTTTTTAAAGAAACATCTGGTTACCTGTTAAACTCATTTTGTAGTTACTTCAGTACTGTTCATAATTAATTCACTCTGGGAACAATTTTAAGTTAACTCAGTTGCCAGAAAACTGACAAGATTGGATGCAATGCTGGTTTATTCCCTGCCTGATTTTACACCACAATGAAGTTAATGAAGTGTAATATTGAGAAGGGTATAAAACCGGCACTCCATCTGATTCTGTAGGTTTCACACCAAGCAAGATAAACTAAAATAAAAGCCCCTACATCTGTTACCCCTTCAGTGAAATAGTTGCACATGGCACAGCAACAGAGCATTTGCCTCAACTGGCCCATGCCAGTGTATATGCTCCACATAAGCCTCCCCCTACCCTACTTCACCTCATTCTATCAGTATATCTTCTGTCATTAATTATTCAGCTTAAATATGTCAAATGTCTGTCTATTAAGTAATTCTCATTAACACTAAGTGAAATACTTCTCCTGTTCCTAAAGGGTAGTTGTAAGTTTGTTGCACATTCTGACTGGTAAGTAGACAGACCAGTAATGAAAGGGCACTCTCTTGTCTAAATGCCTTTCCATTTTAATAGCATTAACGTTGGCTCCTTGTAGGTAATGCGAGTTGGCTTCTGTGCCTGGAAAATCCACCGAGCCCGTTCTCATCTGAGATAAACAATATACCCTTACAAGAGCTGTCCACAATGCTGATGGCTGTAGAGAGAGTGACAGATCCACGCCAGCATGGTCCTACTCGATCAGAATCTGTGCCGTACTCTAGCTCAACTGCTGGGGCATCCAAACCATCCTTGCTTCAGCGCTTCAACGCAGGTTAGTGAAAGACTCCACTTTCACTTCTTAGTTACCGTTTTTTATTGTCCTCTCTTTCAAGCATGCATAGAATTTTACATTCTGCACCTGAAATCCAGTTGCAAGTACTGTTGAATATTGGACTGATTGTAATATTCCAGATACTCCAAACAATAATGTAAGACCTTTAGCTTACTTGCTGCATTGAGCTTTTCCATGGAACTACATACTAAGAGGCTAAATTAGGATATTTTTTATTTTAAATCTTGTTCTTTGAAGTGCTGCATCCAGAAACTGTATGTTATTCCTGTGTGATGTTTTCTCATTTGGTGGTAATTTATAGAAGTTTAAAGAAAATAAAGCTGATTTAGTGGAGGAGATTTTCCTTTTCTTGTTGCCTAACCGATGCAAAAGCACCAGAGAAGAAACAGCTGCCCACGTTTGTCCTGTCCTGGGGCAGCTCCAAAATATGGGACTGACCTGCCTGCGTGGGCAAAGTGTCAATCTTGCAGTAGCATGTATGAGCCTGCATTTGCCCTGGGTGACTGGGAATTAGATGGAGGGAGTTCTTCCCATTAATTGTGCTACCTACCAACATGTTCTCCAGCGTTCCCTGAGACTCCTGTTTTGCCAGGAAATGGAGGATATGGGACACAACATCTGTTTCCATTACCTGCCCCAGCATCAGGGTGCCCAGCAGTAGACCCATCAGAGAATGAGGCATGAAATATCACTTTCCACCTCCCATTGCCACCTCACCTGTCCCCATAGAATAGTGATGCTGGCCTTGCAATGACTACAGACCCACTTGCTGCACTACAGTGAGACTGTAGAAATACAGGGACAGCATAGTAAGGCAAGTAGAATCAGTCTTTGTCCCTTTTTCTGCTGATTCCCCTGGCTCAGAGCAGACGGAAATGTATTTCTGGTGGCAAGTAAAGGTGAGGTGCCTTGTTAATCTGGAAGTCCGTTGCATGAGTAAATGCCATTTCTTTTGCTGACTAACTTCGAAAGGTTTCCAATGTTCTTATTGAACTCTTTATAAAAAAAAAAAAATACCAGTAAAAGTAATCAGGATTTAGATGGCTTGTGTTTTAAGTGTAACTTGTACTATACAATATTTTTTGTTTTTTTAAAAAAAAACTCCTTGGAAAAAACCTCCTTGCGTGGCATTGCATAAATTATTGCATCAAACATCATCTGTAACAGGTTTTTTGCTGGGAATTTGTGTCTTAGCAAAATCAATTGTTCTGCTTTCTGTTAAAGTTTGTGTCCTGTGCTTCACACAGCCACTGATTTCATTTCCCTTTGCAGTCGATTCTTTCTCTTCTATGTGCCAGACAAGCTGTCAAGAAAAGTTGCACAGGAGCATTTCCTGGGCAGGTACATGCTAGCACCCTTGAGGCTCCCATGAATCATTAGTGCCCGTGCATCACGTGCTGTTTCATAGCTGTGTGTGTCTTATGTGAGAAAAATAATTGGTCCTGTTAATTAGCTGCAGGAGCATGGAATTCTCCCACTTGATGTTACAAAGCAGCAACTTTCTGAGAGGCTTCAGATGCTCCCTTAAACCGTTTATATTTATTTATTGAAATGAATATTTATTTGTACAATTTGCTTATTAACCAAAGGCTTAGTTGTCTCATTATCAGGTGGAGTTTGAAACTAATGAAGCATGCACTGCTAATTGAAACCAGCTTATTTGAAAATCAATCATTATTTGGTGCAGGGTATAGCATTATTAGTTTTGTATAATAATTTTGAGAAGCTATAGTTTTCTCATAAAGCCTTACCGTATATGCATTCTTTCTTTATATATCGTGGCTTCCAATAGATTATTTTGTTATGGTGTTGCTCTTAAATAACTATTATTTGTCTTCCTTATTTTGAACCTGGACCCTACATCCCTTTACCACCAAACCTGCTGCTGAAATCTCAACACAGTCGCTGTGCAGACATGGAAATTCTTTTAGAGCACCCTGATTTGTAAAGCCTAATGTATTAGCAGCTTTGAGCATTGCAATTGGGTATCACATTTTTCAATGTTTGACTAGCAGGGCAGCTGAAATAATGGTCAAGTGGTAGGGGTGGGATCCTGAATCAAAACCAAGGCAAGTAATAATTCTAGTCATGCTTGAAGTAAATCTTGCCTCAGGTTTACTCTCATGACAAAATATAACTGCATGAAATTAATAAGTGACGGGGATGTGGTTACTTACTAGCATTAAGCCATCTCCAGCTCTGGTAAGTTGCATTACAGCAAAAAGTGTGGCATAATGAGATGCAAAATCAAATGCGGAGTTTAAGTTCAGGGGAAAAAAGAACTGAAGTTTTGGAAACTAGTGCTTTGATTGTGAGTTCATTAAATCTGGATCTAGATTGAGATCTGTCTGTTGTACTCATCACCTAAGCATGTAACTGAGGGAGTGCAGCCATTCCAGTTGATACTAAATATGTTGGAAAAAAATTATTGAAGCCTTCCATCTGTATGTGTATTGAATCCACAGGTTAAGGCATAAAAATAATACTAACCTTTCTTGTCCAATCAGCAAGAGTATTGTAAATAGGAATTCGGCCAGATTGTGAAGTAGGATTATTCATTTTAGCGTACTCCATTTGCCAAGCTTCTGCTAAAATGATCTCTGCTGGAGCAAACACAAAGGAGGGTGAACTGTGAGGGGTATTTCATAACTCAAGATGCCAGGGTTAAAATACCTGCTCCCTTCCTATTCCTAGCTCCAGTAAAAAGTAGAGTTGGTGCATAAACTCAGCAAAACCTAGTGCAAAGCATTTGCATGTTTCAGAAACCTGTTTGGTTGTTTGCCATTTGGTGATTGGAACTTTTAACTTGCTTAAGTTGATTCAGTTCAGCAAAAAGCAATTAACTGAATGTTCACTGGAGAAAAGAAAGATTCGATACAGACCAGAAGTAAGGAAGAGTTGAATTAGGGCTTGAAGACAAGGAAAGCAGGTTGAAGACACGAAGGTAATGTGCTGCGTGTGACATTATTTTTTATTTCAGCGAAATGGCAAAACAGAGGACCGTAGCTAATTGGGAGGTTAAAAAAAAAAATTCCAGCCTTGGTTTTGACTTTGAATTTAGACATGCTTCTATGGCACCTTGTTTCCTGGCAACTTTGGATCTGATAAGTGTGTTGGTGCTCCATCCAGCATTATTTTGGTGAAAAACATCATTGATCTGAAGTTTCTTGGGATCATTTTGTGTTGCATAGTTTGCACTTTTTAAAAAAAAAATCAGAACATGCCCCAGCTGAAATCACCAGTTTAACTGAACTAATGAAAAAGAGGAGAGCTGCATTGCATTGCATTGTGGCAGATTGGATCTCCACTACTCTGTTTAGCTCGTACATGGTGGAGGATTAAATTTATAAGTTTAACTAGCCAAAACACTGAAAGATAATCTATTTGGAGAACTTCAAAGATTAGTGCCTGAGGGCATTTTTCTACTTTTAAAAGGGGCTATGCAACTGGAAGTTGTATGATTAGAAAATTAAATGTAGGTATTGCTGGAGTTATATAAGTGATTTCTTCAAAATGCCATTAATTTCCTTTTTAGCTCACCACCTTCCCAAGGACAAGTAGGGATGGGCAATAAATGCTGGCCTAGCCAGTGATGCCCACATCCCATGAGTGAATAAAAAAAATCATAAAATGAAGGAGCAGAGAATGAAAGGCAGGAGTGCTGCCCTAAACAAGTGTCTTGCTTCTTAAAGACTGTTCCTTTAAATGAAAGAAGCTCAATTGACTTGCCATAGGTGAAACAAAACCTAAGTACAGTGTGTGACATCGCAGCAATTTGTTACAAATTGATTTTATTGGAGATTTGTGGTATATTGAAATTTCTGAATTAAATAGTACAGTTGGTGAAGCTAATGGTCTCTTGACATCCTTTATACTATCGAATAGTAGTGTTCCAAATTGCTTCAAGCAGAAAAAATAGTTTAGTTATCGCTCATGGCAGCACTTATAAAACTGCTAATCAGAGATTTATTTAATCCATGTTGGACAATAATTCAGTATTAAAAATTGATGCTGGGCTTGTATGATTTACAGTTCAGGCATATTGCTAAATCTAAAAGGTTACTTGTCATTGGATGTAAGTGGAGAGAGAAGGGTAGATGATAATTTCAATAATTAATGCTGTAATCTCTTGTTATTGCTGATTATTTTGCAGAGAATTCTGAAAGGGTAAAACATTGTTCATCTTCCCCAAACCCTCATGTATCTTGAATAAGACCTTGTCTGTTCAGAAAGTTTGAAACTAGGTATAAGGCAATATTGTATTAAAATGATGAATGAGACCGTGGTTGCATTCTGACTTTGAGTTGAATTTCTAGATTCAGTTGCAGTGGTAGAGGAAGGTGATGGGCCTGGGATGCGCTTGAAGACGTGCGACTCTCCTGTGGAGTCTCAAGAACTTGAAGACTTTGAGCCAATCTTCATGCCAGCAGAGAGTTATGATAAAAGTCCAGCGCACTGCAGTAGAGTAAGTGAATGTACCTCTGCCTCCCTCAGGGGAAGGCCATTCTTTATTGTTCGTGAAGCTAACTATTTTCTTTCAATCCTTGCAGTAGTTTATTTCACACTGATCATTGCATACGAAGCAAAACCTGTCTTTTTATTATCTTTTTTACCACTTTCTTGGATCCAAGATGTTTGTTTGAGATTGTGATTGATGAGTGCATCATCCATATAGCTTTATTAATTGCCACAGTACGGATTGGGTGACCGCTTTGCCGGATATGTCTGCTCTGTCACACAAGCAGAGCCCCAATCTCCATGTGACCATTCTGATCTTTCAGTTGTTTGGCCTCCTGCGCTGCTGCAGCCAAATTCAATGGGAAGTTGTTGGAAATCATTATATCAGCATCCCCCAGAGAACTCTGTAGTGGTCTGGAATTAACATTGACTTCAAGTCTTAGCTGCCTGCCCCTGTTTTTCCTGTGAGTTTCTTCCACTTGTGTTCCACTTTACACCTTCCCTTTGGAGCTGCATTAATTACTTTGTTTTTCTGAATCCTGTCACAGCCTGACTGAACTTAGATTTGTCTATCATCCAGCTCTTTTAAATTCTACTCAGCTGAGATTATTATTAAATTTTTTTTTTAAAAAATTCTCACTAAGTAACAGATGTCAGTTTTGGCTTGGTAGGTAGCATTCTCGCCTCTTAAGTCAGAAGGTTCTGGTTTCAGCCCCATTCCACGGACTTGAGCAAGTAATCTGGTTTGACACTCCAGTGTCAAAAACACATGAGACGTTAAACAGAGGCCTCAATTGCCCTCTTGGGTAATCATAAAAGATGATGATGGTATGATTTTGGAAAGAGCAGGGTAGTTCTCCCAGCCAATATTTATCCCTCAGCCAATGTCACTAAACAATTACCTAGTCATGCAACCACAAACAGCAATGGAATACTTGAGTGCAATTTTGCTGCCACATTTCCTACATTACAACACACTAGTACACTTCAAAGATACTTCATTGGCTGTAAAGTTCCTTGGGACATTGAGTTTCTGAAAGGCACTTAAGAAATAAAATTCCTTTCCTTTATTAAACTTCCTCCTGCTAGACAAGTTTGAATTGCCCTGTTTGCTTTACCCCACCACCTTCCCCTACCGTTATTTTAATTAGCCAGGCTTTTCTGTTGTATTTGTGATTTTGTTCGTCTGTTATTTTCTAAGTTCATATTCTGTAAATATGTTTCTAGGCAGTATTGGGGACAAGATGACGTATTTCCCTACTTCCCACCAATATATAGTTTGCATAATTTGTGTAATTTGGCAAAGCTGGATAATATGAAAATTGAACATTTAATAGGATTAGTTAAATTAAAATGGATTATAATGAATTTATCTCAGTTGCCAAAGATCTGAAAAGGTTTCACGAAATACTGAATTAGTGAACTGTTTGTTTTAATCGGAAATTTTGTTTCCACTGCCCCCCCTGCCCCCACACCTTCCAACCCCAACCAAAGTCATCGTCAACTTCTAGTCAGGAGGAAGACAAAATTCTCCAACCAGAGGACAGTGGAATAATGGGAATCCCAACTGAAAAAGTTGTGCCATCTTCTTTATCTGTGGATTGCTCGGAGGAAGAATTCAGTATTGACCGCGCTCAAATTCTCAATAAATCCAGTTCCTCCCCCGAGCTTCAAAACCTGCAAGAAGCGACAGAGGTCAATGGGAAAGAGGGGCTCGTTGGGAAGCCTGCGGCTGAAGGGAAGCCTGCGGCTGAAGGGAAGCCCAGAAGTCGGACCGAAAGCATCGAAGAGGAATGCTCTTCAAATGGCAAATTGGAAACTAGCGACAGCGACGCAAGTAGGAAACCGGATGCACTGCTGCCAGCAGAAAAGAAGGAACCGCCTCCGTCCCCAAACCGCTACAGACCCAGAGGCCACACCATCTCTGATTCTGCCCCATCAAGGAGGGGGAGAAGGTCACAGCGGGATGGTGTTCAAAGCAGATCGGCAGCTTCAAATGCAGAGAAGATTAGTGGGATTAACCCAAGGTACGTTTGGCCTTGTTTCTTTTGTAGGGGGGAGAAATGGCATTTGCTCAGCACCTCAACTTCAGGAGGTTGCAAAGCGCTTTACAGCCAGTGTATTCACTGTTATAATGCAGGAAACTCAGTGTTCAATTTATGCACAGTAAGTTCCAACAAACAGCAAAGTGATAATGACTGTATAATCTGGTCTAGTGATGTAGATTGAGAAATAAGTATTGACCAGGACAATAGGAGGTGGTATGGGGAAAGGGAAGAAATTCTATTGGGCATAAAATGAGTGGTAATCATCTACACTGCAAACTTTCATTTATCATATGTGCAAGAGGCCAAAACAGTCCACGGATGCAAGAGTTGCATAGGGCCCTCGTGGGATCATTTCTGTATTTAATTAACTTTTGATCAATTGGATCGTTGTAATCCATGTAAAAAAAAAAAAAATGATAAAATCAAATGTTTAGTGATGATGTGAATGAATTGCTCTAAACCTATGAGTGACAGTAAGCATCTCTGACATTAGTGGGAGGCATTAGAGAATGAGGACTTATTGTTGGCCCCTCTCCCATTTCTCACCTGTGCAATATTATTCAAAGACATGATGCCAGGTTTCACATGTATGCTGATGACAACCAGCTCCACCTCACCACCGGCTCCCCCAACCCCTCCGCTGGCTCTGTTAATGCGACATCCAGTCCTGATGAATTGCAAGTTGCTCCAAGTAAACATTGAGAAATCTGAAGCTAATGGTTTGCCCCACCCCCTGCCACAAACTTTGTTCCCTCACCACTGATTCCACCTTGCTCCCTGGGCACCATCTCAGGCTGAAAGAGACTGTTCTTAACCTTGAAGTCTTATTTGAACCTCATCTGAGCTTCCAGCCTCATATCCTCTCCATCACAAAGACTGCCTGCTTACTTCCACCCCTGGAATATCACCTGTCTCCGTTGTTGCTTCAGCCCATCTGCTGCTGTGACCCTCATCTGTGCTTTTGTTACCACCAGGCTGAGCAGTTCCAGTGCTGCCATGGCCAGTCTATCATCTTCCATCCTCCATAAACCAAAGCTCATCCAAAGTTTTGCTGTCCGTCTGCTATTCACCCATTCACCCATCACCCCTGTGCTGACTGACCTTGACATGCTTTGGGACACCTGTCCCAGTGCCTGCCCTTTTTGGCTCTGCGTGCTCGTCTGTGTTCTCCCAAAGCCCTGATTCATGCTACTGCCTCAGCAAGCTGCTACACAATGCTCCTGCAATTAAAGCAAGCCATAGCTTTTGGTAGCTCCTGTACCTTCTCCCCAAGAGAAGTCATCTTATAGCCCTAACTTGATCAGAGGAGGTAGAAAAAAAAGAGGAAATGTTGGAAAAGGCTGGGGCTGTTTTCTTTGGAACAGAAGAGGCTGAGAGGAGCTTTAATTGAGGTGTATAAAATTATGAAGGGACCAGATAGGGTGGCTAGGAAGGACCTATTTCCCTCAGCAGAGAGGGCAATATCAAGGGGTATAAATTTAAAGAAATTGGCAGAAAGATTAGAGAGGGAGTTGAGGAAATACTTTTTCTCGTAGAGGGTGGAGGTGGGACTGAAACTCAGTACCTGAAAGAGTGATAGAGGCAGAAATCCTCGTCACATTTAAACAATACTAGGGTATGCACTGAAATACTGTACATACTACAGCGCTACAAACCAAAATGGAAAGTGGGATTAGGCTGAGTAACTCATTCAGCTGGCACAGAAATGATGGGCTGAATGACCACCTCCTGTGCTGCAAATGTTCCACGTTTCCATGTTTTTGTTTCTTTTGCAGTTTTGTATTCCTGCAGTTGTATCATTCACCATTCTTTGGCAGTGAGTCCAACAAGCCCCTCCTAGTGCCCAAGACTGAGGTGAGTGAAGTTAAAACTTTGAATTGTCACACCAGAGAATGTTGCTCGATTTAAAATAAGATTTGCTATTGGTGACAAGTATGCAATATTGTGTGGATTTGTATTTGGGAAGTGGGTGGTAATATGGCTAACACTCAGGCTGCAATAAGGTTCTTCATCTCTAAATTCGACCGTCACACAGTTTCCATGCAGAAAACTTGGTGTATTTGCCTTCTGTCAGTTGAAAGGGAATGGCTTAGAAAGATTGGTCTGGGGTATCTTAAGTGGGCAAGAGAAGCAGAACACCCCAGGGAAAGAGGGATTTGATTATGTGGAGAGTTGAGAGAAGTTAGGAATTGATGAGCACAGATGTAGGGCATTCATCCCCTTGAAGCTTTTCTGAAGGGAGTTAAGAATTTTTCTTTTTATATGGAGAGTTATGGTAATCAAGAATATACTGCCTGGAAGGTTTGTGGAAGCAGCTTCAATGATAACTTTCAAAAGGAATAGGTTGAAATTTGAAGAAAAAAAAAACAATTGCAGGACTACAAGACAAAAGTCGGGCTGATTGAGTACCCCTTACAAAGAGCTGGCACAGGCACAATTGCTGAATGGCTGCCTTCTATGCAATAAGATTCTATTTAATCATAGGATGCAGACTATGCTGGCCAAGGCATTTATTGCCCATGCTGGTCAGCTGAGAAGGTAGTGATGATTCCTTTTCCTTGCAGAGATCATGGCCACAATGGTGTTGGGTAGAAAATTCCACAATATTGATTTGGTGGTGGTGATGGGAGGCTGGTGAGACATGTTCAAATGAGGCTGCCGTGAGGTAATTATGGTGGGACCCCCTTGTTTAAAAAATCAATTGCAAATAGATTTAATATCTATGCATTGTATACTCCTGTATATTGTAGATGAATGTGGCATGTACTGAGAGCTACAGGTATCTCATGAGCAGTTTTGTTGAAATTTTAGATCACCGAACGAGCGATTAAAGTTCTTGATCAGATGCCACCTTATGACACGCACAAGATTGGCGTTGTGTATGTTGGGGAAGGACAGGTAAGGGTCTTCTACAGCTCAGTGAGCCATTACATTGACCTGTGATCATTTTCACAGTGGTTAACATCACAGCTATATACTTGAGTTTGCAATTCCCATTTGCATCAACTCCAAACCCACCTTTTTGTTTCTTGTTTCCTTACCAACCCGTTTTGCCTTGCACCATCATCCCTTTTGTCACTTAATTCCCCTCAGCCTTCCACCCTTCATAAATTCTCTCTTTTGTTTGTTCCCACTCCCGTGCCTCTGTACTTGCTTAAAACCTGTTATGTTGCTAACTTTTCCAGTTCTGATGAAAGGCTGTTGGCCTGAAAGCACAGTTTAAAATAGTGAGAGGAGAGCCAGGATTTTCACAGTTTAAAACAGCGAGAGGAGAGCGGGAGTTTCATAGTTTAAAGCAGCGAGAGGAGAGCGGGAGTTTCACAGTTTAAAGCAGCGAGAGGAGAGCGGGAGGTTCACAGTTTAAAGCAGCGAGAGGAGAGCGGGAGGTTCACAGTTTAAAGCAGCGAGAGGAGAGCGGGAGTTTCACAGTTTAAAGCAGCGAGAGGAGAGCGGGAGGTTCACAGTTTAAAGCAGCGAGAGGAGAGCGGGAGGTTCACAGTTTAAAGCAGCGAGAGGAGAGCGGGAGGTTCACAGTTTAAAGCAGCGAGAGGAGAGCGGGAGGTTCACAGTTTAAAGCAGCGAGAGGAGAGCGGGAGGTTCACAGTTTAAAGCAGCGAGAGGAGAGCGGGAGGTTCACAGTTTAAAGCAGCGAGAGGAGAGCGGGAGTTTCACAGTTTAAAGCAGCGAGAGGAGAGTTGGGATTTTTACAGTTTTTAAAACAGCAAGGTGAGCCGGGAGCTCAGATATGGAGAGTGGGCCTGCGTGAGGAGAACAGTGGCAGCAGAGAGCCCCTTCGACCTGTTTCCACCTGTCAGAGCTGAAGTGTGATGTCAAAGGAAAACAGGTAGATGATTGGTGGGTATCTCATCTGTGTCTCTTTTGATTGGCTAAGTGGTTTAAATCAGGAGACCTTATTTACAACTAAGAGTACAGTTAAGAAATTCACCTTTAAAATATTTAACATCCAAATTAATTAAATAGAATAGAGATGGCTGGGCAGGTGATGTGTTGCAGCTTTAATATGTGGGTGCTGGTGGACGTCGGTGTGATCCACGGTGACCACATCTGCAGCAAGTGTTGGCTGCTCGAGGAACTTCGGTTCAGAGTTGATGAGCTGAAATCCGAGCTGTGGACACTGCGACGCATCAGGGAGGGGTAAGAGTTACCTGGACACTGTTTCAAGAGGCAATCACACCCCTTAGATTAATTACATCAAATTTGGTCTGTGGTCAGGGACAGGAGGGTGTGACTGCGAGTGAGGCAGGGATGGGGATCCAGAATTTAGCTTTGGAGGAGTCTCAGCCAGTGTCCTTGTCTAATAGGTACGAGGTCCTTGCTTCCGCTGTGGAAGAGGGCACAGACTGCAGGGAGGATGAGCAAACTGACCACAGTACTGTGGTACAGAGCGCCATTCAAGTTGGGGGAGAAAAGAGAAATGTAGTAGTAATAGGGGATAGCATAGTTGGGGGAATAGGTACTGTTCTCTGCAGCAAAGACAGAATTCCGAAGGCTTTGTTGCCTACCTGGTGCCAAGGTCAAGGACATCTCTTCTGGGTTGGTGAGGAACTTGGACTGGGGGGGTAAGGATCCAGTTATGGTCCACGTAGGCACCAACAACATAGGTAGGACTAGGAAAGAGGTTCTGCTGAGGGACTACGAGCAGCTCAGGTCTAAATTAAAAAGCAGAACCACGAAGCTAATAACCACTGGATTACTACCTGAGCCATGTGCAAATTGGTGTAGGGTAAATAAGACTAGAGAGGTATGCGTGGCTCAAAGATTGGTGTGGTAGAAATGGGTTCTGATTCATGGGGCACCGGCAGCAGTACTGGGGAAGGAGAGAGCTGTTCTGTTGGGACGGGCTTCATTTGAACCATGCTGGGACCAGTGTCCTGGCGAATCGTATAACTAGGGTTGTAGATAGGACTTTAAACTAATTAGTGGGTGGGAAGGTTCAATTGAAGGGAAGTTTAAAAAATCAAAAAGAAACAAGAGAGCAGAGGTGCAGAGTAGTGAACAGGCGAATGATAATCAAAGTGTGACAGGAAGGGGTAGAAAACATAAGCAGAAGAGTGCAGCAGAAATTAGAACCAGAATGAGTAATAATGGTAAAAAGTTGAAGCTTAAGGCTCTTTATCTGAATGCACGCAGCATTTGTAACAAGACAGATGAGTTGATGGCACAAATAGAAATATATGGATATGACTTGATAGCTATTACAGAGACGTGGTTGCAGGGTGACCAAAACTGGGAACTCAGTATTCAAGGAAATATGACGTTCCGGAAAAATGGGAAAGGAGGTGGGGTAGCTTTGTTAATAAAGGAAGGTATCAGTGCGGTGGTGAGTAGTGATATAGGTGCCATAGATCGTGATGTGGAATCAGTTTGGATAGAAATAAGGAATCGCAAGGGGAAGAAGCCACGGGTGGGAGTCGCCTATAGGCCCCTGAAGAGTTGCCTTATTGTAAGACCAAGTATGAATCGGGAAATAATGGAGGCGTCTAAGAAGGGCGCTACAATTGTCATGGGTGATTTTAATTTGCATATTGACAGGACCAGTCAGATTGGCAGGGGTAACATGGAAAACGAATCTGTAGAGTGCACCAGGGATTGTTTCTTACAGCAATATGTTGCAGAACCTACCCAGGAACAGGCTCTTTTAGAACTAGTAATGTGTAATAAAGTAGAATTAATAGGAGATCTTGTAGTTAAGGATCCTCCAGGGGTTAGTGATCACATCATGGTAGAATTTTAAATTCAGTTTAAGGGCGAGCAACTCTGGTCTCAAACCAGTGCCCTCAACTTAAATAAGGGCAATTCCAGAGGTATGAAGAAAGAATTATCTAACGCGGGCTGGGAAAATAGACTAAAGGGAAGGTCAGTGGATGAGCAGTGGCAGATATTTCATAACGTTCAGCAAAAATTTATCCCGGTCAAAAAGGACTCACTGAGAAGGATCAACCACCCGTGGTTATCAAAGATGGCCAAGGAGAGTAATAAATCTAAAACTAAAGCATACAAAGTGGTGAAAATTAGTGGTAGGCCAGAGGATTGGGAATTTTTAGGAGCCAGCAGCGGATGACTAAAAAGCTAATAAAAGGGGAGAAAATTGATTATGAAAGTAAATTGGCAAGGATTATAAAAACAAACAACAGCAGAGCTTCTATAGGTATATAAAAAGAAAGAGCTAAAGTGCATGTGGGACCCTTGGAGGATACAACTGGAGAATTGATAACGGGGAACAGGGAAATGGCAGATAATTTAAACTAATATTTTGCATCGGTCTTCATGATGGAGGACACTATAAACATTCCAAAGATATCAGATAAGTAAAGAGCTAATGGGAGGAAAGATCTTGTAACAGTCTCTATCACGAGGGACAAAGTATTTGACAAACTAATGGGACTAAAGGCCCACAAGTCACCAGGACCTGATGGCCTGCATCCAAGGGTTTTAAAGGAAGTGGCTGCAGAGATAATGGAGGCACTGGTCGAAATATTCCAGAACTCACTGGATTCCGGGAGGGCCCCAGAGGATTGGAAAACTGCTAATGTGACGCCCCTGTTCAAGAAGGGAGGGAGACAAAAAGCAGGAAACTATAGGCTAGTCAGCCTAACGTCTGTCGTTGGGAAAATGCTAGAGCGCATTATCAGGGAAGAAATAGGACATTTAGAAAAGCTTAATGCAATCAAACAGAGTCAACATGGTTTTGTGAAAGGGAAATCATGTTTGACAAATTTGCTAGAGTTCTTTGAGGATATAACAAGCAGAGTTGATAAAGAGGAACTGGTAGATGTAGGGTATTTGGATTTCCAGAAGGCATTTGACAAGGTGACACATAAAAGATTATTGCACAAGATAGGAGCTCATGGTATTGGGGATAATGTATTAGCTTGGATCGAGGATTGGCTAACACACAGAAGACAGAGTCGGGATTAATGGGTCTTTTTCAGGTTGGAAAGACGTAATGAGTGGAGTGCCACAAGGATCAGTCCTAGGGCCTCAATTATTTACTATCTATATTAATGACTTGGAGGAGGGGGCAGAGTGTAATGTATCCAAATTTGCTGACGATACAAAAGTAGGTGGGAGGGCATGTTGTGATGAGGACATAAGGAATCTGCAAGGGGATAGAGACAGGTTGAGTGAGTGGGCAAAAACTTGGCAGTTGTAGTTTAAAATAGGAAGTATGAGACCATGCACTTTGGTAGGAAGAATCAAAAGGCAGACTATTATTTAAATGGAGAGAGACTCCAAAAAAGTGCAGCACAGAGGGATCTGGGTGTTCTTGTGCATGAAACACAATGTTAGCATGCAGGTGCAGCAAGTAATTAAGAAGGCAAATGGAAATTTGGCCTATAATGCTAGGGGGTTGGAGTTTAAAAACAGGGAAGTCTTGTTACAACTGTACAGGGTGTTGGTGAGGCCGCACCTGGAGCAGTGTGTGCAGTTTTGGTCCCTGTATTTTAGAAAAGATATACTGGCATTGGAGGGAGTTCAAAAGAGATTCACCAGGCTGATTCCTGGGATGAAGGGGTTAACTTATCAAGAACGGTTAAACAGGTTAGGCCTTTATTCATTCGAGTTTAGAGGAATGAGGAGTGACCTTATTGAAATGTACAAGGTTTTGAGGGGGCTTGACAGGGTAGATGTTGAGAAGATGTTTCCACTAGAGCGGGAATCTCGAACAAGGGGACATAGTTACAGAATAAGGGGGCACTCATTTAAAACTGAGATGTGAAGGAATTTCTTCTCTGAGGGTAGTGAATGTCTGGAATTCTCTACCCCAGAGAGTTGTGGCTAGATCACAAAGTATTTAAAGAGGAGCTAGATAGATATTTGAAATATCGGGGAGTTGAGGGTTATGAGGAACCGGCACGAAAGAGGAGTTGAGGCCTGGGGCAGATCAGCCATGATCTTATTGAATGATGGGACAGACTTATGGGGCCGAATGGCCTACTCCTATTTCTTATGTTCTTATGAAACATTAACTCTGTTTCTCTCCATAAAGCCTTAGACGACAGGATGATATAGACAAGCTGGTCAGATGGGCAGAACAGTGGCAGGTGGAATTTAATTCTGAAAAGTGTGAGGTGATGCATTTTGGGAGGACTAACAAGGCATGGGAATACAAGATGAATGGTAGGACCCTAGGAAGTACAGAGGATCAGAGGGACCATGGTGTGCATGTCCGTAGATCCTTGAAGGCAGCACACAAGTAGATAAGGTGGTTAAGAAGGCTTATGGAATACTTGGCTTTATTAGTCGAGGCATTGAATACAAGAACAGGGAGCTGTATAAAACATTAGGCCACATCTGGAGTAGTGTGTGCAGTTCTGGTTGCCACACTATAGGAAGAATGTGATTGCATTACAGAGGGTGAGAAGAGATTCACCAGGATGTTGCCTGGGCTGGAGCATTTCAGCTATGAAGAGAGACTAGATAGACTGGGATTGTTTTCCTTGGAGCAGAGAAGGCTGAGGGGGGACCTGATTGAGGTGTACAAAATTGAGGGGCATAGATAGGCTAGATAGGAAAAGACTTTTCCCCTTAGTGGCAGAATCAATAACCAGGGGGCATAGATTTAAGGTAAGGGGCAGGAGGCTTAGAGAGGATTTGAGGAAAATTTTTTCACCCAGAGGGTGGGGGGTATCTGGAACTCACTGCCTGAAAGGGTGGTAGAGGCAGGAACCCTCACAATATTTAAGAAGCATTTAGATGAACACTTGAAATGCCATAGCATAGGGATTAGAGTAGATAGGGGCTTGATGACCTGTAAGGACACGATGGGCCGAAGGGCCTCTTTCCATGCTGTAAAACTCTGACTCTATGACAAATGCTGCCTGACTTGCAAAGTATTTCCAGCATTTTCTTTTTTCATTTAAATCAGTTAGTTTGCCTCCCGCTCTTTCCTGTTTTGGAGTCCCTTCATATTGAAATTTGTAGCTACATCTGCAGTAGATGTGACCATATGAAAACACAAAGATAATGGGCCAGATCATCTTTAACAGTGGTGAATGATGGGCTGTCTGTCACTGATGCGCTTTAGAACCCATCGGAGGTCCTGATGCACACGTAAGTGCTGTAATTGCCCAGAAAGTTTAAATTTCCTATGGGCTGATTTGTGCTGCCCTGGACCCTCCTCAAGTGTCTCTTACGCTGGTCTCCATGTCAGAGACTTGGGCTAGGTACCTCTCCAAAATTCTTACACAGTTTAATCTTGGCGTAACTCAGTGCTTATCAGCGCAACCCAACTCACCACCCCGACCAACACCCAGTTGCATCCCCACCAACCCATCTGCCGACATCTAACCCCCTCACTCCCGTCTCTCACTCACCCACCCACCCTCTCGCTGAAAATTTGAGATCTTGAATCACTTACCTGAATACGGCAGCTGATGTCGTCAAAAGGGGGCATAACCCCTGCGCTGCCTCTCTTCACCGATGCTCCCGATGGATGGCTGTGCTGATCTATTGCTGCTGCAGTTGGGACTGAAAGTCCCGGCCTGAAGGATCCAAAAAGATCAGGCCGCAGAGATTTTCTCAGTTAGCAACGATCACCCCAACGTCATCGCTGACCAGAAGATCTGGGCCTTTGGTTGAATTTTTCTGTCTATTGTTGCATGGTCTTCAGTGTGTTTTGTTTTAATATTTTATTAACAAAGGAAGCTTTGAAATTAGGGTTAGTATTTGTGCTAAATTAAATGGTTGCAAAACAAACTGTACAAATAATCTGTCACAGGACTCCTGCATGGAGCCTATTAGTCGATGATTTCATTGGTAATGTGGGACAACTAATCCCGATTTAACACATCTGTTTCATCATATTCTCAGTGTGATTAGTCTTTAGAAACCAACTTGCAAGTGTTTTGTACTAGTGTATATTTCACCTCAAATGTGCATGCTAAACTTCAGTTTATTCACTAAAGTTCAGTGAATAAACCCTTGGCTTAACCTGGGTTTTATTATGTTTCAGATTAATAATGAAGTTGAAATTCTGTCCAATGCGTATGGCTCATCCAGGTATGCACAGTTCCTGACAGGCCTTGGTAAATTGATCTACCTCCAAGACTGTAACCCAGAACAAATTTTCCTTGGTGGCCTTGACACGTACGGTGATGACGGGCAGTTTACCTACTGTTGGCATGACGACATCATGCAAGGTAAGTGAATATAACTTGCTACACTGGAACGAACAGTAGCAGCGATGTCTGAAACCACCTCATGCTTCCCTTTCCCCTAGTTAAATATGTCAGTACTTGGCTGCCTACACCACTCAGCATGGCACTTAGATGAGGACACAAGATCATTGATCCAAATTTGACCCAGGAAAAGGAAGGAATGCTCAAACCTTCCTCAGCCCTTCAATCCACCAAGATTTCCCTAGTTTTGCTTTTCTATGCATTCCCGATTTTCATCCCTCTATCGTTGGTGGCTGTGCCTTCAGCGTTAAGCTCTGGATTTGCCTCCCTAAACCCCTCCATTTTTCTCCTCCTCCCTTTTCTTTTAAGACGTTCCTTAAAACTGACCTCTTTGATCAAGCATTTAGCCACCTGGCAATTTTATTTTGATAATGCACCATTTTATTAAACTAGAAGAGTTGTGTAAACGTAGGTCGCTGTTGGACAGGGCAGGAATACTAGCGGAGAATATCTCTTAGATCAACAATAGCAGTAAGTTACTGTTTTAATTTGTTTCTTTGTCTTCTCACCTTTACCCATACTTTTCGGTGCCATGTTACCAATTTTGGGTTTATATCTAAGAAGAAATGTATAGAAATATTTGCATTTATATAGCACCTTCCATGACCACAGAACGTCCCAGAGTGCTTTACAACCAATGAAGAGCTTTTAAGTGTAGTCCCTGTTGTAATTTAGGAAATGTGGCAGCTGATTTACATACAACAAGCTCCTGCAACCAGCAATGTGATTGACAATGACCTTAATTTGTTTTTGATATTGATTGAGAGATCACTATTGGCTTGGATATCAGGGAGGGGTGGGGGATTGGTGGATAACTCCTCTTCGAAAAAATGCCATGGTATCTTTTTCATCCAGCTGAGCAGGCTTGGTTTAACATCTCATCTGAAAGACAGCACCTCTGACAGCGGAGTACTCCCTCAGTACTGCACAGGATTGTCAGCCTAGGCTGTTGCACTCAAGTCCAGGAGTGGGACTTGAACACAACCTTCTGACTCAGGAGAGAGTGTTACCAACTGAACTACGACTGATACTGGTATCTAACTCCTAACACTGCTGACATGGGGATCATAAACCTGTTAATTTTCAATCTATAATAAGAAAAATATTTGCGCTTTATGAAAGATTGCATACATTGAGTCAAAGCAGTAGATCTTCCCAGGGGACCTATTCACTATTGTTTGAAGTGGGGTTCCTAATTTTTGAGCCTGAAGGATTTCAGTAAAGCAGGTATGGTTGATTTTATATTCACCCATTCAAATGTTAAGTGCCAGTTAAATGCTATAAACCGTATCATTTTAAGGTTAAAGCTGATAATTCCATGCCCCTTCTGAGCCTGACTAAACTGCATTTGCCAGTGCTGGTGTGACAGGTGGTGAGTTTCCCTGTTTAGTTAAGGGGCCACTTCATTTCTCTTCTCACCCTATGTTTCTCTGCCTACACCTTTTCCAGCACCCATTTCACCCAATGCTGACGAACAGCATTATAGCGGGACAGGTAGATTAGGTGGTTAAAAGGCATATTGGGATACTTGCCTTTATTAGCCGAGGCATAGAATATAAGAGCAGGGAGGTTATGCTGGAACTGTATAAAACGCTGGTTAGGCCACAGCTAGAGTATTGCGTGCAGTTCTGGAATCCACATTATAGGAAGGATGTGATTGCACTAGAGAGAGTGCAGAGGAGATTTACCAGGGTGTTGCCTGGGCTGGAGAGTTTTAGTTATGAGGAGAGTTGGATAGACTGGGGTCATTTTATTGGAATAGAGGAGATTGAGGGGGAGGACATGACTGAGGTGTATAAAATTATGAGGGGCATAGATGTGGTAAACAGGAAGGAACTTTTCCCCTTGGTGGAGGGATCAGTAACCAGGGGGCATGTTTAAAGGTAAGGGGCAGGAGGTTTAGAGGGAATGTGAGGAAGAATTTTTTCACCCAGAGGGTGGTGGGAATCTGGAACTCACTGCCTGAAAGGGTGGTAGAGGCAGAAACCCTCATTTAACAAGTATTTGGATGTGCACTTGCGATGCCATGGCATACAAGGCTATGGGCCTAGTGCTGGAAAATGAGATTAGAATAATTAGATACTTGTTTGACCGGCACAGACTCGATGGGCCAGAGGGCCTTTTTCTGTGCTGTGGACCTCTATGACTCCAAGAGCACTGATGTAGAGGGTGCTTTCATCATCTACAGATAATTGAGCCAATGGGGGAGATAGTTCAGTTTAATGTTCTATTTCGTGATGGCCATTGTAAGTATTTTATTTGCCCATGATACAATTATTTTTTACTCTGATTTCAAATTTTTGACTCAAATTCAGGAAATGAAAAATATCCAAAAATTGCAAGGCTTATTAATATTAAACAGATAATTAAATAGATGTAGAACAAATCTGAAAATTTCAGATTGCAGATGTTGTTGGACATAGAACCATAGAAAATTTACGGTGCAGAAAGAGGCCATTCAGCCCATCATATCTGCGCCAGCCAAAAAGAGGAAAAAGAAACAAGCCACTTATTTAATCCCACTTTCCAATACCTGGCCCCATAGCCTTGCAGGTTACAGCACTTCAGATGCGGACCCAAGTATCTTTTTAAATGAGTTTAAATGAGCCTCAACCACCAACTTAGGCAGTGAATTCCAGATGCCCGCCACCCTCTGGGTGAAAAAGTTTTTTCTCATGTCCCCTCTCACTCCTCTACCAATCACCTTAAACCTGCGCCCCTTGGTAATTGACCCCTCAACTAGGGAAACAAATCTTTACTGCCTACTGTATCTAGGCTCCTCATAATTTTGTACACATGAATTAGGTCACCCCTTAGCCACCTCTGTTCTAAGGAAAACCCTAGCCTATCCAATCTCCCCTCATAGCTGCAACTTTCAAGCCCTGGCAACATGCTTGTAAATAATGGTGGGGCATCATTGAGATTTTGGATGATTATGTAAATGGGTGATGTTGATTCTGCTGCCTGTTGAACATTTCTCCTGGCTTTCATTCCTCTTTTTAAATGTTCTTGGGATGAGCATCGCTGGCAAGGCCAGCATTTATTGCCCATCCCTAACTGCCCTTGAACTGAGTGGCTTGTTAGGCCATTTCAGAAGGCAGCTAAGAGTTAACCACAGTGCAGTATGTCCAGAGTGACACGTAAGCAAGACCAGGTAAGGATGGCAGGCTTCCTCCCCTGAAGCGCATTAGTGAACCAGATGGGTTTTTATGACAATCCCGTAGTTTCATGATTATTATTAAAGACTTGCATCTTTACTCCAGATTGACTTCACTGGGAGACATGTGCAACATGTGGCTGATCAGATATGACCTGTTTTACACTGTCGCCTAAATTACTCCGATGCGTTTGCAAAACGTGACTCCCTCTATTCCCTCAGCGTTTTCCTCTGTAGTGATGAACTTTTCTTTTCTCCAATGTTATTGAAGCAATTTTTCACATCGCGACCCTGATGCCAAATAAAGAATCAGATAAAGCCTGCTGCAACAAGAAACGGCACATAGGGAATGACTATGTGGTGGTAATATACAAGGACACTGAAGAAGAATACAAACTGGGAACAATAAAGGTATTTTCTCTCTTGCTTTCATGTTCGTTCGTGCTCCGGCACCTACCCACCCCAAGCCCTGGGTCCCGCCCGCACTCCTGCCACCACCCCCTAGCTTCCACTCCACTCGCACTAATTTCCCCCGCCACACCGCTCCCCTCTCGCACTCACCACCCCCCTGCTCTGCTCTCCACCCTCTCTCGCTCCCTTGCCCGCCCCTCCCCAACCCCCTCGCTCACTCCCTCGCCCTCCCCTCCCTCCTCGCTCGCTCACTCCCTCGCCCTCCCCTCAAAATTTAGTGGATCCCAGCAGCAGTTTTAAAAAAAGAATAGCGATAAATTACTGGGTTGCCCTTAGACTAAACTACTCGATGTTGCTGTCACGTTTCAGAGTGATTAACCAGCCGATTGAGCAATCTTGGCTTTAAGCTTTTGCTGACTTAAAAGGCAATCAAAAGATTGTTTAACTGTCCCAAAAGACAGTAGATATTTTTCTTAGAGAACTGTCTTACCTACTTACAGCCCGTGACATGTTTGTGAATATATTTGACAATGTGATTAAATAGGCTGGGGGTCTTTTCTTTAGAAAACACGAATAGAGGCTTTCAAGGTTATGAAGGGGTTTGATAGGGTAGAGGTAAAGAAGATGTTTCTATTTGTGAGGGAGACCTGAACTAGGTCATAAATATAAGACAGCCACTAATGAACCCAATAATCAAATTCAGGAGTAACTTCTTTGCCCAGAGAGTGGTTAGAACGTGGAATTCACTACCACAAGAAGCAACTGAGGCGAGGAATATTAATGCTTTTAAGGGGAAGCTAGATAAGCATGGGCTGAATTTTCCTGCAGGCTTTGGGACCCCAACCTCTGAACCAAATGGAGCCCCTTAGCCCACACTTGCTACCAGCGAAACTGTCTCTGCAATCTGCCAGGCTGTGGCCTCTTAATTGGCTGTCTCCTTGCTTGCCACGCTATTAAGGATGGCGGTCAGGCACCCTCACTGGCCAACACGTTAGAGATGTACTGAAGACTCCTCGGGCCTTTTGGGCCATCAGGTCAGAGGGGAAACCCCTTTGCAGGGTTTTTCATTGATTGGCTTGTGGCATTTCATTCCTGCAGCCCCATCATTTGGGGCATAGAAGACCTGGCGCTGATTGTCTCTGGCCTGCCACAGGGAGGCTGCCTCAATTGAGCCTGCAGCCTCAGCTCTTGGCAAGGCGCCACTCCGACTTTGGTAGAATGCCGACACTGACTCAAAATGGCCCCTAAGTGGGGTCTTAATTGGACTAATTCACTACTGGCCTCTTCCACAGAGCTTCCTGCGGGCAGCTGACCCCGTTCCCAGGAACGTGTGGGGAGTTGGCCTAAAATGGCTTTCTGTTTTATTGGCGATAAAGGAACATCTAACTATAGGTGACTTTAACCTGCATATAGATTGGGCAAATCAAATTAGTAACAATACCGTAGAGGAAGAATTCCTGGAGTGTATACGGGATGGTTTTCTGGACCAATACATTGAGGAACCAACTAGAGAACAGGCCATCCTAGACTGAGTATTGTGTAATGAGAAAGGAATAATTGGCAATGTTGTTGTGCTTGGGGATGAGCGACCATAATATGATAGAATTCTTCATCAAGATGGAGAGTGACGTAGTTGGTTCTGAGACTAGGATCCTCAACCTTAATAAAGGAAACTACAATGGTGTGAGGTGCGAGTTGGCTGTGATGGATTGGGAAACGTTACTTAAAGAGATGATGGTGGATAGGCAATGGCAAACGTTCAAAGAGTGCATGAGTGAACTGCAACAATTGTTTATTCCTGTCTGGCGCAAAAGTAAAATAGGAAAGGTGGCCAAACCATGGCTTACAAGGGAAATTAGAGATGGTATTAGACCCAAGGAAGAGGCGTACAAATTGGCCAGAAAAAACAACAGACCTGAGGATTGGGAGCACTTAGAATTCAGCAAAGGAGGACCAAGAGATTGATTAAGAAGGGGAAAATAGAGTACGAGAGTAAGCTTGCGGGGAACGTAAAAACTGACTGTAAAAGTTTCTATAGGTATGTGAAGAGAAAAAGATTGGTGAAGACAAATGTAGGTCCCTTACAGTCAGAAACAGGGGAATTTATAATGGGGAACAAAGAAATAGCTGACCAACTAAAGACATACTTTGGTTCTGTCTTCACAAAGTGGGACACAAAATAACATACCAGAAATGTTGGGGAACACAGGGTTTAGTGAGAGGGAGGAACTGAAATAAATCAGTATTAGTAAGGAAATGGTGTTGGAGAAATTGATGGGATTGAAGGCTGATAAATCCCCAGGGCCTGATAATCTACATCCCAGAGTACTTAAGGAAGTGACCCTAGAAATGGATGTATTGGTGGTCATCTTCTGAGATTCTGTAGACACTGGAACAGTTCCTACAGATTGGAGGGTAGCTAATGTAACCCCTCTATTTAAAAAGGGAGGTAGAGAGAAAACGAATTATAGACCAGTCAGCCTGACGTGGTAGTGGGGAAAATTCTAGAGTCCATTATAAAAGATTTAATAGCTGAACACTTGGAAAACAGTGGCAGAATCGGACAGAGTCAGCATGGATTGACAAAAGGGAAATCATGCTTGACAAACCTACTGGAATTTTTCGAGGATGTAACTAGTAGAGTTGATGAGGGGGAGCCAGTGGATGTGATTTATTTGGACTTTCAGAAGGCTTTTGACAAAGTCCCACATAAGAGATTAGTGTGTAAAATTAAAGCGCATGGGATTGGGATAGTGTATTGAGATGGATAGAAAGCTGGTTGGCAGACAGGAAACAAAGAGTAGAAGTAAACGGGTCTTTTTCCAAATGGCAGGCAGTGACTAGTGGGGTACTGCAGGGATCGATGCTGGGACCCCAGCTATTCACGATATATATTAATGATTTAGATAAGGGAACTATGTGTAATATCTCCAAATTTGCAGATGACACAAAGCTGGGTGGGAGGGTGAGCTGTGAGGAGGATACAGAGATGCTTCAATGTGATTTGGACAAGCTGACTGAGTGGGTAAATGCATGTCAGGTGCGGTATAATGTGGATAAATGATCTAATCCACTTTGGTAGTAAAAACAGGAAGGCAGATTAATATCTGAATGGCTATAAATTGGGAGAGGGGAATGTGCAACGAGACGTGGGTGTCCTTGTACAGCGGTTGCTGAAGGTAAGCATGCAGGTGCAGCAGGTGGTAAAGAAGGCAAATGGTATATTGGCCTTCATAGCCAGAGGATTCGAGTCCAGGAGCAGGGATGCTTTGCTGCAGTTATACAGGGCTTTGGTGAGACCACACCTGGAATATTGTGTGCAGTTTTGGTCTCCTTACCTGAGGAAGGATGTCCTTGCTATAGAGGGAGTGCAGCGAAGGTTTACCAGACTGATTCCTGGGATGGTGGGACTGACATATGAGGAGAGATTGAGTCGATTAGGATTATATTCGCTGGGGTTCAGAAGAATGAGGGGGGATCTCATAGAAACCTATAAAATTCTAATAGGACTAGACAGGCTAGATGCAGGAAGGATGTTCCCAATGGTGGGGGAGTCCAGAACCAGGGGTCACAGTCTGAGGCTACGGGATAGACCATTTAGGACTGAGATGAGGAGAAATTTCTTCACCTAGAGAGTGGTGAGCCTATGGAATTCGCTACCATAGAAAGTAGTTGAGGCCAAAACATTGTATGTTTTCGAGAAGGAGTTAGATATAGCTCTTGGGGCGAAAGGGATTAAAAGATATGGGGAGAAAGCGGGAGCAGGCTATTGAGTTGGATGATCAGCCATGATCATAATGAATGGTGGAGCAGGCTCGAAGGGCCGAATGGCCTACTCCTGCTCCTAGTTTCTATGTTTCTATGTTTTCCCAGTCCCACTATCTCCATGGGACTGGGAAAATCCAGCCTTCCATGAGGAAGGAAGGAAGGAATTAAAGAGAGATCAAGAGTGATGAGACTCATTTCAACACCAGAATGGACCAGTTGGGATGAATGACCTGTTGCTGTGTTGCATATACTATCTAATTGATTGTTAGTACTTCACTTGTGTTTACAAGGTTATAATGTAATTGTGATTATGCCCACATTAAACTTTCTCATGTAATCCAGATTGATTTAGAGTGTGCACTTTGAAGTATCAGCAGATTGCCTCTTGGTAATTGCTTGCCATCAGCTCTATGAAATTTGCATAATTACAAAACTCTGAGGCTATGTAAGTGCTGCCATCAGTGTGGCCTCCTGCTTTGTGCCATGTAGGTCGTGTGGTGCGATCTGCTGTTCCATTTCTGATAGCGACTTTTGTGTTCACTTTGTCAGTATATGCAAACAAACAGGTTGCCAGTGTAAGAGATTGGTATGCATTGGATCTGCTTTTTAGAAGTCCACTGTCTGAAACGGTTTCTCTTTGTTTTTCTGTTTATCTTAATAGGGTCAGTTTAACTTTGTGGAAATAATGATTAAGCCTCTAGACTTTGAGAGCAACCTAGTAACCCTGCAAGCACGGAAGGGTAAGTGATGGATCATTACAAGCTGCTGATTTTTGTAAATGATTAGTATCAATGTTTGCATTTGTTTTTAAATGGGTGCTGCATACACACCATGGACTGCCACTCATTGCAGCCATGCATGAGTTCCCAATTTGGATGATAAATATTCACCAAAGAAATACTAACTTTTGCAGTTTAAATTCCTTATGATCGTTTTTCAATTACATGTATTTAAATACAAGGCATTTCAAATATCTTAACATGATTTATTGAATTTATTTAACCCTACGCTAAGTTTGATATGTTAGTATGAATGTGGATTATGACATTTTAAGGTAGAAATTTCATTCATATCTGTGTGTAACATTCTCAACATCCCAAAGTATTTAAGCAAGTAACGTCCGGTCACTGTTATGCCGGCAGATTATCTGCTCAAATACTGGACTAATGTTTGCAACCTTCTCACTCTTGAGTCAAAAGTCCTATCAGTTCAGTATGGTAACCCTAAGTGAACATTTTAAAGCCACATATTGTTTTTTTTATTTGTGGGAATGAGTGCTAGATAATGAATCAGAATGTGGAACTCGTTTCCACAAGGAATAGTTGAGGAAAATAGGATAGATACATGTAAGAGGATCCTAGAATGAGTACGAAGGAGAAAGGAACAGAAAATGACACTGATTAGGATTAGATGAAAAGGGGGAGGGGGAGGCTTGAGTGGAGCACAAATACTGGCATGGACCAGTTGGGCTGAATGGCCTGTTTCTGTGCTGTAATTTTATATAATACCAGTATCTATGTAATTGGGAGTAAATGACTTCAGATAAAGGTATAATTTGTTTTTTGTTTGTACACGGTATCTCAGCAGGTGATGCAGGTTAATTTTGCTCTTTTATAGATATGGAAGGGCTGGTTGACACAAGTGTGGCTAGGATTGTGTCAGACAAGAATCTCCCCCTGTTAGTGCGACAAATGGCTTTGCATGCAAATGTAAGTATAAGGATGTTGTTTAATTCAGCTCTTTGTGCGTAGAACTGCAGGGGTTTAGCTACGGTTATGCAGACAGGAGTCGACTCCAATCACAACGATAGATTTCTGCTCATGTCCAAAGTGAATATTGCCTTGTGGCATGAAATAAAAAGTTTGGAATTCAAAGCTTATTTGTCTTTTTAAATTTTTTACATTGATTGGATATCACTGCCAAACATTTGGACAAGGCTGTGCCTCTTCCTAGCAGTTGATACTGGTTTCTGACTCTCAAGTCATTGTTCCGCTTGATGCATATACATGGATTTGGAAATGAAAGTAAAGCCAAATTAAGCGCATGTGCGGCTGCTGACCAGTCATTGGTCACTCCTGGGAAGGGGCCTGCTGGAGACAGACACACATCAAACTGTTCGTTTCTCAGAGCATTGACAACCTTATTTCATTGCAGACCCTTTCGCCACCCCTTCTTTACAAAATGTATCAACATTTTTCAGACAGCACAACCATGGAACTTAAAACTTGAGCATTTTTCTTGATTGTATCAATGCCTTTCTCAAGTCGCTCTGGTACAGTTGGCATCTTCTGTGCTGCTAACCCACAACGTTTTGGTCTTTGCCTGTTAATGGCGTCTCCAGTATCTGCAAAGGACTGGGCAGTGATTTAGAGGCACGTACAGAATGCTCATTCTTCCCAGGAATTTGGATCACTCCAAGTCAACACTATTTCTAGGATGTTATGCAAAGTTACACCCATCAAGCTACCAATCTGCAGGGTTCATCTGGAATATCAACTCTGTTTATATTTTTGTTTCAGATTGAAAATAAGTCTCCAATTTTAACTAAAATAAAAATAGAAAATGCTGGTAAAACACAGGTCTGGCAGCATCTGTGGAAGGAGAAAAACAGCATTAACGTTTAGAGTCCAGAGCTGCTTTAGCTCTGAAGAAGAGTCATATGGACTCACGACGTTAACCCTGTTTCTCTCTGCCAGACCTCCTGAGTTTTACCAGCATTTTCTGTTTGTACTTCAGATTTCCAGCATCCGCAGTATTTTGCTTTTATCTCCAATTTTAACTGTTGAGTTACTCAGTTTTTTAACGCATGCAGTGCAATATGGTTATCACCTTTGGACATTGCTGACACTACAAAGTCTTGCTTTGATGTACAGTTCTAGTTGCATTCCAACTTCAGTGCTGGGAATAATTTGTTTTCTTCCTTGCACCAGATGGCGTCGCTCGTACACCACAACAGTGCAGTTCCTTCAGAAGCCTATGCATCCAAGTGGTTAGCTAGGTTGCGACAGATAAAACGGATTCGATCTAAGGTACAGACACTGGCAATTGCTTGTCACCTGCGTAAATACAAGATCGCCTCCTTATCCAGAGATGGTTGTAATGTGGGACTCACTGCTACATGGAGTAGTTGAGGTGAATAGCATAGGTGCATTTAAGTGAAAGCTAGGTAAGCATATGAGGGAGAAAGGAACAGAAGCTTAAGTTGATAGGATTGGATAAAGAGTGGTGGAAGGAGGATCATCTGGGCCATAAACACCAGCTTAGAGCAGTTGGGCCGAGTAACCTTTTCTGTACTG
Source organism: Cetorhinus maximus (assembly GCF_964194155.1). Classification (NCBI taxonomy): domain Eukaryota; kingdom Metazoa; phylum Chordata; class Chondrichthyes; order Lamniformes; family Cetorhinidae; genus Cetorhinus; species Cetorhinus maximus. The sequence goes on from NC_135893.1 coordinate 89,199,319, forward strand.
TACTTTCTGTGTGAAAATAGTCTCTAAGACACGTCTTCATAGGATCCAACCAGGACTTGAGGAGAAACCAGTGAGTGGTGAGCGTGACACTTGCTACCAGCTAGTTGAGGTGAATGTAATAGATGCAATCGAGGGGAAGCTAGGATAACATGATGGAGAAAATTATAGAAGATTCTGTTGATGAAAATAGTGGAGTGAGGGGCTGCACTGCTTTGCGAGCATGGAGTAGGGAAGAGGTTCATAGGGAATATAAAGACCAGCAATAGACCAGTGTGTCCGATGGTCTGTTTCTGTGTGGTAAATCCTATGTACTGCCAGTATCTTGCTTCATTAGTTGCAAGCCCTTTCCTTAGAGATGGGTCTTATAATGATTCGGCACTGCTCTAAATGGTTAAAAATGAACATGGTTGCAGCTGCTATTGAGCATTTCTTAGAACAAAGCCCCTCTCTCAGACAAAACGTATACTTTTCCTTTCTACCTAGGTGTATGAAGACCTGCAGTATCGCCAGAATGCTGGAATTTCCTTGATTCCGATACATACCACTAGTCAGAGTAAAACTCACCACCATCACCATCATCACCACCACCATCAACAACAACAGCAACACCTTCCTCACCACCATTACGCTGCACAGCACTCGCAGCAGCAGCAGCCGCAGCCACAGTCTGCCTGTGCAGAAACTGGCCAGAGGAAAAGGCTAATGTCCACCGTGGATGATTTCACAGACTTTGTTTAAAGTGGTCCCTCGTGTGCATGGGCCCTGTTAAATGTGTGCAATATGTACACCATACTGTGATGAAAGCCAAATGTTTTTGGTTTGTGGAAGTGGGTGGGTATGGATTGGGAGGGTGGGTGGGGTTGGATTATCTCTGCACTGCTTGCGAAGAAGTAAAAGATATATGCTGCTTTCCGATGACTTCTCCAAAGGAATTGCCCCAGTTTGGTGACAGACTGTTGGAAGATGCAGCTAATCGAGTAGAGGCGATTGTTAATTATGGATCTTCCTACTTGCATCTCTCTGAAACTATATGAGGAGTTTAATATATTGAAGGAGCAACCTATTTTCCCAATGTGAAAAGGGGGGCCCCTTGAGAGCTCATAAATACCACAAAGTCGTACTCCGATGGGTACTGAACTGGGCTTGGTGATCTTCATGGGTTGGACAGTGAAAATGGGGTGAGGAGGGTATGGACAGGGCAGAAGACTGGTATTCAGTTCCATTCTGATTTTGTAATAACTAATGTTGTGTAATTACCTTGTAAAGGAATGAGTGTTGTTCTCCACACAGTTGGAATACAGTTGTCAGTGTTGTATGATGTAATTAAGGCTCCACTGAAAGTGAATAAATTGCATTTAAAAGTCGTTCCTTGAATTAACGTGGGCTGTTTCTTTACGAATTGTAACCCGGTGGGGTTCACTTTTCCTTCCCTAACCTTAGATTAATAATGGTTATTGTTTTAGCATTGTTTAGGGTTTTACGGTAACTACCAAAGTTATTTTTATAAGATGGCTAAAGCTGGAACTCCCAAAAAAACCCAAAGTGAATACTGCTGGCATTGACCCCTTTACCAGTCTGAGCTGCTGCCATTATACAACTGTTCCTTTGCGTACTGGGAGCTTCTGAGGGCCTGGGATCTGCAGCAAAGGGAGTGTCTGCCTCTGCTGGAAGCTTTGTTTATATATTTATATAAAGATAGGGGCATCCCGCACATTTCCCAATGCATTATTTCTAAGAACTTGCGTTTATATACCTCGTAATCAGAAAACAAAAGAAACAACTTAAGACACACGACTTAGTTTGAAATTTATATAACAAAAGTCTGCCTCTGTGTGTAATCTACATTGGCATGTGTCACGTTGGCCATTTTAGAATAAAAACAGAAAGTGCTGGAAAAACTCAGGTCTGGCAGCATGTGTGGAGAGAGAAACAAATTGTGTTTCGAGCCCAATTTGACTCCTCTTCGGAACTGAAACATGGATGCAGCCAGACCGGCTGAGTTTTCCAGCACTTTTTTTTTTGTTATTCCAGATCTCCAGTGTCTGCAGTGTTTTTGTTTTTAAGCCATTTTGGAGATGGCTAAACATTTATGGGATTTTCAGTGTTATATTATCGAATATCACCACTGCCACTCACATTGTAGGTACTGCTTGTTTTCCCATTCTAAGCAATTTTAATGACATCCCAATGCACAACAAATGAAGCACTTTTGATTTTTTTTACCAAATTTCTTTTTTATTCATTCATGGGATGTGGGCTTTGCTGGCTGGGCCAGCATTTATTACAAAGTCACAGGAAAGGAATGAAACTGGACAGACCGCCTGGTATTGACCTAGGCACCGGAAATGACAGTGGCAAACTCAGCCCAGTCGACCCTGCAAAGTTGTCCTTACTAACAGCTGGGGGCTAGTGCCAAAATTGGGAGAGCTGTCTCACAGACTAGTCAAGCAACAGCCTGACATAGTCATCCTCACAGAATCGTATCTTGCAGATAATGTCCCACCCGTCAGGACAGATACCCAGGACACCTCTGGGTATGTGCTGCCCCACCAGCAGGACAGGCCCAGCAGAGGTGGCGGCACAGTGGTATATAGTCAGGAAGGAGTTACCCTGGAAGTCCTCAACATTGACTCCGGACCCCATGAAGCCTCATAGCATCAGGTCAAACATGCGTCTCCCGCTGATTACCATGTACCGCCCTCCCTCAGCTGATGAATCAGTGCTCCCCCATGTTGAACACCACTTGGAAGAGGCATTGAGGGTGGCAAGGGCACAATGTACTCTGGTTGGGGGACTTCAATGTCCATCACCAAGAGTGGCTTGGTAGCAACACTACTGACTAAGCCCTAAATGACAGCTGCTAGACTTGGCCTGTGGCAGGTGGTGAGGGAGCTTGTCTGCCGCAGATGCATCTGTCCGTGACAGTATCAGTAGGAGTGACCACCATACAGTCATTGTAGAGACAAAGTCCTACCTTCACATTGAGGATGCCCCCCACCGTGCTGAATGGGCTAGATTTAGAACAGACCTAGCAACTCCAAACGGGGCATCCAGGAGGCGCTGTGGGCCATCAGCAGCCCCTCGTAGGTAAACCCACAGCCAATTTCCTAAGAAAGGACCAAACGGAGGAATCCCAATTGTAAAGAAAATGGGTGATGAGGAAAATTTGTAGGAGTTTGAAACCAACACTGTAGAGAAATGATTTAAGTGAGTCGGTTAGGGAGATCTCACTGAGGTGCACATTAACAATTAAATATGGTTTAAGTTTACAAAAATCGAGTATTGCAGATCTGAAATATTGGAATATTTCTAAATATTGGAATATTTCTAAATATTGGGATGAAAGGGGAATGAAGTGCTGGTATTACTCAGCATGTTTGGCATCATCTGTGGAGAGAGAAAGAGTTAACAGTTCTGGTCATTTCATTAGCACTGGGAAAGGCTGAAGGTTAACCCAGAATATTCCTTTAAGATCAGACACAAGTTGTGCATAAGTTAGTAAAAAATAATACTGCACAATAAAGACAGGTGCAACAAATCTAAAAAAATAAGGGTCTAACACTTTCCTTTTCTTATTTCAAGATGTATATAGTAACAGTGTAGCAGTTTAAACATTTGTGAGGTGACGTCATTTTGTCTGTTTTCTATTTTTAAAATTTTAATAAAGATCATTCAAATCCTGATATACCAACAATGAACTCATTTGATCAGTCAAACCTTTATTTGACATTGTCCTTCAGTGCATCAGAAATGTTTCTGGCATAAAGATTACAATTATTTACACATTTGGTTTAATTCTACATTAATACTGTCTACTGATGGTTCAAAGGAATGGATTATCAAACTGGGCTGCAAGACAATGGCGACTTTCTAAAGCGACTAAGTTGATAAATGAGCGTTGGAGTTCTAATTCCTGGGCCTTAAGCTATTGCATGTCCTACATCTTTAAACATTAGATGCTTATAAAGGAATGTTTTATACAGAATGTTAACCAAATGTAAAAGTGATGCACATGGCTCCATGAGTCCATGGTTATCCCAAGTTTTGCAAGGACATTTACACCAGTGGAGCAATCGATCTATTCAACACCATTCTCCTGGTGTTCCTGTGGACTGTTCCTCATTCTTCTGGTCTGAAAGTCCTATACTCAATGACATCTGGCTTGTTACAAACTTTTCACTAAGAACTGACTGAACGACATCGCAAAAGGCTTCCTATTTCTGTTGGAAATAGATATTCTGATGCCTTTGATACCCACAACTTCAGGCAGCAAAATATCCTGACGAGCTAGGAGGTCTTTCACTGTTTCCCTCTATTTTGACTGGATGAACATGTCATTTAAATATTCAGGTAACTAAATAAGTAACATAGTAAGGTGGCTTTGACACTTGAGTTAGTTCCCCATTAATCAGCATTTGGCACTTGAGCACATTGTACATAATTTTATAACCTAAATCATGGCCTTTTAACAGTTAAAAGCTCTTTTGATCAGGCCCAACTATCAGAAATGGGATTAAGAGGGGTACTTCAAAGAATATCCACCAACATGCCAGTGAAAAACCTAAGGTTTTGAACGCACAGCTTATTTCTGCCTCCACCTTTTTGACTAGCCTACCTAATGACAATCCCACTGAACATGTTGGAGGAAATCCCATCATCAGTATCCCTTTGTTTAAGGAGATAAAAGTCCTTGAGCATTCCAATTTAAAAAAGAGAAATACTCTTGTCTTAACTCATTGCTGGCAATACTGAGAAGACTGGCCTGGAGCTGTTACAGTGCCTGACAGAGCGAAGGGAAAAAATTGAGACACTGAAGAAAACCTTCAGTTTTTTTTTTTGCCTTCGGTTTCTCTTTCCTGCCAACATTTCAGTGTCAGGTGCACTGTTTCAACCTGAGTACTTTTTAAAAGATTTTTTTTAAAAAAAGTCAACAGAAACAGACAAAATCAAAACGGCTTAAAAGTTAACCATTGTCCCATCTGATTTTTGAAGTTAGCTAGTAATGATGTGTCCCTTTATGGGTTATCACATCTCATGGTAAGGTACACCTGAGAGAGGTTAGGGGCAAAGATGCAAAAGGTATGATTCTGTAGAAAAATGTGTGATAGTGAGCTCATTCACTAAACATTTAATTATTAGATCTTGGCCGATCTGTATCTTAACTCCAAATTCAATCAATTGCTTCCCCGCAGTGCGGGCTAAGGCGACGGTGATGCGGTTAACACAGTCACAGGACGCAGTCTATCCACGAATGAAGCATTAATCTGTTTCAAACTGTTGAGCCTCTGTTAAAATAGCAAACACAGTAATGTCGTACCATAAGCATCTTGTATATTTGCATGACAAACAGTAATTTCTACACTGTAACTTCTTTGCTGAGTGCAGGATCAAGTATCTGATTCTAAGTTGTTAATTCACGAGTCACACAAAATGTTTATTGCAACAATACCTCCAAGGTGATGAGCAATTTTTACTGCCCAGCATACTCTCATAATACGACTACTAGTAAGTTAACTTTACCATTAGTACTGGTTTCGGCTATGGGTGTAGGTATGTAAATGTGTATGTGATTTATGTGCATTTTATAATACTTAGTCTGTTTCCTAGTTGCAGTGCTGGGACAATGTTATTTTAGCTGACAATGTTATTTTAGCTCTATTTACAGATTAAAGTCAATACAAAATTGCCATTTTACATTCTATCACAGAAATTATTTAGTGAAACTTAAGTAAAAATACTGACTTGTAAAATTAATTGTGTGCTCTGACTTTCAATGATCAACTGAAGGTAACTCAAAAATTAAGTGATTAAAACAGCATTTCTTTAAATAAGTGCACCTTTTAGTGCATGGCTACAAAAGCAAATTTGTACAATCTCTCCTTCTGAGCTGTCCTCAAATTAAAGTGCTTGTTAATACATATAAAGTAAACTATTTTCTTTTTAAAATGTCCATCCTTTTTAAGGCGTGTCTGGTGAATAACTTGTCCTGCGGTGCTCCCTGCGATGCTCCCAGATTAGGGCTTCCCAAGTTGTTGTGACCCGAGCGAGGGGACCTCAATAACATTGGTGGTTATTCTCTGGTGGGGGAGTGCCCACTAATTATTTTCGTCTTTAATTCAAACGGCAACATTCTCGGCCTCAGGTCTTTACAAAATCTTCCGGTGAACCCAAAGCACATTTACTGGGCAAGTTCGTTGGACCCGTGCATTACTTTGATCGTCAGTTTTTAAGACGGTAATGTCGTTTGTTGAACCCTCTCCTGCTTTTGTAAGTAAACTGTAGTCCAGTTACAGAGCTTATAAATTCTTTCGAGTTATCAACAGTCACAGATTGCAACTCTTTCGAGTACAATCACAGTTCTTGGTTTCCTGGAGTGGGACATGAACCCACAACCCTCTGATTCAAAGGCGAGGGTGCTATGAACTGAGCCGCAGCTGACACCTGGAGTACGAGCAGGGGAGAGGGACCAATTGATAGCTCTTTTGGAGTGCCGGCACAGGCATGATGGGCTAAAAGTCCACCTGTGCTGTATGATTCTAACATCTACTCGGGGTTTGAATGCATTTGATCATCTGAAGCTGTGTGCTGCCACTTCTTGCCTGAAACTTTAGACTTTCTTCGAGGTGCTTGAGGCTCTTTCCCTCGAAGGGCTTCCAAGGTGTAATCTTCAGCCAACAGGATGCTTCCCAGCTGCTGTCCCTCCTGAATGCCACTCATATCAATTGTCCTTGTATTGCCTCTTACAATCCCTGGGGATGAATGGAGCTCGTCACCCCGTCCCTTGCCCAGTCTGATCTGGCTGTATGCTGCAAATAACTCTTCAGCCTTTTTGTTCATCTTCCTCTGTTGCGTTCTGTCCTGGGCGTTCCTCAGTTTGCACTCAATCTGATAGACATCCTCTGTCACCGTGTTTACCCGGTCAAACTGTTCGAGCAGTGTTTCGAACAGTGGAGCCAGGCGGTGGATATTGGTCTCGACTTGTGCCACTTTGCTTAGGCTGGCGAGTGGTGGGGTGTCCATTGGGATGGAAACGCTGGACGTGGAGGACGAGGAGATATCAGAGATGGTGCTGGCGGTGTTGGGGCAGGTTAATTTAGAATCTGTGGAAGACCGGGAAGGTAAGGAAACCATTCCTTCAAATTTGACCCTATGGCGGAACTGTAAAAAAGAAGAGGAAAACGAAACCACCTAATTGATGGGTTACATGTCAAAGAGAAATAAAGAAAATCCTCTATCTAGGAAGTTGAATGAGAATCCAGTGTGGTACTGAGGGAGTGCTGTCTGATTCATCTAATGAGTGAAACATTAAACCCAAGCTCCGTTTACCCTCGAAGGGAGGTGTAGGAAATCCTATGGCGCTACATGAAAGAAGGATGGTGCTAGGATAGTGTTCCCTCCAAGGTCCTGCCCAGGACCTTCTCAACCAACATCACTAAAACACATTATCCGGCCATTGTTGCATTACTGCTTATGGGAGCTTGCTGTGCACAAATGGGCTGCCATTCCACAACAGTGACTACACTTCAAACCGTACCTGCTGTAAAACACTTTGGGATTTTGCGATGGTGACAGGTGCTACATAAATGCAAGTCTTCCTTTCACGCAGAAAATGCAAGGGGGCGAGCATCCCAATTATCTCAACATGGGCCGAATGGCCTCCTTCTGGGCTAATTATCATCCTGTGATAATTATCTCAACAAAACAGCTGCAAACCATCCAAGTAGCCTGCAGGTGGTGCTGTTGAGGCAAAATAAAAAGCATCTCATTCCGATATTTTTGCATCAGGGGAATTAAAAGCAGCAGAGAGAATCTGTATCTGTACCTAAGTATCTTACCAGTGCAGAAAGAAGAGACACTTAGTATATCACAGACACACAGCCATTGGTCCTCTCTGAGAAATTAGGTTATGGTGGCATTTATAATTGCATATTTAATCTTGAATAATCTCAAGGTTGCAATGAACTGCTTTTGAAAGTGTGTTGGCTGTTCCTTGGGAGTACAGACCTCAATGTGAAACAAAAACAGAAAATTCTGGCAAAACACAGCTGTATCTGGAAAGAGAAAAAGGCAGGATAATGTTCCCGGAATAAACCTGGGATTGACTGATCTGTGAATCACTAAAGTGAATGGGTCACACAGCCTCGAAATGTTAACTCTGTTTTTCTCTCCACAGAAGCTGTTAGACCTGCTGAGTTTTTCCAGCATTTTCTGTTTTTGTTGTCTGTGAATCACTAAAACCTTCCTTTCCTCCCCCAGATCCTAATGGATCTGCTGCACCTTTCTAGCATTTTCTATTTCCTTTGCTTCAGATTTTCTTCAGCTGCCGAAGAAATCAATGTGTAGCCCAGAAATTATTGTTGCCAATTATATGAACAGTGCATTAGGTACGATGTTAACTCTATTGCATAGAATGTACTGCACAGAAACAGGCCTTTCAGCTTAACTGGTCCATGCTGATCTTTATGCTCCACAAAAACCACCTCCCACCCCGATTTTATCTCACCCCATCTATTCCTTTATCCCTCGGGTTGATGCATCAATGCTATTTACTTCAACCACTCCTCGTGGTCCAGAATTCCACATTCTCACTCCTCTCTTGGTAAAGAATTCCTTATTGGATTTATTAGTAACAATCTTCTATTTATAGCCCCAGTTCTGCCCATTTCCACAAGGGGAAATATCTTCTCTACATCTACCCTATCAAATCCTTTAAAAAGACCTCTATCACGTCACCCTCGGCCTTCTCTTTTCTAGAAAAAGAAGCCCCAGCCTGTTCAACTTTTCCGGATTGTTCTAGGTTTAGAAATAAACCTGAGCTTATGTTAAGAAGGCCAACAGGAAAGCCGTACGAAAACATCAAGTATCTGTCCACTAAAATCAGCAATGGCACAATGATCGAATCACACTGGAAATTCAATGCTTGCGCTCTACAATGAACCATTAATGATTAGGGTGAAGTCAGTGCCTCAGCTGCAGCCTGTCCTGTTGCATTTCCATTCAACACCAACTGACTTTTATGGGATGTGGGCTTTGCTGGCTGGGCCAGCATTTATAACCCATCCCTAATTGCCCTTAAGAAGGCGGTGGTGAGCTGCCTCCTTGAACCGCTGCAGTCCATGTGGTGTAGGTACACCCACAGTGCTGTTAGGAAGGGAGTTCCAGGATTTTGACCCAGTGACAGTGAAGGAACGGTGATATATTTCCAAGTCAGGATGGTGAGTGACTGGGAGGGGAACTTCCAGTTGGTGGTGTTCCCATCTATCTGCTGCCCTTGTCCTTCTAGATGGTATTGGTCGTGGGTTTGGAAGGTGCTGTCTAAGGAGCCTTGGTGAGTTCCTGCAGTGCATCTTGTAGATGGTACACACTGCTGCTACTATGCGTCAATAGTGGAGGGAGTGAATGTTTGTGGATGGGGTGCCAATCAAGCAGGCTGCTTTGTCTTGGACGGTGTCAAGCTTCTTGAGTGTTATCGGAGCTGCACTCATCCAGGCAAATGGGGAATATTCCATCACACTCCTGACTTGTGCCTTGTAGATGGTGGACAGGCTTTGGGGAGTCAGGAGCTGAGTTACTCACCACAAGATTATAGGGGAGGCAATGGCATTGTGGTACTGTCACTGGACTGGTAATCCAGAGACCCAGGGTAATGCTGTGGGGACCTGGGTTCAAATCCCACCATGACAGATGGTGAAATTTGGATTCAATAAAAATCTGGAATTAAAAGTCTAATGATGACCATGGAACCATTGCCAATTATTGGGCAAAAACCCATCTGGTTCTTACCTGCTCTGGCCTACATGTGACTCCAGATCCACAGCAATTTGGTTGACTCTTAAATGCCCTCTGAACGGCTGAGTGCTGAGCAAGCCAAGGGCAATTAGGGATGGGCAATAAATGCTGGCTTAATCAACAGAGCCCACATCCCCATGAATGAATAAACAAAAGGATTCCTAGCCTCAGACCTGCTCTGTAGCCACAGTATTTATATGGCTGGCCCAGTTCAATGGTAACCCCCCCCAGGATGTTGATATAATGCCATTGAAATTCAAGGGCTGCATTTGGATCAGTATCTGAGGAGTCACAAATGGGGCTGAACATTGTACAATCATCAGTCAACATCCCCACTTCTGCCATTATGATGGAGGGAAGGTCATTGATGAAGCAACTGAAGATGGTTGGGCCTAGGACACTATCCTGAGGAACTCCTGCAATGATGTCTTGGAGCTGAGATGACTGACCCCCAACAACCACATCCTTTGTGCTTAGGTATCACTCCAATCAGCAGAGTTTTCCCCCTGATTCCCATTGACTCCAGTTTTGCTAGGACTCCTTGATCCCACTCGGTCAAATGCTGCCTTGATGTCAAAGGCAGTCACTCTCACCTCACTTCGGGAGTTCAGCTCTTTTGTCCATGTTTGAACCAAGGCTGTAATGAGGTCAGGAGCTGAGTGGCCCTGGCAAAACCCAAACTGAACGTCAGTGAGCAGGTTATTGCTAAGCGAGTGCCGCTTGATTGCACTGTTGATGACGTCTTCCTTTGCTTTAGTGATAATCGAGAATAGACTGGGGCGGTAATTGGCCGGGTTTTTGTGTACAGGACATACCTGGGCAATTTTCCACATAGCCGGGTAGATGCCAGTGTTGTAGCTGTACTGGAATGGCTTGGCTAGAGGCGCGGCAAGTTCTGGAGCACAAGTGTTCAGTACTATTGCCGGAGTATTGTCAGGGCCCATAGCCTTTGCACTATTCAGTGTCTTCAGCCATTTCTTAATATCACGTGGAGTGAATTGAATTGGCTGAAGACTGGCATCTGTGATGCTGGGGACCTCCAGAGGAGGCCGAGATGGATCATCCACTCGGCATTTCTGACTGAAGATTGTTGCGAATGCTTCAGCCTTATCTTTTGCACTGATGTGCTGGGCTCCTCCATCATTGAGGGTGGGGATATTTGTGGAGCCTCCTCCTCCAGTGAGTTTTTAATTGTCCATTACTATTGATGACTCCATGTGGCAGGACTGCAGAGCTTAGATCTGATCCGTTGTTTGTGGGATCATTTAGCTCTGTCTATTGCCTGTTGCTTATGCTGTTTGGCATGCAAATAGTCCTGTGTTGTAGCCTCGCCAGATTGACACCTCATTTTTAGGTATGCCTGGTGCTGCTCCTGGCATGCCCTCCTGCACTCTTCATTGAACCAGTGTTGATCCCCTGGCTTGATGGTAATGGTAGAGTGGGGGATATACCGGGCCATGAGGTTACAGATTGTGGTTGAGTACAATTCTGCTGCTGCTGATGGCCCACAGCACCTCATGGTTGCCAGTCTTGAGTTGCTAGACCTGTTCGAAATCTATCCCATTTAGCACGGTGGTAGTGCCACACAACACGATGGGGGGTATCCTCAATGTGAAGCCAGGATTTTGTCTCCACAACCGTTGTGCTGTGGGCACTCCTACTGGTACTGTCATTGACAGATGCATCTGCGGCAGGCAGGTTGGTGAGGATGAGGTCAAGTATATTTTTCCCTTGTTGGTTCCCTCACCACTTGCCGCAGACCCAGTCTAGCAGCTATGTCATTTAGGACTCGGCCAGCTCGGTCAGTAGTGGTGTTACTGAGCCACTCTTGGTGATGGACACTGAAGTCCCCCACCCAGAGTACGTTCTGTGCCATTGCCACCCTCGGTACTTCCTCCAAGTGGTGTTCAACATGGGGGAGCACTGATTCATCAGCTGAAGGGGGACCGCTTATGAAAGGAGAGGTTGAGTTTAAGGGGAGAAATCTTTCTATTCTGAATAAGGTTAAAATAAAATATGTGCAAGGGTGAGGAAGCCTCCTGGATTCAGCTTTGCTGGAATGGTAAATTGCTGATGTCCTTTGGAACAGCAAGGTGACCGGAGGCTGCTGTTGGGTGCCTGCCAGCATCAGCAGGAACTTTGTACTGACCAGGAGAGTGGGCAGAGCGGAATAAATTCCTTGGGAAATTTACAGGTCGAAAAACATTTACGTGTGAACACAGAAAACCCATGATTCATTGCGTGGTATAGATTTGTTTAAATCCATTGGCAGTCCCACAGCTGTTGCTAATCTTTTTGAGACATCAGACAGCAGCCAAGTTTGGGAGCGATGAACCCTTGGCATGGCATGCGAGATGGTTCTGTGCCAATCTGTGGCGATGGGAGGAGGAGGGGGAGGGTGGTGAATTTTGCTGCCCTCACCCTCCTCCCTTCCCAACTGCCTCTGCAAAAGACGGGTTCCTCCCCAGCTGTGGTTTCACAAGCGCCCCTTGCCCTTTGATGCCATGCCCAGGTGGCCATTTTGTATGTGCCCGCGAGTGTCGCAAACATTTTGAACACAGGAGGTGTCACTCTGGACCTACACCAATCAGTGGAGACACTGGAAAGCAGTCAGGTGAGGGGAAAATTGACTTTCCTTCCTCCCTCTTCCAGGGCTCGAGGGCAATTCTAGTGACTTCATTGCTTTGGCTGTCAGCTGAGCACGGAGACTCAAACCCACATTGGGGTCAGCATTAAATGGCCCTTTATCCACCAGGACCTAGGGTTGCCTGTCCTGGAGTCTCCTGGAATTCTAGATTAATCACCAGGACATTATGACAAGCAACCCAGGAGAAATTGGGACATGAGAAACAGGGTTTGATTTCATTTTCTTCCAAACACTTTAGTTTAATAAAAATATTGGGGGTGCAGGAAACTGTCACTCTGATTGATGGTCAAGAACCATCCAAATAGACGACAAGGAGGCCGTTCGCTTTCTAATTGGTAGGGGAAGCGGGTGTGCCATGATGATAGACATGTTGGGCGACCAATGGCAGGAGCGTAAGGGCAGGTTGCGTTGCCAGCAACAGGTCATGTGATAAAATCTCCAGGAATGCATACAACCAGAGTTGGCAACCCAGGGAAGCTTTTAACAAAGGCAACCTGCAGGAAGTAGCAGTGCCCCTACAGGATGAGACACTCCATAACTCTACCCTTTACCCATGTATTAAAACACCATATACCTACTTCTTTTGCTTTGCTTATACCAATCCACATCTTCAGTCTTTTGACGAATAGTTCTACCAGCTCATAGTCTTGTGGTTCAACTGCAGGTCTGTACATCTCCAATTTCATGGCCCTGTAATTTTGAATTAGCACTACAGCAAACAACCGCAGCACTATCCATATCTCAATGATGGTGTAACTGATGTAGTAGATGTAGCAGAGGCTTGGGTACTCGAAGAGGCACTGCTTGAAACAAGTTCCCTTCTCAGTCACGGCAAACAGGGAGAGAATGCTGTCTCCAAATGTCTTGAAGTCATCAAGGTTAGCAGAAAAAACCTGAAATGTTGAAGTCAAGTGTTCAGAAATCATTCTGCCTGCTCCTGACAACATTGTCTACCTTGAAGTAATGGCTACTGTTTACTTGGCTGACATTGCAGTGCAGTAGTGAGGGAGGGCCACGCTGTCAGATGAGGCCCGAGGCCCCATCTGCTTCCTCTCAAATCCCACAGCCTTTCATTATGTCAATGATTAACATGCACAGATAGACTTGCTCTTTGACCCTGAATGCATTCGCAACCTTTGTCGTGCTGCCAAATTCATCGGGATAACAACAATGTTCATTTACACAGGCACCTTTAACACAGTAAAACAACCCGAGGTGCTTCACAGGAACCTATCCACCAAATCTGACAGCGAGCCACATGAGGAGGGATTACAGCAAAAGCCTGGCCGCAGATACAGGTATTAAGTAGTATTCTAAAGGAAGAGCTTTAGGAATGGCTGACAATCATAGCAAGCAACATAACTGTACCCTCGCTGTATAATAAAATACGTACCAAATAACCAATCTGTGTGTAGGCAAGAACCAGACCAAATGCTGTTGCACCAATCGCCATCAGTTCCTTTGCAGAATTATACAAGGCCTTGCCAAAGATGGACCACTTCCTGATAAACCGCAATTGTCGGGCAGCCTATTTTCCCCACACAAACCAGAAAAAAAATCTTAATTAATTATCCGACTTTATCTATTCAGACCAAAGGCAAATGTTATGAAAGAGAGCTGGAACAGAGATAGGATCATCGGAACTGAAGGAGGCTCTCAAGCTTGTTCTGCCATTCAGTTAGATTCCGGCTGGTTTGGATCTTAAATCTGTTGACCCACTTTGTTTCCATATCCCTTAAAACTCTTGCCTAACAAAAATCTATGGATCACAGTTTTGACACTTTCCAATTGACTCTCAGTCTCAACATCTATTTTTTTTGGGGTGCAGGGGAAGAGTTCCAGATTTCCATTACCCTTCATGTCAAAAAAGTGCTTCCTGACATCATTCCCGAATGACCTTGTTCTTATTTATTGGCTATGCCCTCTTGTTTTGGACTCTCCCACCAGAGGAGCTGTTCCCTTTTTACTCATCCAATCTTCTAATAATTATAAAAACCTCAATTAGGTCACCCCTTAATCTTCTGCACTCAAAGGAATTAAAGCCTGGGCTATGCAAACTTTCCTCATAATTTAGTCCGGTGAATCTGCACTGCATCCACTCCAAGGTCAGCATGTCCTTCATGTCAAACCGAGATTTTGCTAAAAGTGAAATGCTCCTTCACTGTTAAGAGCAGAAAGTGACAATTCCAGAAGAATAAGTTTCATGACCCACCCCCTCCACCACATATCGTCAGCCTGCAATCCATTCTCATTCAGCAAACCCCCAAACTTTTGTTATAGGATGAAAACAGATTGGAGGATCCGGAGACATTTAGCCTTTTAAAGAGGATGAGCAAAAGGGGGCATTATAGAAGATTTTAAATGGTGTAGGTAAAGCATTGCATCAAGGTGAACCAAGAAACCAGATTAGTGGGACATGGACTAAACTGGTGGAAGGAAACCTTCAAAAGATCTTCTTCACACAAAGTGATCAATACTTCTTATCTGGAATGCACTGCCTGAAAGGGCGATGGAAGCAGATTCAATAGTGACTTTCAAAAGGGAATTGGATAAATACTGCTCCTGACAACATTGTCTACCATGAAATAATGGCTCCTGTTTACTTGGCTGACACTGCAGTGCAGTAGTGATGGAGGCTGTGGGGAAAGAGCAGGAGAGCGAGACTAATTGGATAGTTCTACCAAGGAGCTGACATGGGCACTATGGGCTGAATGGCCCTCTTATGTGCTGTGCCATACTATGATACTTGGAATAGCCTCTGGGCAGGATAGTCGTGATGAAAATTTAAATAACGTGATGGCTTTGGGGGGGATTGGTGGATGGGACTAGAAGTTGTTCGTTGGATGGACGATGTAAGGTGAGCTTCCCTCCTTTGTGTCTTCTGGTATTTGGAGAGAATAATGTCACTCTCAGAATTTAATGTGTTGTAGCTCACAGCTGCCCTGGTACAGTAACCAAAAAGAAGCTCACCTCGTGTTGTACCAGCCAGTGGATCGTGAAACTAGAGGCGCAGGGAGTTTGCAATTTTTCTGAATGAGCGTTAGTTTAAGGCCAACATTTCTTGGGATCATACCTTAACAGTCAGCAGAAAAAGGAGGACGGCAGCCACGCTGGTGAATATATAGCTCAGGTATGCTATCTGGTAGAAGTTGGTGAAGCGGTCTGGGTTAGCACGGTACATTGCCCACTGCCTGTCACCAATTCTAGCACGTTTCAGATGCACGACCACGCAGCAGATACCGAGAATAATGATGGACCACTGCAGGTAGTTCCAGAACTGAAGGAAATAAGCCTTGCCCTCGTGACTGATCAAGAGTAACTCGGTAATTGTGAAGTACAGAACAAAGAATGCGAGGAAAATCTGCAAGAAAGCAAACAGTGAAACCATTCTTCAGTTGATAGCCAAAAGATTAAGAGATTGACAGCTTAGTTTTCAGGTTATGCCTACAGGCTTCACAGTTTTAACATTTCCAAGATGAACAGTCTTTCAGAACATACTCCATCCTGTGAGGAGTGATTCAGTGTTGACAGCACTCTAAAGAGGTAGCAGTGACAGCACTCTAAAGAGGTAGCAGTGACGGCAAGTACTTGACATCACACCATTACAAGAGTGACCACTCTCCCAGTTTTAGCAACAGCACTGTAGCAGCCAACCTGACTTATACTATAGGAGAGCCTTCGTAAACAATTGGGCCAAGAGACACTCGCACAAAATAGTGCACACAACTCCAGAGACTTAGAAAACTGCCTTGTTGGTTGGTCTGCAGGGAAAGCACCATCTTTAACCTGAGTGGAACTTCTTGCCCCAGTCTCTGGGTCACTTTTTATTGCAGGGTTTCATGCCTCCAGCCTCAATGCCAAGTTTCATCTACACGGCTACTTAACTCGTGTCTGCGGAATGAATTACAACAGGACAATTTAATGCCAGACAAGCAAGACTTACCATCATGACGAGCAGGAAATCCACGCCAGTACTCAGCTGCAGCAGTGAAAATGGTTTGATATCAATGGTGGTGAATGTTCCTCCTGAGAAAGGGAACTCTACGAGAAGGGTGACTACACTGTACAAATCCACGTTTTGGAAATACTGGGTAAACTCGATGAAGATGACCCTCGTCCTGGCAACACAAAATTACCATTCTGTTTGAAACATGCGTATACTTTATCTTTGCATCGGCCTTTTATTGTCCTCATGGAAAGCAACTTACAAGATACTGTCCTTGTGAAAAGTAACAGCAAATTTGAACCCCTTCAATTTTCTCTTGATAGCAGTGACTCTGCAGGGCAACATATATTGGCTACCTTTTGGTAGCACAGCCAACATCCCCCTCAGTGAGCCTCTAAGATAAGCCTCAATAAGCCCTGTGAGGTCTCAGAGCCGACTCCAACTTTGTTCTTACCCGCCAACTACTCTACTATAAGGTGTCAGTTTAATTGTTGGAACTCTTTCCTCTGAATCAGAAGCAAGTAGGGTCAAGCCCCACTCAAAGACTTGGACACGTATCAAAGCAGCACTGAAAGGGTACTGTTTCTTTGGAAGACATTAAACTGAGGCCCTCGTCCGCTGTTTCGAGGGTTAACGAAAGATCCTGTGGTACTATTCAAAGGAGAGCAGGGGAGCTTTACTGATGACTTGGCAAACATCAGCCAATCTCATCTTGTTTCTGGGATCTTGTTCTTCAGGATCACTTACAGGACAGTCATTGCAGCTCAGAAGTAAGTGTTTGGCTTTGAGGCACTTCAAGATGCTTTGGGGAGGTGACCACATGCTTTTGAATTGCAAGTACTTTCTTTATTTAAAGGCTTGACAGCACAGTCACATATATGCAGAATTGGGAATATGTTCAGTGATTAGTCTTTGTGTTAAAGTGAATCTGATTCTGAACTAGCTTAACCTGCATTGTTATGTAAAACAAAATGAAACCGTTTGGATCTTGAAGCATCAGAACTGCCAAACGTTCAGAATCCTGTTTTATTTCTCAGTAACACTTAGTGTAATGAAACTTACTTTCTATCCAGCCAATTTCTTTCCTGTAAATTCCACAGTGTGTAATTACTCTGCTCCCTTGTCCTGCCAAGTTTCTGTACATATCCACCACTATCACAGACAGCATTCTGGCCCCAGTACCACACCCTAGGAAGAGAAAAAAGGCCCATAAATTGTAATACAAACAGAAACACTTAAATTTGCTAGTACTTAAATCTATCTTTAGTAAGGGACTCATCCCCAATAAACACACAAAGCAATTGAGTACCACCCTGTGTGCAGTCCTGGTCGTCACACTATAGGAAGGATGTGATGCACTGGAGAGGGTGCAGAGGAGATTCACCAGGATGTTGCCTGGGCTGGAGCGTTTCAGCTATGAAGAGAGACTGGGTAGGCTAGGATTGTTTTCCTTAGAGCAGAGAAGGCTGAGGGGGGACCTGATAGAGGTGTACAAAATTATGAGGGGCATAGGTAGGGTAGATAGGGAGAAACTTCTTCCCTTAGCGGAGGTGTCAATAACCAGGGGACATAGATTTTAAGGTAAGGGGCAGGAGGTTTCGAGGGAATTTGAGGAAAAGTTTTCTCACCCAGAGGGTGGTTGGAATCTGGAACACACTGCCTGAGGGGGTGGTAGAGGCAGGAACCCTCACAACATTTAAGAAGTATTTAGATGAGTACTTGAAATGCCAATGCATACAGGGCTATGGGCCAAGTGCTGGAAAATGGGATTAAAATAGATAGGTGCTTGATGGCCGGCATGGACACGATGGGCTGAAGGGCCGGTTCTATGCTGTATAACTCTATGGGCAGAATTTTACGACAGCAGGATTTTACGTTCCTGCTGAAGCCAGTGAGGTTTAGAATGTCTCGTCGCATTTTACAGCCCCGTCTTCGCTGAAACAGGGCCGTAAAATTCTGCCCTTTGACTCTATGACCCCCCTGACCCCACACATACCCCGGTCCCCAATTTGCCTCCTTCCCTTCTGTATTGAATCTGCCAAATCAGTTTGGGGATTTCCTTCTTTCGATGTCAAGCCTAGGCAGCCATTCTAAGTGTGCAAGTCTACGCAATTATGGCAAGCAGGCTACTTGATTGTGAAAAGTGTCACAGCCAAATCTGCCCATGTCCTCACCTGGCACCTACACCTGTGTGCTTTTCTCCATCTCTCCCTAGCACTAGGATGCCACGGCCAATTGTAAAAATTAAACTGTTCAGCTGAGCAAATTCAGCATTGACTGTGATTCAAATCTAGGACCTACTGTTCGTTTTATTTAGTGCTACACTCTCGGTGCTTTTACTCCTTAACTTCTGAATGGAAATGTCTTGCAAAACAAAAACCACTTCATCAGGACCTAATAGAGGCCTGTAAAATCATGGAGGGGTTTAATAGGGTAGACGTAGAGAAGATATTTCCACTTGTGGGGGTGTCCAAAACTAGAGAGCGTAAGTATAAGATACAGTCGTCACCTATAAACCCTTCAGGGAATTCAGGAGAAACTTCTTTACCAAAAGGGTAGTGCAAAAATGGAACTTGCTACCACAAGGAGTAGTTGAGGCGAATAGCATAGATGCATTTAAGGAGTAGCTAGATAAACATGACAGAGAAAAATATAGATGGATAAGTAGTAGAGGTGGGATGAGGTTGGTGTGGAGGATAAACAATGGTGTAGAGCATTTGGACTACATGGCCTGTACTGTAAATTCTATGTACTCTGTATTGAGATAAATTAAAGAACAAATAATATGGGGGCATTAGTAAATCAATACTCTACCAATAATTATGAGCTCACTATGCTCCAAATTGATTTCAGTACTCCCCAGATTGGGATAAATAGAGCTAGTACATGATTTGTGGATTATTAATTTTCGAGTAAACATTTAGATAGTTCCAGAAATAAAAACAGAAAACATTAGAAATACTCAGCAGGTTAGGCAGCATCTGTAGAAAGAGAAACTGACTTAACGTCTTAGATTTATACGCCTTTGTCAGAACAGGTTTGTGGGCCATTCTTATTGTGGGAGCCTAGATTGCGAGAATGGGTAGGCTGTACCTCCATGAGCAAGGGGTTTATAGCTGAGCCTGATTCTGTCCTCAGCTGATAGCCACATAAACCTTTCAACACAGGATGGAGGAAGGTCATAGGATAATGATCACAGGTGACTTTCTGTTTTCTCAGTGTGGGGGTAGTGGCTCCACTCCTGCATTCAGTACATCATTACAAGGTATAAGTAGAACACATCTCTTGGGTCAATATTCTGGAACACATTCCTTACCCTGGTAGATCCGGTGATGAGTATGACCATGTATCACTCAAATTTGTAACTGGACTCTTCCAGCCAGTGTCATAATCACCGGTATCTTGAAGGCTGGGATCCTGTAGACATTGCCTAGTTATTGGGGATGGCGAAGGTTGCTGAAGACATTTAACTGGTCGGGTGTAAGCATGAAACAAGAGAAAGTGCAATTAGCTGGGAATGTTTCATGGGAATTAGAAATGTTTATATCACATACAAACTCTAGCCCTGTAATGAGGTAACTCAAAACAGAAAGCGGTCTGAGATTTGAAGAACTTTATTGTGGTTACTGATCTGTAATGTTATAACAAACTGAGTATGGGCCTTTATAAGGATGTTCCATTCACTAGCAATATTTTAATCAAGCAGTAACTCATTATTTCCAGACTGGCCAGTCTGCGAGATGGAGTTTGTAAACTGGGGTGAGCTTCTGAATTTGAAGCTGATTTCATCTCTAATGAATCCAGTTGTTTTCCTTTCACATTCTATGCTGCAGCTCCAAAAAACATAAAAACAGCTTATTGTAGCATTAGTGTGCAATCAGTCGCACTCTCGTCTGTGTCAAAAGTTCAAGCCCCACTCTAGAGACCCGAGCACATAACCTAGGCCCAGTCTGCCTCCTCTGATGGATGGAGAAGATCCCATGGCCTTATTTCTTTGAAGAGCTCTCCCCAGTTCCTGGTTAATATTTATCCCTCAACCGAGATCACTAATACATATGATCCGGTCATTCTCACGTTACTGTTTGTGGGAGCTTGTTGTGTGCCAACTGGCACTTCCTTCAAAGAACAAAGCAAAGTACAGCACAGTAACAGGCCCTTCGGCCCTCCAAGCCTGTGCTGATCATATTGCCTGTCAAACTAAAACATTCATTTCAACAGTGACTACATTTTTAAAGGGACATTCTGAGATTGTGCTTCAGAAATGCAAGTTCTTTCTTTTACCATCATTTATTTTCGAACGAATTTGACGTATTCGTGGACATCCCAACAGTGTCCTGCTTCTATTGTTATACAGGTATGGTAACAGTACCTCTGCCATCCATTTCCAAAGCTCCCCGGATCTGAAAGAGAGCACTAATTTAGATGGAATCCAATAAAGAACATGTGTAAGACATTTGAGATTGCAACAAAAATCTCTTGATTGCGTTGAACTGTCTCATAAGATGCAGGCAATTTGGCCCTTCGAGAATGTTTAACCAATTGATTCATCATGGCTGATCCACCTCAAATCCACCTTCATGAATTGCATATCCATACATTTTCAACAGCAGCCGAACAGCACAATCAGCTAAACTGTATCTGTACGCATCAAACCCTATAGTGACGGGACAAATCCACAAGCCCTTTGTAAGTAAAAAGAAAAGCAAAAAACCTTAATCATATACGATTAAACCAAATGCTAATCCTGCATATTTATTTTCTAATAGCTCGTGTATCTCACAGTCGTGAAAACATTAAATCTGAACCTTTGAGTAAAGTAACAACCAACCTCAAAGAGCTGTCTTTTGATGCCACAGAGGACAACGTAACTATGAGTTAAAACCAACGTTTACCACCTAATTATTGATTAGATTCATACAGAGAAAGAAAGGAGAATGCTTCATGGCTCTCCAAATATCTTAAATTTTGCTTCATGATATTTAGCAATAGAACTCTGTGACTAGATGAACAAGAGGCATGCTTTTGAAATCTGACACACACTAAAAGTCAAGTATCTTTTATGTCCGCTCTTCACTATTGAGTTTTATGAACTTTAAAGCTACAAAATTATATCACGACAGAAAAATAACCTTAATCTATCTCAAACACTCATCTCCACTGCTATTGACTGTAAATGTAGAGTATGAGGCTCAATGCTACTTATCCAAGCTGCCTGTGTACACAGTAACATGTCCCACGAGTTTATGTGCTAAATTAATATGTATACAGGAATTACCTGTACTCTTCAAACTCGTTGCCTGCGTGATAACCCATGGTGTTGATCAGCCATCCATATTTAGCTTATTTTCTAAAATGTGTGTTAAAGGAATGATTGGCTATAAAATGGGTTAACCTTTCTTTGACCCTGTAGCAGTTTGAGGTTGCCAACCCTCCCCAGATTGCCAGGGAGTCCTCAGGATGGGGGACTAATCTCCTGGGATGGACGACTGATCTCGTGGGCGCTGCTACTGTTGACCTGGGAGAAAAGTAAGCTTGTGCGTGCATCCTGTGTCTGCCATCTCTTGATTTCCATGATGCCTCATCTGGGCACAACCCATCTCTGGTTTCAGCCAGACAGCCCTTCATTTCTTTTGCCGGGTTGTCCCATTGCTTCCGGCAAAGTTACGACGCTGATGTGATCGAATATCAACTGGTCAGATGCCACGTGATTAACCCTCCAGGTGTACGTCAACTAGAGTTGGGAACCCTAGCACTTTGCACTGTTGGGGTCTTTGCATCTGCTAGGAACCGGATTAAAAGAATTCCATTCAACAGAGGAGCCTTCTAAGCAGGAGCTGGCACAAACTTTCTCGCCAGCAGTATGGGCTGAAAACAGGGTTGCCAACTCTGGTTGGGGGCATTCCTGGAGATTCCTTCACCTGACCTCCCACTATCAACCAACCTGTTCAGTCAAACAGTCTCATCTCCAACATTTTTAAAACAGATAACCATAAGTTCAAAGAAAATAGAAAAAAAAAGAACAATTTTTTAAACGCCGTTGTGATTTTTTCTTCCAAACTGCTCTTGGCAGTGTCTAGGAGATTAATCTTTAATTCATGGAGCCTCCAGGACAATCCTGGAGGGTTGGCAACCCTAGCTGAAAACATATCCCAAGGTGAAAGGTCAACCTGCTAACCCATAGCAGCATTAATCTACAATATCCTCAGATTTGATTTATCCTTTTTGATTTCTTGCTTGTTCTTCTCCTCCTCTTATTCCTTAGTACTGTGCACTGTTCCAGAGGCGGGAGTAGAGATCAGCTATCCATCGCCTAAACTCTTTGCCAAAGTTTCTCTGCAACTTGCTGTTAGCTGATGTGAAGCGGCCCCTCAACCAGTGCTTGGCCAGCGTTCACCAGCCCCATCTGGTGGCCTGGCTGAGATCACACTGCCACGTGGGAAACCACCAGGACCAGCCCATGTCCCAGCACACTGGGCTGGAACTTACCTGAAACTGAAGGAGGCCTGCCGCTGGGACCAAAAGCGGGTCCCCAAGTCCGTGTGGGCAGACAGCAGGGTCTTACCTGTGGCGGCTGCTGCCCACCATCGAGTTAAGGACAGTGATCTGCCCCTCAGAGTTGCCGGCTCAATCAGAGGAAGGTCAGCTGTAGGGCCGGCCGCTGCTGAGGCTGCAGGGAGGAGGAGAGAGTGCCTCCATGTTAGGAGGCCAATCCCGAGGCAGGTAAAATGCCAGCGGGGTACTGAATTAGCCGTAATTTGACCAATTAATTGAAATAATTGCCTGCCTCCAGTCAGCAGGCAGCCACGCTATTGCCATTCCCGCCATTGACAATATCCTGCGGCTTCAGGAAGAAGATAGGTGGTGGCAGAGGAACCTTCACATACCATTCTACGAGGCTTCCCACCTTCCAGACCATCTCCAGAGAGCTGGTAAAATTCAACCCATTGTATCTCAATGACCTGATCCACGGGCTGAGTGGCCCACAGTCATTATCAATGTTCCCTCTAAATTTTCTTTGTACTGTGTGGGCTACAAACCCCCTCAGAGCACTATATTATTTTGTTGGCGGCCAGTTTCCATTTTAAGCGTCGTGACTTACACTGGAAATTTCTCCTGACGGAGTTGTGAGCAGCCTCTTTATTTCAAAGGCCCGGTGCATTCCAGATCACTGTGTGATTGTGCATGCATGCACACGAGAAGTAACATTGTCCATTATAACGGCCACCTTCTTTAGCCAAAGCTAAGACTTTCCTCTGTTTCTCCTACCATTATCTGCCATTTTACGCATCATGTTTCATCTGCCATTGCTCAGCCCACTTGTATATTCTGCCCATTTCATTCTGAGACTTCTGAGCTGCCTCCTTCAAATCCTTTGTCCCTCCTATTTTGGAGTCATCGATGTATTTGACCCATTTGCATTGTGTCTAAATCCGAGTATCTTTTGGCCAGGATTTTAAGGCCTCTCCCGCCCAGCAGGATATTATGGTCCTGCTGAACTGAAAGGAGATTTAAATGGCTCGCTGCATTCGATGGGAAGAGACACGTCATGACCAGACCGTAAAATCCTGGCCGTTGTAATTTCGACACGACAGTGGTCCTGGCACTCCATGCAAAACTTCCCCTGTGCACCCACCCCCCCAACTCCCACTTATCTCCTCAAATGAATCCTCATTGTTTCCGACCCTATACCCGTGGCATTATTCAAAGAAGAACAGGGGAGTACTCCCTGCTGTCCTCCTGGCCAATATTTACTCCTGAACCAACGTCGCTAAAACAGATTATATGGTCATTATCACATTGCTGTTTGTAGGAGTTTGCTGTGCACAAATTGGCTGCTGCATTTCCTGCATTACAGCAGTGACTAGATGGAAAATGTGAAAGCACTGTTATAAATGTAAGTCCCTTCTCTCTTTTAATGGGGAAGTATATTTAAAAGTGCAACAAAATTGACAATATGGATTGAGTAAGTAGGGTGGTGTGTGCAGGACGTAAGGTTTTCAATAACAAATTTCTATATTAGTGCCTTACCTTTTGATTTTCTGGAATTCGACTCCTTTTCTGGCCCCTAGCAGGCCTTGTCTAATTGAACTTTGCAGGAGTCTGCTCTGGGCGTCTCTGAATGAATCTCCATAATTAATCAACAGGACCACAAGCAGAAACAACATGTAGATGATGAAGTTCTGAAACACAAGAGATGACAATTCCAGTCAGCTCCATTTAACATTAATGCAATACTGATTAAAAAAATAAGGACACCTGAAGACAAGAGAGGCCGAAGGAACAGGACAAGGTTAAACACATGCGCATCTCAGTAACTTCAGGGCGACACCAATCACCCAACTGGTATTAAAATGTAAACCGGAATAGCGGATATTCTGTTAAAATAATTATCCATGTTTGTTTTCAGTTTTATTCTCTTTCCCTTTGGAGCTCAGATTTCGTCCTGTAGCAAGTTGGAAAATTAATATAGTTGCATCCAAAGTCTGGATATGTAATCTGTTTGCCACTACACTGTAAGTATGGTATCCTGCAGGATTTGTAACCATCATCGCACAGTACATTCCCTCTCTCCCACATCACTGTTAAATCAATGCAGTCAGCCAGCCAAGGGCTTTTGTTTTTAGGGCAGGAATGCTGCAAAGTTGCCCACTTTTGTTTGTAGACTGCTTGAGCCTTTCACTTGTGTATCAGGCGCAACATGCTGTCCTCTTGCCTTAGGAAAGACTGAAAATAGCCCACAACACCAATTATTACTTATGCACGTCTCTTGCTTATGAGGAAGGAAGCAGCCCACTAATAACAATGGGAGGAGGAATAGTATTTTTCTTCTCCACTTTGTTAGTGCTACATTAGTGCCAGACCAGGGTAGGTGCTGAAAGGATGTTTCCCCTTGTGGGAGAAACTAGAACTAAGGGGCACAGTTTAAAAATAAGGGGTCTCCCATTTAAGAGGAGATGAGGATAATTTTCTTTCTCTTAGGGGGCTGTAGGTCGTTGGAAACTTTCTTCCCCGGAGAGTGGTGGAGGCAGGGTCACTGAATATTTTTAAGGCAGGGGTAGATAGATTCTTGACTAACAAGGGAGTCAAAAGTTATCAGGGGTAGGCGGGAACGTGGAGTTGAGGCCACAATCAGATCAGCCATGATCTTATTGAATGGTGGAGCAGACTCGAGGGGTCGAATGGCCCACTCCTGCCCCTAATTTGTACGTGTGTATGTGTGTACCAGGACGGGGGGAGAAACTGGGAGAAGCAGGAAGTGAAGGAGAGGGAGGAAAGTTCCAGCAGGGAGTGAGGGAGGAGGCAGGTGTTTTGCTATGAAGATGGAGTGTGACAATCGAGGTAACAATTGTGGAAGAGATGATCTGGTTGCTAAATGTGGATAGACCGAAGGGTCATTTATTTTTCCTATAACTGGTTTCAAATTAAAAATCCATCAGTAAATAAATGTGATTGAAGTAACTAGAGTGGACAGTTCTAAGTAAAAATTCAATATTTTTCGGCAGAACACGCTTCCTAAAATCTACACATCATTTGGTTGGGAGGATTAGAATTTTGATCAGGTTTTGTACACAATTCTACATTTTCTTACTGCATGAGGTGGTTTATTCAACATTTTTAACCTCAAAAGAAAATAAATTCCAGAAAATATAGACGTATTATTAAAAAAGTATTGCTCTCTGAATTATTTTTAATAACTTATGAGACCGACTTCAGCTCTTGAACAATTATCCAGACAGAAATTGATTGATAGGTCTGTATTACAAGTGTATGGGCAGGGAATTAATTACTATCAGTGTCACACTGATAGACAAGGACCCACAAACATTGAGGGGGCCAAGACTAGCAGTGTACTTAGCCTCTCAGTCCTTTGATAGCTCTGTTGTTTCGATGCTGCCTTTAACAGCTGGCCTCCGAACTGGAAAAATACTAACATGAGCACTGTAAAAAAAAAAATTACTCTTGCCATTTTTCTCTCCCAGTATTTGTTTTGGCTGCGGCTGAAAATTCAAAAAGTTGCGTCCAAGATCAAGCAATATGCATTCCCTTGCCTGTCGCTCGGGAAAACTACATATTTACCTCAGCGATAACAAGCGAAAAGCAAGTCATTTTCCCCTTGATTATATAAAGGCACATACATGAGTCAGAGATTAAAAATTTCAGAATAAAAATGTGATTGCTGGAGCTTCTCAAGTAAAGACAGAAGGTGTTGAAAATAGGTCAACCTCCCAAACTTGAAATATAGGCTTGATTTGAGTGAGGCTTTTCAACAGAAGTCCTCTTTAATTTGCTCTATCAGGTGCTTACTGGTTTATTGCGTATTTTATCATCGAACATGTGGTTCAATGCACTTGCAATGTTTTGGTAGTTATCTGACCAGCTGAAATTTTGGACTGGTGCTTCTTATGCAGAATTTATAGGATAGAAACAAACCATTCTGTCTAACTGGTGAATGCCAGTGTTTATGATCCTAAGGAGCTTCCTCCCATCGTCTCAGTTTCTATTCCTTTCTCCCTAACGTGTTTATCTAGCTCCCTGTTAAATGCATCCGCACTAGTCGCCTCAACTACTCCACGTGGTAGCAAGTTTCACGTTCTACCCACTTGCTGGTTAAAGAGGTTTCTTCTGAATTTCCTGTTTTATTGCTGGGGGTTTGAAGCCCTGAGTTGATGGAAGTTTTCCAATTTGTACCTTGAGCATTCTGTGAAGAATCTGGACCTTCCTTGCCTCCTCCTTGGCTTGGAGAAGGCCATACCCTTGGGGAGGCCGCACTTTGCCAATCTTTTCTGAGATCTGTTCGACACGTGGCTTCTCGACTAAATTGTCATCTTCATCCGGGTGGATGCGTTTGGCAACCAACGCAAAGTAAAGTGCTTCAGTCAGAACCTGAATTGCAAATAAAAGGATCAGAAAGGACATTGTCATTTATACTGGAGCATTCTTATTAAAGCCAATGAGTGTTTAAGGGTAGCACGAGTGCCCAAACTTTCAGCTCGAAGGTGTTCTGATACAAGAAGATATGTTTAAGATCGGGCAGGCAGAACTTTGAGGTCCAGAGCCAATGCAGACAGCAAACAACTTATCAGAAAATCCCTAATCTTTGCAGAATCATAGAATGGTTCCAGCACAGGAGGAGGCCACTTGGTCTGTCATACCTGTGCTGGATCTCTGCAAGGGTAATTTGGCTAGTCCCACTCTCCTGCCCTCTCCTCTTATCCCCGCAAATATTTTCTCTTCAGGTGCTTATCTAATTCCCTTTCGAAAGCCAGAATTGAATCTGCTTCCACCACACTCTTAGGCAGTGCATTCCAGATCCTAACTGCTCCCTGTGGAAAACAGTTTTGCCTCATGTTGCCTTTGGTCCTTTGCCATTCGCCTTATATTGGTGTCCCCTGGCTCTCAACCAATGGCCACAGTTTCTAGCTATCTACTTTGTCCAGGCCCCCCCCCATGTTTTTGAATGCTTCTCATCAAATCTCCTCTCAAACTTCTCTAAGGAGAACAGCCCCAGCTTCTCCAATCTATTCACATAACTGTAGTCCCTCATCCCTGGAGCCATTCTTGTAAATCTTTTCTGCACCCTCTCCCAAGCCTTCGCATCCTCCCTAAAATGTTGTGCTCAGAATTGGACGCAATACTCCAGCTGAGGCCAAACCAGTGTTTTTAGCCCGTCATTTCCCTCCCATTAACGTCAACGCCTGCAAAGTTATGAGCAACACGCCTGCAATTTTCCAACAAGCTGTCCAATGTGTGCAAGGCCTGGGTTGTTGCTGTTCTACTTTATCCAAAAGATGTTTAGCTTTGATTCAAGCTCAACTAGTTTCAACGTTGCAGCTTTTACAATCTGAGGGCTTCTTTAGAATGTCACAACATCAGTAAAAGAAAATACCGCAACATTATAAAGAAACTCTGGCCTGCATTTCCCCTGCATTTCCCCAAGCCTTGCTTGGTGGAACACTCAGTGATGCAGCCCAGGAAGCCACTAGTTCGACTTTTAACCCATACTGAGTCGGTGCCGTGGACCATTCCAGTTACCTCCGTGCCCCTGCATTAGTAAGGGCCCCCATATCCAGCTTAATCCCAAAATGATACAGCACAGAAGGAGGAGCCACTCGGCCCATTCTTATCTGTGCCAGCTCTTCGAAAGAGCGGTCCAATTAGTCCAAATCCCCCTGTTCTTTCTTCACAGCCCTGCAAAAATTTTTCCCTGCAATTATTGATCCAATTCCCTTTTGAAGTTACTATTTAATCTGCTTCCACCAACCTTTCAGGCATTGCATTCCAGGCCATAAGAGCTCACTGCTATGTGGCTTGGTGACAAATGTTGTCCTTTAACTCTCCTGTGCAACAACCCGGGATGTTCTACTATACTAAAGCCGCTATCTTAGTGAAAGCTGTTGTTGTATTAAAGATTTCCCTGCAATGCAACATTACTTAGTCATCAGATGGATAGTTAAATTGGATGTAGGCAGGACGAAAACAAATGTCCAGCGTTACCTACAACTCTCGTGATCTAACAGGGTGTCTTGGGAAAATAAAACCTTGAAGTTATGTGATCTTTTAATATTCTGTACAGCACTCATGCAAAAGTTCACAGGCTGGGAAGTTCCTCAGAGGTGCCCACACTCCACCTCGCAATTTAGCTTGGAGTATGACTGAAAGCTCCTCTACACCAACGAAGTCTCTGCCACAACTTTCGGTGAAACTACAGTATCGATTCCAAGGCTATTCCTGGCCCTGCTGACACAGGACTGGTACAACATGGGGTTAGATACAGAGTAAAGCTGCCTCAACACTGTCCCCATCAAACACTCCTGAAGGAACGTTCCTGAAGGAATCTAGAAAGGCCTAGACTTAAAACGATGACACCTTTTTGTGCCAGAACCTGCCTTCAGAGGTTCCAAGAGGAAGAATGAAGAGAGGACACTGAAGATTCCTGAGATGAGCCACATGAGGGCAATTCTGGAGTTGAAGCTAACGCCAATCCATATAGACACAATGAAGCAGCCGGAGAAGAGGAAGAAACAGAGGGCATGTGCTGTATAACTACACCAGAATGGGAAGAGACATTGCTGTGGAGGGTCAGTGAAAGCTGTTGAAACACAAGAATATAAAATAACATTAATAGAATCCAACCTGGGTCAGTCATTATCTCACAATAGCACTTAAAAGGGACACAACACACCAAAAGTCCTGTATGGCTGTATTTACAATCACAAAGTATTATAATTACAAAGTATTTACAACCTAGAAACTGACACACAAGCTTTCTCCTGCTGTTCCTCATCTAATCCTGTCAGTAAATCCTTCTACTCCTTTCTCCTTTGTGCTTATCCACATTCTCACCATTCTCTGGGTAAAGCAGTTTCCCCTAAATTCCCTACTGGATTTATTGGTGACTATCTTATATTTATGGCCCCGAATTCTGGCCGCAACCACTTATGTTTTTGTATTTTTGAGTGGAGCTACTGTTTTTCCTTGGACTCAGCGTATCTGGTGATTTCATTAACAGACCTTGTTTTTCCTACGAACCAGAACATGTTTTTACCCGCCCGATATCCAGTTAAATATAGCAGAGCCCAGTGTTTGAACAGAGAACTCTCGTGCTGGACTCTGGCTTATTAAAATATATCACGTCACCAAATGGCCCTGTTTACCTTGGGTGATGGAGGAGTGTACCCCTTCATCAGACTGAGCGCAGGGTTTAACCCGCAACTTTCTAACTCAGCAGTGAGATTGCTGCCCTCTGAGTCACGACCAGCATCTAGTTTAGCAAATTATCCTTTCAATTCAGGGATGTGTGTCTGGAATTTCTGTAGAAACCTCCCAATCTCTGAACGTAATATTGATGATACATCAACAAGCTCCCTAGAGAAACGGTTCAGACTTTTATAACATTTCTCTGGGGTATGGAGGGGAGGTGAGGGGTTTATTGCGGGGGGGTCGTTCTGTAGATCTTCTGCTAGAGTTATGACAGTTGTTCTGATCCCCAGCTGAGCTTACCAGCAGACAAGCCTGATCCCAAGGCGGAACCCAGCCTGATAGATCCTAACTTTTATGTGTTTGTTTAAATACTTGGAGAGTAGCTACTGAACAGAGTCACAGCTAATGAACTTTCAACAAAAGCATTAAACATTTATTAAACAAGAAAAGATGAACTATATTACAATACTCCTTCACCCACAACTATACCTTTACAGATATATACAGATTTGTAAGGATAACACAAGTAACAAAAGCTATCCTAAACTCTTAATGTTCACTGTTAAGTACAATCCATGTAAACCAATAGGAAACCTGTGGTCAGACACACCACACTCTGAAACCAAGTGACAAACGCCACCCCAGTCAGATGCTATGGATTTCTCCTCACCTACCCCCAGACGCTTGTCAAACTGTGAGTCAACCAGTTTCACTGAACTCTGTCTTTCACACAAGGGTTTCCAATCTCCACTCTCCAAGAACTTGCTTTGGAATCTTCTCCCAAACTGACGCTTTCTCTCAGACACTTTCTGCAAGGGTTCACCTCCAGGGTTTTGATCTCTCCTTCTGATGTTCCTCTCCCCTGGGTCACCACATGTATTCAAGCTTACTTCCATGCACTGTCTCTCACTGACTCAGCTGCCAACAGTACACCACTGCTTCAAATGCCCATAGCAAAGATTTACAGACCTTCAGTTGTCTCTTTGGACCTTATGGACTCTTGCAGACTGTTCTCACTTTAAATCTACTTTCTGCAGCTTTTGTCTCTTTAAATCTGAAGCTTGGAGCCTTTCTTTCTGCCCCTCACTCTTAGCTTCACTTAACAGGGCCTTTCCCAGGTTCCTGTCCTTCCCTTTGACTAGAAAGTCTGCTTGGGACTTTCTCCTGTTCCACTCCCCTGGATTTTGGGGTCTTTTCTTTGGCTTGGGGCTGGCTATCTGCCCCTTTGCTCCAGTCTGTCCTGGCAGCTACTATCAAAACCAACTGAACTCAAACAGCTTCCAAGTCAAACTGCTGTTTCTAGTTTCTTCTGTGTGTGTGTGTGGCTGTGGGAGGGACCTGCCTCTCTGGATCCCTGTTGCTCGGCAACAGCCCAGTTTCTCTACTCTTGTTTGTTTCGCTTAGCTGCAACAGTTCTAAAGCTCTCATTTGAAATGCAGGCACCTTTTTAAGTGAAACTAAAACTCAATTTGACCTTTCTTAACTTACAGATGCAGAAATACACATCAAACCTCAACTTTAAAGCTAAAACTCATTCCTAACATCTACAAATATAACTTATTAAACCATCTCTATTTCCTAACACAGTGGATTGGGAGAACCTGGTAGACTCAAGTCAACTTCAGGGGCAGAATTTTGCCCCTGGTGGGCGGGCTCGGCGGGGGCTATCGGGAAGTTGACCGCCGCCCATGATCGGCGCCGCACGGCGATTTCACGCTGGTGGGCCAATTATGGCCCACCCAGCATGAAATGTGAGCAACAGCGCTGCCTGTGCGGGGGTGGGGGGGGGAAAGAGTGCGAGCAGAACTTTGCACATGCGAGCGAGTGAGCATTGCATAATCTCCCTGAGGCACCCAGATGTCGAGATATATATAAGAAAATAAAAATGTAATAAAACATGTCCCCCTCACGTGACTCTGTCACATGAGCAGGGACATGTTATTAGTGAAAAATAAAAGTTTTAAAAATTTTTTATTTGCTTTCGGAAACCTCATCCCACCCGTGGATGAGGCTTCCAAAAAAAATTCAAAGGCCACTTGGCCTTTTCGCCTGCCCGCCAACCGTTAGGTGAAAAATTTACGTTAATTGATTACTTAGTGGCCTTAACCTTTTGGCCTTTTAATTGTCGAACTATCACGCTCGGCCAACGTCAACGCGCGTCACTTCACGCTCGAGTGGGCCGGGCACGTGCCCGCCCGTCGAGCAAAAAGTTCTGCCCCAGATTTTTGGAGTGGTTCTAAGTGCAGTAAATGTACGACACCATCAACCACATACAGTGGCCATCCTGAGCCTTACACATAGGCAACAAGCAGTATCAGAACAGTTAGGGGAGATAGCCAACAGCACAGGCATAGGGGCTTTTTGACCTAAAACGCCCCAAGAACAGATGGCCTGTATAATGGGGGTGCAGGATGTGGAGTTGGAAATTTTACCTATTTTTCTGGTAGTAGCTGATCTTGCGATGCCGTGGGAGGGCCTGATGACTTGATCACCAGTCTTGTGCAAGACTGGTGCTTCTGGTCGTGGCTGCTTGCTCCCATCAATTATCTCCGTTCTGAAGAAGAGAAAGCAAAACCAGGCCGACGTGAGCATTTTCAGTCATGGTTTACACAGGACATTTTCATACCAAGTCTGCTTGACAAATGAAGGGCATCTGGTATTGTAATTGCAAACCTGGAGTTGGTAGATTTTCAGTTTGCCACGTGGATATAAAGCTGACATTACAGAAGAGATACCCGTATAGAAACAACCCAATTTAAAAAAAAAATTCTTCCATGAGATGTGGGCATCGCTGGTGAGGCCAGCATTTGGTGCCCATCCCTAATTGCCCTTGACCTGAGTGGCTTGTTAGGCCATTTCAGAGAACAGTTAAGAGTCAACCACATTGCTGTGGATCTGGAGTCACATGTAGGCCAGACCAGGTAAGGATGACAGATTTCCCTCCCTAAAGGGCATTAGTCAACCAGATGGGTTTTTTCTAACAATCAACAATAGTTGTCATGGTCATCATTACTGAAGGTAGCTTTATATTCCAGATTTTTCTTTATGAATTGAGTTTAAATTTCACTGGCTTCCTTAGTGGGACTTGAACCCATGCAGCCCCTCCTATTGATTTCAATGCCAGATTTATGTCAGGCAAGTTGAAAATCTACCCCATGGACTTTCCAAACTCTAACTGTTACTGGAGAGAGCATTCGAAGCTCAAAATATTAACTCCTTGTGGATTTGCATCTACTAGCATTTTGGATAATAATGGTCATTTTATTCCTGTACACTAATTTCTGTTTGGAAAATTAGACGTTCCTGTTGAGAAGATATCCTTAAGCCATTGTCAGTGGCAAATTGATACTTGACATTGCAGTGAAATAGGGACAGATTTTCACGACATACTCACAGGTTAGATATTAAGTGACTCTCAGCATCTAGTGAGACCCTGCCACTGTCGTATGAGGTAGACACCTCATTGTTTCCGTCAAAGTTAATTCTTTGTATCAGGTGTTCATCTGAGGGAAACAATGCATCAAAGTGTAGATGGAAATGACTTGCTAATACACGAGCAGAAATGGAAGCAAAGCGTATTACATAGGATTACATTGTAGGTACAGCACAGAAACCGGCCATTCAGCCCAACCAGTCCATGCCAGTGTTTATGCTCCACTCGAGCCTCATACTATCTTTCCTCCTCTAACTCTATCAGCATAAACCTCTATTCCCTTCTCTCTCATATGCTTATCCAGCCTTCGCTTAAAATGCATCTATACCTCTCGCTTCAACCACGCTCTGTGATAGCAAGTTCCATATTCTCACCATTCTCTGGGTAAGGAAGTGTCTTCTGAATTCCCAATTGGATTTCTTGATGACTAATTTTGCTCTTCCCCACAAGAGGAGACATTCTCTCTGTATCCAGCCTATCAAAACCTTTCAGAATTTTAAAGACCTCTATTAGGTCACGCCTCAAGCTCATCTTTTCAAGTGAAAAAGGGCCCAGCCTGTTCATTCACCTGATAGATATACCTCTTGCATTTCTGGTATCGTCCTTGTAAATCTTTTTTGTACCCTCTCCAATGCCCCTATGGCCTGGATTTTTCCTACGGTGGGTGGGCTGGGCGAGAACAGGCTGGGGTGGGCGTGGAGCCAATCGCCACCTGCGATCGGCTGTGAGCCGCCATTTTACACGGGTGGGCCAATTAAGGCCCGCCCAGCGCAACGCGTGGCCGGTAGCGCTCAGTGCTACCTGTGCAGGCAGGGGGAGGAGGGAGAGTCGTGGCCTGCACTCTTTCATGCATGCACGCGGAAGAGCGCAGCAATCTCCCTGAGGCAGCTCCGTGCCTCAGGGAGATTGAATGGTTGTGGAAATTAATAAAGAATGGATTTAAAAATTTATTCATGTGACAGTGTCACATGAGTTAGGGCATGTTTGTAAAGGTGGGAATATTAATTTATTGATTTTATAAAAGTTTCAGGAAAACTCATCCCTTAAGGTTGGACGGGCAGCGTTCTTAATTCCTATAATTACTTTCTCAATGGCCTTAACATTCTGGTGGGCACGCAGCCAACTTTGGCACACACCCACCGAACGAAATATCACGATGGCGCGCAATGAAGTCAGGACGCACGCTCAATGTCATCGCACGTCATTTTACGCGTCAGCATGTCGGGCCCGCCCCCGCACGCCAACCGGAAGATTCTGCCCTATATCTTTTTTATATGACATGGAAACCTGATTGTACACAGTACTCCTTGGTCCAACCATCTACTTCGTTGAACTGTGAGTTGTTGGCCTTTCAAAAAAAAAATCAAAATGCTCTGTATTTGCAAAATGACTGCATGTACATATGACAAAATATTTCTATTGTGTTACAGGCTCAGAGCAAGAGGAACAATTCATAATACGTGGGGAAGAAGATTGAACTCTCCCATGTCGCATTCAAGGAGTGCTAACTAGTTAATATTCAGGAATGAATAGTAAAATATACAGTAATTATCCTCCCTGCTAAAATCAAGGAACAGTTGGGGCTTGTTTAGACAGGGCTGAAAAGTGGAGTTGAGGTCAAAGGTCAGCCATGATTTTACTGAGTGGCGGAGCAGGCTTGAGGGGCCGAATGGCCTACTCCAGCTCCTAGTTCTCGTGTTCTTTTGTGATCCCATAGTTGGGTGTTCCCGGAGAGAGCAGCCCAAGAAACTGTGGGCCTGCAGCCTATCTATCAGATTTAATGGAAGCAAGATCCCAGGTCGCATGCTCTTTACTGGGAGCACTAGATCACACAACCAACTCTCATGATGTCTTTGGATCTTTTTGACCACTTTTCCACAAAAAGAACGTGGAGAAAAAGTTTGTGAGAATGCTATTCAATTAAAGAAAAAAGCAAGTGTCTTCTTGCAAGTTTTTTTTTTATAAAGGGAGGAACCTTGAAGAAAGGCGTTTAATGTGATAATCAGAAACTGCCAAATAACAAGCAGATTGTTAGCCTGTCTCAATACCTAGAAACCATTGTGTAGCAAATCCTTTACAAACATGCAAAATAGGAACGGGAGTAGGCCATTCAGCCTGTCGAGTCTGCTCCACCATTCAATTAGATCATGGCTGATCTGTTTGTACTATTAATTCCACATTCCCATCTACCCTCAATAACCTTTGATTCCCTTGCCTAACAAGAATCTATCTACCTCTGCCTTAAAGATATTCAATGACCCCGCCTCCACTGCCTTCTGAGGCAGAGGATTCCAAAGTTTGATCTCTGACAGCTTCTAAGAGCTGGCAATTATCGCATTGCTGCTTGAGGGAGTTTGCTGTTTGCTAATTGGCTACTGCCTCTCCTAAATTCCAACGGTGACTACACTTCAAAAACACTTCACCAGCTTAAAAAAAGTGAGGTCATGAAAGGCGATACGCAAATGCAAGTCCTTCCTTTCTCTTTTACTGCTTCATCGAAGCCCTCGATTGCCCTCTCACGGAAGTTCAATACTTTTGTAGCAGTGTAAAAGCTTACCTGAAGTGGAGAAGCATTTGCTCCTGACCTGATCGAAACCAAGCGAGAGGGGCTCATCGTCTGAACTCAGCTGCATCTCTATCCCGAGGTGGCGGGTCCCTCGTCCTCTCCTTAGCTTTGGAATGTTACTGCCTATAATGGACTGATCATTCAGCAAATCTGGCCAATTCATCATGTTGTCATAGGCAGGCCAGGTCGGCAGGCTGTGGGTGAACACGAAGCCTCAGCAGTTGTGTTACAGCAATTAGAACAAAAGCCACTCGACTCGCCAACATAAACACTTGGGCACCCTCCTGGGAGCTTTCCCCCTTTTCTTTTTGAAAAGAAAATGCAGAAGTCCACAAATTAAGAGCAATTGTGACTGGGGACAATATTATTAGCCTCAGATAACCCGGACAAAGGAGAAGGGGAAAATAATAAACCAACCTGACTGCTATCCTGCTGGAAAATGTGGCTGCATAGACGTCAGGTTTCAACAACAATGTATATTCATATAGTGCCGTTAATGTAACAAAACATCCCAAGGTGCTTCATAGGAGCATTATGAAACAACACAGGACACCGAGCTACATGAGGAGATATTAGGGCAGATGACCAAAAGCTTGGTCAAAGAGGTAGGTTTTGGGAAGTGTCTTAAAGGAGGAAAGCAAGATAGAGAGGCGAAGAGGTCTGGGGAGGGAATTCCAGAGCTTAGAGCCTAAGCAATTGAAGGGTGCAGTCACCAATAGTAGAGTGATTAAAATTGGGGATATTCAAGAGGCCAGAATTAGAGGAACGCAGGTATCTCGGAGAGGTGTGTGAGGCTGGAAGCGATTGCAGAGATGGGGAGAGGTGAGGCCACAAAAGGGATTTGAAAACAAGAATGAGAATTTGGAAATAAAGATGTTGCTTGACCGGGAGCTAATATAGGCCAGCGAGCACAGGGGTGATAGGTGAATGGAGCTTAGGGAGAGTTAGGAGGCGGGCAACAGAGTTTTGGATGTGACTTTGAATTTACAGAGGGTAGAATGTGGGAACCCAGGCAGGAGAATTAGAATAGTCAAGTCTAAACGTAATGAAGGCATGGATGAGGGTTTCCCCAGCAGATGACAGGAGAGGATAGGACCCTGGCTATGATTGTGTCCATCAACAAAGAGCTTGCTAACACTAGCTAAGTAGTAAAAGACCCATTGGATGAGATAACTGGATGCCAGCTGCCATTTTTGGAACAGCACTTCAGCATTAGGAGAAATATCAGGGGATAAAAGGATTGAAACTTTAAATGCAGAAGGTGATTAATGAAATTTTTTTTAAAAATAAATACCTTTATATCTGTGACAATCCCTTTCTGAGACAGAGGTTAGGAGGTGTACAGGAATGGTCCCAGGATGATCTGAATTCAGCCAGCTGACTGACAGCCACTCAGTTATTCCTCACAAAGATGCAGCTGACATCTGAGCCAAAGTGTGTCCTGGGGGCTGTGGCCCTCCATTGTTCAGTTGCTGAATTGGTTATCTGTAAGTTTTATAAACAGTTCAGGGAGAAGGGAAGGGGTTCCAGGCAGGAGCTGGCTCTACCAGGGGTAGGGTTCCACAGCCAGTACCTCATCCAAATTGGAATTCTTCATGCGCGAACTTTATCCCCAAGTCCAATGGTCACTAGGCTAAGCTTCAGCCTGTCCTTATCCCAGCTTGGCAACCCTAACCCTAACCACTTACTAGTGAATACTATAGAAATTAGCGGGAGCACTCACTAATTCCACTCTCCCCACCCTTGGCCAAGTGACAGTGGTCAGACATCGCAACCCCTCCTCCTCCTCACTTCTGCTCCAGCTGAAACTAGCTTATGTATTAGGGGACCTGGGACCTCTTGTGGTCCTCATGACACAGTATGCGGCACATTTAACAACCAAACAGTTCTCTCCTCAAAAGAAATGCAATAAGGTTTAAGGGAGATGAGTCTTCTTCTCAAAAGAAAATCTCAAAGAAACATTGAGCTGACAGTAACTGACAAAATTCTCTTCTCTACAAGAACTTGGATCTTTCTCCCAAGTAAAACAGAAGCAGTGATGAAAAAGAACTGAGATGAATACTAAAGGCACACTGACCTCTTGGCAATTATATCGGACTTCAGCTTCTCTTTGTAATCCTAAATTAACAGAAGAAAATTAATTGATATTTTTTAAAGATTAAAGAATATCTATAATTACAGAAGGGAGGGAAGGGCCTCTTCAGTGGCATGTTTTAGGGTGCAGTTCAGACGCCAGCTTGGCATTGGGCAAAAGTGCTTTCATCTGTGTAGCAACGCAAAACATGCCATTTTCCAATCTCACGCAAGCTCATTACAACCAAGCAGCCAAAGATGCCCTCCAAGCAGGGAGGTTATCTTACAGTGATGGCAGAATAACTCCAGTTTAGTGTGAAGCCAAGGCTTGCTTAGGAACTTTCAACATCTTGCAAACAGCAATGAGATAAATAACCAATCATGTGTCTTAGTAACGTTGGCTGGGGGATAAGTGTTGGCCAGGACACTGGAAAGAACACGCCTGCTCTTCTTAAAATTCTGCCATGGGATCTTAGATGTCCACCTGACTGGGCAAAATGTCTCATCTGAAAGACAGTAACTCTGACAGTGCAGCATTCCCTCAGTACTACATTGGGAGTGTCAGCCTGGATTTTCTGCTCTGGAGTGGGATTTGAACCCACAACCTTTTGGCTCCTCCCCTAAAGGGGCACTGACATTATGAAAAACTTGAGTGATGATACAAATGGCCATTGAGGTGCACCTTTATATCACTTGTAAGTGGTTTTATTGTAACTAAATTGACACCGAGGAACTTGCCTTTATAGAGCAGCTTATTAAACATCAGAAAGCAGTGCAAATTGTGAGTTGCTGTGACTCGTGTAGATAAATGTCCTGATTTGCTAATCAGGAAGAGTGTGTGAAATACGTTGAAGTATTTCATGTGGCTAAATGGGTTAAATTATGAGGTCAAGTTGCATAGGTGAGGCTTGTATCAATTGGGTATAGAAGATTAAGGGGTGATCTAATTGAGGTGTTTAAGATGATGAAAGGAATTGACAGGGTAGATAGAGCAAGTTCGTAGCACCCTCGCCTTTGAATCAGAGGGTTGTGGGTTCATGTCCCACTCCTGGAAAAACCAAGAACTGTGATTGTACTCGAAAGAAGTTGCAATCTGTGACTGTTGGTAACTCGAAAGAGTTTCCTCTGGTGGGGGAGGTGTCACCTTAAATGAGAGCCAGAACAG
The DNA here is from genome assembly GCF_964194155.1 of Cetorhinus maximus. NCBI lineage: Eukaryota > Metazoa > Chordata > Chondrichthyes > Lamniformes > Cetorhinidae > Cetorhinus > Cetorhinus maximus. The sequence continues at coordinate 89,238,639 of NC_135893.1, forward strand.
GACCCAAAAAGATGTTGAGGTTGGGGTCAATTGGAAAATTTCAGAACTAAAATTGGCATAAATCTTGCTAAGTAAGGGTATTAAGGGTTTCAGGTGGAGTTAAAGTTTGGATCAGGCATGATCTAATGGAATAGCAGGGCAGGTTCAAGGGGATGAATTGCCTCCTCCTGTTTCTGTGAAAATAGTGCCTATGCTTAAAAGCAAATGCTGCAAATTAACTTTGTGAGCATTGGTAGCTTCGTGGAATGACCTCAGCATGGCTGCTTGTGTATTTCAAAAGAGGCTGCGCAAGTCTTGATGTCAGTGAAGGAATGGATATTGCATGTGAAGGAATGTGTTGAGAGATAGAGCAGGCTAGTAGGGTAAATCAACTAATTTATCGCATGTGTAAGGTCATTAGTTGTGGAACACACAGTGGCTAAAATCTTTGACTTACCTCCTCCAGATTATCCGCAAAGGTCAAGAAAGAGCTGCCTGCTGTTGAGGAGTTGATGTAATCATCGATTTCTAGCACGTTTGATTCAAGCTGACTGGGGTCATTCATAGCTACCTGTAGAAATAAAGCAAATATTAGCCGGATATGAATTGCATCATTCCCAGTTTTTTTTTCTGAAATCTGTGCTCTAAAATAACTTCACCACGTTACTGGAATGTGTTCTTTGACCTACCTCCAAATGAGGCAGTAAATGTCTGGTAACTATGGGTTGTGCTATATAGTAGCACCAAGGGAATACAACAGCATTGCTCTGCAATGTACTTTCCCAATGACTGCTGCAGTACAATTAAATATCATCTAAACTAGATGGGGGATCTTGATTGTTTACAAGTCCTTTTATTGAAATCAGCAGTGGTAATAAAGGATTTAATTTGGCTTTTGTATTGAAGCAGCAGTACATTCTGCTGAAGCATCACATTATCTAAAACTCTGTATTCTGTAGAGTTTAAAAGAATGAGAGGTGATCTCATTGAAACGTACAAAGTTCTTAAAGAGCTTGACAAGAAGGATACTTTCCCCCAGTTGGCGGGGAGGGGTCTAGAACCAGAGGACCCAGTCTCAGAATAAGGAGTAGGCCATTTAGGACTGAGATAAAGAGGAATTTCTTCACTCAGAGGGTGGTGAATCTTTGGAATTCTCTACCCCAGAGGGCTGTGGAAGCTCAGTCATTGAGTATGTTCAAGACTGAGATCTATAGATTTCTAGATATTAAAGCCATCAAGGGATATGGGGATAGTGTGGGAAAATGTCATTGAGGCAGAAGAGCAGCCATGATCTAGTTGAGTGGTGGAGCAGGCTCGAGGGTAATGAATGGCCTACTCCTGCTCCTATTTCCTATGTTCCTATGTCACAAACATAAATCCAATGAGGAGATGGTAAACTGAGGTTTTTCCAGATGGAGGACGTAAAAAAAAATCCCACAACGCTTTTCAAAATGGAACGGGGAGTGCTCTCTGTCTCCTCACCGGCATTCCTTCTCCAATCACCACCACTAAAACCAGACCTGACGAGAGGTCATTGTTCTGTTAACTTGTTTCTCTCTCCACCGATGCTGCTTGATCTGCTGAATATTTTCAGTTTCTATTCTATTAAAACCTAATAATTCACCTAACTTTGTATGTTTACAATGACTGTCACGCTTTGTTTACATAGCAATACTTGGCTACACGATTAGGAACCATATAAATGCAAGTTCTTTACTGTACCTTATACGTCTCTTTATTTTCCTCTATGTTCCCCTTACTCCCAGCAATCCTTTGATTTCTAAGCAAAGGGGAATTCTTTAAAGAAGTTATATTTGGCAATGCCAGCCAGACAGGTTAGATGCCTGGTTGCTGGTTCCCGCTCCAACAAGGTATGAGAGTATTGCAAATCTGGCCTTCTGTAGATCCAGGAGGGCCAGTTATCAGAGGATACAGATTTAAGCTGATTGACAAAAGGGGCAGAGGTGACATGAGGAATTTTTTAAAAACACAATGAGTTGTTTTGACCTGGAATGCACCGCCTGAAAGCACTTTCTTCAGTAATTTTCAAAACAGAATTGGGTACGTACTTGAAGGGAAAACCTTTACAGGGCTATGGAGAAAGCAGGTGAGTGAGGCGGACTAGATTGCTCTGCTAAAGAGTCAGCACAGGCATCATGGATCGAATGTCCTCCTTATGTGTTTATTGTTCTGTGATACTATACCTTCTTGCATTCAGTCATATCACCTGCTTCCAAAGTCAATCTCAGGGTCTTACTTCCATGGAAGCCGACTCACACGGCCCTACATCTACTTGTACAATAATGGGTCCCAATGTTAGAACAGTGAAGCCTCCTTGTGAACTGGACTGGATCTCCATATTGTTCACATGTGTATTTATTCAATAACTCCAAAAATGGGCCTATTGAACACTTCTTGAGCTTTGTTGAAATTCCCTAAGCAGCTTTACTTCACAGTAAGGGGCACACATAGAGTAATGGTTATGGTGAGTCATGTAGTTCGACTGATTCAGTTTATCTTTGCATAATGATAGAAAAATAATGGCTGTGGCGAGAAGTGGATTAAGATCTTTGGAAATGAGATATACACAAGGAATCCACTCCTTCCACAAGGTTTGTGCTATCGATTCCATGGTGGACTCTATCCTGCCTCTCTTGGGGGAAAGTTTTGTGCAAGTATGTCCTGATCCCCAAAAGTAATAAAGCAAAAATTCAGAGCATTCACCAATCCTCACATCCCTGCAATTCAAATGTAGACCACAGCCATTCACAGTAGGCCAACTTCAGGAGCACAGGAACCATCATATACGAACATGCGAATGGCCATTCAGCCCCTTGAACCTGTTCTACCATTCAATAAGATCAGAGCTGACCTGATTGTGGCCTCAACTCCACCTACATCCAATAAACCTTTAACTCCCTTGTTAGTCAAGAATCTACCTACCTCTGCCTTAAAAATATTCATTGACCCTGCCTCCACTGCTCTCTGGGGAAGAGAGTTCCAAAGATGCATGACCCCCTGAGAGAAAAAATTTCTTCTCACCTCCATCTTAAATGGGAGATCCCTTATTTTTAAACTGTGTCCCCTAATTCTAGTCTCTCCCACAAGTGGAAGCATTCTTTCAGCTTCCACTTTGTAAAGTCTCCTCAGGGTCTTATATGTTTCAATAAGATCACCTCTCAATCTTCTAAAATTCAATGGGATAGAGGCCCAACCTGTCCAACCTCTGCTTGTAAGGTAGCCCCCCCATCTCAGTTATCAGTCGAGTGAACCTTCTCTGAACTGCTTCTAATGGAGTAAGTTCTAATATGGAGTGTTTTATGGTCTGAATCTATACCTATCCCTATAATCATTAGTCCCATTCTCCACCAGGCATTTATCCAGCAACCTTTTGAAGGGAACTGATACAAGACTGATGTTGCTTGTTAGGAGTTGGTTCTATCACTCTGCACCTTCAGAAAAGGTGACACTGAACTCCAAACCTGAGAGAACAGGATAAACACTCAGCTCACAGAGGAAAAGGATTACAATCCAGGTGAGAGATGTTTGAGCTTACCCTGCTCCGAGATTTGCGGAAGAGCAAAATGATGATTAGATAGACTGGATAGATGATGATACTGGATACAATGCCAGCCGCCACACTCTCTCCACTCAGAGGAATCAGCGTTGAAACTGGAACATCACTGGGGGAAATAAGTTCATGTATTCATACAATTATTTGTTTAGGCATAGTGTAAGATCCTTGAATAAGCTACTGGAGAGAAAGCCATTTAGGAGTGAAATCAGGAAGCACTTTTTCCACACAAAGCGTTGCAAAAATCTGGGACTCCCTCCTTTAAAATGCTGTGGAAGCTGGGGCCAATGGAAAGTGTCAAGAGAGATTTTTATGAGGTAAGGATATCAAAGGATATGGAGCAAAGCCGAGTACATGGAGTTAAGATGCAACTCAGCCATGATTTAATTGAATAGTAGGACAAGCTTGAGGGGCTAAATGGCTCACTCACTGTTCCTATACAAACAACCCTCAGGTAAATTCCTCCCCTTCCCACCACTTTAACCCTCTGGATGCAAGCGGAGGTTTGCACACTTCACCTTGTGGAGAAAAGGGAAGATTTGCTGCGCATTGATTAAGTCTTGCACAAGCCTACCCACAAGTTTATTGAAAATGGGAAAATCTGGAGTTTTTGATTAATATGATACCTGTACAAAATAGCACTGGAAATCCCCATTTTTATTTATTTGAAGCATTTAGAGGGATAGTGGGAGGTATAGATTTCTTCATAAAACCTCAAGAATTGTAAATTAATGTCAAAGTAGAGTACGTGGAACTGCATCTACACCCCTCCCATTGCCCCAGCAACGACGGAATGAAATGGAACTTTTTGGAAGAATATGCTTGAAATATAACTGTTCTCTATGATGGAACTGTGTGCCTAGTTAATCGTTCGGTGGTTATAATAGTAATCTTCTGGAATATGAATCCAGGTGACTAGCAACCCGCAGGTTGTGAGTCCGAAACCCATCACACCAAGCTGTGAATGGCAGTCAATAAATCTGGCAAGTTATGGTTTGACCCCAGAGAGAAAGACCGGGAAAGCCGGCAGATTGTCTTTAAAAACCCAACTTGTTCATTGTTTCCTTCAGGGAAGGGAGTCAGTCACACCCTACCCAGTCTTGCACTACGTCACTGAATCTTAACGTTCTTTGAAGTAGCTTAACAAGCCAGAGGAAAATCCAATCCACTACCACCACTTCTCAGGGCAATGAACGAAGGTGCTTTGATCAAAATAAAGAAGGATGGACGATACCTTTTGCTTCCATCACTTATGATTCCGTACCACACTGCACCAGCACAGAAGAAGAGGTATATCAGTACAAGGCAGCAGGTCACCCTCTGGACTCTTGTGAAGCAGCTGCGAGGTGGACGATCCCAGATGGAGAGCCAAATATGACCCTCCGAGAATCCTCTTTGGATTTCCGCAGTGAATATGCGGGAAAAGTCCTTCAGTTTGGCCTCCGCTATACAGAGAAAATGCAAATAAAATTACGACAGAATCAGAGTGGAGTCCTGACTATGTTAATCCCGTTTAAATCTTAGGAACAGCTGGTCAAGAAAAACGACCCCACAGAAGTTGTCCCAAATTCCATATGAACACTCATCATATCTTACAATGTCTGTAGCAAAGACTTTTTCTTAAAATCATTCATAGGATTTGGGTATCACTGGCAAGGCCAGCATTTATTTCCCATCCCTAATTACCCTTGAGGAGGTGGCAGTGAGCCACCATCTTGACCACTGAGTGTCTTGCTAGACCATGTCAGAGGGCAGTTAAGAGTTAGCTGTCAATGTAGCAGTAATACATTATCAGGGTCCAATGACAATCATCTTGTTGACTGGCAATTACATTGCATAGCAATTACATTGTTAAGACAATTGCATTGTTAAAACAGGTGATGGGCATTGGCTCACCCATAAATGGGTGCCATTGTAACACTCCAGGGGGAAAGGGATTGGGAGAATCTATCACTCTGCTGAGTTGTCTTAAGGATAAACATGTCTGAGGTAAAAGACCAGCTTTAGACTCGTTCTTCCATGATAAGCGCTTACTGGAATTAACATCAACCACATTGCTGTTGGTCTGGATTCACATGTAGCCAGACCCGGCAAGAGTGGCAGATTTCCTTCCCTAAAGAGCATTTTCTGAAACCAGATGGGGATTTTAGTACAATCCAGTCGTTACACGTTCACTATTACTAACACTAGCCTTTCAAACAAGATTTATTAAATTAACTGAATTTGAATTCCCCAGCTACCATGGTGGGATTTGAACTCGTTGTCAGATCATTAACCCAGACTTCTGGATTATTAAAATAAAAATGGAAAATGCTCAGAACTGAAATGTTCATTAACCTGAAACGTTAACTCTGTTTCTTGCTCCGCAGGTGCTGTCAGGCCTGCTGAGTATTTCAGCATTTTCTGTTTTTATTTCTGATTTTGAGTAGTATTTTGCTCTTGTTCCTCTGGATTTCTAGACCACTAGGTTACTTTATCCAATATGTTTCCTTCAGTTAAATGTGTTTCTTTATGGGTCTCTTGTTCCCAACTTTCTATGGTTTTATTTAATGTTGTTTAACCTTAATGTCAAAACAGCCTAAAGTTTTAAGTATCCTGAGAATCATTGTATTGGAATGATTTATGGAGCAGGGTCGTGGGAAGGTGAAGTTGTGTTTTTGGAGAAGAGAACGTTGTAAGCAGAGCTGGGAGAGACATGGGCAATGGTTATATCACTGACCTGTCACATAGTTAAAGTTCATCGTTAACCAAATAGACTAAATAGCTTTTCCTCGAATATGGAAGATTAAGGGTAATGTAATTGAGGTGTTTAATATGATTAAAGGATGATAGGGTCAATAGACCAGAAACTATTTCCTTTGGTGGGAGAGTTGTAATGGCCCATATGCTTTGGGGATAAAGCCTATATTTGGTGTTGGAGTAATGGCCCCTTTAAGGACTAGGTTTTTCTAGGACAGTGCTTCTCAAATCTTTTCCTGGTGTGACCCCACTTTTAATGCCTCAGACTTGGTTATGATCCCACAGTGGAAATATGGGGGTTACAAGGGTTATTGGGTCAGGGGGTGGGGGGCTTCATTTGTTGAACAGGAGGGGTGGAAGCTTCAGTTGTTGAACCAGGGGTGGGGTTGAGGGTTGAGAGTTGAGAGTTGGGGGGTGGAAACAGGATTTGAGCATGTAGAGAGTTGATGAAAAGGCAGGGTTTCTCAAAAAAAAACTTGCCCATTCATGGGCTTTTTTGCAGCAGCAATCTGGCCTCGCCAAGCAGTCCATTAAGCCGCATCCACCAACCAAAAAAAACATGCGTTCAAAGGGGCCTTGCAGCTGTCAGAAATTAGTCCAAGCTCCACGGTAGCCATTGAGCCTTAGAGCTCAAGACCCCAAAATCTCATCTCACAACCCAAAAGCCCTGCTCAAGGATATGATTACTGGTAAAGCAGCTGGCTTCCAGTAAATGATCATGTGACCAGGTTGCCTGGGAGATAAACAATAAAGAAAAAAAGGTCAACAGCTACACTTAAGGTGCTAGAGACGTGGAGAGGATGTTTCCTCTTGTAGGAGAATCTTGAAAATTTTGAACTACGGGTCATGGTTTAAAAATAAGGGGTCGCTCATTTAAGACAGAGATGAGGAGAAACTTTTTTCTCTCAATGGGTCCTGAGGCTTTGGAGCTCTTCCTCAAAAACAAGTAGAAGCAGGGTCTTTGAATATTTTTAAGGTAGAGCTAGATGGATTCTTCATTAAACAAGGGAGTGAAAGGTTATCGGGGGTAGTTGGGAGGTTACAGTCAGATCAACCATGATCTTATTGAGCAGCGGAGCAGGCTTGAGCGGTTGAGTGGCCTACTACTGCTCCATGTTCATGGCTAGGATTTAAGTCCTGCAGGCGGGCATGCGCCCAACCCAAATGGACGTGAAATAGTGCGAGACGACGTCAGGCAAGCATCCCGATGTCATCGTGCACTCGCACAACGTTTTGCTCGGTGTATGCGCACGGCAGTCGGAAGCGTACCTGTTGACAATTAAGTGGGCAATTAAGCCAATTAACGATGCAATCAACAATGACTTTATGCGTCCCGTCCACATTTACGGTTAGCAGACCGTGCGGCATTCACACTTTTGTTCAAGCCTCGATCCAGGGTGGGATGAAATCTCCGTGGGGAAATAAAGCAAGAAGAGATATCTGGGCACTGGTTTTTTTTATGAGGTATGCTTTCAGGTGCTTGGCTGCGCCGCCTGGACTTATTTTGCAGCATTTTTGGCATGTCCTTTAGTCTGTGGAGGTCTGCAGCTCCCTGGGACAGCTGTCTGCCTTCAGGGAGCCCTCTGGAAACGCTCACCAGCACCCTCGGCTACATCGGCGCCCACTCTCTTCCAGCCCCCATCCCAGCTTTCAGCGCGTGTTTCAGGAGCCGATCGCGGCCAGAGGCCCATTTCCCGTCCGCTCCCGAGCCCGCTGATCGCACAAGCTCGACAACCGAAAAATTCAGGCCCATATGTTCGTATGCCTGCAGTGAACGGGGAGTTTGCAACAGTAGGTCAGTTGGAGGAGATCTGAAGGGAAAACCTTGCCATAAGTGAGCGGAAGGTCCAAGATATCACAACCCTTATACGAATCTTCAAATGAATAATCAGGCCAGGCAGTTAATCTTCCATGGGTGCAACTCCAATGGATTTAGAAGGAAATGTGACTTAAAGAGTTTTTTTTTAGACTATAAGTAACTGAGTTCATTATAATTTTATTATCTTTAATGTAACCGACTGTTTTAAGATAGAGTGTATTTATCAGTATTTATGTTCTTTGATTGTTGTGTTCTTTTGTTTTAAACTGTGAACCTCGTGCTTAATTCTTGTAGTAAATACCTGGATTCTTTGATCCTAAAAATATATAATCACGTTACTGGTCTCTACTGAGATCATCACAATTGGTGGTCTCGCCTGGGATCATAACAGAGTTCAGAAAAAGGGGGCAAGCATAACCTTTAAAACTAGAGCCAGGTTGTTCAGGGTTGTTTTAAGGAAGCACGTCTTCACACAAAGGGTAGTAGAAATCTGGAACGCTCTCCCTCAAAAAGCTGTTGAGGCTGGAGGTCCAACTGAAAATGTCAAAACTGAGATTGATAAGGTTCTTGTTCGGTAAGGGTATTAAGGGGTATGGAATCAAGGTGGATAGATGAAGTTAAGGTCAGATCAGCCATGATCTAATTGAATGGCAGAATGTGCTTAAAGGGGCTGAGTGGCCTCCTCCTACTCCTATGTTTGGAAGAACCCTATTACTGGCAGTGGTGTCCATTAGAGATATGGCCATGCTGGTGTTGATCTCTCTTCCAAACAGACGGACTTACTTGCAGCTAGGACTTCCTTTTCCACTAGGCCTTCACTTCTGTCATTGTCAACAGCCAACCAGTCGTTCACCAAAAAGTAATAGCTGTTATTGGTCTGTAGATCCTTAATTATTACATGCTGCAGGTACCATGATGGGGTAAGACCTAGTGAGTAAAAGGCAGGCATAATCAACATAACGACTGTCGACCCGGGATTGAGATAAGGATAGAAATAGGTTTCTGCGGGCAGCACTAATAGCTGCAACTATCATTTACAGTTGGAATGTTAATTTTCATGTCAGATCATGGTGCTTTGTACTTAGACCAAAGATATACAATTGGCCATTGCTGCTGGTGACTGGTCAAAACTTCTGTTACCTTTATTATCGTGCCAGACCCGAATCTTCCAGATGTTACCAAGGCTATTATCAGTTGCAATTTGAAATATGTCCACACTGTTCCTGTGAAAAGCATCCTCATTGTCCAGGTGTCTGTGACCACTCTTGTCCTCTCTGCCGTACAGGCTGATTCCCACGTGAGACGACGTGCCTGTTGGTTTGTGAAAGGCATCATAACACGTCACTCTCGTCAACTATTAATTTCACAACTCTTACTTTACTCTTTACAAACCTATATAAAAGGCTCATTAACAGTTCTCGGCACCCCATCAAATGGAAGGATGTCACTGTTCTCAAGATGGTAGAGAAAGAAAGGAGATTTGCATTTATACAGCACTTTTCATGACCACTGGATGTCTCAAGGCGCTTTACAGTAGTCACTGTTGAAATGTAGAAAATGCAGCAGCCAATTTTCTCACAGCAAGCCCCCAGAAACAGCAATGTGATAATGACCAGACAATCTGCTGTGTGAGGGATAAATATTGGAAAGGACACCTGGGATAACTCCCATTCTCTTCTACGAAATAGTGCCATGGAATCCTTTACCGCCACCTAACAGGCCAGTTGTTCACCATTTAACGTCTCATCTGAAAGGTCGCACCTCTGACCATGCAGTACTCCCTCAGTGCTACACTGGAGCATCAGCCTTTATTTTTGTGTTCAAGCCCTGGGGTGGAACTTAAACTCAGAACCTTGGGGCTCAGAGATGAGAGTGCTACCAGCGGAGTCACAGCTAACACAGAGCTAACCAACAAAGGTTGTTTTAGGCACCAGGAATTTCAAATATGAGGAAATGACAATTAAATTGGATACATTTCTTCCTGAAAAGGAATGACTTTGAAGGTCATCCAACAGAAGTTTCCAAAATGATGAAGGGGATTCAGAAAATCAATCCAAGTAAATTGTTCATCTAGCTAAGGATTTGAATACCAGGGTCAGAATGTGGTTCTGGCCTGTGCAGGTCCAAGCCAGAAGGAAAGTCTTGTTGAATATTCTAATGCAACAATATCTTACACAGAGAAACACCGCTAAAGAAGGACGAAAAGCTCCTTTGTTGAAAACTCCTAGTTAATCCTATTCTATCTTGATATTTACAAATATTCGACCTTGAGGCCTAAATCTGCAAAAGAGTGCAAGAAGCAACTGGGAAATTATTTTTTTTTTTCTGAAACTCATTCCTGTGTAGATAAAATCAGAGACAAGGCGCTGTGAATAGAAGCTAGACACGGGAGGAGTGTGCAGAGAATCAAGGATAAGATATCTACACATATACACAAAGTATGCTCAAAGGAAAACTGTGGGACATTATTTGTCTCCCAGAAGTGAAGAGACTGCACAGTTAGAAACGATGAGAATCCATTTTATAATCTGGGTAAAACAGACTTGCCAGGTCTTACTTGTGACAGAGGAAATATGATTTTTTTTTCCCTTATCTAAATGAAACCATTCATTTCAAATGAGTTTCCAATCTTTCAGTTTTTAGTTCAACAGCTTTTAATGCCACAACCTTGGCACAAATAGCCTGTTAGCATGTCGAGACCCTTTGAAAGTGGGATAACTACGCTGAACAGCAATAAAAACAGAAAGTGCTGGAAAAGCTCAGCAGGCAGAATTTAGCCCTTGTCGGGCGGGCTCGGTGGGGGCGGGCAGGGGGGTTGGGAAGCTGACCGCCGCCCGCCATCGAGGCCAGAAGGCAATTTCACGCTGGCTTGAGAATCTCCCTGAGGCACGGAGCTGCCTCAGGGAGATGAAGAGTTTTTTTAAAAAAAATTAGAAAAACGTTATAAGTGAAATTTTAAAAATTTTATTTTGTTTTTATTTGATGTTGGAAACCTCATCCCGCCTGTGCAAAGGTTGGACGGGCAGCAAAAAAATTTAAGTTCATTGACTCTTCAATGGCTTTAATAGGCCTTTTAATTGTCGGCAGGCGTGCTGCCGATTCTCACGCGCTCCCGCCGTCTGAACTATTGCGTGGCTGCGCGTTGACGTCGGGGTGCTCGCCCGACATCAACACACGTCATCTCTCGCTCGAGCATGTCGAGCACGTGCCCACCCGCCGAGGTGAAAATTCTGCCCAGCAGGTCTGGCAGCATCTGTGGAGAGAGAAACAGAGTTAATGTTTTGAGCCCAAAATGACTCTATGAAGACCCAATATGAAGAGTCATATTAGACTCAGAACATTAACTCGGTTTCTCCCTCCACAGATGCTGCCAGACCCTCTTGAGTTTTTTTCAGCATTTTCTGTTTTTATTTCAGATCTCCAGCATCTGCAGCATTTTGCTTGTATTATTTATTTATTTTGCTTTTATTATTATGCTGAACAGCATATCCTCTCTGACGTGGTTACAGGTTGGGTGCAATTATGGTGCTATACCAAGTCTCCATTCAATAATCAATACAACCCTATTTCACAGTGACCTTTACGCCAATGATAATTAGTGGGCGATGGTAGTGTAGTGGACTAGTAATCCAGGCCAATGCTCTGGGGGCATGTGTTCAAATCCCACCACAGCAGTTGGTGGAATTTAGATTCAATTAATAAATCTGGAATATAAAGCTAGTCTCTCAGTGATGGTGATCGTAACAACTATCATTGATTGTTGTAAAAACCCATCTGTTTCAATAATGTCCTTTAGGGAAGGAAATCTGCCATCCTTACCTAGTCTGGCCTACATGTGACCCAGCAATGTGGTTGATTCTTAACTGGGCAATTAGGGATGGGTGACAATTGTCTCACCAGTGATGCCCGTATACCATGAAAGAATAAAAGAAGTCTGAAATTTTAAATGTTCTGTTAGTAGGGTCGAGCGCAAGCTTGTAGTGTGCTTAGTTTCAATGCACAGTCACGTGAGGGGACCTGGAAGCCTCCCCAGAAGTTATCCGACATTTTGAAAACAAGAGGCTTCACCCTAACGATTTGGACTCTTAAAACCCCCAAAGTTTCCTCTGCTCTGGTGTTCCCTTCCCTCTTCCAAAGGAGTGGACCAACAAATTCAATAGAAAAATTATCTGCATTACGTTCTAAAAAGTGGATGTAAATGTTACCATTGCGAAAAATCTTGGTTCACTTATTCCTTTGCTTGGACCAATGCTTCGTGATTCTCTTCAATGTGATGGGCCTCTGCGCCCTTCACTTTAGAACTGCTTAAGGAAATAAAAGACACAAGTGAACACGGCCTCTCACCTGACCCTCTGCCCCATCCGGTTTTCACCAGGATCTCATATTTGTAGAATCCATCCTTTCCACATAAGGGGATGACTCCAACTCGATTAATGTCTATCAGGTCCAGTTTCCGAACAATGATGGCAGAGACAGCGTAGATGACAAAGCAGATGCCACACGTGAGCAAGACGATGTAATTCTTTATAACTGGTGAGGGCTGATCAAAAGAACAGGAGGACAGAGAAGGAAAGGTTTTTTTTAAGTGCTCTCATCCCATCACATGTCTTCATTAATCATTCCAATGGCACGGAAATCAAAAAATCCTTGCATGATTTAGGAATGGTGCCACAATTTGCACACGGAAGCCTTAAACACATAACCTGATAAACAGTAACAAAAGGCTGGACTATTTTGACTTTACTCATATTATACTCTCTCCCAATGTCAGATTAACCACACATTGTACAATTCTCCCAATTAAAGTCAATGAAGCATAGAATGATGCAACAGGAGCCATTCGGCCCATTTCTCCAGTAGAGCTGTCCCATTAATCCCACTCACCTGCTTGTTCCCCATAGCCTGTAAACTTTTTTTCCCCTTCACGTATTTATCCAACTCGCTTTTGGAAGTTATTATTGAAACTGCCTCCACCACCCATTCAGGAAGTGCAGTCCTGACCATGACCATTTGCTGCGTAAGGCAAAACGTTTCCTCGTGTCCCAATAGATGTGAGAGATGCATAATGGGCGGCTGACCCCAATATCACGCTATTGCCCAGAGTCAAAGGCCGGGATTTTCCGGCCCTGTCCCAGGTGGGACCTGCCGCCGGGTGAGGCGGTGCCCCAGCCAGACGTCCATTGACTTGCGGCAGGACCGGAATATCCCGGTGGCGGGTGGGTGGGGAAAATCCCACCCAAAGTGAGCCCAAAGAACGTTTCCTCTGCGGTTTAGGAGGGTGCAGCTAAAGCAGCATTCTGAGTCGACAGCCCCAATTTATGATTTATAATATTCACTGGGTCATGTTTGGATGAGGAGGAATTTTCATTTGTCTCTCTCTGTGGACAAAAAGCTCCCTCGGGCCAATTGTGACCATTGTTGCGATGCTTTGTGGAGAAGTCTGTGACCCAGAACTCTTCCATTGGCCTGGCTGGAGGGCAAGCTAATCTTCATGAGACAATTGTCTTTTTTAATGGGATATTTGTCTCTACACAAGGAGTACTAAGCAGAAAGCTGGGAATCATTAAGGATGCTGCATGCAGCAATTTATCTCTCCACATGTATGCTCAGAGAAACCAAACGGCCTTTCTCTCTGCTATCTATCTTGTAAATGGAGAGCAAAAAAAAGTCATCAGTTCTTTTTGGATCCTTTTCCATTTCGAGTTGCATTGTGCAGCTTGTGAAGATGTTGGAGGGGGAAATGTCGCAAACACCTTTTGCATTTGAATGCATGGTGCGCGACGAGAGCAATTCCTCCTCAAACATCTCTAAGATTTGTGGCTTTCAAAATCATTTAAAGCAGCAGCCAGTTAATAAGCTGCACATGTTTTGACCACACAAATACCCATCGCTTACAAACAACTGCGCAGGAAAGAATGGGGAGGTGAAGGTGGTGGTGGTGGGGGGTGGGGGTAGCAAATGTAATAGAAAATTGAGTGGGATACTCGATGGACCCCAAGACCAACTTCACCCCCCCCGATAAAATTGAGGAAAAATAAAAATACAGTAAAGTTTCAGGGGAAGAAGGTTTAATCTATCTTTCTCTTTCAAGCGCTGATCGACTGTCTACACAGTCACAGCATTTTTAAAAAGTACGTCTTACTTCAGAAGTCTGGCATTGGTAGGTTTTTCATTTTGGAGCTGGGGTAATTTTTGGGTTTTGGAGGAGGGGAGCTCTGACCATCTTCCCCCCACCCCCCGCCTTGCCACCAGAGTGTTTGGACCACGGGTTGCGCGTCTCTCGCGAAGCCTCCTGGTGGCGGAGCGCCTTCAAACACCAACTCCTTTTACCTTCCGGGGCCGAGGGAAATGAGTTTCCTGTGAGGAAACCTGCTGCTTGGAGCAAATGAAACTCAGCAGCAGGCAAAGGAACTTTAAACACGCCCTGCGCAGCAACGGAACAAAACCGGGCCACAAGCAGGTAAACACAGCATTACTGCAGAAACGTCAGGCTACCAGAGCCAGATGGAAACCATTTGCTATGGCTCACTGCATTTTACTGTGACTGATCCTCCCACTCTGTGCCTCATTAAAGGCCAGTGCTGCCACATCAAACACGTTTTTAAAAAAAAATACAAACTTTGAGCCAATTTGCCCCTAGCCGGGGAACAGTCTATGTGGTCGATTTAATCATTACAACAACAACTTGCATTTAAACAGCGACTTTAACGTAGTAAAACCCCCCCCCCAAGGCATTTCGTAGGGGCACTACGAGCCAACGTTTACCCGCGGGGCTGTGTAAGGAGATATTAGGAAAGGTGATCAAAAGCTTGGTCAAAGTGGCAGGTTTTAAGGAACTTCTTGAAGGAGGAAGGGGGGAAGCTTATTGGGGGGCGGGGGGGGGGGACTCCAGAGCTCAGGCCAGAGGCAGCTGAAGTCATGGCCGCCAATAATGGAATGGTGGGGAATGCTCAAGGTTATAAGCACAATCTAACCACGTAGACAGAATTAGCTTGTAATACAATCGCAAATTGCCGACCTGACATTTTCAAAGTCATGTTTTTTTTTCATTTTTTTTTACAGCGAGTGTTTCCATTAAAAACTGGAGGAAATGTAGACTGGAGGATAGGCCAAATCCTCAGCAATTCTCAGTAAAAGAAAAAGCCAAACATAATTCTGCCACTGTCGCTAACCAGCCTTATGGTATTTGAAAACAGGAAAATGAGTCTCCATGCCTGAGCCAATGCCAGGCCGTGCACCACCTCAAACTGCTCCCGTCCCAATCATTCCCAGTGTCACAGCCGTATCCAGCACTTCCTCCTAATGTTCCACTGCCCAAATACATCCCACCCCCCTGCCAGATGCAACCCGAGTTTGGAAGGAGAGAATCTAGAATAGAATAGAAACCCAACTTACACAATTTCACCTTTTTTTTTTAATAGCGGGCCTGCTGGTGTGAGCTATGAGCTGAATTGAAACCATTGGCAACGCGAAAGGGACAATGTCATCACAAAGGGCGGAATTTTCCCGTCCCTCCCACCAGCGGGATTTTCCGGTCCCACTGAAATCGGTGGACGTTTGAACGGCTCGCCACATTTTACAGCCCTGACCCACTGCGATGAAGCCATAAAACTCTGCCCAGCTTGGTGTGTAAAGAGAAGAATCACTGGTCATCTTTCTCTTCATCACACCACATGCTTTGATGCCATTTATGTAGCGGCGTTGAGGCTGAAAAGTCAAATTTAAACTATCGATAGAAAATGTTTCCACCCTTAAGTAGATTCTGCCGCTTAAACACTGATGAAAGGCCCACTTCGATGGATCATCCTCTCCTAAGCCTTTGGCGCGACGCAGCCATTTTTTTATTCGAGCGATTTTGCTTTAAATAACTTTCGTGGAGTTCTATGAAGTCCAGGCAATTTGTTGAGTTATTTTGTATCACAAACAAATCCACTGAATTTCTCAGTCTTGGGTAGTGTTACACATGACCGGGTCAAGGACAGCGCTTGCCAGCAAGACTAGGCTTGAACAGGGAGGGGACTGGCTGAGTATTCAGTGGGGCTGGGTGGAGTGGACCCTTAGGTTTGAGGCTCTTCTCCAGCTGCAGACGGAGCACACACACATTATTCACTTGGATTGCCCTCTGTGCCCCAGATGTTTTATTTACATTGAAGGCGGCTGCACAGTGGTGGGCTGGATCCTCTCATGGTTAACCCCAAGTATAGCTTGTGACCTGCGGAATTGTCTCCCCAGCTAATAGGTAAATAGGCATGGGGTAACACATTGGGCAGTCCACTGAAACCTTGGTTTTACTTCATTCAGCATATAAAATAATAACAAAATTGTTTCCCTTGATGGAGAATTCTAGAACCAGGGGCCATAGATTCAAGATAAGCGGCAGAAGGTGTAGGGGGGAACATGAGGAAGCACTTTTTTAGGCAGAGGGTAGTGGGTGTCTGGAATTTGCTGCCCAAGTTGGTGGTAGAGGCAGAAACTCTAAACTCTTTTAAAAAGTACCTGGATCTGCACCATAAGTGCTGTAAGCTGCAGGGCTATGGGCCGGGTGCAGGAAGGTGGGATTAGAAAGGGCATCTGGGTGTCCTCGGGCTGGCATGGACAAGATGGGCCGAATGGCCTCCTTCTGTGCTGTAACTTTTCTATGGTTCTAAGTCCTATTTACATTGCATCTTCAACATAGTAAAACGTCTCAAGCAGCTTCACAGCATTATCAGACCAAATTTGACATCAAGCCACACAAGATGTTATAGAATCATAGAATTGTTACAGTGCAGAAGGAGGCCATTCAGCCCATCGTGTCTGCACTGGCTCTCCGAATGAGCATTATGACTTCGTGCCAATCTCCGGCCTTTTCCCTGTAACCCTTGCACGTCATTTCCATTCAAATAAACAACTCATGCCCTCTTGAATGCCAGGATTGAACCTGCATCCAGTGCACTTCCAGGACAGGTGACCAAGAAGCTTGGTTGAAGAGGCAGGTTTTTTTAGGAGCAATTTAAAGAGGAGAGAGAGAGGTAGGGAGTCTCAAGGAGGGAATTCCGGAACCTAGGGTCCAGGCAGCTGAGCACAGCCACCGATGATGGAGTGATTGAATTCCAGGATGTGCAAGAGGCCAGAGTTGGAGGAATGCAGAGTTTTCAGAGAATTTCACAGACAGGCGTGAAGTACTCACAGGATTGATGAAGATGACTGAATTAGGCGGCACAAAAAGGCTTGCTCCAAACGCTGTCAGGTGTTGTGTTAAGCATACGGCCATGTCTGGCGTGGTATCTTCTAATGGCAAAATCCCATTAGTTTTCCAGCTCATTGCAGTCATATTGAAATACTGGCAAAGTGAAGTGTAGACCCCAACAGCAGCTTGTACAGAGGACGAGGTATAGAAATTTGTGATGTTCAAATAATAATCTTTTGTGGTGTCATCAGTACTGAAAATAAAAATAGAATTGAAATAAATAACTTTTGCTTTGGACTGTAATCATTTTGATCTATCTGTGTGGTACAATTTAAAATTGAACAATATGCCAAGTTTTTTCTTACTTTACTGTCTACATACTGACCCTTACCACACACACTACGGTCTGAATTTTACTTCCCCTCAGGAGCAGGTTGGCAGGCGGAAGGTGGAAAGGTGGGGGGTGCTGGGCCTGTCACCTAACTGCCTTCGCTGGCGTTATACCAGAAGCAGGGTAGGTGGTGGACGATCCACCCACCCTTGGGCCCACTGAGGCCCTTAAGCAGCCAATTAATGGCCCCTTAAGGGCCTCTTCCTGCCACTGCTGGTATTTTACTAGGCTGTGGTGGGGGGCGGGGAGCCCACGCCATGTAACAAGGCCGCCAGGTATGCCAGTTGGCCTTCCTGCGGGCTTGCAGTGGGGTGGGGTCCCTCCTGAATGTACGCCCTGTGCCCTATGGAGGGTCCACTACTGCGCCTCCCTTGATGACCGCCCCACCCCCCTCGCCACATCGGCCTTGCGTTTGCCCCCAACCTCCAACTTGCTGGGGCCTACCTGACTGCCGCTGGTGTGTCTGCCCCACTCACTTGCACTCCAGGCCTCTGTCGCTGCCCCTGGTCTGGAACTGGCTGCAGTCCCAGCGGCAGCCCTCTGATAGGCTGGCAGCTCTTGGAGGCAGGACATCCAGCCACAGAGGGTACGGAAGCTACGAATTCAGGCAGCTATTGGTCTGCTGGCGGTCAAATCCAGTTGTGGCTTCCAGGGCTGGTGGAGGTGGGCTCACTCCCACTTTCCAGCTGGTGGGCGGGGCCACCGCCTACACATCAAATCCGCACACACGGGGCTGGATTTCCCCACCTTAGTTTTTATCCGGTCACCAGGGCCGTTTGCAGGTCAAGGCCGAGATTCCCGGCCCAATCTCCCCAGGAGGCGTCCAATTAAGAGGGTACCTCTGGGGTTACCGTCCAATTAGGAATGGCAGGCAGGTTGAGGAGACAGGAGGGAGATACAGTCCACCTGATTGTGAGGGTGTCCGGCAGCCTTCGCCATGCCTGCAGTGAGGGTACTGCTGAGGGGAATGGGACGAGAGAGGGCAGGGATGAAATGGAGGTGTGAAACAGCTGGAGGAAACAGCAGGACTATCCGTGACACCACTCCCCAGGAAGTAGTCAGCATACATGGCCACGGTGGCATATGGGGAGGCAGTAGAGTAGTGGTAATATCACCGGACTAATCCAGAGGCCCAGGCTAGTCATCAGGGGTCACAAGTTCAAATCCCATCAGGGCAGTTGGTAGAATTGAAATTAAATAAATCTTGATTATAAAGCTGGTCTCAGTGTGGTGACCATGAAACTATAATCGATTGTTGTAAAAACTCATCTGGTTCACTAATGTCCTTTAGGGAAGAAAATCTGCCATCCTTACCTGATCTGGCCTACTCCAGACCCACAGCAATGTGGTTGACTCTTAGCTGCCCTCTGAAATGACCTAACAAGGCACTCAGTTCAAGGGCAATTAGCAATGGGCACTCAGATCAAGGGCAATTAGCAATGGGCACTCAGATCAAGGGCAATTAGCAATGGGCACTCAGTTCAAGGGCAATTAGCAATGGGCAACAAATGCTGGCTTTGTCACTGACTCCTGTATCTCATAAACAAACTGCAGTTGCAAACCTATGACTTCAGACTAACTGATCTGCACTTGTGACATTCCAATTACAAGGAACTTCCATGTTGCTCTGACCTCCTTCTGTGCACTTGCTTCCAATGAGTTAATGAGTTGCAGATGCTGCCTGCAGGGATTCTATGGGACATGGGTAAAATTGCATTATCCTGGCGAAATGGCTGATAACTGCATCACTAACTCCAGGAAAGGTGGGCGGAGGCGGGACCACATCAGCATACCTGTTCAACGGCATTTTTTTTTCTAAATTTCTCTCCCACTCCTCACCTCCAAATCAGTTTCCAAGGGCCTGGGAAAACTCCCTGATGTCTAGAGGATGTGGCTCTTTGAGCCTCTTCTTCCCCACCATTGTCGCCGATGGTGTTTTTGAGAAAGTGAAGCAGTGCTGTTCTGTGGGGCATCATTGGTTTGTTCACACATGCAGAGAGTTACAGCTCCATTGCAAATGGCTGCACCTTTGACAGGAAAAACTCACTGAAATGGACAGCCAAGTTCAGAGGGCAAATTCGGCTCCCATCGTGATACCTGGTCCTTTGTTTAGAACTCCATTCCCCTCCATCATAAACTCCACATCAATCTGCATCACTTGAGGTGTGTGCCTCGGTGACTGACAAACACACACACACACACACACACACACACACACACACACACACAAACTCTGCATGCATTGCAAAATTGATAACGCATTGCCAGAAGATTTTTTTTGCTTCATTTCTCCCACGGCCTCCTTCCTCAGCAGCGTCATTAATCTCTGCGCAATCTCTATAGAAACAGGGATGGAAGGACAATCTGCGTCTTCTCCAGTGACTAATGGATGAACATGTAATGACGTTCAAACCAAGGGCAGCTCAGCTCTGCTACTTATCCCAATTCCCCAGTGACAGAACTTGGCATCAAATGATGCTTGATCAGGTTGCTTGGCAATTAAGTGGCAACGTTCATCATATAAAGGATAACAAAATTGGCCCAACTTAAGCCCTCAGACATTCCAAGTAGGGGACGGGCTCCCATCACTATGTTTGTTTACACTATGTGGTTTTGAGTTAATGTTGGGCAGCTCCCGTCTTAGACCCATTACAACTTACATCAAACCAATTACTGTGGGCTGAATTTTGCTGTCGGTGAGCAGGGGGCGGGGCCCGCTCGCCGACGCACAAAATGACGCAGGATGACATCGAGCGGAACCCCCGACGTCATCCCGCCCCATTTAAATTTTCAGGAAGGCGGGGGCGCAGCCAAATCAGATAATTGGCCATTGACAGGATAATTAAAGCAATTAAAGGACCTGCCCGTCCAACCTTAAGGTTGGTGGACAGGCCAGGAGCCCCGGCGGGGAATAGAAAAAACATGAAACCTCATCCACCAGCAGGATGAGGTTTCATGTAGGGTTTAAAAAACTTTAGTAAAGTTTTAGTGAAATTTATTAACGTGTCCCATCTCGTGTGACATTGTCACATGAGGGGGACATGTTAAGGATTTTTTTACCTTTCTATTTTTAATGTTTGAACAACTTTCAGCGATCTCCCTGAGGCAGCACTTAGCCTCAGGGAGATATGCGCTCTTTCGTGCGCATGTGTGAAAGAGCACACTCTCGCATTTGGGGAATTCCCCACCCCCCCCACCCCCGCCTGCACAGGGAGCGCATAGCGCTTCCCACCGGACGTCACGCCGGGCGGGCCTTAATTGGCCCGCCCACTTAAAATGGCGGTAGGGCCCGCTTCTCCGGCGGGGATCGGCTCCCCTCCCGCCGGAGATTGGGTTGGGCCCGCCCGCCCGGTAGGAAGGAAATTCTGCCCTGTGGGACAGAAACAAAAATTGCTGGAAAAACTCAGCAGGTCTGACAGCATCTGTGGAGAGAAAGACAGAGTTAACCTTTTCGAGTCTGTATGACTCATCTTCAGAACTAAAGAAAAGTAGAAATATGGTGAAATATATACTGTTTAAGGTGGGGTGGGACAGGTGAAGCTGGATAGAAGGCCAATGGTAGGTGGAGGCAAAGGAGAGATTGCAAAAGATGTCATAAACAAAAGGTCGAAGGGGTGTTGATGGTGGTGATACTGGCTAAAGGAGGTGCTCATGGTAACAATTACTGTGTGATCTTGACAGAAACATTTCTAAATACATGTTTAAAGAATGCTTACTCTGGAGTCAAGAAGAAGGTGTAGAGCTTGTGATCTGATCCTCTTACTGATTCCAAACTAATTTTCTTTCTGGCCTTGAAGTTCTGCTCGTTTGGGTTTGTGGAATTGTGGAGGAGAACCTGAATAAAGGGCTCGGCTTCATTGGCAATGGAAACTCCTGAATCTACAACAGAATTAAGGGAAAAGAAACAGCAGTCATAAACTGCACAATGTATTAATATATATAGCTCTTTCCTCAAACAATTACCTCAATTTTCTTCTACATACCATTTAAAACTGTATACGTGACCTGAATGTGCAGCCCAGCTTTTTTATTCAAATTCCCAGAGGTGACATTCACAGTGACTGATCTCCTTGCAGCAATAACTGTTGTATTAACGGTGACATTTCTGACAGCAGAGTTGGTCGACACTGTAACAGTGATGGCCTTCTCTGAATCCAGGCTCTCGATGGGAATCTGCGACCCATTGTCGGTCTTGAACTCGATGGAAGCCACTTTGCTGGAAATGGTGTAGTTCTTTATGTAGCCGTAGGGAAAGGGATTGGCGTCCACAAGGAACATAACTTGAGTTACGTCACTGAGGTTGGAAAATACGCTGTTGAAGGATGGCGGGATGGAGAACTGGCAGCCTGACTTGTTGGCAAAGCAGAGCAGGTGGCCGGGGTCAGCCCGCTTGCCCTGAGCCCACATCCTAGCACCCGACACATTCAAGGGTTCTTCGTTCAGGACTCGCGTACCCATCAGGATTTGCATCAACTTCATGGACAAGTCATAGGCCTTTGTTGCCACCAGTTCGGGTTTGAAGATAGGCGGGTTGGTGACCTTACTTATTACTGGAACCAATTGATTCGTCATATCGATCAGGCCTCCTACAGAACAAAGAAATTGAAATGTCAAACAAGTCTATTCAGCTAGGAAGGTTAGTGAGAGAATGATTCCCTTCCTGCATGTTATGTGCAAGGAACTCAGAACCACGTGCTTTCTGACGAGAATGGGAATAAGAGTATCAGGCTGCCGACTTGTTTTACGCTACTGGACAAAGTCAAGACCTATCCTTTTTAACAACATTTTATCCAGACCAGTGCTGTCTAATAAGATTTCAATGCTCGCCAAACCTGTGGCGATCAGGTCATCATTTTCACCAATGACACAAAATATATGCAGAGCATGGGGTGAATCTTGTAACAATCTCCCAGAGATGATCTGGGGTTGAGGGACAGGACTAAAGGTGAGCAATGATGCACTGTGACAGCAGCTCTGAAAAAGAATACTTTTTGTAGCAACAACAGTTGCAGCATAGCACCTAAAATATTTCAATATGCTTTCACTTCACTAATGGAGCCAGGTTAGCTTAAGGATTGTTTCTCCTGCAGCATTTCCTACTTACTATTGACGTGGCCACGAGTTTTGTCAGACAGAGGCTGGAACCCCGTCCTCAATGGAATGGGCTGCCGCAGGATCCCAATGTCCATCTGATTAAAGTTTCTCACCTGATGAAGAGCATCAATTTGCCATATGTCTGGCTGATTCACCACGGGTGGGTATTGGATAATGCTGACCTAGACCTACAGTTATTTTCCATTGCTGCTTGTATTTCCATTCGCCACATTGTTTAGAACTTACCCACAGTGACAAGGATATTATCCCCGATGGAGGTCGGTGTCATTTTACCCTGTCCCGTTTCCTTCTGGAGGACTGTTATCATGTTGTCCAGGGCAAACAATGTCTGTTTCTGACATTTGCTACAAATTAATTCTCTGCTGATAACCTAGCAAGAAGGACAGAGGAAAGAACCGAGTGAGAAAAGGGCCAACTTGGCTTTAGCGAGCGAGTTTCTTCCACAGACATTCTACAATCTCTTTTTCTCAGGAACACTTTCTAACTTAATCCGAGGAAGGGTTCTGACAAGCTCTTCCTTGCCCTCAAAAGGTTATTCAGCCAAAGTTCATGACCTGCTTACCCCATTGATGAAGTGTAGAATCAAATAGCCGTTCCAACAAGGAGACAGGCTGTGTGGTCCAACCTGTTCATCTTGGGGCTTATCCCCCAAACGAACAGTAGTCCCCATCCTCTGTACGCACTCTGATCTCAAATCCCTTCATTAACTTTTCCTTCAACTGCCTAGCTCACCGAATCTACATGGGCCAGGATTTTCTTGGAAATAACTTCACTGAAAACACCACTTATATTGCAAAAAAGAATTTAAAAATAGTTGCATTTCTATGGCGCCTTTCACAGCCTCAGGATGTCCCAAAGTGCCTTGCAGCCGATTAAGTACTTTGAAGTGCAGTCGCTGTTGCAATGAAAGGAAACGTGGCAGTCAAGTTGTGCACAGCAAGCTCCCACAAACAGCAGTACGATAATGCTCAGTTTTAGTGATGTTGGTTGAGGGAAAAGTATTGGCCATGATGCCAAGCAGAACTCCCTTACTCTTCTACAAATAATACCATGGTATCTTTTTCATCCACCTGAGAGGACAGATGGGCCTTGGTTTAATGCCTCATCGGAAAATGGCACCACTAGCAATGCAGCACTCCCTCAGTACTGCACTGGCGTGTCAACCTAGATATTTGCATCCAAGTCTCTAGAGCAGGAATTGAACCCACAACCTTCCGACTCTAGAGGTGAGCGTGCTACCCACTCAGCCATGTTTTCCACCCCATTTCTACAGAGCGGATGTTGACTGTGAGGAAACCCCTGAGCATAGTCACTGACTCTGGCCGTGCTGTGCACTGCATCACAGCCGCCGATCCAAAAGTCTCCTGCTAGGATTCGCCTAGTTTGCATCAGCAAGTTGCGGGGAAAAAAGGATCTCCAAAACGGCGGGGTAACTCCTGAAATTCAAATCTCTCCTTGCATTTATTGAATTGGGCAAACGAAACAAGTCAAAGGGAAGAGGAAAGTGACACAGTGGGGTCAATTTCCTTGGCATTTCTCCCATTCTTGCACATATGGGGAAACTCCATTTACGCACATACAGGGGATTTCTGTCAAACTTCGCTGAACGAGAACATCTGAGGAGCTTTACTCCCATTGTGCAGGTCCGTTCCTTCCTAGCATCATGCACTTGTGGAAGTGGCAGGAGCTGTTGTTTCTCTTTGCTTAGGTGAGAAACATAAATTAGTTCAATATTATATCCAAGCTGTGGCCATGGTTCTGAATTGGTGCAGTGAATACATCGAAATTATAGAATGGTACAACACAGGAGGGGGCCATTCAGCCCATTGTCCTTGTGTCAGCTCTTTCAAAGAGCAATTAGACCCGCTACCCTTTATTCATTCCCTATAACCATGCAAATTTTTCAGCACAGGCTGAATGGGCCAAATGGTATCCTTCTGTATTGTTTGATCCTAAGATATTCAATTTCCTTTGAAAAGTTACTGTTGAATCTGCTCCTATCACCTTTGCAGACAGTGCCCTCCAGATTGTAAACACTCCCCATGTCAAAAAAAAACTCACCTTTCCCCTGATTTTGCCAAAATCGTAAAATGGCGTCATAAACCCAAATCATTTAACTCCTCTCTCTAGCTGAATTTCCAAGCGACTGCTCCCATTTGTTGGGGTTACTGAAGGCACTGGCTGGAATTTTCCAGCCCCACCCCCCCACCGTGGTGGGCTCCCCCACAACGGGGCCGGCGAGCCACTGAAATCTCCGTTCACGTCGGCGAGTCCGGAAGATCCCGCCAGGGTGAGGGGCTGGGAAATCCCAGCCACTGTTTTTACCCCTTGTGTAGGGGATGAGAGAGTCCTTACCGTACATTGTGCCAAGGCTGCGGAGATCTGCTGGATGTCATCCACAGTGGTGACTTTCAGTGACGTCAGGGCCAACGTGATATTACTGCGGATGTTAATCCTGCTAATTGTTTCGTTTGTCCACTCCGCTTCGTAGATTTTGCTCCTTTCGTACTGCAGGGGATGTTTTTAAAAATGGAATGGACGTGGGTTAGTCAAAAATCAGATAACATTGATTCATGTTGTAGATTTCTCTGTGGCTCGAGCATAAAAGATCCCTGTCACCTCCCACATTCCCCTGTGTAATGGTCTTTTAGATTGGAATTTCTCGTTGTAGTAATGAGTTCAAACTCACCTCTGTGTGGTAACTTCTGTTTGGATCCTGCTCACCTTTTGACTTGGTTGTCACAAATTCAGCCTGTTGCAAAATCCATTCTGCATGCCATGAGTTCAGCTGCCTTTTGTTTTATTTGTTTTTTCGGATGTGGGTGTCGCCGGCAAGGCCAGCATTTATTGCCCATCCTTAACTGACCTTGAGAAGGTGGCGGTGAGCCATCTTACACGAGGCACGGATCTCTGGAATTCCTTCCCTAAACCTCTCCACCTCTCTACCTCACTTTCACCCGGTAAGTCACATCTTTAAACCCAGCTCTTTGACTGAGCTTTCGGTCACCTGTCCTAATATCTCCTTTCGTGGTTCGGTGTCAAAAAATGTCAGGTAATACTCCTATGAAGCACCTTGGGAGCATTTTATTATGCTAAAGGTGCTATATAAATGCACTTGTATCAAATAATTTTTGTTAACAGCACTTTAAATACACTGGCCACCAAGGTTAGGCGCAGCGGGAGCGAAATTCCTCCTGTTGATAATGTTAAGCAACGAGAAAAGATCAATATGGCTTTCTCATTAAAATTATTGGCAGGAGGGATTTCCTCTGGGATGGGGTTAGGGAGGGGTTGCAGTGCTTGATGCTGGAGTGGGTTTGGTACATTCGCCTTGTGTTCTAGCACCCTGGCTGGTGGCTATCAACACCCTTTGAAGGAGGCATGGGCCACATAATAAAGACTGCCCATAATGTGGCACCAATTGGCATCACAGAATCACCAAAGCGCAGCAAGAGGCCGTTCAGCCCATCGTGTCTGCACTGGCTCTCCGAATGAGCAATTCGCTTCGTGCCATTCTCCCGCCTTCTCTCCATAACCCTGCACGTTTTTCCTTTTCAGATATCAGTCTGATTCCCTTTTGAATGCTTCTCGTAGAGCCCACAAGAATGGCTGGTGTGGGAACATGTCAGTGGACACCTCTCCTCATACATCGCTCAATTCTGGAATGAACCTGAAATGTGTGACAGATTTTACTAAACATTGCTGCACCATTTAATAAGCCTCATGCTCTTTATGGGATGGTGCAAAAGACCCAAATGCTGGACACACTATTATCGCTTGTGTCACCTTATTCAACAACAAGGACCTGCATTTACTGAGGGCTGCTAAAGTAGTAAATGTCCTAAAGCCTTTGAGAGGAGCATTAATCAGACAAAAACTGCCAAAGAAGGAGATAGCAGGATGTGTGACCTAAACAGGTGGGTTTTAAGACGTGTCTGTTGAAGGAGGAGAGGTGGAGAGGTTTAGTGAGGGAATTGCAGAGTTTAGGGTTTAGGTGACTGAATGCACAGATATGAGGCTATAAAGTGAGCGGGGGAAGTCAGTGAGCAGTACACTACCTCATTGAGCACTGTGACCAGGGCGAGGGCATACTCCACAGTAGGCTGTGGGTCGCCCTGTTTTAACAGCTCCTGCAGTTTGGTCTCAGTCTCGAGCTTCATCCAGTCAGTGAGACTTTGGAACCCTTCGGGAGTGTTTGTTATATTGATAACCACGGACCTGCAGAAAGCAACGGCAATAGTGAACTGAATACATCATCAAAGTATAGAACGCAAACTCAACATAGGCAATCATGGAAGTAGAAAAAATTAACAAAGTGTTATCCACAACATTCACATTCAGCTTCACTGTACGCTCTCTCTGAACACTTACTCTTGGATAGAGAAACAAAGACAGACCCAAGTTTGAAGACATTTATGTCTGGCTCAAATCCTCCAGATCAGAAAGATGTCATCTGATTATAAGATCAGTTCAGATGAAGAAGGCTCCTCTGCCCATTTGACCTTATCTTCCCCAATGCCATCATAATGCTGTTTCCCTAATAAAGCATTCAGCTGTATTGCTAAGTCCATTTCTCCACCTCACACTCTCCCTGGCAACAGGACCCAGATGTTGATCTGTCTCACTGTACGAAATATGGTCAAGAAACCTCAAGGCAGAGATCTAAACTAAACTCCAGTGACAATAACTCGATTCAATGTGGCAAGAACGAACAACTTCAGAATGAGCCCAAACCTTTGGAACCTTACTGACATTTAACCTTTTCGATAAACTTATTAGGTAATCTAGCACCTTAAAGTAGAAATGAGAGGATATAATTCTTTATCTGTTCATAGGATGCAGTCATCGCTGGCTAGGCCAACATTTATTGCCCATCCCTAATTGGTCTTGTTCAGAGGGCATTTTTAAGAATCAACCACATTGCTGTGGGTCTGGAGTCACATGTAGGCCAGATCAGGTAAGGATGGCAGATTTCCTTCTCTAAAGGACATTAGTGAACCAGATGGGTTTTTACAACAAAAAGCAATGGTTTCATGGTCATCATCATCAGACTTTTAATTCCAGATTTTTATTGAATTCAAATTCACCATCTGCCATGGTGGGATTTGAACCCAGGTCCCCAGAGCATTACCCTGGGTCTCTGAAATACTAGTCCAGTGACAATACCACTACGCCATTGTTGTCACATATTGTACATAATAATTTTGTATTAAATAACTGGAAATTTTTGGATTAAATAAAAGAAAATCCTTTAACTCAGCACCAAACACTTAAAAATAATTTCAACATTTACTTATTTACAAAGGAATCAAGCCTGGTGAAAATGTAGTTACCATCACCTACTCACCGGTTCAGAGCTGTTACAGAGGCTCCTTGCTGGTTCTGCACGGTGACAGCAATGTAAGCGATGAATTGGTTTGAGCTGAAGCCAGGGGGAAGGACTGCACTGTACTCAGATCGGCTACCTTTATACACATAGAACTCGTCACAGTGAGTTCCTCCGACACCACAGCGAGTAAGGATGAAGCTATACACGAGAGGAACCCCAGCTGTCTCCCAACCTACAAAAGGTAAAAGGAGAGTTAGGGAGATCACCAAGAGGCATAACTAAAGCCTATATATGTCTTAAGTTGAGGCTGGTTTGTACATGTGGATAAATATAAGCTCAAAGACAAAGATTCATATAGGCCTTAATATTGGTGCATGCTTTAATATCCTAAACCCAACCTCTGTTAAACACCGGCAACACTTAAAACTAGACTGTACTACCGATACCAATTTAGGTACAAAATAGTGGGCAAGATTTTAACTCATTTAAAATCCAACCACTTGGACAGAGTTAACCTCAGGCCCAGGATTTCAGAATGTTCTGATTCTGCCAGAACCAAAGTGGTATGAAGCAGTGAAGGAGGCCATTTGGTTCACCATGACTTTGCCAGCTCTTTGCCAGAGTAATTCAAAACTAATCTCAGTATCCTGGCTCTCCCAAAGCCTTGTGCCTGCCTCTGCTACACATCATATTAAAATAAGAGCAAAGCATTGATTAAATAGGCTCACTTGCTAGCACTCTCACCTTTGAGTTAGCAGGTTCACATCTCGAGGGCAGGCTCTAAGATAGACTGGCTGTCTGCTGGTAACCAGGTTACCATGCAGGTAGCGAAGGTGAAATCCTACCTCAAAGAAAGGTTCATTAAATCTACAGCTTAAAAACCATGTGAATGATTGTTTTCAAATGCTATAGGCTTATTATCATGGCTGTTCTAGAGACATCAGCGGTCCTCTTTTCTAATCTTCTAAGTTGATTTACATGACACAAAAGATCCCTTGCCTCTGAGAAGATTATGGGCTCAATTCAGAATTTGAGTACATAAGCAGACATTCCAATGCAGTACTGAGGGAGTGCTGCACTGTTGGAGGTGCCATCTCTTTCCTAAAATGTTAAAGCAAGGCTCTGTTTGCCAGCAAACAGAACAGGTCAGATTAAATGATCCTTTGTCCACCTGCTGTTTGTGGAATCTTGCTGTGTATGAAACATGCCTGCTAACATAACAAGAGGCACTTACATGAAGTGCTTTGAGATGTTGCTGAGAAATGTGGAAACACAATGTATTCTTTTCTCTTTAACATCTACAGGATGCAGCCAAGATGATTGAAAATTGCCATCAAAGTCCATACAAAGAATCCAAACCCGCGACACAGCTGCTCGCCGTGGGGCTTACCAGTACATGTGAATGTGACGCTGGTCGTCAAAGCACTGATATTTTCTGTAGGAAAAATCAGACATTTGCCCCCAGAAGGTAGGTGTATCGGCGGGATGTATATAGACGCAAATCCCACGTTCTCCATCAGTGGATCAGTAACGTTCAGGCTAAATATGTAACCGTCTCCATCCTCCAGAACTCCATGTCTCAAGACCAGGTTCATTTCGGTGCTCCCAGTGGAAGTGGTGGCATTGTCCAGGGTGAGCAGCTGCTTCTTCGAGTTTTCTACTTTCCACTGTTAGCACAAGGAAAGGGGAAACAGATTAAAGAGCAGGTGACAGGCATACCTGAATGTGGAATTTGTCTAGGGGATGCCAGAAGTCCAGCGGTGATGATAAAGTGTTCAGCCGCCATTTACCTGACTTGGGTGAATGTCTGTAATAAGTGTGGCTCGAGTAAGTGGTGAAGACTCTGAAAATTGTACCTGGGAGTTCGATGTATGGCTAGATTCAAAGTTAAGAGATCTTCCTAACCTGAAAGTACATTACGCCTGCACCAATATTTGACATTTGTTTTACGTGATTCTTCAATGGCTCTCTGCGACTGTTTATATTAGTTTTGATGATTACACTGCTGGAAGGGCTTGGCGCACTAACTTCTTTTCAAGTGCAGACCTTGTGACCTCAGTGGAGCTCAGAATCACTGAATCAAAATGGCATTTTATGCCTATGCAAGGCAAGGATTGATGCAGCTCATTCCAAATTCTCTTGTGTTTTCCCTTCCTAGCACATGTGTCTTTTTTTAATCTCGCTGTTTGAAGCAATTACAAGAAACTCTTCCAAATTGGACACAGGGCCTTTGAAGAACTGGGTGGTGCAATGTATAAATGCAATGCTCTATTACCTCAGCCATCAGACTTAGGTTGCCAACTTTGGTTGGATATATTCCTTCATTGTATAACCTCCCGCCTCTAACCATCCCACCCCCAGTCAAAAAGCCTTTGTTTCATATTTTCAATATTTTTGCAATTAATAAAAGTAAGTATTCAAAGAAAATAATTTTTTTTGTGAAATAAAACTATGTTTTTTCTCCCAGGGGCTGTTTGCAACAGTGTGCTAGAGACTAAGCTCCAATTCCTGCAGACTCCAGGGCAATCCTGGAGGGTTCGCAACCCTAGATTTGGGTTTGATCACAACCTAAGGCTGAAGCTGAGCAAGTTTCTCCTTCGTTTGATGTAATGGAATGAAGTTTGGACCCAGTTTATCGAGGGCATGAGTCCATAGCATTAAGATGGGCAATAATTCATCCAAAGTGACAACAATTGGCTTTCTCAACCAGAGAATTCTGTGAACTAGAACAACATTATTAATGGAGCTGGGGGTAAGGGCAGAGTGTATGGTGTTAAATTTTTAAAAATTCATTCATGGGATGTGGGTGTTGCTGGCATTTATTGCCCATCCCCAATTGCCCTTGAGAGGGTGCTGGTGAGTTGCCATCTTGAACTGCTGCAGTCCATGTGGTGTAGGTACACCCACACTGCTGTTAGGGAGGGAGTTCCAGAATTTTGACCCAGCGACAGTGAAGGAACGGCAATATATTTCCAAGTCAGGATGGTGAGCGGGTTGGAGGGGAACTTGCAGGCGGTGGTGTTCCCATGTGTCTGTTGCCCTTGGCCTTCTAGATGGTAGTGGTCGAAGGATTGAAAGGTGCTATCTAAGGAGGCTTGGTGAACTCCTGCAGTGCCTCTTGTGGATGGTACACACTGCTGGCACTGTCCGTCAGTGGTGGAGGTATTGAATGTTTGTGGATGGGGTGCCAATCAAGCGGGCTGCTTTGTCCTGGACGGTGTCAAGCTTCTTGAGTGTTGTTGGAGCTGCACTCATCCAGGCAAGAGGAGAATATTCCATCACAATCCTGACATTTTTCTTATTCGTTCATGGGATGTGGGCGTTGCTGGCTAGGCCAGCATTTATTGCTCAACCCTAATTGCCCTTGTTGTGCCTTGTAGATGGGGGACAGATTTTGGGGAATCAGGAGGTGAGTTAATCGCCACAGGATTCCTAGCCTCTGACCTGCTTCTCTAGCCACAGCATTTACACGGCTCCTGTTCAGTTTCTGGTCAATGGTAAACCCCAGGATGCTGATAGTGGGGGATTCAGTGATGGTAATGCCACTGAATGTCAACGGGCAATGGATGGATTCTCTCTTGATGGAGATAGTCATTGCCTGGCACTAATGTGGCGCAAATGTTGTCCAGGTCTTGCTGCATTTGGACATGGACTGCTTCAGTGTCTGAGGAATCGCGAATGATGCTGAACATTGTGCAATCATCAGCGAACATCCCCACTTCTGACCTTATGATAGAAGGAAGGTCATTGCTGAAGCAGCTGAAGATGGTTGGGCCGAGCACACTACCCTGAGGAACTCCTGCAGTGATGTCCTGGAGCTGAGATGATTGACCTCCAACAACCACAACCAACTTTCTTTGTGCTAGGAATGACTCCAATCAGTGGAGTGTTTTTCCCCTGATTCCCATTGACTCCAGTTTTGCTAGGGTTCCTTGATGTAAACTTGGTCAAATGTGGCCTTTATGCCAAGGGCAGTGACTTTCACCTCACCTCTGGAGTTCAGCTCTTTCGCCCATGTTTGAACCAAGGCTGTAATGAGGTTAGAAGCTGAGTGGCCCTGGCAAAACCCAAACTTGGCATCAGTGAGCGGGTTGTTGCTAAGCAATTGTCACTTGATAGCACTGTTAATGACCACTTCCTTCACTTTACTGATGATGGAGAGTAGACTGATGGGGTGGTAATTGGCCAGATTGGATTTGTCCTGCTTTTTGTGTACAGGACATACCTGGGTAACTTTTCACATTGCCAGATACATGCCAGCTTGGTTAGGGGCATGACAAGTTCTGGAGCACAAGCCTTCAGTACTATTGCCGGAATATTGTCAGGGCCCATAGCCTTTGCAGTATCCAGTGCCTTCAGCCGTTTCCTGATATCACATAGGGTGAATCGAATTGGCTGAAGTCTGGCACCTGTGATGCTGGGGACCCCTGGAGGATGCCCAGATGGATCGTCCACTCGGCACTTCTGACTGAAGATTGTTGCAAATGCTTCAGCCT
Organism: Cetorhinus maximus; assembly: GCF_964194155.1. Classification (NCBI taxonomy): domain Eukaryota; kingdom Metazoa; phylum Chordata; class Chondrichthyes; order Lamniformes; family Cetorhinidae; genus Cetorhinus; species Cetorhinus maximus. Next base: position 89,271,250 of record NC_135893.1, read on the forward strand.
TATCTTTTGCACTGATGTGTTGGGCTCCCCCATCATTGAGGATGGGGATATTTGTGGAGCCTCCTCCTCCTCCAGTGAGTTGTTTAATTGTCCACCACCATTCACAACTGGATGTGGCAGGACTGCAGAGCTTAGATCTGATCCGTTGGTTGTGGGATCGCTTAGCTCTGTCTAAACACTTGCTGCTTATGCTGTTTGGCACACAAGTAGCCCTGTTTTATAGCTTCACCAGGTTGACATCTCATTTTTAGGGTTGCCTTGCGCAGCTCCTGGCATGCCCTCCTGCACTCTTCATCGAACCAGGGTTGATCCCCTGGCTTGGTGGTAATGGTAGAGTGGGGGATATGCCGGGCCATGAGGTTACACATTGTGGTTGAGTACAATTCTGCTGCTGATGATGGCCCATAGCGCCTCATGGTTGCCAGTCTTGAGTTGCTAGATCTGTTCGAAATCTATCCCATTTAACACGGCGGTAGTGCCACACAACACGATGGAGGGTATGCTCAATGTGAAGATGGAACTTTGTCTCCAGGAGGACCGTGCGATGGTCACTCCTGCTGATACTGTCACGGACAGATGCATCTGCGGCAGGCAGATTGGTGAGGATGAGGTTAAGTATGTTTTCCCCTCTTGTTCCTTCCCTAACCACCTGTCGCAGACCCAGTCTAGCAGCAATGTCATTTAGGACTCAGCCAGCTCAGTCTGTTGGTCTGTACTGGTGCTACCGAGCCGCTCTTGGTGATGGACATTGAAGTCCCCCACCCAGAGCACATTCTGCGCACTTGCCTCCCTCAGTGCTTCCTCCAAGTAGTGTTCAACATGGAGGAGCACTGATTCATCAGCTGAGGGAGAGCGGTACATGATAATCAGCAGGAGGTTTCCTTGCCCATATTTGACTTGATGCAATGAGGCTTCATGGGGTCCGGAGTCAATGTTGAGGATTCCCAGGGCAACTCCCTCCCAATTGCATACCACTGTGCCGCCACCCCTGCTGGGTCTCTCCTGCTGGTGAATAGGACATACCCAGGGATGATGATGGTGGTGTCTGGGACATTGTCTGGTGATGGTGGTGTCTGGGCCATTGTCTGGTGATGGTGGTGTCTGGGACATTGTCTGGTGATGGTGGTGTCTGGGACATTGTCTGGTGATGGTGGTGTCTGGGACATCTAACCTGTGTATTCAAGAGCGGTTACTCAAATGTTAAAAATTATTCCCCAACACTGAAAATCCTCAATTTGATCAGTGCAAATAGTCAATTGACCAAAAACACAAGTGGTTGGTAACTAAACCACAGTAACTCTGTACCAAATTAGAACCAGCACATAGGTTTGCTCTTACCACAAACTGAGGATTGCTTTCACAGTTGCTGCAACTTCCAGACAAGTAAACATAGGAGCTTTTGCTCACTCCGTAGACTGCCTGTGCTTTACAGGAGACACACTCCAGTGACACCAGTGGTGAACTTCCACCCTTCACCGAAACCTGTGAGAATGAATTAAAAAACAAAGTAGTTCATCAGGCAGAGAGACTGAAGAAGCTGGGGTTGTTCCCCTTGAAGCAGAGAAGGTTAAGAGAAAATTTAATAGAGGTGATCAAAATTATTGGTTTAGATAGAGTAAATAAAAAGAAACCAGTGGCAGAAAGGTCAGTAACCAGAACGGGAGAGTTAAGGAGATTGGCACAAGAACCAAAGGCACCATGAGGAAACATATTTTTAATGGAGTGAGTTTTTGTGATCTGAATTCACTTCCTGAACTTTCAAGGAAGAATTTGAAACTTAAAAGGGAAAAAAATGTCAGGCTATGGGGAAAGAGCAGTGAAATGGAATTAATTGTAGCTACCAAAAAGCTGGTACAGGTACAATGGGCTGAATGGCCTTCTGTCCTGTATCAATTTAAGATTCTATAGTCTTTTGACTTAGCTATCAGCAAATATGTAAGTGTCAATTGCGGCTAAGATGGGAAGTATCCTTGTTGATAGGTTAGAAGGCCGTGGATGCAAGTTCCCTGTCAAGGGGGCTGATTAGCTCGATTGGCTGGGTGGCTGGTGTGTGTGGTTCAGGATAACACCACCAGTGTAGGTTCAATTCCTGTTCTCACTGAGGTGGATTTAGGACCTCTTTTCTCGCCCAGACTCTGAGAGTGAAAGACAATAGCAAAGCACCACTGACCAAAATTGCCAAGATTAAACAGCTCAGGATGAGCTATCAGCAGATAATGAGCCAAGGACCTGCCTTTGGGCACAGCACACATGAATGAATGAATTGCTTTCATCACTAAGCATGGTGACATGTTATTGAATTCACCAATCCACTACAGTATTTGACAACTTAAACACTAAAATAACAAAATAGTCAACTGCAGAGCACAGCGAGAAAACTTTTCACAGTGACTAGTATGACTAGGGTAAGGGTCGATGGGTGCCCTTGCAAATGGAAAGTTGTCTCAAGCGGTGTTCCACAGGTCTCAGTGTTGGGACCCTTGCTGTTTGTGTTATATATTAATGATTTGGACCTGAACGTGGGGGGCATGATTGGGAAATTTGCAGATGATACAAAGATTGGCCGAGTAGTGGATAGTGTAGAGGATAGCCAAAATCTCCAAAACGAAATAGATGGGTTGGTGGAGTGGGTGGTAAAGTGGCAGATGGATTTTAACATAGAGAAGTGTGAGATCATACATTTAGGGAGGTCAAACAGTTACAGGGATTACAAAATAAATGGGAATATACTAAGAGGGGTAGATGAAGTGAGAGATCTTGGCGTACAAGTACACAGGTCCCTGAAGGCAGCAGTTCAAGTAGACAAGGTTGTAAAGAAGGCATTTGGAATGCTCTCCTTCATTGGCAGAGGTATAGAATATAAAAGTAAGGATATAATGTTGGAATTGTATAAAACACTGGTGAGGCCACAACTGGAGTATTGTGTGCAGTTCTGGTCACCACATTACAGGAAGGACGTAATATCTCTGGAGAGAGTGCAGAGGAGATTTACAAGAATGTTGCCAGAGTTAGAAAAGAGTAGCTACGAGGAGAGATTGGATAGGTTGGGGTTATTTTCCTTACAACAAAGAAGGCTGAGAGGTGACTTGATTGAGGTGTACAAAATTATGAGGGGAATAGATAGAGTGGACAGGATAAAATTGTTTCCCTTGGTGGAGAATTCTAGAACCAGGGGACATAGATTCAAGATAAGTGGCAGAAGGTGTAGGGGGGACATGAGGAAGAACTTTTATACACAGAGGGTAGTGGGTGTCTGGAATTCGCTGCCCAAGTTGGTGGTAGAGGCAGAAACTTGAAACTCTTTTAAAAAGTACCTGGATCTGCACCTAAAGTTCTGTAAGCTGCAGGGCTATGGGCCGGGTGCAGGAAGGTGGGATTAGAAAGGGCACCTGGGTGTCCTTGGGCTGCCGTGGACAAGATGGGCCGAATGGCCTCATTCTGTGCTGTAACTTTTCTATGGTTCTATAAGCCAACCCTTTCATCCCAGGTTCTATAAGACTTTCTAAGGCACTTTTACTTACAAGTTGTTTGACCGACTGGGGATCCCGGTTTGGTTTACTGACGCTCAGACTACATGTGTAGGTTGTGTTGCGTTTCAGTTGTTTCCTGGGAATAGAGAAGACGCCTCCTTTGCCAGATATATAGCAGCCAGGGAGTTCCTGAAGGCAAAAGCACAGGGCAGTTCATTTCATTAAGGCATTTGTCGTCTGGAAATCCCTCCTGCTTGTACCAGCATTACAACAGTGCGTGTTTCCTCCATTACTACAGTGCGTGTTTCCTCCATTACAACAGTGCGTGTTTCCTCCATTACAACAGTGCGTGTTTCCTCCATTACAACAGTGCGTGTTTCCTCCATTACAACAGTGCGTGTTTCCTCCATTACAACAGTGCGTGTTTCCTCCATTACTACAGTGCGTGTTTCCTCCATTACTACAGTGCGTGTTTCCTCCATTACAACAGTGCGTGTTTCCTCCATTACTACAGTGCGTGTTTCCTCCATTACAACAGTGCGTGTTTCCTCCATTACAACAGTGCGTGTTTCCTCCATTACAACAGTGCGTGTTTCCTCCATTACAACAGTGCGTGTTTCCTCCATTACAACAGTGCGTGTTTCCTCCATTACTACAGTGCGTGTTTCCTCCATTACAACAGTGCGTGTTTCCTCCATTACAACAGTGCGTGTTTCCTCCATTACAACAGTGCGTGTTTCCTCCATTACAACAGTGCGTGTTTCCTCCATTACAACAGTGCGTGTTTCCTCCATTACAACAGTGCGTGTTTCCTCCATTACAACAGTGCGTGTTTCCTCCATTACTACAGTGCGTGTTTCCTCCATTACTAGTGCGTGTTTCCTCCATTACTACAGTGCGTGTTTCCTCCATTACAACAGTGCGTGTTTCCTCCATTACAACAGTGCGTGTTTCCTCCATTACTACAGTGCGTGTTTCCTCCATTACAACAGTGCGTGTTTCCTCCATTACAACAGTGCGTGTTTCCTCCATTACTACAGTGCGTGTTTCCTCCATTACTACAGTGCGTGTTTCCTCCATTACAACAGTGCGTGTTTCCTCCATTACAACAGTGCGTGTTTCCTCCATTACTACAGTGCGTGTTTCCTCCATTACATCAGTGCGTGTTTCCTCCATTACTACAGTGCGTGTTTCCTCCATTACAACAGTGCGTGTTTCCTCCATTACAACAGTGCGTGTTTCCTCCATTACAACAGTGCGTGTTTCCTCCATTACTACAGTGCGTGTTTCCTCCATTACAACAGTGCGTGTTTCCTCCATTACAACAGTGCGTGTTTCCTCCATTACAACAGTGCGTGTTTCCTCCATTACTACAGTGCGTGTTTCCTCCATTACAACAGTGCGTGTTTCCTCCATTACTACAGTGCGTGTTTCCTCCATTACTACAGTGCGTGTTTCCTCCATTACTACAGTGCGTGTTTCCTCCATTACTACAGTGCGTGTTTCCTCCATTACTACAGTGCGTGTTTCCTCCATTACTACAGTGCGTGTTTCCTCCATTACTACAGTGCGTGTTTCCTCCATTACTACAGCGATTGTACTTCAAAAGTGCTTCATTGGCTGCAAATCACTTTGGGACATTCTGAGCTCATGAAAGCACTATATGGGTGCACATTCTTCATTCTTCTGCTTAAATAATGGTTTTTTAAAGTTGAATGCTGCAGAACAAGAAGCATGATTTCTGGTCATCTTTCCAAAGGCAAGACAGTATAGGACAACAATCATGTATAGGTATTAGTTATGTTGAAGTCAAAAGCTCCAGTGCCAACTTCAACACAGTGACAGAAGGTTTCAACTCATTCAGAGTGTAGGGCGTTTATGCTATGAATGTGAACCAAGTTACTTGGAGTACTGGCAAGCTGCATGGTGGTCATACCATACCTACACCGGCTCCCAGTCTGGCAATACCTCCATTTTAAAGTCCTCATCCTTCGATGTCCTCAGCCCTCCCCATATCTGTAACCTCCTCCAGCCCTACAACCCTCCTGCACTTCCCCAATTCTGGCATCCTGCACATCCCCGATTTTCATCGATCCACTCTTGGTGACCATGTTTTCAGCTGCTGGGCCCTAAACACTGGAATTCCCTCAATAAACCTCTCCACCTCACTCTCTCCTCCTGAAAGACACTCCTTAAAACTATCTATTTGACAAAGCTTTTGATAACCTCTCCTAATATCTCGTTTTGTGCTTTGGTGTCCAACTTTGCCTGATAATCACTCATGTGAAGTGCCTTGGGACATTTTACTATATTAACGACGTTATGTAAATGCATGTTTTTGTTGTTTGGCTTGTTGCTGTGTGGCATCTGTATTAAGGAACTGAATTTTGAAGCTATATATCGAGGTTATGTATTTGGGGTTCTATTCAGTTCTTTTCCTCATGTTCAGTAAGTGAACCCTTGCTGCAATGGACATAAACATGTCTTTTCATCTGGTATTGTACTGCTGCTGGTGTTTTGAATAGGAATTTTTGTTACTGCAGTCAGCTTACTCGATAGGATACAAACCCTCTTGTGATGTCTAAGACTTCAGAAAGTGGCGGATCACGACCATGTAGAGATAAGAAAATCCAGTACAAGTAACATCCTGCTCCTTAGCTATTGTAGCAACATCACATTCTACCACATTTTCTCAGGGATTATACCTTTCATTTTTACTAACAAGCTCAGAACATGGTTAGCCGGCTTAGAATCTGCATTCCAAAAAGTAAACACAGACTTTCACGAAACAATTAATTCCGAGATTGTTAACATGTGGAGGTGGAATGAAAGTGGGAGGAACGCAAACATTTGTGGTGAACCTTCGGTTAATGGATATTGCTCTGATGGGTTTCAGCTCTATAAATGAGAGGTCTAGTTAGGTAAGAGATAAACTGAAGCAAAGGACAATACAGCAGATATCACCGTAGTTAACAGAACCTTACCTGGATCTCGTCCATCTAAAGCTAAGAAACAATGGGCTGCATTTTACTTGCCCGTGCTGGGCATGTTTTCAACAGGGGGCAGGTAAAATAGGGTGGCTGCCCACCTCACCAGCACACCATAATACGGTTGGCGTGGGCAGTTGGGTGGGAGTGGGCAGGCCGCTTTTTTAAAAACCCTTTTCAAAGGCCGGAAAGGAAGGGTGGGGGGTACTATCTTCGAGGGGTGCCCTTTGCAGATTGGGGGTCACCTCCCCCTAAAATAGTACCCCCCCTTCTTCCTATTCACATGCTCCATAAAACACATGAGGCCTAGCAGGCCCCCCAACCCAGCCCCTTCCTCCTTGAACTGCCCAAACTCTCCCTGCCCAAGACCCTGGATTTACCTGGGTCTGGGATCCATTGGCCTTCTTTTTGGGCCTGCTTGCAGTACCAGCAGCGCCCACTAATGCGCTCTTGGCACAGCCGGGTCTGATGGAGCTGCTGGCCAATTGGATTGGCCAGCAGCTCTGGAGGGTGGGGCTTCCTCACCAGTGAGGGGTGGGAGTCCCACACTGCCCCAATTCAGCTCGCCTGCAAGCGCGTTGCGACTGCGGGGCGGGCTGGCGTGGAGCAGGTTCGCTCCACGCCGACTTTGCTTTTGGTGGGGGTGGGGGGGGAGTTGGGCACGTGGGTGGGATCCCCGCCCTGTAATATTCTGCCCATGTGACTCTTCATTGATCATTTCAGCAACACCTGACCTGAATCAACACAGTGACATAACTTATATATGGGGTTTCACTAACACCATGGAGTCTCCAATCTCTCTCAGAAGCATTGACAAAATGGTGGAGGAACATCTTGTGATTTGCTTCCTTCAGCAACAGCACCTCCCAAACCCGTGATCTCCACCACCTAGAAGGCATCAGGTTGATGGGAACATCACCACTTCCCAGTTCGCCATCCTAATGTGGACATATATCACCATTCCTTCATCATCACTAGGCTGAAATCCTGAAATTCCCTAGCAGCACTGTGGGGGCACCAAAACAACACGTACTGCAGTGGTTCAAGATGAGAGCCCACCACCACATTCTCGAGGGCAGCTAGGGTGGGCAGTGAATGCTGGTCTTGCCAGCAACTCCCACGTCCTGAGAATGAATTTTACAAAACTTTCTGCAGTTTTTGAAGTTGAACGAAAAGCAAATAATGTATCTCCCACAATTGTAGTAGTCTTAACAAACATCAACAGGGTTTAAATTGCAGGGGCTGCTTGTTAGTCAGAGGTACACCTCTTGTACCCTTGAAGAGTAAAACAGGTATTCTTTCAGCTAGAAGTCCCTCATGTTTTAAAGTTAAAACCTGCAATAAAGAAAAACAGAAAGAGCCTCAACAGTAGAAATAAGCTTATCAAGTTCATCTGAACTTCCTTCAGATTCGAGCAAATATTCATTTGCATGCATGGTCAAACACTTCAGTTTAAGTTGATCGATCTCAGACAAAGGCTGTGGTAAATGCTTTCTACGTGATTTGCAATCAGACTTTGGAGGGCTCAATTTGCATCTGACACAGTAATTCTCTGCAGCCTGTAAAATGCAAGGCAACAGTAATTAAAAATTACATTGCTTAGTTTACATATCCTAGAGGCTAAAAAATATGTAAAGTTTGTTATTCTTTTGAATTGTGCAAGCACTTCCCTTTATCATAACGAGCTTGTCAGATTGGCTGATGTTATTTAAATGGGGAGAGTGGAAAATCTGAGGTAGTGGTAAGTGATTTACAGAATGATTTTGTTAGATGCCATTGCGGAGACAGATGGCAGGTAAATTGGTGCAAAGCGAATGAGTTGATAGAGGGACACTTAGAAAGGGAGCTGGATGGTTAATCCATTAAATTCAAAGACAGGACTAAGTGGCAAGGCAGCTGGAAATGCAAATGGAATGTGAGGTAGGTCACAAATCTCCCGAGGTTATGCCGCAGCCCTGACTGTGGACAGACTACATTTGTAGTATTGTCTTGAATTTTGGTCATTCTTTAAACAAAACTATGTACATCCATCGGAGATGGTGTACAGGACAGATATGAGGCTGATCCCCAAGTGTAAAGAACATGAACCATGCTAAAAGATTCAGAGGATTAAGTTAAGGTGGCTGGGGTTGGGGGTGGGTGTGGGGGGTTGCTATGAAGAATTCTCCTCTGTGATTGTGGAGGTTTTCACCTCTGCACTGGGAGGCTCCCTCCCTTTGACTGGAATCCCGTCAGGAGCCGCCTGTGTGTATGTAGTGAGCCCTGACCCAGGAACAGCAATCGTAATGGGACAGATAATGAAGGGTGCACAGAATCCCTTATTGGATCTCTGCTTCAAGAGAAGAAGCACCCATTCCATCTATAGGCTAACAGAACTAGGGCAGAGATGAGGAAAATTTTTAGTTTACACAGTCAGTTGTTTTGATCTGGAATGGACTGCTTGAAGATGTACAGGGAGCAGATTGAATAGTAACTTTCAAATGGAAATTGGACATGTACTTGAAAAGGGAAAAAAAAAATGTAGGGATATGGGGAAAGAGCAGGGGGATTGTGACTAATTGGATAGCTCTTTAAAGAGCAGGCACAGGCTTGGTAGATTGAATGGTCTGTGCTGCAAGAATCTAAAGGAGGAGGTTAGACAGGCCTTCACAGAAACATACATTCAGGTAGACTAAGGACCAGATTTTCGTCATGATGGACAGCCTCTCCGTTCTGGCAAAAAATAGCGTTAAGCCCAGAAATCTAAGTCCCGACCCCGAACACAGCACTTCATATTTTTGTGATGGTGTGACTAGAGTCGGGCTGGGTTTAACGTATGCACAGTTTATGGGAGAAGTTGGGGATATGAATCGCTTGCTGCCTCTGCTGAAGTGGGATTTTGGTCGGCCAGGCGTATGAAACCGAGTTTGTAGATTAGCCCAGGTAAGAGCTGGTCTGAACTTGGTGGATTTGTTTGGATAGCCAGGGTATCCCTTTGGGGAGGTAAGGTACCACTTTGGATAGGGTCCTGGGAGACCTTTTGGAATGGTAAGGCACCCTTTGGGATAATTAAGGCACCCTTTGGGATTGCTAAAGGTAAACACGATTGTGTATAAAAAGTACGTAAACTCATTGGAACTGTCAAAGCTGTCAAAGAACTGTCAAAGCTGTTAAAGAACTGTTAAGCTGTCAAAAAACTGTCAAAGGACACTAGATGAGTTGGCATGAGGAGGATAAGAGCAAAGGGTGATGGTGTGGGCATGCGTTCGCATGAGTTGGCACTAAATTGGCATAGGATCTATCAAGGGCCATGGGGATGTGGTGGGCATAGAAGGTACGAGGGCTCATGGTGGATGGTTAGAGAGGGGCCACAGGGGTGGGTGAGGGGCATGAGATGGCATAGGTTGTCATGGATGGGGCATGGGGAGTGTGTGGGTGGGTGAGGGCCGGCGGGCTGTGTTTTGATTCAATCTTTTCAAAATATTAATTCAACAAAGTGCTGGAGCACGGAGGCAGGCCTTCCACCCAACCCACCTCCGCAGCCAGCGGCCCCCACACTCGTTCCAGGAGGTGGCGGGCCCAACTTCTAATCCAGCACCCCCCTCCGGAATGAAAATTTGAACTGCAGGCGGACATATTTAAAGGTTGGGTTCACAGTGCCGAGAATTGTCCCGTCTCCGCACACCCGAGCCAGAGTGAAAATCTGGGCCTAAATATTAAAACCAGAATATTATTTGTCAATGTAGCCAGAATAGTAGGAACGTAGTTTGCAAATTTAAATTAGCGGAATGGATTTTAAGAAGTTCCTCCATACAAGAAATGATAAACATTCCCAATAAGCTGCTGAATAGTGCATTGAGTGCATTAGGGAAGGCTGTATCGTATCATGGAAGAGTTGAGATACTTGACAAATTAACTTTGACAACTTGATAACCCTAATAACATAGTAAGACATCCCAAGGTGCTTCACAGGAACATAATTTGACACTGAATCACATAAGGAGATATGAGGACAGGTGACCAAAAGCTTAGTCAAGAGGTAGATTTTAAGGAGCACTTTAAAAGTGTAGAAAGGGGCAAAGGGATGGTTAGGGAATGAATGCCAGATCATAGGACCTAAGCAGCTGAAGGCACATACCCAATAATGGAGTAATGGAAACTAGTGACATGCAAAAGAATAGAATTGGAGGAGTGCAGATGTGTCGGAGGCATGTAGGACTAGAGGAGATCATCACAAGTGCATTCAACATCTAAATGCTGAGTATTTGTCTCCTGAAAGTGAGGCACCAGAAAGCTGATAACTACCCTCGAGACATCAGTTCCATTCTACACATTTCCAACAGGGCTGCATTGCAATGATTGACTCATTCGACCATTACTCATTGACTGTTTGAGCGGAGCAGTGATTATAGCTTTGCAGCTCTTAGTTGGTTGCCCAGCAGTATGCTACAGAGTGACCCAGTGGAGTTGCCATTCAACCAATTTGTCCCTCATTTTGTTGGAGTTTCAGGCTAAAAATCCAAATGCTGGCACAGAAATGCCTACTCCAAAGCAGCTTGTATGGGAACTTAGAATGTACAGCACAGAAAACAGGCCATTCAGGCCAAATGGTCTATGTTGATGTTTAAGCTTCGCACGAGCATCTTCCTTCTCTATCTCATCCAAAACTCTTTCTCCCTCATGTACTTTTCTAGCCACCTCTTCAATGCAATGAACTTGCGAGCAATGATTAAAATTAAAATGATAAATAAGGCCTTTCTTTTGGTCTAGCTGTTTTTATCCTGAAACAGAAAGCTACTGTGAAATATAGCTCTAAGGAGAGGATATGTAGAATCACAGAATCACTGTTTCGGTGCAGAAGGAGGCCATTCAGCCCATCGTATCTGCACCGGCTCCCCGAATGAGCATCATGACCTAGTGCCATTGCCCTGCCTTTTCCCCATACCCCTACACATTGTTTCTATTCAAATAGTCATCTAATGTCCTCTTGAATGCCTCAATTGAACCTACCTCTACCACACCTCCAGGCAGTCAGTGCGTTCCAGACCCAAACCACTCGCTGTGGGAACAAGTTTTTTCTCACATCAAATTTGCTTCTTTTGCAAATCACTTTAAATTTGTGCTCTCTCGTTCTCGATCCTTTTACGAGCGGGAACAGTTTCTCCCTATCTACTCTGTCCAGACCCCTCATGATTTCAAACACGTGTATCAAATTTCCTCTTAGCCTTCTTCTCTCCCAACATCTCCAAATATCTTCGTAACTGAAGTTTCTCATCCCTGGAACCATTCTTGTAAACCTCTTCTGCTCTCTCTCCAATGCGTTCACATCTTTCTTATAGTGTGGTGCCCAGAACTGTACACAATACTCCAGCTGAGGTCTAACTAGTTTCTTATATAAGCTCAGCATAATCCCCCTGCTCTTGTACTCTATGGCCCTATTAATAAAGCCCAGGATACTGTATGCTTTATTAACTGCTCTCTCCACCTGTCCTGCCACCTTCAATGATGTATGCACATATACACCCAGGTCTCTCAGCTACAAGACTTGTACCCCTTATTTTATATTGTCTCTCCAGGTTCTTCCTACCAAAATGCATCACCTCACACTTCTCTGTGTTGAACTTCATCTGCCATCTATCTGCCCACTCCACCAACTTGTCTGTCCTTTTGCAGCTCTACAGTGTCCTCTCACAGTTTACAATGCGTCCAAATTTTGTATCATTCGCAAACTTTGAAATTTGAAAGATCTGGATCATTAATATATATCAGAAGTTACAGCAGAACCTTACCCGGCATGAATATGTACATGACCACTCATAGCTTAGAGGTGTTTGTCTGTTGGCAGGCTGGTCAGGATCATAAGACTTGGTGCCGTCCATCACAAGAGCCTGCATTGTGGACCATGACCTGAATGTTCCTCCATCTATTATTGGGACAAGTGCACTGGGAACGACCGTTACACTGGAATGCGTGATCTTTACAAACGAGGTACCCTCGAAGGAGATAGTAAATACAATGCAGTATCTTCCGATGTCTAACGCCAGGTTGGGCAGCAGCAGCCGGGGTCTCCTCAAGTCCACGTTTCTCGGCTGAACCTCATTCACTTCTCGCAAAGTCAGGCAGCTGGGAGTCTTGTAGATCTCCCACAAATATTCCACCTGGTACTCCGTACATCCTCTGAGGTCTATGTCTGCTTCCAAGTAGTTTCTCTGGGACCGTTGCATGGTATCACTCAGGATCATACTGACCTTGGGTGGATCACATTTCAACAACAGGATGGTCACTGTGGCCTGTGCAACATAGAAACTCACCAAATTGGACGCATTAACCTTCACCAGATAATTTCCAGGACGCAAATAAGAGTGGAACATAACTGACGTGTTTGCAAAGTTGGCTGGGGACCCATCTCCAAACTTCCACATGAAAGTTGCTTGGCTGAAACTGGGTGTCACAGCGAGACTAAGGTGGACTGTGTCATTGACCACAGTGATGAATGGCGTCACTGTAAGCCTAGCTGTTAAAATCTGATTTTGCACCAGAATCCCTGCTGAAATGTCCTCCCTGGATACATTGTTGAATGCACTTAGGTAGACATTTAATTGGCCTTGCACCTTTGGTGTGTATGAAACGTTTTGTCCAGTGATATTATCAGAAAAGTCTCCCAGCACAAAGTGCCACAGGTACAATACCTGAAAGCCACTGGAAACTGCAGCACTAAAGGTTTTCATTACCCCTGTGGGGATGGCTTGCTCATCACAATTCACCAGCCTTAAACCCGTGACTGGTTCTATCACGTAAATCTCAACGCTGGTGTGGTCGCAACTCACTTGGTTTTGTGCCTTCAAGGTTACTGTGTACGTCCCGAGGTGTGTGAAACAGTACCTGTAGTGTGTACTGTTCAGTGGCATTGTAAAATTATCACCAACATGTAACCAAAGACTGGCATCAGTCCCAGAGGACAACCTAACTGTGAAAATCACATCTTGGCCTGGCGCAACTGCCCACTGGGAGGCCTCGAGCTGAAGCCCCCGTATTTCATCTTGGACTGTGATATTCAGCAAAGCTGTCTCCCAGCTTACATCATTCGAGGCGTTTAACCTGATGTTATATACACCAGGCAAAGGGAATGATTCATTTATTTCCTGGCTAAGGCCTTGTTCTATGGTGAATGGTAGCATCCACAGCCAGGAAACATTGGTTCCACTTAGTGTGTTTCCCTGGAAGAATGCAGTAGTGTTTGTGGCCAAGTAGTGCTGATTCTGTGAGTTGCCCACTGTGATCGCCACACCAGTCACAGGTTCCTGGACACGGATCAGTAGAGTTGCATTGCGGGAACTGAGTTTATTTGCTGCAGTGACATTAACTTGCTTGACTCCAGGACTTTGGAAGCTGTAACTAGTGAAAGGGAGGTGGGTGGAAACAGTCGTATTCCTGTCCAGTGCCCAACAGTAAGTCACATTTGTGCCACTGCCCATGGTCAAGGTGATGTTGGTCGATGTGTTCACTGCCACGGGCTCGGGTGAGGCCCACAACGTAACAATGTCAATGGGCTCCAGAACTGCAACCAGCCTTTTGGCAGTCACCGTCCCCAGCAGGTTACTAGCTTGAAGGACAATCTCATAGGAACCTGCGCCCACAAAGCACATTTGAGAAGACGTTGCATTGGAATAGAATAAGACGACGCCAGCCTGCAAAACAGTCCAGTTGTAAGAAACCTCGGTGCCAAACCTACTTGCTGCTTGGAACCAGAGGGTTTGATTGACAGCCAGGCAGCAGCCCTCAACCAGGTCGCCCAGTCTCACCTCCAGACCTTCTATTTCTTCCAGCACATGGATCTGGACGCTGCTGTGCTCTGAGCTCACTCCGTTCCGCGCCAGAACCGTAACGTTAAAGGTGCCGGCACTGGTGAAAGTGTAGGAAGTGGTGGCCGGGCCTTCGAATGGCTCACAGCAGCGGCAGAGAGACCACCAGTAATGGACAGAGTCACCCGCTTGGAGACTGGCCTTGAAGCCGACGGATGCATTCACCGGGGTGACTGTGGTGTTTGCTGTGAGTACCAGCCCTTGTAGTGGAGTTTTTACACCGACCTCCTCCTGTACCTCTCTGCCGCTCACCATGTTCCTCCCAACCAGCCGGACTCTGAAGTCACCAGCGGCGCCATACGAGTGCGTGACATTGGCACCCGTCCCATTAGCCCCGTCGCCAAAATCCCAGTCGTACTGGACTTTGCTGCCATCGCCCACGGCCATGAAGGTGTAGAGCTGGTTCAGCACCAGGTCCTCCAGGGACTCCGCGCCGCCCACTTTGATCAGCAGCCAGGTCACCGCCTCCTGAATCTCCACCCAGGCGCTGCCACTGCTCGAGGAGACATTATTGAAGACTGTCACATTGACCCAGTGCACACCCAATGTACCAAAGGTGAAGTTTGTCTCCTTCCCGTGAAACTGCGGCTCGACCCCAGTGCCAAAATCCCACAAGAAGGTGTACTGACTCCCAGGGGAAACCTCCACTTTAAATTTGCTTTCATCGCCCAGTTTAACGAAGCTGTTTGAAGGGGTGACCGTCACCTTGCTGATGGCAGGCTGCACGCACATATTGGAGTAGTAGTTGACTTTGTTCACGCTGCTGGACACAACCAGGCAGAGCGGGAAGTCTCCGCTCCTTGTGTAATTGTGGCTGATGCTGGGGTCTCCCTGGATTGTCTCGTTGGAAGAGCCATCCCCAAAGTCCCAGAAGAACATATAGTTGGCCGAATCCCCTGGCGTGTATGCAGTGAAGTTGATCTCCAGCAGCTCCTGGACGCAACCGGACGGCTGGATCCTGCAGACCTGCAGCACGAAGACCTGGACAGCCCGCGATGCGTTGGCAGCGCTGAGCGGGTTCACCGCGGTGACGGTCACGGTGTAGTTCCCCACCTCGGAGTAAGTGTAATTCATCACCGAGGAACTGGTCCTTGTGGCTGGGGTCCCATCACCCATGTCGAAGATCCACGTGATCCGGCTTCCTGTCTTTGCTGAGGCTCTGACTATTGTGGGTGCGGACAGCTCGGTGGGGCTGTTGTCGGAGATGTCCAGGTCCGAGATCTCGTCCAGTACCTCGACCCACCGCTGAGTACAGACCGTGCTGATAATGTTGCTGGCTTGCACCCTGACCTGGTACTTGCCAGTCCTGCTGAAGGTGTGAGTGACTTTCTGAAGAGTGTCGACCCTCTCGGTGGAATTGTCCCCAAAACTCCAGCTGTAGGTCACCCCGCATGTGGAAGGCAGCAGGCTGGCCTCAAATTCAGCTGGTTTACCAGTGGCAAGGATCTCACTGTTCATGTTAATTGAGAGGTTGCTGAGGTGGCTGTAGACTCTCAATGGAACAAGCTGGCTGATGTTGTCGTATTTATCTGAGACCGATAAGGTAAGGTTGTATTCACCTAGGGAGAGCAGACAAAACATTTGGTTTTATTTCACACTTGCCTGAAACTGTTGCCTGCAGCTCCCTCCCTCCTGCAGATACCAACGGTGGAACAATTCAGCACAGAAGGAGGCCATTCGGTCCAGCGTGCCTTGTGCCAGCTCTTTTGAAAGAGCTATCCAATTAATCCCACCCATCTGCACTTTTTCCATAGCTCTGCAAAAACTTTCCTGGGATTTGAGCCATGGGACAAAGGGGTGGGATACATGCAGGGATGGAAATTCCTCTTTTTAATGGAAGCCGCCTATATTGGCTGGCAGACAAAAAATCCAATTGCACTTTTCAAAGGCGTACAATTCTGTGATTTTTGTCAGCCAGTTATTAATTAGGGGAAAAAGACAGGCGTATTCCTTTTATTTGTTAAAGAAATACTTGCACTTATTTCACGCCTTTCACAAGCTTGGGACATTCCGAAGCGCTTTACAGCCCATGAAGTACTTTTGAAGTGTAGATACGGTTGGAGTGTAGTAAACAGGGCAGCTGAAACAGCGCACAGCAAGCTCCCACAAGGAGAACTGAGACAAGCCCAGGCAATTTATTTATAATTTTTAACTGGTGTTGGCTGAGGGATAGATATTAAAAAGAATTTCAGCCACCTTAAATTGGTGGGGTACAGTATTTACACAAGAATCCGCCTGCTTTTAGTTTGAGTGCAGCACATACAAGGCCATCCACGGGCCAAGCTTCCTGGCAGTTAGCTTGGTTGTTGATGGCTCTGTAGGGTGATAGGTTCTGCTACACCCATGACTATATCAGTACCAGAGTTGGGTCAGGGCAAATCAGGAGTGTTGCTTAGAATGAATCCCAAAACTGAAAAAAAAAAAGGGGGTGGGTGAAATTAAGCTGCTTGGTGGGGCTCTAGTTGACTATTTCACTGGTGGCTGTTTTATCAATTCATCCATTATCGACTCGAGCCTAAGGATTTCCCTCCCAATCCAGACGACTTCTTGCCCTCCACTCCCCCATTCCACCAACTCAGTCATCGCTCTCCTTGCTCTTTCCAACCCTTTTCAAAGACCACCTTGCCTCATCACGTAAGACCATAAGAAAGAGGAGCAGGTGTGGGCCATTCAGCCCATTGAGCCTGCCCTATTATTCATTAAGATCCTGGCTGATCTGATTGTGGCCTTAACTCCACTTTCCTGCATGTACCCCATAACCCTTGACTCCCTCGTTGATCAAAAATCTAACTCATCCTTGAATATATTCAATGACCCAGCCTCCATTGGCTCTCTGTGGAAGCCGACTTAAAGAGTAATGACCCTCTCAGAGAAGAAATTTCTCCTCATCTCAGCCTTAAATGGGAGACCCCTTATTTTTCAACCGTGGCCCCTAAACCTGACACGTTCTTCCAAACCCTCTTGCGATCCTGATCACACCGATCTTGCTTTTTGGTCCCTTTACTCCATTGTCCCCTGCACCCCTCCTCCCACAACCACCCCCCCCACTCCCCCCACCACCTCCCCCGACCTGCCATTGCACATCCTTTGCTTCACTCTTATATTCTTCAGTGTGGCAGATGCAACATAAACTCAAGCCTGCTTGTTATTATGTTTTGGAGTTTGCGATCAGCTGGTCAAAGTCAGCTATCGTGTTGCAGTTAATGTTCTAATGTGAGTGCATGAGTGAACCATTGGCTAGCTAAAGCACTTCAAAACTATTATTCGCTTACACTAAAGAATCAGTGACAAAGGGAGATAGAAAGGTTTGCAGTTCCATGGTGCCTTTCACGACCGCCGGACATCTCAAAATACTTTAAGGCCAATTAAGTACTTTTGATGTGTTGTCACTGTTGTAATGTAGGAAATGTAGAAGGTTGCAATGTTGCGTTGGTAGAGATAAATCTGATTAGGAAGACAACCAGAATCTAAGGACCCGAGACTGGTTTCTTGAGGAAAATACAGGAATGTGTGGCCTTAAAACCTGCAGAGCAGGAAGGCGGGTAATTTTCACATTGACCTGAGTGATAATCCCAGCAGAGTAGATCACCCGCCCATTATAGAACCTGTCCAATTTTCACCTAGTTGCTATCAGTGGGATTAAGGTTGGGTGGATTCTACGTCAGGATGATTGTATAACGAGCAAGATTACTGCCCTGGTCAAGGGGAAAATTACCCTCCTCCCACTCCCCTATCATCCCACTTTCTGAAAATGGAATTTAAAAAATGAGACAGGCATCTTCCCTCTTCTCAGTACAAGAGCAATTCCGTCCCCAAATTACTCCCTTTGATCTACAAGGGAATCAAGGGTTATTGGGGGGCAGGCAGGAAAGCGGAATTAAGGCCTCAATCAAATCAGCCATGATCTTACTGAATGGCAGAGCAGGCTCGATGTGGGGGAAATGGCCTACTCCTACTCCTATTTCTTATGATCTTATGATTGTCAATGGCAACTGAAAAGTACACCATTCCCACAAACACCAATGCATCTGAACTAGCCACGTGCCAAGGAGTTCAAGCTCACCATCTTACCTGGCTTTTGGTATATGTGGGTGACGTTTTGTTGCAGCACTGCTTGTTTGACTGTCAGGTGAGGGACTGAAAGACTGAGGTTATACGGGCAGGTGAACTGATAAACCTGATCACTGCTCCCATCTCCAAAACACCACCTGCAAAGCAACAGAAGCATTTAGCACAGTTCCCCCACTACAGGTGGGTATGAGCTTTGCTATATACAAGCACCATTGGGGTCCCAAGTTTCAGAAGCTACATGTGAAGCCCTTACAATCTTCATATTGCACCTGTCTATCTGTGTGCTGGGTAGCAGAGATAAAGGATTGGGCTCATATTGACATTTAGCGATGGAATATAAATTGAATACTGAATCCCACCGTTAGCTCCAATGTGCTTATACTGGATTCAACACAAAAGGACCCCTCTGAAGTCACCTAGACTGACATCTATACATCCAACAATCACTGTTCAATGATAGCACTCCTGTCTCTGAATCAAGACAGTTGGGTTTGAGCCCCACTCTTGACAGCCCTGGTGAGTAGTGTGCTGAATTCAAATACTGGAATGACCTGCAGCAGGTGTCCTTACATTTTAAGGGTACAGGTGGCCTTCCCCACCATAAAAGGTGCACAAGGGCTTTTTAGCACATCCTCAGAGAAGGTACTTATAACATAACTACTGTATCATGAGGCAAGAAATGGGAAATCACCTCAGTTGCCCGTCTCCAGTAAAAAATTCCATAGACTTGAATTAGGACCTGACCTGGGCCAGAGCATAACAGACAGATTTTTGTTTATTCATTCATCATGGCAGGCATCATTGGCAAGACCAAGATTTATTGTCCGCCCCCTAACTGCCCTTAAAAAGGTGAAGAGCCACCTTCTTGAACACAACTGAGAGGCTTGCAAGGCCATTTCAGAGGGAAGTTAACAGCCAATCAAATTGCCGCAAATCTGGAGCCACATCTAGGTCATACTTGGTAAGGATGGCAGATTTATTTCCCTAAAGGACACTAGAGAACCAGGTGGGACTTTATGATAATCTGGTAACTACATGGTCACCATTACTGATACTACCTTTTTGTTCCAGATTTATTTAATTAACTGAATGGCAGGATTTGAACTCATTTTTTAAAAGCTCTTTCATGAGATGTGAGAGTCACTGGCAAGGCCAGCATTTGTTGCCCATCCCTAATTGCCCTTGAACTGAGTGCCTTGTTAGGCCATTTCAGAGTCAACCACATTGCTGTGGGTCTGGAGTCACATGTAGGCCAGACTGGGTCAGGATGACAGATTTCCTTCCCTAAAGGACATTATTGAACTAGATGGGTTTTTACAATGATTGATGATAGTTTCATGGTCACCATTACTGAGATTAGGTTTTCCATTTCAGATTTATTAATTGAATTTAAATTCTACCAGCTGCCATTTGAATCTGTGTCCCCAGCGAATTTGCCTAGGCCTCTGGATTATTAGTCTAGTGACATTACCACTATGCTACTTTTACGCCAATGAATATAATTAGTTTTTTATACAATCATTGTGAACCAGGAACTTTTGGGAAATCTATTCCCTTCTTCCTCAGCAGCGCATGCAGAAGGGATGCTGGATACCCAAGGTCTACAGGTGTAGAGAACTTCGGCTGGTTCCTTCAGAGAATGCAGCAATGAATATGGAATGAATCACTATTTAGAAGGAGTATAGAATCATTTACGGCACAGAAGGAGGCTACTTGCTCCATCGAGTCCATGCCAGCTCCCTACAGTGCAATCCAGTCACTCCTCATACCCCTGCAGACTTATTTCCTTCAAGTGTCCGCCCAATTTCCTTTTGAAACCTTTGATTGTTTCGACAACTGCCATCCTAGTGGGCAGCGAATTCCAGTGTCATTACCACTCGCTGCATAAAAAAATTCTTCCTCACGCTCCCTCTTTATCTCTTGCTCAACATCTTAAATCTGTGTCCTCTAGTCCTTGTACAATTAGTTAATAGGAAGAGGTTCTCCTTGTCTACAATATCTAAGCCTACATAATCATGTACACCTCAAATCTCCCCTCAATCTCCTTTGCTCCAAGGAGAACAACCCCAGCCTTTCCAACCTAACCTTTAACTAAACCCCCCCATCCCTAGAACCTTTCTGGTAAATCTCTAGTGTGTTGACCAGAACTGGATATAATACCTTAGTTGTGGCCTAACCAGTACTTTAAAAAGGTTCAACATAACTTCCCTGTTTTTGTACTCAATCCCTCTACTTATGAACCCAAGATCCCATATGCTTTGCAAAATATTCTCTCAATATGTCCTGCTACCTTTAAAGATCAATGCACATGCACCCATGTTCTTCTGTTCCTGCACACTCTTTAGAACAGTGTCATTAAGTCTATATTGCCTCTCCCCATCCCTTCTGCCAAAATGCATCACCTCACACTTCACTATATTGAATTCCATCTGTCACTTGGTGGCCCATTCTACAATCCTATCTATGTCTTGGTGCTGGCAATTCATATCATCCTCACTGTTTGCCACTCTTCCAAGTTTGGTGTCATCAGTAAATTTTGTAATTTTACTCTGTATTCCAAGATCCAAGACAGATTGTAGTTTCTACTATTTACCTGAAGGTAGCATTGACGGCTGCGTCTACTTTCACACTGGCAGCAAATGTGTATGGGAAGCCTTGCACAAGGATGGCTGGAACAGCAGAGACATTTAACTCAGCTAAGGGGTTCCTCCTGTCCACTGTAACATTGGATATAATCTTTTGGCTGCTCACGTGATTGGATGCGATCAGCTGCAACATTGAAATGGAAGCTTTAGTAGGCACAGCAAAGCAGGTGTTTCTTATGTATATTGTCCTGGCCAATACTAATCCCTCTACCAACATCACCACATCAGATTATTATCACACCGCTGTTTGTGGAATCCTGCTGTGCACAAATTGGCTGTCATCATTGACTATACTTCAAAAGTACTTCTTTGGCTTTGGGATGCCCTGAGGTCATGCTCTATAAATGCAAGTGTTTCTTTCTATTAAATCAATACTTTGGACAACATTGCATTCAACGGATGACATCCATTCTACATGACAATCAAGCCATAGTTTGTAAGCTTCTGGCCTTCAATTTCCAAAGCTTTGTATTTCACTCCTGTCTTCACATCCCCACCAATCTTGATAGTGTCCAGGCTCCCAAGTCACAAGATCTCAGGATTGGTTTAGTTGAAGCATTTAAGCCCAATTGATCTCATCCCGGCAGAACATCAACTCTACTGTCTTCCTAGGACACCATCTAATTGGGTATTTTTGGTCACCCGAAACTGAGTGGGCTTTAAACAATGGCATCTTGCTCACATCGGCCACGTGATGATCATCTGCTGCTCCAGTTTCTTCAGAAGCTCAAGAGTTCCACTACAGGTGTGCACAATTGTTCCTCCCTCTAGCTGACCATTCATTGTTTGTGTGGACATAAGAACATAAGAAATAAGAGCAGGAGTAGGCCATATGACCCCTTGAGCCTGCTTCACTCGTCAACAGGGTCACTCTTCTATCTCAAACACATTTTCCATCCCCATCCCTGAATCCTCTGATTCCCTTAGCGTCCAAAAATCTATTGACCGCAGTCTCAGATATATTCAATGACTGGGCAAACACACCCCACTGGGATAAGGAATTCCAAAGATTCACAACCCTCTGAGTCATCTCAGTTCAATCCTCATTTCAGTTCTAAGTGGCCGACCCTTTATCCTGAGAATCTGGCCCTAGTTCTCGACCCTGCAACCAGGGGGGAACAGACCCTCAGCATCTACCCTGTCAAGCCCTCAGGTTTCAATCAGATCACCCCGAGTTTTCTAAATTCCAGAGAATATAGGCTAATCCACTCAATCTCTCCTTACACGACAACTCCTCGGTCCCAGGAGCACGTAGAGAACATTTGCTACCCTCTAAGGCAAAAATATCTTTCCTTAGGTAAGGAGGCAAAATTGTATACAGTACTCCAGGTGTGGTCTCACCAAAGCCCTAGATAATTGCAACAAGTCTTCCATAAGAAAATCTTACTCTGGGCCTCTATTCTCAAAAATTTAGAAGAATGAGAGGTGATCCCATTGAAACATACAAAATTCTTAAAGAGTAGGTGCAGAAAGGATGTTTCCCCTCGCTGAAAGGTTTAGAACCAGGGCACATACTCTCAGAATAAGGGGCAGGTCATTTAGGACTGAGATGAGGAGGAATTTCTTCACTCAGAGGGTGGTGAATTTTTGGAATTCTCTATCCCAGAGGGCTGGCGAAGCTCAATCATTGAGTATGTTCAAGATAGAAATCAATAGTTTTCTAGATACTAATGACATCAAGGGATATGGGGATAGCATGTGAAAATGGCATTGATGTAGATGATCAGCCATGATCCAGTTGTATGGTGAAGCAGGATCGAGAGGCTGAATGGTCTACTCCTGCTCCTACGTCCCTATATTGTTATACTCCAACACCCCTGCCCTCTTACAATAAAGGCAAACATGCCATTTGCCTTCCTATCTGCTGAGAATGGCCCACTCCTCTGGTATACCCCTTCAGCTTAGCGGCCATGGAGGGGTTGAGCTTACCAGTTTAACTCAATTGACCGAGGGGCATTGGCACCACATTGGTTCCAGATAATACCAGTACGTAAGGAAGCTTCAAATTTACCCAGCGGTAAAATGTACCCTTTTATCATGACAAGAAATCCTACTGCTTTGGTCAAAAACACTTAGGCTAGAATCATCCGTTCAGCGTGCGGGCGCGGGCCCCTTCACGCCGGCGTGTAAAATGAGGCGCGGTGACGTCAGGCGTGCATCCCGACCTCACCGCGCATCGTTCCGATCTTCAGTTCAGGGGGTGCGCACCAGAGTTGGCTGCGCGCCCGCCGAACTGTCAAAGGCCGGTTAAGGCCATTAATTAACTAATTAAATTGATTCTCAGGGCTGCCCCAACTCTCCCTCCTCCCCCCACCTGCACAGGTAGCGCCAAGCGCTTCCGGGTGCGCATCACGCTGGGCGGGCCAATAAGGCCTGCCCACGCAAAATGGTGGCGCGCAGCTGATCGCGGGCGGCGATGGGCTCCGCATCCCCCCCCACGCCCGCTCCCAACCAGCCCGCCTGACGGGGAGAAAATTCTCCCCTTAAAAAGTCACAATGTAAGAGTAATGAAGATTAACCCGGAAAAATAGCATAACCAATTCCAGCTGCCACTGCCGCTTACCGAGAGTTTGTATACAGCTTCAGTTCGGTAGATGACTTTGTATACTTGATTGTAATGTATGAAGGACGCCTTGTCATCAACAGTCCATTTAAACATCACATTTGTTCCAGCACTCACTCTTGCAGTATAGCTCTAGGCACAGAAATACAGTTTAAACAATTCTGGATTGAAATGGATGCTGTGCTACCCTGTTACAGAGTTTACTATTTATAACCTCTGTAAATATGAGAAACATTTTATGTCCAAATACTATCAATTATGAGAAATTGTCAAAAAAAAATACCGACTCCACAGTATGAGCTGCAGTATGAAGTGTAATACTTCTTGGATTTTTCACCTTAGAGCTGAGAAGGTTAAGGGGAGATTTAATAGACGCTTTCAAGATTCTGAAATGTTTTAGTAGAGTAAATAAGGAGAAACTGATTCCGATGGCAGATGGGTTGGTAACCAGAGGGCACAGATTTAAGGTAATTGGTAAAAAGACCCAGATGGGGAGATGAGAAATTTCATTATGCAGTGAGTTGTTGGGATCTGGAACACACAGACTGAAAAGGAGGTGAAAGCAGATTTAACAGTAGCTTTCAAAAAGGGAATTGGATATACAGTCAAAATGGAGGAGGTCTTGTGGTGCAGTGGGTAGCGTCACTAGCTCTGGGCCAGATGCTCCAGGTTCAAGCACCACTTCAGACTTGATGACCATGGAAGATAATGTGGCCAAACAGGTTAATTATCAGCTTGTAAATCCTTCCACTACACCTGATGGCAGGTGGTAAGAACAGGAGAGTTTCCTGGTCAGACATACTACAGAAGGCAACAGCAAACCGCTGCGGTACTTTGCCAAGCATAATCATGGACCAATCCTATGGAAGTCTAGGGTCACCAATACCCTCTTAGGACATGGTACCAGGGAGAGTTGAAATGAAAAAATTGTAGGGAGTGGGATTAATGGATAGCTCTTACAAAGAGCTGGCATGATGGGCTGAATGGCCTCTGCCTATGATTCAATGATATTGTGCTTTGCCCCTTGTTGATTCTGCATTCTACACAGGCCCTTCTCCTAAAGTAGCTCCTCGTTCCTACAGTTCAACAAACAGTGTTTTACATAGAATATTTCTGGAGAGGTGTGGGAGATTTCTTGACTCAGCAAGAATAAAAGCAATGGAGAATATTTCTACTTTAAAGAGCTAGGGGGTAATTTTGATTTGAAAAAAATGGTAACTATTCAGCCACTCGCTGTACATCTCTCAATGGAAATGAAAATCGGGAAAGATGGATAAATGGGGCTGAATCGATATAGCCAGTTTACACTGTCACTCAAAGTTAAAGGTACTGCTGCAGGATCAGCATGAAGAATTACCTGGGCAGGTATACCACAGGTTAGACACAGCTTGAGTCATTCTCGATACTTCTGTGCTACCTGAACCAGCCCCAAAGCGCACCCCTAAATCAGCCAAAAGGAAACTTACAGCCGGTCATGTTGAGCCCTCTCTGATTACAAGTGGCAATTTATTGCTCTGTTTCCAACATTTCAACAGGGACAGCACGTCAAAAAATCGTTTCACCATAAACCGCTTTGAGACCTCTGTTGGTTGCGAAAACCACAATATAAACGCAAGCCTGTCTTGATGAAGAGTATAATTCTACAGGCCCACATTCACTTGAAACACTGGCTGGAATTTAACCGGCACGGGCATGGGTCCTGCCACCGGGACCAAATGTGGGTCCTGAGCAGAACCGCAGAGGGGATTTACCAGCGGCAGGCAATTAAAAGGATGCCTCCATGTTGTGGTGCCCTCAAAGGACGGGCAAGCAAGAAATGTTTTTAATGTGCTGGGGCCAGGCAGATAGGCCCTGGTGTTTGGAAGGGTGAACCCTTCAGTGGCAGCGGCAGAGCCATGGTGGGGGGGGGCGGCTATTGCAGCCGGAGGCCCCTCCGTGGGCCGTGAAGCGGCCATAAAGAAAGGCCACCTCCTCACTGTCTGCCCCCCACAACCCCAACCCCCCAGCAAAGCCTCTGGGAGGCTACTTCAATATACATGGCAGACTTCCCACAAGTGCTGGCAGGGGCGTAAAATGGCCGTGAATAACTCGGTCAATTGGATCAGCTGGCCACTTGCTTTCAGTCTTCCCTCCAGATGCCTCCCGCTGTTACTTTACCAGCCCTGCCACCTCTCAGCACATCTCCAAAGGGCTGGTAAAATCCCAGCCACCATTTCTACCACAAAAGCTCCTTATCCCATCCATTAAGGCCTATTTAGGGATTGAAGAATAGAACGCTTAACTCATTGCACGATCAAAATTCCCCAATCTTTCCCATGTTACACTTTGACAACCTGCTCGAATATTGGAAGATGGCCAACACAATGAGAGATTAACATCTGTTGCTCTGAGGATGACTGGTATTTTCAATACTTCACCGTTGTGCACTAAAATAAATCAACACAGTCAATAAATGTGGCTGGACTACTGATTTAAAATAACGTTTGAAAAGAGCTGCGGGTTAAAGAAAGACTCATTAAAACTATAAAACGTATCTTACCACCAGGGAGTTGGACAACACGCGGACACTTGGGTCAGGCAAAATCATCAGTCCTTCGATCG
Organism: Cetorhinus maximus; assembly: GCF_964194155.1. Taxonomy (NCBI): domain Eukaryota; kingdom Metazoa; phylum Chordata; class Chondrichthyes; order Lamniformes; family Cetorhinidae; genus Cetorhinus; species Cetorhinus maximus. The sequence continues at coordinate 89,297,428 of NC_135893.1, forward strand.
GATCTTCAGCTTTCACTGTAACTGTCTTATTGACAGAGCTAACCTTGTTCTTTGCGCTGATGACAATACTCGTTAGATTGGAGTCTTTGAAAACCAATGGGATACGCGAGAAACAGGTATTATTGTCCTTTTCACAGTTGGAGGAAAGCTCTGAGGGGCAGGTCGCCTCACAGCTGAAATTCTGGCTGCTCCCAGACCAACTTGTTGACGTCCCGTCAGATGACTTAACCTTGACAATGATGATAGCTTGATTCTTTGGCACATAGATCACGCCATTTTGTTTTGGCGGGTAAATAACACTCAAGTCGGTAATTGGTGCCACAACCTGAACAGTGCAGGATGCGTTGCTGTAGAATGGCCGGTTTTCCACCATTGCTTGGTAAGTATAAACGCCCGGTGATTGCTGCCCATTGTGAAGCAGCGGGCTGCTTGCGATAGTTTCTTGCCTGTGGGTGTAGAGCACGCGCAAGTTGCACACAGTGCCATCTGTCCAGTTGCTATCGGCCAGGTTTCTCCAAAGATCCCTGTTCCCACTGGAATAGATTATACTGAAGTAACTCTGTTGCCAGGGTGACGAATCATTCTGTTGACACTGTAAGAAGCTTCCAGGATCGCCGTCATGTTGAATGGCTATGATGTCATTGGACTGCACTTCAATCCTTTCATTTCTCAGCAGTAGCTTGACATGGAGAAAAATGATAAACTTATTTCTCTAATATTCTGCTAATATTTAGATATTAAGTTCAGCAGAAGGACTAATGCTGGGATCGGGATGATGGTCAGCCAGTAGTCATGATCTGGCTGGTAGTTTAGTATTCGATAATGAGCATAAAAGTAACAATCCTCACATGAGACTCGAAATTAGGAGGATTGAAGTGGGGACAGGGGGGAGGGAGGTGGTGGAGGGGTGTGATTTTTGACATCACTCTGAGTCAGTGGACAGCCCGTGCTTGCTTGCCCGTTGGTGTCAAGCCACCTTCAGGGGCCACATGGGCACAATCGGCAGTGCGCTGGTTAAGTGGGAAAGTGGGAAATTGGCCAGCCATCAACTTCAGCTAGTTAGCATGTCAAGTTTGAGGGGGTCGGGGGTCAGTGGGGGTGGGGGCAGTATTCAAACAGGCCAACAACAGGGTGAAATTGCTTTTGCGGGAGTTATGGTGGTGGGGGGGGGTGGGGGGGCGGTGGGGGGGGGGAGGATGCCAAGGAGAATTAATCCCTCCTCTTCCTCAGCCCTCTACCCCTCCAAAAAAATGAGAAGTTCCCCGAGCTGCTTTGTAAATGACCTCAGCGGTCTCATAAAGACCTATTTGGCAGCTTACCCATTCATACCTGGACATGGAAATCAGTTCAAGGCTGCGAGTTTGCACCGTCAAGCAGTCATACGCTTTGGGCAGAATTATTCGCTCGTCGGGCGGGCGTGTGCCTGACCCGAACAGGCGTAAAATGATGCGCGATGGCGTCGGGTGAGCGTCCCAACGTCATCGCGCACTCGCACGATATTTCGGTCGGTGGGCGCACTGCCGACTCTCGCGCGTGTATATAGCTGATGATTAAGCGGCCTATTAAGACCACTAATCAATTAATTGCTCGGAATTTTTCGCTGCCCGTCCAACCCTTCGGTTGGTGGGCAGGCGAAAAGGCCAAGCGGCCTTCGCATTTTTGGCAAAACCTCATCCACGGGCGAGATGAGGTTCGACCAGTGATTTTAAAAAAAACTTTTTGCGTTCATATTTTACACGTCCCTGCTCATGTGACAGAGTCACATGAGGGGGACACGTTTTCATTATTTTAAAAATCTTAATTTTTGTTGTTAAAAATCTTCAGCTCCCCGAGGCAGCTCTGTGCCTCAGGGAGCTTTTACTGCGTGCACCCCCCCCGGGGCATGCGCCAACTTCAGCGCTGGCCTTCCTCCCGCCCCCCCCCACACGGGCAGCGCTGAGCGCCGAAGCGTGCCTTTCACACCGTTAATTGGCCAGCCAGCGTGAAACAGCAGCCGGGGCCTGATCGTGGGCACCGATCCGCTTCACGGCCGCTCCCGCTCGCCCCCCGCCGAGCTCGCCCGCCGACCGGGAAATCCTGGCCTTTGTTACAACGAGCAGGAGGCTTGCCCATCGACAGGCCCGACTGATTCACTGTCTTGAGATGATCGAGATAACTGATTGCAGCCTAGGCTATGGACAGAAACGGAAAAGACACCAAAAGCAACAATAGCAAAAGGGATAAACGATCTTACTACATAATGCGTGGAGCTCTCAGCCGGCACTGTGCAGGGAACCTCCGTCACCAGATCATAACTTGGGTGGTTTCTACTGAAGTGCGGCGGGAGTAAATTCGGACACCTAATAAAGACATCGGTACCGCAGGGTCTTTTGAGCGGCAAGCACTTTTCAGCCAAGCTGCACCATTTGGTGTCACTGGCGCAGCCACGGGTGGTGTTGCTGGGAGTTCGAGGTAAGCAAAATGCAAAAGACGAGCATACTTCTTCATTGTCTGGAAGGATAAATTGTCCAATGATTTTGAAAGTATATTTCCTTTTGTAAACTTTCTCCAACACAATTTCAAAGAAAACGATACACATTTTCAGCTTACATTTTGTTAACATTTCTAATACAATCATTGGGCGCATAATTTTGTGGAGAATATAAGTGTATGTGTGGGGGCTCGCTATAAATTTATATGTGACTTTATAATATATATATATATGTGTGTGTGTGTGAGAGAGAGAGAAACTCAGTTCCACTGGAAGCAGTTGAGGCAAATGGCATGATTGATTTCGAAAGGATATTAGATGACTACAAGAGAGAAAAATGAATAGAAAGATTTGCTGAAATGCTGAGAAGGGTAGACGGAGTGGGAGGAGACTCATGTGGAGTATAAACACTAGTTCGGCCGAATGGCCTGTTTCTTTGCTGTATATTGTGTGTAAAATGTATTTATATAATTGTTGTCCACTTAATCTAAGAATTTGAGGTATCCTGACAAATTTGTTTGGAGACTATGCACTTTGTTGACTATTTACATAAGAAGGAATGAGGTTGGCAAGTTCTGCTTTCTGAAGCAGTGACTCCCGGTATTAAGTTGTTACCTGGTGTCACAAGGTGCATGTCTTTTCCAGCACATCTTGGTCGGTAGATCTTAAATCTCACCTGGACAGTGTGGTTCAGATTTTGTGTGGCCAATTCCACCACTGACATGAACCCTTTATGATTGAACCAAAGGCCTGGGAAGACCATGAGCTACGAGACCAAAGTATAAACAAAAGGATTAGCAACTAGAGGAGGCAAAACATATTCACCTCCCTTCTCCTGTTTCTAGCATCTTAACTAAAAATTGCATTTACCTGCAGTAATCTCTGGACAAACTGTCAATATAAGTGCTCGGGGGATCATTTGCTATTTTTGACAAGCCAATGTCAGCATCAAGTACTCTCAAGCCAGATATATCATCTAGTGGTAGAGTAATGTATCAGTCTTGGTTTGCTAGCATGCTTAATTTTAAATCAGAAGGTTGTGGTGTCAAACTCCAAACCAGGAACTTGAGCATGCAATCCAAGTTGACATTACTGTACTGCACTGTCGGAGCTCCTGTCTTTTAACTGAGATGGTAAACTGAGGCCCTGTCTGCCTTCTCAGGTGGGCATAAAATATCTCATGGCACTATTTTAAAGAGGAGTAGGGCAGTTCTTCCTGGTGCCCTGGCCAACATTTGTCCCTCAACTGACATTACTAAAATGGATACCTGATCATTTATCACATTGCTGTTTGTGAGATCTTGCCATGCACAAATTGCTGACTGCCATTCCCTACGTTACAATAGTCGCTGCACTTCGAATGTACTTAACTTGCTGTTATTTGGGATGTCCCAAGCACATGAAAGGTGCTATAAAAATGCAAGCTATTTCTTTCTTTATAAAACACCCTCTAATCTGCCCTAAAATTACAGGGTTAATCTTCATCATTACCACCTATCACCTACACTGGTATCTTGACGGAGTCAATTGCCAGGTAACTTTAGCTAGCTTCCATGGGATGAACATCTACATTGGGCAGACAAACCATTCTGCCAGGTTACTGCCTAAGTGGATAAGCTGAAAACTACCCCCTCTATCTTAGCCTCAACCTTGGGCACGCCTATTACACTAGAGTAACATCCCTATTGCCCTTGAGTCCTACCCCTATTGCACTTATCATGGCATTATTAATTTCCCACACCAGCCATCCTGTGGTCTCTCTCTGTGAGGCTGCTGTAATGGGGGTAATTTTGCACTGAGCCCAGGAACTGAACTGAGACAGCCTAAACCCATTTCTCTCTTATATAACAAAAAATGTCTGAATTCTCTCAAACAACGCCTAAAAAAGTGATCTGTTCATTAACTTATTGTTGCTTGTCAGAGCCTGCACAATTTGGCTTTGTTTCCTACATGACAACAGTGACTACACTTCAAAAGCACTTTAATGGCTATAAAACGTCCTGAGTTGTGAAAGGCGCTATAGACATGCAAATTCTTTCTTTCTCTCCACATAGTGCAAGGAAAATTCAGCTTTCAAAACCTGTCAACTGTTGTAGGGTGTTGGATACCTTTCAGAGGTCTTAATTAAGTCTTCAAAGCCTTAAGTAGGTTAACTGTATGTATTTACAAACTACAAGAACAATGTTCATATATACAGTAATGGGTTCAAGCTAGGAGCTGTCTCCATGCTTGCTTGAGCACACGGCTAACACTAGACTGACCCTTAGGGGTGGGTCATGTGTTCTCTTACATCACTGTGTGGGCAGTACTGTACTCAGTCCCATGTTAACCATATACATGCCAGACCTTTATACTACACCAACCACAAAGTGTACACTTTGCAAACACACTCACATCGCCATCTTCTGACACATTCCTTTAGAAGCTGACTCTGCATCCAAATGTAATACAGGTAGACAATCACTTACCTCCACCAGTCCTGTAGGTGTCGGTGCTCTGTTGTTCACGGTGATATTCTTCACAGGTAAATTGGTACTAAATGCCGGAGATCCCAACAAATAGTAATTGGCACCTGGTATCTTTTCTGCTTTATCAAACACACACAAAATGCTTGTCAACTAAAAGTTTGTAAATGGCCACAAACTGACCGTAAAACAAAGCACGAGATGTTCCTGATTTTAAAATGAGTCACTTTCCAAAGATACTTCTCCTCATTATCAATGATTGACTTATTTCGTGCGTCTTAATTGTGGAGATAGTTACACTGAACATGTTGTTCTTTCTGCTTATTGTGCACCCGTTGTGGTGTGTTTGATAATAAACCTTACAGGAAGAATAGTGATGAGAAGAAATCTTCCAACCTTGTAGCTGTGTTAAACTGTAATGGCGAATTAGCTGATCTCACCCATAGCAACTGAGTGGAGTGCTCCAGACGAGGGTATGAAAACATGGCACCCAAGAAACTGTGCCCAGACGAGGGTCAATGCCCTCAAAAAAGAATGGGGGGGAGGTTGGAAAAAGATTGGAAGAAAAAAGTAATCACCATTTTCATCTGAAGAAGCAACAAGGAGCCCTTGACTGGTACTTTGTTAAGAATCATGTTTAATTTAATTTAATAATTTCATTCACAAACCTCCAGCCCTGTATTCACAAACAAAACTTCTTCTCGTGGTACAGAGGTCTGTCTTCCATTCTCCTGCAAGGTTTTCACCCATAAACACGCAGTTATTACTGAGTAGCATATTTGGTTGCCCAGGCAACCAGTCCTGAAAGTTTTCAAGGGTAGACCCGTCTACCCACTGCAGTGTTCCAGCACCAGCAGTATCACTGAGACCTATCCACACAGGATGCTCGCTGCAATAAAAACAAGATGGCATTAAATCGATCGTAGGGGTTACAAAATAACCTATCATAAAGACCTCTTTGCAATGTGGCAGCTGTGGTTCCAGTGATAAGGAATAATCCAACAGGAAAAGCAAAGTAAGTGTGACATGTCAGCAGTTAAATACCTGTAGATGGTAGCCAGGACAAACTTACAAACCCTTTCTACCCAGAGATTGGTGAGAATATGGAACTCATATTCAGAGTAGTTGAGGCAAACAGCATAGATGCAGTTAAGGGCAAACTAGACAAATATTTGAGGGTGAAAGGAATGGAAGCTTATGCTGATAAGGTTAGATGAAGAAGGATGGATGGAGTCTCATGTGGAGCATAAACGCTGACATACACCAGCTGGGCCGAATGGCCTGTTTCTGTGCCATAGTCCCAGTGTAGCTGGATGTAACAGCAGGGTCACACTGTACACAATTAGGTACTTTGCTATGTAACACAGAAAAAAATACGTTGGTTGTTGGGGGAAGGAGTTATCAACCAATTAATAGTTATTTTAGTTTTGACACTCAAAACATTTTGGTGCTATTTTGCCGCCTCTTGATGGCCCAGTACTCTGAAGGTGGAATATGCGTTTTATATGTAATCCACAAAATGAGGTGTTAAAGCTTAACTGCAGTCTTCAAGAGTGTCACAATTGCGAACAACTGCTCGCGTTTGACAATGACGAGTCACTGTCAGCACAAATTTTACTGAGCACTTGAGGCACTTGCTGTCATTCATTTTACTGGACAGAAAGCAGGTGCTGAAAACATTCAATGTGTGATTCACTCATTGGAGAAGAACCCAAAATGTAGGAGTACATGAGACACAATTGGCAACAGCTTTAATGCGCTTTTATGCAGCTTACCATCCTGTAATGTTTGCTATAAAATTCTGAATTTCTGGACTCTTTATAATTGCCAGGTCACCATTGCTGTAAGATTGACAGAAGTGACGAGCCATTCGCCACGTGGAACTATTAGTTACCAGCCTATAGCAGTGATTGTTGCTCTGATGTCCACCTAATGGGCAAAATGGAGCCTCTGTGGAAAATTACAAATAAGAAATATAAATTAAGAACAGTTCTACATTTAGAGGCTAATTTGACAAGAGTAGAGCATCACTACGTTAGCACAGTTGACTAGATGGCTAGAGTACAGTGTAGAATAATACTAACAGAATGGGTTTAATCCCTAGGCAGTTTTTGGAGCCTACCTCCTTACCTTGCCCCATAGTGATGTCATGGCATAGCCATGATTAGCAACCCTTGGACAATGAGGATGCGACATAGAGAGAGAGAGAATCACTGTTGAAAAACTGTATGGCTCCAGACAGGTCGCTCTATACTAGGATTTTTCCTTGTGAGTGGTGAGGGAAAACCAGACTAGCATCTTATTCGAGCACAGGAACAGGAGGAAGCCATTCAGCCCTCAAAAAGTTAGATCATGGCTAATCTATTACTCAGCTCCATTGGCCTGTATTTGCTCCATATCCCTTGATACCCTTAGTGAACAGAAACCTCAGTCTTAACCAGGATCTACAGCATTGGGCAGGGGTGGGGGCAGTGGTGCTATGGGTGGTGCAGAGGGAGGAGAGTTCCAGATTTTCCAATAGCCTCCTTATGTGAAAAAGTATGTCCTAATTTCACTCATAAATTTTTAAAAAATTCATTTATGGGATGTGGGCTTCGCTGGCTGGGCCAGCATTTATTGCCCATCCCTAATTGCCCTTGAGAAGGTGGTGGTGAGCTGCCTTCTTGAACTGCTGCAGTCTATGCAGTGTAGGTACACCCACAGTGCTGTTAGGAAGGGAGTTTTTGACCCAGCGACAGTGAAGGAATGGCGATATATTTCCAAATCAGGATGATGGGTGACTTGGAGGGGAACCTCCAGGTGGTGGTGTTCCCATGTGTCTGCTGCCCTTGACCTTCTAGGTGATAGTGGTCGTGGTTTTGGAAGGTGCTGTCTAAGGAGCCCTGGTGAATTCCTGCAGTGCATCTTGTAGATGGTACACACTGCTGCTATTGTGCGTCAGTGGTGAAGGGAGTGAATGTTTGTGTATGTGTATTCCATCACACTCCTGATTTGTGCCTTGTAGATGGTGGATAGGCTTTGGTGAGTCAGGAGGTGAGTTGCTCGCTGCAGGATTCCTAGCCTCTGACCTGCTCTTGTAGCCACAGTATTTATATGGCTAGCCCAGTTCAGTTTCTGGTCAATGGTAACCCCCAGGATGTTGATTGTCTAAATGGTCTATTTCTAGCTTTAAGATTATGACCCCTTGTTCTGAGGAAAAAGGGATGAACAATTAAAAAAAATATGGCTGCCATTGTCTACGCTACCAAAATGAAGTGGGCTACTTGGGTAAAATAATGACAACCACAGCCTTTGCACCTTACCCAGCAGGAGTCAACACCTTCAGAAAGGGAATTTGTTAATCAATATGCCTTTTCACTCACCTTTTATTGTGCCATCATTAGAAGCTGTAACACTCCACGATGCTGTAACACTGTTGCTGTTCCAGTTATAGATCCTAACGTCAATGCTTTTGTTTGTCTGCACTGCAGGAGGACAATCCACCTCCAGCCTTCCAGAGGGGATGGAGACGTTTATTTCCACGTGCAGTGAGGTAGGCTTGCTGCCTACAGAGAATGCAACACTGACCAGGTATGTCCCTGGGAGACCGTATTTGTGGAACACTACATGGCTGGTAGTGTTGAAAAGTGGAGATAGATCTCCAAAGTCCCACTGGAAAGTGCTAACATTAACTAAAGTTTTAACAGTCAGCCGTGCAGCCTCAAAAAGGCTAAAAGTGCGTAGGTCAACAAAATTCGCAACTGTAACTTCGAATGCTTGTTCTACAATAGTGCAGCCACAGACCTGAATAAACTCTCTATCTATATCCCCTGGTATACATATAGAATCTGAATCCGGTTCAAGTTCAGAGCCGCATAGACAATGACTCTCATTGTCCAAGGCAGCATATAGTTCACCCTCAGTAAAACAGAATGCTATGCAGTTTTCTCTGCTGGAGATCCAAGTTGTCACCAAGGTTAAATTTACTATAGACTGTCTGTCAGGTGAGCAGGCTGCAAACTCAGACCCTGGAAAAGAGATAAGGAGAAATACTAGTATGAAGCCCGATTGGAACATCGTGAATATATTCAAAGCATAATTAAAAATACATCTAAAATGAGGAAGGCATAAAACACATTCGTGAGCAATCGTGAGGAGAGGCTGGAGAAGCTGGAGTTGTTCTCCTTAAGATTATAGATATTTTCAGCATGGGAGGAGGTCATTCAGCCCACTGTGCCCATGCCAGCTAACAAGGAGCCATCCAGCCTAAACCAATTATCCAGCTTTTGGTAGGTTATGGTAGTTCAAGTGCATGTCCAAGTACTTTTTAAATGATGAGAGGTTTTCTGGTTCTCCCGCCCTTTCAGGCAATGAGTTCGAGATCCCCACCACCCTCTGGAGGAAAAGAATCCCCTCTAAACATCCTGCCCCTTCCCCTAAATCTGTGCCCCCTTGTTTTGGGCCCGGCAGCCAAGGGGAATAGGGCCTTCCTATCCACTCTATCTCAATCCCTCATAATCTTTACACTTCAATTAGGTCTCCCCTATCTCTCTATCTATCCAATCTTTCCTTATAACTAAGATTCTGCAGTCTAGGCAACATCTACAGAAATCTTCTCAGTACCCTCTCTAGTGTAACCACATCTCTCCTATAGTGCGGTGGCCAGAACTGCATGCAGTACTCCAGCTGTGGCTTCGCCAGTATACTGCACAGTTCCTGCATAACCTCCCTGCTCTTAAAATTCTATGCTTAGGCTAATAAAGGCAAGTTTTCAGTATGCCTTTTCACCATCTTATCTACCTGTCTAGCCACCTTCAGGGGTCTGCAGACGTGCACTCCAATGATCCTCTGTTCCTCTATGCTTCTCAGTTTTCTAGCATTTACATAGAAACATAGAAAATAGGAGCAGGAGTAGGCCATTCAGCCCTTCGAGCCTGCTCCATCATTCATTATGATCATGGCTGATCATCCAACTCAATAGCCTGCTCCCGCTTTCTCCCCATACCCTTTGATCCCTTTCGCCCCAAGGGCTATATCTAACTCCTTCTTGAAAACATACAATGTTTTGGCCTCAACTACCTTCTGTGGTAGCGAATTCCACAGGCTCACCACTCTCTGGGTGAAGAAATTTCTCCTCATCTCAGTCCTAAATGGTTTACCCCGTATCCTCAGGCTGTGACCCCTGGTTCTGGACTCCCCCACCATTGGGAACATCCTTCCTGCATCTACCCTGTCTAATCCTGTTAGAATTTTATAGGTTTCTATGAGATCCCCTCCTCATTCTTCTAACTCCAGCAAATATTTATTGTGTATTCGCTTGTAGGAGAGAAGCTGAAGAGGAGATTTGTTAGACATGTTCAAGATCATGAACAGCTTTGACAGAGGAAATAAGGAGAAACTGTTTCTAATGGCAGTCAGGTCAGTCATGAGAGAACATTTTCGTACACAGTGAGTTGTTATGGTCCAAAATGTACCGCCTGAAAGGGCGGTGTAAGCAGATTCAACAGTGACTTCAGAACGGAGTCGGATACGCACTCGAAGGGAGGAAATTAACAGGAGTATGGGGAAAGAGCACTGGGGGAGTGGGACTAATTGGATAGCTCAAAGAGTCAGCACAGGCATGATGGGTGAATGGCCTTTGTTCTGTATCATTCCATGATTCTCACAGCACTTGTTATTTGAAAACATGGAATGCACAGTAAGCGGGTGGTATGTCATGGAAGACGTCTGCTGTGTGAGATAATAGGCATGAGTGGGAAACTAATTTTCATAAAGCACAAAGAGCTAATCAGTCATACAACAGTTTAATTTAAGTATTGCTGAAAAGTGTTGCAATGGCATTAATCTAAAAGTGCTTAGAATTTTTAGTATATTAAGGTATTATTTTCTGCCATCTCATACTCTCTGTCAAGATAGATAAACGTATATAAAGATACATTAAATATTTAAAGTTATCACCACCAGCCAGTCCCAATTAAGGAGTTTATTTGTCTCCAGCATTGGCACTACCTCCTTTGATAGTGATTAACAAGACTTCAGTCAAAGAAAATAACTGCTTTTAGGATCATGCTGGAATCTATTGAAGGCAAATAGAACACACCAAACCTGCTTCATTTCCCTAATCATCTTCACAGCCTCAGGATAAGCCCCACTATTATCCGCCTTTTGCAACTCAGTTCCTTGAAAGAGATTTTAAATGCAGTTTTAAAGGCTCCCTGCTTTTGTCTAACTGTTCTTAGTCCCTTTACCGTCACCTTTTATGGGGGACCCTGCTCAGCAGATGAGCAGCTAACAGGCCCTAGCTTTCAATTTGTTTATGGCACTGGCTGCAGAGACAAGACAATGGCCTTTTCTGCCAAATCTTCCGCAATCAGTAATCTCACAGGTCCAGTCCCAAACTCTGTGCTCACAGTATCCTTGTTGCCCTTCTATCACTCGGCAGAGGTCAAAGCTTTTTGGAATAACCCAGAAGATAATAACTGATGAGCTTTAACACGTTGATAAAGTTACTAATACTCACCGTAGAAAAGGCTTGAAAAATTAACACTTAACACAGACACGTCTTTCAGCTTTGAAGGTTTGGCACACTTTATGAATTCACTATCGATGATGATCACACCATTTGCTTCCTCCTCACTCATCCAAGTTGGTAACCAGGAAAGGTTACAGTCACAAACAAACTCATTAAAACTCAAGTTTCTGAAATATTGAAACAGTAAGAATTTATAATATTGATTTACTTGATTCAGAAAAAACAAAAGAACTGCGCGGAGATCAGGTAACAACCACCTTTGAGTCCATAAACTCATGGCCAGATCACACCTTAAATGCTACCCATAACGCTTTATGTGACATAAGGGCAAAGGTACAATGTGTGCAAGTAAGGCTGTTGTATGATGGTTGTGTTATAGAAGTAAGCACGAAATAAAATTACTTCAGAAAATGTAATGTCTTGGGAAATATATTTAATTAATTGTCCAATATACCAATATGCCTTTGTGTATGTATAAACATATGGTTAGATGATGAGAGGTTGCTCGTATGGTGCATTAACACTGGCATGGAGTAGCTGGGCCAAATGGCTTGTTTCTGTGTTGTATAGTCTAGGCAATTCCATGTAATATCTTTGGATTTTATATTCTGCAGACAAGGGAAGAGGGAGGCTCTGTGCTGCAGTGGGTAGTGCTCTGCCTCTAAGTTCTAGGTTCAAATCCAACCTTAGGACTTGATGGCCAAAGAAGGTGCATTCGAAATATGGCCAAATAGTTGAGTACCAACCTGCACATCCTTTCACTTGGAAAGTGGTAAGAGTAGGAGAGATTCCTGGTCAGCCATGTGATGGAAAGAATGTTGGAGCCTCTACCATCACTAACCATAGCTCTAGACTACAACATGCACATAAAACGTGCATGGCGCCACATCAGATTCCCAGTGAACTACAACACATGGTAGTATTGGTGTTTTTTTTTATTCATTTATGGGATCTAGGCTTTTGATGTGGCCAGTGAAGCCCACATCCCGTGAATGAATAAAACAAAATACCAGCACCACCATAAAAGGGAAGCTGTGGACTTGCATTCACTGAGGCTTGACAACAAGAGTTGTTTGTACACGGAATAGTTCACCAGTATCACTGACCATCTTCTTTACCAGCCTCCCATGACGAGATCTTAACATCTGCTTCCTGAAACTACAGACTATAGGCCTGGTTTTCCCCTTAGGATATTGGTACAGACGCTGTTTATCTTGGCATTGAGGAATTCTCCTCACCATAATTACAAATTAAGGATTTGTTTTAGCAACGCACGCTGCTGATTCTTTACTCCCTTTTCCCATTTTCCAGGTTTTTTTTTACTGCTTGGATGAGGAGCCCTGAGACTAAGGTTCAGTCGCCTTCTTGAGCATTATTTCTGGGGCATTGAGACTAAGACAGCTCGAGTGGCTTCCTGTGCTAGCACACATTGAACCCCCTGATATCCACAGGGAAAACATCCTCCTCGAAGAACACCATCGGCTGACAGCTAATGAAGCATTCCCACTGACACAGAACCCAAAAAAACCCACGCACTGGTCTAAAATTCCGTAGTCCCTACTGGAACATGCTACAAACTAACAATAGCTCCACCTCTAAATGACTCACCTCCTGGCTCACTGCAAACATCGCTAATCGCAACCTGGCAACTGATCCAATATGAAGTCCCAGGTTTCCACCTTCCATGAAATGTCCAGACAACCCTCAACCACTTGGGAACGGGACAGGGAAGACGTGGCCATTTGCTCCACAAGTGGAACACAAGGAATGGCTCAAATTGTGACTGTGGCCATTCAAGTCAGACCATCATTCACATACTGAACTCCTGCCCTGACAGGTCCATTCCTGTTGGCAACACAACCACTCACCCTGTGTCAGCTGAAGCCATTGAATGGATTGTTAACCTCAACATCGAACTATAGCCTGCTTCCCCAGCCATACAAAACTATTATTAGTGCAATCTATGTTTGACATGTACAAAAGGGATATAGGAGGGCAAAGGGTGGGAAATCCAACCATCTGATGTTGGGTGCATTAACTCTAACTTTGGGGAAAATTGAGCCCATAAGGGGAGCTCAGTCTTGTTTTTTTGGTTATGTCCTTGCTCAGAATATTGTGGGTCTGGTTCAAGCTGCTCCAATTCTATAAGGAGCCTTCAGAATTTGGACACAATTCATGCTGTGGAGCAAACTTTGCTCAACATCGGATACGACATGCAAATTCAATAATATTTAAGTATATTACAGTCTCAACTAAACGTAGATTGACCAGAGATTTGAAAGGAACAGCAACTCGTATTTTTTTTCCCCCGCAGCTTCCATATTTAGTCTTAGCTTGGCAAATTTTTTTCCTCATATAATTGTCCCTTGCCTCATATCCTGTCATTTTCTCCCTCTTTTTCCCATGGGGTGAAGAGAAGTTGCCAATGTTTGACGGGTTTCCATGGAGATGATCAGTTAAGGTTGCAGGCTTGTAAACCCCCAAGGCAGGGTTTTAACAATTTGACAAAACTGCGGCCTTATTTAGCTTTTGTCTGTTATCCGTGACGACCAAGGAGGGTGTGGCTTGCGGGGGGAGGAGGGGGCTGATGTCGATGGTAGGAATCCTTAGCTGTTGCTCAGTATTTGTCAAGTGTAATATAACGGCAGGTTAATACCCCAAGTTTAGCACCATGTCAAATCAGGCCAGTTACCCATGGGTACGGCTGCTTTTTTTTAAAACAACCAATTCAAAAAAGGGTTTTCCATAATTTCAAAAGGCTGGTTCGAGCTGCACACCCAGTTTGCCTACTATAAGTGTATTTGTCAAAATTTAATGTTGCCCATAGTTTTATCACCATTAATGCTATAGAGCATTCCAGAAAACTTACATTTTACTTAAATTAAATAAATCTGCAAATATTCCATCTTCTAAAGTAGATATCTGATTGTTGCTTATGTCTCTGTAAGAAAAGATTTTGGAAAAGATTAGTGTTTTCACATGAAAGCATTCCTTGTATCACAGGGCTCCATGCATTTACCATTTGAGAGGAGCTTGCTCTATATTGCACACACTTCCAGTAGCAATAAATGCACACTGTCACTGGTAATATTTGTATCTAACCTGCATCTTTGCTTTCTGTAACAACATGTCACTTTTATAATCTGAATCCACCGATGTACCTGTGGTGCGTACTATCTACAAGATGCCCTGCAGCCACATGGCAAGACTCTTTTGACAGCACCTTCCAAACCTGTGACCTCTACCACTGAGGACAAGGGCCGCAGACACATGGGAACACCAGCAGGGGGAGCAGTTGGCAATGGAGGTCACGTGATAAAACCTCCAGGGATACACACAAACAGAGTTGGCCACCCTGAGTGGGAGGAGGGCAAGAGAATTGTCGCAAGGCAGTGTGGCTATCTACAATTAGAAACAAAAATGGGCCTTGCTTTGTATAAACTGTGATTAACTGTGTCAGGCAAGGCTGCCCCTTTATTTTGAAAGACCTCTCTCTGTCGCCATTGGCAATGCTGGATGTCAGAAAGGCAAAGCACTCACTGCACCTGATGTTGCTAAAGATTTAATGGCACAAAGTATGTCAGCTCATGCATTTCCCATCATTAGCTTATTATCTGATTCTGCAAGCTTGAATATGGATGGATATATTCACTGTCTGCTATCGCTGCCAGTGGAAACTCTCAGATGTGGCAGCTAATGTTGGGAAACAGGAGAACAGCTCCTCATTACATTTTCCTCTTTCTGGCAACATTGTGGAAATCTGTTCTTAATGGAATTTCTCGTCACCTGGTCAGCAGGGAACTATCCTAGGCCAAATGCTGTGACTAACTTGTTGAGACATAAACTCACACTATTATGGCCATCAGTCTAGATAAGGATATCTGTTCAGAATTAAAAATGGCAAGAGTTATTTTTACTGCCCAAATATATAGATGGAATGTGTGATGATATCCCAACCATAGATGGACTGGATGGTGTCCCAGGTAGAGATGGGTTGTATGATGCTCCAACTATTGATGGATTGCGCCCAGGTACAGGTTGATAATAAAGTGGGTACAATTTTTTTCAGTCCTTGAAAACTTACATATCTGATAAACATCTTCTACCAGCGAAGATTTCTTTGAAAAGAATACTAATATTATTGCCCTGTAGATATCTGGGGAGAAAACAGAAAATGTAACGCATTAACTGATAGCAAAGATATAATCCACTTTTATTCAATTGACTTGAACTTGCGTCCACGTTAATAGCAAAGGTGTTAACACATTTGTAATGTTGGATCTCATATTCGTTGAAAGGAATTTGCTCTGTCATATTTATGCTCTCAGATATTAAATAGGGTGGGTTGCCATAGTAATTTGGAACAATTTAACAAAGAGGACTTCATTATGTACAATCTGGAGTATTTTACACCATGGTAATGGACTGGTTCTCAGATGACACCTGCACTGTTGGTTTTGAAAGTACTTGTTGAATCACTTGTAGGTTTGAAACAATGCAAAAAACTTCCAGGGTGGTGGGGTGGTGGGGTGGTGTCAGTCATTAAAAATGACCAGTCATTGACAAACATCCTAAGTTTATTCATTGTTGCAGCCTGTTTAAATGAACAATGAACACATTGGCCTGGGCTTTGGTAATGATGGCAAAATTGCCAGTGCTCGCCTTCATTACACCACTGACACTGACAGCAACTTTGGGAGTCCACACATGTACAAAGTAATCCAGAAATTGCTGTAAATGAGTTGATACTTCTCTACAGGGTGCGCCACAGAGGTTCCCATACTGCAATCTACATTGCAATCATGAATTGACAAGGAGTCCCACTCTAACGGTGTTAGTCTCACTGTAAAAACCCTTGAAAAAGTCTCACCTCATTGAATGTGGTGTAACTGGGTTTTTAACACTTCATAACTATGGCTAAACACTAAAAATTTAAATTACAAATTTAAGTCACAAGTGAAGGTTATTAAGCACTTTTAACCGCCTGGTTCGCTGTTTATGAATGCTTCACGGTGATGGGCTGCTTACCTGCTTGCTGGCATCACTGCTGCAGCAAGCGCCAAGACATCCCCCAGGCTTGGCACCGGAGTGAAACTGCGGAGTTAAAGGGGAAAGCCGCAACATAGGCCCGAATTTTCCTGGGGATGGAAAGAGTCTCCGGCTTAGCCAAAATGGTGCCAGAGCCCAGATTCCAGAAGTCCCAACACCAAACTCGGCACTCGCATTTTCTTTGCCGGGGTGGGGGGGTTGGGGGGTGGGGGTGGTGGGGAATGGGGGAGGGTTGTAGTTTGCACATCTGTAGTTCACAGAGGCAACTGCATATGTAAAAGTGCAGCTGCCTTCAAACAGGTGCAACAGATGTGAGGAGGTGGTGGCGTAGCGGCATTGTCACTTGACCAATAATCCAGTACAACCCTGGGGTAATGGACCGGGGGTTCAAATCTCACCATAACAGATGGTGGCATTTGAATCCAATAAAAATCTGGAATTCAAACTCCAATGATGACCATGAAACCATTGTCGATTGTTGTAAAAACCCATCTGGTTCACTAATGTCCATTAGGGAAGGAAATCTGTTGTCCTTGTCTGGTCTACATGTGACTCCAGACCCACAGCAATGTGGTTGACTCTTAAACGCCCTCTGAACAAGGACAATTGGGGATGTGCCATAACTGCTGGCTGAGCGAGTGATGCCCACATTTCATGAGCAAATAATAAAAAAACAATTATTATTGAGATGTGCAAAACCTGGCTCTTGGGCCTTAGATATTTCAGCAAAAGGTCTTAAGTTTGGAGAGGCAGGGTATCCTTCTGGAGAGGTCAAGTGCACTTTGGGAGATGTAAGGTGCCCTTTGGAATAGTTAAAATTAGATATGAATGTGTGTAAAAAGTGGATAAAGTCATTGGAATTGTCAAGCTGTTAAGGTTTTTAAATCTCCTGCCCTTTAATTTTAAAAAAATTGCCCAAATACTTGCAATTCCACTAGGTGTCTGTTGACAAAAGCCTGAGGGTTATCATTATAGGATTAGTGCTGCATGACTGATTCCACAACCTTTCACTATGACAGTGGCTTATAAGTTCACAATTTGATTGACAGCTCCACGTAGTTATAAAGTCTTTGATGTGGGGCTATGAATACTAATGGTTGTTTTCATATGGGATTAACTTCTCAAAGGAATTTGAATGTAATGAATGGGTTTGTATCAATGAGAGTTTTTTTTTAAACAGCGAAGTCATCGATAGGCACTTAGAATTTTATTTTATTTAATCTCAGCATGGTTCCTGAGGTCTGGACATGGTGGTTACTGGATAAATTGGCATGGGGGGGTGTAAATGCAAAGGGTGGTGGATGGGGGGGCATGGGTTGGCATGAATTGGTACTAAGTTGACATAGAAGCTATAAAGAGCCATGGAGATGAGTGGGCAGGTCTTGGGTTGCCATGGATTGGTACTAAGTTGGCATTGGGGCTATAAAGAGCCATGGAGGGTGGGTAGAGGGGTACAGCTGCCATAGAGTGCAAGAGGGGTTATGAAGTGGGTAGAAGGGCATAGGTTGGCATGGATGGTATTAGGGCCCATGGAGATGGGTGGGGGCATGAGGTGGCATGGATGGAGGATGGGAAGTGTGTGGGGGTGAGGGGTGAGGGGTGAGGGCTAGATGGCTGTTTTTTATTTTATTGTTTTCTTTTAACAGCTGGGACAAAGTACCAGATCACCGAGGTCAGCCTTTCTCAAAGCCCACCTCCACACCCAACAACCCCTGTGGCTACCTCTGAACTGTTTCCAGGGGTGGCAGGCCCGACTCCAGCTGGAACTCCCCCAATCACCACCCACCCAACCCCACCCCTCCACCAAACACCCTGAACTAAATTAGAACATCTGGGGCACTTTCTCCTGAGTCAGGTTTGCAGAATCGGGAATTTTCTTCTGTGATAACATATTTTCTTCAAGGTCAGCAGTGAATGCTCTTGTGACTGCAAAATTCAAGCCAATGTTTTCATTTTCCTACGGGTGAGATCCATTTGAAGTCTTCCACATTCGATGACTCATGGACAAACACTTCCCACTCTAGGGAGCTCCCACATCCCAACCCCGGCCTTCAATCACAACGAAGTCACAAGACTCAAAATGTCTTACTTCACAAAGAATATACTTGCATTGTAAGCAGTTCAGAGGACGATCATTAGGTTGATTCCTGAGATGAAGGAGTTGTCTTATGAAGAAAGGTTGAGCAGGTTGAGCCTATACTCATTGAAGTTTAGAAGAATGAGGGGTGATCTTATAGAAACATATCAGGTTCTGAGGGGGCTTGGCAAGGTCAAGGCTGTGAGGATGTTTCCCCTCATGGGGGAACCTAAAATGAGGGGCACAGTTTCAGGATAAGGGATCAATCATTTAAGACATTTCTTCTCAGAGGGTCACTACTCTGCAGAAGCCTCTGTCCCAGAGAGCTGTGGAGCTAGAGTCATTGATTATATTCAAGGCTGAGATAGAAAGATTCTTGAACTATGGGGGAGTCAAGGGTTATGGGGAACAGGCAGGAAAGTGGAATCGAGGCCTCGATTAGATCAGCCGTGATTTTATTGAATGGCAGCGAAGGCTCAAGGAGCCGAATAGCCTACTCCTGCACCTATTTCTTTTGTTCTTGTGAGACATAGACTAGGGGTTGGATTTTTGTATAGGGTCAGGAAAACGAAAGTTGGGCCCTTTTGTGGCTTCTGGAATGCGAGCCCACCTCTGAACTCACTTTGCGTCATATTTTTGTCTCTGAAAGATGTGAGTAGGGAGGGCTTGGGCTTTGTAAGCTGTGAAGCAGTGCAGAAGAAGTGTGGGTGCGGAGGCAGGGACCACCTCATCACCCATCTTCCATGCCCCCTCATATTCCCCCATGTATCCTCCATAGCCACTCACCCAGTATCCACCATGGACAGACCGAAGGATATCTTTGAAATGGACATGAAAAAATATAAATTCTAACAATCAAATACAGCTGTCATTGAAGCACACTTTTTACTGAAAAAAATTATTTTGCCAAAAAAATTTAAATCCCCTCAAGTGGTCAATCTATCATAAAAACAAACAGTTATCCATTTACAAATGACAGGTAATCCTTTAATAACCTCTTAAAATGTCAATCAAAATGTGAACACAGGCCCCTGATGAGATAAATGGTTCTAGAGCTTTTGAAACAGAGCCAAGCATTCATAACAAGCTCAGCTGTAATACCAATCTTCAGCATTGTAAACAATGGCATCTATTGAAACTGGAAAAACAGGTGGCCTCTTTTTAAGCTGCAGGTGCTGTTTCATTTTCATTTCAAAGTACATTGCCTGACAATCAATGGATTGGAGCAGGTGCTCAGATTTATTTCAACTTTCAGCAGCAGGGGAATTGTTTCAAAGCTAAAGATCTCTGCACATTTAAATCACAGCAAAAATATGATAATATGATAGGAGAGTTTCCCAGCACATGTTTTAACAGTTTTGAAAGCCTATGGCACTTTCTCCAATGGGAAAAGTACTGCAATGCGTCTCAACACTTAAACAATGCTGGTCAATGTAATGGTCAACTTACCATTTTGGGACAGACCCTATGATGAAGTACTGGAGTTAAAACACATCTACATCACAACAAAGCATCTAATAATGACATTTGAGGTCATCAAAATATTTAACACTTACCTGTCAGAATGTTCCTGACTCCTCAGCAGGTGCCCCCCAGTGGTCACAAATTCTCCAATGAGGTCAACATTTTTAGAGCTTCTGAACACACACCAGCATATGAAAATAGGGGTGGAGAGAAGGGTGGGGGGAGGAAATTCAAATTTCCTATAGGGCTCACAATGGTGACATCAAGCTTGGAAGAGGTGCTTGCAGGGTCACAACCTAAAACCTTCCCGACCCGCAAAAAAGCCCACATAAAAACAGCGCAGGGTTGGGAAGGCAGGGGAAATTCCTTTTTTTCAGTCAAAAACTTCAAGATTTCAGCTTCCCCAATCAAATTGCCTCCTCCATCGGGCGACAAAATGGCCCAAGGTAAACCAGAGCAGAAATCTAAGATGAGTTAACATGGGAGCAGCCATGGTGTGTGGACCTCCCCCCCAGAAAGTCAGTAGAGTTGTATTTTTTTTTATATTTTCCATGATATAAGTAGTGTAGAAAATTGTTGCATTTCAGCGTGGAAATTATGTTTTGTTCATTCGTATACTTTACATATAAGTAACCCAGCTACTCCCAGGTTAATTCTGCCTTGCTTGTAACTATATTATGAGCGCTCAGTCCACCTACACAGGCCAGTGACGCAGTTATGTGTTTGATGGTCTGTTCAAATTTTCCTCTGGGTTGGTCAGAAATGAACTCTTGAGTTATGAATTTCAAACAACTTCAATAGTCTGTTTAGAAATAGAGAGGGTTTTGCAGCACTTGGAAAACTAACTCTGCAAGCTGTTTTGTAATATTAAGGGAACAGCTACTTTTAGGTACATCTGCGTCAGAGCAGTGGGACTCATTCAAGAAGGAAATAGTGGAGAGTACAGGACCAACGTATTCCAGTAAAGACAAAGGGCAGGATCAACAAATCCAGGGAACCCTGGATGTTGAGGGACATACAGGATTAGATAAAGAGAAAAAGGGAGGCTTTTGGCAGATACTGAGGGCTCAAAACAGTGGAAGCCCTAGAGGAGTATAGAATTTGTAGGGGGGAACTTAAAAAGGAAATTAAGAGAGCAAAAAGGGGGCATGAAAAACATTGGCGGGTAAAATAAAGAAAAATCCAAAATTGTTTACAAGTACGCTAAGAGTAAGAGGATAACTAAGGAAAGAGTGGGGCCCATTAAGGACCATAGCGGTAATGTGTGTGTGGAGCCGGAAGTCGTAGGTAGGGTTCTAAATGAATACTTTATGTCGGTGTTCACAAGTGAGAGGGACAAAGTGGGTATGGAAATCTGGCAGAAGGACTGTGCAATAATTAAAGAAATTAGCATAGAAAGGGAGGAGGTTCTATGTAGTCTGGTAGGCTTAAAAGTAGATTAATCTCCAGGCCTGGATGAAATGTATCCAGGCTGTTGAGTGAGGCAAGGGAGCAGATAGCGGGGGTGCTGGCAATAATTTTCAATACCTCTCTAGCCACAGGAGAGGTGCCAGAGGACTGGAGGACAGCCAATATGGTACCATTATTCAAGAAGGGAGGAAGGGATAAACCAGGGAACTACAGGTCAGTCAGTCTAACCTCAGTGGTGGGGAAACTATTGGAAGCAATTCTGAAGGACAGAATTAATCTACACTTGGAGAGGCAGGGATTAATCAAGGACAGTCAGCGTGGTTTTGTTAAGGGGAGGTCATGTCTGACCAATTTGATTGAATTTTTCAAAGAGGTGACCAGGTGTGTAGATGAGGGCAATGTATTTGACGTAGTCTACTTGGACTTCAGCAAGGCTTTTGATAAGGTCCCGCATGGGAGATTGATAGCGAAGGTAAGAGCCCATGGGATCCAAGGTAATTTGGCAAATTGGATCCAGAATTAGCTGAGTGGCAGGAAGCAGAGGGTGATGGTGTTTTTGTGACTGGATGCCTGTGTCCAGTGGGGTTCCACAGGGATTGGTGTTGGGTCCCTTGCTGTTTGTGGTATATATAAACGATTTAGACTTGAAGGTAGGAGGGTTGATCAGTAAGTTCGCAGTTGACACGAAAATTGGTGGGGTGGTAAATAGTGAGGAGGACAGCCTTAATTACAGGAGGATATAGATGGGCTGGTCAGATGGGCTGATCAGTGGCAAATGGAATTTAATCCGGATAAGTGTGAGGTGATGCACTTGGGCAGGACAAACAAGGCACAGGAATACATGGTGACTGGTAGGGCCCTGGGATGTACCAAGGATCAGAGGGACCTTGGTGTGCATGTCCACCGGTCCCTTAAGGTAGCGGGACAGGTAGATAAGGTGGTTAAGAAGGCATATGGGATACTTGCCTTTATTAGCCAAGGCATAGAATATAAAAGCTAGGAGGTTATGCTGGAACTATATAAAATGCTGATTAGGCCACAGCTAGAGTATTGCGTGCAGTTCTGGAATCTGCATTATAGGAAGGATGTGATTGCACTAGAGAGAGTGCAGAGGAGATTTACCAGGATGTTGCCTGGGCTGGAGAGTTTTAGTTATGAGGAGAGATTGGATAGACTGGGGTTATTTTCCCTGGAGCAGAGGAGATTGAGGGGGGACATGATTGAGGTGTATAAAATTATGAGTGGCATTGCTGGGTAGACAGGAAGGAACTTTTCCCCTTGGTGGAGGGATCAATAACCTGGGGGCATGGATTTAAGCTTAGGGGCAGGAGGTTTAGAGGGGATGTGAGGAAGAATTTTTTCACCTGGAGGGTGGTGGGAATCTGGAACTCACTGCCTGAAAGGGTGGTAGAGGCAGAAACCCTCATAATATTTAAGAAGTATTTGGATGTGCACTTGCGATGCCATGGCATACAAGGCTATGGGCCTAGTGCTGGAAAATGGGATTAGAATAGTTAGGTACTTGTTTGACTGGCGCAGACTCAATGCGCCGAAGGGCCTTCTTCTGTGCTGTGGACCTCTATGACTCTATGACTAAGGTGATATGAGAGGTCAATTATCACAATGGTGGGGGGATGATTTTCTTGGAGCTTCTCCCATTCTGCCAGAAGTTCAGCAGACGCCCTGGTTACATGTGGAGATCATGTTTCTGCTAAAGTCACGGCCACAGAGGAGAAGATCCCCCAAGGTTCATGCCCTTGCGTTTCTGCCTCCAGTCATGGAAACATTGCAAAGAAACGAGGTGGCTGCCCCAGAACAGAATAACAACTTCCATTTATATCATGCCTTTAACATAGTAAAACATCCCTAGATGCTTCACAGGAGAGGAACTGGGGAGCTAAATGGCACCAAGCCACATAAGGAGATACTAGTACTAGTGGTCAAAAGCTTGGTCAAAGAGATAGGTTTTAAGGAGTGTCGGAAAGGATGAAATAGAGGTGGAGAGGTTTAGGGAGGGAATTTCAGAGCTTATGGTCAACGGCGGAGTGAAGGAGGTCAACAAGGTGCAACAGCCCAAAATTGGAGGAACCCAAAGATCTTGAAGGATTGTTAGGCTGAAGGAGGTAACAGAGAGTGGGGGTATAGGGATTGATGAAGAGCGGGGTCATGCAGGGATTTGAACACAAGAATGCAGATTCTACATTTGAGGGATTGCTGGATTGGATGACAATGCAGACCAGGAAGCACATTGTGCGAGTTAGGATATGGGCAGCAGGGTCTTGAATAAGCTCAAGTTTGTGGATGGTGGAAGGTAGGAGGCTGGGCAGGAGAGCATTGGAATAGTCAAGCTTAGAGGTAACCGAGGCACATATGGAATGTTTTTGTTAATTAGATCTGAGTAAGAGCCTATTTCTGAAAATTCCAAGGTTAGGGCCTGGACTGTTTGTTTTACCCTATGATAAGAGTTTAAATATTTGCATTTGTGAGAACACTGTATTAAGCTGTACATAAACCAAAGCCACAAAGGTGAATGGACCCAATTCTGATCACCATAGGATACATGCACTCTGACCCCTGTACTGAGCTCAAAGGATTCTGGGTGAAGTTGCAACCGTTCTGTGGATCATGCAAGGTATTAAACTACTCTGCTGAGCAAAACCATGATTTGTTTTATTACCGATGAACTACAATAAAATCCATGAATAAATAGTTCACTTACAACTTCTCCAGGGAAGTCAGATTGTCCAAAAGATTATCATCTAACGAGAAAATGCCATTGTATGAAAGATCCCTGAAAGAGAACAAATAGAACTTAAAATTTAATGCTGTTCACCCGTCACTCCTGTGCTCGTTGACTTACATTGGCTCCCAATTAAACAATATTGAAATTCTCACCCTTATTTTCAAGTTCTTCCATGGCCTCATCCCTCCCTGTAACCCCCTCAAGCCCTACAATTCTCTGAGATATCTGCGCCCTTCTAATTCTGGCCTCTTGAGCATCCATATTTTATTGCTCCAACATTTTGACCATGCTTTCAGCTGCCTAAGCCCCTAAGCTCTGGAATTCCCTCCCTATACCTCCCTGCCTTGCTACCTTGCTTTCCTCCTCCAAGACACTTCTTACTATCCACTTACCAAGCTTTTGGTCATCTGATTTAATGCCTCATGTGGCCCAGTGTCATATTTTGTTTTATAATGCCTCTGGTAAAGTGCCTTGGAATGTTTTATCTCACTAAAAGCACTTTATAAATACAAACATAAATATAAGTTGGTGTTGTAAAATTTACATGCGCTCCAGCTATCAAAAACCAAGATGATTCTGAAACTTAATTTTTGTGGATAAAACTTTGCATACACTTTGGGGGAAATTTTAATCGAACCCACTCATCAGAAAACTGATGGAATTGGTTTAATGTTAGCTTCACACACCGCCCCCTTCACTCTCTGTTGAAGTCATTGGAGAGTGATATTGGACAGGATGTAAAACCAGTGTTCCACCCAGTCCCAGGGTATTCCTGCTCAGAAAAATTTGGTTAAAGTTACTCCCTGTGTAATTGTTTAACGTCAGATATTGGCTCCCTGATAGCTCCACATGTTTGTCGGGTGTGTAACAGAGCCATTCAACCATAAAGGTCCCAACCTCAGTCCCCAGGCTGTGCTGAGGTAACGCACTTCAAACAGGGAGGGATAATAAAGACACATAACCAGCCTTGGCATACTTCAATTAGGATGGGAGGAAATCAGCCAGGGTTCCTGCTGCTGAGTGGTTATCTCAAAGCCCTCCCCTATTGGAAATGCTGATTTGTGGATGTTGGGTAAAGAAGGAAAGGCAACCCCAGGGTGTCCCAAAGCGCTTTACAGCAAATTAAGTATTTTTAAAATTTATTCACAGTGTGTGGGTGCTGCTGGCAAAACCAACATTTATTGCCCATCTCTAATTGCTCTTGAAAAGGTGGTGGTGATCTGCCTTCTTGACAACTGAGGAGCTTGCTAGAGGGCATTTAAGAGACAACCACATTGCTGTGGGTCTGGAGTCACTATAGGCTAGATCAGGTAAGGACAGCAGATTTCCTTCCCTAAAGGACATTAATGAACTTGACAGCTTTTTACCATAGCTAGATAGCCGCAATTACTGATACAGGCCTTTTAATTCCAGATTTATTCAGTTAAATGAATTTAAATTCCCCAGCTGCTATGGTGGGATTTGAACTCAAGTCTCCTGATCATTAGCCCACGCTTCTGCGTTACCAGTCTCATGGCACGACACCATGCCATTTTTACACCTCTGGCATGGAATCCCTGATGTAATGCAGGAAAGGTGGTAGCTAAGCTGTGGACAGCAAAAGCCCACTAACAGAAGTGAGATAATGACCAAATCATCTATATTTTAGTGGAGGTTGAGGAATAAATATTGGCCGACAGGCTGGGGAGGACTCGCCTGGTCTCCTTTGAAATGCTGCCATGGAACCTGAGAGGGCAGACATTTGGTTTAACATCTCATCCGAAAGGCAGTACCTCCAACAGTGCAGCACTCCCTAGGTACTGGACTGGAGTGTCAACCTAGGTTTTTGTGCTCAAGTCTCTGGAGGTAGGGAAAAGGTTAAATGCAATCTGCTAAAGCAGGTTTGAAACGCTGCTTGCGTTTGTTGTCGTAACAGTACTGGATCTGATTTCCTACTTTGTGGTAAATCTATTGACGCCTCTGTAGCCACAAGCTGCGTGTGCATATAAGAGACTAATTGAGTAACCCAAACTGACTAAATGATAAGTGTTCTTTCACCCATTGACCAGCAACATAGCTCTAAGCCATGGAACTTGGCACAAAGAGAAAAGAAATTTTACACAAGTTTGTTCTATTCAGTAGATGATGAATTACAGTTTTCATGGCCATGCTGCCCCCAACATCCTTCCTATGAAACAACTGCAGCAAGTTTGGCAGGGGGCTTCTCAACTTTTGCCCTTGCTGCCCCTGTTTAAACATATGACACAAGCCAAGCACAGGTTTTCAATTGCGGGCATATCAGATGCACCAAACCTTACCGTGAGTGGTACGTATGTGGCTCAGAAGGCAGCAACCTTGTCTCCAACTCATTCGGCTATAAGTTCATATCCCACTCTGGAGACTTGAGTGCAAAATCTAGGCTGGCACTATTATCATACTGAGTGCCACGCTGGCAGCAGGTGAGGCACTAAACCTGCTCGCTCAGGTGGATATAAAAGATCCCATGGCATTATTTCAAAGAAGAGCAGGGGAGTTCTCACTGGTGTCTTGGCCAACATTCATTCTTAAAAAATCAACATTAAATTAAAAAAAAGGTTATCTGGTCGTTTATCGCATTGCTGTTCGTGGGACCTTGTTGCACACAAATACGCTGCCGTGCTTTCTACATTACAACAGTGAAGAGCAATAGTGATCAGGAATTACACCCACTTCCATGGACGGTCAGTGCTCCTGCAGAAGACATTGAGCAATGATATCAGTGCATAAACAACTGTCTACATTAGAAAGGTTGTGACAGTAGGAGGAGTTGGATAAAAGTGGGCCATCTTGATAGCTCTATCGGTAGACAGCCTCCCATTATGGTGACCCAGGTTTGAATCTGAACATTGTCTGCCATTTTAAATTATTATATTAAACCGACAAGATTCTGCAGGTTCCTAGGCTGGTTATTACACGGAGGGAGGGGGAGGGGGTCTCTTTACAGGAGAGCAGTCACCTTGGGTAGATTTTTTTTAAAATCAGTCGAGGAACCTATATTATTCTAAGCGTGCGTATTTCCGCTGGTGATTGCTGGGCACTAGCTATGCAGTGCTCAGGCCTAACCAGCCCACTCTCCTGGCTACAGGAAGATTGTACACAAGTGTGAAGGCAATGGAGGTGACCACTGAAAGAAGTGATCTCATGTTTGCTCAAGCTGATATAGCCAGCCCCACTGCATGCAAACTGAGGCCTTGCGATTTTTTTGATGCAACTGGTGAAATCTCGGGCACAATGTTTGACCACTTTACTTTTTCAATGAGCTGCCATACAAATGACCACGTGGGCATACTGCTCTTTGCCCTCCCCCCCCACCCCCATTTACATTTTCTGATTATTTTAAAGAATAAAACAGCAATCTCAAAATCCATACTAAAGTTAAACACTGAACACAGTTAAACATGGATAAAGCTAAAAATCCAGTCTCAGACCTTATGCCCAATCTAGGCTACTGTTGCTCCATTATCCCTTGCAGTATAAGTCACACCCAACTATCAACATAACAATCAAAGACTGTTTTATACATCAGCTCTATCCATGCAGGGTTTGAATTAATGAGTCCCCCATTTCTTTATTTAAGCAGATATTTCACTGTGAATATATTAAGATGACATGCATGTTTCAGTTGTCATATTTGAACAAGTTGGGAAACAATCAAACATAATACACCCACAACCCACATTTTAGACATTTGGGCTATTTATGTGTGGTATCATGGAGGGAGCCTTGCTTTGTTCCTTGCCTGACATGCACCATTTTGGGAATATATGGGTTAAGAACTTTTATTTCATACATTACTGCCCGGCATTAAGGATGAAGACACTGTTGACTTACAATCAAATCCAACCAAGTCTGAAATAGGAAAATTATTCAGTTCACTGATCTGCAGATTTGGCACTGTCCTGAAGTGTTTGGAATAAAGCAAAAGCTAGGCCTGAATCTAGCAAAACCTGTCTACCAAAACAGCTGAATTCATATCCGTTTTTATACCAGGCCAGGATTTATATCTAACCCTAGAATGGCCCAATAAAAAGATCATGCAGGATCAAACGTGTGTTTAACTGACTTCCACTCCAGATGATTTATCTTAACCAGTGACACCTCAGCCAGTTTGTCTAGTCAGTAGCTGATCAAGAAAGTTATAAAGCATTGTAGCATCTCTCTCCAACATCTCAAAGTGCACTGGCTGATGTGTAAGCAACTTTAGCAGCCATTTTGTGCACAGGGAGGTCCCACAAATAGCAGAGACGATGGACGGCCAGTTGGCCAGGACATTCAAATTCTATGCAATAGCACCAGGCAAAGAGGTCCTCTGTCTGACACCTCCACCCACATTCAACAATGCAACATATTCTGTAAATAATTTTGATTAAAAACGGGATTTTTGAATTACTGCACATTCAGTTTTTGACAAAAAAAAGCTAATTCTAAAAATCTTGATGCATTTGTTTCACATGAACATAACCACAGTTGTAAAACTTTTTTACTTTTGCTTCTTGTGTATTCATTTCCTGACCCTCTCCATTCTGGCTGTTGCTGTGAGAATTGTGGGCTTGGGATGGTAACAAGTTTAGGGCCCACTTCTCCTTCACTGAGACCTAATGTTGATGGATGGAGACACAGAGAGAGAGAGAGAGAGAGAACCTACTCAGGGTCTTGCTTCTGTAGCATCTCACTTGCTTGTGTACTGGTCTACAGAGAAAACAGCTGCTTGAACACACAAAGGATTAGTTGGCTTGTCACATGACCCTCTCTCTCTCTCTAACTGCCCCGTGTCCCAAATAGGGTCATGGCTAGTGGCATCCAGTTGTTTGGTTTACGTGATTAGATTATGTCTGAGCACATTTCTTTCATAGCCAGAGTCCCATTGTCCAAATGACTATGTCTAATGGTTTATCCCCACCCAGTAGAGTACTAGGTGATTGGAGAGAAGCTTTGTTAATGGGGTAGGAGATGGCCCCCATTCACACTCCTTCAAGGTAATTGTTCCTGAGGCTTTGCAGGCACGTTGTCTCCATTTCAGTGGCTATGGAATGTAGAAAGTAAGGTGATGCAAATGTTCGTCCGTCTTTGACTATGATTTCAAGTCATTGGAATGTGTCTTTAGTTTTATTTCAAAACTCAATTAGTGGTTTCCAGCTAGTAAATTCATAAAGTAGGTTCTTTATTAAGAATGGCTTCATAACAGGGGCTCTTGGCAGCTCTCCAGCTGGTCGGCAAGACCCCCATCGCCTGGATTAAATTCCACCCATGCTCAGGTATTAGACAATAATATGGTATTTCGGGCAGTACTGAAAGGACAACAATAGCAATTCATGCACCAAATGGCTTGACCTTAAATCACCATCTTCCTTGGGGGAGCATTGGCAGTGCGTGTCAGCAGTAAGCTAAAACCATGAAAGAGATCACAGCCAAATCCAATTCTATCCACACAACTGCACTTTCCTGCAAGATTCACTGAAAGGTTGGCACAAGTGGGAATTCTGACCGTTTCCCTTTCACTTGCTTTTTGGGTTTTTTTCCCCCCCGAAGACAAACTAATATTAACTTGGAGCATGTCCTAGTAGGATCATTTGATCCATTTAATCACCATTGGTGCTATGAATGAACTCCAAATTATTGTTTAAACTTTGTGCGGTACAAAGAGTAGATTCTGGCTCATCTAATTCCAGCCTCTTGCCTATTCTCAATTTTCATCGCTCCACCATTGGTGGTCGTGCCTACAGCTACCTCAGCTCTTGGCTTCCCTCCCGAAACTTCTCTCTCCTCCTTTGACATGCTCTGTAAAGTGCCCCTCTTTGACCAAACTTATAGCAACTGTCCTCATATTTCTTCATGTGGCCCAGTGTCATATCTTGCCTGCTAACACTCCTGTGAAGCACCTCGGGGTGATTTTTGCTGCTTGAAAGGGCTATACAAATGCAAGTTGTTGCTGCTGTAAAATTGGTGCGTCGGTCTGACCCAGTCCAGACGAGCCCATTCCCAACATCTGGCACCCGTTCCCAACATTTGTGACTCGGTATCAGACTTTACAAATATTTACTTGAAAGAGAACCGATTGTGTTGTGTGTTTGCTTTAGTGCAGCGCTGGAACAGATGCCTTTTGTATCTCTTTCAAGCTTGTCAAGTTGCCTGGTTACAAAGTAAATGTCCTGGCTCCGGCTTAACCAACCTCATTGTTTTTTTTGACATCCGACGGGTTTGTACCAGAGCAAGATTGCAGTTTGTGAATGACCAGTGGGTGTTTATTGATAAGATTGTCCATCAATCATCAATCATTTAAAATAAAATCACCTCTTCTTTCATTGCCACAGTTGCACCTGTAATTCTCTCATGTCCCTTTCTCAGCCCTGGAGGGTTGAGGCTAATTACAGGACTCTACCTCTAATCCAACTGTAAAAAAAAGCCAGAATAGACATGTCCACTCTGGCTCAGTGGGTAGCACTCTCACCTTGCTCTCAGACCTGTGGGTTCAAATCCAGAAGCTTGATCATCTAATCTAGGGTGATATGCACCATTCTGAGGGAGTGCTACACTGACTAAATTGTAGTCTTATGTTAAACTGAGGACCACCCTCAGAGGTGGATGTAAAAATCCTGTTACTCTATTTTGTAGAAGAGCAAGGCCAATATTTATTCCTCAATCAACATCACAAAGGAGGCATTATTTGGTCGTTTTCTCATTGCTTTTTTGTGGGAGCTTGCTGTACAAAGATTGGCTGTGGTGTCTCCCTACATTACAACATTGATCACACTTCATTGGCTGTAAAGTACCTTGGGATGTCCTGAGGTCATGAAAGGCACTGGGCAAATGTGGGGATATGGTGGTTGTAGTGGCAAGGTCACTGGACTTGTAATCCAGAGGCCCAGGCTAATGCTTTGGACATACGTTTTCAGATTCTGGCAGCCAGTGGCATTTTAATTCAATTAATTAAACTTGGAATTGAAAGCTAGTCTCAGTAATAGTAACCATGAAACTATCATCAATTGTTGTAAAAACCCATCTGTTCACTCATGCCCTTTAGGGAAGGAAATCTGCCATCCTTACATGGTCGGGCCTACGTGTAACTCCAGACCCACAGCAATGTGCTGGATTCTTACCCAACTGCCCACTGAAATGGCCTAGTAAGCCACCCAGTTCAATGGCAATTAGTGATGGGCACTAAATGCTGGCCTGGCCAATGATGCAAAATTCCCCAAAAAATAAAAATGACGTATTTTTTTCTTATTTTCACATCATTGGTGCAAAGGTGGTGCTGTTACCATCAATACTAACAATGTCCAAGGGTACATGGAAAAGGCAAGGAGAGTGGCACTAAGTCATGATGCTCATTTAGAGAGCTGGTGTAGACACGATGGGCCGAATGGCCTCCTCCGGCGCCATAAGAATTCTGTGATTCTGTAGTAAAACAGAGATACGAAACAATGCAGGATCAGGAACGGGCAGGGCTTAAGAAAGACAAGGAGATGCATTACCACTCTCCATAAGAGATTGCCACGTACATGTTATGTGACCGTGATTTTGTGGCTCAGTCCTAATGCAAACGATACCTATTTCGATGCTCGGTGTGCAAACAAAAGGAGATTTCGCCAGGTTCTTTGAACTGCGGTAACACACTTGTGACCCTTCTGCTACCAGTCCATGCTCTGCTAATCCCTCCTACTGCTGTTATGATACTCAAATGCCAATCGGTGTTGACATATCTAATTCTTCCTTGAAATAAAGTAGCTGAAAAATACTTCCCCAGTTCCAGCTGTGCTGCATTACCACATCTGGTACAAAGCTTACAAACTGGCCTCCATCAGCAAACACCTGCAACAATATCCCAGACCACGAATTGCCCCCAGAGGGGGCATTGCACAGGGTCTGCGCTGTTGAACCCCCGGCGCCTTTTATGTCCAGGCTGACTGCTGAACTTTTATGAATATTAATGTCTGCTTCATGCTCAGGGTATAAATTATAGTGTGCTCTTTTTATCGAAAGTGGGAGCCAATAGGTGAGGCACTGACAGTGAAGTCACAGAAAAAAACGAGGAACAGCGTCGGCCAAAAATTAGCTCATTTTTATTAAATCCATTTCCATTGTGTTTCATCCAAAGTTTTTGAAAGTGGAAGGGAAAATGGGACAAATGGCCAAGAGTTAAACCTTCCCCATATTATATATACAGAATGTCATTTATGAAATACAGCCAGAGGTTTAATGGTAATGTGCTTAGTTCTTTTTCAATTACTGCATGTAAGAAAGTTCATCCTATCCTCTTTTTCCAATCATCTACACAACATTTCATTTTTATGGTGCCCCAGCTGCCTTTGCCTGTATTATATTTCTTCTGTGCTGCTAACTGCCTGTTAAAAACGGTACAAAGATTGTCCATTGGTGTTAGCCGTGGTTCAGTGGATTGCACTTTCACCTCGAATCAAAAGATTGTGAGTTCAAGTTCTGCTCTAGAGACTTGAGCCGAAAGCCAGCTAACCCCCCCAACCCCCACACCGTGCCCATACCAGCCCCACCCCCCCCAGACCCATTTCAGAACTGAGGGGGTGTTGCACTGGCGGAGGTGTTGTCTTCTGAATGAGATGTTAAACTGAGGCCCTGTGTTCAGGTGGATGTCAAAGATCCAATAGCGTATTTGAGGGAGAGCAGGGAAGTTCTCCCTGGTGACCTGGTCTACATGTATCCCTCAACTAATGCTACTAAAAAAAAACTATTATCTGGTCATTGTCACATTGCTGTACTTAGGACCTTGCTGCATGCAAATTGGCTGCTACATATTTTACATTACAACAGTGACCGCACTTCAAAATATCTCATTGGTTGCAAAACGCTTTGGTATTGCCTGTAGTAGAGAAAGGTGCTATATAAATGTAAGTCTTTCTTTCTATTTCCAAATGCCTTCAAAACGTGTTTCAATTTATTTTCTTGTTCATTTAGCCTCTTGTGCATCACCCTATTTACAGCTATGCCTTGTGCTGCCTGGGCCCTAAGCTCTGCAATTCCCCTCCTAAACCTCTCCACCTCTCTCTCCTCCGTTACGACTCCCCTTAAAATCTACCTCCTCCTTGGCCAAGCTTTTGGTCATTTGTCCATTATCTCCTTATGTGGCACGGTGTCAAATTCTGACTGATTACCCTCCTGTGAAACATCCTGGGAATGTTTCGCTATGTTAAAGGTGTTATATGAATGCAGACTACTGTGGTAGACAAGAATGCCTCAGAGCTGCACATTCTCTTTTACTGGTACAGTGTGTGTGTAATGGGTAAGGTTACATCTCTAAACAGGAGTGCAGCACTAGATAGAGGGCTCCTTCCCCAACTCAACCTTATCTCAAACAGTTAATCCTTTTCTTTCAGCTCTGGACACAGACCATTAATCAGTGCCATGTATATAGGCTTTGCAGATGTCACGGGAGGTTAGAGAAATATGTTCCTGCTGGTCGACCATCGATGACCTTTAATAGTGAATACATCAGTTTACGATGGCTGCACTGCTGTGCTGTTTTCCATTGTTGTTGTGGCAATAAATCTCTAGGTGGTAACTTTGTGCAATCAGCTGGGTAATGAAACTGGTAGACGGGGATGATCCAACACTCCATATACATTCATTCCTGCTTTTCTGATGCCACAGGAAAACAAGGAAGTGCTCAGTCAATTATGTTCATAACCACCCAGAAATTGGACTTTGACTGTTATCACAAACCTTTGTGGCATCTTTCATGGACCACAGCACTGTGAAACACTGGGGATGGAATGGTGTTTATTTCTCATTACTGCTCAGTGCTGTATGGGATTCTTCTTAAAACTGCAGTGATAAAGGATTAGGGATGAATTATAGTTGGTCGTACAGGGGTTTGAAACAAGTTAAGTGTTCAGTACGAGCAGCGCATTACTAATCCAACATGAAAGCAAAATACGGCGGACGCTGGAAATCTGAAATAAAAACAGAAAGTGCTGGAAAAACTCAGCAGGCCTGGCAGCGTCTGTGGAGAGAGAAACAGAGCTAACGGCCGGGATTCTCCATGCCCGCCGGCATCGGGTGTGTTCGGTGGCGTGAGCAGACCATATGGCACCATGGGTTTCATGGCAGCGTGAAACCAGTTTGAGATCGTCTGCTCAGCCCACCAATGGCGGGCCGCGTTTCCCGCCATTGGACGTCGAGAACCTCATTGTAATACATCTGCATATCATTATTAGGCCAGCCCGCCAGTATCGTCCTCCCACCCCCACTGGATCATCCGCTATGTCAGCAGGAAAGCACATCGGTGTGTTTCACAACTGTACATAAGCGATGTGCCCCTGGCGAGCTGCACATCGAGGTTTGTTTGCCTACCTGGCTTCAGGCAGCACTCGCGGTCATCAGTACCAGGCTTCGCAGGCAGCACCACATCACTTTTAGGGGGGCCCACCCCATGTCTCTACCTACCAGGCCAGCCATATGTGGGTGGCTTTTCAATGGCTACAGGGCGAGGGCTTGCTTGGGGAAGGGGGAGAAGTGACCTCAGGCAAGGGAAGAGGCTGCAAGATGAGGGCTATGTTGGGGAAGAAGGGTATCCCAGGGAGTGTGTGGGGGTACGTGTTGATCTGTGCAAGTGGCCTCAAGATGGTGAGGGCTGAGGAGGCAGTCTCCAGAGGAGATGAGGCCAGATGGACATGTGAGGGTGTGTGTGAGAGAGTGACTGGTGATGTCCCTTGAGCCAGCAGTCAGTGGTATGCCAGTGAATGTGTGATGGGCTTGTGAGTGTGTGAGTTTAGAGTGATGAGATGGTTGCCATATCCTGGCTGCACGGATGAGATCATTCATCCTCTATCTGCATTGGATGGCCAACCTCTTCTGTGCAACATTGGCACTGATCACCACTGCCACCACCTCCCAAGCCTGGTTGGTGATGTCGCTGCCCATCCTGTGGCCAGAATGGTGGTAGAGGACATCACAACAGGTTTCCATGGCATCCAAAAGGTATTCCAATGACGCGTCTTTAAACCTGGGGGCTGCAGTCTTTTTGCCTTTTGTGGACATCTTCCCAGCAGTAGTCCTGGGGCTGGATGCACTGAGATGTGTGTGCACGGCTGCACTTTAAAAATGGCGCCTGGCGTGATGAAGTGGCGAGGTGAAGGCATGGCGGGCAAATGAGAGCCCGCCAGCCATCGAAATAGCGTGTTTCCTGGGAATGTATAACTAAAGCAAAGGGTTTGGGGTGATACAGCGTGAAAATAAAACATCGTTTTACCCTCCTGCTACCGCACTTAGTGCAAATCTGGGACGATTCCGTCCAACATTTTGAGTCTGTATGACTCTTCTTCAGAGCTCTAATTAATTCACTATACTGTAAACAGAATACAGATTGGAAGATATGAAAATACTTGCAGGCTCTACAAACTCTCTATGAACGTTGCATTTCATTTCTGAACTGGTGTTGCCAGCTGTATATATGTATATATATGGGGAAAGCTGTATTACTTGAAATGAATTTGATGACTTGTGCCAGAGGTTTCCCCAGTTTAGTACTGCAGAAACCCTGTTCCAATGTTTGGGCAGGGAAGGATATGCATTCTCTTCCTCCCCTCCCCCAAACACATCTGTATGGAATTGTGTCATCCGCTATTACAGGAGTCTTCAACCTGAATCAAAATAATGGAGGACAGCATTTCATACGAAGGTGTGAATATCTATGTGGTAATATCCAAAAGTTAAAATTAAGGCCTAACTGTTCAAACTAAAGTTTCGTGGGTGTGATGGGTGTTGGTGGGCAAGTGTGAATGGCTGAAAAGGCTGGTGCTCTTTCCTCTAGAAAAGGGAAGGCTGAGGGCTAACCTAATAGAAGTTTTTAAAATTATGAATGGGCTTGATAGGGCAGATGTGTTGGAGACCAAAACTAAGGGCCATGCTTATAAGATAGTGACTAATCAATCAAATAGGCAATTTAGGGGAAACTTTCTTTACCCAGAGTGGAGTTAGAATGTGGAACTCGCTATAGCGTAGTTGGGGTGAACAGCATAGATGTATTAATGGGGAAACTAGATAAACACATGTTTATGTGGGAAAGGAATAGAAGGTTATGTTGATAGGGTTAGATGAAGGACAGTGGGAGGAAGGAGGCTTGTGTGCAGCATAAACACCAACACAGATCAGTTGAACCAAATGGTCTGATTCAATGCTGTAAATTCTATGTAATCCTTATCCTGTTCTGGTCTCCTGTGGGCAAGTTTTAACCTTATTTAACACATGCCATTAATAAATGCCAAACTGTATTGTGTATTTAGCAGCAAGCTGGCAATAAATATCATGAGTGTGAAATGTCTGCACAGTTATTGTGTGACATCACCCAGAAGAAAATCCAATTTGATATCTTCAATTGTGTTCCAAGTCAGATTCCACACCTTCTATCAGAAATAATTCTTACTTCTCTACAGTTCCAAAATCACACAGCTTCCCTTGTTGTTCATTTAGAATACAATTCATTTATATCCGATCTTAGATACATTCCCATCCATTCAAACCACTGATTGGCCATGCTTGTGATATCATGGTGTTAACAAGTACTCACTGGATTACAGAATCGTAGGATCATAGAATAGTACATTACCGAAGGAAGCCACTTAGCTCATGAATGTTCAAAGAGCAACCTAGTTAGTTCCTCTGCTCCACTCTTCCCCGATATCCCTACAATTTTTCTTCCTTCAAGTATTCATCCATTTTCTTTTGAAGGCTACTACTGAATCTATTTCAACCACCAATGCAGTGAATTCCAAATCCTAAACATTGTTACATAAAGAAGCTTTTCCTCATGTCATTGCTGGTTCTTTTGCCATTCATCTTAAACCTATGCCTACTGGTTATCAACCCTTCAACCATTGGAAACTGTTTCTCTTTACTTACTCTATCTAAACCCTTCACGATTGTAAACACCCCTATCTAATCTCCCCTTAGCCCTCTCTGCTCAAAGGAAAATAACCCCAACTTCTCCAGTGCATCCTCATCCCTGGAACCATTCTAGTAAATCTCTTCAGTACCCTGTCCAAAGCCCTCATGACTTCATAAAATGTGGTGCCCAGAATTGGAAACAGTGCAACTATCGATGCATCTGAAGCCCTAACTTCTGCATTCCACTCTCCTCTGGATTAGGTTTCCATTTAGTTTCTATATTAAAATGTGTTAGAGCCAAGTCTGCTGGAATAGATTGTTTCTGACCAGATTCTTCACTCACTGTCAAAACCAATTTCACCTTTGACCTTACTGTAACATTTAACGTTGACCTCTCTCTCAAGATCTTCCTGGACTTGTGATCGGAATTGAGAGTTGGCAGCAGTTCTACTGGGAAACTCTAATCCCTGCTATACCCAGGAGTCCACACCAAAGGTTTCATTCGACCTTTGCTCCTCCTCGATCAAGATTCATTTTGACATTTCCAGTGAGGCTGCAGCTTGGACTAATGCTGAAAGTACTGGCCTCGTTTTATCTGAAATTCATTCACTCGCAATATTAAGAAGAATAATGCAATCCTTATGGTGAGTGGCACACAATGGAAGTAGCAAAACATAATCCTATTGTGCTGGCAAAAGTGTCTTCAAACCAGGGCCATGGTACTGATGCTGATACTGAGTGTCTAATGATACTATAACCCTTACCATCAAAGAGACATAATTTCTTTAGGGAGTCTTTCAGTCAATTTTTTTATTTACCAGACACCCGATTTTGAGCACTCCCGGGTCAGGTACTGAAATCTTCTTTCAAATCCCTCCTTGACCTCACCCTTTCCTATCTCCATAACTTCCTTCAGCCCACAATCCTCCGAAATCGCTGTACTCATCCAATTCTGGCCTCTTGTGCATCACCGATTTTCATCACTCCACCATTGATGGCCATGACATCAGCTGCCAAGGCGCTGGCCTCTGTAATTCCTAAACCTCTCCACCTTCTCTTCCCTCCTTCAGCATGCTGTTTGACCAAGATTTAGGTCACAAGCCATAACATCCCATTATGTGGCTCGCTGTCAGGTTTTGTCAGATAAAGATTCTGTGAAGCACCTCCTCCTCCTTCAAGTACCATGCCCTAAAGGGGTGTTGCTGACCATGGACTTCCATTGGGTTGGTCCATGACTATGCTTGGCAAAGTACTGCAGTGGTTTGCCATTGCCTTCTGCAGTATGGCTGACAAGGAAACTCTCCCACTCTTACCATCTGCCATATTGGAAGGATTTACAAGCTAATAATTAACCTGTTTGGCCATGTTATGAATGCACCTTCCATGGCCATCAAGTCCTGAAGTGGGAATTGAAACCAGAGCTTCTGACCCAGAAGTAGTGAGGCTACCACTGTGACTCTCCTGTGAAGCACCTAATCAGGCTTTTACAATGTTAAAGACATGGGGCAGGATTTTTCAGTTGGTATGCGGAGACGTGCCCGGCACGCTGAGGCATAAAATGATGCGCGATGACGTTGGGCGTGTGTCCCAACGTTATCGCGATGTTTCGCGATGTTTCGCTCGGCGGGCGCGCACCGGAGTCGGCTGCGTGCCCGCCAATATGTAAACGGCCTATTAAGGCCATTAAGGAAGTAATTCATGTAATTGTTAACGCTGCCCGTCCAACCTTAAGGTTGGCGGGCAGGCGAAAAGGCCAAAGCGGCCTTCACGTTTTTTAGGAAACCTCATCAATGAGCGGGATGAAGTTTCCTAAAGCTTTTATTGATTAACTTTAAAAATTTTCCTAAATATAAAAACACGTCTCATCTCATGTGACACGAGGGGATAGGCTGAAATAAATTTTCAGTCCATTTATTCATTAATTACAATAGCGATTCAATCTCCCTGAGGTAGCTCCGTGCCTCAGGGAGATTGAAGTGCTCTTTCGCGTGCGTGCGTGAAAGAGCGCTGGACCCTCCTCCCCCCACCCACACAGGTAGCACTGAGCGGTATGGCTCGCGTCTTATGCTGGGCGGGCCTTAATTGGCCCGCCCACGAAAAATGGCGGCGTGGAGCCGATCGCGGGCGGCGATTTGCTCCGTGACCGCCCCCCCCACCACCCACTCCCGCTCCCGCCGAGCCCGCCCCCCCACTGAAAAATTCAGGCCATAGATAAGTGCAAGCTGTTGCAGGCAGGATAAAATCCTTTACAGCTGCATGTTAAATTCCTACAAGTGAAAACGTCTTCTCCACATCTAACCAATCAAACCCCTTCAAAATTTTAAGACCTATATTAGTTCACCCCTCAGCCACCTCCTTTCTAGAGGAAACAGCTTGTCCAATCCTTCTTGATAATCATAATCTCCTAGTTCTGGTACTTCTGCACATCGATGTAAGATGTTCTGACTGAGGCCATTTCGCTCTTTATTTCAATCAGCCCATGGAGGATATGCTCTGACCAAACTGATGTCATAATTATGCTTACATGTTACAGATCAGGAAAGATGCAGAATATAGGTACAACAGTTAATCAATTTGTCAAAGCTTTTCATCTTGCACACACAGGGCCCTGTACTTTTTCAGACAGAAGGACCATGTCCACGCATTTAGTCTTTCTCAACTGAACAAAAGCTTGGGGTCTGCCATTCCCTGGTTCATTCCCCATGGCAATGCCAGAGTCGAACTGCCTGGTTTGAATTTCAACAAAAGCTTGGCAACTAATATATTTCCTGGTGCTTTCTCCATGGCAACACCTCTACCAATCAGAGGCCACTTTTCAACCTATGAGCACTCTTTTCTCATGCAGTATAAATTGCTGTTCCCTTAACAATTGGTAATCTTGCGAATGAGTGCAAGACAAAGAGCTTCGACCGCATGTCTCTTTTTTCAGCAAGTTCTGTACTACCAAACGACGAAAAGTTAATCAATCATTAAATCTGTTATTTTGGTTGTGGGCAGGGCAAAGCAGCCTGCTTGATTGGCACCCCATCCACCACCTTAAACATTCACTCCTTCCACCAGCAGTGCACATTGACTGCAGTGTGTACCATCTATATGATACACTGCAGCAACTCACAAAGGCTCCTTTCACAGCACCTTCCAAATCCACAGCCCCTACCATCTAGAAGGATAAGGGCAACAGGTGCAAGAGGACACAACCACCTTCAAGTTCCCCTCCAATCCACACACAATCCTGACTTGGAAATATGTCACTGATCCTTCACTGCTGCTGAATCAAAATCCTGGAACTTCCTTCCTAACAGCACTGTAGGTGTACCTACACCACATGGACCACAGTGATTCAAGAAGGTGGCTCAGGACTACCTTCTCAAGGACAATTAAGAATGGGCAATAAATTCTGGCCTTGCCAGAGATGCTCACATTCCACGAATGATTTTTTAAAAAATCAGTGTCGGTCACCGACATTCAGCGAAGGTTCAGTGAAGGTGTCTGCTCAGTGCGCATTTCGCTTTATTAAGGGCCAGTGTCTGTGCTGGCCATTTTACCTGAAGTCATATTCATGCTGTAGATTGTCCCTGCAACATTTATTATTTTAACCTATGGGGACGCTAAAAAGAAGAACAACCATGAAACTGGGCAATTTGATCAAGGTGGACAATAGATTTCTGAAGAAGAGTTTTCGGTGACGAATGCTGCTGATTATTTCAGGGATTGAGCCTGCCTGAAAACTCTCTCCTACAGCGGCACCACTCCTTTAAGAAACTATTTGTGAAGCAGTAGGTCATGTCATTCCCATTCTCAGCATAACAGTCAGAAAATTATCATTCCAGAAATACTTTGGCAATGTTGTCATCCATAATTCCACTTAAGGAACTTGGCTGAATTCCCAATCTCCTTATGCCATGATGAAATAGATGCTCACGGTATTTGAGCCACACTACCTTTGGTGTTTTCTCTGTTGTCACAAGAGACAAAAATCTGATGTCTCTTTTCACCCGTCGGTTTTGATGTCAGCCTCTTCAAAGGGATAGAACCCTTTCCCTCCTGCATTGTTTTAATGAGATGTCAGAAAACATTAACAGAGAGTTTCGCTAGAAAGATGCAGATCAAATGAGCTATTTTCAAATGCACAGATTTAATGTAATGGTCAAAAGAACCAGAGGTGAGATGAGGAGAATTTTTTAAAGGGCTGTTGTGATCTAAAATGCCCTGCAAAGGTCTTGGAAGGAGATTCAGCAGTAGCTTTCAAAAGGGAATTGGCTAAATGTTTTAAAGTGGAAATATTCCAGAGCTATGGGGAGAGGGTGGTGATGGTGATGTTAATTGGCTCACTCTTTCAAAGGACTGGCACAGGCACACAGGGCCGAATGGCCTCCTTCTGTGCTGTACGATTCTGTGAAACCTTCTTTAACCAAAGTACAAGAAGATGAAATATGAGGCAACTTCTGAAGTGCATTTCTGTCATCCAAGGTTATGTTACTTTTATGTTTTTTTTAAATTGTTTTCACTCAGTAGGATTATTGTAGTACAGATTTTCAATACATAAGTAACAGAGAGATGATTGGCAGTAATGCCTCTGTGTGATTCTAGGTGAAAGTTCACCCTGCTACTGTACTTCTAGTTTAAGAACTCTGATTGGAAAGACTGCAGTAGTACCACATCAAAGATCTTGCAATCAGAACGGCATTGGAAGAGTAAGCTATATAGTTCAAAAAGTGAAAATCCATCAGCAAGACATGTAAGCAGTTTTTTTAAATATTCATTCACAGGATGTGGTCTTCGCTGGTTAGGCCAGCACTTATTGCCCATCCTTAGTTGCCCTTGAGAAGGCGATGGTGAGCTGCCTTCTTGAGCCGCTGAAGTCCATGTGGTGTAGGTACACCCACGGTGCTGTTAGGGAGGGAGTTCCAAGATTTTGACCCAGCGACAGTGAAGGAACGGTGATATATTTCCAAATCAGGATGATGAGTGACTTGGAGGGGGCCTTCCAGGTGGTGATGTTCCTATCTATCTGCTGCCCTTGTCCTTCTAGATGGTAGTGGTCGTGGGTTTGGAAGGTGCTGTCGAAGGAGCCTTGGTGAATTCCTGCAGTGCATCTTGTAGATGGTACACACCGCTGCTACTGCGCGTCAGTGATGGA
Organism: Cetorhinus maximus; assembly: GCF_964194155.1. Lineage (NCBI taxonomy): Eukaryota > Metazoa > Chordata > Chondrichthyes > Lamniformes > Cetorhinidae > Cetorhinus > Cetorhinus maximus. Next base: position 89,339,630 of record NC_135893.1, read on the forward strand.
GGGAGGGAGTGAATGTTTGTGGATGGGGTGCCAATCCTTTCAATCGTTTCCTGATATGTATAGCTAGGCATTTCTGGTATTGTTTCCTTGAGGGAGAGAATGAAGATCATTCCCTGTTGCCATACCATGAACTCCGTAAACTCAAAGCAACCAAAAATGTTACGAAATTATACAGATCAAGGTGCAGTGCTGATCACCGTATCACTTGGGTGGACAAGCTCGGAATAACAACACAACATTCGGAACTAAAAGCAAAATTATCACCTAGCCAGCATTATCCTAGAATGGTGGAAAAAGTTCGGAATTAGTCCAGTTGGAATTAAATAATTGAAAGTCTCAAATAGGCTGAGTCCAGTCCAGTTTAGGTTGGGATGCATTTCAGATGGCCTATCTCATTCAAAAAGATGGCACAGCTTGTGTACAAGTTAGAAGGTTTTCCTCTATGCTACTCTTTGTCATACCAAGAATGTTAGTGGCTCCAGCAATGAAGAACTTGGCAAGTCGGGTTGACCATGAAAGATTGCTGTTTAGAGTTAAGCCATTTAAGTAATCCCCAAGAACCCAGTCATTTTACATTCAACTGATCATTTTTACAACTTGATGAGGAAATATTTGATGAAAGACAGCCCCATACTTTCAGGCAATATTTCTTTTGTTATATAATGGGATTGAAAAACAGGAAATGATTTCACTCGCTTTTTTGGCAGTCCCATACTTAGCCACTTCTCAGGGGGCAAAGGTTACTGTTCTATCCTCCATTGATGTCAGTTAGCTGTCAGAATTGAAGATATTTTCTCACACATAACAGGCTCGTCAGCCAATTGCAATTTGATCCAGAGGTATAGTGAATTGAACTGTATGTAACAAGTAGCCATCTGATTGTGATCTCCAGCTCACACAAAGACGGCTGGGAAGGTTTATCGGATGTAATGTGTTTCTATTTTATTCTTTTATGGGATGCGGGTGACGCTGGCAAGTCCAACATTTATTGCTCATCCCTAAGTGCCTTTGAAAAAGTGATGGTGAGCTGCCTTCTTGCACTGTTGCAGTCCAGCTGGTGCAGTGCTGTTAGGAAGGTAATTCTAGGTTTTTGACCTAGTGAAGGAACGACGATATAGTTCCAAGTCAGGATGGTGTGTGCCTTGGAGTGGAACTTGCAGGTGGTGGTGGTCCCATGGGCAGGATTTTCTCCCCGTCGTGGGTGAAGTTGAATTGCGGGCACGCAGAGATGCACCTCCGATCGGGGGCGCCGCCATTTTACGTGGGCGAGCCAGATAAGGCCCACGTAAAATGGCGCTCCCTGTGCGGGCAGGGGGGGGATATCCCAAAATCGAGAGTGCGCTCTTTCGCGCATGCGCACAAAAGAGCGTACTCATCTCCCTGAGGCTAAGTGCTGCCTCGGGAGGGGGTCGCCTCTACTGTCAAAAATATTAAAAATAGAAAAAAAAAAATTCCCTGACATGTCCCCTCATGTCACGTGTTGGGACATATCCATAATTTTTAAAAAAAAACTTTAATTAAATTTTTAAAAAACTACATGAAACCTCATCCCGCCCATGGATGAGGTTTCATGCTTTTTCTAATTCCCACCAGGGCTCCTGGCCTGCCCGCCAACCTTAAGGTTGGACAGGCAGGTCCACTAATCAGTTTAATGACTCTGTCAATGGCTTCAATTGGCTGATTTTGCTGTGCCCCCGCCAACCTGAAAATTTAAATGGGGCGTGGTGACCTTCGGAGTTCCGCCCGACGTCATTCCGTGTCATTTTATGCGTCGGCGAGCAGGGGGCGAGGCCCGCTTGCCGACGGGAAAATCCTGCCCCATGTCTCTGCTGCCCATGTCCTTCCAGGCTGTAGAAGTCACAGATTTGGAAGTTGCCCTCAGAGCAACCTTGGTGAGTTGATGCAGTGCATCTAGTAGACGGTGCACAATGCAACCACTGTGCATTGGTGGTGGAGGGGGTGACTGTTTAAATTGGTGGATGGGATGCTGAACAAGCGGGCTGCTTTGTCTTGGATGGTGTCGAGCTTCTTGAGTGTTGTTTGAATGGAACTCATCCAGGCAAGTGGAGAGAATTCCATCCTGACTTGAGCCCTGCAGAAGGCAGACTCAGGAGTCCTGAGGTAAAGTACTCGCTGCAGAATTCCCAGGTTCTGACCTGCTCTTGTAGCCACAGTATTTATATGGCTGGTCCAGTTATGTTTCTGGTAAATGGTGGTAATGTGTGAGAGGTTGGTCCAGTGGAGAACCTTCAACTTTGGCTTGTATGAGCTCTGGCCCAGGGAGAGCTCTCCCTCGCTATTTGAGTCAAACAGCTGTAGGTCAAGTCCCACTTCATGATAAGCCTATAATGTAGGCTGAATCTTCAGTGCTGTAGAGGTGCTGCCATTATATGTTTGGGTGAGTCATTAAACTGAAGTCCCATCTGCTTGCTCAGGTCTACCTAAATGTTCCTGCCAATTGTGCACTTTGCATGTTTATGATAATTGCTCAGTCACAAGACTGCACAGTTGTTTAGTGTTCTGTAACCATGGAACCCACTCGGGCATATAAACAGGAATTAGTCTAGAGCATAGGGAGGGATTATTTAATAATGCAGCACAAAACACTTAAAGGGGAAGAGGGAATGGTGGCAAAAATTGGCGCAGGTCCCACATGCCATGCCATGGATTGGTTTATGTCCAGAGTCCTCAGCTCTTCCATTGTATGGAGGGGAAACCATTCATGCCAGGCCATTCTTTCTCCCCACTCTTAATGAACAGTTAGAGGGCAGCATTGGCAGAGAGCTGGCAGTTGTCATGCCCCATAAAGGAATGTCACATTATGAACTTTAAGACAATACTTTTAAAAATTGGACTCTGACAAGCTGTTAAAATGGCTGTCACGAATCATGTGACTTTTGGCATTTGGACTGCTGACAGCATTAAGTCACCAGTGAGTGACTAAATATGGACGTAGGTGAGGATACCTCACAACCATATATGGAATTCATACATTTCATTGTTTAAGGATTGGCAATACCTAAATATTGTGGAGTTTCCGGGCTGCCTGTCTCAATGTTTCATACTGGAAGATCGAAAACCAGTGGGCACTATCAAATTCCCATTGTATCATGATGGCCTTGCCATCCAAATCAGGATGGGTCATGTGATTGAAACTGGATTCATGGACTGCCCCCTTACTACCACAGGACTAAGCAGATCATCAGAACCATCAGTTGCCTGAGAGCCAGGCTCTGAAACTAGCTGCAAGTCATCAAGCAGCCAAAGTACTTAACCTGTTCAAAGTTCACCTGAGAACCAACCTCCTAGATATGCGACTACAAGGAACCTCACAACCTGCTGTGAACCCTTCACTTTACAAGAGTTACAAAAGTTCGCTTGAACTTTAAATCATCAAATTCATTCAAGAAACCACAGACCTGACATGTGGAAGATCGGAAATCATAAATCAGAGATTGAATTAACTGCTATCTGTGAAAGTGAACTATTTTTGTCTGTATCCAATGTCTGTTTGTGTGTGTGTGTGTGTATGTGAGACTGAATGTGTAACATTGTGTCAATTTGGGTTAAGTATGCGAGAATAAATAACCTTCTTTATTTTAAACTCACAAAACCTTGCTGCTGAATTGCTTAATTCAATTGCACACTCCAAAGTTAAGAAAAAAACACCTCTTTCCATACAAAACATACTGATTACAGGCAGTAAGAGAGCACATGCGTCCTGTCCGAGACACATTGTATGTGTAGCCCATACACTCAACAGGAGTGATGAGGGAGGAGGAAACTGGTGCATATAATGGACAGGTTCTTATGAGGAAGACAAAAAGAAATAGCTCATTGAAAATCTTCAATTTATTCATTCATTAGACTTTCATTCTACAGCACCTTTCATGACATCCCAAATACTTTTCTGCCAGTGAAGTACTTTTGAAGTGTAGTCATTGTTGTAATGCAGGAGACGTAGCAGCTAGTTTGCCACACAGTAAGCTCCCATGAATAGCATTTTGATAATGATCAGGTAATCTGTTTTATTAATGTTGCTTAAGTAATGAATATTGGCGAGGACACCAGGGTAAACTCAGCTGCTCCCCTTTGAAATAGGGCCATGGGATCTCTTACATCGACAAGCTCGGAGCAGGGCTCAGGTTTAATGTCTCACCCAAAAGACAGCACCTCCAACATTGCAGCACTCTTTCAATACTACGTTGGGATCATCAGCCTAGGTTTTGTGCTCAATTCTCAGGAGTTGGACTTAAACCCACCACCTTCTGACTTACACTGAACTAAGCCACAGTTGACATTTGACTGAAAAGTTTGGAAATGGAAAAGAAAAAAAAGAGGGATCAGTGACCAACTTATATTTCTGTTTTTTTGATGGGGATCTTTCTGTCTCAGCTACAAAAGAGTTAATAATTCACAGATGTTTTATGTAGCACCAATGAGGTAATCTTTCATTAATCATTTACAAATGCTATGAATATAGCACATGGCCCCCTTCTGCTTCCCACTGCGCTATGTATGGGACATTTCCCACTCAATGCCTTTAGCAGTTAGCTATGCTAGTCTCGTGTTAATGCAGCAACCTCCACTGACTGCCTTATCTGGTCTGTACCTCAGCAACACACTGGATCCAAAATGCCTTTCAGTTGGGAGTGTACTTCAGGAATTTGCTCGATGACCTCCAACTTTTAACACTCCAGGCCATTTTGGTGTTAAATCAAAGAAAGCCCCGTATCACACTGCTTTCTCAGTAAAGCTGTAACCTGTCGTTCACACCTGACTAGCCGGGTTTTTAACCAAACCTGAAATTCATTTCTTTAGTTCTACCCAGCCCTTCCGAATCTCATAATCTATCAAAAGAAAGAAAGTCCATATGAAAAGCGCTGATAATTGGAGGACATTGATTTGTGGCGACTGGTAAAAGAATCTGAGGCAACATGAGGAAATTTTTTTTACACACACAGCGAGTTGTTGTGATCTGGGATGCACCACTTGAAAGGGCAGTGGAAGCAGATTCAATGATAACATTTAAATTATAACTGGATGAATACCTGAAAGGAAGAAAAAAAAACAGGATTTTGGGAAAGAGCAGACAGGTGGGGTTAATTGGGAAGCACTGCCAAAGAGCCGGCACATGGTAGAGGGGCGGAAATGAGGGAAGTATTGAATATGTCAAAGGGATGGTAGGTCGAAAAGAGGAAAGGTGAAATTTTGGACAGAACCCATGTGAAGTGGGCTGGAGCTGGGAGTAAGTGTTGAGGAGGGGGAAACAAGTACAAAAACGAGACTTAACAAGGACAGAGTCACAGGCCCAAAAGGGAGAATGATAAGAATGAAGGCAAACAAGATGAAAGAGACAATGGAAATAATGGCAAAAAGACAAACGGAGCTTCTTAAAGGCATTTATTCCTGGAACAGAAATTGCTGATTTTGCTGCCGCAAACATTCTCTGGTCTGGGACCGTTGCAGTTTTTCATATTTTTTAAACCAAGAAAATGCATTTTTGATCTAAATAATCCATGTGCAGCTATTGTAACCTTGTTTATGAAGGCAGTGCTGCGCTAAGGGTAGTTCAAAGGGACTCAGAGCCTTGGTTCAAAGGGTGGCATATCTGCCTCTGAGTCAAAAAGGTTGTGGGTTCACAGTCCCACTCCAGAGACTAGGGGGCATAATCCAGGCTGTCACACTAGTGTAGCAACATCAGAGGTGGCCTATTTCAGATAAGACCTTAATCAGAGGTGCTGGTCTGTTCTAGTGCTTGCATTAAAGGTTCTATGACACAATTTGAAGAGCAGCAGCCACGATGGGCCGAATAGCCTCCTTCTACGCTGTATCATTCTATGATTCCACTATTTTTGAACTAAAGATCTGGTTTGGAGGAAGGAAGGGAAATAATTATCAGAAGCAGCAACATAGAAATCCCTCAGTAAAATTTGGTCTGCCTTTCCTGATCTTAAAACCAACTCGTTGCAGCCCTGTCAATTAAAATAGATTTATAACTGGACAGGTTAAAGCCAAGCACCAGATACCTGGTATGGAAGAATCAGCATTTGTATCTTGCCACTTCAGCATAATTAGGCAAAATCAAACTGACATGTTGGACACAAGGTAGACTGCAATGAGAATTGGTTGTTTGATTTTAAGGGAAGTGTTTTCATTGACAGTGCAACTTATCCTGTCTCTCAGAAATGTTCCAAAGTGATTCCTGTATAATGAGTTACATTGCAAGTTATTGTTGTCATGAGGATAAACACAGAAGCCATTTTGCACACAAACAATGAAATGAGAGACCAGTTTTTGGTGGTGTTAGTTGAGGAAGATGCTGGCCATGATCCAAGGAGAGCTCCCTGCTATCATCAAATAGTGCCATAAAATCTTCAATGCAAATGGTAGAACAGAGCAGCATCTCTGATTCAGGGCTCATCTGAAGTAGGGCATGTATGACTTTGCAGCCCTAAGTGCTACATTAGTGTGACAGCCTGGATTATGTCCTCAAGTCTCCGGAGTGGGACTGCGAACCCACAGCCTTCTGACTCAGAGGCAGATATACCACCCGCTGAGCCAAGTCTGACAATTTCCAAATCCCTCTGAACCATCCTTAAAGCAGCACTACCTTCATAAACAAGGTTACAGGAGCTGCACATGGATTATTTTCATCTTGCTTGCCTTCATTCCTATCGTTTTCCCTTTTGGGTCTGTGACTCTGTACTTGCTAAGCCCTATTTTTATACTTTTTTCTCCCTGCTCAACACCTACCCCCAGCTCCAATCCACTTCACATGGATTTCGTCTAAAATTTCACCTTTCCTTTTTTCCATCTATCATCCCTTTTACATATTCAATACTTCCTGCAATTCCCCCTCTCTCCCATGTGCCAACGCATGTAAACTCTTGAGCACTGGTTCAGCCTATACCCTAACTCTTCTGGTTCTTGTTCTGTCTGCCTCATTAGTTCTGATGGGGTTTTTATGATTTTGACAGGGACGGATGGGGGAGATGGTGGCACAGTGGTCATGGTAATGTCAATGGGCTAGTAATCCAGAGGCCCAGGTTAATGTTCTGGTGGTGTGGGTTCAAATCCCATGGCAGCTGGTGGAATCTGAAATTCAATTAATTAATAAATCTGGAATTGAAAGCTCTTCTTAGAAATGGTGACCATGAAACTATCAAAAATTGTTATTTTGAAAAGCCATCCTTACCTGGTCTGGCCTACATGGGACTCCACACCCACAACAATGTGGTTGACTCTGAAATGGCCTCAGAAGCCACCTAGTTCAAGGGCAATTAGGGATGGGCAGGTGCCCCATGTCCCACAAAAGAACAAATTTTTAAAAAAGGTAAATAAAGCAAAACCTTTTCGCCTGGTGGGGGAGCCTAAAACAAGGCGAAAAAAAACCTTAACATCAGAGCCAGGCCATTCAGGGGAGAAGTTGGAAAACATATCTTCACACAAAGGGTGATAGAACTCTCTCCCATAAAAAGGAGCTCAATTAATAACTTTCTAGCTGAGATCAAAGCATTTGCCAGCCCTTTTTGCTAAGAGGTGTGGAGACGAGGCGGGGTCTTGACATAGAATAGCCATGATCTACTTTAATGGCGAACAGACTCGAGGGGCTGAATGACCTACTTTGGTTCCTACGTCCCTGTGACACACTTGAAGCATAAACCTGGTTTTCTTTCTCCTTATGTACGCCGACTGACCTGCTGCGTGCTTCTAGCATTTTCTGTTAAGATGGGATTTATATCAGCTCATTGTATATTTGTAAAGAGGAAAAGGATAAGAGGTTACTGGAGTGGATCCGATTTCTGGTACCATGTCTTCTGTCTTTTTTAAAGAAAAAAAATCTGGCTGTATGAGAATGACTTTTAAGATTGATTTTGTAGCCAGCATATTTTTACACTGCCAGTTTTTAACCCATATAAATGATATTACAGATGGCTTCCGTTTCATGTGTTTGTCCAGCCAAACAACTTAACAGTTTAGTGCTGCTGTGTGCATGCTCCTAAAATAGGCTTTTGGATCTTAAAAAAATCCTATCAAAGTTCAGCTTAACTCCAAGTAAACTTGTTTTAAAGATTGATTGCTCTCCTTTCGGGAGACTGGTTCAGTAAATTGGTTCAAATCAGCCCAGTGGTTGAAGAACGCACTTGAAGAAAATGACTGAAGGGAAAAGGGAAAGAGCAGGGAAATGGAATTGAATCTTGTAAAGAGATGGGGTTAGCAGCGGTTCTGGAACAGTGGGCCGAATGGCCACCCCCGGTGGCATTTTGATGATTATGACGAGTGGATTGTCGGATCTATACTGATACACTCTCACTGTTTAGAAATAAGGGGTCGCCCATTTAAGACAGAGATGAGGAGAAATTTTTTCTCTCAGAGGGTAGTGAGTCTTTGGAACTTTCCTCCACAAGAGGCAGTGGGAACGGGCGTCTCAGATTTGCACTTAGTGTGGTAGCGGGCGGGTAAAAGAGCGTTTTACCCGCTGGCCACAATGATGGTTTTTCACACCATGTTGTCCCAATCCCGCCCCATTAATCATGCACTCCCAGGAAACACACCGTTTCGATGGTGGGCGGGCTCTCGTTCGCCTGCTACACCATCACCTCGCCACTTCCTCATGCCGGGTGCCATATTTAAAGTGCAGCTGCGCGCACACCTCTCTCAGTGCTTCCAGCCCAGGACTGCTACACAGAAGACATGGCCCCGAAGGGCAAGGAGACTGCAGCCCCCCTCCAATTCAGTGACGCGCCTCTGGAACACCTTTTGGACGCCGTGGAGGTCCTCCGTGATGTCCTCTACCCCTGCTCTGGCTGCAGGAGGTCCAGCAACATTATCACTCCGGCTTGGAAGGCGGTGGCAGTGGTGGTCAGTGCCAATGCTGCACAGGAGAGGTTGGCCTTCCAATGCAGATAGAGGATGAATGATCTCATCCGTGCCACCAGGGTAAGGCAACCATCTCATCACTCTAAACTCACACACTCACAAGCCCATCACACATTCACTGGCATCTCACTCACTGCCAGCTCAAGGGACATCACCACTCACACTCTCACACATACCCTCACATGTCCATCTGGCCTTGTCTCCTCTGGATACTGCCTCCTCAGCCCTCACCATCTTGAGGCCACTTGCACAGATCAACATGTGCTCCCCCACACACACACCCTGGGATACCTTCCTTTTCCCAAGTACAGCCCTCGCCCTTTAGCCTCTTTCCTTGTCTGAGGCCACTTCTCCCCCTTCCCCAAGCAAGCCCGAGTCCCACAGCCATTGAAAAGCCACCCCCGCCTTATGGCTGGTCTGGTAGGTAGAGCCCTGTCTGTGAGCCCCTCTAAAAGTGATGTGGTTCTGCCTGCGAAGCCTGGCGCTGATGACCACGAGTGCTGCCCGAAGCCAGGTAGTCAAACAAACTGTAAAGTCCTGAGCGAAGTGGAGCTCGTCAGGTGCACATCGCTTATGTACGGTTGTGAAACAGGTCGGTGCGCAATCACGTAGACGTGCTTGGACGATCCAGCATGGGGGTGCTGATTCTGGCGAGCTGGGATTACGATGATACACGGATGTTTTACAATGAAGTTCCCGGCTTCCAACGGCCGGAAACGCAGCCCGCTATTGACGGGCAAAGCGGATGATTGCAAACTGGTTTCACGATGTCACAAAAACGATTTTTTTTGGCCATCTCGTCATATTGTCCGCTCACGCTGCCAAACACGCCCAACGCCAACAGGCACGGCAGATTCTGCCCAGAGTCTCCGAATATTTTTAGGGCAGAGCTAAATAGATTCTTGATAAGCAAGGGGGTGAAAGGTTATCGGAGTAAGTGGGAATGTGGAGTTGAGGTTACAAGCAGGTCAGGGGTCAAGTGGCCTACTCCTGCTCCTAATCCATATGCTCGCATGTTTGTGTGCACATGGTTTGGTGTCAAATTTGTTTGATAATGCTCCTGTGAAGCACTTTGTGATGTTTCACTACGTTAAAGGTGCTATATAAATGCAAGTTGTTGTATTGTGGGAATCAACCCCAACTGACAGAATTGAGTAAACCATTACAATCAACCATCTTTTGAACAGGTTCCATTATCCAATTACAGCAGTGACTGACGGCTACTTATGCCACCTGTGCCAGTGGCAGCAGTGGCTACTGGCAGCACCGCACCCACCCGATGCCCAGGGTCGCTGAGGGACACCAGGCCACAGGTGAGTGAACGTGGGACTGGGGTCATGGGGTAGTGGGGTGGGGTCGCGGGAGAGGGGGCAGAGGTGTCAGAGGCAAGGGGCAGGATGGCTTTCAGCGGCCACCCACTCTGCCTGATGCTGGGTCCCTCAAACTGACACAGAGTGTCTGACAATGAGGGGCCGCCCTACCTCAGCTCTCCAGGAGGTTGCTGGCAAACGTGACAGGTTTTGCTGACCGGCCTTCCGAGGGCTCGTGAATGAGCCTAACTGACATCCCGCCACTGGCAGTCAGGAATCCCGTGTCAGCCGCTTCTGCCTTCCGTCTTAATCGGGGCGGTTTTCCTGTTGCTGGGAGACTGACGTGGGGCCGCCAAGGTTCCCGCCGCGATGGGCTGCATGAAATCCTGCGCCCTCCCCCCACCCCCACATCTGTCCTTTCAAGTGGACGTAAAAGATTCCACCAGTACTAATTCGAAGCAGAACAATGGAATTCTCCCTGGGCAGAGGGAAAGGGGCCTTGTTAAAACGTATATCTGAACTACCAAGGGATGAGCACTTTCGTAGCCCTTGTGGCTCAGTGGGTGACACTTTTTTCTTTGAGCCTGAAGGTTGTGGATTGAAGCGTGTAAGATCTAGGTTGACACTCCGGAGGAGCGTTGCTTGGTCTGAGCTGCTGTCTTTAGAATGAGAAGTTAAACTGTAAAGGATACCATGATAGATACCATGACACTACTTTGAAGAAGAGCAGAGACGTTCCCCCTGGTGTCCTGGACAATATGCATCTGTCCAACATCACCAAAACAGATTATCTGGCCATTATCACAGTGCGGTTAGTGAGAGCTTGCTGCATGTAAACTGGCTGTTGCATGTCTTACAACAGTGCAGACACTTCAAAAGTACTTTTACTTAAAAGGGCTGGAACGTGCTTTGGGGTGGGGGGGTGAGGCCATTGCGGTGCAGCTGTGAAATGTGCTAGATAATGAAAATCCCTTCTTTCTCTGCCTGTCAGGTGTCTCTGACTTGGAACACAATGCTTATTAACCTCTTTGCTTTACTGCAGGCTCTGCTTTGATGTGTCTGTGCGAATACCTTCAGCTAATTATTCAAGTGCCACCAGCAATAATGTGATGGAGGAGAAGGTATTAATTTTTTGGTGAGTGAGATAAGGGTGGTATAGACAAGTGAATAATAACTTTTCACAACATTTTATTCACTTGCCTGGAACATTCACTGCAAAATAACAAACTTCTGCGAATGTTTTGCACTAAATTTCCACTTTGTTGTGTTGAATATGCTGTTTACATCAAATTACTAGAACATGTTGATATTGGGTTCTCGGTGTTCTGGGGTTTATCTCTATGTTACTTGGGTCACTTTCTAAATGGTGCTGCAGGACAGTCAGCCCAGAGAATTTCATGATTCCATACTCCCAGCAGGAACTGCACTTGCATTAAGCACAGGTTGGAAGGGGGCTATGTCACCTTTGTCCAGTGTGAACACCTCCCCACTGGAGGAACTATATTGGGCAGGAATTTTTTGCTCAGCGTGTGGGCGCGTGCCCGAAACGCCCGAGCGTAAAATAGCGCGCGATGACATCGGGTAAGCATCCCGACATCATCGTGCGATATTTCGATCAGCGGGCACGCGCGAGAGTTGGCAGCACGCCCGCTGACAATTAAGAGGCCTATTAAGGCCATTAATGTATTAATTAGCCTGGATTTTTCACTGCCCGCCCAACGTTATGGTTGACGGGCAGGCGAATTGGCCAGGCGGCCTTTGGATTTTTGAGGAAACCTCAACCCAGGGCGGGATGTTAATTTTTAAAAAAAATTTAAATGTTTGGGCAGAATTTTCATAATCTATATGTTTAGGTGAGTGAGTCCGATGTGTGGACATTTTTTTTTCGCAATTTGATATCTTTATTTGATGGTTTCAAATTCTTCAGCTCCCTGAGGCTGCCTTCAGGGAGCTTTCAGTGCGCGCTCCCCCAGTGCCTGAGCAGATTTCAGCGCTCGCCCTCCTCCTGCCCCCACACCCCGGCAGCGCTGAGCCTTTCAGCGCGCCTTGCCCGCTGGCTGTCGGGGGCCGGTCGCCGAGGGCGGGCTGTTTCCCGGCCGCTCCCAGGTCCGCCCGCCTGACCACCTCAAAATCCTGCCCATTATATGTGTGTGGCTCAATGTGGAGTTGCAGCAGCGGCAAAAACACTAAACAGTATATAATGAGTATATAAGATCGCAACGACATTAAAAGGTGCTGAAATACAAAGCATGTGAAAAATTTACCATTTAAACAGTTCAGCTATGCTTTTACATACGTTAGAACTTTCACTGTTATTCAAAAGTGATTCATTGTGTAAAGTGCTTTGAGACATTTCAACTGAAGAGCTGTTATGTGCATGCAAATGATTTCCGTTTCATGGTTTTACTGTCAATGCTAAGGTTTGCAGCTTGTCTGGCATGCACCTGATCTCGGCCTATATGTGACTCCAGTCCTACACCAATGTGGCTGCTTCTTAACTGCCCTTTGAACTGGCCACTCAGTTGTATCACAACCGACTTGAAGCAACCAGGGGCAGGTGATAAATGCCAGCCTTGCCAGCAACCTCCACATCCCAAGAATGAATATTTATTTTTAAAAGGACCAGCAACCTCACCTGACCTGAAGGACCATTGACCTGGATTACCTTGTGCAGAGCTGTTCCATTCTTGGGCTGGAGTTAGCTGCAGGCAACTAACCACTGGGTCTAAAATCCAAGAATGGTAGATTTTCGTAAAGACATGCATTTTTTAATATCTCCTCCTGGTTGGAACTTTTATTTCCTGCTCACTTGACCAAACTGAGGGAGTACTTTCCATTCAAATTTCTGTTACCTCATATTTCCTCTTCCTTTTCATTAGAATTGCAGAATCTCCTCTCCAACATGAAACTCCTACTTCTCATCCCATGATAAAAGGAGTATTCTATTCGTGAGATACTGGGGGAAAATGTCTGGAATTTTAGGGGAGATACACTATAAAATAAAAGTGATTTGCCTGGACTGATAATGGATGGCTTTCTTATGTATGAACAGCTAAAGTAAAAACTATTAACACATTATGGGAACAATACAGGATATCAGACTGGTTCCACAGTTTAAGTGCTTTAAGGGCCAAGCAGCTGAAACATTCATAACCATTCTCAAGCATTTTGCCTCTCTAGGAGTGGTAAATGGCAAGATGGGGGCTGGAGGGGGGGATAGTGGTGGTAGCTTGGATATGTATCAGGGATGTGACGATGAAGAAGTGTTTAGTCATAAGATAAAAGCAAAAAACTGCGGATGCTGGAAATCCAAAACAAAAATAAAAATACCTGGAAAAACTCAGCAGGTCTGACAGCATCTGCGGAGAGGAACACAGTTAACGTTTTGAGTCCGTATGACTCTTCAACAGAACTATGATGGTCTGACTATCATGGTATGTGGGGTAGGCTTACTGGACCAGTTGGCCTTTTTCTGCCTGTCTATTTTTGACACTTATATAGCTACATGAAAGCTTAACAGTAAATCAGGAGTACATTGTAGAATTGCCCCAAATTGAGTGCTATTGGTAAACTTATACTAAAATTTCACAAAGCTCCAGAGAATTATTGGAAGACAAGATCCTTATGAAATATTTAAGAAAAGGGAGATGCTTATAATAAAAAGTTAAAATATTGGTTACCATTTGACTAATGCTCTTGAGTTGAATCATAGCCATTTTGAAGCAAGCCAGTGAGGAAGCACCACTCACATGAGATTCTGTACAGAGCTTATTATCGACATTAGGTGACAAGTGTATCGTGCAGTTGGCAAAATGTCACCCTCCACCCCATCTTGCGTGTTTACCATCCTGACTTGGAAATATATCGCTGTTCCTTCATTGTCACTGGCTCAAAACCCTGAAACCCCCCTTCCTAACAGCACTGTGGGTGTACCTACACCACATGGACTGCAGCGGTTCAAGAAGGCAGCTCATCACTCAAGGGCAACTAGGGACGGGCAATAAATGCTGGCCCAGCCAGCGAAGCCCACATCCTGTGAATGAATAAAAAAAAAACTTGCAGTCCATCCAACTCCTTCAAGGCTTTCTCTGCAGGCTTATCAATTTGCAATCATTGACTTTCTCTACTGTTACATATATTCCTCAGAAGCCTCTTCGGCAACTGGGATAAAGTTCTGCCATTTTACCTCCACAGTGAAAGATCACATCCACCAGAGTGATGCAATAGATTTATAAATAGACAGATTAAATCGACAGATAATAGACAAATAGACAGATATAACAGACAGATTCCTAAACCTTCAGCTTCTTCCTAATTTCCAGCATGTCAACTGGACAGTGTCTTCTATGGCCTAGTGGCACAACTCCTGCCTCTCAGCTGCAAACTCCTGAGTTCAAGCCCCACTCCAGAGACATGAGCATAAAATGTAGGCTGACACTCAAATGCAGTGCCAAGAAAGTGCTGCCTGGCTTCTGAATGAGATGTTGAACAAAAGTTCTGTCTGCTCTCCCATGTAGATGGGAGTGGTATTACTTGAAGGGTGGGGGTGTGGGGTTCTCCCTGGTGTCCTGGCCTATAATCCTTCAACCAGCATCACTAAGGGACACAGGCTACCTGGTCATGATCACATTGTTCTTTGTGGGACCTTGCTGCCACATCACAACAGCAACTAGGCTCTGAAGAAGAGTCATACGGACTTTGAACGTTAGCTCTGGTTTTTCTCTCTCCACTGATGCTGCCAGACCTGCTGAGTTTTTCCAGCATTTTCTGTTTTTGTTTCAGATTTCCAGCATCCGCAGTATTTTGCTTTTATCCAAGATTACATAATTGGCTCTAAAGAGTTTTGGGACATCCTGTAGTCATGAAAGGAACTTTATAAATGCAATAGCTTTCCACATTTTGCTAAATAAACTCCAGTTTTCTAATCATGTATATTTTAAACATGAGAAAGGACATATTCGCTGATAGCAAATTTCAGCTGAATTTTTTTCATTTTCCATTTTCTATGGCCTGAAAATGAGAAACTCAGGCATAAAATCACCCTGCAGCTCACCCTATCTATCTCTGTAGCCTCCTCCAGCCCGCCAATCCTACGCTTCTCCAAATCTGGCCTCTTGTGCATCCTTGATGTTAATCACCCCACCGTTAGTGGCTGCGCCTTCAAGTGGCTTCGGCTCCAAGCTCTGGAATTCCCACCGTAAACCACAATGCCTTTCTTCCTTTAAGATCTGCCTTAAAACCTGTCTCTTCAACAAAGCTTTTGGTCACTTGCCTTAATATCTCCTTATGCGGCTTGATGTTAAATTTTGTTTGATGAAGCTCCTGTGAAGCACCTTCAGGGGTTTTTGCTATAAGAATGCAAGTTGTTATACGGTTCCACCCAATTGTTAGTAAATTGATGGAACCTGAAAACTTGACACAGTAAGCTGATTTAATTCTGACTCGGAGAAGGCAGCTGTCACTTTAGCTCTGTTCAGTTTAGCAAGCGGTACAACTTTCTTTTATCTCACGCTCAGATGAAAGATTTTCAGCTTTCCTTCCCCCTCCCTTATGACTTGCTTCCCCTAAAGAGACCCTGTATATCTCCCAAATAAAAATAAAGTCAGATCCTGAACCATCCTCAGACTCCTGACGGAAGATGATTTCATTACAACTGAATCTAATAAACTCCAAATGCTGTGGAGGAGAGGCCATTAATCTCTATCAAGCATTTCCACCTTAACTAAGTCGGGAGGGGGGAGGTAATGCATAATGATTACAGCTGCAGCAGCAATGTCGCTGGGTTAACCAGTAACCAGAATAGTATCCACTGAATTTACATGGGATTAACTACACAGAAACTGGCCATTTGACCTAACAGGTTTGTGCTCCACATGAACCACCCCTCCACCCTTCTTCATCCAACCCCATCAACATATCCTACTCTGTTCCCCTTCATGTGTTTCTCTAGCTTCCCCTTAAATGCATCTATGCTATTCAGCTCAACCAGTCCATATGATAGCAAGTTTCTCATTCCCACACGTCATAATTTAAGCTTCTCAGTCTTCTCTTTTCTAGAGAAAAGATCCCCAGTCTGTTCAATCTTTCCTGATAGATGTGCCCTCTCAGTTCTGGTAGTTTGGATTTTCATACACAGCAGCTTCTCTCCCTCTTTATTTCCCCTTACTCCACCTCCCTCTTTTTCCTCTCTCGCCCTCTCTCATTCCTCCCTCTCTCTCCATCTCTTCCACTATCCCTCTTTCCTCCTCCCCCTTTCTCTTTCCCCTCAACTCCTCTCTCTCTTCTTCCCTCTCTCCACCCTCTCTCTCTCTCCCCTCTTTTTCCCTCCCCTCTCTCCCTCTCACCCCCTATAACTGTCTCTCTTCTCCCACCCCCACCCTTTCAACTACCCTATCTCTCTCTACTTGTCCTTTTTCTCTCATCCCTCTCTCTCTCTCCCTTCTATTCCCCAGTATATTTCCATGCTGGGTCATTGTCTATTGATCATAAATGGAAATCTGGGACAAGTACAAACAAAAAGACTCTCCCTAATCCAGTTTTATCCAGCTTTCAAAACTAGCTCTCTGCTTTCGTGGTTTACTTTATCCTGTTGCTTCAAACCTGCGTGTTTATGGATTCATGAACAGGAGGGCAAACATAGAGGCCAAGCACACTAGGCCTGTTGGCTGCTGTTGTCTTTTGCTTTTGGCATTGCCAATGTTTATGGTGGCAGAAAAGTGAGTGGTTTCTGGCAACTTTGACTGTTCAGAAGAGCCTCTGAAAAGTTGACTGATGCTTTAATACAGCTGCAGTTTGCCACTACATACACCACGAGCCAGAGCAGTTAATCCAGGGTCAGCGCTTGCATTAACCAGTTGTGACCATCTTGTTTGTGCTGTGTCTGATTTTATGCAAAATGGACCACTGCCCCTGCTACGATCAGTAGCTTGCCTTTTCTCTCAACTTTTCTCTCGTACTGTCTGAGCTGTTACATCTGCTCGCACCCTTTAAGTAAAAATAACTCTGCATGTGACCCCACATGTCTAGCACATTGGGTGAATAGTAATTTCCAGAGAGTTTGCAGTTTATTGGATTTGTTAGCGATTATATACTGTTTGCCTTTCAAATTCTTAGCTTTAACTACCTTGAGCTTGCTATTGTTTTGGTCCGACTGTAGCTTTATGAAGCAGGCAAATGCAATGATTTAAAATCGAAGAAAGAAAGAAGGAGCAAACTGAGTTGCATTTATATAGCACCTTTCACGACCCCAGCATGTCCCAAAGTGCTTTACAGCCAATGAAGTGACTTTTTGAAGTGTAGTCACTGTTGCACTATAGGAAAGGGGGCATCTAATTTGCACACAGCAGTGTCCCACAAACAGCAATAAAGTAAACTTTTTGATGTTACTGATGTTGTTCTGAGCACCGGGGAGAGCTCTCCCGGCTCTTCCTTGAAATAGTGGGATTACGCCATTCTCCGCAGGTGGCCAATCGGAAAAGGGAAGCTGGGCGCATTCACGGTTCAATCCTTTCTTTGCTGTTCAGACGAGGGAATACAGGTGGAGCAAGAAGATAAGGAGGCACTAGAGAGAAAGAGATCGCATGGCCCTTTACTTCTATGTAATCTGCTCTACCATAGGTGTTACTACATCCACACGATCTCCAATGGAAGTGTAGTAATAGAAGTAATTTATTGGATCTAGCTGCCCACAGTCGAGGTAAAATAGTCCTCTGAGATCAGGTGTAGTCCACAAATCAAACAAAAATATGGATAGGCGCCAACGGATTGGAACTAATTCTTGTGGCTTCATCTTGGGGTTTGAATTTTGCCACAGGTGCTTTAAAATTTAAATCGGTGATTCCAACAACATTTCTGCTCAAAGGTCAATATCAATAGATTATAATTTTTCATTGCTCCAGTGAGAAAATTCTATTTATTCAATTCCTGCATCATATTTAACATTTTTTTTGAGTGACTGAAATGATTGGCCACATTTTGGCAAAATATGGAAATGGATGTAATTTTATTTTTTACGACCTGCTGTGCTTTGGAATTCATGGTAGGACATTTTAAACTTCCATTATTCCAATGAACAACAGCTGTGATAACCCCATGGAAACCAGGAGCTGTTTATATACAAATAATCACAGATGCGTTCTCTAAGGCACGCACCATTCCTAAAGGAAAGTCTGCAGGAAGCAGCCTTAAAGCAGAGCTCAATCTTCATGAAAAAGCATTTACCAAACTTTTTTGAGGGAGGGTGAAAGGAGTAGGGAAGGAGGGAGGACAGCTGTGTCTCATTTTTGTCTCAAATACATACTGGCCTCAAAATAACTTGACAGAGTTTGCCTCATTGCAGAATCTTCCTGCAAATAATTTTATCAAAATACGTGTTCATTAAGTTGAGGCTTTTTCCAAGTCTGCTTCCTCATGCAAAGCCTGGGATGACAGTCACCACAAACAAACAGATCTTTGTGATCTGCCTGTCATTCCTTGTTATAATCAGTATATCCAGGTTCTAACAGCCCTGATCATGGCATGTTATCTCCTGGAATTTACAAACGACTCCACCACGTTTCTAATCAATCTGGAAGGCAGTTAAATGCTACAGCCGCTCACAGGCTAAAATAGTCAATCAAATTTATTTACACTTAAAACAATTTCTGAAGCAAAGATAATAGGCAACACAGAAAAGTATGACAAATATGCATAGGAAAAATGATTACGAACAAGTCAATAAGGGGTTAATTTACACTGTCACAAATGCAAACAGTTCAGTAAAATACTTAGTACATTTTCTGTTCTGCCTTCAACACAAATACTTTCATCAAGTCTCCTTTTACTGGATTCTGAACAAATCTCATTTATTGGATCTCGGGTTTCAGCATCAAAAAAGATGACACAATAATGCAAAGTGCAAATTTACACTTTCCTTCTTCTTGAACAGAAAATTGTTACCTGCAAATGATTGTTATTAATGGGCATGCATTTTTCCTGTCCCTCCCTCCTTCCTTTCTCTCCCTTGTGGGGTTAAATATATGTATACACACACAGTAAATTCATATATATACATATATATATGTATATATACCTAATGTGAAATTTCTATTCACACTGTAACCCTGCACAACTTCATAGTTGAGTTTCCATTAATGCGTCCAGAAATGGGCAAAAAGGTTATTGTTTTGGATAAGCCTTTAGTTATTTTGATATTTTTCTTTCCCTTTCTAACAATGTTGAATGATATTTGAGAGCATTATAACCATTACTTATTCCTTGCAGCTCCATGCGCACTAAGTTTCTAACCTCTCCCTTAGCCCAATTGCTGGGGTTTCTACTACTCAGTTTTCACTCCTAGGTCACGAATCATTTTCCAAGAACTGATCCTTAAAGGGGTACTGCCTTTGAGGGGGAAAGAAATATTTGGCAAAATTTTCATTGTTTGAAGAAGGCAGATTAGCTGTGGGTCATTTTCATTATAATGACATCCTCCACAAGCAATAAGATGTTTCATTAGGATAAGTCAAATGCAGATTGATAATCACTTTACAGAACATCTCCGTTCTGTCTGTAAGGATGAGCTCCTTGTCACCTGCCACGTTAATTCTCCATCTCACTTCCGCTCCGACTTCTCTGTCCTCGACCTTCGTCGCTCTTGCAATGAAGCTCAACCCAAGCTTAGGAAACAGCAACTCCTCGTTCTACTGGGTGCTTTGCAACCACTAGCCTTAAACATTGACCTCAGCAGCTTCAAACCTCAACCACACCTTCCAATCTCTCTCTGATTGCAGCTGCTGCTAGTTCTGAATGGACACAACCAGCAGTTCTGGAGGTGGGACAGATTGAGAGTCAGTGCTAGGGGTTGCGATTCTTATTGGCACATGACCAGCAGAGTGGTCTGTGCCCCTTTCCCTCCCACCACAGTGTGCTGTTGGGGCTTAGAGGGTTAAATTGAGGACAGGTTGCATAAGGCATATTGTATTCGGTTCAGGATGAAGAGTTGAAGGTCTTGTGGTGCAGTGGGTAGTGTCCCTGCCTCTAAGCCAGAAGCTCTAGGTTCAAGCCCCATCCCAGGACTTGATGGCCAAGGAATGTGTGCTCGCAATGCAGCCAAACAGGTTGATTATCAATCTGCAAATCCTTTCAACACATGCAGGTGGTAAGAGTGGGAAAGATTCCTAGTTGCCATGTGATGGAAAGCAAATTAGAACCTCAACCTTTACTATCCATAGCTCCAGACTACAACCTGTGTGTAAAAGTGCATGTTGCTACAGCAACCCAAACTTCCTGAGTGAACTCTAACATACATTAAAGATTGAGGGCTGTGTCTCCCTACACTTCTGAGCCACTAGAACTAGTTCCACTCTGCCAGCTTTTCCCTGCTATTCTGCTCTAACCATTTGCACATCCTCTGGGTCTCATGTGTAATACTATCTTATTTCTCTCATCGTGCTCTCTTTTCTCTTACACTTTTAGAACTTGTCATTTATCCTCTGCTCTCCACTTTACAGAACTCCCCATTCCTTTCCTTGTGCGGTCACTTCTTTCTTTGCCTGTCTGCTTCTGTTCTCCTGTAAAGCAAAGCACTGCAGATGCTGGAAACATAAAAGGAAAGCAGAACATGCCGGGACACACTGAGCAAGGTCAGGCAGCAATTTTGGAGAGAGAAACAGAGTTAGTGTTTCAGGGCAATGATCTTTCAACAGAACTGGAAGAAGTTAGAGGTGCAGCAGTTTTATGCAATGCAGAGGCAGGAAACGGGCTGGTTGGAGGGGAGGAAAGAACAGCTTCTTATAAGCTTTTCATCTGTAACATCTTCCAGTTCTGACAAAGGAACATTCTGACATGAACCTAACCTCCCCCCTCTCTATGCTGTGGCCACCGGACCTTCATTTTCTATTTAATCTCAGATTTCCAACAGTGGCAGCATTTAAGGGGAAGCTAGATAAGTACATATAGGAGAAAGGAATAGAAGAATGTGTTGATTGGGTTAATTCAAGTACTGTGGGAGGAGGCTCATGGCATTGGCATTGGCCAGTTGTGCCGAATAGCCTGTTTCTGTGTTGTAAAATTCAATGCAACTCTAGTAATTTGCTCCCTGCATTTTGATGAGATTTTCCTAACAAGCAAAGGCAAGTTGATTCATTGCCAAGGGTGGATTAACCCATGGGCCTACCAATATGGGGCCCATGCCAGAGTTCCCACGTGTATAATCAGTTGCATTTAAGCGTAATATATCATGATCAGATTTGCTTTATTATTAATGCAGAATGTAGACATTCTTTGGGCCTACATCTTCATGCATTTTATTACGTACTTATGCTTTAATGGAGATCAGAGAGGGCTGTGTGGCAGAAATGGCACACACTTGACTGTTCCTGGAGTCCAGTGAAAATACAAGATTCTGTGTCATAACGTGCTCCAATTTCCCATGTTACATGAGTCACCACACTTCAATGGCACTTCATTGGCTGTCCTGGGACATCCTGAGTTGTGAAAGGTACTACAGAAATGTAAGTTGTTTCTTTTCCATCGCCTTAATCGTTAACAAATGTCGAGGTGAACGTCTATAACTGTACAGTGAAACAATTTTCTAATTTTTGCCTAAAAGAAATGGTGCTCCATTTCTGTAGCACCTTTCATGACCTCAAGACATTCAGAAGCCCTTTACAGCCAATGAAGTACTTTAGAAGTGTAGTCACTAATGTAGGAAACAAGGCAACCAATATGTGCACAGGAAGGTCCCAAAAACAGCAATGTGATAACAAGATAGATATTGGCCAGGACAGCAGGCATAACTCTCCTGCTCTTTTTTTGAAATAGTGCCATGGAATCTTTTACATCCACCTACAAGGACAGACAGGGCCTCAGTCTAATTCAGCACTTCCAGCAGTATAGCACACCCTCAGCACTGCACTGGGAGTGACAGCCTTGATTTCTGTTCTTAAATCCTGGTGTGGGATTTGAACTCACAATCTTCTGACTTAAAAACAAGAGTGCTACTGACTGACCCAGGGCTGATAATCAAACTAAAATAAAGAGGACTGCGCCACTGAAATGTTGGAAGATCTATTCATGGAACTAGTTCTCTGAAAGAGGGGTCCGCCCAATTTCATAGTGCGAATAATTTGTTCAGAAACTGAATTACCCATCAAGTAGTCTCGGTTTTTGGCATATTTCTTCATTGCTGAGGGAAGGGAGGGGTCAGTTTGTGGTGCATTCTGGGAAAGGTGGTACCATAGGAGCCATGGTGCACTATCTGTCTACAGTACACTGTCAAACATTCCTGAGGTTTCTTCTCGTCTCCTAAGCAAAGCAGACTTTTTTTTTTCTTCTTTTAGAGAAAGGTACAAGCCAACTTTCTGTGGAAAGTCTTACAGCATCTACAGCATACAAGCTGGCTATGATGAGGTCATCCTAAAAGCAGAACGGACTGAAAGGGAGAATGGGAATGGCGGCTCCCTGGTGGTAAATTAGCCGCCGTGTTATAAAGCAGACTTTTCCACAACACAGGCTCCAGAAATAGTTGAGATGTAAATCTTTGAAATTTGACATTAGCTTTGCATCCCCTCAAGCTTGTACATATCATGAAGTAAGATCGTTGTGACTGAGTTACAGTTTATGAAGGAGGGTTCTGGTCATGAAATAAGATTTATTTTTAAAGTCCTATAACAAGTGACAGTACAATATGGATTATGTTGTTGACTCACTTGCACATCACATCATCTGCAGATCGCGTCACCGTTACAACAAAAGACAACACCCTCATGGTCAACCAAAAAAAAAAATTTGCCAAATTCTTTTTTTCCCCTCTTGAAGGTAATCATGGTATTTTCCCTTTCTTTTTTTGCTTTCCCTTTCTCTGCTGTTTGAAGTTTTATTCCCTGTGTTCTGTTCACCAGGCATTCACTCCATCTCCGATGGCTACATGTGAGAATGGGAATGACTGTAACAATAACTTGCATTACAATTGCACCTTTAACGGAGCAAAGCACCGAGCCGCATAAGAAGATAGTAGGACAGCTGACCAAGAGCTTGGTCAAAGAAGCAGGTTTTAAGGAGCTCCTTAAAAGAGGAGAGGGAAGCACGGAGGCAGAGAGGTTTAGCGAAGGAATTCCAGAGCTCAGGGCCTCGGCAACTGAGCATGGCAACCAATGATGAAGCAAAGAAAATGTGGCTCTGATAATGCTCCTGTGAAGCGCCTTGAGATGTTCAATTCTATTAGAGGTGCTTTACAAGTGTAAGTTGTTTAGTGTGACTCACCCCAACTCACTCTTTAGCAAAATTTGATGAATAAAAACTGATTAATTGTCAGTTTCAACAAATAGCACATGGCAATGTACTTCCTTCATCCTATAATCTCTCAGGACGAACTTAGTCTTTCCACAACAGCGCTGTCCACAACAGAAGGATGACAATTTCAGCAGCCAGCCCTTAAATTTAGGGTAAATCCAAATGCGGCTTCAATTTCCCAGTTTGGATGAACTCAGACCTTGCCTGTAACTTGCTGTTGGAACTCGTGTGGGAAGCTTCAGGCTTTTAAACAAAGCAGTAGTCACTCAAGTGATCTGAAACCATGTCAGTTAAACAATATCGCATGATCCAACTAGAAATGGAATTGTTGTGCCCAGATATGGAGCCCAAACCCTTCATGAAGCATCAGAATCAAATTCACCCAACAGTACATGACCAAATCTTAGAGCCTTATTTTGTGTTATTACATCATTGGGGGCGGTGGTGGTGGCATAGTGGTAATATCACTGGATGAATAATTCAGGGACCCAGGCTATTGCTCTGGTGGTACGAGGTCCAATCCCAACATAGTAGTGGGTGGAATTTAGATGCAATTAATAAATCTGCAACTTAAAAAAAATCTCAGTAATAGCAACTATGAAACAATTGCCATAAAAACCCATTTGGTTCACTAATGTCCCTGAAGGAAGGAGATCTGCCATCCTTACCTTGTCAGGCCTAAGTGTGACCCCAGACCCACAACAATGTGGTTGACTCTTAACTACCCCTGAAATGGTCCAGCAAACCACTCAGTTCAAGGGCAATTAGGGATGGGCAACAAATGCTGGCCTTCCCAGTGATGACCACATCCTATGAAAGAAAAAAAGGGTAGTTACAGCACAGTAACAGGGTACTTGGTCCATGCTAGTGTTTATGCTCCACATGAACCTATGGGCAGGATTTTTCCCCTGTTGGGGGCGAAGTTGAAGTACGGGCTCGCACAGGCGCAGCGCCATTTTACGTGGGCGGGCCAATTAAGGCCCACCCAGCGTGACATCCGCACGGAAGAGCTATGCGCTCCCTGTGCGAGCAGGGGGGGAACCCTAAACCTGAGAGTGCGCTCTTTCGCGCATGCGCACAAAAGAGCACGCTCATCTCCCTGAGGCTAAGTGCTGCCTCAGGGAGATCGCCTCTACTGTCAAAAATATTAAAAATAGAAGAAAAAAAAATTCCCTGACATGTCCCCTCATGTGACATTGTCACATGAGTTGGGACATGTCCATAATTTTTTTAAAAAACCTACACGAAACCTCATCCCGCCAGTGGGTGAGGTTTCATGCTTTTTCCAATTCCTGCCAGGGCTCCTGGCCTACCCGCCAACCTTAAGGTTGGACGGGCAAGTCCATTAATTAGTTCAACGACTCTGTCAATGGCCATTGACAGGTCAGCAGGCACACAGCTGATTTTGTTGCACTCCTGCCTACCTGAAAATTTAAATGGGGCGTGATGACATCGGGAGTTCCACCCGCCCCCCAGCTCGCCGATGGGAAAATCCTGCCCTATATATATATATATATATATATATATACATATGTACTATTTGCCTCAACTATTCCCTGTGGTAGCAAGTTCCACATTCTCACCACTCTCTGGGTAAATAAGCATCTCCTGAATTTCCTATTGGATTTTTTAATGACTATCTTATATCTATGGCCCCAAGTTTTGGACTGCCCTCACAAGTAGAAACATTTTCGTTACGTCCACCCTATCAAACACTTTCACCATTTTAGAGACTTATATTCAGTCACCTCTCAGCCTTCTCTTTTCTAGAAGAAAGTCTGATCAATTTTTCCTGATATTCTAACCTCTCAGTTCTGGGTTCACACTTGGGAATCTTCTTGCATTTTCTCCAGTACCTG
Organism: Cetorhinus maximus; assembly: GCF_964194155.1. NCBI lineage: Eukaryota > Metazoa > Chordata > Chondrichthyes > Lamniformes > Cetorhinidae > Cetorhinus > Cetorhinus maximus. Next base: position 89,364,954 of record NC_135893.1, read on the forward strand.
TTTATCCTTTTTTGTAATATTGGAAATATACTTAGTTGGGACAGGTTTACACATACTGACTGAGCACCTGACCTACAACCCCATATTGATACAGCTGGAGCTGCAGCAAATCTCTGGCTAATTTTGTTAAACAAACAGGTGAGAAAGAAAGAAGGAACTCACATTTGTGTGGCACCTTAGCATGTTCTCAGAACATCCTATAGTGCTTCAGAGTCAACTTAATTACTTTTTGTTAAAAGCAAAATACTGCAGATGCTGGAACTCCAAAACAAAACCAAAAATACCTGGAAAAACTCAGCAGGTCTGACAGCATCTGCGGAGAAGAACACAGTTAGCGTTTCGAGTCCGTATGACTCTTCATCAGAACTAAGAAATATAGAAATGAGGTGGAATATAAGATGGTTGATGGGGGGGCGGGACAGGCAGAGCTGGATAGAGGGCCAGTGATAGGTGGAGGCAAAGAAGAGATTGCCAAAGATGTCATAGACAAAAGGACAAAGGGGTGTTGACGGTGGTGATATTCGCTGAGGAATGTGCTAATGATGACATTAAGGGTAGAAAGCAGGACGAGCAAGGGACAGATAGCCCTAGTGGGGGTGGAGTGGGGGGAACGGATCAAAATAGGCTAAAAGGTAGAGATAAAACAATGGATGGAAATACATTTAAAAATAATGGAAATAGGTGGGAAAAGAAAAAAAAATATATATAAAAAATGATAAATTATTGGAAAAAGGGGAATCAGAAAGGGGATGGAGGAGAGAGTTCATGATCTAAAGTTGTTGAACTCAATATTCAGTCCGGGAGGCTGTAAAGTGCCTAGTCGGAAGATGAGGTGCTGTTGCTCCAGTTTGCGTTGAGCTTCACTGGAACATTGCAGCAGGCCAAGGACGGACATGTGGGCATGAGAGCAGGGTGGAGTGTTGAAATGGCAAGCGACAGGGAGGTCTGGCTCATGCTTGCGGACAGACCGAAGGTGTTCTGCAAAGCGGTCACCCAGTCTGCGTTTGGTCTCGCCAATGTAGAGGAGACCGCATTGGGAGCAGCGAATGCAGTAGACTAAATTGAGGGAAGTGCAAGTGAAATGCTGCTTCACTTGAAAGGAGTGTTTGGGCCCTTGGACGGTGAGAAGGGGGGAAGTAAAGGGGCAGGTGTTGCACCTTCTGCGGTTGCATGGGAAAGTGCTGTGGGAGGGGGTTGAGGTGTAGGGAATGATGGAGGAGTGGACCAGGGTGTCCCGGAGGGAACAATCCCTGTGGAATGCCCCCGGGGGGGGTGAAAGGAAGGTGTGTTTGGTGGTGGCATCATGCTGGAGTTGGTGGAAATGGTGGAGTATGATCCTTTGAATGCGGAGGCTGGTGGGGTGATAAGTGAGGACAAGGGGTCCCTATCATGGTTCTAGGAGGGAGAGGAAAGTGTGAGAGCGGATGCGCGGGAGATGGGCCAGACATGGTTGAGGGCCCTGTCAACCACCGTGGGTTTCACTTTTTGTAATGACTGGATGTATTGGACAGGTTTCAACTAGAAACTGACAGCTTTATTACAGAGAGCTTTTCAGATGCTACATGCTTGAACCAGGCCCTCAACAAGAAGCTCCACCCCCTTGGATTACCCGCGTTTAAGGCTCATGGGTTGGAGCGTCCAAGAACAATCAAATGACCCCTGATAGGCAGTAGGAAAGGTTGAATTTTTCCAGCATTTTCTGTTTTTATTCCACTAGTGTCAGTTTTGATTTTTGCATTCCAGCCCTGAAGTGGGACGTGAACCCAGAAGCTTGCAGTAGACAGTTTGTGGGCAGCCAATGAAACAACTGATCAGCTTCTAATGTAGTTGGTTGAGGGAAGAATGTTGGCCAAGGTACTATAAGGACTCCACGATCTTCTTTGAATGGTGGCACCATTTAACGTCCGCCAGGGCAGACAGATTGGCCTTCCATTCAGCATCACATCGAAAAGGCAGCAGCCTTGACAATACAGCTGCTGAATTGAAAGGTTTGACTTAGTCCCAAGATTGGGTCTTGAACCCACAACCTTCTGACTGAGAAAAGAGTATACCCAACTGGACCAAGCCGAAGCTGGTGGGCAGGCAAACAGGCCACAGATACCATCACCCAAGAAGAGACCGCAGCTATCAGAGCAAGGCTATATGTCAACGTATACTGCATACAATTCCCAGTCTAAACCTATGATCAGAGTTAACACTTGGGTGTAACACTTGCTCAAGAAATACTTGCATTCTTAATTTTGTATCAATGCTGCCAACAGTATTGCCGTCATGTCATTTGTTCTTTACCCAGAGGCAAGTCCTTGTCTCATTGTCTGATACTTCATCCTGAGCTGTTTTCTTCATTGTTTTAGTCAGTGGTGGTTTGCTGTTGCCTTCCAATCTCAGGGGCAGGGCAAGGAAGCAGGTCCTAAGTCTACCTCAGCCAGAACAGGAATTGAACCTGCACTGTTAGTGTTAGTCTGAACCACATGCTAGCCATCTGAGTTAACTGGCCCCCTATTGCACAGTTATGGTCGCTATATCAGAAGGATATAGAGACACTGATGAAATTGCAAAAAAAATTAACTCGGACGGTACCAAAATTGATATGCTATGCCTATTAGGAAAGACAGAACAGCCAGGAACTCTCTTCCCTCGAAAAGAGAAAGCTGAAGGGTGACACAATGGAAGCCGATAAGATTATTAAATGGATTATATAGCACAGAAACAGACCATTTGGTCCAATAGTCTGTGCTGGTTAGAAAAGATGTTGATAAGTTGGATATAAGGAGGGAGGCCAAAACTAGAGACCATAGATCACCAATAAATCCGATATGGAATTCAGGAGAAACCACTTTACCCAAAGAGTGGTGAGAATGTGGAACTCAGTACGCTATGACAAGGGATAATTATGGCGAATAACATTTAAAGACAAGCTAGATAAACACATGAGGGAGAAAGGAATCGAAGATTATGCTGATAAGGTTAGATGAAGAAGTGTGAAGGAGGCTACGCCTTTGGGTGAGGGCATGAGTAAGCTTGGCTGTGATGGTCTTTATGGTTGAATATTTTGAAATAAATTTTTTTTTAAAGAAGATGTTTGATTTATGTAGCACTTTTCAAGATCTTGGGCCATCCCACAGCGCTGTGCAGCCAATGAAGGACTCCTGAAGGTGCAGCCTTTGGAAGAGACATTAAATCGTGGCCCCATCTACCCCTCCAGCACTACTTTGAAGAAAGCAAGAGAGTTCTCTATAGTGCCCTGGCCAATATTCATCCCTCAACTAATACCACTAAAACAAATGATCTGGCCAATTACCTTGGTGCTGTTTGTGGGGCTTTGCCATGTGCTATTTGATTACCTTCCATTACAACAGTGAGCACATTTCAAAAAGTACTTAATTAGTTGTAAAGCTCTTTGGGAAATGCTGAAGAAAGGTGCTATAGAAATGCAAGGCTTTTTTTTCTTTCTGGTAGGGGATTACAGTTCAAATCTCTTTCACTGTGTGCACTACTGGAGTACATGTGAAAATGACATAAACTTTTCACAGTGTACATGTGACCACAGTACCATGTATGTAGCCTGACATGCTCCCTTCACAGTATGCAAGTGATTTCCATGGCCATGTTTGCAATGTGTTGCACTCCCATAATTAACACGTGGTACTGTATCTCATCCTGTACAGCTCAACAAGTCACTGAATTAATCTTCATTTTTCTTTTTATGCCCAGTTTGCACTGACATCATTTATCCAGTGGACCTTGATTTGGGTCAGTGACTAATTCAGGTTCACATTGAATGAGTCTTTGTAAACAGAGCTTACTGATTAGCGACAGCTAAGGCTGCTGTGACTGTAGCTAATGGACAATGAAGGTTGAATTTTAGCCTTTAGAGGAAAATGTAACGCCATTTACAAAGTCAGAACATTCAATACGATTTTATTTTAATCATTCTTGGGATGTAGGCGTTGCTGTCAAGGATGGCATTTATGGCCCTTGAGAAGGTGGCAGTGAGTGAGATGCCCACTTGAACTGTTGTAAACGTGATAGTTTGGTCCAACTGAGTGGCTTTGCCAGGGCCATTTCAGAGGGCAGTTAAGGGTCAACGACATTGCTCTGGAGCCACATGTAATCCAGACCAGGTAAGGATGGCAGATTTCCTTCCCCAAAGGACATGAGTAAACCAGATGTTTTTTTATGGCAATCCAGCCCCACAGCCCTCTGAAACATCTGTGCTCATCTCATTCTGGCCTCTTGAGCATCCCTGATTTTAATTGCTCCATCAGTGACCATGCCATCCTGTAAAAATAAACTTTTTTAAAAAACGGACTCCTGTCTATTAGTTAAGCTTGTACTGCCACATTCTCTCAGCACAGGGATGTGAGTGAGTTGCCACTTCTGTGCTCATCCATTTTGGAGAGGAGTCACAACAGGAAGGATGTCTGCTGGGTGCTGGGGTCAAGTATGTTGAACAATGTGTCCCATCACTGAACATGATTTTTCCTGAATTGTGGATCCCATCTCCAGTGAGTCAGTGGGTAAGGAAGTGGAAACATGGCCACTCGTCTGGGAATGAAATGCTGTCTTCCTGGTGAACAAGCCAGTTGAAACCAGGCAGACAATCCCATGTACGAGTTAAACTGTATCTTTCTCTTTTCTGCTTTTGAGCGTTTGAGCTATGCCATAAGGTACATTCATTATCCAGTCTGTAGACATTACATCATGTTCCGAGATCAGACCCTGTATAATCCTCGCTTCATTTTAGTCTGCTCAGCCTCAGTTTTTGGCGGTCGTGTACTTGCTATTTCCTCTTCATATTCGTCGGGATTTTGAGTGCTCCAAATGTTTCCCATTATATTCTATCTCACATTCTTAAGTATTTGCGGAAAGCATTTCTCTTCTCTTACCACAGCCTGGAATCCAAGTTTAACACAAAAGACTCCATTATTACAGTGCCTTTAACGTAGGCACTTTGCAGGAAGTAATTAGAAAAATACTGACACCCAACCGAAGAACAAAACATCAGGGCAAGTGACCAAAAAAAAGTTGGTCAAAGAGGAAGGTCCTTAGCAGCATCCTAAAGGAGGAGGAAAGGTGGAGAGGTTTGGGGAGGGAGTTCCAGAGCTTAGGACATAGGCAGCTGAAAACAGCTGGGGGCAGAGAAAAGACCTGAATTGGGGGAGTTCCCAACTGTAACAAATGCTCCTCAGAAAACGTAATCTGAATTGCTGAAATATTGCCCTTGCACATAACAAGCTCCCAACATTTACCTAATTAAAGTCACTCTGTTAGCCCAACATCAGAAGCAGAGCCATGTTTTGATGGATCTAAAATGCCACTGATTCCTGTGCCTGGGATTCTATGCACAGTAAAGTGCAAGTAGCACAGAAAGGCCTGTGTGTATGTAGCCTGCAATACTCCTTTCAGCTGAGCTGTTAAATCGAGGCCCCTTCTGCTCTTGCAAATGGATAAAAGATTCCATGGTATTATTTCAAAGAAGAGCAGGGGAGTGAGCCTTGCCCTGAGCAAAATGTATCCCTCAATAAACACTGCTAAAATAAGTTATCTGGTTGTTATCACACTGGTGTTTGTAGGAGCTTGCTGTGTGTAAATTGGCTGCCGAAATTCCAACAGGACAATTGTGTCTACAATCCAAAACGTATTTAATTGGCTGTTAGATGCTTTGGGACATCCTGGGGTTGTAAAAATGTGAGCCTTTCATTTGGGAAACAAAAACTATTTTTAGTAAAAATAAAATGTCAGGCAGCAATTCGCCAGTAAACACTCACAGATATGTGCACACATCTGCTAGAAGGAGTTGGGGTTGGGGTGGGGTGGGGGTGGTAGTCAAACCGTGATTAGCTGAAGAACGAATCATTGAAATAAAGTATAAAATACTGCCAATCTTTAAGGCAGGTTCACCTCATTCTGAAATGTAAACAGTAAGGTGGATTGTGGGTTAATTATTTAATGAAATATAAAATGAAGTATGTGATCCCAGTTGGAACGTCACGATTCAGTGGCAGTCAGTTTGCTCCTTTGTGGTCGTGCTTAAGCTGCTATCAGTTCCTTCATCCTAAACATTCAGTTCCTGTTGAGCAGTTTGGCGAAAATATCCTTTTCCATTCCAAAGTCCATCCACCCAGAAGATGGTGGGGCTCTTAGTCCTCCACAGGGGTATGACTGCAACAACGCCATCAGTACTGCCACTGCGCTGAGAACACATGAACTGATGTAACAATGTCTCAAAGTTCTGTGTTAATTGACAATGTCCACGTAGAATATCAGTGCCAAAGCCTTCATAAAATTCACAGACATCCCTCCTTGGACAGCCTTTATTCCAATTTTAATGATTCACTCTGTGGTCTCCCCTTGACTACAAGGTGAGGGTTACTCTGGGAAATTGCAGATTTATTTTTATACTTGTTGCAATGACCTATTCTTCAGAATATTATGGTTATGTTACCTTATGTCCAGCTTCTTCAGTACAGCAGGCGCACACACATATCTCTGATTGTATACATGGCTTACACGACAAACAGAGGAAAACTGGATGAGTAACCCCACTGCTCATTATCTGTGTATCATCTTAGTGGTTGATGAGAGTGGATCAATGCCAGGCTTAACCATGGCTTGGAGGTAGCACTCTAGCCTCTGACTTAAAAAGATGTCGGTTCAAATCCAATTTCAGGGGCTTAAGCACTAGTTCTAGGTTAACACTCCACCATAGATGCTGTCCTTGAATAAAATGAGGCCCTGTCTGCCCTCTCAGGTGGATGCAAAAGATCCGAAGACACCATCTTAAAGATGAGGAGGGGATTTCTCTCCACTGTCCTGGCGAATATTTATCACTCAACCAGCATCACTAAAATAGATTATCTGGTTATTATCACATTGTTGGTTGTGGGAGCTTGCTGCCCAAGTTGACTGCCATGTTTCTTCAGTTATAACAGTGACTCCACTTCAAAAAGGTATTTGATTGGCTGCAAAGTATTTTGGGAAATCCTGAGGTCATGAAAGATGCTAGATCAATGCAAATTCTTTCATAAATAGCAATCATGGAACTCACTATGGCTGAATTATCCAATCCCATTGACAAGAACACAAGTAAAAGCAAATCTACTAACCATGGCTGTACAGTCCACCCTACCCTACACAGTATCTATGGACCACAGGAGAAATATTATCTCCACTGGTTTGCCAATATTGAATTTGACTTGCCTTCAAAACACTGGGGCTCTCATTTCTGATTAGCATGTTTCTGAAGACCAGCGAGATGAAGATTCCTATTGTTACAAGATTAACGTGATTAATTAACAGCTTTGCTTGCACTCAATTGGATTCAAATGACAAATGACTGTCCCTTAATTTAGTGGTAATAGACTTCTATTGGTAATTATTGATAATGTAATCTCTGTAATCCAATCTCACGTCTCAAATGTGTATTCCCAATCAGTCACATTGCAGTCCAATTATTGGAATTCTTTCAAATACGGGAATGTTAATTCTGCCATATTTTTAAAGATTTTTTAATATTTCAAATTGTTACTTTAAATAATAAAGACATATTTTAAACATATAATCACTCCAAAGATGTACCAATGTTTAGTGACTTTTTTCCAGTGTATCAATGCAAATATAAACTGTTCAATTTATCAACATGCTGTTTGTACATGGGCAACTTTCTTACCTTTTGATGCTGGTGTAATAATGTGAACAGGCAAAGGAAATTAAAACTGGGTAGGGAGGGGGAAATGCTGTTAGTGACAAAACTAATATTTCTCTCCTGCACTGCTGAAGGCTCTGACTCCTGACTCCCCAGAGCTTGCCCATCATATACAAAGCAAAATCAGGAGCATGATGGAATATTCTTCACTTGCCTGAATGAGTGCAGCTCCAACAACACTCAAGAAGCTCGACAGCATTGAGGACAAAGCAGCCCGCTCAACTGGCACTCCATCCATCACATAGACATTCACTCCCTCCACCACCAATGCACAGTGGCTGCAGTACATACCATCGACAAGATTCTCTGTAGCAACTCACCAAGGTTCCTTCAACAGTGCCTTCCAAACCTACAATCTCTACAACCTAGAAGAACTATGGCAATAGATGCTATGGAACACCACCACTGCAAGTTCCTCTCCAAGTCACTCATCATCCTGACTTAGAACTATATCAACATGCCTTCACTGTTGCTGAGTCAAAAACCTGGAATTCCCTCTGTAGCAGTACAGTGGGTGTATCTACACAACATGGACGGCAGCGATTCAAGAAGATGGCTCATCACCACCTTCTCAAGAGCAATTGGCGAAAGATAAAAATGGCCTGCCTTGCCAGCCATGCTCACATCCCAGGAACGAATAAAAAAATGCCACATTACAGTTCCAGAAGGTCAATGGTCAGGTATCAGAAGAGGGAAAACTTTGTACCCAATCCCTCCCAGCCCGGTGGCCATTGTTTCTGGTGTCCCTCACTTCGAAGAACACAAGTATCCCTCTAAGAGTTCGAAGAAAAGTACTAAACCAATTAATACATTTATTTATCCCTCTTTTGTAACATCTTTTGAGTTCAGCAGCTCCTTTGAGCATTGTAATTTTCCTGATCTTGTCCACAGCATTGCTGTAATAAGGCATTGAATAATTTTGAAGGATTGGATCATGCCTCATTAAACTACTGGACTTCTTTCAATTAGTAGTAGAGCATCCAGTAGAATATAATATATTCTACTTTCATAAGGCTTTTGGTAAAGTTCCACATGTGAGACTTTCAAAAAAGATCAAGAAAATTGGATGGATTAAACTGGGTAGGTAATGGAAACTAGAAATGCATGTAAATAGGATAAAAATGAGCTTTTTGTGAAGTAGGGAGCGGTAACCAGTATTGCGTTGGGGCTGTCTTCTGAGTTCAATGTTTGTTTCACATCTGAGATCATGGAGTATTACGCTGGACATTACTTCAGAAGACTAAAAAAAATGGGTGGTTTAGAGACATGATGGTATAGATTATATATGGTCTATGGAAGGAATTAACTTGATGAACCAACTAGCTATTTTCCATTGCATGTTCATTTTCTGATGATTGCAAATAGCTAGCATGAAAAACAAAGCTTGCTAATAACCAAATAATGCAGAAGATTGCTGAGAATCTACTGTAACATTTTTTCCATCTGTTATTCTCTATGTAAATATTATACTTTTATAGCAATGGCCATTACAAAACACATCAGCAATGAACATAAGAAGTCATTCTGTCCCCTCAGGTTCACAAGATATATAATGTCTTGTGAGCTCCATTGTTTTAACACATCAAAACCTATGAGGTTTTCTGTTTATTTGATGACTGAGTGATTTGTGTTGTTGGATGTCACGGAGCAGCTATCTGTGACTACTTGCACATATATGCAGACATTCACTTAATCTAGCCACAGCATTGAGGAGTCAGCAGTGTGAACTTGGCACCTTTCCATGGGTTGCTCCAAGGCACAGGATCTACATGTTATGGTAATATCTGCATTGTATTAAAAAGGTGTTCACATTAAGATTTTAGTTTGTCATAATTTTGCACCTCCCTATTCAAACATCTATTATGATGTTGCTGCCCTGACAGCATCTTGCTCCATTGTTCAAGATTAACATGCACCACATTGCTGCGATTAAATAACTTGTTGACAAAAAGAACCAGAGCAATTTATATTTAGATTGTGTAGAGGGTGAACTTCAGCTGTATATAAGGGTCCCTCGTTGCTTTGGGATCTGTATGTGTTGTCACAATTGTGTCCAGGAGCAAAGTAATTGAAAACTCTGTTAATGCACCTGTGTACTATTATCCTTACTCCATCCTCCCCACCTCCACGAGTTGATCGATATCTTTTTAACTCTTTCATTATTCAACATGTTTGCAAAATGTTATACTTATATTGCACAGTGGCTAGGTCATTTCACAGATTCGTAACCATTGGTGATTTATCTCCTAAATTGCTCACTATTCCTGTCATAGACTAGCGTTGGTGAGAGGACTTCCATCATAGTTCCACACCTCTCGTCTTTCACGTGGTCCAACAACTGTTTCAAACATCAGAAAGATTGTGATGGTGGGCATTTTATCTAAATCTATGGTGGTCTCTACAGGATGGTAGCAACACAACAACTTGCATTTATGTTGTGCTTTTATGTGTAGTAAAACATCCTAAGATGCTTCACAGGAACATAATCAATCAGAAGTTGACACTGAGTCACATAAGGAGGCATTAGAACAGGCGACCAATAGCTCAGTCAAAGAGGTAGGTTTCAAGGACTTAAAGGAGAAACGGGGTGGAGAGATGGAAGGGTTTACGGAAGGAATTCCTGAGCTTAGCTTCTTGGCAGCTGAAGGCAAGGCTACCAAGAGTGAAATGTAGGAAACTGGGGCCGAAAAGGAGTACAAGCATTAACATGTAGATGAAACAGGCTGTAATATTACCTGAAATTTCAGTGATCTTCGCAAATTCAGTTGATCTATCTAAAATCTTCAAAGTAATGTTTGTATATTTTTTCACAATGAGTATTTCCATTAAAAATTGGAGGAAATGTATTATGTGGGATGGGATTAATCCTTTGCAATTTTCAATAAAAGAAAAAAATCTAAACATATTTCTGCCACTGTTGCCACTCAGCCTTATTTAATGTATTTGAAAACAGGAAAATAAGCCAAAGTCATTCCTGAGCCAAACCACTTCAATGCCAGGCAATACATCACTTAATTCATCACCTCAAATTGCTCCCCTCCCAATCATTGTCAGTGTCAGACTTGTAACCAATACTTCTTCCTAATGTTCCACTTTTCCTCAGCCGCAACCCAAGTTACTGGGAGGACACATTCCAGAACTTCACCTAGCCAGCAGTCCACTGAAATCCGAATGCTTGTATGACATTATTTTTAATTTGTTAAATAATACCATTGCACCTGGCTAAAACCTATTCAGGACAGAAAGTAGTGAAATTAAGTAGACCTCAAAACTGTCGAGCTTTACCTAATCATTGAAATGTTATGCAAATCTTATCCCAATCAGCAGCCATAGTTCTAGGTAATAATTAACCAAAAAAAAACCCCGATTGGCTGATACATCCAACAAGCTGCGCTTCAGGAAAGCCACAGAGTTCGGATCAAAGGCAACCGAGAGTTGGCATCTGGATTTGGACGGAGGCTTTCTGTAAAACATTTAAATCTGTTTATGACATTTCGAGTTCCTTCCACATTACGTTTAGACATTCCAGCTCCAATACAGGAAAGCGGAATATGACACTTATTTTCCCAAATTGGTTGTGTCTGGATGAAAGTTCCCCCAACCCCCACAGCCTACTTTTAGAGAGAGAGAGAGAGAGAGAAAAAAAATCCTTTTTGGAATTAAATGCTTTCCTGAAGTTTCTCCTAGCCCGCCCTCCCCGAAAACAAATGCTGGAGTTTTGGATGCTCAGTTAACAACTGCAAAAATACCAAATGCACAGCTTTGCCAAGCCCGGAGAGTCACATTTTGCACATTCTTTAATCACTGCAGAGTTGAACCACACTCCTGTTAGGTTCTGTGACCCCTGTACTGATAGCTATTAGCAACTTTAACATTTCTGTGCGCGTTTGGAACTGATGGCGGGAGTTTTGTACAAACAAAAGTCTTAGAGTTTGATTTATCCACTTTTTTTCCCCTCAGGAAATGTATTAAAATGTTTTGCCTTGAGATTCAGGAGAACGCCACCTTTGACAGTGTCGGGGGTTACATTTCAATAGGTGCATCCTTACAAAACGAAAGAATTCTAATGTAATTTTAAATCCTGCAATAGGACACAGAGGGGGCTGCAAGCCGTGTAAAATCCCTCCGGCTGCATGTTTGACACCGAATATATATTGTAAATATAACCTGTAATTGTAATTGTAGTGGGACGCCTCGGAGTGTAATGTACTGTAATGAAAGAAATTGAACGATATTGCACTCCATGTTATGTCACATTTGAACTGCAATGCCATGTACCTTTAGAAGTTGTAGGAATTAAAGTATGCTTTTGAGAGAGAAAAACTTCACTTTCCAAGAGAGACACAATCTTTGCAAAAATCTGATAATAATCCGCAACGACTTACAGTACAGTGGTGTTGGGAGGCAAGTCCATCACTCCCGGTGCCTGCTGAAGTCCAGCTTTGGAGCAGTTAACTGTGCAGGAGGAGTCCCACCGCGGGCAGCGACAGTTCGGGGGACAGGGGAAGCAATCAGGCTGCCTTGCCGCTGCTTCCAGGCCGAAGACAAGCGAAAGGAGGCACAGAGAGACTGGGCTGCAAAGTCCAAACTTCTTGGGGGCTGAGACGCCATGTTGCTTTGCTGCAATAAGAACATTCCTATAAGGCATAGCTCTCCGGCATTACATCGCCGCCGGATCACCCTGACACTTTCTCCTGACTACACTCCCCCCATCCCCCCCTCCCACCCACCCCCACCCCCCGCCCTCACACACACTCTCTCTCTCTCTCTCTCTCTCCCCTTCCTAACAATGGCCCAATGTTAGCAGCTGGGTCAGAGCCGATCGCTCGCTAAACCAACTCCCCCCAGGGGAATGTCCCTTAACTTCTTCCTCCTCCACCGATCTCCTATCGCGTGTGAACTTCCTTCTCTGCACAGATTCCCGTTTTTTTTTTATTGTTGTTGTTTAAGAAGGCGATACGGTGTCCGGACACTAGGGTGTGCTGACCAGCAAAACTGAGAAATCAGGGAACGAGTTCGGATCCCCTCTGCCTCCAACACAGGGAAAACTTACTGTCTGTCTTCTAATCCTGACCGGGGGGGGAGGCATTGAATTCTGTGGCTAGTGTTATTCTGAACTTTATGCAAGTATGCTACGAGAAAAGACCGACCAATACAGCTTGTTGCTGGGGGATGGGGCTAGAAAAGGGGGTTAAATATGTACAGACCACAGGGGGGTTTATTGTATATCGTTCAGTGTTTCCTATTAATAAATACCTGGTTTGAAAACTTAATTTTGTTGTCAGATTTATATTTAACTAATGCACTTTAGGTCTCCATGTAGAATGGCAAATGGGTATGAATGAGGGACTTCAGTTTATGTGGTAGATAGGTTAGAGAAACTGGCGGTTGTTCTCTTTAGAGAAGGTTGAGAGGACATTTGCTAGAGGTATTCATAATCATGAGGGGTCTGGACAGTGCAGATAGAGAGAAACTGTCCCCATTGGCGGAAAGGTGGAGATCAGAGGACACAGATTTAAGGTGGTCGGCAAAAGAAGCTGAGCAGACAGTGAGTGGTTAGAGCCTGGAATGTACTGCCTACAAGCGTGGCGGATGGAGGTGGATTCAATTTCAGCTTTCAAAAGAGAATTGGATCAGCACCTGAAGAGAAACTATTTGTAATATTTGGAGGAAAGAGTGGGATTTGCTGACTTGGTCCTGCAGAGTGGGCACCAACTCAATGGGCTGAATGGATTCTTTGTTAGAACCATTCTATAATTCTAATCCCAGTGTTGAGAGGAATACAAATTGAGTGTTAAATTTTTATTCAAAAAATGACTCCAAAAGTATCAGCGGTGCCTCAGTGGATGTGCTACCCACTGAGGCAAGAGTGCTTCTTGCTTCTGCATTATAAGGTTGTGGGTTTAAGTCCTGCTCCAGAGGCCAGAGCACAAAAGTCGAGGCTGACAAGCCAGTGAGGTCCTGTAGATGAAATGTTGAACCAAGACCTGGATTATCCTGTTAAGTAATGTAAAAGATCCCTTGATACTATTTTGAAGAAGAGCAGGGGCATTCTTTGAATATAAAAGTAAGGATGTTATGTTTCAGTTATACAGGGCATTGGTGAGACTGCACCTCAAATACTTTGTGCAGTTTTGGTCTCCTTATTTAAGGAAGGATGTAAATGTGTTGGAGGTGGTTCAAAGGGGGTTTACTAGATTGATACCTGGAATGAGTGGGTTGTCTTATGAGGAAAGGTTGGACAGACTGGGCTTGTTTCCACTGAAGTTTAGAAGAATGAGGGGTGATTTGATTGAAGTATACAAGATCCTGAATGGCCTTGACAAGGTGGACATGGAAAGGATGTTTCCTCTTGTGGGTAAGCCCAGAACTAGGGGGCACTGGTTTAAAATTAGGGGTCGCCCTTTAAGGACAGAGATGAGGAGAAATTTTTTCTCTCAGAGGGTTGTGCGACTTTGGAATTCTCTGTCTCAGAAGGTGATGGAGGTGGGGTGATTGAATATTTTTAAGGCAGAGATAGATAGATTCTTGTTAGGCAAGGGAATCAAAGGTTGTCGGGGTTAGATGGGAATGTGGCAATCGAAACACAAGAAGATCAGCCATGGTCTTATTGAATGGTGGAGCAGGCTCGAGGGGCTGAATGGTCTACTCCTGTTCCAATTTCTTATGTTCTTATGTTCTCCCCGGTGTCCTGGCTAATATTTATCCCTCGACCAGCATCCTAAAAAAAAAAACTGGTCATTATTACATCACTGTTTGGGGGAGATTGCTGCAAGCAAATGTTTTCTATATTACAAGAACCAGTACACTTCAAAAATACTTCATTGGCTGTAAAACCTTTGGGGTATCCTTCTTTCAAATAGAGTATAAACATCACCGTTTCTGTAAAGTAAGGCTGTGCATAGTCTGATCATAGTTATAAGCAAACTTGCCTTTATGCAGTGCCTTTAAGCAAGTAAAACGGCCCAGTGTGGTTCATAGTGGCTTAATCAGACAAAAAATAGTTATCTTGTAAATTTCTACCAAAGCGAAATTAACAAACTGATTCGGGACCAATGAGAAAACTCGAGTACTGGGGGTTGGATGATTAAAACATGGAGAAAATGGCAGGATCGACGTGAGAAAGAAACATTAATAAAAACCATTGTAAATCTGATAACAAAAACAAGGGGTGCGGGTAACCTGAAGATATTCAACAGGTTGGGCAGTGTCTGTGGAGAAACTAAAGTCAGTCGACATTTCAGACTGCAAGGCTAATCTTCAGTTCCGAGAAAAGGCCTTTGGGACTGAAAGGTTGAGGGAAACTGAGACACACGCTGACCACCAGCCATCTCATCAATTTCAAAACATCTCCACAAGCCAGCAGTTGAAGAAATACTACACAGCCTTATCCTAGGAATAAATTAGCACCAGATCATGGAGTGTTAGATGCCTGTATCAAAAATACCTGTCAATTTTTTGGAGAGGAAAAATGTGAAGTGGCTGCAGAAAGGACCTGCTAGAGAAACTGCAGAATCAATGCAGCAGCTTTAAGGAAGATGTGTGTGTACAGAGGTCTGTATGTATAGGGATGTGTATGTATAGGGGTCTGCGTGTGTATAGGGGTCAGTGTGTGTAGGGGGTTATGTGTATAGGGGTCTATGTGTATAGGGTTCTGTGTGTGTATAGGGGTCTGTGTGTTTATAGGGGTCTGTATGTATAGAGGTCTGTGTACAGGGGTCTGTGTGTGTAGGGGCCTGTGTATGTAGGGGTCTGTGTGTGCTGGCATCCCTCTATGTCTATGAATCTATGTATATAGGGGTCTGTGTGTAAGTAGGCTGTGTGTGTCAGGGTTTGTGTCTATAGGGGTCTTTGTGCGTGTGTGTAGGGGTCTGTGTCTGTGTAGGGTTCTGTGCGTGGGTGCAGGCGTCTCTGTTTTTAGGGATCTGTGTACATAGGGGTCTGTGTAGGGGTATTTTGTGTGTGTGTAGAGTCCATGTGTATAGATCTGTGTGTAGGGGTCTGTTATGTGTGTGGAGTGTGTGTGTGTGCAGGGGTCTCTATGTGTAGGGGTTGTGTGTAGGGGTCTATGTGTGTGTGGGGGGTCCATGTGTGTAGGGGTCTGTGTGTGTAGGGATCTCTATGTGTAGGGTCTGTATGTGTGCATGTATGTAGGGTCTATATGTGTGTGTGTGTATGTAGGGTCTGTATGTGTGCGTGTATGTAGGGTCTATATGTGTAAGGTTTGTGTGTAGGGGTCCATGCGTGTGTGTAGGGGTCTTTATGTGTAGGGGTTGTGTGTAGGATCTGTGTATGTAGAGTCTGTATGTGCAGGGTTTGTGTGTAGGAGTCTGTGTGTGTATGTGGATCTGTGTGGGTGTCTGGGGATCTGTGCGTGTGGGGATGACCTGTTTGCATGGGCGGGGGGTGTACGGCTGCGATGGGGATGAATGGCATGGTAAGTGAAATGCTACCCCCCACTCCCAACACCCCACACATCAATCAGCTGAGATTTTTTTATTCTCGATTTTCATGTTCACGTGAATTTTAGTGCCTGGTTAATGGAATGTTATGTATCATTGTCACTTCAGAATTATTGAGGCCCCTGAGGGATAATAATGGCAACCACGTAACATATACCGGCTTTAACTGGAGTTTGGTTACAGCAAATTGCAGTCTTGATGAACACGGTAGAACGTTGGTGCCGTTTTCGGACATTGAGGGAGAGGGTAAAACGTCCAAAAAAAAATTGGCCATCTTATAGCTCATGAGCAATAGAACAGTTTAAGGAGGCTCACTTTACCAAAACTCAGAGGGAGGTTTTCACTGGATCCCCACTAGGTAACTCCGAAACTCTGCTCTTGTTCCAGGAACGGAGTGCGCGAACGTGAACCGTGATGGAAACAAGACCAAAACGTATACAATGTCCTTCCACTTCCACACACACACACACACAAATAACACATTTCTTCCATTAGAACGAAAGCTATCCCTCACTTCTGGCGATATTGTCGGGGTGAGCTGTGACTTGTATAAGCGAGCGCGCTTCTTTTTGTGTTAATGGTCCAACGCTTATATTATTTCAAACCAAATTACAGGATTCAACTCATGTTGACATGGGCTTCTGAGAAGGTCCAATGTGGGATGTTGGCGCCTGGCCTGAAACGTGGAGTTGGAGTCCGGTTCTTACCGGCCTCTCGGCAACGATTTCTTACCATGTTGGTGTGGATGGCACCGCTAACATAGTAATGAAATGTAGTCTTTGCCTGACACAATTAGCTCTCCGACTATTTTGTTACCATCGCCGCTTGAGAAAGTGAGAAACCAAACAAAACTTGTTGCTTCACAAAGCCTATTGTCCGTCAAGTTCCGCGGTGAGTTTTGACTTGTATTTTTTTTTAAATAGTCCAACATTTTTATTATTTCAAACCAAATTACAGGATTCACTCATGTTGACATGGGCTTCTGAGGAGGTCCAATGTGGGATGTTGGTGCCTGGTCTGAAACGTGGAGTATCAATAAATCTGCACTCATTTGCAGAATAACTGCAACTAAAGTAAGGCTTTTACATCCATTTAGTACATATTTTAACTGCAAGGCAGTTCATCACAGGAGGTTATCACTATTTGATGTTAAATATTTTCTTAAACTTGCTTGTCAATTAAGCTAACTTGACGATGGATTGTCCAGTACACACAATTTGTCAAGGAAATGTGTAATGTGTTCGCTGGAGATCAGTAACACGGCCCAGGATTTAATATTTTGCTTCCCCGAATGGGAGGGATGAAATTATTTATTCGGGTGTAAATTATATCAGTGACAATCCTTGAAATGATTAAGACGCCGATGACATTTTACGGGTGCTATACCGACAAGCTCTGGTACGACTGCGGTTTTATTCCCAATACCGCGGGCAAAACTAGTGCAGCAAGTGGAGTGTTTCTGGGCGGGATAATTCTGAGGGAAGAGGCGCGAATTCTGCGTCGCTTCGAAATGCTTCACTGCTTCCCCTGTCGCCAGTGATCACAGGGAGAGAGCCAGGACATTCTGTAAAGTGTCGTTTACAAGTAACCTGGATAAAGAGTTTCCCAACTTGTGAGGAAAATTTCAATTGAAAAAAAAAATGTGATTTTAGGGAAATCGTTTTCACTAAATTCATCCGTAGGTTAAATTTTAAAATGCAAAATGTGATTTTTTTTTCTTTCCCCCACTGAGTCACCTTTCTTCTGAACTCTGCCAAATAGCAGATGAATGATTAGTGCTAATAACATGACACTGCGTGGCAAAATAAGATGGATAGAGTGTCCTCTTCTGGCGCGCACCCCACGTTCTTGACCTATTAATGTAGCTGCTTTTCCGCGGATGAGTTGTGGTAATTGCACTGAACGTGAGCGAGGGTCTTCCTCTGTGATGTGTTGGGTTTCTGATTCCAGAAGTTTCCAGTCGCCTGCCATTTGATCCATGTCCCATTACCGATTGGGCTTGGTAGCAACGTGTTGCCCAGCCGATGGGGAGCGGAGGTTCATCTCTCGGTTTCTGAGTGAGAGCTCGCTCCTGTGAACATTTTCACCCACACTCGCAGTTTTAGTCCTTTCAGCTCATGCCTTGTGATGGTTGCTGTAAATTTGCACTGTTTTCAACCTGCATCGCCTTAAAACTTTTAGGGAAATCGTTTTCACTAAATTCATCCGTAGGTTAAATTTTAAAATGCAAAATGTGATTTGGGTTTAATAAACCTGTTTCCGTTTCCAAAGAAACAAGATAAAGTTGACTCTAATCAGGTCACATTCTACCAAACTTATTTTTTTTCGTTAATATACAATATACAAAGAATCTTAAGCGATTTAAAATTCACCACAAATATTTAGGGCGCATTAATTACTACGGAAGCACGATTTTTAAAAAAAAAACTTTTCTACTTGATTAAAGTGCGTTTCCACATCCGAAAATTCTTTGTACAGCGAAGCAAGGTTGAGTGTAATTGTTGCTGGAATTAAACAGTTCCTGTAATCCTCCACACCGATTGGCTGCAAGGGAAGAGTTACTTTTTCTGAACACTTGATTTTTTAAATATTAAATATATGGAATTCACAAGTGCAAAGAAAGAGACAATGTATTGTAATATACTGGGATAAGCCCCGGAATGATTAGCTCTGTCTGTATCCCGCTTATGTGCTGACCCATTCAGTAACGATTTACTGTCCCCCAACATCAAATCATGGGACACCCTGTCCTTCTCCGATCCGCATGCAGTTCCGCTGCTACACAAGAGCAAACCAGCTGTTTTAGAATTCCGGGTTTACCTGGGGGTGGGAGATTGATGTAAATCGCTTGCATTTTGAAAGTGCAGTTCAGGAGTGTCAGTCAACAGTATTGTCTTGTCATTTCGCCTTTCCAGATGACAGCGGGGTTGGGGGTCCCTGTCTATCCTTATTTATCACTCACTCAGCCATTGTCCCTTCTCCAATCATCCTTAGTTTGAGCGAGTTGCTGAAACTCAGTCTTGAACCTGAATTTAATTAAAATAGGCTGAACGTTAATTCCACTCATTTATTTAAACGACTGAATATGTTATTCCTGTGTAATCTGGCATGTGCATTTGTTTCCAATATATAAACCAGTTATTGGAAGTACCATTACCCAGGTTCCGCTTTCAGTATTAATGTGCTACTTGTCAAGTGGAGGTGCAGCGCTTCCTGGTGGTGTAATTCACCACGGGACTGACCTGGTGTAGGTGGGGGTCATTGAATATTTTTAAGGTAGAGATAGATAGATAGATTCTTGTTAGGCAAGGGAGTCAAAGGTTATCGGGGTTTGATGGGAATGTGGAAATCGATACACAAGAAGACCAGCCATGATCTTATTGAATGGGAGCAGGCTTGAGGGGCCGAATGGTCTACTCCTGTTCCTATTTCTTATGTTCTTTAGCCTGTTCACTGCCAGTGAGGGTATTCAATGTTTATTATGAGTTGACCAATTAAAAAGAAAGACTTGCATTTCTATAGAGCCTTTCCGGACCTTAGGGGGTCCCAAAGCGCTTTACAGTTAATGAAGTTTTGTTTTGAAGTGAATCCACTGTTTCCCACAGACAGCAATTGCCAGATCGTGTGTTTTAGGGACCAATGTTGACCCAAGATAAGGGTGGTGGAGTGGGGGGCAGTGGTGGTGGGGGAGAAGAATTCTCCTGCTCTTCTTGGAACCTGGAATCTTTTACGCCGACCTGAGAAGGCAGATAGGCTTAACATCCCATTGGAAAGATGACACTTTGGACAGTGCAGTACTCCCTTGGCCGTGCACTGGGGTGTTAGTCTAGTCAAACCTCCCAGGAAGACTTGAACCCACAACCTCCTGACTAATAAAGGAGAAAACTGCACCTAGGGAGACACCTGGTATCACCAGGCGGAAAACAGTTCTACAAGTGCCTCCACTGTGAAGAGGGTAAACGACAAGGACTTATATTTATACAGCGCCTTTTGAATTAATAAAACCATAGAAAAGTTATGGCACAGAAAGAGGCCATTCAGTCCAACATTGTCTGCGCCAACTGAAAAATAAAAAAGCTAGCCACCCATTCTAATCCCACCTTCCAGCACCTGGGCCCACAGCCTTGCAGGTTACAGCACTTCAGGTGCAGATCCAGGTACCTTTTAAATGAGTTGAGGTTTTCTGCCTCCACCACCAAACCAGGCAGTGAATTCCAGACACCCACTACCCTCTGGGTGAAGAAGATTTTCCTCATGTCCCCTCTAATCCTTCTACCAATCACCTTAAATCTAGATCCTCTGATAATTGACCTCTAGGGGAAACAGGTCTTTCCTGTCTACTCTATCTAGGCCCCTCAGAATCGCAGTGCAGAAGAGGCCCTTCAGCCCATCGAATCTGCACCGACACGAGAGAAACACCTGACCTACCTACCTAATCCCATTTACCAGCACTTGACCTATAGCCTTGAATGTTATGACATGCCAAGTGCTCATCCAGGTACTTTTTAAAGGATGTGAGGCAACCCGCCTCCACCACCCTCCCAGGCAGCGCATTCCAGACCGTCACCACCCTCTGGGTAAAAAAGTTTTTCCTCACATCCCCCCTAAACCTCCAGCCCCTCACCTTGAACTTGTGTCCCCTCGTGACTGACCCTTCAACTAAGGGGAACAGCTGCTCCCTATCTACCCTGTCCATGCCCCTCATAATCCTTGTACACCTCGATCAATCGCCCCTCAGTCTTCTCTGCTCCAACGAAAACAACCCAGGTCTATCCAACCTTTCTTCATAACTTAAATGTTTCATCCCAGGCCACATCCTGGTGAATCTCCTCTGCACCCCCTCCAGTGTAATCATACTCTTGTACACCTCAATCCAGTCACCTCTCAGCTTCCCCTTTTCCAAGGAAAACAATCCTAGCCTATCAGTCTTCCCTCATAGCTGCATTTTTCAAGCCCTGGCAACATTCTTGTAAATCTCCATTGCACTCTCTCCAGAGGGATTATGTCCTTCCTGTAGTGTGGCAACCAGAACTGTACACAAAATTCCAGCTGTGGCCTAACCAGCATTTTATACAGTTCCACCATTACATCCCTGTTTTTGTATTCTATACCTCATCCAATAAATTAAAGCATTCCATATGCTTTCTTTACCCCCCTTATCCACCTGTCCTGCCACCTTCAGGGACCTGTGGACATGCACTCCAAGGTCTCTCACTTCCTCAATTGTACTCATGTATTGAGTATCTCCTAGCTTTTTTGCCCTCCCCAAATGCATTACCTCATACTTCTCTGGATTGAATTCCATTTGCCACTTTTCTACCTACTCAACCTAACCATTGATAATCATTCTGGAGTTGACAGCTCTCCTCTTCATAATCAACCAAACGGCCAATTTTGTGCCACCTGCAAATTTCCCAATCATGCCTCCTCCATTTAAGTACAGATCATTAATTATACAACAAACAGCAAGGTACCCAACACTGAGCCCTGTGGAATGCAACTGGAAACCTCTTTCCATTTGCAAAAACATCCATTCACCATTATTACCTTTTGTTTCCTGTTGCTGAACCAATTTTGGATCCAACTCGCCAAATTCCCCTGTATCCCATGAGTTTTTACTTTTCTGATCAGTCTGCCATGTCAAATGCCTTACTGATATCCATGTAGCCAGCATCCACTGCACTACCCTCATCAATCTTCCTTGTTACTTCCTTAAAAAATTGGATTAAATTAGTAAGGCACAACCTCCCCCCAACAAAACCATGCTGACTATCCCTGATTAATCCCGTTCCTTTCTAAGTGACAGTTTATCATGTCTCTCAGAATTGATTCTGATAATTTGCCCATCACCAAAGTCAGGCTAACTGGCTCATAATTATTTGGCTTATCCCTCGCACCCTTTTTAAATAATGGTACAATGTTTGCAGACCTCCAATCCTCTGGTTGTACCTTGCCTGTATCAATGAAGATTGGAAATGATTTTTTTTTTTGAAAAATATACTTTATTCATAAAATATCTAGAAGAACATTACAAAGCATTTCAAAATCGGCATCACAAAAAGTGCAATCAGATTCAACTTTTACACATGGGTCACGAGGTGCATCAATAAAATCAATGAATATTACAATCATTTCAATATGGTCATTACAGACAATCAGACGATGGTTTTGGAGTTACCAACATACATCATGTTGCACTCTGAGGTGCTTCAATACAATTATAATACAACTAGTATTCACTGCATACATTCATTGTGCGCTGTACAGCCCGTGGGGTTCTCAACAGTTCCCAGCCCCTCGGTGCACTATGGCAGAAAGGTCTTAGACAGCGACCTTTCCCTGTTTCACCTTTGCGGCGGCTGCCCCAAGCTTTAGTGCGTCCCTTAGCACGTAGTCCTGGACCTTGGAATGTGCCAGTCTGCAACACTCGGTCGGGGACAACTTTTTGCGCTGGAAGACCAACAAGTTTCAGGCAGACCAAAAGGCGTCTTTCACCAAGTTGATGATCCTCCAGCTGCAGTTGATGTTTGTCTCGGTGTGTGTCCCTGGGAACAGCCCGTAGAGCACAGAGTCCTGTGTCACAGAACTGCTCGGGATGAACCTCGACAGAAACCACTGCAACTCTCTCCAGACCTTCATTGCAAAGGCACAATTCACAAGGAGGTGAACAACGGTCTGGTCCCCACTACAGCCACCTCGAGGGCAATGTGCAGAGATTGGAAATGATCTTCAGAATATCCAATATTTCCTCCTTGGCTTCATTTAACAGTCTGGGATACAATGCATCTGACCCTATTGATTTATCCATCTTCAAGGATGCCAGACCCTCCAGCACTTCCTCTCCCATTATGCCTATTGTATCTAATATTTCACAATCCTCCTCTTTAACTAGAATCATCCCTCTCCTTAGTGAAGACAGAGACAAAGCACTCATTAAGAACCCAGCATCCATGCATAAGTTACCTTGTACATCTCTGATAGGCCCTACCCTTTCCTTAATTATCCTCTTGCTCTTAATGTACTGATAAAACACCTTTGGATTTTCCTTGATTTTACCTGCCAATATTTTTTCATATCCTCCCTTTGTTTTTCTAGTTTCCTTTTTCACTTCACTCCCTGTACTTAATATACTCCTCTAGGCTTTCTACAGTAATAAGTTCTTTGTGATTGTCATAAGCTTTCTTTTTCTGCTTAATCTTACCCTGTATGCTTTTGGATAACCAGGGGGCTCGAGATTTGACAAACTGCCTTTCTCTTTGTGGGGACGTGTCTACACTGTGCCTTTAGAATCTCGCTTTTGAATGCCTCCCACTGATTTGTCACTGATTTTCCTTCAAGTAGCTGTATCCAGTCCACTTTCACCAGATCACTTCTCAGCTTTGTAAAATTTGTCTTGCCCTAATATAGTACTCCTGTTCTATCTTTGTCCTTTTCCATAATGGTGCTAAATCTAAATGTAATATGTTCACTATCTTCAAAATTGTCATCCACTTGCCTTACTTCATTTCCTAAGACTAAATCTAGAATTGCGTCTCTTCTCATTGGGCTTGTTATGTGCTGGCTAAACAAGTTCCCTTGAATGCAGTTCAAGAATTTTGTGCCCCCTGTGCCTCTCATATTGTTTGTTTCCCAGTTGATATTAGGGTAGTTGATGTCCTCAACTATTATTGCCCCATTGTTTTTGCACTCAGAAATTTGCCTACATATTTGCTCTTCTATCTCCCTCTCACTATTTGGGGGTCTAGAGTGCACTCCTAGCAGTGTGGCTGCCCCTTTTTTAATTTCCGAGTTCAACCCATATGGCCTCATTTGATGCTTCATTTAGTATATCATCCTTCCTCACAGCTTTAACCAATACTGCTACACCCTCACCTTTCTTATCCCCCTCTCTATCCCACCTGAAAACTCGATATCCAGGGATGTTGAGCTGCCATTTTTCCCTTCTTTAAGCCAAGTTTCTGTTATAGCGATGATATGTTGCCATGTATCTAACTGTGCCCTCAGCTCATTGGCTTTATTTGCTATACTCCTTGCATTTACATATACACCTTTTTAACACTGCCAAGTCCCTGTGCTGTATACTTTTTAACCTATGCTTCCTCTGCCTTTCAGAGTCACTTGCTAATTTTCTGTCTCCCATTTCCTGCTCTGAATTTGTCCTACCTGAATCTGCCCTCAGGTTTCCACCCCCCCTGCCAATCTAGTTTAAACCTTCCGCAACAGCACTGGCAAAGCTCCCCGTGAGGATATTTGTCCTGGCCCTGTTCAGGTGTAGACTATCCAGCTTGTGCAGATCCCACCTGCCCCAGAACCGGCCCCAATGCCTCAGAAATCAGATGTCCTCCCTCCTACACCAGCTTTCCAGCCACGTGTTCAATCGCTCAGTTCACCTATTTCTATGCTCACTAGCACATGGGACTGGGTGTAATCCTGAGATTATTGCTTTAGAGGTCTTGCATTTCAGTCCCCTTCCTAGCTCCCTAAAATCTGTTTTCAGGACCTCATCCCCTTTCCTACCTAAGTCATTGGACCCAATGTGGACCATGATCTCTGGCTGTTCACCCTCCCTCAGAAGAATGTCCTGCAGCCATTCCATGAAATCCTTGACCCTGGCATCAGAGAGGCAACATACCATCCTGAAGTCACATCTATGGCCACAGAAACGCCTGTCTGTTCCCCTAACTAACAAATCTACCGTCATTACTGTACTTCCTTTCTTTGTCCTCCCCTCCTGTATAGCTGAGCCGCCCGCGGTGCCACAAACTTGGCTCTGATTGCACTCTTCTGAGGAACCAACACCCTCACCAGTATCCAAAATGGAAAACTGATTAGTGAGCAGGACCCTAGGGGACTCCTGCACTCCTCTGTAACGGGCAAGGTACAGACCGTACCCAACCAGCCCGTGCTTGCAAAACACAAAAACACAGTGTCCAACGTTAGATGTGATTCCGCGATTGGACATCATTTACTAAATAATCCTCAGTGTGCTAAGAATTACACTGACAACCAATTTAAGATTGTCAGTTGGGCTCACAATGTGGTGCATTTGCATGTACTGGAAGCTACACATATTAATACGCAGGGCCCTGTTCTTTGCAGACAGATAGAACATGTACACACATTTGAACTAAACAAAATAAGTGACAGCCATTTGCTGACTCATTCCTCAGGGCAATGCCTTAACCAATCAGGGTCGAGCTGCCTGGTTTAAATTTCAAACAATGCTTGACAGTTAACTGTCAGTCACCATCACTGGTGCATTCTGCATGCAATGCCTCTACCAATCAGAGTCCACTTGCCAACCAATCAGCACTCTCTTCACATACAGTTTAAATTGTTGTTTCCCCTTATATTGGTATTCTTGCGAGTGTCCTGATGAGTGCAAGGTGAAAAGCTTCGACATGTCTCTTTTTTCAGCAATACTCAAATTCTGTACAACCAAATGACTATGTGTCACACTCTGATTTCTGTCAGAAGGCAGTTGCTCTGGGGGACACGGACTGCACAGCTCTTCTAACTGACGCTGACTGCCTCTGGGTCTTCCTTTCCGATGCTCCCAACTAACTCAAGAACTTAAACGTAAGGTTCAATGAAATAAAAATACTTATGAATCGAAACCAGGGCATTATCATGAACAAGGCGCATTATTTCCTGTGGGACTGGAGGCCCCAGGTGTACTGGGGAGCAGCATATTGCCTGTATCCAAGGGCATGTCTGGGGCCACAGAATAGAGGCAGACAATCAGAGCAACCCACTCAGCACATCCAGCGCCTGTGAATGGTCACCTAATGGCAGACTGAGGAGGCCCTCCAACTTGTCCACTCCTCGTGCACCAGGTAAGCCAAGGATCAGCACTAAGCTTGTGTTCCCTTGGGTAAAGAAGATTATAGGGTGATTTGCTGAGGCGTTTAAGGTGATTAGAGGAGTTGGTAGATTAGCTCAAAAGAAACAATTTCCTCTGGTGGGGGCGGGGGGGAGTCCAGAACAAAGGAGCAAAACCTTAAAATTACAGCTAGGCTTCTCATGGGTGATGTTAGGAAGGGCTTCTTCACTCAAAGGGCAGTAGAAACCTGGAACTCTGGAAGTGTTGAAGCTGGGGGGTCAGTTGAAAATTTCAAAACTGAGCTTGATATATTTTTTATTATTTATTACATTTTTAATTGGGGTTTTTATTTTAATGTCACCAAGACAGTTGAATGAAGCTGAGATACTGATCAGTCATGATCTAATTGAATGGAAGGAAAGACTTGAGGGGCTGAATGTCTTCATCTTGTTCCTATGTTCCCTCAATGGTATCCTCCAGGAAGATCAATAATTAAAAATCCAATCATGCAAAGTCTTCTATGCCTGATTCGTTAGACAAGCTAGGAATAGTCTTGAGTAATGTTTGGTGCACCATTATATTCTTAAAAATTGATGTGTGAAGTTTGGACATAAAACCAATGCTTTTTACCTCCAGGTTTTTTGTTTCAGCTCACTGTTGTGCCTATGGCTGTGGGTATTTAATTCCTAGCAACCAGCTGTCTCATAAAATACATCACAGCTGCTCCAAGAATAAAATAATACCCAAAATGTTTCATAGTAAATCATGTTCTTTAAATCTCACTGAATGTGTGGTTTAATCACAAAATTGGTATATATTCAAAGAAAGTGAAGAAAGAAAGATTTGCATTTAAATAGCATCTTTCACAACCTCAGAACATCCCACAGCTCTCTTTAGCTAATTAAATAATGTTGAAGTGCAGCCACTGTCATAATGGAGGAAATGGTGCAGCCAATTTGAGCACAGCAAGCTCCCACAAACAGCAAAGTGATAAATGATCAGAATACCCTTGTTCTGATGTTGATTAATGGATGGATTTTGGTTTAGACACCAGGGAAAACACTCCATTCTTCTTCAAATAGTGCCATGGGATCTTTTACATTCACTCAAGAGGGCAGACGGTTAATTGCCCAATTAGGGTCAACTGGTGGCCTCCCAGTGGGTTCCTGGGGGCCGGCACTCCTTCACAACTGCTCCATAGCTCATGCTCCTGCAGTTTCAGTGCTGCCAGTGCAACATGCCTCCCCCTTTCGATTGCTTGGTTCTGCTTTATGGAATTTGCCAGCTCTTCGAGGGCACCTGGGCATTGAGATGTCCTTTCCTAGTGGTGGCACTGCCAAGGCTGCTGGGCTGTCTGTCCTCTGATTAGGCCAGCAGATCTGGGGCAGGCTGCTGTCCTTAAATGAATGGCAGTCCCGGTGCTGGCCTGTTAATTGGCCCGTTAAATGCCACTACACGGTCCCACCGCCCAACAGCAGGGGTCCCTCCCACTTTGTAATCCTAGTGGTGGGAATTCTTCAGCAGTGATAAAATTCAGCCCCTGAAATCCACCTCTGGAAATGAGATGTTTCCATCTCACTTGTGGAGGAAGTCAAAAGTAAGGGCCATAAATATATGATAGCCACTAACAAACCTGATAGTTGAATTCAAGATAAACTTCTTTATTCAGAGAGTAATGAGAACTCTACCTCAAGGAACAGTTGAGTGAATAGCATAGATGCATTTAACTGGAAGCTGGATAATCACTTGAGGGAGAAAGGAATAGAAGGATATGCTGCTAGGGTTAGATGAAGAAGGGTAGAAGGAGGCTCATGTGGAGTATAAACACCAATATAGACCAGTTAGGTTTAAATGGCCTGTTTTTGTGATATGATCTTACATGTAGATATTGTTCCCTGAATTGTACTTCCACTGATCTTGCAAATTAAACATTCATTATAATAAGTCAAATTATAAATTTATAAATTATGATTTCTAATGGTTCCAGGGATGAGGAACTTCAGTTATGAAGACAGGCTGGAGAAGCTGGGACCATTTTCCTTGGAGAAAAGAAGGCTGTGAGGAGATTTGATAGAGGTATTCAAAATCATGAGGGGTCAGAACAGAGTAAATAGGGAGAAACCATTCCCACTAGGGAAATCGAGAATGAGAAGGCACAGATTTAAAGTGATTAGCAAAAGAAGCAAAAGCGATATGAGAGAAAAACCTCACAGTGGGTGGTTAGGGTCTGGAATGCACAGTCTGAGAGTGTGGTGGAGGCTGGTTCAATCGAGGAATTCCAAAGGGAATTAGGCTGTTATTTGAAAAGGCACAATGTGCAGGGTTAGGGGCCGGAAACAGGAGAATAGCACTGAGTGAATTGCTCATTCGGAGAGCCAGTACAGGCACAATGGGCCAAATGGCCTCCTTCTGCACTGTAACAATTCTGTGATTCTGTGAATTAGTTGCATGCTGGTATATGCAAACAACTTTTCTGTGAATTTGAAACCAAATACTAATGAAGTATTACCTTTGCCATGTATTTTAGGCAATATTCATTAGGGACGTTGGTGTTGGAAAGACCTTGAAGAATCCTGCTTCAGACACCACGAAGTAGGCTTCCAGTTTGGAGGATGTTAACAGCGAGTCTTTGTTAACAACTCATAACTATGTACATATTTACAGTAAAAGGTACAGGTACAGAGATAGGTCTTCACCCACCTGTGTCCATCCCCAGATTAACCCTAGCTCTGTGTCAGGTGCCTTAAGTACTCTCTCCCCTTCGGATGGCCCTGTGTTGTTCACGTACCCCAGACAGTCTAGCGTCAAGAGTAAGTTCATCTTTAGATTTCAGGAGGTCAGAGAGTCAAATATCTGCAACACCCACCACGTTTCTGTCTCAGATGAGCTCAGACTTTAAATTGCCATATTCACTTCCTTCTGCCATCTTATAGAGACCGTTAATGAAGGAATCGACAGGTTCCCCAGGGGGCCGGATTCTATTATTTAATTTAGCTCTCTCCAGTATTTCAGTGGACCTCAAGTTGAAATAGGCATCGAAAGATTTCAAAACATCATCAAATTTGGCAGACGATTCATCAATAACTTGTTGTGCAATGATGTCGTTTGCTATTGGCCCGATCGAGTAAAGAAGTGTACTAACTTGCTCTGCCCCTGATATTTTATTGAGATCTGGGGCAACGCTTTATCTTAAAAATACTTTCCTCACAAGGCTCCAATTCTGTGACTGGTCTGAACCATGTGTGAATGTCAGCAGAGTTGGAAGTGTGGAATTGCAATCCATTTTTGATCATTTAAAAAAGTGTGGGTACAGCTTTAAGAGATGACAGGCTTCCCAGATGACCGGTTACTGCTGAACAAAGGATCTTCCCACAGTTGCCGGATTTTGGTGGCTTTTCGAAATGACAGCAGTGCGCTTCTGCCTGAAGAAGAAAGGACCATAATGGCGGCAGAGGTCAGCTGACTGCGGACTTAGTTAATTTAGCGATATTGTGTTATGAGTCAGGACTCTGGGAAAAGAATCATGCGCTTGCTGTTTCTGAACCTGGACGGACACGAGGTACCCGGAGCGGACAAAATGAATTATTAATGATTTTTTTTTTGCCAGACTCGGGAGCCACGCACTGCGACTTGGAGTCCGGGATTGGGTGTAGTCACAAGTTGCTTTCAAACGGCACTTCTGAACTGAACAACTTAAAATGGATTTCTCAGCGCTAGCTGGCCTGGAATTTAAAAAAATGTTACCTCACCCTTGCGAGCGCTGTTTGCTGAAGCTGGACTTCCAAGGTGGTGCAATGGAGTCTTCTGCTTGAGTAAAACTTCTACTTTTCTTGGCTGCTTCCAGGCTCTTGTGTCTCTGCAGCTTTCTCTTTCTGGTGAGCTTTCTCAATGTCTGTCGCTTCATTTGGGAGTTGGGTTCAGTGCAGAATCTGTTGAAGGAGTCCTTTTCCTTAATTTCTCAGCATTCTTGTGAGGATAGGGGTTTTAATCCCGAGGCTGCCACCATGAAGAATCCTGCTTTGGACCCATGAAGTAGACTTCTAGTCCGGAGTATGTTAACAGCAAGTCTTTATTAACAGTTCATAATTATGGACATATTTACAGTAGAAGGTACAGGTATGGAGTTAATCCCATTCTAGGTTTTAACCTGATTATGTCCCTTTCCAGACTGACTCTGGCCCTGGACCAGGTGTCTTCTTTTATCACTGTGTGGGCAGCATTGTACTCAGTCCCACATTAACCCTTTCTGTACCAGTCCCTTCTACTACAGACCTCTCTTGTGGTCAAACTAGACAAGAGTTATATATCAAGGAATCTAGCCCCCACTGTTGGTATGAGACTGGTGGTAAGGATCTATGATACATTCCATCCAAAACCCAGTCAATAAATAGCAAATTCTCTATAGTCCCTTTCCAGTGCATATCAGAGCAGTGTGCACACACTTTATTATTATTGTTATTATACAAATCCCTTAAATGCCTAGGATATTATTGTTACATTGCTGAATACTACTGGCTTCATTCTAAAATGAAATATGTTTGACCTGTGAATTAAATAATTAACTGCTAGACGTTCTATGAAGGGACAACTCCCAGTTGTCCTACACTAGTTTCATCCACCACCGCCTCCCACCCCTGCTACAATCCACCTCTCTCTTCCTCCCTCCGCTCTCTCCTTCTCTCCTCCATTGCCTGCAGCCACAGTCTTCAATGCCTAATTTGGGGAGAGTTGTATTATTTTGCACTTGAGTTTACCAGGAATTGGACGCAATTCTTAGCATAGACTCACAAAGCACAGGAGCAGGCTATTCTGCCCATCATGCCTTTGTTGGCTATTGGAAAGAGCAATCCAATTAGTCCCATTCCATTGTCCTTTCTGCAAAATATCTCCTTCCCCTTGAAAGTATCAGGACAGGTTAACAAAGTCTTTAATAAAGCATATGGGACCCTGAGCTTTATAAATAGAAGCATGGGATACTAAAGTCAGGAAGTTATGATGAACCTTTAGAAAATACTACTTCAACTCAAGCTAGAGCATTGTGGCCAATTCTGGGGACCAACTTTAGGGAGGACATGAAGGCTTTGGAAAGGGTAAAGAAGAGATTGAATAGAATGGTTCCAAGGATGAGGGATTAGAGTTATCTGGATAGATTGAAGAAGCTAGGTTGTTCTCAGAGCAGAGAAGACTGAGAGGAGATTTGGTGCAGATGTTTAAAATCATGAAGGGTTTAGATCGAATAAATAAAGAGAAACTGTTTTTCTGGTGGCTGAAGGGTTGATAACCAGTGGGCACAGAATTAAGGTGATTGGCAATGGCAAAAGAATGAGAGGCGGCATGAGGAAAAGCCTTTTTAGGTAACGTGGTTAGGATTTGGAATGCACTGCCTGATGGGGTGGTGGATACTTACTCAATAGTAGCCTTCAAAAAGGAATTAGGTACATACTTGAATAAAGAAAGATTACGGAGACTCAAGAGATGTGGTGAAAATGACTATACTGGTCTTTGAAAGAGCTGGCTCAGACTCGATAGACAAGGTGACCTCTTCCTGTGCTGTGCTGTTCTATGATTCCATGATATGGCCAAATTCGCTTTTGAAAGTTCCTATTGAATCTGCTTCCGTCACCCTTTCAAGCCATGCATTCTGGATCATAACTCACCTGCATAAAAAGCAATTCTCCTCATCTCCCCACTGGCTCTTTTGTCAATGGTCTTAAATCTGTGTTCTCCGATTACCAACTCTCCAGCCAGTTTCTCCTTATGTATTCTATCAAAATCACTCATTATTTTGAACACATGCTGGAATCAAATGCTGCTCCAATTGATGGCATTGTGATGGAATTTTGTTCTTTCAGCCTTACTAAAAATCACTGGATTTGGCTGTAGCGTAAGTACAGAATGAAGTGAAAGGAATTACCACAAATTGCATTCAACTGCCAGGCAAGTGTAATTTTACTAATCCCAAATTAAACATTAGATAATTCAGCAATGCTGCCACAGGCAATAAGGAGAGATGAATGAAAGCCAGTGTGGTAAGGTTAGGCTTGAGTTGAGACTGAAGTAGGTTGTCAAGTGGAGTTCTGTGACACTTATGATTCTTGCCATACCTGACCACAGCACGTATACTGCAGGTACAGTGTCATGGATTTCCTCTTCACAGCAACAGTGAAGCTGCAGTATTGCGTATACAGGTACAGTCTCTCACATAGATACATCAGCATATAGTCAGACATAAAATCAATAGAACTCAACACAGTTACACTCATATATAGATGCATTATTTTTCCTCATGTCAAACATGGTCACAATAACAAATAGTCACATAGTTTTACACACACACACACACACAAACACACACATTCCCTTACAGTCCCTGTCATTCTCTCTTATGAATATATCTCTTACCCATAGAGATGTATCACTATCACAGACAGACTCACAATTCTTGTATTTTCTCACACGTTCAGAATCAGACAGTGATGCGCTCCCACCATCAATTACACTGATCAATAATGCCATATTCACACATACACTTTCACATACGCATTGCCACACTCACATTCATTCTCCTAAACTCTACCATCCTCATACGATTATGCTCATGCATGCTGAAGACAGTGCTCCCTCCAATCCAGCAACTAGCACATAGGCCAGTTGAAGGGGAGAAGTTACAATCCCCGATCACACAGCAACCACAGAGACTCAGGCTTCCTTTAACTGGTTTTATTCAAGCATATGCAAGGGAGCCGCAATCATTCCTAAGAATGAAGATCCAGCTCCCAGATTGATTACATTTCATTACTTTTGTACTTTTTCTTATCACAATACATTTGAGTACATTTAAATACATCCAATCGGTAACCGACACTCCGGTCTCATGCTAACTCTATCCTATTGAGTATATAAACATGTGATTTTGCTAACCAATTATTCTAAAGGAGATATACATAATTATATTATCCAATCAAAATTAAAACACGTACGTAAAGACCTTCGTTCTCACAACTCAAGACTGTTCGTGTTTCATCAAAGCCTCCCCTTTGTCCATTGTATGTCTTCCCATATCTAAGCTAAAACCATCTGCCCCTTCCCTATGTGAGAGGGGAGTACACCTAATCTAATCTATGTCCTTTCTTGTATCTCCAGTCTGACTCTCAAGGCTGTGCAATGTTCATCTGGCAATCTTCAACTCTCAATATGTTTAGCAGCCATGTCTGCCTGGAGATTTTAAGTGTTCTTCAGTAAATTCTTAGTGTTCTCTTTTAGCATTTTTAATTTTCCCCTAACAATGCACTCCTACTTGCTCATAATGTGGTACAGATACAGCACATTTGCTTTTGTATTCCTAATCAAACAAACTCATAGTACACTCGAATGCAGAATTATACTCACTCCTCTGCACTGGTGGATTTGTCACACTTCTGCTCATGTACTATCCCACTCACTGAGTAGAATCATCCCAGATTTGCACTAAGTGTGGTAGCGGGTGGGTAAAACGATGTTTTACCTGCCGGCCCTAATGGCGGGCTTTCATGCCGTATTGTCCCAAACCTGCCACATTATTATTGCACTCCTGGAAAACACGCCGTTTCCATGGCAGGCGGGCTCTCATTCGCTTGCCCGCCATCACCCCGCTGCTGCATCATGCCAGGCGCCATATTCAAAGTCCAGCCACAAGAGCACATCTCAGTGATTCCTGACCATCACTGCTCCAAGGAAGACATGACCGTGAAGCTGAAGAAGAATGCAGCCCCAGGTTCAGCGATGTGTCCCTCGAGCGCCTTTTGGATGCTGTGGAGGCCCGTCGGGATATCCTCTACCCCTGCTCTGGCCGCAGGATGGGCAGCAACAGCATTAACCCAGTATGGGAGGTGATGGCAGCGGTGCTCAGCGCCAATGTCCTTCAAAAGAGGACAGCCACCCGGTGCCGCAAGAGGATGAATGATCTCCTCTGTTCTGCCAGGCTAAGTCACTGATCTCATCACTCAACTCACACATCCACAGGGCCCTCACTCACTGCCGGTTCAAGGGACATCACTATTCACTCTCTCACACTCACAGTTTTTGTCCTCATCCTGTCCATGGGACCACTCACCACCCACATATGCCAGGCAGACTTATCTGGCCTGGCAGGTGCCCTGCTTACACTTTCTCCATCTCTATCCATGCAGGACAAGCTGGCACACAACAAGAGGGAGAGGTTGCAGACCGGTGGAGGAATGCCTGAAATCAAGGTCCTCACGGACTTTTTGAAAACAGAGCCATCCAGCTGGCCGGTGAGGATCTGGACCGGTCCTGTGCTGACGGTGAGGTCGGCGCTGCTCTACCAAGTGAGGATCCAGCAGTGCAACATCCATCAGGCAACCATGCTGTGAGTGATGTGTCCTGTTTCACAGGCCACTGCCATGCATTAATTATCTCTCTTTGCTCCCGCAGGCACATCTGGGAAACAGCTGATGGAGTCCATGACCCAGGGCATCCAATCAAGCCCCGAAGAAACTTCTGAAGAGGAATGTGAAGGCACCCTCCCTGAAGTCCCGTCACAGCGCTCACCCACACTCTCCACCAGTGCAGAGACACACACCCCGATGGGACCTAGCTTTAGAGCAGCCTCGAGATCACAATCTGGTGAGCACATTGCACTGTCTGATCCACAACAGGCGGTGGCAGGGACTGCCCAGCTTCCTGGCACTCAGAGGACTGCTGGAGGCCTGAACGTTGCTGAGCCTGAGTCAGATGACGAGCCTTTGGACTTGGTCATGTCACAGTTGCTGGAGCTGCAAAGACAAGCTCGGGAACAGCAGGAAGGGATGTCCGCCGCACTCCTCAGATTGCAAATCACGATGGAGGAGTCCGTCCGCCTTCAGTCTGAGGTGATATCGCCAACATGTCAACGCACCAAGGTCAACACTGGTAGGATGGTGGCTGCCCTGGAAACTTTGCTCCAGGACTTCGCTCCTGCACTGCTGCACGGGCTCAACTCCATCGCTGATGCCATAGTTGGCCTCCTACAGTGTGTTTGCAAGAGGGGTGCCGGGCAGCTCGATCTCACTCCAGCTACCCCTGCTCCTCAAGGAGTCAACCTGGGGCTCCTGGGCACCAATAGGGAGAAGGATCAGCAGGTGCACACTCCGGGGCCAATCCATCCAGGTGACTTCGGGAGTGTCTGGCCCATCCGAATCCCCTCTTCCTGTGACCTCAGCAGCTCCAGCTCCACAGGCCGAGGAGGGTGTCACTGCCACACAGCAGGACCCTGAGAGCAGGCCAGGGCCCTCCAAGTCTCGGCCTTCCAGAGGACGCCTGCCAAGGTCATCACAGACAGGGCGTCGCAGTCAGCAGGCTGCCTCCACCTCTGCTGTGGATGTCCGGGGAGCACAAAGATGTAGCAGCAGGGTTAGGAAAGTTAAGGGGAATTAGTTGCACAGCCTGGGCAAGGATGTTAATCACTTGTACATAATGTTCACTATTGTCAATAAACTTCCAAGAATGTCTCCCTTCCAATGGCTCTTTGTTCTAATGAGCAGTGCTCTTGTCACTCAGATGTGAAGCCTTTCTGCACAAGATAAAGGCAAGTGTCTCAGTCCAGGGCCTCTTCCCTGTGCTTTTTGTAGCCTTCAGACCAAAATGCTGGGCCAGCAGTAATGCTGAAAACATTACTGACGCCTGCACCTCGGCGGTGCTCATCATTGCTGCCAGAATGTAGTGGGTAGGCGCCACAGAGTTCTTTCGTTGTACTCTCAGCACCTTTAAGGTGGGGCTGGACCCTACCTCTTCAGCATCTGTGACCAGTGTTGCTGTGCTCCAGCTCCTGAAGGGCTCAGGTGCTGAAGGCAGACAAAGGATCAGGTGCTTCTAAAGTTTCATGGCTGCGTCTCTATGATATGACCCTGATCACAGAGCGCAAGAGCCCTGCCCTCAGCCAGACAGGAGTAAGACATTCTCAGAGGCTCTGGGAAGAGCTATGGAGTGTCCTCACTGCATGTTGTCATCATCCTCCTGCGATCGAGCGACTATTAGGGCCTCCATTGCGTCTCCATGACAGGAGCATTATCACAGAGGGTATTCGCACTGCCGTAAGCCAGACTGAAGTCAAATATTCACAAGTGGGATGTGAGGATCTATGGGGTCTCCTCACTGCATGTCATCATCATCCTCCACAAACCTAGCAGCCAAGAGGGCCTCCCGAGCACACCTGCCTCATCTGGCCAGTGTGAGGGCCTCATCCCCATCAGTGTTGCCTCCAAGGACCTCCTCTCACTCATCCCCATCGGCGTCCTCCTCATTGGAGGAGACGTGCAGCTTCTCCATCTCCTCCTCAGCCAGCCCCTCTCCCCGTTACAGTGCCAGGTTGTAAAGGGCATAGCAGACGATGATGATGTGTGACACCCTCTGTGGACTATATTGCAGGGCTCCACCAGACCGGTCCAGGCACCAGAAACTCATCTTCAGCATCCCGATGGTCTGCTCCACCAAGGTGTGAGTTGCAGCATGAGCCTCATTATACCGTCGCTCTGCTGCAGTCTGAGGCCGCCACATGGGTGTCATCAGCCACGGCCTCTGTTCTTATTCCCGAGGAGCCATCCCTGCAGCTTCTGTGGAGCCTGTAAGACTCCAGGGATCTGTGACCGACTGAGGATGTAGGCATCGTGCACACTCCCTGGAAACCGTGCGCATACCTGCAGGATGTGTTTCTGGTGGTCGCATACCAACTGCACATTCAGCGAATGGAACCCCTTGTGGTTGATGTAGTTCTCTGTGTGTTGCAACAGAGATCTGAGCGCCACATGAATGTAGTCAATCGCACCCTGCACCTGTGGGAAACCCGAGATCTGGGCAAATCCAATCGCTCTTGCATCCTGGCTGTCCTGGTCTCGGGCGAAATGCACCTCGTGAAGATGGCATCCGTGACCTCCTGAATGCATTTGTGGGTAGCAGCTTTGAGATCCCACAGAGGTCACCTGTGGAGCCCTGAAAGGAGCCACTGGCATAGAAATTGAGCCACTTTCACAGCCATTGGCAGTGGATGCCCTCCATGTCCCCGTGGCATCAAATCCTGCAGTAACCAGCAGATGTGAACCACCAGTTACTTAAACGTGCGGAGTCTTCAGCGACACTGGCTCTCAATCATCTGCAGGAACGAAAGGCAGCGTCTATAGATCCTGGGTGTCGCTAGGTGCTGACCAGTGACTCGCTGTGGCTCTTGGGCGGTGTGTGCGGGAGCCCCAGCTGCCCCTTCTTCCTGAAGTTGCTGCTCCTGCCTCTGAGCAGCCAGGAGCCTCAGTCACTCTCTCCTCCATCGTTTTCGCACTCTGTAGGCCATCAGGCATACAGCTAGTTCACCAGGCTCCATGATCCTGATGTACTCCTCCTGCAGGATGAAGGAGAGAGACACCTGGTTAGCATGGGTGCACTAAGAGCCTGTCCTGGTTTAAGTGTGACGGCCCCTTGACACTTCCTGGGGAGTGTTGGCCACCACTTGGATGGCCAGAGATTAGTGCGCTGCATGGCTGTCCTGTTAAGTTGAACCATAGGGGAGACTGGTCCAAACCGGGATGCTGATATTGCAAGGGGCTTGAAACCCGTGACCACCACCATCTAGAAGAACAATGGCAGCAGAGAGATGGGAACACCACCACCTGGAAGTTCCCCTCTAAGCCACTCACCATTCTGACTTGGAAATATATTGCCGTTCTTTCACTGTCGCTGGGTCAAAATCCTGGAATTCCCTCCCTAACAGCACTGTGAGGCTGCAGCGGTTCAAGAAGGCAACACACCACCACCTTCTGAAGGGCAATGAGGGATGGGCAATAAATGCTGACCTAGCCAGCAACGCCCACATCTCATGAATGAATAAGAAAATATGGTTAGAGACTTCAGTTCTGCTAGTCATAACAGCGTTTTTTCTGCTGGTGCCATTTTCAATCAGTTTCAACATCTAAAATAAAATGAAAAAACATTACCATAGCATTAATAACACTAATGTTAAAACATTTTCTGAATTATGCTTTATTGTGTTGTCTACTGTTTGATTCTATCATGTGTCCCAAAGTTATTAAAGCTTAAAATTGCACAGGACTTTATAAACAGTCAGAATATATGATCTTATATACTGACAGTGTGTGCGGTGGGGTCTGCTCTTATATTCACAATATATATGGTGGGGTCTGTACTATATCTATATATTAACAGTACTTTTAAAATTTATTTATGGGAGGTGGGTGTCACTGGCAAGGCCAGCTTTCATTGCCCATCCCTAATTGCCCTTGAGAATATGGTTGTGAACCACCTCTTGAACTGCTGCAGATAATGTGGTGTAGGTACGACCACAGTGTTGTTAGGGAGGGAGTACAATGATGATAACAAACAAACTGCGCCATATTTCCAAGCCACGATAGTATGTGACTTGGGGGATATCTTGCAGGTAGTGGTGTTCCCACGTGCTCGCTATCCCTGATCTCTTAGGCAGTAGAGAGCATGGGTTTGGAAGGTGCTGTCACAGAAGCGTTGTCAAGTTGCTGCAGTGAATCTTGTCGATGGTATACACTGCTGCCACTGTGTACCAGTAGTGGAGGGAGTGAATGTTTAAGGTGCTGGATGCAGGCTTCTTTGTCCTGGATGGTATTGAGCTTCTTGAACATTGTTGGAGCTGCCCTCATCCAGACAAATGGAGAGTATTCCTTCACAGTCCTACTTGTGCCTTGTAAATATTGAACAAGCTTTGCAGAGTCAGAAGGTGAGTTACTCGCCACAGAATACCCAGCTTCTGACCTGTTCTTCTAACCACAATAACTGTTTGGCTGACCTAGTTAAGTTTCTGGTCAATGGTTACTCCCAGGATGTTGATGGTGGGGAATTTGGCAATAGTAATGCCATTGAATGTCAAGGGAACAAGGCTAGATTCTCTCTTGTTGGAGATGGTCATTGCCTGGCACGTGTGCTGTGAATGTTACTTGCCACTTGTTGGCCCAAGTCTGTATGTCGTCCAGGTCTTGCTGAATGCACACACAGTTTGCATATGATGGGGTCTGTCCTATCAGCACAATATATAGTGGAGTCTGTCCTATATAATGACAACTTTTATACCGGAGTTGGTATTATATGCACAATATATATACATATATAGAGGGGTCTATACTCTAAACAAATGTGTGTATGTTGCAGGCCTGGGCTGCAGAGTGACATTACTTCTGGCAGCATCTGTACTATATGCTGAGTGTACATGATGGGATATAGACTATATAACGACTGTACATGTGTAATTATGTACATATTGGGATCTGCACTACAAGCCTATTGTGCGTTTGTTGAGGTCTGCACTATATAGGAACATAGGACTTCGGAGCAGGAGTAAGCCATTCATTCCTTCGAGCCTGTTCCGCCATTCGACAAGATTATGGCCGTTCTGATTTATGGTATGCACTGAGTGCCTAGGCTGGGCTCTGTGCAGCTAATTATGCTGTGATTTGATCTGATAACTGAATTTATTTTTTCACGGGTGGAATTGTATTTCTGCCCCCGTGATGTTGTTATGCAGCCTGTAGAGGGCACTGCCATAATGCAGTTCAACAACCAGCCTCCGCTGGGAGCCCTCTGAACCTGAGAAAGCTGCGTTCGTCCACGGCCAAGCAACTGTAAAATCTATTTCTGTTCCCTGATAGATGGCAGCATGTTTTAATGGTTGTTTGGAACAACTTGTTAATACTAACAAAGCCAACAACTACTGACTTGAATGGTAGCCCAGGTAGAATGTCATTCCAGAGTGACTAACTCTTATGAAACAAAATAAGCAATATTTCGGCTGTGGGACTGGGAAGGAAGGGTGCTGGTGGTTATAAGAGTGGGGGTAGTGGGTGGGGGAGGGGGTTTGGGTGAAGGTGACCCTAACTCTCCCTGGCGGCCAGTGGCCACAGAGCGCGTGCTCACATGAACACAAAGAGGCAAAGACAAGAGGAGACTCCCAGGCTCAGTTTCCCACAACACAGAAGCCGGGAATCTGAAAGGAAAACAACAACAACAAAAAAAATGCTGGGAATACTCAGTGGGTCAGGCAGCATCCGCGGAGAGAAACAGAGCTAACGATTCAGGCCGAGGTGACCTTTCACCAGGACGGTCTCCCACAGGCTGCCCTAGAAATAAGGGACAGAAAGGGCTGCTTAAGGGCCCTGGTACAAACAGACAAAATAAGGGACAATCCCTTAGAATGCGGGACAGTTGATCACCCGACAGCCGTTCTGAAATGTAGCGGGTGGAGTCTTCCCAGACTCCAGGAGGCACATTTGAAGGACGGAAGCAAAATCGGAGAGAAGGGCGTTGGGTTGACAACATGACGCGTTCCTACGTCCGCTCTCTTGCTGGAGGCCGGTGAATATTAGCATCGGCTACCAGCCTGGCAGTGGTGGGGAGCCAATAGCGATCAATCAAGAGCCTAATCAGGATGTTGGGGAGGGCTCCATCCCCCTTTGTCAGGATCTTCCCGGCATTGGAACGACCTCTGCTGAGGGCTGAGCCCCCCAGCTCCGTGAAGACGCCCCCCCTCCCCCCTCCCTCCCCCTCCCCCTCCCCAAAGTCTCAGGCTGTGTGACCATCAGATCCGGAGGCTCCATAATCCAATGACAGGACCGGGGGGCTGGTGGGGGCCAGGGGGTAGATAAAGCCTCACCCGTAGCCTCAACGAGTCCTCTGGAGGGGTTTCCCCTACATTCCAGGAGGCACACTGGCTTTGGGCCTTTTTATTTTTGAGATTGTATGGACGCTTCCGCGGGCGTCACCATTTTGAGGCACACTCGCTGTCTCCTTTTTGCTTGAACTGGGGTTGTCGGCCTTCCAAAGCTTTGGGCCCTTCGGAGCCTGCTGATGGCAGATGTCAAGGCCAAATAGCAGGCCGCCTCCCGGAAGCTGGTGTCGGAGTGTATACTGCTGACCTGTGTAGGGCCGGGCCCTGGAAAGGGCCCTGACTCCTGAAAATAAACAGTGGGCAGCAGATTCTGCCCAATACTTTTACATCAGGTTTCTTCAAAATATGTGAGCAAAGCCACTTAACCTAGTGTTAATATTTATAATATTGTTCAAAATCATTGGTCATTTATAAATGACACAAAGGAAAAGATATTCTCCAGAATTAAATCACAGCAGGAAAACCTTTTCATATTTGTATGAGTTCAGCTTGAAGTTTCATTTTTTGCTACCAGAACTTCTGTTTGACTTTTAAGTCTGCACGTCTATACCACCTCCTGTAGTAAAATTACATAACTTACATCAACAACCTGTGGTGAAGTGCCTGTACTGATTGTAATACTTTATATTTTTGGTGACTATGGAATAAAAATACAGCATGCTTAGTCGCCATCAGCATAAATTCCATAGACATGTACAGACCGTAATTATTCCTTGTTCAGACCGATACTCAACATTGTGGTTTTTTTTATTCATTCATGGGATGTGGGCACTGCTGGCTAGGTCAGCATTTATTGCCCATCCACCATTGCCCTTGAGAAGGTGGTGGTGAGCTGCCTTCTTGAATCGCTGCAGTCCATATGGTGTAGGTACACCCACAGTGCAGTTAGGGAGGGAGTTCCAGGATTTTGACCCAGCGACAGTGAAGGAACGGTGATATATTTCCAAGTCTGGATGGTGAGTGGCTTGGAGGAGAACTTCAAGGTGGCGGTGTTCCCATCTATCTGCTGCCCTCGTCCTTCTAGATGGTGGCAGTCGTGGGTTTGGAAGGTGCTGTCTAAGGAGCCTTGGTGAGTTCAGAAATTCCTCGGGCTGGAAAGTTGAATTTACAGAATATGGACCCGATCCCAACTCTGAAATCATTCCATTGTATTTGGATCAATAGCAACAGCAAATTGCATTTATATAACATCTTTAACATAGGCAAACATCTCAAGCCACTTCACGTCAGTGTTATCAAACAGAAACTGTCACCGAGCCACATAAGGAGACATTAGGACTAGTTGGTTGAAGAAGTAGATTTTAAAGATTATTTGAAAGGAGGAGAGAAGGAGGGAAGTTTCTGGAGGGAATCAGGGGATATGGGAATAAGATGGAAAAATGGAGTTGAGGTAGAGGATTGTCCATGATCTTATTGAATGGAAGAGTAGCTCAAGAGTCTGGTTGACCTACTCCTGCCCCTGTTACTTATGCTGTTATGAATTCCAGAACTCTAGGCCCTAAACAGCATAGCTGCCAATGGTGGAGTAATGAAAACTGGGGGTGTGTATAAGGGGTCAGCTAAGGAGGAGCACAGAGATCTTGAGGGTTGTGGGGCTGGAGGAGATTACAGAGATAGGGAGGGGTGAGACCAAGGAAGGATTTGAAAATAAGGATGGAAATTTTAAAATTGAGTTTAACTTCTGATGAAGATTATCAAGACCATTCAACAGTCGTTATTGAGTTCCTTATATACTTTACAATTATAATAACTGATTTATTTTCAGATCAAGTACAAGTTGTTACTGTTGTTGATATAATTTGTGTGACTCTCCTTTCTGTTATTTTAATAGACTTTAACCTGTTTAAAATTACATAGGCCAGAATTTTCCAGTCCGTCACACCGGTGGGATCTTCCAGTCCTGCTGATGTGAACAGAGATTTCAATGGCTCATCGGCCTGGCTGTGGGGGAATCCACCGTATGGGGGCTGTAAAATTTCAGCTATAGTGTCCTGGGAATCCTGTCCTAGAGAATAAATTTTGTACATGAAGTACTCACTTATAAAATAGCCACTGCACCACTGAAACACACAGAAATAAAAATAGTAGATACCAATTTTTGGTACTGTGAAATAGAGTCTATCTTTTTTCTTCCTCCTCATCTGAACGTTCTGTTAGCTCATGTTTAAACATGGGCACATTGCAGCAAGGGGCCACTGAATAGCTATCAGAGCAGGAACCCTGGCTAAAGCCAGTTATGGATCTACAGTCATCCTACATGTGTTTAGCTGGCTCAGCAGTGTTCCGGGATCAATCCCAAACTCATCATTACTGCAGGCAATGCCTCCACAGCCTTGCCCCTCCAATCTCTGTAACATCCTCCAATGCGACAGCTCACCCTCTCTCCAGTAGCCTCTTCCTCTTACTATTGCCTCTCGTGCATACCCAGGCCCCCATTCCTTTCGTAATCATCCCTCCTAAATATCGCTTTCTTTAGCTCAGCCTCTACCTTTCCCCCCTGCTGTGTCTGTGAAACGACTTGGCTGTTTTGCTTTGCAATACATAAATGTGAGTTATTGTTATTTACTAATCAAATATCAGTGAACTTTCAGTCTGTAAAATGACTGCTAGCTATTAATAAAAGATAAAGAACAGCAAGAGGGAACTTACATTTACAAAACATTTTCACAACCTTCATGACATCCCTAAGTAACTGTTGCAATGTAAGAAACGTGGCAGCCAACTTGCGCACAGCAAGGCCCCAAAAAATAAAAATGTGATGGTGACTAGAAAATCTGCATTAGTGAGTTTAGTCGGGGGATACATATTCATCAGGACACCAAAAGTTGACCTGTTCTTCTTCGAAACCTGCCATGGCGTTTTATACGTCCATACTGAGAACAAATGCGGTCATGGTTTATCGTCTCACCTGAAAGATAGCACCTCTGACAGTGCAGCAGCCCCTCAGTACTGCTCTTGAGTTATGGCTGACACCTACTTTGAGGGGTTTAGGTGGCACCAGAAATCACCTACACAAAACTTAAGCTTCATATTGACTATGTGGAATATTATAATCTAATATTATAATATAATATTGGATTACAGCGTTGAAATCACACTGGATTTGCTGCATTCTTCAGTCCATTTCCAAAGCAGCAAAGCTTGTGAATGTGAATTCAGTTATCAGGACATCCTATATTGTTGATGGGCAATGATGCAGCTGCTGAAGGGTTAATAATCCTGAGGTGCTGACTGCACATCTGTCAAGCATCCACATTTGATTGCCAGGAAACTCTACTGCCTGTGCCCATTATCCAGTCATAATGGACAACAGGGAGTGATTGCAAAAACAGCAACCCAACCAAGTGACTTAAACATCATAAACAGGGAGGGTGAAGCGCCAGCAATTTGCAACCAACAGCTGTACCATGAAGTGTGATTGCGGCGTTGGGATTATTCCAGGGAATATGTGTAGAGTTTACAGCATGCTACTCACGATTGTGCTTTTATACTATGCCAGCCTTGGGCTCCTGGCTAGCTTTAGCTGCTGCCACAATATCCTGTTCCGTAGTTGCAGGATAATAACATTTGCAATTATGCAACTGTTAACATGGCAGAACATCTAAACTTGGCTCTGCACAATGAATGGCACTTTAAAGAGCAGCCACTGTTGGGGTAGGATAGTGGAGAAAGACAAGGCATTGTGATGCAATCACTGAAAATTTATTTGATGATAGCCAAAGCTGGACATGCAACACATCCAGTGTCTGCCAAATAGAAAGGTTCTTTCCATTGATAATTTAAAAGATAAACCAAAGACGGTGGTTTTCAGTCTAATTAAAAATGTTCAGAATCACATTGAAAATTTTCAGATTTCA
This sequence comes from Cetorhinus maximus, assembly GCF_964194155.1. Taxonomy (NCBI): domain Eukaryota; kingdom Metazoa; phylum Chordata; class Chondrichthyes; order Lamniformes; family Cetorhinidae; genus Cetorhinus; species Cetorhinus maximus. The sequence continues at coordinate 89,409,475 of NC_135893.1, forward strand.
CAAAATAAAAACATAATTTTGGCTTATCAGGGTACTGCAAAGGATGCAAAAACTGAATGTGAAACTTGCTACCACAAGGAGTAGTTGAGGCTTGTGGCGTAGATGCTGGGTAAACGCATAAGTGAGAAAGAAACAGAAGTTCTACTGATAGGGTGAAATGAAGAGGGATGGGAGGGGGCTCATATGGAACATAAACACCAGCATGAGCCAGGTGGGCCGAATGACCTGTTTCTGTGCTGTGAATTCTGTGGAGTGAAAACATCTGACTTATTTGGAACAAAACAATTTGCAATGGACACTACATTGTTCAATTGGATTAATATTTCATAATAGCCTCTATACACTTCCAAATAAAACTTTTTTGAGCTGAACTTTGATTGATTTTGTGCAAATAGTATCTCACTCTCTGCCATGCTCCTTGTTTTAATGATAGCTACAGGTTACAAATACTGAAGTTCGTCATCAAATCACTGTCTGGAGTGTGTGAGGGTTTGGGGTGGACAGGAGCAAATATTGGAGTCTTGCACCCAGAATGGCTTCTGACTATTATATACCACTCGAAACCTTTGGAATTAGGGGAAGATGGTGGTGGAGTGGCAATGTCACTGGACAAGCAATCCATAAGCCTGGGCTAATTTTCTGGGGGCACTTGGCCTGGCCTACATGTGACCCAGACTCTTAACATCAAGGGTTCAAGTTCAAGGGGAATCAGTGGTAGGTTGGCTTTGTCACTGACGCTCACATCCCATGAAAGAATTTTAGAAAGTTTACCAGAAATCCTGGTATTTATATCAGTTAAGATAACCATGGAAAAAGGTTGTAACTGAGAAGGCAATAAGAACAAGCTTGTTTTTGACTTTCTTCCAGTGTTCTTTCAAACAGGGAACAGTGATCACGCAGAGTGTCACTCAGCAGACGCTAATGATCATATTAAACAGGTGTCAGACTTATCTCAGTGGGTTGCACTCTCACCTCTGAGTTAGCAGATTGTGGGTTCAAGTCCCACACTAGAGTCATGAGCGAGTGTTCGAGGCTGACACTCGGGTGCAGTACTGAGAGGGTACTGCACTGTCAGAGATGCTGTCTTTTGGATGGGACGTTAAACTAAGGCCCCACCTGCCTTCTCTAGCTGGATGTCAAAGATCCCATGGCGACATTTCGAGCAGGGGAGTCCTCTGTGGTGCTAATATTTATCTCTCAACCAACATCAATGAAACAGGTGGCCTGGTCATTGTCAAGTTGCTGTGTGCAACTGGGCTACAGCATTTCTTAAAATTGTGACCAGACTTCACCAAGTACGTGACTGGTCAAAAGCACTTTGGCATATTCTGAAGTCGTGAAAGGAGCTGTATAAACGCATGTCTTTCTTAATGACCCGTGCTGCAGATGCTTCCATTTTTGCACCTTTATAAAGGGAATGCATGGGAGGGATGCCAAGCATCTTTTCAATACACCTGGGCAAATGTGGTGGGTGGGGGATATCAGTTTGAGAGCAACTGGGTCTGCAACAGGAATACCAGGAGCAGTTGCTGGTGGATTAAGGCAGGCCTCCAAGGGGTTAAACAGCAAAGGTGTTTACAGTCAATTTCTCTCGGTCTCGCCCTCCCTCTCTCTCCCTCTCCCTCTGTGCCCATTGGGGCTGAGTGGACTGGGGCTTTCCCAATTGGCCGCCTGCCGTGTCAATCAAGGCCGGGGTGGGCGTGTCTGTCCCCGTGGGCCAGGGGAACGCGTGCAAGGAAGCAGGAATCCGTGCAGTGGTGCTGCTGGATGGTGAAGCAAAGTGGCTCGAAGAGATGCGAGGGATGCACATGACAATTCTGACCACAGGCATGATCCCTGCAGCCAGGTGAACAACAACTGTAAACCGGCTTAAAAGTTGCTGCGCTGCTCATTATCGGACAGGGGGAGGGGGGGGGAAAGATTTACAACCAAAACATCAGAGAGAGAGAGAGAGAGAGAACTCCTCCCAATTTGTTAGACCTGCAGACCTGGTTCGAGATGTCAAGGAAAAAGACACTGAAGAGCAAAAGTCACACGTCCCCCAGCACCACCCTGCCGGCAGCAGGCAAAGGGAAAGAGCAGGAGAAATCGGAGAAAGGCAACTCCGGGAGCCAGGGTCCGATTAACGGAGTGACCCTGCCGAACAGACCCTCTCTCAGCAACAGCAGCGAGTTCTATGACATCGCTTTTAAGGTCGGTCCTCTGAGAAAGCGAAATAAAAAAGCCTCACGGAAAAGCCTGGCTGAGTTTAATGTGGTGGCAAATGGGGCAGATGATGCCAGTTTTCCCTGGTCATTTATTGCATGGCACGTTTTGCACTGTGTCCTTTCGCTGTTATGTATATAGATAGATATAGATATAGATATATGTGTGTGTGTAAAAAGTCGTCGTTCAGAATTAAAAAGCTGCCAGAAACTGACTCGGGCAAACAAATATTCTCCGCATTACGAGGCGGGCAAAAAACATATTGTGTTAAAAGGTCGGTTGCTATTTTTTTTTATACAATGCGCGGCACAAGAAACAGGCCATTCGGCCCAACTCTTTATGCTCCACCTGAATTGTGACTCATTTTGTTTTGTTCTTGGCTGAAGCACAGGGTGAGGATGACTGGTCAGCCCTCACACATTGTCAGCCCCCCCCCGCCACACTCTCCACACACTGTGATGGCGAAAGCTGAGCAAGATCACAACAATCCACCGCTCAGACCGCACAAGAGGAGGCCATTCGGCCCCTTTAGCGCTTGTGCAGGCTCTTTGAGTAGAGGGGAGGGGGGACTATCCACTTTGCCCAGAGCCCTGCAAATATTTCCTTTTCAAAGCTTGTATCTTAAGCACTGGTTGTAATTTGCATGCCGCTTGTCCCCACTAATGGTAAATAAAAGGGATGGGCAGCATGGATTGTGTAATAGCCTCTGGATGTGACACCAGACTTCACTGTTTGTTATACATGGTTTCAAGGGCCCTTAAGGATTGACTCATTCCCATGATGCTAGTTTGATAAGTTAGCTAGATAAGTAATTGCAAATTACAAAAACAATGGAGAGCCCATTCAGGAAGGGGGCGAAAATGCTCCCTGTGTCTGAGAGTTGTGGCAAGCTTGTCCCACAGCCCATCTCCCCTGGATTCAATGCTCGAATGCTTTCAGATGTCCTGAATCAAGGCTGTACAGTGTGCATCTAATCTCAGGCAGTGACACAAGTGCTCACCTAATACTCTTGTAAGAGGCACTGTGGTGGAGAGGAGATAAGCAGGGTGTCCCAGTTTACTTGACAGTTGTATACAACAGACATGATTACTTTCCTTAGTGTCACTGGGATGATCTGTTTTAACAGAAGCTGTGCCCACAGCGCCAGGTAATAAGAAAATGGTATCTAAATGCCCATTCTTTTCTAAAAAAAAATACGCATTGCCAAATGCTGGTAGCCTGCATGTTTAAAACTGCTTACAGTGTCAGTACTTACCCAAGAGGATGATCTTGGAGCTGGGGGATGGGAGTGGGTTAAACTAATACTGCCAATACTGGGTTGGTGGGTGGTGCAGTAAAGCAATGATACCATAGCTGGGAGGTTGGGGGGAGGTGGCTGGTTGGGGGTAGGTGGAATAAACCAGTAACATAGCTCAGTTTGCAACTGGTGGTTAGCTTGGTGGCACTCAGTTAAAATAGCCCATCTTCCCAAGAGGAGGCTCCTGATTTGATTGTTCCTAACGTAAAAATACAAATTCTTTAAGCCAAGAGCGAATGAAGGTGCAGCACCAGGGAAATGCATCAAAGAGATGAAGAATACTTTTGCTCCTAGTTTATTCATTGGATGTGTGTTTGTGTTGGATTTTCTTCATCAATCTAGGGTCCATTTTAACTCTCTTTTGTGTTTCTAACTGTGATGATACATGTGTCTTCTCACTCATGATAGAGTCTACAGCACAGAAAAAGGCCCTTCGGCCCATCAAGTCTGAGCCGGTCAAACAAGTACCGAACTATTCTAATCCCATTTTCCAGCAATAGACCCATGGCCTTGTATGCCATGGCATCGCAAGTGCACATCCAAATACTTCTTAAATGTTATGAGGGTTTCTGCCTCTACCACCCTTTCAGACAGTGAGTTCCAGATTCCCACCACCTCCTGGGTAAAAAAATTCTTCCTTACGTCCCCTCTAAACCTCCTGCCCCTTACATTAAATCTATGCCCCCTGGTTATTGATCCCTCCACCAAGGGGAAAAGTTCCTTCCTGTCTACCCTATCTATGCCCCTCATAATTTTATACACCTCAATCATGTCCCCCCTCAATCTCCTCTGGGCTCCAAAGAAAATAACCCCAGTCTATCCAATCTCTTCTCATAACTAAAACTCTCCAGCCCAGGCAGCATCCTGGTAAATCTCCTTTGCACTCTCTCTAGTGCAATCACATCCTTCCTATAATGCGAATTCCAGAACTGCACGCAATATTCTAGCTGTGGCCTAATCAGCATTTGACACAGTTCCGGCATAAGCTCCCTGCTCTTATATTCTATGCGTCGGCTAATAAAGGCAAGTATCCCATTTGCCTTCTTAACCACCTTATCTACCTGTCCCGCTACCTTAAGGGATTGGTGGACATGCACACCAAGGTCCCTCTGATCCTCGGTACTTCCCAGGGCCCTACCATTCATCGTGTATTCCCGTGCCTTGTTTGTCCTGCCCAAGTGCATCACCTCACACTTATCCGGATTAAATTCCATTTGCCACTGACCAGCCCATCTGACCAGCCCGTCTACATCCTCCTGTAATCTAAGGCTATCCTCCTCACTATTTACCACCGCACCAATTTTCGTGTCATCCACAAACTTACTGATCAACCCTCCTACATTCAAATCTAAATCGTTTATATATACTACAAACAGCAAGGGACCCAAAACCGATCCCTGTGGGATCCCACTGGACACAGGCATCCAGTCACAAAAACACCCCTCGACCATCACCCTCTGCTTCCTGCCACTCAGCCAATTCTGGATCCAATTTGCCAAATTGCCTTCGACCCCATGGCCCCATCTTTGTTATCAGTCTCCCATGTGAGACCTTATCAAAAGCCTTGCTGAAGTCCAAGTAGATTACATGAAATGCATTGCCCTCATCTACACACCTGGCCACCTCATCAAAAAATTCAATCAAATTGGTCAGACATGACCTCCCCTTAACAAAACCATGCTGACTGATCTTGATTAATCCCTGCCTCTCCAAGTGTAGATTAATTCTGTCCCTCAGAATTGCTTCCAATAGTTTCCCCACCATCCTTGTGGTTAAAGTTTTGAATGAGTTGTGAGGAGTGATGTCATGGTGCACAGTACAGAGAAGCAATAACATGTGGTACCCTGGCTAAGAATGGACACAGCTTGGAGGAGTTCCCAACCTCCACACCTTGTGGAGGTGCTGAACAGAAGGGAAGGCATTTCCCAATAGGAAAACAGGAACACCACGGCAGTTGTCTCAGGGCCAATAGGAGAACATGAACATTAGGACTTCAGGCCAATGAGAGAACAGGAGCGCCAGGACAGTTGTCCCTGGGCCAATAAGAGAACAGGAACAGTAGAACTTCAGGCCATTGGGAGAACAGGAACATCAGGACAGTTGTCCCTGTGCCAATGGGAGAACAGGAACATCAGGACAGTTGTCCCTGGGTTAATGGGAGAACAGGAACATCAGGACAGTTGTCCCTGGACCAATGGGAGAACAGAAACATCAGGACAGTTTTCCCTGGGCCAATGGTAAAACAGGGACATCAGGACAGCTGCCCCTGGGCCAATGGGAGAACAGGGACATCAGGACAGCTGCCCCTGGGCCAATGGGAGAACAGGGACATCAGGACAGTTGTCCCTGGGCCAATGGGAAAACAGGGACATCAGGACGGTTGTCCCTGGGCCAATGGGAAAACAGGGACATCAGGACAGCTACCCCTGGGCCAATGGGAGAACAGAAACATCAGGACAGCTGCCCCTGGGCCAATGGGAAAACAGGGACATCAGGACAGCTGCCCCTGGGCCAATGGGAGAACAGGGACATCAGGACAGCTGCCCCTGGGCCAATGGGAGAACAGGGACATCAGGACAGTTGTCCCTGGGCCAATGGGAGAACAGGGACATCAGGACAGCTGCCCCTGGGCCAATGGGAAAACAGGGACATCAGGACAGCTGCCCCTGGGCCAATGGGAGAACAGGGACATCAGGACAGCTGCCCCTGGGCCATTGTTCCAGGGGTCTTGATGATCAGTTCAAAGCATGACAGCTATAGAGAGACCTATGGGTTGGTAAGCACACTCTCCTTGCTACAGGATATGTATGACCCCAGGGGCTGATAAAGAGGAGTGACTGTAATAACAGCTGCTTTGTCTGATTGGTATAAAACAGAGTCATTCAATTAATGCAGCAACTTTCAGAAGATAGTTCCTTCTTTTCCAAGCTTGCAAAAGTCTCCTTTGACTGGCTAATCACCTGAATTCTTCCAGTGTGATTTGTTCCTTAAAGTTTAACACCTCCCCATTTTCCCTTTGAGATGGTGTGAGTGTCAATGGTATGAGTGTCAAGGGCCCCCTCTAAGAGTTTTACTAAGTGTCCATTTTCCTGATAGTGAATGTAGGCAACAGCTCTTCTTTAAAATGTCTATTCATGGCATGCAGACAGCTTTGTCTGGGCCAGGATTTATTGCCAATCCCTAATTGCCCCTGAGAAGGTGGGGGTGAGCCGCTTTCTTGAACCGCTGCAGTCCATGTGGTGTAGGTACACCCACAGTGCTGTTAGGTGGGCTGTTTGACCACAGAGTGTGGGAGGGGCAAGGGGCTGCAGAGCCTGCGATATCTAAGCCTGATTTCCTCCTCCTCCCACCAGTCTCCAGTGGTGAACAAAAAGAAATTCAGGAGTGGGAACCCTGGCAAATCTGTCAGCATTGAAACTCTTGATCTCTCAGTAACATGTGACACTTTTAGCAGCTCGGATACCAAGGAGGTTTGTTCCTTACTGCTTAATCACTGTGTAAAACTGTTTGTTTACATTTCTCACTTGTACTTAGAGAATAGCATTGGTCAATGAGCAATTATTTTTTTCTTTTGTTTATCTAACTATAATGCTCACAGTAGTCCAATTTTTTTTCTCTTCTTCCCCCTGCACTTCCTCAACCACCATGTACCTCCTTAAACTCGTGGCTGCACAGTGCAGGATTATCCTCCAGTAGTTGACCAGCATCCAAAATTGTGACAGAGAATACATAAGATTATGGGGAGACAGCAGAGCAATGGGCTTAGTTTTGGAATGCTTTAGCACCGAGCTGGCCTCGAGTTGACTGATGGGATGAATGGCCTCCTTCCATGCTACAAGAGAGTATTGAGCATTTCGGCAATGAAGACATCACAGTTGAACACAATCCTCTCCTTACCCATTCTCTCAATGCACAGTGTTTTTCGGTAAGGGTCACTAGATAGAGGCCAGGCAATGTTGGCTTTAACCTCACTTACTGCTCAGGCCAGGGAGACCTGTGTGGATGCCAGGCTAAGATTATCAGAGTAGAACACAAACCAGGAGCCAATCTTGCAACTTTCTCACCCTGCTGATAGGGTCAGATGAAATAGGGTGGGGAAAAGGCTAATGCACAGCATACACCAGTTGGGCTGAATGGCATGTTTCTGTGCTGCAAAATCTGAGCAATATGTGGTAGGAACATTTTGCTCATCTTTTATGCTTTGCATCAGTCGTAGAAAGCTGAATTTAAAAAAAATCACAAGCAATCTGGTTTGGTTCAGTACCGTTATTAGTCGGTGGATTTCAAGCTGAGAATTCCTAAGGTGATCATCCCAGGCAACATGCTGCAAAAGTAGGGGGAGGTTTAAACAATGCGTTAAATGACTGTCATTGATTTATGTGTGATCCTTGCTTGTCCTAGTAACAGCCTGTTGTTTTATTCTAGGTAATGTTAGTTGGAGACTCTGGAGTGGGGAAAACCTGTTTACTGGTGCGCTTTAAGGACGGAGCTTTCTTAGCCGGGAGCTTTATTTCCACCGTGGGAATTGACTTCAGGGTGAGATTCTCTTACATTTTATATTTCCTCATTGATTGCACTTGGAAAATAATTAAATGTACTGCTCAGATAATTGTCATGATGTGAATCGCAGAAAGGTACAAAACACAATGAGGCCTTTCAGCCCATCTTGCTTGTGCCAACTCTATGAAAGAAGTATTCATTTAGTCCTCCTGCCTACATATATATACGCACATCTCAGAAAGTGTTTGTATTTACATTCCGTTTGTATTGGGAGCGAGTATTTCTTGTTATTTATTGGTTTGAATTTGTGCCAGTGCACATGGAATCCATTTGGCTAAAGGCACTATTTTTCTCCCACTGCTTTGATAAAAATTTCCTGTCATGGAACGACACATAAAAATAAATGTGTAGCTTTACATCACTTTTATCACCTCCACATTAATAAGAGGAGGGATACTTATTTTTTTGCTATAGACATTAGAGTGTGTGTGCCAGCCTCTAGTGGCCGCTGAGGTATCGAGCTGTACATCCAGGGAGGACCCAGCTTTGGTCCTTGGCCGGTGCCAGGATTAGCTGGCCTCAGGTGGGGTTATCATGGGGAAGCATGACGAATGAGCCCATTGCGATTGATGTCCGCTGGGGAGTGCACGTGCGCGGTTCTCTAGGCTCTGCTGCACTGCCTGCAGAGACAAAAAAGCCCGCTACCGTTCTGTCTTGTCTCACATGGGAAAGCATGACTGCTTGCATTGAGGTACCGGAGGGATCCCATTGCCTGTGTAACCAAAGCCTGGACGAGAGTCATCACCTTCAGAGGATTTTTCAGATACAATAACAGCAGCACCAGCGAATGTGCAAATCAACTGATTGCAATGGTCCCCCAGTGCGATTCTTTCATACTGAGCATTATTCCTTTACATAGGGGCTGTGTTGGTAAATGTATTGCAGTGAAATGAGACTTGAATGCTCACAGATGAATCTTTAGAAAGCATGATGCAATGTATGATATGTAAGAATCATAAAACTCTGCATGGATGACATTAAGATTGTGCCGTGCGTGATTCAATGAGTCCTGTTTGGGGTGATGGAGCTTGAAACTAGTATACTTCAACAGCTGCAAATTTGCAGCAAAGTGACTGAACACATGAATGGATTCTTGCTGCCCAAGTGTGGAGAGTTAAAGAATCAGGGTCATTTCTTTTGGTGTGCGGTGGTTAAAATAAATTGGAGTCTGTCCTTCTGTGTAGCAGAGATACACAAGCCTTCTAACTTGGTAATAATGGTAAAAATCAACGCTGGGTAATTCAGCAAATTATCGTAAAGCACAGAAGGAGGCCACTCGGCCTATTGTGCCTGTGCTGGCTCTTTGAAAGAGCTATCCAATTAATCCCACGCTCTTTGTTTGTTCTTTGTAACCCTGCAGTTGTTTTCTTTCCAAATATCTATCTAATTCCCTTTGAAAGCTACTATTAAACTTGCTCCCACCACCTTTTCGGCAGTTCATTCCAAATCTCGCTACATAAAAAAATAAATTCTCCTCATCTCCCCTCTGATTCATTTTGCCATTACCTTCACTCTATTTCCTCTGGTTATTGTCTCTCTTGCCAGTGGAAATAATTTCTCCTCATTTACCCCACCAAAACTATTCAACTGGGAAGGAGAGAATAAGCCTATGGCTGTTGTAATCTCTAACGAAACAAAATACATTTGGCTGCTGGCTTTCTCCCCCACCTGTCCCCTGTGGGGAACTGACTGAGGTGTGCATTCATAGGTGCCAGTCAACATACGAACATACGAATTAAGAGCGGGAGTAGGCCACTCAGCCCCTCGAGCCTGCTCCGCCATTCAATTAGATCATGGCTGACCTAATTGTAACCTTAACCCTACATTCCTGCCTACCCCTGATAACCTTTCACCCCCTTAATCAAGAATCCACCTAGCTCTGTCTTAAAAATATTCAAAGACTCTGTTTCCACCGCCTTTTGAGAAAGAGAGTTCCAAAGACTCACTACAGTCTGAGAGAAAAAAATTTCTCCCCATCTCTGTCTTAACCGAGCGACCCCTTATATTTAAACAGTGACCCCTAGTTCTAGATTCTCCCACAAGAGGAAATATCCCTTCCACATCCACCCTGTCAAGAGCCCTTGGGATGTTAAAGGTTCAGCCAAGTCGCCTCTTACTCTTCTAAACTCTAGTGGATACAAGCATAACCTGTCTAACCTTTCCCCATTAGACAAGCTTGTCTCAACTGGCCATTCTTCATAACTGAGCTGAGATAGTGATTGCTTGCATGCTAATCCACTATGGTAAGCGTCACAATGGAGTCCGATCTTGTTCATGCTCTACCTCCTACATGTGTGTAGGTTTCCGTATCGGGCTCTTGAAAGGTTGAGAGCCTTGGCTTATTTTCCTACTCCCTAGCCCTGGAGTGCTGCTTTCACTGATTTTCAGCTAACTTGTCAAAAATCTCACCTCAAACCTGGTTCCTCCTGTGCTGCAGTGATTAATATCATACTGAACCATCTCTTAATCCACCATAAGGCCAGCTGACGAAATATTTTTTTTATTGATTATTTATTTATAAGTCATCCCAACTTCCACTGCGCAAGTAAAATATGCAATAAGGCAATGTGGAATGCATAGCTTATTCTCCTTGTGACAGTGCCTTCTGCCTTTTTTATCAGGATATCCTTATTTATGGAATAAATTGTGTATTTCACCGTTATCCCTTTTACATCTTCCGTGCATCCACATGCACAGTCTTCAGACCATGAGCAAGTTGCCCTCTCTATATTTGCGTACCAGTTAAACATAAGAAATATTTATAGTAGTAAAGTGGTGTGATGATGCCTGGGGCTGTTGAATCCAAGGTAGTAATGGAGTAGGGTGAGAGACTTCAGAAACTTACTCCGCAGGACCACCTAGTGGCCAGAGCTTACAATTACCATTGACAGTTGACATAGTAAATTTGACCATGAAATGTTGACATAGCAATTTACAATGGGAAATGATGACAAAAAGGCATGACCCTGAATTGCGACAGTCTGTAGTAAGGTTTGTGGACAGGAATTGCATGCCCTTAGCAAAATTTAACGTTAACATTTAATGTTTCGAGTCCGTATGACTCTTCTTCAGAGTTCTGAAGAAGAGTCATATGGTCTTGAAACATTAACTCTGTTTCTCTCTCCACAGATGCTGTCAGAATTGCTGAGTTTTTCCAGCATTTTCTGTTTTTATTTTTGTACTGTGTTGTTTGGCTAATTTACATTTTTAGTGGGATTAGGTGAAATCTCATTTGCAGCTGAGGTTAATTGAGCTTCTAGCATTCTGGGGTTCGAAGCACTGAAAGCTTTAGGTTACTTGGGAAAGGAGTCATTTTTCAATAACCTTCTCCCCCACTGAAGTCTGCTTGATGTCACCCCTGCTATATTAACACAGAAAGCACTTACATTAATGTTTGACAGCTTTTCATGTTCTTAACATGTTCTGAAGTACTTTGCAGCCAATGGAATAGTTTTGAATTGTAGTCACTTGTTTTGAAGCCAAACGCAGCCACCAATGTGTGCATGGCACAAACAATGAGACGAGTTCACCTGCTTGAGTAGTGTTTGCTGAGGGAGGAATGTTGGCCAGGGCACCAGGACAGCTCCCCTTCAAAACAAAAAGCACCATAGCACATCTCACATTCACCCGAACAGACAGAGTCTCAGTTAACATTTCTACTGCGATGCAGGGCCCTCTCAGTAATGCACTGAAGCTTCAGCCTTGGTTACATGCTGTAGTCTTAAGTGAGACTTGAACCCATGAACTTCTGATTCCAGAGGTGACGAGCACTACTAACTGAGCTATGACTGACACTGAAGTGCTGAATTTGAACAATGCGACTTTTTATTTAGGAACTGAGAAAGGGTGATAGATATTGACTCTCACCTGCTGAATTATTTATTTCGTCCTTTGCCATTCATTACTTCCCGTTGGTGGTTCAGCTGAGACTGAATTTGGAATGTATATATTGGGAATTGTTTGGCATGAATGCACATTGACTATTGCATTGCATAGAGAGTCCTTCCTTCAGTGTTTTTTAAAACCTTAAACAATTCCACCTCCGTCTAGTTCCCTTTGTCTGGACATGCAGAATTTATACCAATCATGGGTACATCAGCTTTAGGGAAGCTACTTAGCACAGTGGATAAACACTGTGGCTGTAGGGAAATCGTTGCTGCTATAATCAACTTGCTGTCAGCCCAGAACATCTCCTGGTGGCTGAGCCGTTTCCCGACAGTTAACTCATTCTGAAGAAAGAAGAAATCTTTGAGGGTACCGGCTGGATAGCCGGGGGTGGGAAGTAATGATCGTTCTGTTGAGTTGGCATTCCAAAATTTTGGATGTCTTCGCAGATTGCCAAAATAATACCAGGTTGATTACATCCCACAGGCAACTCTGCTTCATTTGAAACCCTAACCATGTTCCCAATACTTTGGTTCTCACCTAAAGCAGAGAATTAACTGAATAAATTTGTGAGTTCAGAAGTATCAGTTTAAGAATAGTCTCTATTTCACCAGATTGAAACCCAATTTTCCATTGTACTTTTTATTGTGCTGTGGGTTTGGATACCTTCACATGCTCCACAAACTTGACTTCATCCAAATCTCTGCTGCCCATATCCTAACTTGCACCAAATCCCGCTCAACCATCATCCCCTGCCTCACTGACCCACACTGGCTCCTGGTCTGACAATGCTTCAACTTTAAAATTCCCAGCCTTGTTTTCATAACCCTCCATTGCCTCACCCCTTCCTATTTCTGTAACCTCCTCCATCCCTACAACCCTCTGAGATTTCCATGCTCCTCCAATTCTAGCCTCTTGTGCAACCCTAATTTTAATTGCACCTTCATTGGGGGTCGAAGTCTTCAGCAGCCTTGACCCTAAGCTCAGGAACTCGCTCCCTAAACTTCTGCGCTCCTCTAGCTCTCTCTCCTCCTTTAAGATGCCACTTAAAACCAACCTCTGACCAGGATTTGGACACCTGTCCCTAATATCTCCTTATGTGTCTTGGTGTCAAATTATGTTTGATAACACTCCTGTGAAGTGCCTGGAAATGTTTGACTACATTAAAGGTGTTATATAAATTCAGGCTTCGTTACTGTTGTTACTGTTTAAAGCTGTTGTCTTCTTTGTGTCACAAGCAGACTTTTGGTCTGGTATATATGTATTTGTCACAGGCAGTGACTGTTTCACACTTATTTTTGTGCACTATCGGCCGTAGTGGATGTATCTGCTTACAAAACATTCAGATATTCTCCCTGCACTGCGTGTCAGACATACAGAAATAATACACTGCATGTTCCACAACGTTACATGCCAGAGCAGATGTGCCACCTGATTATGCAATCCAGTTGAATATTGTGGATAGCAAGTGCATTGCATGTATAATAAATCTAACGTGCTCATTAAATGAGCGTTTGAAAAGTTTTAAAACTTTTGAACAAGGTTTATAAACCCTCACCTTGACTTTTATCAAAACCAAGAATTACAAGTGACAGAGCAATGACTCATTGCCAGGCTCCGATGAGGCTCAATTATAAACTTTAATAATGATTTATATTGATATTACGCCATTGTTCCCCACGTAATGAAATGGTTAAACCCTTACTTTTCCACCTCCTCCATGCCCGTCACTGGTGAGATAAGAACCTGGTTTCTTTCAGCTGTTTAAATCCAGTTCATCTACGCCTCCTGTAGTTCAAACATGGGCAGCCACCTATTATGATTCATGGTTCCACTCTCTCCTCAACTATTGAGCTGCTTGGCCTCACTAGCTTCTCTGATCTCAGGAAAATGCCACAGTGGCTCCAATTCTAAAAGCTGCCTCAAGCTTGATACCTTCTTTTGGGCCAAACTATTTCTCCCTATTTCAGCAGCTCTTACCTTTTCCTTAAAGCTCAAGACCACCCAAGGTTTCAAAACTAACCCTATATGGGAGGTGTTTTCTAAATACCCCTCTCATATATCCCAGACAAAATACTGGAAAAAGGTTGGAGTTGCAACCGCTCTCTGCTTTGCAACTTCCCTAATTTTCACTGTTATCAATATGCTCCTCTAATCTTTCTTTTTTTTTGTTGCTTCAGAACTCCCCTAGGTCTTCCTGCCTGCCTCCCTACCATATTGAGATCAGGACTCATCATGTTATATCCTATTATATTCTTTCTCAGCACCTAAAACCTGTACCGCTTATTATCTCCTTTATTCCTCCTGCAATCGGCAGCTTTTTACCACCCAGGCTCGGTATCTTCAAATCGCTCCTGCTTGATTTACTTCAGTCCTTCTCTACCTCTTTTGATCTTTGGCAATGTCCTGGGCTTTGACCCTGAGCTGTTTCCCGATCTACAATTATGAAGCTTCACTGTGGTGCAAACCACAAGGCTAAGACCGAATCTGAAATGCAGAGCTGTGCTGCACTACACCACAATTGAAGCATATCTATTAACACTCAGGAATTGCAGAGCCTGGCACTTCTGTAGGAGCTGATTCCAATCCCATCCTGCCACTTGTGGCCCCCTGTAATGTGGTCTATAGCGACTGCACTAATTAGCCCTTATCCTTTACATTAAGTTCATTGTAGTGCTATTTCAGTCTTTTTGAGTTGGATGATGCTGTTCTTACTGGAATGATCCACACAGAACATATAAGGCTTAAGGTTTATGGGGTAGCTCTGAAATAGATGTGACATTGCTCTATCAATATGAAAATAAAATACACTTCTGAAGGGGGTGGGTCCAAATTCTGCATACTTCCTTGAACTACTGCATATTGTTAAGCTGTTTAATTGTAAAGTGGCACCTAATATATAATTGCAGAATAATGTGTGACCTACTGGTATATGTATGTGTAGCTGCCCAGACTGTTGCTATTGGCATTTATTAGAAAGCACATAGGTTTGATATGAGTTGAAGAAGGTATGCTTTTTTTTTGGTGTGTTTTAAGTAGATTTATGTTTTTGACTGTCCAGAAACCATCTCTGCTGAAGATCCCTAAGATCCTTGAGTTATTATAGAACCATAGAAAAGTTACAGCACAGAAAGAGGCCATTCAGCCCATCATATCTGCACTGGCCGAAGGTTTGGCACATTGGAGAGTTTGCAATGAATTTCACTTTTTAAACAAAATCACCATGGAAAATGCTGGAAAAGTGAATATAATAAATGACTGGCATGTCAGGAAACCCACAAGCTTTTACCTTCCATCAAATGCCCTCACTGATTTCCCATGTATCTGTAAGGATGATATACTCTGAGTAATCATTAAAAAAGGCTTTACCTTAAATATATATGCACATTATAAGATTACAGTATTACACATTATTATAAAATGTCATTACAGTGGCATTAGGACCTGTCAGATCTTCATATTGATCTTTTCTGACTGTCTATCATTATTATGTGGCTGCCCGCCCAATCCCAGAGTATAAAAGTTATCGCATTTTATTCTGTCACCGAGTACAGTAAACTACAGAGTATGTTACCACCAGTGGGCTTGTGTATCAACAGCAGCAATGTGCATTTATATATCATCTTTGATGCAGTATAATGTCGCAAGGCATTTCACAAGAGCACTATCAGGCAAAATGTGGTACTGAGCCACATAAGGAGATATTGGGAAGGTGACCAAAAACTTGATCAAAGAGGTAGGTTTTAAGGAACGTCTTAAAGGAGGAGAGAAGGATGAAGAATTTAGGGAGGGAATTCCAGAGTTTAAGGCTTGACAGCTATTGAGATTGGTTAAGCGCTTGTTTTGTGATTCTGCTTACCTCAAGCCTGATCCTGGTGTACTTCTGGACCCACCTGAACCCCCTTCACATTTTCTCCTTGGTTTTACACAGGTTTAAATTTTTCTTCAGCAATGGAAAAAGTCTGTTATGGTTGGGAAATCTGATTGTAGGTGTCTCTCTATTAATACCTCTGACCCACAGTAATGGTGTGGTAGGCATAGATGCTTCCAGTGCTTTAGTGATATAAGTGCCTTATGATGGTGTGCATAGGTCATAAAAACTGTGTGCCGAATCGATGCTGATGAATGCAAAACCTCATGGGTTCTATTAGAGCTAATACCGTGCACACAAATACAGAGACAAAACAGTCGAGAAAGGATATGTTTCTTTGAAGGGATAGTGCACACAGGGTGACCAGCTGTCCCGTATTTTAAGGGATTGTCCCTCATTTTGACTGTTTGTCCCATGTCCTGTGCCTTTTGTCCAGTATTTCTAGGACATTCTGTGGGAGACAGACCCTGGGAGTCTCAGTTAAGTGATTTGAATGGGACTGCAAGTTGGCCTGCAGAGAGATGATAATGTTGTCAATTCACAAGATAAGTTTTAATTTTTGGTTACTTTAAATCACTCCCATCACCTCACTCTTGTGATGACCAGAACCCCAACAACCCCCAATTCCCTGCCCCCACACACCCTCACACCCTCACGCTCATCAGCAACTCCCCCCAACCCCTACCCCCAGCTCCCTCAACCCCCCCCCCCCCCCCCAATGCCCACCCAACTCCCGGTCCCATGGTCAAAGTGTCTCTTATATTAATTCATAAGAATTGGTCATCTTGAGAGTGCACAATAAAGTTGACTTTAATTGCTGTGTCATTTTTGTGGTCATCCTTTATTTTAGATTTGTGTTGATATTCTGGGGGAGCAATATGTTGCGTGTAGTCTGGCAGTCACTCGCACACGGTTAAGTTCCCACATATGGCAATGCAATAATGACCAGATCATGTGTTCCGGTGATAATAAAAACTGAAAATGCTGGAAGTGCTCAGCAGGTCAGGCAGAGAGAGAAAAGCGCTGATATTTCAGGTCAATGACTCTCTAGGTTCGAGTGCTTTTGGATGACGGCTGAGCCAGGGAAGAATGGTAACAGCATTGGAGTCAGTGCTGATGGTGGAGAGATGGAATTGGTCGTCAGCTGACTATGTGCATTCAGATGAGGTTGACAAGGGGATGGCATATAAACCGGGAATTGGAGGAGGGGGGGTGTCAAGAATGGAGCTCTGGGTCACACTGGAAATGTCTGTAGGCACAGGAGGAGAAATTACTTAAGAAGACATATGAGTGCAGCAATGGGAGTGCCAAGTTACAGGACGGCAGTGATAGAGAATGGAGCAGCCAACAAGACAATGGAGAGATTTCTCTCTCAGGTAAACACTTACATCACCTCAGTTTAAAAAAAGCAAATAGAAACCATTTTCCCAAGTTTGAATATGATAATGTCAGAGGCTGGAGCAGCTTTTATGAATGGTTAACTGGGTTTGCTGTGCAAATTAGACTTTGGTACAGATACGAGTATTTGGAGCTAAAGCATGTGAACTGCAGTTTGTTCTGAGGGGCACCTCCATTAAATTGCTTCACATCTTCTCAAATATCTGAGCCAAAATGTGATCTGCAGGGCACAGGATCAGTGGTAGCAATAGTAATGAATTATATTGGTGTTCACTAAGAGATTTCTGAAAGATTAGTACAGGAGGGAATTCCCTCCTGGTTGAAAGTGTAGTTCTCGATTTCTTCATAGACTTAATGACTCAAAACCTGAACAGATAAAAACAATGTGGATTGATATCCAGTTAGGAATGGAATTAAAACATATGTATTTTGAAAAACTGTCACAAGCCATTGGAACAAATGAACACATCCCACTTTGAATCACTTCTGCCCCAACCTTCTCAATCCCCTATTTTTTCTCCTTTACGAAACATTCAGTTGCTTCATGATCCCATTTATACCGCCTGTTTCAATGGACTTCCCTGATAATATCACCTATAAATTTATTAGGTGTAAAAATTCTTGTTTCTACCACCTGAATTTCTAACTGGCATTTCAGCCTTTTTTCTAATCTGCCTTTGTATTCTCTTTGTATGCTTGATAATTTTAACCTGCGCTCGCTGACCTACATCCCAGTCAGGCCTCGATTTAAAAAAAAAATTCTCATCCTGGTTGTCAAGTCCTTCCATGGCCTTGCCCCTCCCTATCTTTGTAACCTTCCCCCATCCTACAACCCTCCCAGATCTCTGCACTGCTCCATTTCTTGCCTCTTGTGCAACCCCAATTTGCATCACTCCACCTCTGCCAGCCATGCCTTCAGTTGCCTAGGCCCCAAATTCTGGAATTCCCCTTCTAAACATCTCCATCTGTGTATGTATCTCTCCTTCTTAAAATCTACCTCTTTGACCAAGCTTGGCCAAATATCTCCTTATGAGGCTTGGTGCCACATCTTGTTTGATAATCACTCTTATGGAGTCCCTTGACATGTTTTGCTGTGTTAAAGGTACTCTACAAATACAAGTTGTTGTTATTGTTGTTTTGAGCCTATTTTTCTTTCTCCTTTGCTCCTGAGTGATGATTTATGTCACAGCATCCCACAATAAACCTGTAATGTTTTTCTGACTGAGCCACCTTCCCAGTCATTTTCTGAACTCATTTGTGATGTGCCTTTCATGTGCTGCTGTTCTGTCCTCCTAATATGAAGAGAGGCCTTTAGCTGGTTATTGTAACAACTGGCTCTTCAGTTATCTCAGCTTTGCTCACTGCACTGTTTGAGAACATAAGTACGTAAGAATTAGGAGCTGGATTTGGTTTTTCGAGCTTGCTGTACCATTCAATAAGATCATGGCTGATCATCTACCTTAACTCCACCTTCCTGTACTATCACCATATCTCATTAATTCCCTTAGTATCCAAAAATCTGCCAACCTCTTTCTTCGATATACTCAATGACTGAACATTCACAGCTCTGTGAGGTAGAGCATTCTAAAGATTCACAACCCTCTGAGCGAAGACAATTCCCTCACCTTAGCCCAAAGTGGCCGACAGAGGCGATGACCCTGGAGAGGGTCCAGAGGAGGTTCACGAGAACGATCCCAGGAACAAAAGACTTAACATATGAGGAACGTTTGAGGACTCTGGGTCTATACTCAATGGAGTTTAGAAGGATGAGGGAGGATCTGATTGAAACTTACAGAATACTGAAAGGCCTGGATAGAGTGGATGTGGGGAAGATGTTTCCACTAGTAGGAGAGACTAGGACCCGAGGGCACAGCCTCAGAGTAAAGGGAAGACCTTTTAGAACAGAGATGAGGAGAAACTTCTTTAGCCAGAGAGTGGAGAATCAATGGAATTCATTGCCACAGAAGGCTGTGGAGGCCAGGTCATTGAGTGTATTTAAGACCGAGATAGATAGGTTCTTGATTGGTAAGGGGATCAAAGGTTACGGGGAGAAGGGGGGAGAATGGGGTTGAGAAACTTATCAGCCATGATTGAATGGCGGAGCAGACTCGATGGGCCGAATGGCCTAATTTCTGCTCCTATGTCTTATGGTTTTATGGTTCTAGATTCCTCAACCAGGGGAGACATTTTTGCTGTACCTACCCTCCCTAACAGCACCGTGGGTGTACCCACACCACATGGACTGCAGCAGTTCAAGAAGGCAGCTCACCACCACCTTCTCAAGGGCAATTAGGGATGGGCAATAAATGCTGGCCTAGCCAGTGATGCCCACATCCCGTGAAATAATTTTTAAAAATGCTGTCAAGTGCCAAAAGAATTTGATATATTTCTATTAGTTTGGATTGTTGCAGCCTTGCTGTGGCAGGGAGGGGGGCTGTAAAATGCGGCGAGCCATTCTAAACTCCGTTGACTTTGGCGGGAACATAAAATCCCCCTGCCATAAAATTCTGTCCCAGGAAATATGGGCCTAGTCAACTGAATCTCTCCTCGTAGGAAAATTGAGCCATCCCATGAACCAGCCTAGTGAACATTTGTTGCACTCCCTCTAGAGAGAGTTTTTTTTTATTCATTCACAAGATGTGGGCTTCGCTGGCTGAGCCAGCATTTATTGCCCATCCCTAGTTGGTGAGCTACTTCCTTGAGCTGCTGCAGTCCATGTGGTACAGGTACACCCACAGTGCTCTTAGGAAGGGAGTTCCAGGATTTTGACCCAGCAACAGTGAAGGAACAGCAATATGTTTCCAAGTCAGGATGGTGAGTTACTTGGAGGGGAACTTCCAGGTGGTGGTGTTCCCACCTATCTGCTGCCCTTGTCCTTCTAGATGGCAGTGGTCGTGGGTTTGGAAGATGCTGTCGAAGGAGCCTTGGTGAATTCCTGCAGTGCATCTTGTAGATGGTACACACTGCTGCTACTGCGCATCGGTGGTGGAGGGAGTGAATGTTTGTGGATGTTGTGCCAATCAACTGCGCTGCTTTGTCCTGGATGGTGTCAAGCTTCTTGTGTATTGTGGGAGCTGCATTCATCCAGGCAAGTGGGGTGTATTCCATCACACTCCTGACTTGTGCCTTGTAGATGGTGGGCAGGCTTTGGGGAGTCAGGAGGTGAGTTACTCACCGCACGATTCCTAGCCCCTGAGCTGCTCTTGTAGCCACAGTATTTATATGGCTAGTCTAGTTCAATTTCTGGTCAATGGTAACCACCAGGATGTTGATAGTGGGGGATTCAGTGATGGTAATGTCATTGAACGTCAAGGGATGGTGGTTGGATTCTCTCTTGTTGGAGATGGTCATTGCCTGGCACTTGTGTGGTGTGAATGTTACTTGACACTTGTCAGCCCAATCCTGGATATTGTCCAGGTCTTGCTGCATTTGGACATGGACTGCTTCAGTATCTGAGGAATCGCAAAGTATGTCCTTCTTTATATAAGGAGATCAAAGTTGCAGACAGCACTCCTTGTGTGGCCTCACCAATGCCTTGAAAATTATTAAAATTGATGTTCCAGTGAAGGGAGGTTAGTTTTGCGTGATTTATTTTTGTGAGCAGCATGGCGCATGATCTGACCTTTCAATAGAAGGTAAATGGGTTTGGTTAAAAGAACACGCTGTAGATGGTAGGTTGGAAGAATGGGCTTGATTGTATCAGCTATGGCTCAGTCAGCAGGACTCTCATCTCTGACTCAGAGGGTTGTGGATTCATATCACACGCCCAAAGTTTTGAACACATTCCCAGAGCAGTACTGATGGAGCACTCTACTGTCAGAGATGCCATATCTCTATGATAGACAATAAACTGAGCCTCTGCCTGCACATTAAGGTGGAGGAGAAGAGCAGATGAGTTCTCTCAGGCGTCCTGGCAAATACTTTTCCTTTTAACAGCTATAGAACAGATTTATGTGGTCATTATCACATTGTTGCTTGTGGGAGCTTGCTGTGCACAAATTGGCTGCTGCATTTCCTACATTGCAACAGTGACCACACTTCAAAAGAGGTATTTCATTTTCTGTAAAGTGCTTTGCAATGTCCTGAGGGTGTGAAGGGTGCTATATAAATGCAAATCTTTGTTTAGAGTCTGTGCAGGAGCTAGCTGAATAAAGAAAGAGAATTTTTTTGAAATAATGATGGTGGATATGCAAGTTCGATCGTTCAGAGTGGGCACAGGGGATCTCCAGCTTGCTCAAAGCTTGATGCTGATACACTAGTTTTTCATTCCCAGTGTTGAGAAAAGAGAAGTAAACACTTGTGCCCTGACCACTTCCCCCTCCCCCCCCACCCCCCTTCATCAGCTTCCCCCAAAAAAGTCAGCATTAATATTAGCAGCTTACATTCATGTATTGCCTTTAATGTAGAGAATTGTCCCAGGTGCTTCTCAGAGTTGTAATTTAAAACGAAATGCTAAGGCAAAGGAGGAGAGATGACCGAAAGCCTGGCCTAAGAGGGAGGAGGCTTTAAGGTAGGCAAGAGGTGGAGTGAAGAGGGAATTCCAGACAATGGGACATAAGCGGGTGAAGGCACTCGTCAAAGTGAGCAAATAAAGTGAACTATGTACAAAGGCCAGAATGCTAGGAATGAGGAACTTGTTAGGGGTGGGAATGGTTCGTCGGGCTGGAGGAAGTTACAGAGAGAAGGAAGAACAAAAGCAATTGAATGATAAACATGGCCCTTCATGCAATTCCCAGCTATCAAGGAAATGTTTTCAGAACAAATTTCCCCGTACAGAGAAGGCTTGTGCAGAACTTTGATCTCACCCAGTAGGCACTACACTTTTTTAAAAAAATGTGCTAAAGACATGTGCAGCATGATGTTACCTGGTGGTCAGAAGGCTAAGTCAGTAATTCTGTCAAAAAGGATTGACTGCACTTTTGTCTGTCAGCTTCAATTCAGCAAAGTTTGCAATTTCTCTTCAATTGCAAACCTTGGCTACGCAATGACATGGTGAAGGGAAGCATGAAGGTAGTTGAATAGTCGGGTGGAACAGCACCGATTTTCCACAGAGGTTGATCTCATGCATGGCTACTAATGAAAGCATTGATGTTGGACTAGTGATGGAGTGTTGTATTCCTCATTCACTAAAGAAAAGTCAGCTCTTGCTCCTGGACCACAGTGCAGCACCAAGCTGTGCGGACCAGTGGCATAGATAAAGATGAACTAACCCGCAAAAATTGACAAGGAGATAGTAAGGCCGCTGACTAAAACCTTGGACAAAGAGGTAGAATTTAAGAAGCCTTTTAAAAGGAGGGAAGAGAGGTAGAGAGACAGAGAGGATTAGGCAGGAATTTCCAGAGTTTAGGGCCTTGGCAGTCGAAGACACACCAGTAATGGAATCAGGGATGTGCAAGAAGCCAGAATTGGAGGAGCACCGAGATCTCTGAAGGCTGTGGGGCTGGAGGAGGGAAAATGCCTAACAGAGCTAATAATGTGCCAGTATTGTTGTAGTATAATTTGGAGCAACTTGCTCAACTCCCTTTTGAATGCTTGTGGTTAATCCACAATCACCGCCTCCTTGTTCCAGAAGTCAACAGGTCAGTGGTTCAGCAGAAAGAAGAACTTTCTGGATTTAAGCGTTAAATTAATGGATATGTTCAATTCCATTCACAACTCCTCAGATACTGAAGCAGTCCATGTCGACATGCAGCAAGACCTGGACAACGGTCACACTTGGGTTGATAAACAGCAGTAACATTTGTGCCACACAAGTGTCAGGCAATGACCATCTCTTCTGACCATTTTCCCATGACTTTCAATGGCATTAGCATCGCTGAATCACCCACTATCAACATTCTGGGAGTTATCATTGACCAGAAACTTAACTCGACCTATACTGTGGCTACAAGAGGAGGTCAGACGCTGGGAATTCCGTAGTGACTCACCTCCTGACTCCCCTGGACTGTCCACCATCTACAAGGCATAAATCAGGAGTGTGATAGAATATTCCCCACTTGCTTGGATGGGTGCAGCTCCAACATTCAAGTAGGTCAGTGCTATCCAGGACAAAAAAAAAACCCCAATTAATCAGCACCCCATCCACCACCTTAAACATTCACTCCTTCCAACCACCAACATACAGTGGTAGCAATGTGTACCATCGACAAGGTACACCATAGTAACTTGCCAAGGCTCTTTTGACAGCACCTTCCAAACCTGCAACCTCTACCACCTAAAAGGACAAGGGCGGCAGACCCATGGGGGAGTTCCCCTCCAAGTCACTCACCATCCTGACTTGGAAATATATCGACGTTCCTTCAATGTGTCACTGGGTCAAAAACCGGGGACTCCCTTCCTAACAGCACTGTGGGTGTACCTACACCATATGGACTGCAGCGGTTCAAGAAGGCAGCTCACCACCACCTTCTCAAGAGCAATTAGGGGTGGGCAGTAAATGCTGGCCTAGCCAGTGATGTCCGCATCCCATGAAAGAATAACAAAAATCTCCTGATTCTGGCATTTCTCTTTTTTTTTTAAAAATAGGCATACGTGGGCCTCTTCTCTCCCAGTCACTGGGAACAATTCCTGATCTCGAAGAGCAACTAAATATAGAAGCCCCCTAGAGTGCATACCATCAGGACTGGGAGCCTGATCAGTTTTAACAGCTCCAAACCTGGCAAGGACTATTTCCGCACCTACTTTTAAATGTTCAATTTTAGCATCAACATATGCTGCAATATTGATAGTAGCGAAGGCTGATACTGAAGCTCGATCTTTCTGTTTATGTTAGGAACACTGCACAAATCTAAAAGGTCTGCTGTGCAAAAAAGCTTTTGTGCTGGTAGCCTGTGAGAAACAAAGTAAGAAATTGCACCTGCGCAGAACCTTTCACGACCTGAAGACGCCTCAAAACGCTTTACACCCAAAGGAGCGTCATTGAAGTGCAGTCACTGTCGTAGTGTAGGAAACTCGGCCGCCAGTTTGTGCACAGCAAGCTCCCAATTGACATAAATGAGGAGGTCATCTGCTTTTAGATGCCGGTTGAAGGCTAAATATTGGACAGAAGCTCCCCTAGACTTTTCCAAATGGTGCCATGAGATATTTATGTCCACCTGAGAGGGCAGGTGGTGTTAAGGTCTCCATCTGAAAGATGCTATCACCTTCAGGGGGTACAAGCTGTCTTTCTGATAGAAATTCTTTGTCCTAGCCCCTTCTCTCTGTATTGGCAGAAGACATTGGTTTGATTGAACAGTTGTCATTTTCCCTGAGCTTCAGTGGTAGCTTTGCCTCTGGCGGTTGTTGTTCTAGAGGACAGTCCAACTGGGATATGTGTAGTTTACCAGTAACATCCACAGGGCAAAGCTACATTACTACTCCCAGCCTTGTAAGACTCCTTATAAGATATGTACAGACAGCAATGCCTAATGATGGACATGATTACATCTACTTTCAGCTGCCACTTGAAATTGTTTTACCCTAAGGCCTGAAAACCAGACATGAGAAGTGGCTCCACAGATGACTATCTCGGATCCTTGTTAAATTGTCTTGCTGTAATGTACTTGATTCTTAAGTGCCCTCTGAAGTGGCCTAGCAAGCCACTCAGTTGTATCAAAACACTAAAAAGCCAATCAAAGGAATTAAAGCGAGCGGACTGCCCGGCATTGACTAAGGCACTGGAAATGACAATGGCAAATCCAGCCCTGTCGACCCTGCAACGTCCTCCTTATTAACACCTGGGGGCTTGTGCAAAATTGGGAGAGCTGTCTCACTGAGTAGTCAAACAACATCCCGACATGGTCAAACTCACAAAATCATACCTTACAGATCATGTCCCAGACACCAGCATCACCGTCCCTGGGTATGTCCTGTCCCACCGGCAGGACAGACCCAGCAGAGGTGGCTGCACAGTGGTATACAGTCGGGAGGGAGTTGCCCTGGGAATCCTCAACATTGACTCTGGACCCCATGAAGTCTCATGGCATCAGGTTAAACATGGGCACGGAAACCTCCTGCTGATTACCACATACCGTCCCCCTCTCAGCTGATGAATCAGTATTCAGTTGAACACCACTTGGAGGAAGCACTGAGGGTGGCAAGGGCGCAGAATTTACTCTGGGTGGGGACTTCAAAGTCCATCACCAAGATTGGCTCAGTAGCACCACAACAGACTAAGCTGGCCGAGTCCTAAAGGACATAGCTGTTAGACTGGGTCTGTGGTAGGTGATGAGGGAACCAACAAGAGGGAAAAACATACTTGACCTCATCCTCACAAATCTGCCTGCCGCAGATGCATCTGTCATGACAGTATTGGTAGGAATGACCATCGTACAGTCCTTGTGGAGATGAAGTCCTGGCTTCACATTGAGGATACCCTCCATCGTGTTGTGTGGCACCACCACTGTGCTAAATGGGATAGATTTTGAACAGGTCTAGCAACTCAATGTTGGGCATCCATGAGGTGCTGTTGGCCATCAGCAGCAGCAGAATTGTACTCAACCACAATCTGTAACCTCATGGCCTGGCATATACCCACTCTACCATTACCATAAGTCAAGGGATCAACCGTGGTTCAATGAAGAGTGCAGGAGGGCATGTCAGGAGCAACACCAGGTGTAACTAAAAATGAGGTGTCAACCTGGTGAAGCTATGACACGTGACTATTTGCGTGCCAAACAGCATAAGCAGCAAGTGATAGAGCTAAGCGATTCCACAGCCAACAGATCTGCAGTCCTGCCACATCCAGTGTGAATGGTGGCGAACAATTAAACAGCTCACAGGAGGAGGAGGCTCCACAAATATCCCCATCCTCAATGATGGAGGAGCCCAGCACATCAGTGCAAAAGATAACGCTGAAGCATTCACCAATCTTCAGCCAGAGGTGCCAAGTAGATGACCCACCTCGGGCCCCCTCCAGAGCTCCCCAGCATCACAGATGCCAGTCTTCAGCCAATTTGATTCACTCCATGTGTAATCAAGGAATAGCTGAAGGCACTGGATACTGCAATGGCTGTTGGCCCTGACAATATTCTGGCAATAGTACTGAAGACTTGTGCTCCAGAACTTGCCCTAGCCAAGCTGTACCAGTCCAGCTACAACACTGGCAGTTACCCAGCAATATGGAAAATTGCCCAGGTACGTCCTGTACACAAAAAGCAGGACAAATGCAACTCTGCTAATTGCCGGCCCATCAGTCTACTCTTGATTATTAGTAAAGTGATGAAAGCGGTCATCAACAGTGCTATCAAGCGGCACTTGCTTAGCAATAACCTGCTCACTGATGCCCAGTTTGGGTTCCAGCAGGGTCACTCAGCTCCTGACCTCATTTCAGCCTTAGTTCAAACATGGACAAAAGAGCTGAACTCTGGAGATGAGGCGAGAGTGACTGCCCTTGACATAAAGGCCATATTTGACCAAGTGTTGCATCAAGGAGCCCTAGCAAAACTGGAGTCAATGGGAATCAGGGGGAAATCTCTCCACTGGTTGGAGTTATACGTAGCACAAAGGAAGATGGTTGTGGTTGTTGGAGGTCAGTCATCCCAGTTCCAGGACATCACTGCAGGAGTTCCTCAGGGTAGTGTCCTAGGCCCAACCATCTTCAGCTGCTTCATCAGAAGTGTTTGGGTCAGAAGTGGGGATGTTCGCTGATGATTACACAATGTTCAGCACCATTCACGACTCCTCAAATATTGAAGCAGTCCATGTCCAAATGCAGCAAGACCTGTACAATATCCAGGCTTGGGTTGACAAGTGGCAAGTAACATTCATGCCACACAAGTGTCAGGCAATGACCATCTCCAACAAGGGAATCTAATTATAGCCCCTTGATATTCAATGGCATTACCATCGCTGAATCCCCCAATATCAACATCCTGGGGGGTTACCATTGACCAGAAACTGAACTGGACTAGACATATAAATACTGTAGCAACAAGAGCAGGTGAGAGGCTAGGAATCCTGTGAGGAGTAACTCACCTCCTGACTCCCCAAAGCCTGTTCACCATCTACAAGGCACAAGTTAGGAGTGTGATGGAATACTCTCCACTTGAGTGCAGCAACAGTAACACTCAAGAAGCTTGACACCATCCAGGACAAAGAAGCCAGCTTGATGCCACCCCTTCCACAAATATTCACTCTCTCCACCATCGACGCATAGTAGCAGCAGTGTGTACCATCTACAAGATGCACTGCAGAAATTCACCAAGGCTTCTTCGGCAGCATCTTCTAAACCCACGACTGCTACCATCTAGAAGGACAAGGGCAGAAGATAAATGGGAACACCACCACCTGGAAGTTCCCCTCCAGGCCACTCACCATCCTGACTTGGAAATATATCGCCGTTCCTCAAAACCCTGGAACTCATACCAAGCCCAAGTTTCCCATTTTTCATGCGTAATCTGCACATTTTTGATTTGTTTGATTATGCAAGGCCACATCTCTAGTCCAAGGTTGCCTCCAAGAAGATGATGATAGGCCACCTTCTTGACTGTCCCGCAGTTCTTGTAGTGATGGTGTCACCACAGTGACATTGGAAAGAAATTCCTGGATTTTGACTCAGTGGCAATGAATGGTGATTATGGGCAAGTGAAAATGTTGTGTGACATGGTGCTGATGTTCTTGGTGGTAGAGTTCACGGGGACTGGGAGATGCTGTCAAGGTCAACTTGGTGAGATGTGACATATAGGAAGATCACACAGACAGGCGGGACTCAGACGCCATCAGGGTCGGGACCCTCATATGGTCCTGAGGTGGGGGTCCCGACGGCCATGGGAAAACTCAGCCTGAAGATTCAGTGGATAAATGCAGTGCCTTGTGTGGACACAATCCATTCAAATTTCCTGCCTTTTGATCTGCGCTGTTAGTTTACTTCCACCAAAGTGATGATGGGGGCGCTTATATTTCTCTCAGTCAGCATTTCTGCTGCTGCTCAGCATCTGGTGACCCCTCCCATGGCCCTCGTCTAAGTGCCACGTCAGCTGCCGTAGGTGACCATCGCCTTCCAAACACTCTGACCATAGCAATAGTGGATGACCTTGTTGTTGGAGCTCTGGTTAAGCCAGTCTTTAATGTTGTCTAGCTGCTTCCGTTACGGTCAGCCTCTAGCTCTGTTTCCGTTAATCCTTCTGGTGGTGATCAGGCATGCCAAACCTTCTGCACAAATATGATGTCCAAAGAACTCCATTTGACTTCTTTTGATACTATTTAAGAGTTCTCTTGTTCTTGTATCCTCATTCAGTACTTCTTGTTTAGTTATTTTCTCCACCCAGTTTACCCTTATGATCCTTCTTAAGGACCACATTTCAAAGCTATTGACTTTCTTTTCTCCCTCTTTCCCAATGCTCCAAGCTTCGCATCCCCTGCTAGCACATGTGTGTAAATGCACGTATGTACGTGTGTCTGTTAGTCTGTATGTGTGTTTGTGTGCCTACGAGGTGTGAGTGTGTGTGTGTGTACATATAGAGTCAGGGCAGGCACCTCAACTCTAGAGAAGTACCACCAGCACTGCCTCTGCAAGACCCTGCAAATCCATTGGCAGGATAGGTGCACCGAGGTCAGTGTTCTCACTCAGCCCAACATCCCCAGCATTGAAGCAACGACCACGCTCGATCAGCTCCGCTGGGTGGGCCACATTGTCCGCATGCCTGACACGAAACTCCCAAAACAAGTGCTTTACTTAGAGCTTTGACAATGCAAGCGAGCCCCAGGAGGGGAGACGAAACTCTACAAGGACCCCCTCAAAACCTCCTTGAAAAAGTGCAACAGCCCCACTGACATCTGGGAATCCCTGGACCAAGATCACCCAAAGTGGAGGGAAAGCATCCGGGAAGGAGCTGAACACCTCTAGTCTCATTGCCAAGGGCTAGCTGAAGCCAAGCGCCGACAGCAAAAGGAGTGTGAGACAACCTGGGCTCCCCACCCACCCATTGCCCCTACCACCATCTGCCCCACCTGTGACAGAGACTGTAGATCGCACATTGGACTCTTCAGCCACCGGAGAACTCATTTTTAGTGTGAAAGCAGGTCATCCTCGACCCCGAGGACAAGGTCTAAGAGCCTAAGAGAACTTGGCTGCATTGTGTTGCATGGTCAGAAAGTCCATTGGTTATGCTTGTATGTGAGAACTGGCCATTTAAGTGAGTTAAAAGAGATCTTCAGGCATCAATGGAGCCGTGCTTCATTGAGATCATATCTGCAGAGCAACACAGATAAAGCTTTCAAAGAATCCACTGCGGCAACTTTAGTACATTCACAGTGCATTCCATTAAAGATTAAACTGATGCAGATCTATAATGCAGCCACTGGAATGAACTGATTTTAATGCTGATTTTGTGGCTGTACTGGAAGTATCATTTCAGGCTAATTGGTTGCTCTTCAAGTTGCATTAACCCAAATTGGCGAAGGAGAAGGTAGAAAGAGTACTGT
This sequence comes from Cetorhinus maximus, assembly GCF_964194155.1. Lineage (NCBI taxonomy): Eukaryota > Metazoa > Chordata > Chondrichthyes > Lamniformes > Cetorhinidae > Cetorhinus > Cetorhinus maximus. The sequence goes on from NC_135893.1 coordinate 89,439,093, forward strand.
GCTCATTAGAATCCATGCAACGCATTGGGAGCTTAGGCATTGATATTTTGCACCAGATGCTGTGCACAAAAAGGGTTCCAAGATAATTAAAATTTATCTTCTTTTTGCACACATAATTATCTTTAAGAGTTGCTGTAGTGAGATACTGTATATCAATGATTACAGCATGGTTTACAAGCCGTTCCCAAGGTAGCTGGAATGAGCGCTGTGAGCAGCAAGCTGGCCCCAATGCTGTTAAACCATTTTGTTTAAATGAAATGTTATTTTCAAACTGCTTTTACAATCATATCTTGTCTTTCTTGTTCTCCCCTGTGTGTGTGTATAGACCCACACCTTGGTCCAGTTCCACAGGAGCTGACTGCCATCGCATACCAGGCCCCAGTTCCCATTTTTCATGTGTAATCTGCACATTTTTTGATTTGTTTGATTATGCAAGGCCACATTTGTATTCCAAAGTTGCCTCCAAGAAGATGATGACGGGCCACCTTCTTGACTGTCCCGCAGTTCTTGTAGTGATGGTGTCACCACAGTGACATTGGAAAGAAATTCCTGGATTTTGACTCCGTGGCAATGAATGGCGATTATGGGCAAGTGAAAATGTTGTGTGACGTGGAGTTGATGTTCTTGGTGGTAGAGTTCATGGGGACTGGGAGATGCTGTTAAGGCCAACTTGGTGAGATGTGACATATAGGGTGAATGTTGAATGCAGTCACAAGGGCGCTGATCGAACACCCCCTCCCTGAATGTTGTCGAGCTTCCTGAATGTTGTTGCAACTGTACCCGTTGCACCCTTGAGTTGATTCATGTGGAGGAATTTGAGTGGTGGTGGTGATGGTGGGGGTCAGGAGATCAGCCACTCCAAGCAGAGTACCATCCTCTGTCCTGCTGTTTAAGTCATGATAATGGTCCATTTAATCTTTTGCGCACTGGATAGCATTAGTAGCTTGTTTGACTACAAGGGGAATCTGGTTCAGCACTCACTCCATGTCTATACAGGAGTTGAACTTGTGATGTACCTGGTCTGCATGACTCTATATGAGTTGAGTCTTTGGGGGAGAGGTGGAGGGAATGGGGCGAGGTGGGAGGTGGTCTGCCCTTTTATCGGTATTCTCGAACCGACGATCACCTATATATTATCTGATAATAGAGGTTTCATTTGCAGAGTTTATTTTCCCTTGAAGGGTGTTTTCGCTCACCTTCTATCACAGCAGATGTTGAAGTAATACCTGAACACCCAGATAAGAGTTTATTTATGGCTTGAAAGCTTTTGGAATGCCTGTCAGAATGTGAAGTCTCCCTGTCAGGCACAGATATTGAAAAGTTTCACAACATGCTCTGACAACTCACAGGCACATTATTGTTTTATAGTTTCACACTAATGAAAAATATCGAGGGATGAAAAACAAACCAGCTCATGTGGATCCAAAAACTACATTTTTCACTTCATTTTTATGGCGTTATTTGGGTAACTCTACCTTTTATTGTTTTTTTGCTTAATACTTGCAACTAAGATTTCCAGGCATCCAATCTGGTACCTGGTCCAATATCCACTGTAGCCAGTTGCTGGAAGGCCCATAGCACTTTGCCTCTGAGGCAGAGGGTTGTAGGTTTAAATCTCACTCCAGAGATTAACGTAGGCTGACAGGGAAATGTCTGTAGAACAGGGTACTTTCTGAATGGTGCAAAACTTGATATGATGGAGACCTAAAGAGACTCCAGGGCTCAGGTACATAGATCATTAAAATGCCATGAACAGGTGCAGAAAATAATCAAAAAGGCTAATGGAGCTCTGGCCTTTATAATGAAAGGACTAGAATACAATGACGCAGAAATCATACTTCAGCTATACAAAGCCCTGGTTAGATCATTCCGGGAAAAGTTTTGAGCACTACATCTTAAGAAGGTTTAGCCTTGGAGGGAGTGGTGGGATACATTTACTGGAATGACACCAAGAGTTAAGCTACAAGGAGAGATTAAACACCCTAGTGTTGTATTTCCCTGAATTTGGAAGGTTAAGGGGTGATGGAAGTTTTAAAGATATAGGGGAGAACAGATAGAGAGAAACTATTTCTGCTTGTTGTTTGTGGGCGGGGGGGGTGGTGGTGGGGGAGGTGGGGAGGCAGGGAGGCAGGGGTTGGTGGCAGAGGGGCCTGTCTACGCCTAGGGGGCATAGTCCAGAAATGAGGGCCACATCTTTCAGGAGTGAGATTAGGAAACACTTCTTCATGCAAAGGGTGATAGGATTTGGAACTTTCTTCCACAAATGACAATTGATGTTAGCTCAATTGTTAATTTTAAATCTGAGATTGATAGATTGTTGTTAACAAAAGGTATTAAGGGCTATGGGATAAAGAAAGGTATTTGGTGCAGATCAACAATGATCTCATTGAATGGTGGAATAGGCTGAAGAAGCTAAATAACCTACTCCTGTTCCTATGACACACGCCCAGTGCAGAATTGTGAGAGTGCTGTAGTGTTGGAGGTGCCATGTTTTTGATGAGATGTTAAACTGAGGCCCTCTCAAATGCATGTAAATGATCCCATGGTGCTATTTCGAAGAAGAGCAGAGCAGCTTTCCCCAGTGTCCAGGCCAATGTTTACTCCTCAAGTAACATTGGTAAAACAGATTATCTGGTCATTATCATATTACTGTTTTTGGGAGCATACTGTATGTAAATTGGCTGCTACATATCCTACAATGGAACAGTAACTACACTTCAAAAGTGACTATTCTCTGCAAAGTGCTTTGGGATGTTCTGAAGTCGTGGAAGGTGCTATGCAAATGGAAGTTAGTCTTTTTCATTTTCTATCATGTCAAGCTATGGCACTTGGCAACATCCCAAATAAAAGCCAATTTTAAGGTACCTTGATCTTAAGCATAACCTTAGCTCCTTAAGGGCAAATGGGTTGGTGATCGGCCTACCACTCTTTGCTCATTAATCTCACTCATAACACTTCACCGACGTTGATGGCTGCAGTGATTCTTTCTGCGCACACTATTTTTAGTTAGCTCCCTTATTATGTGCGCAACAGATGTCCTTTGTGAAATTTTGTAATGACGTGAGCAGGAGATCTGCACAATAATAAGAGAGCTGCTCAGATATGCTGTTGCCCGAGCAATTTAGAGTCTTCATCTGCCTAAGTGATAATTGCATTCAGCGTCAAAATTGCAGCTTTCCGCAGATCACAAATATACCCATTGTGCATGTTTCTTTTTAAAAAGAGTCAATAAAGGGTAAATTTTATGCTTCCTCCTTGTGCTGAGTTTTGAAAAATTGTGTGGGTGCAGTCTGCCCCAGCCCATAAAGATTGACTGCACAGAAGGTCATTTGGACCATCATGTCTGTGCCAGCTCTTTGCCAGAGCAAACAAAAACCTAATCCTGTTGTTTCAGAGCTCTCCTACAGCCAGTTAACTTCCTCCTCCCATTCCCAATGAAGGGCACTGGCAATTAAATTTGTTGGCAAATTTAGTCAGCACAGCGCTTCAGTCGGGCACTGTCATGAGCACTTTTAATCACAGAAAATGGTTCGTCTTCAAGGACTTAGGACATTCTGGATGCATTTGTGTTTGAAAAGACTCTGATCGCTATCCCTGGAAAAACCATCCATTTACAAGAAAGGGTAATTAAGCAGTTGAAAAAAATCTGTCAGCCTCTTGACCCGGGTGAACTGTGTACAAAAGGGGTCACATGGGCTTTATGGCTCTTGAAAAAAAACCATGACTGGGAGACGGTGTTTTGAAAAGTGGGTTTTGATTTTGCTTTGAGAAGAGAAGGACCAACAGCTTGGGAAGGAAGACAGCAGCTTTTTGCAGACTAGGGCCAGCCCACAGCTGGAAGTGAATATAAGGTGCTTCTGAGATCTTCTATGTGCTGGAATAGAGTGCCCTCGAGTATTCTGAGTCTGCCTGAAAAGCAGTGCCAGAGCCATCGATTGTTTCACGGATCAGTGCTGAGAGACCAACGGTATAACCCAGATGCCATTTCAACCCAATGTCTATCCTTTGCCTTTGAACCATTGACTTTTAACCTTCGGCCAAATTCCTCCGTTTCTATTTTGTGCGTGCGTGGATCCGCATGTGTGTGCGTTCCTCTGGTAACTCGTAAGAGCAATTAGCACAATTTCATATTCCACACTGCATGTTGATAAGCTTTGCCTTTCTATTTGACAAGACTGGTTTTATATTAAACTATTAAATTTGTTGTTGATTGAAAGAAGCCTGGGTTAAAGTCTCTTTTATTCTGGGTAACAGTAGCGAAGGTAAACAATTGGCTTCTTTGGTGAGTAAAGTAAAATTTTAAACCATTGGTACGACCTGTGGAGTGGTGGAACTAGATCAAGCGCGCACTCCTCCCATCCCGGTTGTAAGAGGCACTGAGAGGTGTGCAAGAGCACCTGAGTGATTTGCTCATTCTCCCCTCCCTCTCTGAAGGAAGAGCTGTAAGTGCCACTTACTATATAGACGATACTTCATAGGGATATAGTAGCACAGTGTGGTTATATTACTGGACTAGTAAGCCAAATAATTTGACATGAATTCAAATCCCACCATGACAGCTAGGAGTGTTTAAATTCAATTGAATAAACCTGGAATTATAAATCTAGTATTGGTGATTGTGATAATACATGAAACTACAGGATTTTCAACAATGGTTTACCTGTGCTCTTTAGGGAAAGAAATCTGCCGTCTCTACCCTGTCTGGCCTATATGTGACTTCAGACCCACAGCAATATGGTTGTCCCCTAACTGCCTTCTGAAATGGCTGAACAAGCCATTCAATTGTAGGCAGCAGTTCACCACCACCTTTTCCAAGCAATTAGCGGGCGATGCCCACATCCCCAGGATTGAATAAGAACAGCACTAGGAATTCAATATATGGAAATTGCAGGTACCAACTTGCCTTTCTGTGATGCAGCTTCTTGCAGTGTGCCTCCTTCCAATTCTAACACCGCCACTAATGCTTCGTGTTCCTAAACCTTATCACCTCCCATCAAAACAGCTTTAGCCAAAAACAAACAATTGCATTATAAAAACATGTTAGAAACAAGATTAGTTTTTCTCAAATCGAGGCTCATAAGGACTTCTAATCAGAATGTGTAAGAGAGGAAAACGTGAGAGTGTAGAGATTACTGCTGATATTATTTGACACTTACTTCACTCATATTCCTCTCTACTGTTTAACTCCTGTCAGAAATTTCTCATCCACTGTAACTAGGCAGAAGGAATCAGGTCTTTCTGCTGGGACGAAAAACTTAAGTTTGTGCCTAATACGGTGAAATCTCATCATTGAAAACATGAAAAAAATCCATTGAGATTAATGACTTGCATTAAGATTCAATTTTTTTTCCTGAAATCACCTCATTTGATTTTAATAACATGGCGATACAAAAATAATTCCAACTATCAATAAATGTTCATTGAGGCATTTAATTGCCTTAGTGGCCCTTTGTAAAAAGAATCCTATAACTTCCAGGCACCCTTCTCCTAATGGCTATGTGGGTGAGAACATTGTCTAGTGTAATTCAGAGTAGGATTCACACCATTTCCTGTGCTCACTTAGAAAGAGAGAAATAAAGAAAGACCAAAGCACTTTACAGCCAATGAAGTACTTTTGAAGAGTCGTCATGGTTGTAATGTAGGAAACATGACAGCAAGCTCCCACAAAAAGCAATGTAATAACATAAAAGCAAAATACTGCGTATGCTGGAAATCTGAAACAAAAAACAGAAAATGCTAGAAAAACTCAGCAGGTCTAACAGCATCTGTGGAGAGAAAAAAACAGAGTTAACGTTTCGAGTCCTTATGACTCTTCTTCAGAGCTCTGAAGAAGAGTCATAAGGACTCGAAACGCTAACTCTGTTTTTCTCTCTCCACAGATGCTGTTAGACCTGCTGAGTTTTTCCAGCAATGTAATAATGACTGGATAACCAGTTTTTGTGATGTTGATTGAAGGATAAATATTGGCCGAGACGCTGGGAATAACTCTCCTGCTTTGCTTCAGAATAGTACCGTGGGATCTTTTGTGTTCATCTGAGAGCCTTGGTCGAAAGAGGCACCTCTGACGGTCAGCATGGATCTGTTACGGGCTCATTGCGGTTGACTAACATGATTGAGTTTTTTGATGAGGATGAATGAGGGCAGTGTAGTTGATGTTGTGTATATGGACTTCCAAACACATTTGATAAAGCACCATTTAATAGGCTTGTTAGCAAAATTGAAGCACATAGGATAAAAGGGAAGTAGCAGCATGGTTACAACATTGGTTAAGGGATAGAGCATAGAAAATGTGGCAAATGGCTGATTTTCAGATTGGAAGGAGGAATATAGTGCTGTTTCCCAGGGTTCACTTGTAGGACCACAGCAGTTTTTGATATACGTTAATGACTTGGATTTGGATTAGCTGGGCCAAATTTTGAAACTTTCCAGAAGATACAAAACTTGAAAATGAGGAAGATCATTGTAGACTTTCAGACGACACCAAGAGAGTGGTGGAATGGGCAAACACATGACAGAAGAAATTCAATGCAGAAAAGTGTGTGGTGATACATTTTGGTGGTAAGAATTAGGATAGTCCATCCATTTTAAATGGTACAATTTTAAAGAGGCTGCAAGATCAGAGAGACCTGGGTCCGGATTTTCAATGCGGGGTCTGGAACCCAACCTGGATGAATTCTGGGTCCCAACACCTTGCCCAAGCTGCTTTGCTATTGCGATGCAATCTTCAAATTCAAATGGTCTAATTGGCCAGGAGGTGAGCTCAGTGCCCCAGGCTGGAGTTGTCTGCCTGGTGCCAGCAGCAAAAGTAGGCAGCAGCCATGTTGGAGGCTGCTGCTACCTTGCCTATTTGAGCAGGCAGCTCTTTGGAGGTGGAAAGAGGCAGACAGTGGCCTTTCATGACAAGAAAAGGACCAGCGCTTATGCTGGCACTGGTTGACCCCAGAAACTTGTTGCAAAAAGCATTGCAAATAAAGTTCTTTGGGCCCCATGGTGAACCCAACAGCTGTGAACTGATGTGCACAAAACTGTTCGGAGTCGTCAGAAAATATTTTGAAAATCGCATTCTGTTTCAGACAGGCCCCTTAATAAGTTCCTTAAGGAGCTTAAGGGCCATTAATTGGAGATGAGCACCTTCCCGGCTCTCCCCCAAACCCTAGAGGCCAGTAGAAAATTCAAGACTGTCCAGGGAGGCTTTGGGATTCCAACATGACCTCTGGAACCACGATTTTCAAAAGTCACCCATACCGCCACCTGACCCTGAGGCCCCTCAAAAGTCTGGCCCCTGGGATTTTTGTGCATGAGGTGAAAGGAGAGGTTAACAAAGCAGTTTATAAACCATATGGGATTCTGGCCTTTGCAAAAAGAGTAATAGAGTACAATGGCCAAGAGGCTCAGCCAAATCTGAATCAAACACTTGTTCAGTTCCAGGTTGAGTAATGCGTTTCATTCTGGGCAACAAACTTTGGGAAAGGTGTGAAGGCTTTGGTGGGACCTGAAGAAGTTTACCAGGATGGTGCCAGAGAAGGCGGATCACAAATACAGGGATAGATGAAGATGTTGGGGTTGTTCTCCCATCAGAGGAAACTCAAGAGGAGATTTGATAGAGCTATTTAAATTCATGTTGCACTTAGATGAATAAATAAAGAGAAACTGCTTCAAATGGCTGCAAGGTCAATAATGAGAAGGCACAGGCTTAATGTGTTTGGGAAAAGAACCGGAGGCAACACGAGGAAAAGCCGTTTTAGACAATGAGTGTTTAGGATTTGAATGCACTGCCTGATAAGCTGGTGGATACAGATTCAATAATAGCCTTCAAATTGGATATTTCTTTTTATTTGCTCATGGGATGTGGGCATCACTAGCATTTATTACCCATCCCTAGTTCAGAGGGCATTTAAGAGACATTGCTGTGGGTCTGGAGTCTCATATAGGCCAGACCAGGTAAGGATGGCAGATTTCCTTCCCTAAAGGGTATTAGTGAACCAGATGGGTTTTTACAACAATTGATAATGGTTTCATGGTCATCATTAAACTTTTAATTCCAGATTCTTATTGAATTCAAGTTCTACCAGCTGCCATGGTGGGATTTGAACCCAGGTCCCCAGAGCATTACTCTGGGTCTCTGGATTACTAGTCCAGCGACAATACCACCACCCCTCTTGAAGGAGAAAAAATTGCAGGGATATGGGGAAAGAGCAGTGGCATGGGATTAACTGGATTGTTCTTTGAAAGAATGGGCTCAGACTTGATGGGCTGAATAGCCTACTTCTGTGTTGTACTATTATTCTATGGTTCCGGGAATTGGAGCTGAGGTGCAAGATAAGCCTCGAGCCTTAATCTAAGTGAATGATGGAACAGGCTCGAAGGGCTGAATGGCTTTTTTCCGTTCATAAATGACCTAAGCCAATAATCTCTTTGGCACATTTAATGACATTACAGGGAATATATTAGCGTTCTGTAGAGCATGATTTGTATTTTATGAGTGGGCTGGTCTTAACAAAGCTGTACTCAGAATCAGAATCATGAGTAAGATGCAGATAATCCTCCATCCTGTAAATTATTTTGTTTCTATCACATTGAAACAGTAAAAACTGGATGCTATTAATTTTTAGATTGGGACTGAATTGATGTACAGGTTGTAGTGAAGTTACTATTGTACTGTCCTTATGTGGCGCATGTGTTAGGGACCATTTAACATCCAGGATTAAATGAGAACTCAATCTTAACTCTATTTAATCAGGTTTAAAATCACTTCACACTTAGCAGCTCTAGGTAACTGATAACTTCCAACCTGCAACTAACCAGTTGCCTAAATGATACTGTCTCACATACTGGATGCTAAGGGACCATCTATAAATGGCCATAATTGGGGATGGGAAACATTTGGGCAATGACTGTTGGAGGGGTTAGAAAAAGAATGGTATTACTGTTTCTACTTACTGTGCCCACCACATCCCCCCCCTCCCCCGTCCCCCATCCCCCCCTCCATCCCCTCACCACCGCCTCAGCTCATGTACAGCCACACCACAATCGACACAAGTGTTGTTTTCAGGAAGCAGAACCTACTAGCTTTATTTTTGTGTTTTTAGCTTGTAATCTAATAGTACAGAACAGTTTGCAGATCAGGAGAAATGAAGGCTACATAAAACTGGCACAGAAAAAGAAAGACTTGCATTTATATTGTACCTTTTCATTACCTCAGAATGTTCCAAAGTACTGCACAGACAATTAAGCATTATTGAAGTGTAGTCTGTTGTGCTGTAGGAAACATGACAACCAATTTGTTCACAGAAAGTTCCCATGAACAGCAATGTGATAATGACGAGATCATTGTTAGTGATGTTGGATAAGGGATAGATGTTGACTAAGACACCAAGAGAACTCCGTTGCTCTTTTTCAAACTGCGCCAAGGGATCCATTAAATTCAGCAGAGAAGGCAGATGGAGCCTTAGTTTAATGTCTGACCTGAAAGACTGCACCTCCAACAGGGTACCTCTCCCTCAGTACTGAGCATCAGCCTAGATTCTATGCTCAAGTCTCTCAAGAGGGACTTGAACATACAACCTTTTGACATAGGCGAGAATGCTACCCACTGAACCCTGGCTGACACAAAGCCAGTCCTTTATTGAGGTGGATAGCAAAATACTTGAAATCTGAAAATCCACATTGAAAATTGTTACTTTCAATACATGGGCTGCAAGTTGATGCCTTTCTGGTACGTGTGCTTTGATTTATAGTGGATTAATATCGACAACATCATGAGGGAAGCTTGCTTATGTAGAATTTCTGTGGCAGGGGTTTTACATTTCCCAAATAGGGTTTGGCCCAGCTAGCTGGAGATCATCAGAAAGACCTGGGGTTGAGGGCAGGAGGTTTTTACAGTGTTAGCTGCATTTATTTTGCCTTTCCATCCCATCTGTCACATGACCCAAATGGAGCACTTGGGAAAATGGCTGTTGCTGCTGCTCAGGCTTTGCTGACGCCTGCATCTCTATGGCAACAGTCGAGCATCATTCCCATCTCTGGGCAACCGTTTCCATCAAATTGTACTGAACAGAAGGGCGATATGGCAGGCAAGTTGTTACAACCTAGAGCTGGTGGAGGCTTCAGGCACTTTATGCAAAATACTTCCAGGAGGAGAAAGCGAAAGAAATGTCTTGAAGAAAAGTTACTTTGTAATGCAGTTGACACTAAAAATAACTGAACTAAAGCTTCTGTCACCCCAAAGCTGGCAAGGTTGGTTCGCAGTAACCTGTTTACTGTGCTCTAACGTTACTCAGTCTTGCCACTTTCTTTGATTAGAGCAGAGCTGAAAAAGTTGACCAACTGAAAGAGAACCTGTGCTTCTGATTTGGTTCGTTTTTTTTGCTGATATGAGTCTTTAATTGTTGACATGTCACAGTAACCGAAGTATGGCTTTTTGTGCACCTCTGTGACAAATGACAGAAAGTGTGAAGGTTGGGGGGGCGGATGGAGTGTGGGTGTGGAGTTGCCCAGAACAGACCAGTTACACGAAACCTTCTACATTAATATGACGTGTAGCTTTGGCATTGAAAAGCAACTTGTGTAACTGGGAGTGGCGCTGGCCTGATTGAATTCTGGCAAGTAATATTAAACTCTCTGCTGACCAAAAAAAAACGTAAATATCAGTGAACTTTTAAGAAAAAACTCCCAGGTCACTCACAGTGGCCTGTTGGGAAATAGAGCCAGATTAGAGGTTTCCATGTCGATCTCTGGCCTGTGTCCAGTTGGCAATGGTAAGGAGCGCTGCAATTAGCCTCCCTAGCTCTGAGCTAGGAAGAAGTTCCTGGGCTGTGTATGTGTGTGTGTGTTTGTGTTGGTTGAGGATAGGTACATGCTTATTGCCAAGGCACTATGGTTGAGTGGCCTGTTAGTTGCCTAGAAATAATTTGCAAATGTATAACGCCTTTCCCAATCTCAGGACGTCCCAAAGCATTTTACAGCCAGTTAAGCATTTTTGAAATGTAGTCACTGTTGTAACGTAGGAAACATGGCAGCCAAGTTGGGGAACAATGAGGTTCCACAAACAGCAATGAAATATAATGGTTAGGCCGTCTGTTTTATATGTTGGTTGGGGGATAAATATTGATCAGGACATCAGTGAAATCTCCCCTGCTCTTCTTCAGTATAGTGCCATGGGATCTTTTATGTCCACCTGAGAAGACAAATGTGGCCTTAGCTCAGCGTCTCATCCAAAAGAAAGCAAATCCAACAGTGCAGCACTCCTTCACCGCTGGGAATGTCAGCCTGGAATTTGTGTTCCAATCTCAGGAGTGAGGCTTGAACGCACACCAGGGGCGGGATTTTCCGTGCCCGCTGACATCGGGCATGTTTGGCGGCGTGAGTGAACAATATGGCGAGCAGATCAAAAATCAGCTTCATGACGTTTTGAAACCAGTTTGCAATTGTCTGCTCTGCCTGTCAATGGCAGACCTGCATTTCCCAGATGTCGGACCTCATTGTAATACACAGTGATTGCATGCTGACACGTTTCACAATTGAACGTAAGCGACGTGCGCCTGGCGAGTGGCATTTCGCGCGGGACGTCAAGATTTGTTTGCCTACTTTGCTTCAGGTTGCACTCTCAGTCATCTGTGCCAGGCTTCGCAGACAGCACCACATCACTTTTAGGGTAGTTCACGGGCAGGTCTCTGCCTACCAGACCAGCTATTAGGTGGGGTGGCTTTTCAACAGCTGCAGGGCTAGGGCTTGTTTGGGGAAAGCGGAGCAGTGGCCTCAGGCAAAGGAAGAGGTTGCAGGGTGACGGCTGTGCTGGGGAATGAGGGTATCCCAGGGTGTGTGTGTGGGGGGGGGCACATGTTGATCTGTGCAAGTGGCCTCAAGATGGTGAGGGCTGAGGAGGCAGTCTCCAGAGGAGATGAGGCCAGATGGAGATGTGAGGGTGTGTGTGAGTGAGTGAGTGGTGATGTCCCTTGAGCTGGTAGTGAGTGAGATGCCAGTGAATGTGTGATGGGCTTGTGAGTGTGAGTTTGGAATGATGTGATGGTTGCCACACCCTTGCAGCTCAGATGAGATCATTCATCCTCTATTTGCATTGGATGGCCAACCTCTTCTGTGCAGCATTGGCACTGATCACCACTGCCACCGCCTACCAAGCTGGAGTGATAATGTTGCTGGACCTCCTGAGGACAGAGCAGGGGGTAGAGGACATCAAGGCGGGCCTCCACAGCATCCAATAGGTGCTCGAGGGACACGTCACTAAACTGGGGGGCTGCAGTCTTCTTGCCTTTCGGGGCCATGTCTTCTTTGCAATAGTCCTGGGCTGGAAGCTCTGACAGGTGTGTGTGCGGCTGCACTTTAAATATGGAGCCCGACATGATGAAGCAGCGAGGTGACGGTGTGAATCAGAAATGGCGTGTTTCCCAGGAATGCATGATTAATGAGGCGGAATTGGGACAATACAGTGTGCAAAGCCACCATTGTGGCCGACAGGTATAACAACGCCTTTCCCACCTGTTTACCGCACTTAGTGCAAACCTGGGATGATTCCACCCCAGGAATTGACATCCGTTTGCAAGTGTTTGGTAGGGGAAACGTAGCAAGGATGCAGGCAACATCAGAACTAGGAGCCGTATATATGGGTTAGTCACTGATAAATCCTGCAGGAAATTCAGGAGAAACTTCTTTGCCCAGAGAGCGGTGAGGATGTGGAACCTGTTACCATGGGAAGTACTTGAGGCAAATAGCATAGATGCAATGAAGGAGAAACTAGATAAACTCATGGGGGGATCGGAATAGAAGGATATGTTGATGGAGTGAGATGGAAAGAGGTGGGAGGTGGCCTGTATTGGTCATAAAAATGGACCAGTTGGCCTTTTTCTGATGTTTACTCATTTGTGAGCATTAAAGTTGTTTCCCAAATTCAGTTTTAAGCAAAGCTCATCACAAAGAATTCATTCATAGAATGTGGAGGTCACTATCCAGGCTAGCGTTTATTGCCCATCCCTAATTACCCTTGAGAAGGCAGTGGTGAGCCACCTTCTTGAACCACTACAAACATAAGGGTTTGATATAGCTGTCTGGCTGGCTAGGACACTTCACAGGGGAGTTGAGGGCTAATCACATTACTTTAGGGCTAAAGACACAGGCTGGGCCAGGTAGGGCCGATTTCCTTAAGGACATTTGGGATCTGTTTTTATGAACAATACAGTAGCTTCCTGGTCACCATTTCTTGATACTTGCTTTTTATTCCAGAACTAATCCCCTAGCTGCCGAGCTGGGATTTGAACTTAATGTCTCCAGATCAGTAGCCCGGGCCTTTGGATTACTGGCCTCGTAACATAACCACTATGCTACTGTGTTTGATAAATCTATCACTTACCAGACAAATTGGAACCCTCAGATAACAGTTGCTGTATTTTAAATGGATGAGGATGACCCGTAATCACTTCCAGCCACATCTGAATAATTAGCATTTGGCAATTGGTCGGGGTATTCTTTGAAAGGGGAATAAAAGGCTGCTTTCCTGCAAAAAGGAACATTGCCACAAAGGTAAAATCATAATTCTTGCCATCCGGAATTAATCAATCTCGGCACAATGTGCGTTGCAGGAGCTGAATACAGAGGAAGGGAAAGAAAGATTAATCTGTTGTCAAATGGCCACAAGCAACTGGCCTTTTGAAAAGTTGCTTTTTATTTTGCTGACAAACACTGAAAGTGATTCTGTTGTAATCAGGCTGTTGATGCATTTCTGTGAGCAGCATTGCCAACCTCATTCAGAATTTAATATGGATTCGGCAATGGCAGAATTTTAAATTATGTATGATCTCTAAATTTCTCAATCTTAAGGATAAAAGATATGTTTGTATTTACTTAGAGCCTTATCAATTTTTTCAGACCATCCCCAAATTGCCGCCTAGCCAATAGCTCACTGTTGATGCGTGTTGATGACAAAGGAGCAGCCAATTTGCGCACAGGAAGCTCCCATGAAAATCAGTTGAGATGATCTGCTTTTAGTGCTGTCGGTGGGGTGGGGGTTTGTTAGTCACAATACAAGGAGATCTCCCAACCCTACTTTTGATAGGGCCATGGATTCTTCTGCACCCACCTGAATTGTCAGGGAGTTCAAAAGGACGATAGAGAACTGAAGGGCAGAGTGGGTTAAAACGCTGTCCTTTCACCCTGACAGGTGAGCACAGACCCTATTAGAAAGTCTGCTCTCCCTTTTCATTGTTAGGGCCCTGCATGAACTGAATTTGGGCAGCCTTCCCAGATCACAGTGTAAGGCTCTTGGTTAGGGTTTGAGTTGGCCAGAAGGTATTTCTAACCAGCTAAAACCCTAATTCTGGGCCCTTGAACACGTAGGGTGGAATTTTACAGCCCCTCAACCCGGCGGGATTTTCTGGTCCCGCCGAAGTCGATAGGCTTTTGAACAACTTGCCGCATTTTGCGGTCCCGCCCCCGCATTGAAAGGGCTGTAAAAATCCGCCCACTTTCTAGGCTGTCGCTCCCAATGCAGTACTGAAGGAATGCTGCACTGTTGGAGGTGCTATCTTTTGGATGACACATCAAACAGGGGCCCCGTCCGCCCTCTCAGAGGGATGTAAAAGATCACGTGGCACAACTTTTGAAGAAGGACAGGCGAATTCTCTCCAGTGTGCTGACCAGTATTTATCCCTCAATCAGCATCAGTGAAACAGGTTATCTGGTCATTGGCACATTCCTGTTGTGGGTTCTTGCTGTGCACAGTTTGGCTGTCGCCGTTCCTCCATCACAACAGTGACTGCACTTCGGGTTTCTAGTGCTTTGGGGCATCCTGAGGATGTGGAGGGCACTATATAAATGCAAGTTCTTTCATTCCTAACAGTAATGACACGTAATTGGTGATCCCTTTCTGAAATTCATATAGATGGCTGCTGCAGAAATGGAAATATCAGAAAGAACAATTTCCCTTTTGCAATAGGACAGGTTGTAGCAAAATAGGTAAAGGATGTTGATGTCTCGAACCAGTTATACCTGATGATGATACTTGTATAAAAATGTTATTAATTCTATTAATGTTCCCCTAACCAGCTCAGAGGTCCTGCAAAACTTTGGAGAGGAGGAAAATCTATACAGAATCCTTACCCATATCACCGCCCCATCCCCCAATCAGCCCCCTGTCCTCCCCATCCCCACCTTGCCACACTTGCGTACGTTAACACATGCTCAGTCGAGATGAAATATAAAATTGGTTTGGATTGTGACCAAGCCATTTTATCTTTTTGAATGGACCTTAGTAAAATTAGGCACTTTTTGTACGCCAATTTATTGGTTCCTTTAAAATCCTTCTGCTTGTAGTGAAACGCAGTATAATAGCCTGTACCTCTGCACTTGAATACCATCGTGATTGACAACCAGGAAAGAAAATCGAAGCATCTCCCCATTGAGAATCGAAAACGAAATGAATTAATATACCCCAAGGTGTTCTCTGTTATTTTTACACTTCCATAATAATTATTTAGGCTGTCCTTCAAATAATTCTTCAGGGGAATGTTACAAATAATGTTTTGCTGTTTTCCACTGGATTGGATCTTTTCCAGATTCATCAAGTGATAATGAGCTAATGGGGATGTTGCAATATACAGCAATTCACAAAAGGGAACCAAGTGGAGGAGAAAATCTGTTTCAAAGAATTGACCATATTAATTGACCTCCCAAACCTGCAACCTCTACCACCAAGAAGGACAGCAGTAACAGATGTATGGGAATGCCACCTCCTGCAAGTTTCCCTCCAAGTTAAACACCATCTTTCCATGGAACTATATCACTGTTCCTTCACTGCCACTGGGTCAAAATCCTGAACACCCTTCTTAACAGCTCTGTGGGTGTCCTTACACCACATGGACTGCAGCGGTTCAAGAGGGCGGCCCACCACTACCTTCTGTATTTAGGGATGGACAACAAATGTTGGCCTTGCAAGCGATGCTCACATTCCATGAAATAATAAATTTTAAAACGCAGTCAATAAATGTCCCTGGTTTAATTTTCTTCCTGTGAAATACTTTTACCTGCCACTGAACTGGGGTTGCTAGTGCTAAAATTGGAACATTTGTTTTGTGTTTGACATTCATTAACCACTTCAAGGTCAGATATAGCATTGGGTGAACACAGTGTAACAATTAAGGGGGAGGTGATAGTGTAGTGGTATTGTCGCTGGACTAGTAATCCAGCAGCCCACGATAATGCTCTGGGGACCTGGGTTTGAATCCTGCCATATAAGTCTGATTGTTGTTAAAAACCCATCTGGTTCACCATTGCCCTTCAGGGAAGGAAATCTGGCTTACATGTGACTCCAAACCCACAGCAAACCACTCAGCGCTACAAAGACACAAAAAGGAATGAAACTGGATGGACCACCCGGCATCAACCTAGGCAACAGCAATCACAGCTTTGTCGACCCTGCAAAGTCCTCCTTACTAACATCTGGGGGCTTGTGCCAAAATTGGGAGAGCTGTCTCACAGACTAGTCAAGCAACAGCCTGACATCGTCATCCTCACGGAATCCTATTGGACAGGTAATGTCCAAGACACCACCATCACCACCCTTGGGTATGTCCTGTCCCACCAGCAGGACAGACCCGGCAGAAGTGGTGGCACAGTGGTATACAGTCGGGAGGGAGTTGCCCTGGGAGTCTCATGTCATCAGATTACCACCCTCCCTCATCCGATGAATCAATGTTCCTCCATGTTGAACACCATGCTGGTTGGAGGACTTCAATGTCCATCACCGGGAGTGGCTCGGTAGCACCATGACTGACTGAGCAGGCTGAATCCTAAAGAACATAGCTGCTAGACTGGGTCTGTGGCAGGTGGTGAGGGAAAAACATATGTGACCTCATCCTCACCAACCTGCCTGCCACAGATGCACCAGTCCATGACGGTATTGGTAGGAGTGACCACTGCACAGTCCTTGTGGAGACTAAGTTCCACCTTCACATTGAGGATACCCTCCATCGTGTTGTGTGGCACTACCACCGTGCCAAATGGATTAGATTTCAAACAGATCTAGCAACTCAAGACTGGGCAGCCATGAGGCACTGTGGACCATCAGCAGCAGCAGAATTGTACTCAAACACAATCTGTAACCTCATGACCCAGTATATCCCCCACTCTACCATTACCATCAAGCCAGGGGATCAACCCTGGTTCAAAGAAGAGTTCAGGAGGGCATGCCAGGAGCAGCACCAGGCATATGTTAAAAAAAAAGAGGTGTCAACCTGGTGAAGCTATAAAAAAGCACTACCTTTGCATGCCAGACAGCAGAAACGGTAAGTGATAGACAAGGCTAAGTGATCCCACAACCAACAGATCAGATCTAAGCTCTGCAGTTCTGCCACATCCAACCGTGAATGGTGATGGACAATTAAACAACTCACTGGAGGAGGCTCCACAAATATCCTTATCCTCAATGATGGAGGAGCCCAGCACATCAGTGCAAAAGATAAGGCCGAAGTATTCGCAACAATCTTCAGCCAGAAGTGCTGAGTGAATGATCCATCTCGGCCTCCTCCGGAGGTCCCCAGCATCACAGATGCCAGTATTCAGCCAATTCAATTCACTCCATGTGATATCAAGAAACAGCTGAAGGCACTGGATACTGCAAAGGCTGTGGGTGCTGACAATATTCCAGCAACAGTACTGAAGACTGGTGCTCCAGAACCTGCCGCGCCCCTAGCCAAGCTGTTGCAGCACAGCTACAACACTGGCATCTACCCGGCTATGTGGAAAATTGCCCAGGTACACAGAAAGCAGGACAAATCCAATCCAGCCAATTACTGCCCCATCAGTCTACTCTCGATCATCAGTAAAGTAATGGAAGGGGGTCATCAACAGTGCTATCAAGTGGCACTTGCATAGCAATAACCTGCTCACCGATGTCCAATTTGGGTTCCACCAGGGCCGTTCGGCTCCTGACCTCATTACAGTCTTGGTTCAAACATGGACAAAAGAGCTGAACTTCTGAGGTGAGCTGAGAGTGACTGCCCCTGACATCAACGCAGCATTTGACCGAGTGTGGCATCAAGGAGTCCTAGCAAAACTGGAGTCAATGGGAATTGGGGGAAAGATCTCCGCTGGTTGGAGTGATACTTAGCACAAAGGAAGATGGTTGTGGTTGTTGGAGGTCAGTCATCTCAGCTCCAGGACATCACTGCAGGAGTTCCTCAAGGTAGTGCCCTAGGCCCAACCCTCTTCAGCTGCTTCATCAATCAGCTTCCTTCCATCATAAGGTTAGAAGTGGGGATGTTTGCCGCTGATTGCGCAATGTTCAGCACCATTCTCGACTCCTTAATTAATGATGTAGTCCATGTCCAAATGCAGCAAGATCTGGACAATATCCAGGCTTGGGTTGACAAGTGGCAAGTAACATTCGCGCCACACAAATGTCAGGCAATGACCATCTCCAACAAGAGAGAATCCAGCCATCGCCCCTTGATGATCAATGGCATTACCATAACTGAATCCCCCACTATCACCATCCTGGGGGTTACCATTGACCAGAAACTGAACTGGACCAGCCATGTAAATACTGTGGCTACAAGAGCAGTTCAGAGGCTAGTAATCGTGCGATGAGTAACTCACCTCCTGACTCCCCAAAGCCTGCCCACCATCTAAAAGGCACAAGTCAGTGGCGTGATGGAATACTCCCCACTTGCCTGGATGAGTGCAGCTCCCACAACACCGAAGAAGCTTGACACCGTCCAGGACAAAGCAGCCCGCTTGATTGGCACCACATCCACAAATATTCACTCCCTCCACCACCAACGCACAGTAGCAGCAGTGTGTACCATCTACAAAACGCACTGCAGGAATTCACCAAGGCTCCTTAGACAGCACATTCCAAACACATGACCACTACCCTCTAGAAGGACAAGGGCAGCAGATGGATAGGAACACCACCACCTGGAAGTTCCCCTCCAAGTCAATCACCATCCTGACTTGGAAATATATCGCTATTCCTTCACTGTTGCTGGGTCAAAATCCTGGAATTCCCTCCCCAGCAACACTGTGGGTGTACCTACACCACATGGACTGCAGCGGTTCAAAGAGGCAACTCACCACCACCATCTCAAGGGCAATTAGGGATGGGCAATAAATGTTGGCCCAGCCAGCGATGCTCACATCCCATGAACGAATTAAAAAAAACACTCCCTTACTTTGTCTCCTTAATCTCAATCCCCCAAAAAATCAGATTGCAGTATCCTCCTTATAGTCTCCCACAGTTCTTGTCACAATTTTCCATACCTCTAAATCTGACGTTATCAATAAATTTCTACCTTGCTTCTCCAGTTCTGAAGTCAAGATGAAGAATGGATATTGCAGCCTCCCTCTTGATTTGTGGCAAAAGATCAAGAGATAATCCATAGAATTTCAGGGCCATAATTAGTAAGTGTGGCCTCTATGAAATCCCCATGGAACATCATTCACTAGATCTTTAGAGTTTAATAAACTTTCCTTTATCCCTAACCTTTTGCTTTCTGCCTTCAAAATATCTCTCCACCCATTTGGCGTATTCCATTTTGCTTCATATACCATTATGTTTTCACTGAGTCTTTTATGTTGTACTTTGTCACAGGTTTCAAAGTCTTTTACTAACCACAATGTTTCCTTTATCACTCCCCTGTTATTTCTCCAAAGAATGTAGAAATGTTGGCCAAACAGGACAAGCCCTTTAGAAATCTGAGTTGGCTGGCCTGATTAACTCTTTCTCAAAGTGCGTATTCCTATATAATCAGCTCCAAAGAGGCAGACCCAGGCGTAATAGATTGCCTGTTTGCGGTAAATAGGGCAGGTTCCTTTACAGTCGCGTAAACAGATGGCCTGTCAATATCTAAGTAACACTTAAGAATCTGTCATTAAGTTATGGTAGGAAACAAGTGGTTGATCTAGCCCCAATTTTAACTTAATCCCCGTGTGAGAACCGGGTGTGTGGTTGTAGTACGTTCAATTTATACCCCAAACGATTTTAGATGCCATTGGCTTCAAAATCAGGTAGGTTGTAAATTGACTTGAAAAAGAGACATGCTGTGTCAGGTTGATTCCACTGACATGGGTTTCAGAGTGGCATGGTGCCCACTCTTGCAGACATTTCCCAGTTTCTTTCTTTTTGCTGCAAATCCACTTTGTAGATGGATCTCACACGTGACTCCCTTTCCATGTCTCTATGCATTTTTCATTGGGGAGCTCTCTCAATTGTTCCAGCCAATACTCCTCACTTCATCATGAAGAAAGCAGAATGACTGCAATGCTTGCCTACATAAAAAGTACAAAATACTTGGGAGTGGCTTCAAAGAGATGAAAAAGCACTATGTAAGGCATGATATTTTGTGACTCTATTAGCCCTGGACTGCTGTCTGTTCCAGAATGTTGGTATGCTGCTGTTTGATGCATGCTGGTTTGTCACTCAGTCTATCATGGACATTAAGCATAAAAGACCAACTCTATTTGTGACAACCTAACAGCTTACAGCTGGCACACATCAGTCATCTTTAAGATCATAGGAAATAGGAGCAAGAGTAGACCATTTGGCTCATCCAGCCTGCTCCAGCATTGGATAGGGCCATGGATGATTTGATTGTGGCCAGAACTCCATTTTCCTGTCTGCCCCCTCATAACCCTTGACTCCATTGTCGATCAAAAATCTATCTAACTCAGCCTTGAATATATTCAGTGACCCAATCTCTCTGCTCTCTGAGGAAGAGAATTCCAAAGACTAATGACTCTCAGAGAAGAAATTCCTCCTCATCTCCGTCTTAAATGGATGACCCCTTACCTTTAAACTGTGGCCCCTAGTTCCAGATTTCATCACGAGAGGAAACATCCTCTTAGCATCTACCCTGTCAGGCCTCCTCAGAATCGTATATGTTTCAATAAGATCACCTCTTATTCTTCTAAACTCCAATGAGTATAGGCCCAGCCTGCTCAACCTTTTCTCATAAAACAACCCAGGAATCAGGCTAGCGAACCTTCTCTGAACTGTTTCCAATGCAAGTATATCCCTCCTTAATTATGGAGACCAAAACTGCACACACTACTCCAGTTGTGGTCTCACTAATCCTCTGTACTTATGGACTTTTCTACTTTTCATACTTTT
This sequence comes from Cetorhinus maximus, assembly GCF_964194155.1. Classification (NCBI taxonomy): domain Eukaryota; kingdom Metazoa; phylum Chordata; class Chondrichthyes; order Lamniformes; family Cetorhinidae; genus Cetorhinus; species Cetorhinus maximus. Next base: position 89,460,208 of record NC_135893.1, read on the forward strand.
ATATTCCATCTCCTTTGCAATAAAGACTAACATTTTACTTGCCTTCCTAATTATGAGTTTCACCTGCATGCTAACATTTTGTGATTAATGTACAAAGACAGCTATCTCTGTACTGCAGCATTCTGCAGTCTCTCTCCATTTAAATATTATTCCACTTTTCTATTATTCCTGCTTAAGTGGACAACCTCACATTTTCCCACATTATACACCATATGTCAAATTTTTGCCCACTCACTTAACTTATCCATATTCCTTTGCAGACTCTTTGATTCCTCCTCACAACTTGCTTTCCTACCTATTTTTGTATCATCAACAAATATGGCTACAATACAGTAAGTCCCTTCATTCAAGTCTTTAATACACATAGTGTAAATGGTTTGAGACCCCAGTGCTGATCCCTAGGGCACTCCACTAGTTACAGTTTGCTAACCTGAAAATGACCCATGACTGCTTTCTATCTCCCTCCTCTCTCAAATGCTGGTGTTACATTTGTGGTTTTCCAATCCGCTAGGACCTTTCCAGGATCTAGAGAATTTTGGAAGATTACAATTAACTACTATCTCTATAGCCACTACTTTTAAGACCCTAGGATGCAGGCCATGAGGTCCTGAGGACTTCTTGGCATTTAGTCCCATCAGTTTTCCTAGTACTTTTTCTCTAATGATCGTGATTGTTTTAAGTTCCTCCCTCCCTTTTGCCCCCTACTTCTCATCTATTCTTGAGATGTTTTTTGTGTCTTCTGCTGTGAAGACAGATACAAAATACTTGTTTAAAGTCTCTGCCATTTCCTTATTTCCCATTAGTTCCCCAGTCTCACCCACCTGGGGACCAACATTCACTTTTCCTTTTTATATACTTACAGAAGCTTTTTCTGTTTGTTGTTGTATTTCTTGCCAGTTTTCTATCATACTCCAATTTTTCTCTCTTTTTTTTCAGTCCTTCTTTGCCGGTGCTAAAATGTTCCCAATCTTCTGGTCTACCACTAATCTTTGCAGCATTGTACATCTTTTAACTTGATACCATCCATATCTTCCTTCGTTATCCATGGATAATGCATCCTTTAATTAGAGCCTTTCTTTCTCAATGGAATGTATCTTTGTTGAGGGTTACGGAATATCTCTTTAAATGTCTGCCACCCTGCTTATCTACCGTCTTTCCGTTTAAACTATTTTCCCGTCCCACTTAAACCAACTCTGTCTTCATACCCCGGTAATTGTCTTTATTTAAGACTCTAGTTTCAGGCCCAAATTTCTTTCATTCTTTCACCCACTTATCTAGAGGGTTCTTTACTCTGAGGTAATTAGTTAATCCTGTCTCATTATACATTACTGGGTCTAAAATAGCCTGTTCTCTGGTTGGTTCCAAAACGTCTTGTTCTAAGAAACTACCCTAAATACGCTCAGCGCTGTCCTTTCAAAACAAAAACAGAATTACCTGGAAAAACTCAGCAGGTCTGGCAGCATCGGCGGAGAAGAAAAGAGTTGACGTTTCGAGTCCTCATGACCCTTCAGCAGAACTGAGTGAAGTTAGGAGAGGGGTGAAATATAAGCTGGTTTAAGGTTGGGGGGTGGGGGGGGAGGGGGAGAGAGAGAGAAGTTGGGGGGGTGGGGGTTGTAGGGACAAGCAAGCAGTGATACAGATGATCAAAAGATGTTACAGACAAAGGAACAAGGGAGGTGTTAAAGGTGGTGATATTGTCTAAGAGAATGTGCTAATTAAGGATGGATGGCAGGACACTCAAAGTACAGCTCTAGTGGGGGTGGGGTGGAAAGACTGACAGGGTATTATAGTTATAGATTTAAAAATAATGGAAATAGATGGGAAAAGAAAAATCTATATAAATTATTGGAAAAATCAAAAGGGAGGGGGAAGAAACGGAAATGGGGGTGGGGATGGGGGAGGGAGTTTAAGATCTAAAGTTGTTGAATTCAATATTCAGCCCGGAAGGCTGTAAAGTGCCTAGTCGGAAGATGAGGTGCTGTTCCTCCAGTTTGTGTTGGGCTTCACTGGAACAATGCAGCAAGCCAAGGACAGACATGTGGGCAAGAGAGCAGGGTGGAGTGTTAAAATGGCAAGCGACAGGGAGGTTTGGGTCTTTCTTGCGGACAGACCGCAGGTGTTCTGCAAAGCAGTCGCCCAGTTTGCGTTTGGTCTCTCCAATGTAGAGGAGACCGCATTGGGAGCAACGAATGCAGTAGACTAAGTTAGGGGAAATGCAAGTGAAATGCTGCTTCACTTGAAAGGAGTGTTTGGGCCCTTGGACGGTGAAAAGAGAGGAAGTGAAGGGCCAGGTGTTGCATCTTCAGCGTGGGCATGGGGAGGTGCCATAGGTGGGGGTTGAGGAGTAGGGGGTGATGGAGGAGTGGACCAGGGTGTCCCGGAGGGAACGATCCCTACGGAATGCCGCCAGGGCGGGTGAAGGGAAGATGTGTTTGGTGGTGGCATCATGCTGGAGTTGGCGGAAATGGTGGAAGATGATTCTTTGAATGCGGAGGCTGGTGGGGTGATAAGTGAGGACAGGGGGGACCCTATCATGTTTCTGGGAGGGAGGAGAAGGCGTGAGGGTGGATGCGTGGGAGATGGGGCGGACACGGTTGAGGGCCCTGTCAACGACCGTGGGTGGAAAACCTTGGTTAAGGAGAAAGGAGGACATGTCAGAGGAACTGTTTTTGAAGGTAGTATCATCAGAACAGATGCGACGGAGGCGAAGGAACTGAGAGAATGGGATGGAGTCCTTACAGGAGGCGGGGTGTGAGGAGCTGTAGTCGAGGTAGCTGTGGGAGTCGGTAGGCTTGTAATGGATATTGGTGGACAGTCTATCATCAGAAATTGAGACAGACTGAGAAGGGAAGTGTCAGAGATGAACCATGTGAAAATGATGGAGGGGTGGAGATTGGAAGCAAAATTAATAAATTTTTCCAGGTACCGACGAGAGCATGAAGTCGCACCGAAGTAATCATCGATGTACCGGAGAAAGAGTTGTGGGAGGGGGCTGGAGTAGGACTGGAACAAGGAATGTTCCACATACCCCATAAAGAGACAGGCATAGCTGGGGCCCATATGGGTACCCATAGCCACACCTTTTATTTGGAGGAAGTGGGAGGAGTTAAAGGAGAAATTGTTCAGTGTGAGAACAAGTTTAGCTAGACGGAGGAGAGTAGCGGTGGATGGGGATTGTTCAGGCCTCTGTTCAAGAAAGAAGTTAAGGGCCCTCAGACCATCCTGGTGGGGGATGGAGGTGTAGAGGGATTGGACGTCCATGGTGAAGAGGAAGCGGTTGGGGCCAGGGAACTGGAAATTGTTGATGTGACGTAAGGTGTCAGAGGAATCACGGATGTAGGTGGGAAGGGACTGGACAAGGGGAGAGAGAAGGGAGTCAAGGTAACGAGAAATGAGTTCCGTGGGGCAGGAACAGGCTGACACGATTGGTCTGCCGGGACAGTTCTGTTTGTGGATTTTGGGTAGGAGGTAGAAGCGGGCCGTCCGAGGTTGGGCGACTATCAGGTTGGAAGCTGTGGGAGGAAGATCTCCAGAGGAGATGAGGTCAGTGACAGTCCTGGAAACAATGGCTTGATATTCAGTGGTGGGGTCATGGTCCAGGGAGAGGTAGGAGGAAGTGTCTGCGAGTTGACGCTTAGCCTCCGCGAGGTAGAGGTCAGTGTGCCAGACAACAACAGCACCACCCTTGTCAGCGGGTTTGATGACAATGTTGGGGTTGGACCTGAGAGAACGGAGTGCAGTAAGTTCAGAGAGAGACAGATTAGAATGGGTGAGAGGAGCAGAGAAATTGAGACGGCTAATGTCACGCCGACAGTTCTCAATGAAAAGATCAAGAGAAGGTAAGAATCCAGAGGGAGGGGTCCAGGTGGAGGGACAATATTGGAGGTGGGTAAAAGGATCCGTTGAACGGGGAGAGGACTCCTGCCCAAAGAAGTGAGCACGGAGACAAAGACGGCGGAAGAAGAGTTCAGCATCGTGCCGAGCCCGAAATTCATTGAGATGAGGGCGTAAGGGTATGAAACCAAGTCCTTTGCTGAGCACTGAACGTTCAGCATCGGAGAGGGGAAGGTCAGGGGGTATAGTGAATACGCAGCTGGGGCTGGGATTGGAAGATGGGGTGGGGACGGAGGGACAGGCAGGGGTGGAGGGTCCCAGATGGGTGTTGGTGTCGATGAGTTGTTGGAGCTTGCGTTCCTTAGCACTTGAGAGAAAGAGAAAAAAAGAAAAAAAGATACTCATTGAAAAAAGATATTCATTGCTGTCCTTTCAAATTTGACTTGTTCAATCTGTATGAAGAATGAAATGTCCCACAATTATTGTAGTACCTTTTGTACAAGCTGTCCTTGTTTCTTGATTTTTAAAAAATTATTTGTCATTCAAGGGATGTGGACGTCACTGGCTAGGCCAGCATTTATTGCCTTTCCCTAATTGCCCTTGTTCAGAGGGCATTTAAGAGTCAACCACACTGCTGGAGTTACATGCCAGACCAGGTAAAGATGACAGATTTCCTTCCCTAATCTGGGGCATTAGTGAAACTAGATGGGTTTTTACAACAAACGAAAATGGTGGTTTCATGGTCATCATTAGACTTTTTAATTCCAAATTTTTGCTGAATTCAGATTCCACCATCTGTCATGGTGTGAGATTCAAACCCAAGCCCTCAGAGCGTTACTCTGGGTCTCTGGATTACCAGCCCAGCGACAATACCACTACTCCATCGCCTCCCCTCTGCCCTACAGTGTAGCTACTGTCTGGAGTCTGTAAACTATTTCCAACAGTGACTTCTTTCCTTTGCTATTTCTTATCTCCACCAAAACTGATTGTACATTTGATCCTCCGGACCAAGATCATTTCTCAGTACTGTACTGATCTCATCCTTTATTAACAGAGTCACCTTGTTTCCTTTGCCTTTCTTTCTGTCCTTCTGAAATGCCAAGTACCCTTGAATATTCAGGTCCCTGCCAACCTCTGTAATGGCTATCATATCATACTCATTTATTTCTATTTGTGCTACCACGTCATCCATCTCGTTACGAATGCGGTGTACATTCAGATAAAGAGCCTTTAATTCTGCCTTTTTACCATTTTTCCCTACTTTGACCTTATTTGTTGGTGCACTTTGTGTTTGGATGCTCTGTCCCTTCCTGCCACACTCCAGTAACCATTACCCGTATCATTACCCCGCACTATTACCTTATCCTTTCTCTTTTCAAATCTCTCCTCACGTGAACCGTCCCCCGCTATTTAGTTTAAAGCCCTCCCCAAAGCCCTAGTTATATGATTTGCCTGGCCCCTGCATGGTTCAGGTGAAGGCTGCCCCGGTGGTACAGCTCCCTCTTTCTCCAGTCCTGGTACCTGTGCCCTATGAATCAAAACCCATTTCTCACACACCAATCTTTAAGCCATACATTTAACTCTCTGATCTCATTTATTCTATGCCAATTTGTTCGAGGATCAGGTAGTGAACCAGATGTTTTTACTTTTGTTGTTCTGCTTTTTAATTTAGTCCCTAGCTGCTCATGCTCCCTGAGCAGAACCGATTTCTTAGACCTACCTCTGTTGTTGGTACCCACATGGAGCATGACAACTGAATCCTACCCTTCTCCTATATATAGTATAAAATAAAAACAGAAAATGCTGGAAAAACTCAGCAGGTCTGGCAGCATCTGTGGAGAGAGAAACAGAGTTTACGTTTCAAGTCCGTATGACCCTTCTACAGAGCGAAAGTAGAAACGTGATGGATTTTGTACTGTTGAAGAGAGGGTGGAACAAGATAGAAGGTCAAAGATAGGTCACAGCCAAGGAGAGATTGACAAAGATGTCATGGACACAAGGCAAAGGGAGTGTTAATGGTGGTGGCAAAGAGTAAAGAAGGTGCTGATAGTGACATAAACATACCTTTCCCATTCTAAGTTCCTCCCCAACACTGAGGGGATGTCCTTAACCCTGGGACTGGGCAAGCAACACAGCCTTTGGAACTCACGCTCTCGGCTGCAGGGAACAGTGTCTATCCAGCTAACTATATGTCCCCTGCTACAACTACATTACTTTGTGCTCCTGCACTTGAATGCCTCCCTGCACCACAGTGCTGTGGTCAGTTTGCTCATCCTCCCTCCAACCCCTGCTCTTGTCCACACACGCTGCAAGAATGATGAACCCGTTGAACAATTGCAAGGGCTGAGCCTCCTCCATTGCCACCTTCTGGATCCCCTTACCTGCCTCACTCACAGTCACACCCTCCTGACCCTGACCACTGACCAAATGTGAAGAGCCCGGCCTAGGGTCATGAATCCAGGCTGATTTCCAACACCAACTCTATATTCTGAGTAGAGTGGTATTAGTTCCATTGAGGTTCAGGTCAGTTATTCTCAACTCAATGAACAGATTGGGGGTTAGGATTTAATTTCATCCTTTTCTCGTACTGTTAATGATGCCTGTGAAATGCTAGTTTGGGGTTTCAATCACCAGGCGCCATTAGTGAGAAAATCGCTGCTGCATTTCTGACAGACCAATAGAGAGTATACTTCATTGGCTGTAAATTGCTTTGAGATATCCTGAGGTTGTGAAAGGTGCTACATAAATGCAAGGTTTTTTTTCTCTTTCGGCTGTGGAATGAAGCATTCAGGCTCCCCACTCTTTGTGATGGAGAAGGTGTGAGAAGAAAAATATTTCAGAAAATAAGGTGTAAATTCTCTTGCTCCATATAAGAGGGTAGAAGGCCTTTCGAATTTTATACCCTGCTTGCAAAAATCACCAGTCTCCAGCATGTGTCAAGGGATTCCAAATATAGATTCTCAATCTCATTTCCAGTGCCCGAGACTGAAGGTACTGTTCCAATTCTGCAATTCGTTTCTAGAACTCTGGGCTTGAAGTCAGGGTTTATATTTGTTAATGATGTAGTTGGTGCTATAGGCAGCTTCCAGCATTGTGTCTCATTGTACTTTGAAGCAACCCTACAGTCTGATGTCAATCTTACCTTGCCCACTAATGCACATTGCTGCAATTCAATGGCAGATTCTGCCAACAGTTTGATAAGCTGAAGGTTTTAGCTCGATCAGGCAGGGGTGTAGTCACAGGCGGAGAACTTAACAGCGAGGCTCACAATTGTTTCGGTTTTCTCAGCTTCCTTGGTCAGAAACCTAGCAAACTGCTATAGGGTTTTGCTTTTCCGGAGACAGTCGAGAGGATGGCTGAATTTCCCTACTTCTCAAGATGAAGGATGTCCATCACGGTGGGGAAAAGGAAGTTTTTTTTTTCTCTGTTTCAGGCACCCAGTGTCAGAATTGAGCATTCGCTGGTCAGTGTAGCATGGCCACACTCGCACGAAGGTATTCTCTGCTGTCCCCTAATCTCAACCGGAGAAGAGTGATCCCTATTGTGGCAGTTTGAATTCTGAGTGGAAATGGTGCCAAATTCTTTGTGGTGGATTAATAGCAATGACTCTGTGTGTACCGGAGCACAAGTTCAAATTATATAGAATTTACGGTGCAGAAATAGGCCATTCGGCCCAGCTGGTCTGTGCTGGTGTTTATGCTCCACATGAGCCTCCTCCCTCCCTACTTCGCCTCACCCTATCAGCATAATCTTCTGCTCCCCTCTCCCTCATGTTTGTACCTAGCTTAAATGCACTTGTACTATTTGCCTCAGCTACTCTATGGGTTGGCGAGTTCCACATTCTAAGCATACTGTAAGCAAACATTTTCTTGAATTCCTCATTGCCTTTTTCAGTGACTGTCTTATATTTATGCCCCTTAGTTTTAGACTGCCCAACAGATGGAAAAACCTCTCTCTCTCTATCCTACCAAACCCCTTTATAATTTTCCAGACCTCTGATAGCAGAATAAAATTTATTTCCCAAAGAACCCTTGCAGCTGGCCAATAGGGATGACTACTATTTCATCAAGCTGGACTAAATTTAAATCCAGACCCAAACTATCCTAATTTAATCACTCAGGTGAAATTAAGACTCATTGAGTGACGATATACGTCAGGTAGTTTTGCTCTGAACCTCAAAACTATGGAACTACTTGCCTTCCTCAGTCTTTTCTAACCCTAACAGTTATGAAATTTCTCCTTCTTAAAAATTTAAAACCCATGCGTAGCGGCTTGACTCATCCTATTCCTGTCAAGCTCGGTAATGTGGTCACTTTTGGTTTTGCCCCCTTCAACTAGGCTTCTCAATAGACAATGAAAGGGTGGCAATGCCAACACATGGTGTCGCCCAGTAATGTGACTTTTATCTGGTTGATTCACGATTTTGCCAGCCATTGGTTCTCCTGATTGAGAAGGTATATTTTAGAACTACATGGCAGGATAAGCAAAACCTCCCAAACCCTGTGGCCTCCACCGCGTAGAAGGATGAGGGAAGCATGCGCATGGGAGAGTCACCGCATGCAAGTTCCTCTTCAAGTTGCAAGCTGTACCAGCATGGTCGTATATTTTCTGTTCCTTCTTCATCACTTGGTCAAAATCCCAGAACACCCAATCTGACAGGTCTGTGAGAGCATCTTCAACACACAGACAACAGTGGCTGAAGATGGTGGCTCACCACTACAACCTCAAGAACGAATATGGATTGTCAATAAATACTGGCCTTGCCAGTGACTTCCATGTGCTGAGGCTGAATTACAAAACCAAAGGCGATTTTTCAGGCCTTATTCTTACAGCACTGGAATTTTAGTTTCCCTGTGTCAAAGGTAGTCAGATCGAGCATCAAGCATGTTGAACCATCAAGGAATACAACCATCAAAACCACTCAGATATTCATGAGTTTCTTTCCCACTTAACTTGCTGAATATACTACACAATCAATTTCACTTAAGACATGTTTGAAGTTAATAACATTTTAGTATTGATCTATCCACAGTGCCTGAACAAACCTCTCACAAGTACAGAGAAGCTAATGAGGTTAAAACAGAACAGAAATGTGATAAAGATATAATGAGCTCGTTGTTCATAATACCCTATTATACACTGTCCTACCTTACAAGCAGCAGTACAGACAACTGCACATGGTATTTGAGTTTCATGCAATGTGTGACTGATGCGTTTAGTAATGTGCCCCTTAATTTATTTGCTCAGTTAGCCTGAAAATAGAAACACTCATATACACACATACATTCTTTCTGGAGTACATTTTGTCTCTCATGCAAAATTCTCAGCATCCTTAGCCTGGGAAGACGGAGACTAACTCCAGCACTACCATCAACATCCATGCCAGCTGGGACTGACTAGTTCAACACAGAGCGGGACTCAGCTTGATGTCTTGTGGTGTATTTACCTATTGAGCCATCCGTGAAAAAGCATCCCAGAGTCCAGACTCTACACAAGGTTTCAAAACTGTCAAATACCAAAACATTCTGAAGTTATCCTTTTGTATTTGGGCATGTGTGGAGTACGAGGAGGAGGGAGGGAGGGAGGGAGGGACAGGGTGGCAGCCAGTGTGAAGCAGGTCGTTTGGAGTATAAACACTGGTATCGATCATTTTGGGTGCTGTCGAGTTGATGCAAATCTAGATGATTTAAACCTTGGTGTGAAAATAAATTTAAAATAATTCCTTTTCCTCATTGAATAATTTCCTTGGAGTGGTACCATATTAAGCTTGGGCTGGCAAGTGGCAAGTAACATTCATGCCACACAAGTGCCAGGCAATGACCATCTCCAACAAGATAGAATCTAACCATCCCGTCTTGATATTCAGTGGCATTACCATCACTGAATTCCCCACTATCAACATCCTGGGGGTTACAATTGACCAGAAAATTAACTGGACTAGCCATATAAATACTGTGGCTACAAGAGCAGGTCAGAGGCTAGGAATCCTGCATTGAGTAACTCATCTCCTGACTCCCCAAAGCCTGTCCACCATCTACAAGGCACAAGTCAGGAGTGTGATGGAATACTCTCCCTTTGCCAGGATCGGTGCAGCTCCAACAACACTCAAGAAGCTTGACACCATCCAGGACAAAACAGTCCGCTTGATTTGGCACCCCTTTCACAAACATTCACTCCCTCCACCACCAATGCAAAGTAGCAGCAGTGTGTACCACCTACAAGATGCACTGCAGGAATTCACCAAGGCTCCTTAGACAGTACATTCCAAACCCACGATCAATACTGTCTAGAAGGACAAAGGCAGCAGCAGACACATGGCAACACCACCAACTGGAAGTTCCCCTCCAAACCACGCACTAACCTGACTTGGAAATTTATCGCTGTTCCTTCACTGTCGCTGGGTTAAAATCCTGGAATTCCCTTCCTAACAGCACTGTGGGTGTGCCTGCACCACATGAACTACAACAGTTCAAGAAGGCGGCTCACCACCACCTTCTCAAGGGCAATTAGGGATGGGCAATTAATGCTGGCCTGGCCAGCAATGCCCACATCTCTTGAATGAATAAAAAAGTACCCTGTAAATAAAAGCATTGTATTTCTCCAGATTCCTAAATATCCCAACCAACTATCAAGCTTGGAAATATGTCTTATCCAATTAAATTTTTGAAATCTGAAGATATTGAACTGCATTCATTGGAGGACAAAAGCTTGTCTGATTGGAAGAGTTAGTATAAACTGAACAGATAGTTTGCAGTGGGACATTGCAGTGAGAATAAGATGAAACAACTCTTTCACAACTGTATCCCTCAACCAACAACTCTGGTCCATTATTTCATTACTATTTCTGGGCCTGTGCTTCATGCAAATTAGCTGGCTTGTTTCCTACATTATAACAATGAGTATACTTCAAAAATTCTTCATTAATTTTAAGTGCTTTGGGACATCCTGAGGTCCTGAAAGGCGCTATATAAATGCAAGTCCCTTTTCTTTTATAAACATATGCAATGATGCCAATCACATCCTGCTACTTGCATGCGATATTACATCGAACTACACAGAATATACAGCACAGAAGCAGGCCATTCGTCCCAACTGCCGGTGTTTATGCTCCAAAGGAACCTTCCCCCACCCATCTTCATCTAACTCTGCCTGCGTATCCTTCAATTCCGTTCTCTCTCATGTGTTTATCTAGCTTCCCCTTAAATGTATCTGTGCTATTTGCCTCAACGTGCGATTGCGGGTTCCACGTTTCATATTGCTGTGCTGACGAGAATACAGAGCTATTTAGGGCCTTCCCCTAGGCAGCTGCCAAACACTCTTCCATGAACACAATGCCCCTTCAAGTTGTAAAAACCCACAGAGAATAGCTTTAGTCATGACATGGCAGCTTCATGTTAATAGCTGCCCCGAGACTAACCAAGACTAAAGGCTCAATATGATTTTGCCTGCATTGCTGTCACCACTACATGCTAGCTACCAATATTAGGTGTTAAGGTTTTAGGTTCCTCTTATTCACATTATTCCACTTGTTCATAATCTTTTTCAGGCTGTGGACCCCACTTCTTTGATTTAAACTGCATATTTGATGGCAAAGTGCATGACCAAAAAGAGACTCAGTGTGTCCTGGCCAATAATTATGCTCCAACCAACGTCACTAAAACAGATTTAGTGGTCACCATCACGTTGCTGTTTGTGGAATCTTGCCGTGTGCAATCTGGCTGCCGTGTTTCCTACATAACAACAGCGACTACACTTCATTGGCCGTAAAGCGTTCTTGAACATCCTGAGGTTGTGAAAAGCATTGTATAAATACAAATCCTCCCTCCCTTCCTGTCTCTCTCCCGCTCTCCCTCTCTTTCCCTTCCTTCCTTCCCACACTATAAGTGTGTGTGCTCAGCGCCAATCATTTCACCCATGGTTGGTGCATGTTCCTCTTATTGAATTTAACAGGCCCTCGTCTTCCTCCCCTAATACCTGTGCCTGCTCTCTATGACATTTTACACAAACAGCATCACTGGTCTGTAATCTGACAGGAAAAATGCTTGAATCATGAATATTCACCTTTAAAAGAGTCAAATATTTCTGCTCCAATGGAATGCTATATAGAACAATGAAGCCAAATGTTTGGTTTTAGAGCCAGTTTGGACTTTCAACTGATTGCCACAGAGTTTCGTCTACGAGTTCAAACACTGGCTCCTTATGATTTTTCGTCTATGGATGAAAAATTAAAAGGAACATGTGGCACATTCCAAAACGTCGGGAGTGCAAATTTGAAAAATTACTCCTCCGGAGCCTAAATGTTAATAAATTGCACTATTAATATCCATATCAGAATCTCATTAGTACGAGCGTTACAATTCTTAGCAGAAAACATTTGTTAACACACAATTGATTTCTAAGTAGTGTAATGTGCGATCTTTAAAGGAACTGGAGTTAACCCTTTTCCAAAAAGAAGCATTACTTGATGGGCTATTAGGTACTTTATCATTCATTTCTGGAATTTGAGTACAGTATTTTTTAAGCTGATCATGTCTGATGCAGGCCAGTACTTATGCTCCCTTGAGAGAAGAGGACACAGTGCACTACTATGATAAACATTTCCACACCGTCAATCATTTTTTGCAGTGTAATCATTCATCCCATAGAGTGTCACTGCACCAGTATTCCCAGCAGTCTTATGAAGGTAACAATGAGCCACATCCAGTTTGATGGATGAATTACTGAACCCTAAAAATGTTTATCCGAAATTAAATTATATCCCTGAATTGGTGAGTGAAGCAGCTCCTAATTCTGCTGTGATCGAACAACAATGTAGATCATGGGATTGATGCTCATCTGACAGATTCTACTTGTGTTTCCTCTCAAATTCCAACAATTGGGAATTGGTTTTATGAATGCTGCATTAGAGCAGCAGGTATAACATAGGGTTAGTGCAAATATGTTATTGAACTTTCGTTCTGGGCTTCTTACAGTTTCCAATGTGCATTGCATGGAATCACAAAATTGTACAGCATTGAAGGAGGCCATTTGGCCCATTGTGCCTGTTCCGGTTCTTTGAAAGAGCTAATCAATTTGCCCCACTCTTTTCCCTACAGCCCTGCAATTTTCTTTACTTCAAATATTTATCCAGTTCCTTTTTGAAAGTTATTACTGAATTTGCTTCTGCCACCTATTGAGGCAATGCATTGCACATCATAAAAATTCTTCTCATCTCATTTCCAGCTCCTTTGCCAATTACCTTTAGCCTGCATCCTCTGTTTACTGACCCTCCTTCCATTATCTGTAATGTGCCTGCAGCCTGAGTTTGCAAACTACAACCTTTGGTACATTCGAAATACTTGCTGCTGATTGTGCACAATCTTGATAGCGGACAATCTGGCTCATATAGATTGGCAGTGAACATCCAATTTCACTCTGCCTATTGCAGTGCAATCTGGTTGGGTGTAAAAAGATGCCATGACACTATGTAGAAGAAGAACAGAGGAGCTCTCCCCAGTGTCCTTGCCAAAATTTATCCCTCAACCAACATTTCTGAACAATCTGGTCATTATCACATTCCTATTTGTGGGAGCTTGCTGTGCACAAGTTGGTTGCCGAGTTTCCTACATTACAACAGCAGCTGCACTTCATAAGTACCTTGTTGACTGTAAAGGGCTTTGAGACGTCCTATGGTAGTGAAAACCACAATAGAAATGCAAGACTTTTTCTCCTCAATAGAGGAAGAGACCTCTGGAGCTGCTATCAACGGGATTGATAATCAAATAAGGCAGCTTGGTGAAGATTGATCAAATTAGCGTGAACCAAATGATTTTTTATAAGTCATTTAAGCCTTGGGCCTCCACTGTCTCAGGCTTTCAGGTCACAATTATTTTCATTCATTCATGGAAAGTGGCTGGGTAGACCAGAATTTATTACCCATCCCTCATTCCCCATGAGAAGTTGGTGGTGAGTTGCCTTCTTGAACCGCTGCAGTCCATGGGGTGTAGGTACACCCACAGTGCTGTTAGGGAGGAAGTTCCAGGATTTTCACCCAGCAACAGTGAAGGAACGGCGATATATTTCCAAGTCAGGATGGTGTGTGGCTTAGAGGGGAAGTTGCAGGTGGTAGTGTTCCCAGGATTCTGCTGCCTTTGTCCTTTTAGATGATAAGATGTCACGTGTCTGGAAAGTGCTGTCTAAGGAGCCTTGGTGAGTTGCTGCAGTACATCTTGTAGATGGTACACACTGCTGCTACTGTGTGTCTGTGGCGGAGGGAATGAATGTTGAAGGTGGTGGATAGGGTGCCAGTCAAGCGGACTGCTTTGTGCTGGATGGTGTTGAGCTTCTTGAGTGTTGTTGGAGCTGCACTCCTCCAGGCAAGTGGAGAATATTCCATTAAGCTCCTGACTTGTGCCCTGTAGATTGTGGACAAGCTTTGGGGAGTTAGGAGGTGAGTTACTTGCTACAGAATTCCCAGCCCTCTGACCTGCTCCTGTAGCTACAGTATTTATGTGACTGGTCCAGTTCAGTTTCTGGTCAATGGTAACCCCCAGGATGTTGATAGTGCAGGATTCAGCGATGGTGATGCCACTGAATATCACGGGGGGATGGTTAGATTTTCTCTTGTTGGAGATGGTCATTGCCTGGCACTTGTGTGGCGCGAATGTTACTTGCCACTTGTCAGCCCAAGCCTGGATAATGTCCAGGTCTTGCTGCACTTGTACATGGACTGCTTCAGCATCTGAGGAGTCGCAAATGGAGCTGAACATTGTGCAATCATCAGCGATCAACCCCACTTCTGACTGTATGATGGAAGGAAGGTCATTGGTGAAGCAGCTGAAGATGGTTGAGCCTAGAACACTACCCTGAGGAACTCCTGCAGTGATGTCCCGGGGCTGAGATGATTGACCTCCAATAACCACAACTATGTTCCTTTGTGCTAGATATGACTCCGACTAGTGGAGAGTTTTCCCCCTGATTCCCTTTGACTTCAGTTTTGCTTAGGGCTCCTTGATGCCACAGTCGGTCAAATACAGCCTTGATGTCAAGGACAGTCACTCTCACCTCACAATGCATCATTCTGATGTAGGTTTGATGGGCTGAATGGCCTGCTCCTGTTGCTGTGTTCCTTCCCATGTGTAGCAGGAGACTGATCCGATATTCGTAGGATTGCCAACCTTGATTGGACCTGGAGGTGTCATCATATGGTGCCCTGCTTTTAACCAGCCCACACCCTTGCCATTGGTCACCCAACATGCCCATTGTCATGACACTCCGCCTTCGCTTGGCCAATTGAAAAATGAATACTCTTTTTATTACTTGATTGGACGGTTCGTGCTGTCAGTCAAACGGCCCTTTCTCTCAATTCCCAATATGTATATAACTAGTTAGCAAAAAGCATTGAAACAAAATTATAACACTTTTTTTATTACCACAATGATCTTCCTTCTGCATCCCTTGCAGTGTTCAGTGTTCCGAAGACTGATGTTTCATTCCTGGAGGAGGGTTGGCAATCCGAGATATTGGCGGACAAAGCAGAAAGTACCCTTACAGAGTGAATTAAAACAGATGCATACTTTTTTCCCTCTCTACACAAAGACATGTGTCACTGTAACCAGCTGATGTTGACAATTGCGGCAACTAATCAGAGACAGTGGCACCGACATACACAAAGATCAGACTGATTCCTAACACGCAGTGACTTCAGGGCCTTTGTGTTTGCACAGCGCTGACAGCTAGTCTTTTTGTGAGATAAATTACCTGAAACAGCAATTGTCCAGCCTTGTGTTACCAAGGCTTTCAAACACCTACCCTTCGATTAATGTTAATTCTTGAACCAAATTCAACTGGTTTTAAAATCAATCAAAACCTAACAATTTTATCAAGTATGCGAAACTAAACCACAAGATATGGGATTCTTAAATCTACCATGTATAGTTGACCCCCTCTATGGTTTTAATTTCATGTAATAGAACAGGATTATAAGGACTTGCATTTGTCATGTGGAAATGGGCCAGTGTATTTTCTTCCATAATGACAAACCACTTCAGGGCAGTTCATTGCTTGTGTGGTCTTTTGCGATGTTGCCGAGTTACCGTGGCTCAGTCTGCCACACAGTCATCTGAGTCCAATGGCCATGGGTCTAAGTCCCATTCCAGATATTTGAGTGTAAGATCTAAGTTGATTCTCCCAATGCAAGACCTAGGCTGAGATGTTAAACTGAGGCCCTGTCTGCACTCTCAGGTGGATGTAAAAGATCCCATGGTACAATTTCAACAAAGAGCAAGGGAGTTGTCCCTGTCACCTTGTAATCAATACCATTCAAAATAGATTCACTGATTATTCATCTCATTACTGTAGCTAGCTGTTTGCAAAATGACTATTACATTTGGCTGCATAAAAACACAAAATATCTGATTGTGTGTGAAACCCTTTGAGTCAGTTGTGAGAAAGAGGATATGATGATATTAATGGATGTTCTTTCTAGCTTGCACTGATTTAAATCTATTGGTAATCATTGCTCCTTTTTTAAATTGTATGCATTAATAAAAATGGAAGAAAATGACAATAAAATTAAAGACAAAAACAGAATTACCTGGAAAAACTCAGCAGGTCTGGCAGCATCGGTGGAGAAGAAAAGAGTCGACGTTTCGAGTCCACATGACCCCCATGTCCACATGATTTATAAATGTTTTTATAAAATTAAAGAGTTGTTTTTTCTTAATGGCA
The DNA here is from genome assembly GCF_964194155.1 of Cetorhinus maximus. Lineage (NCBI taxonomy): Eukaryota > Metazoa > Chordata > Chondrichthyes > Lamniformes > Cetorhinidae > Cetorhinus > Cetorhinus maximus. Next base: position 89,476,750 of record NC_135893.1, read on the forward strand.
AACATTTATGTGGACGACCATATCAACTTAGTCCCAACTGAATATTCACTCACATTACCCCAGCACAGACTCTAATGATTTTAATATTGATAGATTAATTAAACCAGGATTAAGATATTAATTGTACTCTTGCTTTGTTCTGCAAATAAGAGATTTTGTTGCCGCCCTTATTTAATAAGAAGGATAAAGGCTAAAGCGGTGGGATACGAATAAAGTTGAAAAACTCCTGCATGTTATGATTTCACAAGGGAAAATTGGAGCAGATAGGGAATTAAAGAAAAAATTACATTCATATGCCGCAGATCTCAAAGCACTTTACAGCCAATGAGGTATATTTGAAGTATTGCTGAAAGAAGAGACATGTCTAAGCTTTTTGTCTTGCACTCATCAGAACACTCGCAAGAATACCAATACAAGGGGGAAAGCAGCAATTTATACTGTATGTAAAGAGAATGCTGATTGATTGGCAAGTGGCGTTGTCATGGAGAATGCACCAGTGATTGTGACTGACAGTTAACTGCCAAGCATTATTTGAAATTTAAACCAGACAGCTTGACCCTGATTGGTCAAGGCACAGACCTGAGGAATGCGTCAGCAAATGGCTGTCACTTGTTTGTTTAGCTGAAACAGGCGCAATATGTGTACATGTTCTTTCTGTCTGCAAAGAACAGGGCCCTGTGTATTAATATATTTAGCTTCCAGTACACACATGCGCCACATTGAGAGCTTGACAATCTTAAATTGGTTGTCAGCTTAGTTCTTAGCACATTGAGGATTATTTAGCAAACGTTGTCCAGTCACAGAATCACATCTAATGTTGGACACTGCGTTTTGAGTTTTGCAAGCAAGGGCTGGTTTGGTAAGGTCTGTACCTTGCCCGTTAAACCCGCAGATGTGTGTAACAATTTCCTTACATGTCTTAATGGGCTCCATACTGAGCTCAAATTCACGTTTGAAATGGAGCAGTCAAATGAACTGCCCTTCCTTGACGTACGAGTTGAGAAATCTGCCAGGGGATTCTCTACCACGGTCTACCATAAGCCTACCTTCACTGCTCAATATACACGTTAGGATTCTTACGGTTCCACACGTTATAAGATTGGTCTTATCACCATTGTAAAAAGAACCCAAGCCATTTACTCACAATGCAAGCTTGATGCTGAAATAGGCGCATCAAAGTCACCTGATCAGGATAATGACTACCCTGATCAGATCATGTCACACTGGATAGCGCACAAACTCAAACGGGCCTAAGGCCATCACTTTTAGCCCTGAAAAGTGCCCAGTCTACCTCAGATTATCCTGGAAGGGCAAGGTATCTCAAAAATTTGAGCAACAGGTGAAGCTAGCTGTTTCACGCTGCTACTATGCAGTAGCAAGACAAGCGGTATTTGCCACTAACAGGATACTGCCAAGAAGACATTCTGCCTATTACACAAGTAATGTGGTATATGAATTTCAGTGCCAGTGTGATGCTAGGTATGTAGGCCATACATCCCAAAGACTGGGGGATCGTATTAAACAGGGTGTCCTCGTCGCTGTTTGCAACGGGCAAGGTACAGACCGTACCCAACCAGCCCGTGCTTGCAAAACTCAAAATACAGTGTCCAACAATAGATGTGACTCCACGATTGGACAACATTTGCTAAATAATCCTCAATGTGCTAAGAATTACGCTGACAACCAATTTAAGATTGTCAGTCAGGCTTGCAATGTGGTGCATTTGCGTGCATTGGAAGCTACACAGACAGGCCCCTGTACTTTGCAGACAGAAAGAACATATACACACATTGCACCTAAACAAAATAAATGACAGCCATTCGCTGGTTCATTCCCCAGAGCAATGCCTTGATCAATCAATCAAGCTGCCAGGTTTAAATTTCAAACAATGCTTGGCAGTTAACTGTCAGTCACTATCAGTGGTGCATTCTCCATGGCAACACCACTTGCCAGCAATCAACACTCTCCTGACATACAGTATAAATGATTGTTTTCCCCCTTATATTGGTATTCTTGCAAGTGTCCTGATGAGTGCAAGATGAAAAGCTTAGACATGTCTCTCTTTTCAGCAATACTCAAGTTCTGTACTACAAAACAGCTATCTTTGAAGTGTAGTCACTGTTGTAATATAGGAAACACAGAAACCAATTAGCGTACAGCAAGCCACAAACAGCAATGTAATAGTGACCCGGTAATCTGTCTTTGTGATGTTGATTCAAGGATAAATATTGGCAGGAGCACTGGTTCTTCTTTGAAATAGTGCCCTGAATTTTTTTCCATCCACTTGAGGGGACACACAGGACCTCGTTTTAACATCTCATCCAAAAGACCGCAGCTCCAATAGTGAAGCACTCCCCCAGTACTGCCCTGGAGTGTCAATCTTAATCTTTGTTCTCAAGTCCTGAAGTGCAAATTGAACCCAGAACATTGTAACTCAGAGGCAAGAATGCTACCAACTGGACCACAGCCGAAAAGCACAGAAAGGTGCTGAATTGTATGCGATGGGTCATTATTCTTACATTCCTCTCTGCATCATCATTGTGCTGAAATTATATGAAGCTTAGGATAGGATTATTAGGTCTGGCCTTTGTCATGTGGAAATGGGCCAACATATTTTCTTACATAATGACAAATCACTTCAGTGCAGTTGATTGCTTGTGTAGACCCTTGTGATGGGCTCACCAGACGAAAGTTAGGAGGAGCACTGGGTGCTACTAGTAATGATAAGATAGAAAAAGATCATTATCTTTTCTATCTACAGCTCAGATAAGTTCACAACTGCCTCATCCTTGGCACAAAAACAGAAAGTGCTAGAAAAACTCAGCAGGTCTGTGGCGAGAGAAACAGTTGATGTTTTCAGTCCGTTTACTCGAAACGTTAACTCTGTCTTTCTCTCCACAGGTGCTGTCAGACCTGCTGAGTTTTTCCAGCACTTTCTGTTTTTGTTTCAGATTTCCAGCATCTGCAGTATTTTGCTTTTGCCTCATTGGGTTCATCTGGATTTCCCCTGCTTTGTACTAGAATATTGCACTAAAAGTTTACCACCTTCAAGCTTACTGCTACCTCTGTTAGTTAAGAAGACCTTTTTGGCTTGTTTTATACACTTGAAATAGCTGGAGGTAAAAAAGGAATCTTTCCCTTCCCAGTTTTGATCTCCATATTTAAGGGATGATCTCCTTGCCTTCGAGGCAGAAAAGTAAAGGTTCACCATTTGTTCCCTGGGATGGGAGTGTTTCCTATGTTGAGACGCTGATTAAATTGGATAGACACTCCCTCGAGTTGAGAAAAATGAAAAGTGATCTCACTGAAATGTGCAAGGTTCTGAAGGGATGTGACAGGGTAGACGTCGACAGTTTCTTTCCCCTGGGCTGGGGAATCTAGAACACGGGTCACAGTCTCAGGATAAGGGGTTGTTCAGTTAGGATTGAGATGAGGAGAAATTTCTTCATTCCGAGGGTTGTGAATTTTTGGAATTTCCTTCCCCAGAGGATGGTGGATGCCCCATCATTGAGCTTATTTAAACTGAGATAGGGCTTTGGTCTCTCAGGGAATCGACGGATATCGGAGTGGGCAGGAAAATGAAGTTGAGGTAGAAGATCAGCCACGATTGTATTGAATTCCAAGCAGGCTCGATGGGCCTTATGGTCAACTATTTCTTATGTTCATTTGTAATGTATTGCTGAAAAAAGATACATTTTGTCGAAGTTTTTCATCTTGCTCCCATCAGGACAATTCGCAAGAATACCAAATCATAAAGGGAACAACAATTTATATCGTATGAAAAGAGAGTGCTGATTGGTTGTCAAGTGGATTCTGATTGATGGAGGTGCATTCTCCATGGCAACTACCAATCAGAGTCCACTTGCCCACCAATCAGCAGTCTCTTCTGATGCAGTATAAATTGTTGTTCTTTTTATAATTTGGTATTCTTGCGAATTGTCCTGATGAGGGCAAGAAGAAAAGCTTCGACAACATGTCTTTTTTTTTGGCAATACTGAAGTTCTGTACTGCCAAACAACTATTCTTATGTTACATTAGCAAATTTCAAAGCAAAACTCAGGAGCTGAGTTATCTATGAAGGGAGGCCTGGAAATTAGTCAGGATACAAGGGTGTGTTGAATTCTGCACATTCAAGGTAAATGTATGAACTCCTTATTATTCACATTCTGTGCAATAATTCTGACTCTTGTATCTTGGATTGTTGATGGTTAATCTCAGGGGCTCTTGGACTGAATAAGCATTGGTGAATTCTCCTATTGTCTTTAGTTCTCCACATGAACCGCAGATGAACCAAACCCCATGGTTGAATTGCAATATCCAGGAAACAGGAAGAGGCAATTTAGCACCTTGAACCTGCTTCGCCAGTTCACGTAGATCATGACTGATCTGAACCTCAACTCCATTTACCCACCTTGGAATCATGTCCCATGACACCCATACTAAAAATAATGGGATACTTCATGAATTTATGTTTCATCCTCATGCCTTGCTAATGTTCTTTGTCAAGTTCTGATTTTTGTTTATGTGCTGCCAACCTTAGGCTGGATGGCCTTGTCAACAGACAAAAGTTTCACAGAAAAGATTTATTCGCAGATTCCCAGAAATACATTCTTAAAAAGTGGCTCAAAATTGGCGTGGACGCTCCACATGCTTCTGTTATAAACCTGGAAGGATTGGGTGGGAGAGAGTGGGTGGGAGGACGGAGTGTGAGTCTTGTCCAGTGCTTGGAAGCTCAATCCATCCTAAACACAGTCCCTGGCGTCGGAGGGGCAGGGTTGAAGGCGGAGACTCCCATCGCTGAGAGCTCCTGTTTCCCTGACCTTAGACATGGCCTAAGCGGGGAAGCTGCTAGGTCCTAAAATATGAGGGTTACCCCACTCCAGCAATGTTGCAGATGGGCCCCACGCGGTGGAGGAAGTGGAATTGTGCCGATTTGCTGTCTTATCACTGCATAACGTTTGATTTCTGTGAATTAAATTCCCCGAGAGTAAATATGCTGAAGAGTATTTTCACCAAAAGCGCTGCACTGTTGGCAAAGATCTGCATTAACAAAATAATATTGGGATGGGGATGTTGCTAATTGATATGGGGATGGCAACTCATATACTGTACCTAGAAGGAAACAGATCGCTGGTCAAAAGATTGCAACAAAGGTGCTGAGGAAAGTCCCAAATTGTAAGAACCTGCAATGTCTCGTTGAAAGGTGATGAGTTGTACTTTGCAACGTACCTTCTTGCCTAGTCGTTTCCTATGGTGTGCCATTGGTTCAGTATTAGAACTCTGGGAATAGGAACCAGGTCAGTACTTCCATAACAGTTGTTGGGGAAAAATGGCCATCACATCCACTGAAAGCTTCACAACAAATTAAATACCCTCATTCTGAACTCGTTTAAGTACAGCCTCAGCAGTGTCTATAATGGCGTACAGTATGTACTGTCCAATGTTCATTCATTCAGTAATAAACCTCTTGTAGTGCCAGTCAAGGGACAAGTTACAGTTTGTGACTAGCAGTGCAATTTTCCATGTTACATTGGCTGCTGTACTTTGTTTCCACTTACTGTTGTAGGTGAGTGTTTTAACTGTCATGTCTCTGAATGACCGTTGGTGTAATTATGATGCACAATGTACCAAAGAAAAGTATTTTCAGAGGAGAATGTCCTTTCAAAATGTAGATCCGTTAATAGTTTTCAGAACATTTCTCATCGCTGAATACTATAAGATTAAATAGGGACTGTAGAATTGGGAAGAGGCAGTACACTGAATTTAATTCTCTTGATTTCCCTCATTTCTCACCACCTCTGGTGCTGCCTCATGCTGGCCCAATTAGTTAAGATATGTTGCCCCCCCTAAGGAAGTGCAGGTGGGCCCCACTATGGGGTTTGTGTGGGGAGTGGGGGAGAGTGTTCAGACCAAGGAAGCAGGCTGGACTCATAAAGAATTGGTCCAAATGGCCTTTCTTTATGTGTGGCCCAGACACTGAGGGTCAATTCAATAGCCAACTCAACCATGGAGGAACATCACATCCAAACCTGATTGTTTCCTCACATAGTCTTGCATAGTATTTACAGCACAGAAGTAGGCCATTCGGCCCAACAGCTCCATGCTGGTGTTTATGCTCTGCATAAGCCTCCTCCATCCGCCGCCCCCCCCAACTCTTCAACCAATCCCATCAACATATCCTTCTATTCCTTTCTCCCTCATTTGTTTACATAACTTGCCCTTACATTCATCTATTTAATTTACCTCAACTACCCCTTGTGGTATCAAGTTAAACATTTTTACCATTCTCCTGAATTCCCAGTTGGATTTGTTAGTGACTGACTTATATTTATGGTCTTACCTGCATGTGGAAACACCTTCTTTATGTCTAATACATCAAACGCTTTCATAACCTTTAAGACCTCAATCAGGTCATCCCCTCAGTTTTCCCTTTCCTAGAGAAAAGAGCCCCAGCCTGTTCATTCTTTCCTGACATATATAACCTCTCAGCTCTGATATCATATTAATCATTGCTCAATCAATCTCCACACAGATTCTCACTTTCCAGTATGGCTCACTGGATAGGAATCTGAACCTTATTTTTTATCTCCAAGGTCACCGACTCCCATTGTCCCAAAGTAATCTCTGGCCCAACTGAGATGAGTTAAAGGCAAAATACTGCGGATGCTGGAAATCTGAAACACAAACAAAAAATGCTAGAAAAGCGCAGCAGGTCTGACAGAATCTGTGGCGAGAAAGACAGAGTTAACGTTTCGAGTCCGTATGACTCTTCTTCAGAGCTAAAAGGAAGTAGAAATGTGGTGAAATATATACTGTTTAAGGGGGGTGGAACAGGTGAAGCTGGATAGAGGGCCAGCAATAGGTGGAGGCAAAGGAGAGATTGCAAATGATGTCATAAACAAAAGGTGAAAGGGTTGTTAATAGTGGTGATACTGGCTAAAGGAGGTGCTAATGGTGACATTAAGGGTGGAAAGCAGAATGTGATAATGGCTGGACCAGGGTAAGCGCTCTGGAAAGTGATAGATGGCCCTAGTCGGGGTGGGGTGGGGGGAGGGGACAGTGGTTGGAAAAAAGATTGAAAGTAGGCTAAAAACTGGGGATAAAACTAAAACAATGAATAAAAATAGAAATAAATTTAAAAATAATAATAATGAAAATAAGTGGAAAAAAATTAAATAAAAATTTATAAATAAAAATGAATATAGAAAAAAGGGGGGGAGCAAAAAGGGGTGGTCTGGAAGGCTGTAAAGAGCCTAGTCGGAAGATGAGGTGCTGTTCCTCCAGTTTGTGGTGAGCTTCGCTGGAACATTGCAGCAGGCCAAGGATGGACATGTGGGAATGAAGCTGGGTGGTGTGTTGAAATGGCAAGTGACAGGAAGGTCTGGGTCATGCTTGCGGACAGACTGAAGATGTCCCGCAAAGCGGTCACTCAGCCTGCGTTTGGTCTCTCTGAGATCAGTTAAGATTATTTCTGTGCGTGCTCTGTAAGTTCGCAGTTTATGGACATTATAGTGTTTAAAGACACAGGAATTTCCAATACTGTTACAGTGGTTCCTGCCTAGTTTGCCAGGGTGGGTGTGTTGATAGGTTCCCCAGATCAGTGAAGAGCAGTTCGCGGGCCAGTCAGTTTTAGTCAGTCAGAGAAGAGCTTCCAGGCAGCAGCAGTGCTGTCAGCTGGCTGACACTCAGGAGAAGGCCCAGGAGCTGTTTGATGGCTCTGTGCTGTGGAAAAGGTTAGGGGACTAGGGCGAAAAGAAAACAAAAATAAAAATACCTGGAAAAACTCAGCAGGTCTGGCAGCATCTGCGGAGAGGAACACAGTTAACGCTTCGAGTCCGTATGACTCTTCAACAGAACTAAGTAAAAATAGAAAAGAGGTGAAATATAAGCTGGTTTAAGGGGGGGTGGGACAAGTAGAGCTGGAAAGAGGGCCAGTGATAGGTGGAGATAACCAAAAGATGTCATAGACAAAAGAACAAAGAGGTGTTGAAGGTGGTGATATTATCTAAGGAATGTGCTAATTAAGGGTAGAAAGCAGGACGAGCAAGGTACAGATAGCCCTAGTGGGGGTGGGGTGGGGGGAAGGGATCGAAATAGGCTAAAAGGTAGAGATAAAACAATGGATGGAAATACATTTAAAAATAATGGAAATAGGTGGGAAAAGAAAAATCTAGATAAATCATTGGAAAAAAGGGGGATCGGAAAGGGGGTGGGGATGGAGGAGAGAGTTCATGATCTAAAGTTGTTGAACTCAATATTCAGTCCGGAAGGCTTTAAAGTGCCTAGTCAGAAGATGAGGTGCTGTTCCTCCAGTTTGCGTTCAGCTTCACTGGAACATTGCAGCAGACCAAGGACGGACATGCGGGCATGAGAGCAGGGTGGAGTGTTGAAATGGCAAGCGACAGGAAGGTCTGGGTCATGCTTGCAGACAGACCGAAGGTGTTCTGCATAACGGTCACCCAGTCTGCGTTTGGTCTCTCCAATATAGAGGAAACCGCATTGGGAGCAGTGAATGCAGTAGACTAAATTGAGGGAAGTGCAAGTGAAATGCTGCTTCACTTGAAAGGAGTGTTTGGGTCCTTGGACGGTGAGGAGAGGGTAAGTAAAGGAGCAGGTGTTGCACCTTCTGCGGTTGCATGGGAAGGTGGCATGAGAGGGGGTTGAGGTGTAGGGGGTGATGGAGGAGTGGACCAGGGTGTCCCGGAGGGAACGATCCCTGCGGAATGCTGCCAGGGGGGTGAAGGGAAGATGTGTTTGGTGTTGGCATCATGCTGGAGTTGGCGGAAATGGCGGAGGATGATCCTTTGAATGTGGAGGCTGGTGGGGTGATAAGTGAGGACAAGGGGGACCCTATCATGTTTCTGGGAGGGAGAGGAAGGTGTGAGGGCGGATGCGCAGGAGATGGGTCGGACACAGTTGAGGGCCCTGTCAACCACCGTGGGTGGAAAACCTCGGTTAAGGAAGATGGAAGACATGTCAGGGGAACTGTTTTTGAAAGTGGCATCATCAGAACAGATTTCTAAAAGAAACCCTGGGAGCCACTGGTAGCTCAGTGCAGCTGAGAGTGAGGGCAAGGAAGCCCACAAGCAGTATTTACTTGGGTCAGCTGAGAAAGATTGGCACTCAGAGAATTTCAGGGGCAGTGCCAGCTCCGTGCAGCTAGCTGCTTGGTAAAAAGCTGACACGATGCCAGTAATTAGATGCTTACGAGGAGTCTCCGGATTCTTGGGGAATGTGGTCTCAGGAAAAGAGTTTAACCTACCAGGAGGTGATCAGTCATTGAGGAAGTCCGAGTGGGAGCGGCAATGAAGGAGTTCCGAGGCTAGATCTTCGAAAGTGCAGAATTGGAATCCCTTGTGAAGGAGACAGAGGTTCAATGAGATTGTATAACTCACAGTGAATGCTGACATCTGGGTGGGTTCTTGAGAAATCTGTGGGATCTCTCTTGACCGTATCTGCCATATTCGTGCACCACCACGGTTTGACCACAGTTTGCCTGTTAATTCACATGTGCCTCAAGTTGATTCTGAATGTTATAGTATAAGATACATATTGTAAATTGTTTTACCTTTCTGAATTTGTGTAGTAAACTTTGTTTTTGTCCGTTCAAAACCGGTGGAATCTTGTGGTTTAACTCCAAAAGCAGATGTTTTTAATTTCAACCTATAACTACTTTAAACAAAACGTTACTGGTCCCTAACTGGACACAGCCCCCCCCCCCCCCCCACCAACACCATCCTGGGGTCCGGCCAAAGATCGTAACACAGTACATAAACTGGCCTCTATGGTTTACATCATGGGACAGGGTGTACAGTCTTTAAAATTGGCATTGACAGCGAGTTACAGTGCAGATATGCAATCTTTTCTTCAGATTAAAACAGCAACTACTTTAAATGCCCTTGAGCCCACCGATAGAGGGAAAGGAAGGACGATCTGATTTCTTGTTGATAGAACCGCACAGGGTTTGCATTTACAGGCCAACCTGCCAGACTCCGAGGGGTAGGACTATGACTTTGCATGAGTGGAAAACAGGTCACAGCACAATCGACAGGCCCTTTAACAGCTCATCCAATTTTATCACAACACCAATAACAACATGCATTTATATAGCTCCTTAAGCATAATAAAATGTCCCAAGGCCCTTGACAATTGAAATAGAAGCAGGAGGAAATGTAAAATGAGCTGTCGAGTTGCTGTCACCTGTTTCACAAAGTTGAGATTGACCCCCATGTATCTCCAAATTCAGACTACAGGAAATATGGATTGACTGATCCCATTGTGAGTGGTGCTAGAGGGTATTTCATTGACAGGAATGTGCAGCTGGATGACTGCCCAAAATAAAGCAATGGAGGATTTTGTAGTCCTGTGTTAAGAAGCCTTCTGTTTTTCCCACCAATGGTTAGAAACGTCTTTGGATAGCCTGTGGAAACAACAAACATATTGAAGGGGTATTGTTGCATTACCTCCATTTATCTGCATCTTCACTACTTTGCCTAATTCAAATAGAAAAGAAGCAAATGAAAAAATCAGAGCCAAACACCACGCAGAGTGCTTTTTCCATTGATCAGGGAGGAATAAAGGGGGTTTGATATGACAGGGTGCCTTGAGAGGTTTTTACTCTGTCATTTAATATTAAAATATTCTTCTGACGGCTCTTATGTTCCATAGTAGACATTTCAATCTGTAGTCACTGTTTCTGTTCCCGCTCCATCTCACATGGAGAAATTTGAAAAAAAACACACAACAAAATGCTGTGATTAAAAAATATTATCATGGTATTTAGGAATCTGCAGAGTAGCAATCCATATATAGAGAAGACCCTTTTGTCTATTGTGTGTGAGAAGTAAGGTGTGTGGACCTTAACTGCATTTGAGTGCGACCTCTATTGTGTGATGATAATTTACATTCGACATTAATGAGGAGCAAACTATATTGATGAGATTATGATGTGGTTCTTTACAGCATATTCCATAAAAGAAATTAATGAGGTGCTCCAAATGTTTTTCTAAGATCTGAGCATTTAATATAATGCTGACTCTTCCCATTCGAGTAACGAAGTCACAGGTATATTCTAGTCACTTGCATCACAACTGTGGCCATTTTTATTTATATGCACATAAAAGAAGTATTCAAGAAGATCAGAAAGGATCAGAAATTCCACATGGGGTGTAAAATGGACAATAGTGGATCTGGAGCCCATTTTATACCGTGCCTGATTTAGCCTTTCCATTGAACTGAATAGAAAGCAGAGTGTACAGGGTGTTTATATTGTTCCTGTGCAATTTGAAACTTTATTAACTTTGGATGGACATTTATTTTTAATTATTCGTTCATGGGATGGGGGCGTTGCTGGCTGGGTCAGCATTTATTGCTCATCCCTAATTGCCCTTGATAACTGGCTTGCTAGGCCATTTCAGAGTGCATAAATGTCAACCACACTGTTGTGGGTCTGGAGTCACATGTAGGCCAGACCAGGTAATGCCAGCAGATTTCCTTCCCTAAAGGACATTAGCGAACCAGATGGGTTTTTACAACACTCGACAATGGTTTCATGGTCATCATCAGACTTTTAATTCCAGATTCTTTATTTTCAAATTTCACCATCTGCCACAGGTCGCCAGAGCATTAAGATAAAAGCAAAAATCTGCAGATGCTGGAAATCCAAAACAAAAACAAAAATACCTGGAAAAACTCAGCAGGTCTGGCAGCATCTGCGGAGAGGAATACAGTTAACGTTTCGAGTCCGAATGACCCTTCAACAGAACTAAGTAAAAACAGAAAAGAGGTGAAATATAAGCTGGTTTAAGGTGGGGTGAGACAAGTAGAGCTGGATAGAGGGCCAGTGATAGGTGGAGATAACCAAAGAATGTCACAGACAAAAGAACAAAGAGGTGTTGAAGGTGGTGATATTATCTAAGGAATGTGCTAATTAAGGGTAGAAAGCAGGATGAGCAAGGTACAGATAGCCCTAGTGGGGGTGGGGTAGGGGGAAGGAATCGAAATAGGCTAAAAGGTAGAGATAAAACAATGGATAGAAATACATTTAAAAATAATGGAAATAGGTGGGAAAAGAAAAATCTATATAAATTATTGGAAAAAAAGGGGGGGAATCGGAAAGGGGGTGGGGATGGAGGAGAGAGTTCATGATCTAAAATTGTTGAACTCAATATTCAGTCCGGAAGGCTGTAAAGTGCCTAGTCAGAAGATGAGGTGCTGTTCCTCCAGTTTGTGTTGAGCTTCACTGGAACATTGCAGCAGGCCAAGGACGGACATGTGGGCATGAGAGCAGGGTGGTGTGTTCAAATAGCAAGCAACAGGGAGGTCTGGGTCATGCTTGCGGACAGAACGAAGGTGTTCTGCAAAGCGGTCACCCAGTCTGCATTTGGTCTCTCCAATGTAGAGGAAACCGCATTGGGAGCAACGAATGCAGTAGACTAAATTGAGGGAAGTGCAAGTGAAATGCTGCTTCATTTGAAAGGAGTGTTTGGGCCCTTGGACGGTCAGGAGAGGGGAAGTGAAGGGGCAGGTGTTGCACCTTCTGCAGTTGCATGGGAAGGTGCCTTGGGAGGGGATTGAGGTGTAAGGGGTGATGGAGGAGTGGACCAGGGTGTCCCGGAGGGAACGATCCCTGCGGAATGCCGCGGGGGGGGTGAAGGGAAGATGTGTTTTGTGGTGGCATCATGCTGGAGTTGGCGGAGGATGATCCTTTGAATGTGGAGGCTGGTGGGGTGACAAGGGGGACCCTATCATGTTTCTGGGAGGGAGAGGAAGGTGTGAGGGTGGATGCGCGGGAGATGGGCCGGACACGGTTGAGGGCCCTGTCAACCACCGTGGGTGGAAAACCTCGGTTAAGGAAGAAGGAAGACATGTCACAGGAATTGTTTTTGAAAGTGGCATCATCAGAACAGATGCGACGGAGGCGAAGAAACTGAGAGAACGGGTTGGAGTCCTTACAGGAAGCGGGGTGTGAGGAGCTGTAGTCGAGGTAGCTGTGGGAGTCGGTAGGCTTGTAATGGATATTGGTGGACAGTCTATCACCAGAAATTGAGACAGACTGAGGTCAAGGAAGGGAAGGGAAGTGTCAGAGATGGACCATGTGAAAATGATGGAGGGGTGGAAATTAGAAGCAAAATTAATAAATTTTTCCTTGAAATATAACCTGGTCTTATTAACCACAGCTTCTTATTAACTGGAAATCTAAGGAATTTTTAGAACTCCTCACTCCTGTTATCCTGATGGAGTAGAGGAGAATGGGACAAAAATACTGCAGTTATTCCAACTTGGCCTCCGCTGAACCAGCTCCTTTGAAATATTAAATGGATCATCTGGGAATGATTTTTTTCTGAACTTGAGTGTATCTACTCTAGAGAGCCACTGAAATCAAACATTGAATTTTTTAATGTGAGATGTGTTATTTATATTACAATATGGTTTAGTTGTAAATTAAATGCATTAAGACAAGTCAGAAAGTGTGCCGAACATGTTAACCATGATGATGGCATCACAGACTGTGTCTCGAGTTGAATTGGACTTATCATGACTTACATTTTTCAGATCATTTGCAGCAATTTGCTGTTATCAGGACTGTATGTAGATTGGGCTGCAATTTGCCCTTCACTGCACTGCAACATCACTTTCTGAGTGACTGCCTGCTTAAATAATTTAATAAACCATTGAATCTTTATCTATTTGCAATATTGAAAATATAACCAAGTCCTCTATGTGTAATGTGGTTCAATGTCGTACCAGAAGGGCTGCTATTTGCTTGATTACCGCCTTTGCTCAATTTTCTGCAGATATTACTTTCTACTTCAGTTACCTTGATGGCCACCTTTGTGTGTGGCTGCATCAAGCGGTGCGTAGACCCTCAGTACGCACACACCAAGTGTCACTACGTGCTGAGGTTCTACCTGTCCCCGGTGTTGCGAAGGATGGGTCTGGCCACGCTGCCGCGGAACGCTCCAAGTAGTTGGACCGTGCCGTACCACCTGTCCCTGGTGGAAAAATTTATGCAGAAAAACACCTTTGACCACAAGTCCATCAGGCAGTGGTCAGCACGTAACGTCCTAGAGGCCCTGAGGGATAAGGAGAGGGTGGACCCTGTGGGATGGTTCCCCGAGCAGACTGTCAAAGTCATTTGGCAGAATGCCTCATCGCCAGAACTTTCCAACAAGCACCAAGACGTAGCTTGGCTGGTGGTGAGAAAGGCCCTCCCCGTCAGATCCTTCCTACACGCCAGGAGTCTCACCCCCTCTGCACGATGCCCTCGAGGTGGCTGTGGTGGGGAAGAGACCGTTGTTCACCTCCTTGTGGATTGTGCCTTTGCAAAGAAAGTCTGGAGAGAGATGCAGTGGTTGCTGTCGAGGTTCATCCCGAGCAGTTCTGTGACACAGGACTCTGTGCTCTACGGGCTGTTCCCAGGGACACACACCGAGACAAACATCGACTGCAGCTGGAGGATCATCAACTCGGTGAAAGACGCGCTTTGGTCTGCCCGAAACTTGTTGGTCTTCCAGCACAAAGAGTTGTCCCCGACCGATTGTTGCGGACTGGCACAATCCAAAGTCCAGGACTACGTGCTGAGGGACGCACTAAAGCTTGGGGCAGCTGCCGCAAAGGCGCAATGGGGAAGGGTCGCTGTCTAAGACCTTTCTACCACAGCGCACCGAGAGACTGGGAACTGTTTAGAGCCCCTCGGGCTGTACAGATCAAAATGAAAGGCGGTAAATGATTGTAATATTGTTTGTACTGATGCACCTGGTGATACATTTTGTAAAAGTTTAACCTGGATTGTACCCTTGTAATGTTGTTTTTGAAATGGTTTTGAATGTGATTGAAGATTTTTTATGAATAAAGTATATTTTTACAAAAAAAAAGTTACCTTGACAGGCCCTGTGATGGTGAATTTAAAGGCGTTCGGGTTTTATTATGTTTTTATCACTCACGTCTTCACCGTCATGCAGGAAATCCTTCGCAGAACCCATGAGTTGCTAATATGAAAAGTTGCTTCTGTCAGCCTAACCACCTCTTCTCAGAACCTGCCCTGGCCCGTCAGTTTCTCCGACATCTCTCTGTTCCGGATGACTCGATGAGTTTCTTAAGTGTCAATTTGCCCCACACGCATATGCATCTAGACGTTTCTTTGCAAAGATTAGCATAGAGTCTGATGTTTGCCAGGACATTGGAAAGCCGACTCCCTGGACACCTCCTGTCTTTACTGGCTGGCCTTCCAAAATGGCTGCAACATTCATCATGTCCTTTGTGTCTAATGATTTAATCGTACTGTGCATCAGCTTCTGTGCTGAAGTTAAATTTGTTTTTTACCTGTGAAATTAATATGCAATCAGCTGTCCCACTTAATCACTTATACGAACAGGAACTTATTGCAAAACGTTTGGATAGAAGCTTGTGTGCTGCTAAACGTAGAGCAAAATGTATCCAGGGAGAGGGGTGAGCCCCTCTTGGACTGTTCCATGCAGTGCAATTTATAGCAGCAGATACAAAATTAGATTACAGCATTTGCATCAGGATTATTGTATAAACAGTTGTAAATCACTCGATGATTGAATCAGAACCGAACCTGGATCAGCTATCCAATGGCAGGCTGCAACATTGGGCACTCTTTTGGTGTATGATCCAAAATGGTAGTTAAATTCTAGTATCAGCAATGGCTGTGTCGGGCACTCTTTCTGTTGAGCCAGAAGTTTGTGTGCCCAAGACTCATTCTAAAGATCTAGGCTGACACCCCAGCACAGCACTGAGGGAGTGCTGCAGTATTGGAGATGCTGTCTTTCAGATAAGACATTAAAGCCCTCTCAGATGTAAAAGATCCCGTGGCACTTTTTGAAAAAGAGCAGGGAAGTCCTGGTCAACATCTATTTTTCAACAAATATCAGCAAAACAGATTATCCGGCCATTTATCTTGTTGCTGTTTGTGGGAGCTTGCTCTGCACAAATTGGGTGCCGTGTTTCCAACATTACAACAGTGACTACACTTCAAAAAATATTTCATTGTTCCTAAAGCCCTTTGGGAAGTCCTGATATCGTGAAAGGCACTATACAAATATAGGTATTTTCTTACGTGTGTAGAGGTGGGAGTGAAGGAATATGTGTGGTCCTCTATTAAACTGTATTGCATGGGAATCAGAACTTCTACTTATTTAGATGTTCAAAGTGTTTAAGCTTGTTGCTATTAGAATTAATTGGTGTTAATGACAAGAGAGCAAAGTTGCAGGTGTCAGAAAGATAATGCATTGTAGACCACATTTGTTTTTAGATGCAAGGGAAAAAAAGTCAGCACTGCGTACTAATTATAGCAGAGTTGCTTGTGTGTGTATAAATTTACCATTGCAACACAGCCGGCAGAGAAAATTACCCCTTTGGGATTAGGGAGAAGCCATAAGTTTACATTGGTATTCTGAGCTGTCATGAATTGGGATTCATTCTTGAGTATCCAGTCTAAATGGAGATTGGTCTTAATTAACAATGAGGTTGTCTTGTGGGCTGGATTTTAAGCTCCCCACCGATGGGTTTGAAGGGGGGGGGCACATAAAATCCATGGGGTGGGATTTTCACCGCCTACCCGCACCCCTCTAACCTGTCTAAAATTTTAGATGGGGGTGTGCAGAAAAGATGTCAGGTGACTTGCCCATTTTTGGGCGTATTTATGGTCACTTAAGGGCCTCATATCACCCCCATCAGTATTTAATCCACACTAAGGGGTGGCCCATGCCATGCAAGAAGGCTGCAGCTTTAGCTGTGCGGGCTGATGACTGAACTGAGCGGGAGAGGTGGAAACCTCCTTTATGTGTCCCCTGGGCCCATTAGAGGCACTTTCCCAAGTAATCCCCCTTTAACTCTCCACCTCACCCCCCACCACCCCCCCCCGTTGCCTTGAAGTCTCCCCCCTCCCCTCCCCGCCACCTCCCCTCCCCTCCCCCCTTCACCCCCTCCCCCCTCTCCCCTCCCCTTCCCCTCCCCTCTCCCCTCCCCTCTCTCCTCCCCTCCCCCCTCTCTCCTCCCCCTCCCCCCTCTCTCCTCCCCCTCCCCCTCCCCTCCCCTCCCCCTCCCCTCCCCTCACCCCTCCCCTCCCCTCCCCCTCCCCTCCCCTCACCCCTCCCCTCCCCTCCCCTCCCCTCACCTCACCCCTCCCCTCCCCTCCCCTCCCCCTCTTCCTTCCTTCCTTCCTTCCTTGCTGAGATCCCTGACCCTGGATTTTCTTGGGCTCCTCAGCACGGCAAGACTGCCTGTAGTCCCAGCAGTGGCCACCGCTCCTGGCTGGCGCTGCTGGTACTGCAGAGATGTCAGCCATACGATAGGCCAGCAGCTCTCTGAGTCCAGATTCCCTCCTGAGGAAGGGACGGAAGCAATTAACACTGCTCCCAGTGATAAATTGCTGCGGGGCAGCCGTTGGGATAGGGTACCCCCAGACTTTTTAGCTGGAGAGTAGGGCAGGGACCATGCCAGCCCTATGTTTTGCAGCCTTTGAGGGGGAAAGATAAGGCCAGTATTTGCAATGGCACCTTGCTCCAGGGCATGTCTTCTTTGTGTGTGGCGTCACCTTACATATTCCAGGGAAGATCTACTAAACCCACCACGACAGCTGGTGAAATCTAGTCCTCAGTAACTCTAGTCCTCATGAAACTATCAGCAATTGTCGTTAAAAACCCATCTGATTCACTAATGTCCCTTAGGGAAGGAAATCTGCAATCCTTACCTGGTCTGGCTTTCATGTGACTCCAGACCCGCAGCAATGTAGTTGACTCTTAACAGGCCTCTAAAATGGCCTAGCAAGCCAAACAGTCCAAGGGCAATTCGGCATGGGCAACAAATGCTGGCGACACCCACATCCCACGAAAAAATTTTTCTTAAAAACATTTTTTAATGACAGATAAGCAGATTGCAATTAAGGTATTTGTTTAATGCTGTGCATCTGTTCAGGTGACATTGTGGATACACATCTGTCTTCACACAAGTGTGAAGTGGAGAGTGGGCAGAAGTTAATTTATATTGGTGTTTAACTGGTGGAACGGCACGGTTGGTATGCATCCAGTCTGCGGTCTGATGGAAGTCGGTGAATGTGGTCGGCTCGTTCTGGTGGAGGCTCTTTTCCAGTCCTGGAATTGGCATTCTTCCCAAATGTTCATGTCAAGGAAGAACGTGTTTTGATCTGCTTTACTCAATGTGGGAGCGCATCTCCCAATGTTGTTTCCATTTATTTATGAAATGATAAATGAGTCACAAAAGTTACACAACGCTGAAATCATCCTTTGTTTACAATAGATTGTTTTGAGAAAGCATTTCCTTCCCCTCCCTGGGGTCTCATCGTTAAATTTCTGACATAAATTTCCTCACTTAAGTCAAACAAACAGGAATAGCCATTCTATAATTGGGATTGGGGAAAATTACTGATGACTTGTCTCCTATTCTCTCTCTAAATCTCTCCTTTCCATCTCTTTCTCCTCCTTTGAGACAGCTACGTCTTTGATCAAGCCTTTGTTTACTTGTCCCAGTTGCACTGTTTGTGACTCTGTATCAAATTTTGTTTGACAATCGCTCCCATGAAGCACTTTGGGACATTTTGCTATGTCAAAGGTATTATTATAAATACAAGTTATTGGGGTTAATGTATCAAAACATGACAGTACTGCAGTACTGGATGGTGTAGATGCTGTCACTTGCTTCTGTGACTCATATACAAAATTAGTGATATATTCCCCATTAAAATGTAAAGGAATCAGCTATAGTTACAATAAATAAATGGGTTCCGTCTCACAACATGTACAACCAGTATTCCTTCTGGGCTGAGGCCCAGAATAGTGCAGAATGGACTGATTTGATGGGATGAGTGCACACACAGCCACACATTCAGAGACACCACCATGTGAGCTGGAATCCTGCCAGGTCTTTTGCCATGGAGGGACCAAAGTTGTCGAAGAATCAAAAGAACGTGTCATGCTACAGCCAGGCAGCATGAAGTATTGTCCTCTGACCCACAAAGCTTAGAGAGAAAGAACTCGCAGTTATGTAGAGCCTTTCAAATCCACAGGACGTCCCAAAGCACTTCATAGTCAATAAAGTACTTCTGAAGCGTAATCACTGTGGGAAGCAGAGCAGCCAGTTTACACCCCGCAAGGTCCCACAAGTAGCAATGTGATAAAAGATAAATGTTTTAATGGTGTTGGTTGAGAGGTAAATATTGGCCAGGGCACTGGGGAGAACTCCCCTAGCTCTTCTTAGGATTAGTAGCCTGAGCAGGCAGGCACGCCTCAGTTTAACATCTCATCTGAAAGACGGCACTTCTAACAGGGCAGTACTCTCTTAGTACTGCACTGACACAACTGCACTGACATGTCAGCCTAATCAGGTCTCACATGGGACTTGAACCCACAATCTTCTGACTCAAGGAACCATGACACTCAAAGAGAACAAATCCTACTGGCCCACTAGCGATTTACTTGATTCACATGTTTGGTGGCGCAAAAAAAAAACACATTGACAAATGTCCTCAGATGGGTCGGAGCCAGAGATACAATAAATCATTGTCACTAAGGTAACCTTCAGGTTATGGCATTAACCACAGGACCATTTGTTTCATCCTGCCTAAATCTGGTATTCAGGTTGAGTATATGTTGATGTTTTCTGCATATTACTCAGTCTTTCTCCCTAGCTGTAATCTCCTCCAGCCATACTACACTCCAAGATCTCTGCGCTCCTTCAATCTGGCCACTTGAGCTTTCCTCATTTTAACATTCCACTGTGCCTTCAGCTGCCAAAGCCCAAAGCTCTGGGATTCCCTCTGTAAACCACTTCGCCTCTCTCCCTGCTATAAGATGCTCCTTAAAATCTACCTCCTTGACTTAAGCTTTTGGTTAACTGTCCTGATATCTCCTTGTGTGGCTCAGTGTCAAACTTTAGTTGTTAATGCTCTGGTGAAGAACCTCGAGGTGTTTTGCCAGTTGAAAGTGTTTATAGAAATACAAGTTATTGCTCCAGCTTAGCATGTTGAGAAATTGGGTGGAATTGTAGGGAAGTTCTCAAAGTATTAGTTTGTGCTGTTACAGAGAAAATTAAACTGACCTGTCTGGCAGGGCTTGGTTGAAAATAGAGCACTTAACAAATGATAAATGGCTTTGGCTTCAGCTTCAAAGTAGATAATGAGCAGTTTGCTGACTAATAGGATTAGCAGTCCAAGCACATAGGTGCACTGATTGTGTTCCCTTTCACCGCATACTTACCTAACATTAAATGTTAAACATTTAACGTTGGACAAATAGGTGCTGAATGAATCAGAATGCCACTGACGTATTCCCTTTTAGCCAGTGCTGGAAAGCGGAGAAGCTGCAAGTTTGTGTAGTTGATAAACTATTAAACTCTTGGGTGCCAAAGAAGTGTTTTCAGTTAGCAGGGCAAAACCAGCTTCTTCAAGTGAGTGCAGTGGGTGATGTTTACAGACTGAGCTGACATCTGCTTGTACTCCTAGTTTTCTGGCAATGTTGAAATGAATGGATGTCATTGCAGTTTATAATCCTTGTGCACTTGAGCCCAATCTCATACAAACCTACGAATTAGCAGGAGTAGGCCACTCAGTCCTTTGAAACTGTGCTGCCATTCAATAAGATTATGGCTGACCTGACTGTGGCCTCAACGCCACTATCCTGCCTACCCCTGATAGGTGGTGAAGTGAAGTTGCAACAGATCCAGTCTTTAATTTTTGGAAGCCAACTGGTGTTATAGAGAGGTGTGTGCGTTATGAAGGGGAACATGTTTGTAATTAACATATTTAACGTGACTCTGTGTTCAGGGCTGCAAGCAGAAGTATTAAAGCAGAGGCTGCGGCATTACAGTCATAGAGTCATAAAGGTCCACAGCACAGAAAAAGGCCCTTTGGACCATTGAGTCTGCGCCGGTCAAACAAGTACCTAATTATTCTAATCCCATTTTCCAGCACAAGGCCAATAGCCTTGTATGCCATGGCATCACAAATGCACATCCAAATACTTCTTAAATGTTCTGAGGGTTTCTGCCTCTATCACCCTTTCAGGCAGTGAGTTCCAGATTCCCACCACCCTCTGGGTGAAAAAATTCTTCCTCACATCCCCTCTAAACCTCCTGCCCCTTACCTTAAATCTATGCCCCCTGGTTATTGATCCCTCCACCAAGGGGAAAAGTTCCTTCCTGCCTACCCTATCTATGCCCCTGATCATTTTATACACCTCAATCATGTCCCCCCTCAATCTCCTCTGCTCCAGGGAAAATAACCCCAGTCTATCCAATCTCTCCATATAACTAAAACTCTTCAGCCCAGGCAACATCCTGGTAAATCTCCTCTGCACTCTCTCTAGTGCAATCACATCCTTCCTATAATGCAGATTCCAGAACTGCACACAATACTCTAGCTGTGGCCTACCCAGCATTTTATACAGTTCCAGCATAACCTCCCTGCTCTTATATTCTATGCCTCAGCTAATAGAGGCAAGTATCCCATATGCCTTCTTAACCACCTTATCTACATGTCCCGCTACCTGAAGGAGCCGGTGGACATGCACCCCAAGGTCCCTCTGATCCTCAGTACTTCCCAGGGTCCTACCGTTCATCGTATATTCTCGTGCCTTGTTTGTCCTGCCCAAGTGCATCACCCCACACTTATCCGGGTTAAATTCCATTTGCCACTGATCAGCCCATCTGACCAGCCCGTCTATATCCTCCTGTAATCTAAGGCTCCTCACTATTTACCACCCCACCAATTTACGTGTCATTATCATCATCAGACTCTCCTTGTGCTTTTCCTCTCTATCTCTTGCACAAAAATGACCGCAGACAAATTGAAAGAGTTTCACGGTGATTCCTCCCACTTCCCCGCTGTCTCCCTTTCTTGTGTTCTCATTGTATGTACAGGCGAAACATTGATCGTTGATCACAATGCTGTATATTTGTTCTATGTGGTCTCTTTAAGGATTGCTGGTTTGACCACTTGATGTCTGACATCAGTTGCTGGAGTGAATGCAGAGTGCAGTTCATACACTGATGTTTGAAACTTGCAGCAGGGTTCCAATGGCAATTGAGGATCCCCTTTCACATCATACAAGGAGGCTCCCACCTAATATTGAGGAAAATTTGATCTCTTCGAATGCTCCAGTCACCAACAGTTGGGCAGCACATTAGCACATTTCACACTCTTACTTTGAGTGGCCCATTGCTCAAAAAATGAGGTACTAACTTGATCTCATCCAAAAGAAAACCGACTTGTACTTATACAACGCTCTTCATGACCACCAGACATCCCAATGCACTTCAAAGCCAATGAAGTACTTTTTAAATG
This sequence comes from Cetorhinus maximus, assembly GCF_964194155.1. Taxonomy (NCBI): domain Eukaryota; kingdom Metazoa; phylum Chordata; class Chondrichthyes; order Lamniformes; family Cetorhinidae; genus Cetorhinus; species Cetorhinus maximus. The sequence goes on from NC_135893.1 coordinate 89,499,071, forward strand.
TAGTCGCTGGCCAGTATTTTTCGGCCCCGTTGGCATCAGGTGCCATGGCTGGGGGTGGGGGGAGGACAATATGGTGAGAAGGCCGAAAATTGGGTTGATGCCATTGTGAAACCAGTTTGTGATTGTCCGCTCCACCCATCAATGGCGGGCTGCCTTTCCCGCCGCTGCACATCAACAACCTCATTTTAATACATTTGCACCTAATTATTAGCCCTGATCACCGGAATCATTCCCCCCACGTCAAATTTACCACCCACATCGGCGTGACTTCAGAATGACGTGCTCCACAACTGCCTTTAAAAGGTGTGAACCTGGCAACCTGAACGTCCGGGGGGAACTCATGGTGAGTCCACACAACCTTGCGCGGTGCTTGCGAGCATTGCCTGTAGGACATCGAGGAAGAGGCATTAGCAGGGGACACAGGCAAGTTGCTTTTTCCCAGCAGGCTTTCAGTGCAGTGCCAGGGCAAGGGCTCCAGTTTGAGACAGACTGGGGTGCGGGGGTGAGGGAGGGGGGGTGGGGGGGCTGTGGGGGGTAGGGGGGGAGGCAGCACAGACAGACTGAAGGAAATACATAAGCACATGCGAGGGTGGAGGGGGTGTGGAGGTTAGGGAAGCGGCCACGCACTTGGAAAAGCTTGTTAAAAGAGAGCATTCTTCCACAGCTGAGACCGTTCAGCTGCAGCTCCATTGACGTGCTTGGAGTGGGGCCTCCGAAGCTTTTCTGCCCACTCAAGCAAATAAGCATGCATGTGCCACCAAATGCTCCAGAACCTTTCACCCCTTGGGCGCAAACTGCAAATTAATGTGTGCTTTAGGGGGCAGCAGAACAATTGGCCGACTGGACAAGTTGTACAATTCCCTTGTGAAAGGTGGTCATGGCGTAGTCACTGTTGGAGGCACTCGCAGCCCCTTGCAATGTCCTTATTAACGTTTGGACCAGTATCCATCATGGTTCAAGCTAACAGTGCAGCCTTGCAGCGTGGGTTAGGAGAATGCCTGTGCCTGAGCTGAAAGTGCAGCATGCAGTCCAATGGGCAAAGCTGCCGCCAATTGGTCAGGTGGAGTGGGGTGGAAGTGAGTGAGGTTTCGGACAGCCAATGAGTGCTCCACACACTGGCCAACCAAGTGGTGGCCAGCACTCTCCTGCATGCGTGAAGGGGCCTTCAGACTTAACCAAGAGAGGTTCTTAGTACACCCGTGCTAGCCAACACGTCTTTCTCTTTGATCCTGCAGGAGAAGAACATCAGGATCATGGAGCCCGGTGAGTTAGCGTTATGCCTCATGGCCTACAGGGAGCAGAGAAGAAGAAGAGATTGTTGGAACCGCCTGGCTCGGCAAAGGGAGGAGCACCACCCTCGAGATAAAGGGGCATCTGGGCTTGTGGCACCTGGAGCCATCGCTTGTAGGTGGCTCATTAAACCCAGGGATTATAGACAGCGCCTGTCATTCCTGCAGATGACTGAGAACCAGTGTCGCTGAAGACTGAGCATGTCTAGGGAACTGGTTGGTCACATATGCCACCTGCTGCAGGATTTGGTGCCACAGTGACATGGAGGGCATCCACTGCCAGCGGCTATGAAAGTGACTGCGGCGCTCAATTTCTACACCAGTGGCTCCTACCAGAGCTCCACAGGTGACCTGTGCAGGATCTCACAAGCCTCCATGCACAAGTGTATCTAGGGGGTGACGGACGCCGTCTTCGCGAAGGCAAAGAACTTTGTGCGTTTCAACCGGTTTCAGGAAAGCCAGGAAGCAGGAGCGCTGGGATTTACGGAGATCTCAGGTTTTCCACAGGTGCAGGGTGCCATCAACTGTCCTCACATGGCACTTAGATCTCTGTGACAACAGACAGTCAACTATGTCAACCGCAAAAGCTTCCACTCGCTGAATGTTCAGCTGGTCTGTGACCATCACAAGCACATCCTACAGGTCTGCGCACGATCCCCAGGGAGTGTCCTCGACTCCTACATCCTTTTGCAGGGCTCAGATCCCTGACATCTTCCAGAGTCCAGAGAGGCTGCGGGGTTGGCTCCTCGGGGACAAAGATGTGGCTGATGATGCCCATGCAGTGGCCTCAGACTGCAGCAGAGCCATGGTATAACGAGGCTCATGCAGCAATCTGGACTTTGGTGGAGCAAATGATAGGCATTTTGAAAATGAGCTTCCAGTGCCTCATCAGGCCTGGTGGGGCCACTGCAGTACAGTCCCCAGAGGGTGTCGCGCATCATTGTCACTTGCTACGTGCTCCACAACCTGGCATTGCGATGGCGGGGAGGACCTGGCTGAGGAGGAGATGGGGGAGCTGCCGGTCTCCTCTGATGAGGAGGACTTCAAAGGCGATGATAATGATGAGGTCCTCGAAGGCGAGGGTGTCGGCGATGAGGCCATCGCATTGGCCAGATGAGGCAGGCTCGCTCAGGAGGCCCTCATAGCCGCAAAATTTGTGGAGGATGATGATGAGATGCAGTGAGGACAGTCCTGACATCCTCACCTTGCACCTGTGAACGTTTGACTCCTGTGTGGCTGATGGCAGCGCACATACCCTCAGTGCTCAGGCTCATGTCATGGAGACGCAGCGGAGACCCTAATAGTCACTTAGTTGGAGGAGGATGATGACGACATGCAGTGAGGACACTCCATAGATCTTCATATAGCCTCTGAGAATGTCTGACTCCTGTCTGGCCGTGGGCAGCTCGCTTGTACTCTGTGATCAGGGTCATATCATAGAGACACAGCTGTGAAACTTGACATACTTGTTAGCCTTCAGCACCTGAGCCCTTCAGGAGCACAGTGTCACTGGTCACAGATGCTGAAGAGATGGGGACCAGCCCCACCTCAAAGGTGCTGAGAGCACAGAGAGAATGACGGAACTCTGTGACACCTGCCCATGACATTCTGGCAGCAATGACAAGCACCATCGAGGTGCAGGCATCACTGATGTGTCCAGTGAGTGTGAAGCTGGACCATCACTTTGGTCTGAAGGTTACACACTGCACAGGGAAGAGGCCCTGGACTCAGACACCTGCCTTTATCTTGTGCAGGAACCAAGGTTTCACACCTGAGTGACACGAACACTGCCCATCACAACAAGGAGCCATAGACAGGGAGACGTTCTTGGGAGTTTATTGACAATAGTGAACATTATGTACAAGTGATTAACATCCATGCCAGGATGTGCAACTACATCTTCTTAACCTTCCTACCCCTGCCACCACGTCTTGGTGCTCCCCAGCCATCCAGAGTGGATGTGGAAGCCACCTGCAGACTGTGGTGACCTTGGTGGGAGTCCTCTGAAGGGCCCCGGCCTGCTTTAAGGGTCTTGCTGTGTGGCAGAGGCACCTTCCTCGGCCTATGGAGCCAGAGCTCCTGGGGTCACAGGAAGAGGGAATTCACATGGGCCGGACACACCCAGGGTCACCTGGGTGGATGGCCCTGGAGTGTGCACCTGCTGGTTCTCTTCCCTATGGGTGTCCGAGAGCCTCTGGATGATTCCTTGAGGAGAAGGGGAAGCTGGAGTGAGATTGAGCTGCCCTGCATCCCTCTCGCGTTGACACTGTTGGAAGCCAACTATGGCGCCAGCAATGGAGTTCAGCCCGCGCAATAGTGCAGGACCGATGTCCTGGACCAAGGCCATCTTACCAGTGTTGACCTCAGTGTGTTGGCATGCCGGCGCTATTGCCTCAGACTGAAGGTGGATGGACTCCTGCATCGTGCTTTGCAATCTGCGGAGTGCAGCAGACATCCCTTCCTGATGTTCCCGAACTTGTCTTTGCAGCTCCAGCAGCTGAGGTACGACTGAGTCCAGAGGCTCATCATCTGACTCAGACTCAGCAGATTCCTGGCCTCCAGCAGTCCTCCGAGCACTGAAAAGTAGAGAAGTCCCTGCTGCCGCCTGCTGTGGACCAGACAGTGCGATATGCTTTCCAGATTGTGACCCTGAGGCTACTCTGGAACTAGGTTTCACTGAGGTGTGTGTCTCTGCGCTGGTGGAGGGTGTGGGTGAACACTGTGATGAGTCTTCAATTAGGTGTCATCAGATTCTTCTTCTGAGGTGTCTTCAGGGCTTGAGTCGGGAACCTGGCTCATGGACCCCCACGTCTGCTTCCCAGATGTGCCTGTGAACACAAGGAGAGATAATTAGTGCATAGCAGGGGACTGCGGAACAGAGGAACTGATTCACAGCATGGCTGTCTGATGGATGTTGCACTGCTGGACCCTCACTTGATTGAGCACTGCTGACCTCACCATCAGCACAGGATGGTCCAGATCCTCACCAACCGGCTGGATCACTCTATTTTCAAAGTCTGTGAGGACCTTGATGTCAGGCATTCCTCCACCAGTCTCCCTTTTGTTGTGTGCCAGCTTCTCCTGCATGAAGACGGATGGAGAGAGTGTAAGCAGCACGCCTGTCAGGACAGATGAAAAGAATGCCTGGCATGTGAGGGTGGTGAGTGGTCCTGATCCACAGGGCGGGTGTAGGTGTGTTTGAGAGAATGAATAGTGATGTCCCTTGAGCTGGCAATGAGTGAGGGCCCTGTGGATGTGTGATGGGTTTGTGAGTGTGTGAGTTGAGAGTGATGAGAAGAGTGACTTACCCTGCCGGAATGGAGGAGGCCATTCATCCTCTTTCGGCACTGGTGGCTGTCCTCTTTTGCAGGGTGTTGGCATTGACCACTGCTGCCACCACCTCCCACATTGGATTGGTGGCCTTGCTTGCTGCTCTTCACCCAAACTGGGGATAGATGACTTCATGGCGGGCCTCCGCGGTGTCCAGTATGCGCCTGAGGGAGACATCGCTAAATTTGGGACAGTATTTTTCCTCCCTTTGGCAGCCCTGACTTCCTGGGAGCTTCTGATCCCTCAGAGAGTGCTAACTCTGTGCGCAGACCCCCTTTTAATATGGCGCCCGGATTACGGAAGGCCTGAGGTAATGGCGGGGTGGGTGAATCAGAGGCCAGTAATCCAGCATATTTCCCAGGAATGCATTATTAACGAGGTGGGACGCGCCAGGAGTGGGACGATATGGCACGAAAAGCCGCCATTGTGGCTGGCAGGTAAAACATCCTTTTACCCGCCCACTCCTGCACTTTGTCCAAACCTGAGATGATTGCACCCACTGTTGTAATGTTGGAAACATGACAGCCAATTTGCACGCAGCAAACTCCCACAAACAACAATGCGAAAATTGTCCTAATTCACACTAAGTCCTGTTCACCTATTACCCACTTGTTCGCTGACTTACACTGGCTCCAGGTTGAGCAACACCTCGATTTTAAAATTCTAACCTTTGTTTTCAATCCCCTCTGTGGCTTCAGCCCCTCCCTATCCGTGTAACCATTTTCAGCCCTACAACATCTCCCCACTCTCCAATTCCGGCCTCTTGCGCGCCCCCGATTTTAATTGCTCCACCATTGGTGGCCTTGCCTTCAGCTGCCCAGGGCTTAAACTTCGAAATTTTCTTCCTAATCAGGAGAGGTTGAACGGCCTGGGTTCTCTTCTCTTTGTTCAGAGAAGGCTGAGGGGGAATGGGGACTTTAGAATTATGAAAGGTTTTGATAGGATAGACACAGAGATGGAGTCAACTTCTTGTGGGAAGAGCAAAACTAGAGAGCATCCATCCCAAGAAACAAGAAATCGCCACATGGAATTCAGCAGAACCATCTGCACCTGAAGAGCAGTGGGAATGGGGAACTCGCTACCTCAGGGAGAAGGTGAGGTGATTAGTAGAAATGCATTTAAGGAGAAGCTGTGTAAGAATATGAGGGAGAAAAGAATAGAAGGTTATGCTGATGGAGTTCGATGGGGATGGCTGGGAGGAGGCTTAAGTAAAGCATGAGAGCCGGAATGGACAGATTGGGCCAAATTGCCTCATTCTGTGCTGCATATCCTACCCAAACCTCTCCACCTCCTGTTCTTCCTTTAAGATGCTCCTTAAGACCTATCTGGCCAAACGTTTGGTCATTTTCTCTAATATTTCCTTATGCGGCTTAGTTTCAAATTTTGTTTGATAATTCTTCTGTGGAATGCCTTGGGATGTTTTACTGCATCAAAGGCACTATATAAATGCAGCAGCGGCGAGTGTGAGTTTATTACATGAGTCAGTACTTTCCCTTCGAACAAACGATGTCAGGGATGTACTAATGAGATCCATTAATTAGTCGCAAAAGGGAGACACTGACTGCTGTTCATTCTACAGAGGATCTACAGCTGAGTTATCATTTTACGTGAAAGGCATTAAGTGAAAGGATAAGTAAGAAATCCATTATCTTTAAACTAATCACCGTTAACATTTCATAATATATTTTGCATCGAATTTACATGATAGAACTAGTCCATCTGTCTTAATGGGTACAGGCCAGTAATAAAAACAGAGAGTGCAAGAAACATTCAGATTAAGTAGCATCTGTGGAGAGAGAAATAAAGTTAATGTTTCAGGTTGTTGAGCTTTTTGTCAGAACTGGGAAAATTCAGATTTTCAGCATCTCCAGTCTGTTAATTTTGTACTGTTTTATGCTCCACGAGTGTCTCCTCACAGCCTATTTCAGCTCACCCCATTTTACCCCAGTCTTTTCACACAAGCCTGATGTTGTGCACCTGCACAGTTAATGGTTTATTAACCTGGAAGCAGATAAACAAGACAGGTCTGGCTTCTCCCTCTCCAACCCCTCCTCCCCCAATCGCAGTCCGTTCGACCAGCCTTACGCAGGAATCTTGCTTTTATTTTAAGTTACGGAAACAAAACCTTGCATGATTCTCTCGAATCAGTGCCCACTGTTTCGCCTTATCAGCACAATTATGCCGGAGACAGGCAGCCTGACTGCATGAAGTCCTCTGTCACACCTGAAAAATGAACCATAGCTCTGCCCTCTCCATTTAAGATGACAGACACAGTAAAATACTGATGGGGCTGGGGGGAGCTCAGTTGCTCTCTTTGCACAGCTCATTAGTGGTCTTGGCCTTTGGGTAGACCCATACGTAAATCCAAGCTCAAACTTACACTGGTAGCCCAATAAGGAACGAAAAGAAAGACTTGTATTAATGTAACACAATCAACAGCACTTTACAACCAATTAAGTGCTTTATGACACGTAGTTACTGTTGCAATGTAGGGAATGCAGGAGTCAATTTGCACACAGCAAATTCTCAAAAATGGTAATAACGACATGATATTCTGCTTTTGTGATTTGATTTGTTGATTTGATTTTGTTGATTGAGAAATTAAAATATCGGTTTCGACATCCATCTGAGCAGGGAGAGGGGGCCCTCAGTTTAACACCTCCAAAAAGCTGGCATCCCTAACAGTACAGCACTCCCTCAGTCCTGCGTTGCAGTGCCAGCCTTGATTTTTGCGCCCTGGAGTGGGGCTTGGCCCTGGAACCTTGCAGGACCATTGCAAATGCCCCTCTGCGTGCCTTGCTCACCCCGCTGGTGAAGGGGACAAGAAGAGGTGCCATCTCCAAACCCCAGAAAGGGACGAGGGCTTTTCAATGGAGATTAATGAGCAGAGAATTTCGGGAGTAAAACAGAAAGCTTTTCCCATCTAAATACGCGTTAATTGTTTTATTAGCTGACTTGTTACTACAGTAGTCGGGTTTTAATAGGAAGAGCAATAATAGTAAGCATGTGAGTACAATTAATTTACTAGTCTGCTGAGCTCCTACTGATGCAGCAGGTATTTACCATGATATGTTAATCAGACCCATGTATAACTTAATGGCACCCAGGTGTAATCCTGTGTCTACCCTGTTGCAGTGAAGGATTAAATGAAGTGTTTGCTTATTTAAATTCGAATCAAATGTGTTTTGTTATGCTGTAGGTTTAATTTTCTTTGGCCATTAAGTATTTGTGTACACTACACTCACTGTAGGCCTGTTGAATAAGCTTGTGATTACTCAAAGCAATTGGACTAATTTAATTTAAATAAGAACAGAAAATGCTAAAAAAAAGACTCAGCAGGCCTGACAGCATCTGTGGAGAGAGAAACAGAGTTAACGTTTCGCGTCCGTATGACTTCTTCAGGTTGAAGTAGAAGTGTCATACAGACTTGAAACATTAACTCTGTTTCTCTCGCCACAGATGCTGTCAGACCTGCTGAGCTTTTCCTGCATTTTCTGTTCCTGTTTCAGATTTCCAGCATCCGCAGTACTTTGCTTTTATCTAATTTAACTTATGTAGTTTCATTAAATTTTCTGCTTTGCTGGAGGTACTGAATCAAGTCGACTGTGATTCTTTGGCCACTAACCTTGCCTTCTGGCCAACTGGAAGAGGGGTGGGTACAGGACATGACATGATGGGGTTCCATCCTGTCTTTGTATGGAGTACTCAAGCACATATTGATCTAACTGAAACATATAAAACTCATAAGGTGCTTGACAGGGTAAATGTTTCCCAGGCTGGGGAATCTAGAAGATAGGGTGAGACTAAGGGGTCGGCCATTTCAGACAAATCCGAGGAGAAATTTCTTTAAATAAACGGTTGTGAATCTTTGGAATTCTCTACCCCCAAAAGCTTTGGAAGCTCAATCATTGAATATATTCAGGACAGGGGCCAATAGATTTTTGGATACCAAGGGAATTAAGGGAAATAGTGCAGGAAGGTGGAGTTGAAGTAAAAAATCTGCTGTGATCTCATTGAATGGTGGAGCAGGCTCAAAGGGCCAGTTGGGTCTAGTCCAGTTCCTATTTCTTAGCAGGAGTCACTGGGTGAGGTTGCCAACTCTGCCTTGGACGTATTCCAGGAGATTGCTTCACGCGACCTCCTGCCTCCAACTGCCTCCACCCCCCCACCAGCACCCACCCCCCCCATTGGTTGTCTGATGTGTCCATCACCCTGGTGTCCTGCCTTCCCATGCCAATTGGACAGCAAACAGACACTTTGGGTGGGATTTTCTGGCTCCGACACCAGCGGGCACCGTTGCGGGTGAGATGGGAAAATTTGGAGAGCCGTTAATTGGACGACTCTTGACTGTCAGTCAAACAGCCGCTTTTCACCATCACCAACATTTTTAAAATGAGTAAACATAACTCTCCAAAGAAAATGGGAAAAAGAAACACTAGCCATAACTTCCGAGTTCCAGGGCAGTGCAACTGGGGGCATCACCCCCGTGCCCGACCCCCACCCTTGCTGCCTGCCCCCCTCCGCCACCCCCCCACCTCCCAACCAGTGCCCAGCCCAACCCCCTCACCAAATGCTTGACCCAACCCCCCTCCCAAGGGTCCGACCCGCCCCCCACCTGAATGCCTGACACCACCCAATGAGTGTCCGACCCCACCACCAAGTGCCTGGCCTGGCTAGCCGCAGCCCCGCCGTGCCCAACCCCCCCCGACCATGCCTGACCCGAACCCCCCACCCTGAGTTCCCAACCCGACCTCCCCAATCCGAGTGCCTGACCCGACTCGATGCCCCCCCTCCAAATGCCTGACCTGACCCACGCCACCACCCACCATCATCCCTCCATATCCCCCCATCCACCCCCCATAACTCCCCCATCCCCCCTCTCCATTCCCCCCATTCCCCTTCGCCATTCCCCCCTCCCCATTTCCCCCATTCCCACCTCCCCCACCCCCTATTCCCCCTATCCCTCTCTCCCCATATCCTCTCCTCCCCGTTCCCCCATCTCCCCCATTCTCCCTCCCCCTCCCCCCTCCCCATTCCCACCCTCCCCATCCCCCCTTCCCCCTCCCCCTTCTCCATCCCCCTCCCCCCTCTCCATCCCCCCTCCCATCCCTCCTCCTCCCCCCTTCCATCCCCCCTCCCACCCTACTCCCTCCATTCCCACCCTCCCCCTCCCCTCCCTCTCCCTCCCCCTCCTCCCCCTCCCCATCCCCCTCCCCATCACCCCTCCCCATCCCCCCTCCCCCCCCATTCCCCCATTCCCCCCTCACCCCCATTCCCCCCATCCCATGCCCCCTCCCCATCCCATCCCCCCTTCGCCCCTCCCCATCCCCCCTTCGCCCTCCCACTCCCCCTCTCACTCCCCCTCCCAATTGTAACCGCTTGCCTGACCAGCTTAGCTTCTCCCTGGCTTTTAATTCAACCTGAGCTATGGCAGCTGGGCGTAGCCTCCTTGCGCCTGAGCCTGATGCCCTGGACAGAAGGCCCTGCACAGTTCTCACTCAGCCTGATTCGGAAGTTCAGGCAAGAAAGGATCGAAAGAATTTCAAGGTAAAACAGTAGGAGCGAAGCAGCAATCCGACTGTGCGCAACTACAGCACCCATATTTTTCTTAATAATGACCCATAGCTTTTCTCCTGAGTTGCTTTCAGCAATGTTCAGAACATTAATGTTTAATTCCTGAGGACTCCAAGAGAATCTGGACTGGTTAATAACCCTAGTGATGGACTATCAATCTGCAGTGGAAATCCTGACTGATACATTCTCAGCCCCGGGCCACTAAGAGTAATCACAGCACCCTGACTGCCACCAGCTGAGATCAGCAGAGACTGAAACAAAATATTTTAAAACATTTTGTACATCCGATATATACTGCAGCTGGCATTTTCTACGTAGGACCATAAAGATCGCTACACACAAGGTGGCCATTTGGCCCATCGTGCCAATGCTAGCTTTTCAACTGGAGCTCCCTCGTTACTGATTCACCATTGTTCACCCTTTCCAAACCTTCAGCAATGCAGAAATAATAGCCCTGAATTTTTTTTTTACAATGTCTAGTTAAATGTGTCTGCCGAAAGGAAAAAAAGAAAGACCTTGCATTTATATAGCGCCTTTCTCAACCTCAGGACATTGCAAAGCACTTTACAGCCGGTGAAGTACTTTCAAGGGCAGTTGACATTGGAAAACACACAGTGGGATTTTCTAGTCCCACCCACCGCGGGACTGGAATTTCCTGCCTGAAATCAATGGGCCTTTTGCTGGACTGTCAGATTTCCTGTTCTGCCTGCGATAATTCCCATGGCGGGCGGGACTGGAAAATCTCGCCCACAGTCCCCAATTTATGTAAGACAAGATCCTACAAACTGCAATGAGATGAATGACCGGATGAATTTGTTCTCCCGGTGTTAGTTAATGGTTAGCATTGGCTGCTAGAATCCTTCCTTGAATAGCGTCACGGGATATTTAACACTCACCTAAGAGGGCTGACTGGGCCTTGGTTTGATGTCACATCCAATAGACGGCACCTCCGACAGTGCCGCACCCCCTGAGTACTGCACTGGAGTGTCCGCCTAGGACGTGTGCAGAAGTCACTAGAGTTAAGAAAGCCAGACAATGATTCCCACTTGATTCACCTGTAATTAGCTAAACATAAATCACATTCCTTTAAATTTTTATTTCATTCCCTCTATTCTTTTTTGCAGCAGATTATTTCCCACACTAGTCCCGCAGGTCAGCTCGTGTACATGAGCCTAGTGCTACATTGCATTCTCTTACAATATAGCTTGTAAATGCAATCAGGGAACAATTACGTTTGCATGTTCAGTGCTGATTATAACTGGTGCAAGCAAATTTAAGAGAAAAAAGAAAGCTAATTTCTCAAGTGTCTTGTGGCAACAGGAACAAAAGCAGAATATGATCGAGAAAAGGGTAGGTGAAGGGATTGTACAAGTTTTCAAGGTTAAAATCTGTTACTGATGTTTACAGCCAAACTCGGATTAAAGAAGAAAGACTTTGCATTTATATAGTGCCTTTCCAGGCCTCAGTCACCCCAAGGCGCTGTGCAGCCATTAAAGTACTTTTGAAGTGTAGACCCTGCTGTACTGTAGGAAATGCTGCAGCCAATTTGCACACAGTAAGCTCCCACAAACAGCAAGGTGATGATGACCAGACAATCTGTTTTTGGGACATTGATTGAGGGATAAATATTGGCCAGGACATTACGGAAAATTCCCCTACTCTTCTTTAGTGCCATGGAACTGTTTCCGCCCACCTGAGAGAGTAAACAGGGCCTCAGTTTAATGTCGCATTTGGAAGACAGTGGCCCAGAACTTCTGATCTCCGGAGGATTGTACCCAGGAGGGAGCCTAGAAGATGCACCAGGGGCACCCCCTGCTCGTGCCCCCTCCCCCCTCCTTGCCCCCACCAGAAGTGCCCATGCAAGGACTGCACAGGAATTGCACTTGGAACCATCCAGAGACTTCAGATGCTTCCGACTATCTTATCAGAATAGTTACCCAGGAAGTTAGAAGGATTAAAACCATTTCCACTCCTGGGGTAACTATGGCACTGAACATCAACGCCACCCCCCCCCTCCCCCCACCCCCCACTGGACTGGCTAACTCCCCACTAGACCCCCACCTGACTCCACACCCCCCCCACCCCTCCTGACTACCTCCCCACCTCCTGCCTACCCGCTCCATCCTGTGACTAATCCCCACTGTCCCCCCGATTACCCTCCCGAACCCCAAAAACCCTCCTGAACCCCCTGACTAACCCCCACCACCTGAAAACCCTCCTAACATCCCCCCCATCTTCCCTTCCCACCACCTACTACCCTCCAACCCCTGACTAACCCCCCCACCTCCCAATTACCCACCCGACCTCCCAGCTATCCTCCCCACCGACTATGCTTTACCACCCTAAGTACCACCCCACACCCCCCGACTACCCTCTCCAACCACCCCCCCCCCCGACTACTTCTGCACCCCCAATTACCCTCCCAGCCCCCTGACTACCCCCTGACCACTCTCCCCATCCCCCACCTAACCCCGGCCCCCGACTGACCACCTGGCCCCCCGACTACCCCTTCCACCCCACAACTACCCAAGCCTCCCAACTGACCCCCTGAACCCCTGACCCATCCTACTTACAAGTGGCTTGTACCCACTTACCTTACACACTTACTTTCTCCCTGAGTTCTCAAAGTGGCTGGGACCTTTAATCATGGTGTTTTGATTACCAGGAATTATCATTTGTTTAAGCATTTGTCACAGCCTAAGTGCTGTAAGATTGGATGCACAAACATAAAACGTACAGCACAGAAACAGGCCATTTGGCCTAATTGGTCCATGCCAGTGTTTATTCTCCACACAAGCCTTGTCTTTTTCTTGGCCTAGTAGTATGTCCTTCAATTCATTTCTTCCTCATGTGTTTGTCACAGCCAGTGCCTCTCTACCTCCCTTTCTACCTCTCTACCTCTCTCTCCTCCTTTAAGATGCTCCTTTAAAATCTACCTCTTCACCAATCATAATATCTCCGTGTGTGGCTCGGAGTCAAATTTTGTTTGATAATCACTCCTGTGAAATGCCTTGGGGTGTTTTACTGTGTTAACAATATTCCACATCTCCAAGTTGTTGTTACAGAAACCCACTGCCCCAGCAGGCTTAATGGATTGTCACTTCTTGCCATCTCTTCCTCATGTGTTTATCACAGCTAGTGCCGTAAAAAGGTGATGTGGTTTCACTTCCCTCCATGCTGCTGCCCTGTCGGTACCTGCCCTACCCAGGAGCGGATACTCTGCCCATTTCTTAGCAGGGAGACCGAGCAGAGAAAGGCTGCTGTCTAAGACTTTTCAGCCATAGTGCACCAAGGGACTGGGAATTGTATAGACCCCTTGGGCTCTATGACTCACATTGAATGTATGCAGTGAATACTACATGTATCACAATTGTATTGAAGCATCTTAAGAGTGCACATGATCTATGTAGATAATATAAATACCATTGCACTGTCTGACTGTTGTGACCATGTTGAAATGTCTGTAAGGCGCATTGATTGTATTGAAGCAATCTCATGACCTATGTGGAAAACTGGAATATGATTGCACTTTTTGTGATGGCCATTTTGAAATGTTTTGTAATGTTCTTTCAGATATTTTATGAATACAGTATATTTTTCCCAAAAAAAAGCAGCAAGATTGAATGAGAAGTGTGCAGCTCCTGACTAAGTTAAGTAAAAAGGAGTGGAGTGGCAATCCGACTGTGGTTGCCACTCCTTGGAAGTTCTGCTCCAGCACCTCTAACAATGCCGCACTCCCTCAGTACTGCACTGGTGTGTCTGCCTTGATTTTGTGTGCTCAAATCCTGGAGTGGGATTTGAACCCGTAACCTTCTGGATTCAGAGGAAAAATTGCTACCAACTGAGCCACAGCAACATGATAATGACCTGATCTGTTTTAGTTATATTGATGGTGGGGTAAATATTGGCCAGGACACCAGGGAGAACTCCCTGCCCAGAACAAACTTGCACATAGAAGGGCCTTTTACAGTCTTGGGACATGCAAAAGCATTTAAAGCACAAAGGGGCAGATCTTTACTTGGGCTGATAGAGTAAAGAGGGTGATATCAATTCAGCCACTGATTATGCATCTTACCCGACTGAAGTCAATCACAATGAAAATTGGGATAAATGCGTAGTGGACAGCTCAGTTGACATTGCTCAGGCTACATTATTCCTCAAAGTCAGAGTTAACCCCACCGAAGTCGCTGTGTTTTCAGGCCAAACATTCTGGAGGAGGCAATGCAGGATCTTGGGAATCACGCTAACGAGACTGAAGACCGATGTGAAGATTGATCGATTATTTGACTGGATTTTTCTTGTCAATTTACCAGCGGGAGATGAGAATTCAACCCATTAATCTAATTAATATCGACGCTGAATATATAAAATTGGCTGGAGCTTGACAGGGCTGATTAGAGGAGCAGTAACACTGACAACTGAACACCAAAGATAGGCAAAGGTTTACTATGAAGAGCCAGTGTGCAGGCCATGCATGAAACCCAGAGAGTAAATCAATATCATCTACTTAAAGTGGGAATTGCTTCTCGAAATGAAGCTTGGAATGCCTCTGGGCCCTACTTTAAATCGATTTTTGTTTATTCCTGAGATTCATTAAATAGAGTGAGTTAGGAGGAATTCATTGAGCAGTTTCCACAGCTCCTGTTCTCAAAATTGTTCTTTCAAGGTTTCATGTTCCTTTTTTTTTTAAAGAATTCAGTGTGCATTTGTTCTGAAACCTGTGATGCTTTTGAAGGTTTACTGCTGCCTATGCCTTAATGAATTGTTGGTTTTAGTTTGGCAGCTCCAACAGGTGAATCCCTGTGTGAGAAGCAGACTGTCGTGGGGTTGGTAGTCACAGGGCTTAGCCAGTCAGCCAGCATCACAGATCTCGATGCCAATCTTGCTGGATAGAGGTAGGCCAAATGGGAGTTCATCTGACTGCAAGCCTTTCCCCCCCAACCCCCCACCACGCTATTCGAATGATGCTTCATGCTGCTTGGCAGATCTCGGCTCACTCCTGATTGGTCCTTGGATGAGGTACCTCAATGTGAGTTGACTGGAGGCGTCCTTTGCCTGGTCAATGATTGCACTTGGGCAATGGGACTGCTTCAGTTTGGGTTGTTCCTGGTCACTCTGTGAAGTGAGCCTGCCAGAAGAATTCTTTTTAATACGACAACAAATCCCTTTTGAAGGGGATGGTCGAGCATCATTCTGACCTCGTGTCCAAGTTAAGTAAGTGACCTTTGCACAACACAGGGGATTGGATTGATAATGATTTACATAATCATAAAGAGGAGATACAGAAAATACCAGCTTAGTAACCCTCGGGCCAGAATTTTAAGTCCCGCAGTTGGGCGCATGCCCGACCGGAATGGGCATGAAATTGCGTGAGATGATGTTGGGCGAGTGTCCAGATGTTATTTCACTCGGCGGGTGTGCACAAAAGTCGGGAAAGCACCCACTGACAATTAAGTGGGCAATTAAGCCCCAATTGTCAGTGATTTTTCATGGTCCGTCCAACCTTATGATTGGCGGACGGGCCAATTGGCCAGACGGGCTTTACATTTTTGATGAAACCTCATCCAAGGACGGGATGAAATCTCCGTTAGGATATAAAATAAAAAGAAATTTCTGGGGACTTTTTTTTTAGTGCCTGATTGTGCTGCATGGACATTTCTTGCAGCATTTTTGGGCTTTATTTCCTTATTTGCAGTTCTGCAGCTCCCCGAGGCAGCGGTCTGCCTTCAGGGAGCTCTCTCAAAGCACTCACCTGCACCTGCGGTGACGTCAGCGCCTGCCCTCTTCCTGCCCCCAACGGCAGTGCTGACCCTTTCTCTGGGCGCGTTTCACATTGGCTGGCCATTAATTGGCCAACCAGCGTAAGATTGCGGTCAGGGGCCAATCGCAGGCAGAAGCACATTTCGCGTCTGCTTCCAGGCCTGCTGACCGCCCGCAGTGCAAAATTCAGGCCTAGAATTATGTTCTGTAGAATTATATTCCAGAACAGCCATATCAATGCCACAGCTTCCATGGCCTGAAATCATTGCCCGCCCAAGTTAAGGGCACCAATATCACTTGTGTCCGTGGGCACTTTCTGTGCTACTCTACCCCACTCATTGATAAGGGCTAGATATCTTAAGTATTATATGCTGTACAGTGGGATTTTTCTGATATTCGTTGGCACGGTCACATTGATCAACTGATTATTGAAAATCTTGACTCACACGAAACAACTGTATTCACTTGGGGTTATTATATAGGAGCAATGCAAACTCAGTAGCATGGCACAGTGGAAACATCGACAGCATTCTGAAATTTGCTTCAAATCGAGTAACTAATGTAAGAGATTTTGCTAAATTATCTTCCCTTATCTGTCCGCTTCATTTGGTCTTCAGAGACAGATTGGCCATATGTATATGCCCAAGGTTGGGTTCTGCTCCCACCAACCCACCTGTAAGAACTGAGATGAACCTGTTGATTCACTGGAAGTTTCCATTATCTCCTCTAATGATAAGTGAGCGTCAAGTGAATAGCACACAGTTAATTATAGTAATTGTAGGGTGTTTTGATTACCATGAATTATCATTTGTTTAAGCATTTGTTACAGCCTAAATGCTATAAGATTGGAAGCACAAACATAGAATTACATAGAATGTACAGCACAGAAACAGGCTATTCGACCGAATTGGTCCATGCCAGTGCTAATGCTCCACACAAGCCTTGTCCTCACCTCGGCCTATTAGCATATCCTTCAATTAATTTCTTCTTCATATGTTTATCTAGCTTCCCCTTAAAACAATCAATGCTATATGCCTCAAACCACTCCTTGTAGTAGTGAGTTTCACTCTCTGGGTAAAGATACTCTGACAGCCAATGAGATATCTTCTCAAAAGGTGGTTGAGGCAGAGTCCTTGAATATCTTTAAGGCAGAGGTGCATAGATACTTGATAAGCAAAGGGGTGAAAGGTTATCAGGTGTAGGCAGGAATGAGAGGTTAAAATAAGAAGAACCATGATCATATTGAATGGCGGAGCAGGCTCAAGGGGCCAAATGGCCTACTCCTGCTCCTAATTCGTATGTTCCTACCTGCGTGCTCTGCAACTTGAACGAGAGTGGCATCCCTCCTATTCCGGCCTCTTACACATTCCCGATTTTAATCACTTCACCATTAACGGCTGTGCCTTCAGCTACCTGGGCCCCAAACTCTGGAATTCCCTTCCTAAACCTTTCTGCCTCTCTGCCTTTCTCTCTTCCTTTGAAATGCTCCTTTAAACCCTACCTCTTCCCCTGTCATAATATCTCCATATGGGGCTCAATGTCAAGTTTTGTTTGACAGTCGCTCCTGTGAAGTGTCTTGGGACTTCTACTGTGTTAAAGATGCCCAAAAAGTGGAAGTTGCTGTTGCAGAAACCCACTGCCCCGGCAGGGTTAATTGATTGTCACCAATGCAACTGTGTTCCAATGTGATTCAACACCCTCAGGCTTTCCGTCTGATGCATTTTGCTAAAGAGGTGTCACTTCTGCCTTAACAGAGTACCCTGACTCCCTCACCCCTTCACCCCCATACCCCTCACCCCAGTCAATCTTCTGGCTCCAGGGTCATTTGCATGCTGCAGGTGGGATTCCCCAACCATGGTGGAAGCCGCACTCAAATTCCTCCAAATTGCTTCCTCAAAGTCACTCAAGTCCCTCCCTGGGAAAAAAGGTCCCCCTGACGCCCCTTCTGCTTACTGTAGGACTGCCAACACTGGTTGGACGAATGCCTGGAAGCTACATCTCTTGCCACACGCCCCCACGTCATTGGTTCATCAATTTGTTGATCGTAGTGATCAACTTTAAGGTTGGACGGGCAGCTCCGTTAATTATTTTAATTGTTAGTTGAATGGCCTTAATAGGCCTTTGACAGTTCGGCGGGTGCGCAACTGCGCGCCCATCGAACTGAAAACCTAAATGACGCGGGGTGACATTGGGCATGTGTCCCGACATCACCCAGCGTCATTTTACGCCTCGATAAGCAGGCCCCGCCCCCGCCCCCGATCGCAAGCCGAAGATTCCCCCCCCAACCACAGGAGATTAATCTTTAATTCTTGGAGAGTCCAGAACAATGGTGGAGGGTTGGCAACCCTACCGAAGGAATCCCATGATGCATCCTCTAGAGAAGGGGGTGGTTGGTAAGGGGAGCAGCATTGTGCCGTGGAAGATGTGGCGGAGCACGATTCTGACATATTTCCCTGCTGGTCAACCTGTGGTGAGGGGGAAAGCCTCGGTCTATCTTATACCCTTCTGTTTCTATGGTACCTACTGGACCATTCACTCTACAAATTGAGACAAAGCATTGCCGGTGTGAAGGAAATAGTTGCCATTAATCACTGTCAGATGTCCTTATACATTTAGATGTCTACACATCACTTTGCACAGCCCTGAAGGTTTCCAGTCTCTCCAGGTTTGAGCCATCCACTCTAGACAGGCCTTTGCATTTGTTCGATGGGCTGATTGATGTTTTACACTAAACGTATTCCATTTTTAATTAGGCTGGTCCTGTTGTGCCAATAGTCCAGACCAATTCTTCTTGATTAACTTAGCTTCTGCCTTCTTTCACCCAATAGTATATTTAAATATTCACATCTTAATAAGCTGGCTGAAAGAACCATTTAGTAGACAATCTTCCTGTTATAGTAAGTGAGTAACACTTATAAAAGTGTTATTATTAAAGGTTCTAACCTTTCACCACCTCAAGACATCTCAATGTCTTTTAAAACTAATGCCGTACTTGTGATGTGTAGGAGATGTGGAAGCCAATTTGCATACATCGATGTCCCACAAACTGCATTGAAATAATGTCAGTAATAAATAATAGGAACAGGAGGAGGCCATTTAGCCCCGCCAGACTGTTTCACCAGTCACTGAGATCATGGCTGATCTGTGATCTAACTCCATATGCCAAACCATTGCCCCATATCACTTAATACATTTAAATAACATAAATCTAATAGAAAATGACAAGATAAGCTGTTTCATTGGTTTTGGATAGGTATTTGCTAGGTCATCAGGGTGAACTCTCCTCTTCTTCAAGTAGTGCTATGGAATCTTTTACGTCCATTCAAGGCAGCAGACGAGGCCTCGGTTTAATGACAGTGTAGCCCTCTCCCGGTACTGCGCTGGGAGTGCCAGCATAACTATTGTCCTCCAGTCTCTGGAGTGGAAGTTGAGTCCACAGTCTTCTGATTCAGAGGTGAGAGTGCTAACCCTGAATTAAGCCTGACATAAAACATAGTGCTTCATTTTCTGTTCTATCTTGGTTTTGTTTCCTCTCCATTTTTTCCCCCCTTCAGTTCCTGGAAGGCCTCCTGATGATACCATTCCTTTGACACCTGTAGCCCTCCAACACTTTGCCCAAGTCTCCATTTGTCAGACTGCTTGCACTGTGGGGCAATCCTGAGGTTGTGAGAAAAGCAATCTTTCATTTCTGTCTTACTGAGTGTAGAACTGAGCCAGGCTGACCAGGAAGCTCCTTGGCATTCAATCCTCCAGCCTAAGGTAGCTGATGTCAGTCAGGCCTTAGTGCTGGGGCTCCTAGAATTGATCTCAGCAACAGCTGGGCAAAGGAGAATACATACAAGAGTAAGGAGAGTATATATGTGGTGTAGTGGTAATGTCACTGGGCTAGTAACCTAGAGGCCCAGGTTAATGGTCTCCGGAGGCCCAGGTTAACGCTCTGGAGACATGGGGCAGAATATTACGCACAGTGTGTGGGCTGATAATGATCGGGAGCAGGATCCTGGCTGATTTTTCTTTTCTTTCATAGGATGTGGGCTTCACCGGCAAGGCCAGCATTTGTTGCCCACCTCTGGCGATTGGCTCTGCACCGTGATTTCACGTGGGTGGGCCAATTAAGGCCCACCCAGCGTGGATCGCTAGTGGCAGCGCTGAGCGCTGAGCGCTGCCTGTGCGGGCAGAGGGAGGAGGGAGAGCTGGGCCTAGCGCACAGTTCGCGCATGTGCGTGAAAGAGCGCTTCAATCTCCCTGAGGCATGGAGCTGCCTCAGGGAGATGAAGCGCTGTGTAAAAAAAAAGTAATAAAGAAAATAAAAATGTCAGAAAACATGTCCCCTCATGTGATTCTGTCACATGAGCTGGCACATGTTTTTAATTCAAAAACAAAAATTTTAATTTAATGTTTGTTTGCTTTAGGAAACCTCATCCTGTCCGTGGTTGAGGTTTCCTAATAAATGTAAAGGCCGCTTGGTCTTTTCGCCTGCCCGCCAACCGTTAGGTCGGGCAGGCAGCATAAATTTGAATTTAATTAGTTTCTTAATGGCCTTAATAGGCTTTCTAATAGTCGGCGGTCGCGCAGCTGACTCCGGCACGCACCCGCTGAATGAAATATCGCGAGACAGCGTGATGACGTTGGGTCACACGCCCGACATCATCGTGTGTCATTTTACGCTTGGGCGTGTCGGGCACGTTCCCACACACTGAGCATAATATTCTGCCCCATGTCTCCAGAGCATTAACCTGGGCCTCTAGGTTACTAGTCCAGTGACATTACCACTACACCACACATATACTCTCCTTACTCTTGTCCTTTGCCCAGCTGTTGCTGAGACCAATTGTAGGAGCCCCAGCACTGAGGCCTGACTGACGTCAGCTACCTTAGGCTGGAGGATTGAATGCCAAGGAGCTTCCGGTTCAGCCTGGCTCAGTTCTACACTCAGTAAGACAGAAATGAAAGATTGCATTTCTCACAACCTCAGGATGTCTCAAAGCGCTTTACGCCACTGAGTGGGCGCAAACAGGACCCAGAGGCAGTAACCACCACCTAGAGGAGCTATCTGGTACAGTCCAGTCCGGTCCAGGCTAGTCTGTGGCTCCAGAGTGGAGCGGCCACATTCTGCGAGAATGTAATGTGTGATATCAGAAAAACAGATGTGATTTTGCTTGTTTATCTTCAAAACTTGTGTAATTTATTAATAATTGTAAGATGTTATTTGTTGTAAGGCTTACTAGCAATACTAAAGGGTATTGGGAGTAGCAGTGTTTATTAATTATAAATTAATTAAGAATAAATTAATTAACACATAATAATGATGGTAGGGGCAGGTGATACGTTGTGTCTGCAGAATGTGGGAGTTCCTGCACAGCCGTGTGATCCAGGACAAACACGTCTACAGAGCCATTCTGCAGGTGTCTGCAGCTTGAGGAGCTTCAGCTCAAAGTCATTGAGCTGGATGCTAAGCTGCAGACCTGCAATGCAACAGGGAGAGGGAAAGTTACCTGTGCCAGGAGGCAGTCACGCCCTTAGGATAGGGCCTTCTGATTTGGTCAGTGGTCAGGGACAGGAGTGTGTGACTGCAAGTGAGGTAGGTATGGGTACCCAGAAGGTAAAATTAGAAGAGACTTTGTCCTTGCAATTGTTTAACAGATTCAAGGTTGTTGCAGCTCATATGGATGAAAGTGAGGGCTGCAGGATGGATGAGCAAACTGACTGTAGCATCATGGTAGAGGAAGCCATTCAAGAGGAGGGAGTTAATAGGAATGTAATGGTAGTTGGCACAGTATAGTTAGGGAGATAGACACAGCTCTCTGCAGCCAAGAGTGGGAGTCCACATGGCTGTGTGCCTGCCCGGTGCCAGGGTTCAGCTCTGGGCTGGAGAGGAACTTGCAGTGAGGGGGGCCGGGGTGGGGGAATTCATTGATCAGGGTCTGCGTAGGTACCAACAACATAGGTAGAACTAGGAATGAACTTCTGCTGAGGGAGCATGAACAGCTAGGGGCTAAATTCAAAAACAGAACCTGTAAGGGGTTCTTTGCAAGCCGGTTCACCCTTACTGTCAGTTCTTGACTTTAGGATTTTATAAAAGGACAAACTTATGTGGATAAAAGCAAAAAACTGCGGATGCTGGAAATCCAAAACAAAAATAAAAATACCTGGAAAAACTCAGCAGGTCTGGCAGCATCTGTGGAGAGGAACACAGTTAACGTTTCGAGTCCGAATGACTCTTCATCAGAACTAAGGAAAAATAGAAAAGAGGTGAAATATAAGCTGGTTTAAGGCGGGGTGGGGGGTGGGACAGGTAGAGCTGGATAGAGGGCCAGTGATAGGTGGAGATAGCCAAAAGATGTCATAGGCAAAAGGACAAAGAGGTGTTGAAGGTGGTGATATTAGCTAAGGAATTTGCTAATTAAGGGTAGAAAGCAGGACAAGCAAGGTACAGATAGCCCTAGTGGGTGAAGGGAAGGGATCGAAAAAGGCTAAAAGGTAGAGATAAAACAATGGCTGGAAATACATTTAAAAATAATGGAAATAGATGGGAAAAGAAAAATCTATATAAATTATTGGAAAAAAAGGGGGGGATCAGAAAGGGGGTGGGGATGGAGGAGAGAGTTCATGATCTAAAATTGTTGAACTCAATATTCAGTCTGGAAGGCTGTAAAGTGCCTAGTTGGAAGATGAGATGCTGTTCCTCCAGTTTGCGTTGAGCTTCACTGGACACGTTTAGGCTCAACCACAAATTTGTTTATTAGCAAAAACACCCCTAAGGCCCTAATACAGGAGCTCCAAACTAGTGTAATGACGCCGCACAACACTCAAAACCATGACTTATTAATAAAAGCCTCCACTGAAAAGAAAAACCCATAGGCAAAACCCCACGTTTCTGTCCCAAGGCTTACTCGGTCCAACTCATACCCCCTCAAGATTTAGTTGCTACCCTTAAAACTATCCTTAAACCTCAGCCCCAATATCCCTTGGATCTGGCTGATACTTACAGCTCCCCTCATGATTGGTCGTTCCGGTGTGAACGGTAGGTCCGTGAATCAGGTTGACCATTCCTGATCTTCCTTAGTGACTGCTGTGCCACACCCTACGGCCTTGGCCTTTTATTACAAACTTTTATCGACAATATCAAAGCATATTTCCTGGAGCACATTCTGTTTGGATGGTCAGTGCCCAGCACCTTTTTAATCTCTTTAGTCTGGTTCCTGCCTTGGTCCAGACAAACCCAATCATTGTCCCCACGACTGAAACAACGGACCCCATCCAGGTGTGATGTCTCTGGCTCCCAAGCTGATGTGTGATAAAGTCCATTTCTCCTTAGCTGTTGTCGCTGTTTGTTTGTGTGATGGCTGTTGTCTGGATGGCCTCCCAGTTTCTTTAATTGGATTGTCTAATGGCATCTGCTTTGAGCCTTTAAGGTGAAAATGTCCCAGTGTCTTTACATAGTGTCAGCTCGTTTTTGACATTGAAATGCGTTGAAGATTAATCACTGGCAGTACAGCCTGCATCTGTGTGTTGAGGTCTGGCTTGTTTGTTTTGTAGTGTCTATGTCCATGAAGCAAATGTTTTTTGGGGTTTTAGGTTTAATAAAAGCCCAGTTGGAGGGGATTCCGATCCTACCAATCTCAAATGTAATAATCTCTGCATTACGATCTGAGCCACAAGCACATTGGTGCAGGTTAAATTAGATTGGAGAATTAAATTCACAACTCAAAAATTAGTGTGGAAGAAGTGGGTTTCATTCATGGGGCACTGACACCACTATTGGGGAAAATGGGAGCTGGGATGGTCTTCACCTGAACCAGCGGGGGCAAGGGATCAAGTCTGGGAAGATGTGATAAATTAAGTAGAGAAGACAAGGCAAAAGAGCAAGGGAAGAATAAGGGAAATGATGATCCGAGCATTGCAGGAAGGGACATAAGCCAGGATTTTCCGGCCCTGTCGTGGGCGGGACCTCAGCCAGAAGTCCATTGACTTGCGGCGGGACTGGAAGATCGCGGCAGTGGGCAGGTGTGTAAAATCTCGCCCATAGTGTACAAACCTAAGAATGCATTAGCAGATGAGGCTAGAGATAACAAGAAAGTAAAAAGGCAGAACTAAAGGCTCTGTATCTGAATGCACGATGCATTCATAACAAAGCAGATGAATTGTCAGCACAAATAAAAATAAATACGTATGACCCGATAGCCATTACAGACACATGGCTGCAGGATGGCAAAGACTGAGACCAGAATATTCAAGGGTTTAGGAAGGACAGGAAGCTAGGATAAAGTGGAAGGGTAGCTCTATTAATTAAGAATGACATTGGTACAATAGAGCAAGATGACCTTAGTTCTGGAGATCAAGATGCAGAATCAGTTTGGGTAGAGATGAGAAATAGTAAAGGTAAGAAATCACTTGTAGGAGTAGTTTATTGGCCCTCTAACAGTAACCACACTGTAGGATAGGGCATACAGGAAGAAATAATGGGGGCTTGTGAGCCACGTACAGTAATAATCATGGGTGATTTTAATCTACATATAGATTGGACAAATCAAATTGGCAAAGGAAGCCTGGATGATGAGTTCATAGAGAGTTTTTGGGACAGTTTCTTAATGAAGCATGTTTTAGCACCGACCAGAAAGCAGGTTATACTAGATCTGGTAATGTGCAATGAGACAGGGTTAATTAATGACCTCATAGTGAAGGCAGCCCTAGGTAGCAGTGATCATAATATGATTGAATTTTACATTCAATTTGGGGGAGAGAGGAGTGGATCTATGACTAGTATTTTAAACTTAAATAAGGGCAATTATGAGGGCATGAAGACAAAGCTGGCTAAAGTGAACAGGAAAATTAGGTTAAGGGAAAGGTCAGTAGAGCTGCAGTGGCAGATATTTAAGGAGATATTTCAGAATAATCAGAAGAGATACATTCCATTGAGAAAGAAAGACCCTAAGGGAAGGACACACCACCTGTGGCTAACTAAAGAAGTTAAAGATAGTATCAAATTGAAAGAAAAAGTGTATAATTCTGCAAAGATGAGTGGCAGGTCAGAAGATTGGACAGAATATAAAGAACCGCAAAGAATGACTAAAAGATTAGGAAGAAGGGAGAAATCAGAGCATGAGAGAAAGCTAGCTAGAAACATAAAAACAGATAGTAAGCATGTCTACAAATATTTAAAAAAAGAAAAGAGTAAGTAAAGCGAGTGTTGGTCCTCTAGAGAGTAAGTTTAGGGAATTAATAATTAAAAATAAGGCAATGGCGAATGAATTGAACTAATTTTTTTATTCTTTCACGGACATAGGCATCGCTGGCTAGGCCAGCACTTTTATTGTCCATCCCAAATTGCCCTTGAGAATTTGGTGGTGAACTGCCTCCTTGAACTGCTGCAGTCCATGTGGTGTAGGTACACCCAAGGGCTGTTAGGGAAGAAATTCCAGGATTTTGACCCAGCAACAGCGAAGGAACAGCGATATAGTTCTAAGTCAGGATGGTGTGTGGCTTGGAGGGGAACTTGCAGGTGATAGTGTTCCCATGCATCTTCTGCCTTTGTCCTTCTAGGCAGTAGAGGTCATGGTTTTGGGAGATAATGCCAAAGGACCCTTGGTGAGTTGCTGCAGTGCTTCTTGTAGATGGTACACACTGCTGCCACTGTGCATTGATGGTGAAGGAAATGGGTATTGAAGGTGGTTGATGGGGTGCCAGTCAAGCAGGCTGCTTTGTCCTGGATGGTGTTGCACGTCTTGGTATTTTGCACCTGTCTTCACTGTAGAGGATACAAATAACATTCCAGAAATAATAGTGAATCAGGAGGTGAAAGGAGAGGAACTTAAGACAATTACAATCACCAGGAAAAGGATACTGAGAAATTTATTAGAACTTAAAGCTGACAAGTCCCCAGGTCCTGATGGACTTCATCCTAGGATCTTAAAAGAAGTGTCTGCTGAGATCGTAGATTCATGGGTTTTAATTTTCCAAACTTCCCTAGATTCTGGAAAGATGCTATCAGATTGGAAAATGGCAAATGTGACTCTTCTATTCAAGGAAGGAAGGAGACAAAAAGCAGGAAACTACAGGCCAGTTAGCTTAATATCTGTCATAGGGAAATTGCTGGAATCTTATTAAGGAGGTTATGGTGGGGGCACTTAGAAAATCTCACCGCAATCAAGCAAAGTCAACATGGTTTTGTGATAAGGATATCATGTTTGACTAATTTATTGGAGTTATTTGAAGAAGTATCAAGCAACATGGATAAAGGGGGCCCTGTGGATGTGCTGTACTTAGATTACCAGAATGCATTTGACAAGGTGCCACATCAAAGGTCGCTACGCCAAATAAGAGCTCATGGTGTTGGGCTAACAAATTAGCATGGATAAAGGATTGGTTAGCTAACAGGAAGCAGAGAGTAGGGATAAATGGGTCTTTTTCAAGTTGTCAAAATGTGACGAGTGGATTGCCACAGTGGTCAGTGCTGGGGCCTCAACTATTTACAATTTATGTCAATGACTTGGATGAAGGACTGAATGTATGGTTACAAAGTTTGCTGATGACACAAAGATAGGTAGGAAAATAAGTTGTGAAGAGGATATAAGGAGTCTGCAAAGGGATATGGATAGCTTAAATGAGTGGGCAAAAATTTGGCAGATGGAGTATAATGTGAGAAAATGTGAAATTGCCCGCTTTGGCATGAAGAATAGAAAAGCAGCATATTATTTCAATGGAGAGAGATTACAGAACTCTGAGGTACGGAAGGATCTGGGTGTCCTGGTACATGAATAAGGAAAAGTTAGTATGCAGGTACAGCAAGTGGTTAGCAAGGCAAATGGAATGTTGTCGCTCATTGCAAGGGGAATGGATATAAAAGTAGCGTTGTCCTGCTAGGTGTTAGTGGGACCACATCTAAAGCACTGTGTACAGTTTTGTTTTTCTTATTTAAAAAAGGATATAAATACATTAGAAGCAGTTCACAGAAAGTTCATTTGACTAATACTTGGGGTGGGGGGATGGTATCTTTCGAGGAAAAGTTGAGCTTGTGTCCATTGGAGTTTATAAGATAGAGAGGTGATCTTTATTACAAGATCCTGAGGGGATTGACAGGGTGGATGCTGAAAAGGATGTTTCCCCTTGCGGGAGAGACTAGAACTAGGGGGACACAGTTTAAAAATAAGGGGTCTCCCATTTAAGACAGAGATGAGAAGAATTTTTTTCTCTCAGAGCGTCAAGAGTCTTTGGAACTCTTCCCCAGAGAGCAGTGGAGGCAGAGTCAATAAATATATTTAAGGCAGAGGTAGATAGATTCTTGACTAACAAGGGAGTCAAAGGTTATTGGGGGTAGGCGGAATGTGGAGTTAAGGCCACAATCAGATCAGCCACGATTTTATTGAATGGTGGAGCAGGCTCGAGGGTTGGCCTACTCCTGCTCCTCATTCATGTGTGTAAGTACTTGATGCATGGTCATGCCATTAATTGCCCGTTCACCAATTTTCAGATGATTCTATCTTTGGAAACTGAGCATTGTTGCATTTTCATAATGGGTTTTGCAGAGATGATCCTATGCTCTCTCTCGCAGATGGTGGCAAGTTGGCAGTTCTGGATTGACTACCTGCTATACGCCCTGTCCAGCCACACTATCCATTCAGTTAGTGGCAGGTACACAGAAGAAAGTAAAACACCCCCTTTGGCTTACTTCAACAGCATTTACCCCTCTAGTGTCTGAATTGTAACAGTTTTAGTCATTTGGACCTAATCCATTGTGGCTGGGTTTTGTTCAATGTGGTATTTGTGAACTTGAAAGTGGAACAAATGCCAAATAACTAATCTGCTGTAAGCAATGACCAAGGTGTAACATAACCAAGAGCCTGGACAGAGGCTCTTTGTTTAACATGACAGTACCCATGGCATGAAGCTGCTAAGATGCAGGTCAAAGACCATCAGTCGCTGCTAGATCCTTAGCATAATGTAACTTCTGCCCACGGTTCACCTCCCTGAAATTAACTTATTAAAGGAACTAGTTGTGACCATCATTAGGAGCAAAAAGTCCCTTCACTCCTCTTGCCACCACTCAATCCTGACTGAGACCATTTTGCACCGAATGGCACAATTCAGGAGGGCCTGATGTGGTCTGAAAATGCACATAATAAGGCCTGATATATAGTAAAAACGGTTCCTCCCACAAAATGGGGAACTTAGCCATGATTCTTTAGGTTTGGGCAGCTGGGAAGGGCCTGCTGGCCCAGCACACGCCTGTTGAATCGGGCCCGACCATCCTGAGGTATTATTTATTCCACAGCAAAATGTTAATTCGTCCCAAACAGGCGCACAAAGTTAACAAATTTGTCAGAATGAATTATTAAGCTTAACGGCCTATGTTTGACGGAAATAAATAATTGAGCTGCGCACTCCATCAGTGGATGCAACACACATCATTATAGTTTATGGAGTGTGTTCACTGTGCTGATTTACAACATGATGCTATTTAAAAATTGGAGAATAACTTAGAGTCAGAGAATCATACAATAGCTACAGTTCAGAAGGAGGCCATGCGGCCTGTTGATCCTGTGTTGACTTCCTGCAAGAGCAGTTTAGCTGGTCCCACTCCTCCAGCTCTTTCTCTTCACTTGCTCATCCAATCCCCCTTTGGAAGCCACGACTGAATTTGCCGATCATTTTTATCTAAGACTTTTTAGCTCTCCCACGCTGACATTTTAAAATATTGCTAAAATTTCTGACTTACCAAACTGAACTGAACAGTCATTTGTCAGGATGACTTTGACAATCTGTATTAAATTATTAAAATAAAAGCAAAACACTGCGGGCACTGGAGAGGTGAAATAAAAGCAGAAAGTGCTGGAATAACGCAGCAGGTCTGGCACCATCTGTGGAGAGGGAAACAGGGTTAACGTTTCGAGTCCAATATGACTCTTTTTCAGAAGAGCTTTCCAGCACTTGCTGTATTTATTTTAATTCATTAAAAGCCTTACTTTTGTATCATTCCACCATCCCTGGCTTGCCTTCAGCTGCCTAGACACTAATCCCTGAAATTCCTCCCTTAACTCTGAGTGAAGGAATAGTGAAGTAATTGGTGAGCGGAGTTCCGGTGAGGAGCATTTGAATCTTGAACAAAATAAATTGCTATTGACTTCTTTGTATGTAATTTTGAAGGGAACTTTTTAGCGGACCCAACAACAATGCTTCTGGCAATTGGGGAGCAACACTTTAGAAGTGGAAAGAGAAAGGGACAGCCAATGCTCCTGCCTTTAAAAAACATTTTCAACTAACACAGCGTTGTTACTGTTAATTACTTAGACAGCTTATTCAATACCCACCATTTCCAATTGGCTTCTTCCCCATTTGACTCTCTCAGATAACTTGCTTTAAAACCTGACCAGCAAGATAAATTTTGCATCATTTTAAGCATTTTGGTTATTGTGTGCGATGAATCAATTGTTAGTCAGAGACTTCGCACTCCAAAGGCAAATTGATGGGAACTGGGGAGCTGTACAGTGAGCAATTGATTGAGATGTTCAAAAGATCTGCGGAATTTGTCATGTATCAGATGGTGAAAATAAATACCTAACTTTTCATATGCATTCATTCTGTATTGCTGAAAAAAGAGACATGTCGAAGCTTTTCACCTTGCACTCATCAGGACACTTCGCAAGAATGCCAATATAAGGGGAAAACAACAATTTATACTGTATGTGAAGAGAGTGCTGACTGGTTGGCAAGTGGACTCTGATTGGTAGAGGCATTGCCATACAGAATGCACCAGTGATGGTGACTGACAGTTAACTGCCAAGCATTGTTTGAAATTTAAAAGGGCAGCTTGACCCCGATTGGTCAAGGCATTGCCCTGAGGAATCAGTCAGCGAATGGCTGTCACTTATTTTGTTTAGCTGAAACAGGCGCAATGTGTGTACATGTTCTTTCTGTCTGCAAAGAACAGGGCCCTGTGTATTAATATATGTAACTTCCAGTACATGCAAACGTGCCACATTGTGAGCCCCACTGACAATCTTAAATTGGTTGTCAGCGTAATTCTTAGCACACTGACGATTATTTAGCAAATGTTGTCCAATTGCAGAATCACATCTTATGTTGGACATTGGGTTTCGAGTTTTGCAAGCACGGGCTGGTTGGGTACAGTCTGTACCTTGCCTGTTGCGAACAGCGGCTGGGACCTGTTGTTTGATCAATCCACCAGTCTTTGGGACGTACAGCCCACATACCTAGCATCACACTGAAGTGCCCTCTTAGTTACTTACCCTCTACTGCAGCCTGCCACCTCTTTCAAACTGGAATGTCACTGATTTACCCTCCGGCTTCAAGAACCCACCTGCCACCTTTAATTGGACGGGGAACCTGTTACTATGTCAGTTAAATGGGTGTCTCTGAAAATCCCAGGCCAGTGACTGGTTTGGGAACCCAGAAACAGTCCCAACATTCCCAACGTGAAATTTCTGCCCTTGGCGTCTGATTTCCAGTGTATTTTGTTGCTGTGAGTTCACCGGGGAATAGACAAGGTGCTGGGATAGGGAGGGAGTGGAAAATGGTAGGAAATCAGAAAAGCAGATTTTACACAGGGTGCATTCAGGGGCAGGGGTTGGGATGAAAACCCTGGTCGGAGAGCTCAGGGTGAGGCCTGATCTGCTTTGACTCTTGGGCCTCATTTGAATAACCTATCACTGCCTCCTGGCCGGAAATGGGGCAAAAATGGTATCAGGTGCTCAGGGGATGACAGAGACAAATAGGAACCGTCCCCAGCGTGATGTTAATACTGGGGCAGGTAGAATTCCTGAGGTGGTGGGGGGAGAAGATGCCGGCAGCAGGAGGAAGGAAGGGTCAAAGGCAGGATGAAGAATCTCAAAAACTCTTGCATGGCCTGGGGAGAAATGACCTGCTCCATCTGGGCCACGAGGAGACCTTTGAAAAGATAATTAAGTACTTACCTTGGCCACTTCACCATGGTGCAGTTGGCCTTCTGATTGGGGCAATTAAAACTGTGTCTCAGCGCCGAATACAGCATCAGCCTGTGACACGTGACTGTAAGGTGGGTCCCTGCCTGCCTGGGGTGGGTGGCCTTCTGTGGGGTAAGGAAGAGGTGAGAAAACATTGGGAGCACAGTGTTATCCATGCGCACCCCTCCACCCCAGGCATTCCTACGCATTATCCTACAGCGGGTAGTTAAAACTGAGTGAAAAAAATTACTCCCCGTTTTGGCCTAAAAGGCTGACCCATTATCCTGAGACTATAAGGGCAGAATTTTACACCCTGTAGACGGCTGCGCGAGAAGACATCGGGCGAGTGTCCCAACGTCATCCTGCGCTCACGTGATATTTCACTCGGCGGGCGCGCACAAAAGTCTGAGCCCGTCAATGGCGTAATTGTCTCTGACTTTTCGTGGTCTGTCCAACCTTACGGTTGGCGGATGGGCGAATCGGCCAGGCGGCCTATGCGTTTTGCATGAAACCTCATCCAAGGGCCGAATGAGGTTTCCATTATTAAATAATTTAAAAATGAAAATCCTATGGACGGCATTTTTATCATGTTTATGCCCAGGAGCCTGATTGTGATGCTCGGACATTTTTTATTCCTGATTTTCAAAACCTTATTTCACGCTTTTCAGGTCTGCAGCCCCCCTGAGGCAGCTGTCTGCCTTCAGGGAGCTTTCTCTCAGCGCGCGCCCGCGCCCACAGAAACATCATCCTCCCGCCCCCCCCCACCCCGGCTGCGCTGAGCTTTTCAGAGCGCGTTACTTGGCCAGCCAGCGTGAAGCCGCGGTCGGGGGGGCCGATTGTGTTCGGCGGTCCGTTTCCTGATTCGACACCAAACCACATGAGGAGATCTTAGGACAGCTGCCCCAAAAGCTTGGTCAAAGCGATAGGTTTTAAAGAGTGTCTTACAGGAGGAGAGAGAGGTAGAGAGGTTTAGGGAGGGGGATTCCAGAGCTTGGAGCCAAGGCAGCTGAAGGCACGTCTGCCAGTGGTGGTGTGCAAGAGGCCAGAATTAGAGAAGTTTCATGAAATGGGCAGTTTCACAAATTGGGTGTGACACAGGTATCCCGGAGGGTTGAAGGGCTGGAGGAGGTTACACGATAGGGAGGGCCGAGGTCACGCAGGAGTTTAAGAGTTGCAGGCATACAACCTGACGGGAAATTTGGCTGCAGCAAAGCTCACGAGTGTATGGGCCAGTGGACTCAGCACCCAGTTTCCTGGTTGCCAGTAAAATTACTGATGGACCTCTGGCGCGAACAGAATTTGTTGATGGGTTTTCAGGCCCTGTTGACATCAGGTAAACGTAGGGAGCGTTTAGCGGTTGGCAACAGGGATAGAATCTGTCTTGTTGACCAGGAGTGAGTCAGAAGCTTTGAGATATGACCAGAAAATGTGTTTGAACAGTTCTGTAGTAGTGCATATGAGCAGTGTAAACTCGTCATTACATCCCCAGAATCTGTTGACTGTGAATCTGGCACTCAGTGATTTTGAGTTGTAGCGTTGGTAGGAAGCAAAAGCCAAAGTAACTGAGTCAAGCCCTATATCTGTATTGGCACGTCATGGTAGAAAGCAATGGTGATAAAACGTTGCACAGTTGATGTTTTTGAAAATCAAATTGGGGGAATGATATATATCAAAATATGATTGCTTAAAACATTTCTAATGTCTTTAATATAATAAAATATTTAATACAATTGCTGCAAATTCCATCATCGAAATGTATTTTCTTTTGCATCATTCTAGACAGGTGTAATGCATGCTGGGAACCAATCTGTGGCCGTGCTACTGATGTTAAACACAATGTCAAAACATAATGACAAACGTAATCATTGCAGAGAGCTGGGCTTGATAGCTTGGCTTTTTCTCCTTGCGGTAACATCGATTTATGTTACAATTCCACACTGACTAGTTTAGGAGACAAATTATTTTTCAATGTGTTAGTTATCGTTCAGAATAATGAATGGTCAGAAGCAGATTGAAGTGCTAATAGAATTGGGCAGCATGGAATAGATTGAAACACTAATGAAAGGGTCCTTACCTCAAATCTGAGAATATTTTCCTGCTAGGTCTTTCAGGCAGAATTATTGCAAAGTTATTTTTCTTAATTCATTCCTCGGTCGCGAGCATCAAAGACAAGAGCACTTATTGCCTGTCCTTTTTTTTGTCCTTGAGAAGATGGTGGCAGGACTGCCTTGTTCAACTG
This sequence comes from Cetorhinus maximus, assembly GCF_964194155.1. Taxonomy (NCBI): domain Eukaryota; kingdom Metazoa; phylum Chordata; class Chondrichthyes; order Lamniformes; family Cetorhinidae; genus Cetorhinus; species Cetorhinus maximus. The sequence goes on from NC_135893.1 coordinate 89,532,202, forward strand.
CTGCCGTGTGTGGTGAAAGCGCTCTGACCAGGCTGTCAGGTAGGGAGTTCCAGGACTTCGACCCAGAGCCAATGAAGGAACAGCCAATATATGTTCAAGTCGGGATGGAATGTGATTTGGAGGGGAACTTGGAGGTGACAATGTTCCCAAGCGATGGGCTGCCCTCATCCTCCTAGGGGGGTGGAGGTCACGGGTTTGGGAGGTGCTTAAGGTGAAAACCGGCTGAGCGAGAACAACAGCAACAAAGCCAGAGCTTGTATTTATTTAGTGCATTTAACGTATCAAAATGTCAGAAAGCAAAATTTGACACCCATCCACGTCCCGCAAAACCAACCTTTTACTGCTTTGGTTGGGCCGGCAGTTGCGCCCGCCCGACTCGGTCACTAACTCGCCCTCCGCCATCTTGTGGAAACCTCCATGCTTTCTCCCCAACCCAACCTCCATATTATTTCTCCTAATTATTTAAGTTAGCTTTTTTAAAAAGAAAGCTTACAATTACCTCGAGCTGTACGAGGCGCTATTGGAGGAGGCAGACCGAGGAGCGGTGAAGCGATTAAAATCAGGGGGTGCTCAAGAGGCCAGAATTAGATGAACACAGACGTCTCAGAGGGTTTGTGGGCTGGAGATTACAGAGAGGCGGAGAGGGATGAGGCGATTGAAGGATTTTAAAGCGAGGGTCAGGATTTTAAAATGGTGACGTTGCTTGACCTGGGGCCGGTGCAGGTTAGTGACCACAGGGGTGATAGGTGAACGGGACTTGGTGTGCACTAGGATACGGGCATCAGAATTTTAGATGACCTCAAGTTTACAGATGATAGAATGAGCAGGAAGGTGCTAACGTTATAATGGACCCAGGCAACATTTTTCTGGGATTTGGTTCATATTTATAAATATAAATATGACAAAATTACTGTGGCGTACAAGAAACAAACAAATACCTTCCTCCTGAAAGCATTTCCATTGAAACTAAGACCTAAATGGTAATGGAAGAACCTCCAGGTCAGTGCACATTCCATGTTACTCCCTTGGTGCATATAAATTAATGTGATTTCTGGTACTTGAAGGTCGGCTAGAACGTGTTTGTGCACCTGGGGAGAGTGAGGAATAAAAAGGAACAGGGAGTTAAAGGCTTTTATTATTCCCCCTAAAAATGGAAAGAGAACTTCATTCAGTATTGCAGTTACCTGCTACTTTTGGCCTGGAGTCACAAAAGGAGGCCATTTAGCCCATCGTGACTATGCTGGCTCTTTCGTAGCGCTCTCCAATTAATTCCGCTTTTCTGCTCTTTCCCCATGCCCTGTTAATAATGGTAGAATAACAAAAATTATTTTTCAAGAGAATCAGTTGCCTTCTTTCTTCAACTTAGTTTTTGGAATGCAGGCATCACTGGCATAGCTGGCATTTATTGTCTTTTCCTAGTTGCCCTGAGAAAGGGGTGATTTGGAAACTTGCACACATCTCTCGGCAGAGGCTGGCTGACTTCCTGAGGGTTGCCAGCGTGGTTTTTGTGATTTCGTTTCCGAGTTCCAGCATCTGCTTTTGCTTCATTCAATCTTGACTCACTTCCATGCCATGATGGATCTGCCCTTCAGATGTAAACCTGAGAAACCCCTAGCTTTATTAGCTTGGCTGTAAGGACCTTAATTCTTTTGAATCTGAATAGGTCTGAAAATAATTCCTGGGCGGAATTTTACACGGGCGGGATTTTACGGTCCCACCGAAATCGATGGACTTCCAAATGGCTTGCCGCATTTTACGACCCCACCCCCGCTGTGACAGGGCGGTAAAATTCCACCCCGTGTTTTTTTTTTCCACTCGTTGAAAACTCTTTTTGTACAAATTGCACAGCTTTGATTAAGCTGATGAAATGTTAATTTTCTTCCTCATCCTTAGCAAGGCGTCCATGATGAGAAATAATGCTGCTGTCAAACACTACCTTGGGTTTGTGGTTTTAAAAATTTGTTCATGGGATATGGGCGTCACTGGCTAGGCCAGCATTCATTGTCCATCCCTAATTGCCCTTGCTCAGTGGGCATTTAAGTGCCAGCTACATTGTGGGAGTCACATGTAGGCCAGACCATGTAGAGATGGCAGATTTCCTTCCCTAAAGGAGATTAGTGAACCAGATGAGTTTTTACAACAATCACCATTTTTTTTTAATTCAAATTTCACCATCTGCTGTGGTGGGATTTGAATCCTGGTCGCCAGAACATTACCCTGGGTCTGTGGAATACTAGTTTAGTGACAATACCACTATGCCACTGCCTCCCCCATTTCAGTGATGTGCAGATGCTAGAGAAGCTGAGTTGTTCTCCTTAAAGCAGAGAAGGTGAAGGGGAGACATAGTTAAAAGTGACTAAAATTCTGAGGGGCTTTGATAGAGGCGATTGGGAGAAACTGTTTCCACTGACACGAGAGTCGATAACCAGAGGACACAGATTGAAAATAATTGGCAAAAGGATCAGAGGTGAGATGAGGAGAGGTGAGATTTCACACAGCGAGCTATTGTGATCTGGAATGCAGTGCCTGAAAGGGTGGGATAAACAGATTCAGTAGCAACTTTCAAATGGGAATTGGATTAATATTTGAAAGAGAAAATTTTGCAAAGCTATGGGGAAAGAGTAGTGGAGTGGGACTAATTGGATAGCTCTACCAAAGAGCCAGTGCAAGGATGATGGGCTGAATGGCCTCCTCCTATCTGATTCTATGGTTCTGACATTTTCGTGGGGGTTGGGGTGGTTGTAAACAGTCAATGTTCCCTTTTCCCTATAATCAGATCTGATGGGAAGGTGAGAAAAAAATAGCTCACAGTATTCAGAGCAACACACGGATATTGTGTACTGCAGGATGTTATTTGCATCAGATGTCTTTAATACATTCCCTTTGTAAATATTAAAGCTTAGCTCATCAATATGACCTTGGCTGCATTGACTTAAAGTGAACAAACTGGCTTGGAGCGATTTCAGTGGAATGTACAACACCATTGTTGTGATACACAATCCTATGTTGGTCTGACATTTTTCCAATATGAACTGACACTTACTGATTTAAAGAAACAACATCCATCATGGTCTTTAGCAAAGCACAATAGCATCAGGTAGAACAGGATGGTCTAAACTAAGTATTTGGGCCACATCCCAATTTAGTGGCAGCCCTGGACTATACTACATATGGACAAGGAGCAGGAGTAGGCCATTCGGCCCCTCAAGCCTGCTCCGCCATTCAATAAAATCATGGCTGACCTGATAGTTTCCTTAAATCTGCATCCCGCCTAGCCCCCAGTAACCTATCACCCCCTTGTTTACTAAGAATCCATCCACCTCTGCCTTAAAAATATTCAAAGACTCTGCTTCCACTGCCTTTTCAGGAAGAATTCCAAAGACACATGACCCTCTGAGAGAAAGAATTTCACCTCACCTCCGTTTTATATGGGCGATCCCTTATCTTTAAACAGTGACCACTAGTTCTCGATTCCCCCATAAGAGGAAACATCCTCTCCACATCCACCCTGTCAAGATCCCTCAGGATCTTATATGCTTCAACCAAGTCACCTCTTACTCTTCTAAACTCCAGTAGATACAAGCCTAGCCTGTCCAACCTTTCCTCATAAGAGAACCCGCCCATTTCAGGTATTAGTCTGGCAAACCTTCTCTGAACTGCTTCCAATGCATTTACATCCTTCCTTAAATAAGGTGACCAATATTGCATACAGTACTCCAGATGTGGTCTCAGTAGTGCCCTGTACAACTGAAGCATAACTTCCCTACTTTTGTATTCAATTCCCCTTGCAATAAATGATAACATTCTATTAGATTTCCTAATTATTTGCTGTACCTGCATACTAGACTTTTGCAATTCATGCACTAAGACACCCAGATCCCTCTGCACCTCAGAGTTCTGCAGTCTTTCACCATTTAGATAATATGCTTCTCTTTTATTCTTCCTGCCAAAATGGATAACTTCACATTTGCCCACATTATACTCCATTTGCCAGATCTTTGCCCACTCACTTAACCTATCTAGGTTCCTTTGTAGGCTCTTCATGTCCTCTTCACAACTTACTTTCCTACCTATCCCATCCACCTCGTCACTCAAGTCATTTATATAAATTGTAAAAAATTGAGATCCCAGCACTGATCCCTGTGGCAAGCTACTTGTTACATCTTGTCAACCTGAAAAAGGCACATTTGTGCCTACTCTCTGCTTCCTGTTAGCCAGCCAATATTCTATCCATGCCAACATGTTACCCCCTTATACCATGAGCTTTTATTTTCCGCAATAACCTTTGATGAGGCACTTTATCGAATGCTTTCTGGAAATCTAAGTACAGCACATCCACCAGTCCACCCTTTATCCACAGCGCATGTTACTTCCTCAAAGAACTCCCTTGATTTCCCTTTCACAAAATAATGTTGACTCTGCCTGATGACCTTGAACTTATCAAATGCCCTGCTACAGCTTCTTTAATAATAGTTTCTAACATTTTCCCTCTGACAGATGTTAGCTAACTGGGCTGAAGTTTCCCACTTTTTGTCTCCCATTTTGAATAATGGAGCTACATTTGCTATTTTCCAATTTAATGGGACCTTCCTTGAAACTAGGGAGTTTCGGAAAATTAAAACCAATGCATCAACTATCTCACTAGCCACTTCTTTTAAGACCCTAGGATGAAGTCCACCAGGACCTGGGCTCTTGTCAGCGTGCAGCTCCAACAATTTACTCAGGACCACTTGTCTGGTGATTGCAATTTTCCTGAGTCCACAGAATCACAGAATTGTTACAGTGTAGAAGGAGGCCATTCAGCCCGTCGTGTCTGCACTGGCTCTCTGAGCATTTTGACTGAGTGCCAATCTCTTGCCTTTTCCCTGTAACCCTGCACATTGTTCCTATTTAAATAATCATCCAATGCCCTCTTGAATGCCTCAATCGAACCTGCCTCCACAACACTTCCAGGCAGTGCATTCCAAACCCTAACTACTCGCTGTGTGGAAAAGTTTTTTCTCACCTTGCATTTTATTCTTTTGCAAAGCACTTCAGCGGCCTCAGACTGCAGCAGAGCGATGGTATAACGAGGCTCATGCTGCAACTTGTAACTTGGTGGAGCAGACCATCGGGATGCTGAAGATGAGGTTCTGGTGCCTGGACCGGTCTGGTGGAGCCCGGCAATATAGTCCACAGAGGATTTTATGCATCAGCGTCATCTGCTGCACCCTTTACAACCTGGCACTGCAATGGGGAGAGGGGCTGGCTGAGGACGAGATGGAGGAGCTGGAGGTCTCCTCCGATGAGGATGATGCCACCAGGGTTAAGGGTGAGGAGGTCCTCGAAGGTAACAATGACAGGGATAAGGCCCTCGCCCTAGCCAGATGAGGCAGGCGTGTTCGGGAGGCCCTCATAGCTGCTAGATTTGTGGAGTATGATGACGACATGTAGTGAGGAGACACCATAGATCCTCACATTGCATCTGTGAACATGTGACTCCAGTCTGGCTTATGGCAGAGCACATACCCTCTGTGAGAATGTTCCTGCCATGGAGACACAGTGGAGGCCCTAATAGTCACTCGATTGCAGGAGGATAATGACAACTTGCAGTGAGGACACTCCATAGATCTTCACATAGCCTCTGAGAATGTCTGACTCCTATCTGGTGGAGGGCAGCCTGCTTATGCTCTGTGATCAGGGACATATTGTTATAGAGACGCAGCCATGAAACTTTAAAAGCATCTGATCCTTTGTCTGCCTTCAGCACCTGACCCCTTCAGGTGCACAGCATCACTGGTCACAAATGTTGGAGAGATGGGGGCCAGCCCCACCTTAAAGGTGCTGAGAGCACAGAGAGAAAACGATGAACTGTGTGCCCACAACAGTCTGCCCACAACATTCTGGCAGCTATGACAAGCACTGTCGAGGTGCAGACATCACATGTCTGGGGTGTGTGAGGCCAGAACATCACTTTGGTCTGAAGGCTGCACAAAGCCCAGGGGAGAGGCCCTGGACTGAGACGCCTGCCTTTATCTTGTGCAGAAAGGTTTCACATCTTTAGACTTTCCAGCCAACCACGGATAGTGTGTCCGCCCCTTGCTCGCTTTTAATAATTCATGAACGAGGACATCAACAGAAAGGATGAGCTTCCTGAGGGCGGCGGTGCGGGGCTGCAGGTGGCAGCCAGCACAGTTCTTGGCTCCTGCTGTGCCTCCGAGCTCCAGCCTGTGCAAATTCTGCAGCTCCCCCCCACCCTGTCACGGCCCAGCGACCTCCTGATACTGAGCTCTCCGGCGGGGTGGCCTGAGCTCCCAGCTTTTCCCTTGGAGCCAGGGGCAGGTGCAGGGGAAGGAGCGCGGCACCGAGTACCAGCCAAAGACTATCAAGAGGATACGGACTCTCGGCTGGCAGGAGCACATCAGCACCCGGGGCAGCATCGAGGTGATGCTGCGTAGGATGATCAAGGGCCGGAAATCGTTGACTCATCGAGTGTCATGTAATTCTTGTAGACGCGAATCGACTGGGAACAGTTGGGCTGTGAGACTGTACTGCACCCTGAATATCTTTGTACCTATTGTATTAAACTCTTTGGGCTTAAAAAAAACACAAAATTAGATCACATGGGATTGTGGGTAATATACTGGCATGGATTGAGAATCGGTTAATAGAGAGAAAACAGATTAGGAATAGAAGGGTCATTCTCAGGTTGGCAGGCTGCTCCTGGTGGATCAGTGCTGGGGCCACAGCTGTTCCCGGCCTCTCACAATTTAAGAAATACTCTGCCTTTCTGTTTTCTCTACCAAAGTGGATAACTTCACACTTATTCACTTTATTTTCCATCTGTCATGTTCTTTCCCATTCACTTAACCTGTCCAAATCCCCTTGAATCTTCCTTGCACCCTCCCCACAATTTACATTCCCACCTAGTTTTGTGTCATCAGCAAATTTGGAAATATTACATTTGTACCCCACACCCAGATCATTTATATGGATTGTGAACAACTGTTTTCTTACAACTCTGAACAACACTGATCCACCAGGAGCAGCCTGCCAACCTGAGAATGACTCTTTTATTCCTAATCTCTGTTTTCTCTCTTTTAACCAATTCTCAATCCACGTCAGTGTATGGCCCACAGTCCCATGTGATCTAATTTTGTTTACTAACCTGTGTGGGGCCTTATCAAAAGCTTTCTGAAAATCCAGATACACCCCATCCACTGGTTCTCCTTTATCTATGCTGGAAGCAACATCCTCCAAAAACTCCAACAGGTTTGTCAAACATGCTTTCCCTTTCATAAATCCATATTGACACAGCCCAACCATATCATTGCTTTCTAAGTGTCTAGTTATCACATCCTTTATTGTAGATTCTAACATTTTTCCTATTACTGACATCAAACTAACAGGTCTGTGGTTCTCTGTTTTCTCTCTCCCTCCCTTCTTAAGTAGTGGGTTACATTTGCTACTTTTCAGTCTGCAGAAACCTTTCCAGAATCTATAGAAGTTTGAAAGATAACCACCGATGCATCCACTGTCTCTATAGCCACCTCCTTTAACACTCTAGGATGTAGCTCATCAGGTCCAAGGGATTTATTAATCTTCAATCCAATTAATTTTTTGAGTACTTCCTCTTTATTTATATTCATTTCCTTCAGTTCCTCATTTTCATGTCTTCCTCCATGTGATGTGAGGATTTTTTTTCACCCAGAGGGTGGTTAGAGTCTTGAACAAACTTCCTGAGAGGGTGGTGGAGGCAGGTTCGCCCGAGGTATTCAAAATGGAATTGGATTGCTATCTGAAAAGAGAGAATGTGCAAGGTTACGGGGATAAGGCAGGGGTGTGGGACTAGGTGGAATGCTCTTTCGGAGAGCCAGTGCAGACTTGATAGGCTGAATGGCCTCCTTCTGCATTGTAAAGATACTGTGATGCTACTGTGATAAAGACAGACGCACAAAGTAATTGTTCAGTTTCTCTGCCATTTCTCTATTCTCCATTATAAATTCTGCTGTCTCCGCCTATAATGTACCCACATGTGTCCTTGCTAATCATACCCAAAGAAGCTTTTACAGTCCGCCTTCATGTTTCTCGCTAGCTTGCATTCATATTCTCTTTTCCGTTTCTTTTTCAGTTTCTTGGTCCTCCTTTGCTGGGTTCTAAATTGCTCCCAATCCTCGGGTTTACCACTTTTTCTGGCAACCTTATAAGCCACTTCCTTTGATCTAATGTGACCTTTAACTCCCTTTGATAGCCATGGTTGGTTCACCTTTCCTCTTGTTTTTTTGTGTCTTAGAGGAATGTATATTTGTTGTAGACCATGAAATACTTGAAATACTAGCCATTGCCTCAACCATCTACTATTTTTAGTGTCTTTTCCCAATCCACCATTGCCAACTTGCCCCTCATACTTTGCTTCCTTTGTTCAGATTTAAGCCCCTAGTTTCAGAATGAACTATATCTCTTTCAAACTTACTGTAAAATTCTATCATATTATGGTCACTATTTCCTAAAGGTTCCTTTACAGCAAGGTTATTAATTAGGCTTTTCTCATTACACATTACTAAATCTAAAATAGCCTGATCCCTAGTTGGTTCTTTAATGTGCTATTCCAGAAACCCATCTCGTACACACTCCAGGAATTCATCCTCCATAGCATTAGTGCTAATTAGGTTTACCCAGTCCATATATAAATTGAAGTTGCGCTTTATAACTGTATTACCCATGTCACATGCAGCTCCAATTTCCTGATTTGACATGCCCAACGTTACCACAACAGTTTGGTGGCCTATAAACAACTCCCACCAATATTCGCTGCGTCTTGCTCCAGCCAAACTGATTCTGCATTTTCAGCCTTCGATCCAAGATCCTCTCTCACTTAATGTACTGATCTTGTCCCTTATTAACAGTGCTGCCCCACCTCCCTCTCCTTCTTGTCTATCCTTCCCAGAATAGGATCAGTTAAAATCATGTTTTCGGCCCAAATGTAAAAAGCTTTACAGTGACCATAAAAAAGTGGTAACTGGAATCAGGGCAGTAAACACTAATCAGAAGTTCATTAATACATTTTGGAGAGTTCAGGACAGTTTCGAAGGAAAAATGAGAAAGACTTTAAGATCGGTTTATTCTATTTTATTTATTAACACTTAATCTGCTATCAGTCCAAAAGTGTACCGATATTTGTATAACAGACAGACAAACTAGGTGAATTATTGGCAACTATGTTATCCGTTGATGCAGAAGATTTATTCATAAGCGTGCAGGTGGCTGCTGATGAATATTTAGAATGGCTCCTGTGGGAGATGTTTTCTTTGATTTTTGTTCTGCTTGCCTGAATCCAGAGTATGTGAAGCTTCCTTCAGTGCCCCCATGACTGTCATCTTGTAGCTTCTCGAATAATTACATTTGCCGAATTCAAGGCCACTTGAATTGTCTTAAAGACAAGCAACAGCGAAGAGCCTTTTTGCAGGACAGATCAAAGTATTTTGGACTATAGTAGCCATTTGTAGACATGGCTAATATTTCCACTTGTTGCTTCACTTTAACAATTTGAAATGGATATCTTCATTTGGAACTAGCTGTGTACTGAGAGAGTGTGGGCCTAGGAACTGCTCCTAATCCAGTTGTAAATTGACAACCCCAATCAAAAGTCGGGACATTTCCCTCTGTTCCTTTCTAGCCTTCTGAACACTTCTGGGGATGAAAGACTTCTTGATATTCTCCTTGATTGCTTTCCACCAGTGAGTCAGGGACTCAAAGAGGGGTTTCACGATTCTCCAACCTTTGTAATCCCTCTTGAGTTCCTCAATGTTCTCTGGGGTCAGCAGTTGCACGTTCAGCTTCCATGTCCCCCTGCCAACCCTCTGGTCTTCCTGTGAGTGACAGTCGCCAGTGGAGGCAGTGGTCAGAGAAGAACACCAGCTTGACGTCGGTGGATCTGACTGTGAATGCACGGGACACAAACAGGAAGTCTATCCTGGAATGGATTAACCCATCTGGCTGCGACCAGGTGTATCTGCGCTGTGCTCCATCTGCAGGGTTGCTGAAGACGTTGTGCAGCTTGGCATCCTTTACTGTATCCATCAGGAGTCTGGATGTGGCATCCAATCTACTGTTGGCCCTGCCGGATCGTCCAGCTGCATCGATGATGCAGTTGAAGCCACCGCCCAGAATGACCGGCCTGTAAAGTCACCAGCAGCAGTGGGAGCTGCTGAAGGACTGCCAGCCTCTCGCTGTTTTGAGCCGGGGCGTACACGTTAATTAACTGGAGCGGAGAGTTCTTGTACACTACATTTGCTACGAGGAGGCACCCGCCCACCATCTCCTTAACCTCGGAGATGGTGAAGTTGCCTCTCCGCAGCAGAATACCCAGACCGGAGGAACGTGAGTCGTTTCCTCCTGACCAGATCGATGGCCCATAGGACCACCATCGTGACCATTGCCTGTGAGGAGCTGAGGTGCGGTATCGCACACTCCTGCAGAAACCGCAGGTCAGCTTTGACCTTGGCAAGGTAATCCAACGTTGTAACACATCGCATAGTGGACTTAACATTACGCACGTTAATAGATACAATCTTTATCCCCATTTTTAAAGCATTCTGTCGCTTACCAGGCCTGTTGTCTTTGAGAGTTCCAGTCCTTTGGTCTGCTCCTGCATAACCCATAGTGTTCACAAATTGTCTCACTTTGGATGGGCTGAGGAAACTGTCCTGAACCACCCCATTAGAGATGTACCGCTCAGGTGGCATCGGGGAGTTCGTGCAAGGAGCGGGGTTTGAATTGTTCTCTGTTGGTGAAGACTCTCTGATCCCTTCCCCCTCTGGGGTGTTGCTGCTCCCGCCTGGGGTGCGCTGAGCGCTTCACTGCTCCCAGCTTCCTGGGGCTGGGGTGCGCTGAGCGCTTCACTGCTCCCAGCTTCCTGGGGCTGGGGTGCGCTGAGCGCTTCACTGCTCCCAGCTTCCTGGGGCTGGGGTGCGCTGGCCTCTTCAAGTTGAGGACGAAGTTGGGGTGTGATAGCCTCTTCATTGTCTCCAATGTTCTGGAACTCGGGTGTCTCCTCCTCCAGCTCCCTGGAGCTTTGCCGCTTCTTCTGTAGGTGCTGCCCTTGCCCTTCTTTGTCCGAAGAGCAGCCCCTGCCATCCGTGTCGGATGGGAATCGCCTCTTGCCACTCATCTGAGAGGTTGCTTGGTGCCTTCTTAGCCCCTTCTTCTTTTTGGTCTTCTTCACCAGCTATCACTGCCCTGGTCGATCGTCTGCTGGTTCCTCCTCCATTGATTCGCTCTGCTGAGGAGTGGGAGGTTCAGGAAAGGGTGCAGTTGTTTGGCCGTCTGCTGCCTTAATCCTTTCCTTCCTCTTGTCTCTCTCTGTGCCCTCCTTTGTCCCACTGTGCTTGCTGGGTGGAGGTTTGCAAGCCTCCTTGGCAGTAGTGACACTGACTATTTCGTCTGCTTGCCCCTCATTGGTTTTGGCCACCTGTGCGTAAGTGAGGCAGCGTTTGGGGCAGGTCTTGTAGAGGTGGCCTGCCTCGCCACACAGGTTGCAGCACTTAGTCTGTTTGCAGTCCTTTGTCTGGTGCCCTTCCTGCTTGCAATTCTTGCAGAGCACGGCGCTGCAGTTGGCTGCCACATGACCAGATTTTCCGCATGAGCGACAAACTTTGAGCTGCCCAGGGTAGATAAGGTAGCCACGGCTTCTGTTATTAAGAACAGCTTGATATAAAATTCCCACTTATCTTCCACTCAATTCCTTGAGCAACAATAACTATGCCATTAAACCACCTTCCGCTTTGTGTATTGTGGTCATAAATATTTCACCATTGTTGGAATGTTTGAGTTCAATTATAATCTGTTTAAAATTGTTCACTGGTGTTAGTATTTAATGCAACAAAATCTTTGAAGTCTTCTTAGGTATTCCCTTCCTTCTTATATAATTTCCATTCTTTCCAGACACATGATACAGGTCGACTATCCTTTATCCAAAGCCCTCAGGGCCGATTGCATTTTGATTACAGATGGTTTTGATTTTCGGATACAGCATATAAATTTACATTAGGCTAGCTATTGCCTAAAGAATATAAAATGGCTAGAAAAGTAAGATGTATCACTGAACAGAGTACCTATAATAAGTTTATTTTTGACATATTCACTACAAAAATTGCAACGTAAACAATGCCACGCTAAAGGTCGATGAGGTTCGAATAAGTGTGGTTTTTGGATGTTTTCAGTTTTTGGATTTATGGATAAAGGATACTGACCTGTAATGCTTTTTTAATTTATAAAGTTTTTATTAAATGGGCGATTTTGTGCAATAGACTTTAATTAGTGGGAACTGCTGTGGCTCAGTTGGTGGCACTTTTGTAAGTGACTAGGAAGATTGTGGGTTCAAGTCCTATTCCATGACTTGAGCATGAAAATCAAAACTGATTCTCTGGTGCACTGCTAAAGGAGTGCTGCACTGTCAGAGGTGCTGTCATCCATATGAAATATTAAACCAAGGCCTTGTCTGCCCTCTCTGGCGGGCATAAAAGATCCCACAGCATCATTTTGAAGAATAGGGGTGTTATTCCTGGTGTCCTGGCCAATATTTATTCCTCAACCAACATAACTAATAAAACAGATTTTCTGGTCATTATCATATTGCTATTTGTGGGAGCCGGCTGTGCACAAATTGGCTGCTGTGTTTCCTGCATTACAACTTGAGAAGGTACTTCATTTGAGGTAAGGCACTTTGGGACATCCTGTGGTTGTGAAAGGCGCTATATAAATGCAAATCTTTCATTTTTCTCATATTAGACAGTTGCCATACACCGGTCATGATGATCCTTCAACACCTGTCAAGCTGCTTATCAGCTATTTAACAAGTTCCCAAATCTAATTGCGCTTTCTAAAAAGTAGCTGAGTGACAAGGTCATGAAGTTCGTGGCTGGGATTTCCCAGCCTCGCCGCGGTGGGTGTGGCAGGTCAGCCGAAAGCCCATTGACCTGCGGCGGGACCAGGTAATCCTGGCGCTGGGCGGGGCCTGAAAATCCCAGCCCCTTGCGTAGACTGGACTGAGTGGAGTGTGTAATGGAAGAAAATTGCGACCGTTTTGGTTGGGGCAGCGATTCCATCGAAACGATGTGTGAAGGTAACTAATTAGAGCGTGAGGACTCGGTGACCACCATTCAGAAGAACTGGTGGGAGGTCTTGAAGAAATTGCATGTCTTCAAAAATACCACAAATGTAAGGCACTAATATGACTGTGAAGTGAGGCATGTATGGACGTGAAGGGAAGTTGTCATTCTTAAGGAGGTGTAAAAATTCTGTCTGCACAGAAAGGAATGTTAGCAAGGAGGATAGCATGAGCAAAAGAAGCAGCCTTATACAAAGTTAGGTCATATGTGTCATGATTTTGACCCAGTGATGATGAACGTACACTGATATATGTCCATATCTGGTTGGCGTGCAATTTGGTGGGGGCACTTGTCAGGTGATGGAAGTACCTGTTGCCCTTTCAGGAGTGGGGAGGCTAAGAGTTTGGAAGGTGCTGCTGAAGGAACCTTCATACTTAGCCACAGTGCACTGATGGTGAAGAAAAGAGAAAAGAAAGACTTGCATTTATATAGCACTTTTCACAACCGACCAGACGTCTCAAATTGCTTTGCAGCCAATTAAGAGCATTTTGCTAGTCACTGTTGTAATGTAGGAAATGTGGCAGCCAATATGCACACAGCAAGCTCCCACAAACAGCGATATGATAATGACCAGATAATCTGTTTTTTGTGATGTTGATTGAGGGATAAATATTGGCCAGGTCACTAGGAATAAAACCCCTACCCTTCTTCAGAATAATGCCATGGGGTGTTTTACATGCATCCAAACAAGCAGATGGGGCCTCAGTTTAACAATTCATCCAAAAGACAGCATCTCCAACAGTGCAGTGTTCTCTCAGTTCTGCACTGGCGTGTCAGCCTTGATTTTTGTGCTGAAGCCCCGGAGTGGGACTTGAACCCAGGACCTTGCAACTTAGAGGCAAAAGTGCTACCAACTGAGCCACAACTGATTTATAAGCAAATGAATGGGGATATCAACCAAGTGGTCCTCAATAGTGCCAAGTTGCATGATTCAGCTTATCAGCACTGAGTTTGGCGGAGTTTATTCTTCAATCATGTCATCTCCCTTGCAGAACTCCACGCAGGTACCTCCTGATTGAGCTTTGACATGGCATTTGCGAACAAAATAAACATTTTCCTTCTCCTGTTTGAGCACATTTCAGTTTTGGAAAACCACAGGGCAGCTTTTCTGTGTTAACGCACTACTAATTCTGATATTGACTTTGCATCAAGAAAGGCATTTTCACACTTACCTAACTTCTCATTAAAAATTGTCTCCGAGCGAATAAGTTTTATGTGAAACCAATCTCAAAAGTTGGCAGGAAATGTGCTAATTGCTCTTGTCAGTGTTGAATGTGAGTGTGGTTTAACCCTGTCAAAGCTTATGTAATGATGGCATTCTGTAGAGATTTCAGAAAAATGAAGTGCAGGTGTCATAATGATAGCAGACAGGCTGGTGTGCTCATGTTTGCTGCTGAAGTCGATAGATAGAATACAAGACTGTTTCAGCTTCTGCTCAAGGCAGGTCACTAGGCAATTATTTTCTGCTTCAATAATTAGGTGACGTTTGTGTTCATTTATACATAAAATAAGAAGGCTTGAAATGAGAAAAGGTTATTCCAATAATTAGTCCATTCCTTTCATACCCTGTCACAGAACTTCCTGCCCCAACCTAGTCCCCATATGAATCAAGCAGACCTAATCAGATATTGCTCCTTGACTGACGTTGTTGAGTTCCTATTTAAAACATTCTTTTTTAAGAATTAACTTCTTTTGCTGTGAGTCTGATAAGAGTTGGAAAGCAAGGCTGAGGAAGGGATTATGTACCTTATTGCCATGTAGTCTAAGCATCCCAAAGTCAGGCATGTCATGTATTGAATGGAGTTTAATGCTCCTTATTTCACTCCCAGAACTGCACCCTTGTGCTGCAGAAGTCTAATTTATTAATTTCCCACACCAGAAATCCATATATCACTGGCACAATTTGTTTGATGTTTACCGAGTCTACCGGAATTCCTTGTACAGGGATAGCGAGAAGTGGGAAATACTCTACAATATTGTTACAAAATGCTAAATATTGTGTGCATGCTTTAGGAATGCTGGTAGCAGATGCTTTATGCCCCTGACATGGTGTCAAGAATGGGAAATGATGCTTATTAATTCCTTGCTGTCTGGGAGGTGAGTCAATAAAAAAATCTACATTTCTAGTGTCTTTCATGACCTTTACAGCAGATTAAGTACCTCTGAAATGTAGTTACTGGTGTAATGTGGCAAATTTGCACAGCAATGTCCCACAAACAGTAATGAGGTAAATAATCAGACGTTCTATTTTTTAGGTGTTGGTTGAGAGATAAATATTGGACATCAGGGAGTTTTCCGCAGCTCTTCATTTCCAGATGGCACAGCGGGATCTTTCATGTTTACCTGAAAAGGCAGACAGGCCTCTGTCTAACATATTATTTGAAAGACAGCACCTCCAACACTACAATACTCAAGTGTTTTGGCTGTCCCTCGATTCAAGGGTGATGCCTGCTCAGGGTTGCGAGTTTTTGCCATGGGTCTTTGTGTGACTAAACTGGCAGATTCTCGACCAGCACAGCTTTGGCCACTTAGGGTAGTGGGATCCAGAGTGCAGGATTTGCTTCCTTTTCTTTCCATTTCAGTCGCCGCTTTGCCCCATCATTAAGACGTTGTGACTCAAAGCATGATGCAGCTTGATAGACAAGTTGTCGCCATTTTGAACGATTGGTAGCAAGCTCCTCTCAGTCATGAAGGTCAATGCTGCCGCACCTCAAGGAGATCTTCTAAGTGGTCTTTGAAGCATTTTCTTTGTCCTCCCCTGGAACGTTGGCCATTTGAGAGTTGAGAAAACAGGACCTAGCGGAGGAGACGGTTTTTGGCCATCTGGACACAGTGTCCAGCATTGAAGTTAATTTTACGGGAGTTTTGCCAGAATGCTTGTGGGCCTGGCTTCAAGAAGGGCACTAGCATTTATTCGACAGTCCTCCCATTGAACCTGGAGGATGTGAGGGGGGCATTGCTGATTACAGTACTGACAACGCTTCAAAAGTACTTCATTCGCAGTAAAGTGCTTTGGGACACCCTGCGGTTGTGAAAGGTGCTGTATAAATGCAAGCCTTTTCAAGGGATCGCATGGACCAAGTGTTACCTATGAAGACTTACCTTCTCTATGATCTGATCTCTGCCCTGCTCAAGAACGGGTCCAGCTCCCTCTTTAAGATATACAGCGAGCCAGCCTGTACAAGGCATGCTTGTCTTCCTGGGCACCATCCCAAAGCATGTCAGTTCATCTCTCAAAAAGACTGATCAATGAAGTCTTCTTATGGCTCAGTAATGGCTGATCACATGCAGGAATGAATTTTGTGATCATTTGGATATAAGTTCATTTGGACTGACTCTACCACTCATTTTTTCCTTTTTTGGGCAGCCTGGGTTCTAAAGGCGACTGATGCTCTGAGAAGGAGAATTGAAGGAAGAATGATTCTGAAACTTACAATTGTAAATTAGGAAGAGGGTTCTGAGAATTGACTTGCTATTTTTATTGGAGATAATAGATTAACATGTGGAATGAGCCACATCTTTAAAATGCTGAAAAGTACAAATAACACAGATACAAAGAGGTTTCTAAGCCTTAATTGCAAAAAGCAGAAGGCATCGAGGCATTGCCTCAGGTAAGCTAGTGTGTAAAATACTTTTCCCTGGGAATAGACTTCCAGCAAAAGTAGTTAATGCTGTTTTGATTAAGCCTTTCAAAAAGGACCGATCAATATCCCATTAAGAATGGAATTCAAGATTCAAAGAGAAGACAGTGTATTTCTGTAGTGCCACTCACGACCCCTGCATGTCCCAAATATAGCCAATTAAGTACATGAAATGTAATGAAATGCAGTCATGATTCTGCACACAGCAAGGTGCTATTTTGAAGAAGATTTTTTTCCAGTATCCTGGTCAATATTTAGCCCTCCAGCCAACAGCACTAAAACAGATTATCTGGCCATTATCAAATTGCTTTTTGTGGGAGCTTGCTGTGCACAAATTGGCTGCTGCAATTCGAAAGCGACGACACTTCAAGAGGTACTTAAGACCATAAGACCATAAGACATAGGAGCAGAAATTAGGCCATTCGGCCCATCGAGTCTGCTCCGCCATTCAATCATGGCTGATAAGTTTCTTGACCCCATTCTCCTGCCTTCTCCCCGTAACCTTTGATCCCCTTACCAATCAAGAACCTATTTATCTCGGTCTTAAGTACACTCAATGACCTGGCCTCCACAGCCTTCTGTGGCAATGAATTCCATAGATACACCACTCTCTGGCTAAAGAAGTTTCTCCTCATCTCTGTTCTAAAAGGTCTTCCCTTTACTCTGAGGCTGTGCCCTCGGGTCCTAGTCTCTCCTACTAATGGAAAGTGAGTTGGGACGTCCTGAGCTTGTGAAAGGCGCTATTTAAATCTAAGTCTTTCTTCTTATGTGTTTCAAAAGTAAGGCTGTGACGCATAAATCACATAGTGACACCCGCCACTTCTAATTTGAACTACAGAAGGTAAGAGAATTGAGACTGGCCATCTCTTTGGGGGGATGAAGGATGTTCGGCAAAGAACAAATACTGACCTTTGGCTTGCCCTGGATCATTGTGCCAACAATGAAACAACGTTGCCAAGCATTGTGGAGATGTTCATGATTAGCATCTTGTGGCCTTAGGTTGGAGGTCAGTGAAAAAAGGGAGTAATAAAAGGGGATGAAAATACCCAAGCCAAATATGCAAAATTGAGTAACTTGTTGATGGGGAATTCCTCTTGAAATGTTTTTGGACATTCAGTGAGCTGCACTTGTCCTCGGGCGGGTTGCGCAGGTCAGGGGTGAGTCACTCCTCAAGTCTTCAGGAATGTCATGACAGAATCCGCAGACAAACCCATATCCTGCTTGAAAGATGACAGTGATGGGGGAGGAGGGGGGTGGTGGGTTGGTGGTAGCCTGAGTTTAAGAAATGGCAGCAATGAGACATTTTGAAGATGCATTATTTATTTCCTTATCGATGCTATTTTTCCTTTTCATGCCTCCAGTCCTGAATCCAAAATAAACAGCATGTTATCCGATGCCTGCATTCACTCTGCTCATTGTATTTTCATTAAGATTACAGAAAAGTAATTTTAGATTGGAACCACAGTTACCCCTGCATAGGTACTTTGAAAACGCCCCACAATCTGATGTAAGCACACATTTTGAGCTTGTTAAGCGAGACTTTTGCCATAGATTTTCTCTCTGTAGCCCTATCTACATGTGATCAAGGGTATTCATTCTCAATTGACCAAAGCCAATTATTTCTTCACCCCAATGTTCACTTGGGCCTTGCAGACGATGAAATTATCAGCGCGGAGTTATCATTTTCTTCGTGCTGGACACTGAGACAACTGTCAATGTGTTAACGAGCTTTTCACAGCCAAGGTAATAACAACATATTTTCTTACCTCAATTCTCTAATCATCTTTTATATTCCAGGGATTTTGAAGAAATTAGTCTTTATCAATATAATTAGAGTTACCAGCTGTGACTAAATATATTCCTGGAGGGTTTCATCACCTGACATGCTCCCACCATTAGTTGACCAACACACCCATTCTGGTGACATACCGCCTTCCTATGCCCATTGGAAAGCAAAGAGTCTCATTACCCAATTGGATGATGCTGGACTGTCAGCCAAACAGCCTTTTTCCCCCCAATTTTCAATATTTTTATAGCTGATAAAATGTTCAAAAAAATGACCAAAAAAACCCCAATTTTTTTTAAATGTCCCTATGATTTTTCTCCAGGGTTGCACACAGCAGTGTCCTGAAGATTGATCTTCAACTCTTGGAGATTCCAGGCTATTCCTGGAGGGTTGGCAACTCTAACCATAATATGCACCAAATTCAACATAAATCTTGTGTTTAACTATATTCAGGTGTCTTACATACTTCTAAATAGTCGTGTCAGCTGGGGATCAAGTCTCTGAGGTACAAGATTCTGGTTTCAAATACAGGCAGGAAATTGGCTTTGAGGTGCAGAACAGCCAGGATCTGATTGAATGGCAGAGCAAATCTGAGGGGCTGAACGATTCTCCTCCTATTCCTAACCTTCCTATTTGACACTGATTGCCTTTATACTGGAATTCTCACTCAAGATGCCACAGCCTGAGGTGAAAAATTGAAAATGCCACATTTACAGTAGGGGGAACTCTCCAGAGATTGCAGCACAGGTCTGATACATTGTGCAGCAGATGCAAATGTTGGGGTAGTGTAGAGAGAGCTATACTCTGTATCGAATCCACACTGTACCTGCCCTGGGAGTGTTAGATGGGACCGAGTAGAGGGAGTTTTACTCTGCATTGAATCTGTGCTGCACCTGCCCTTCGAGTGTTTGATGGGACAGTATAGACGGAGCTTAATGCTGTATCTAACCTGTGCTCTACATGCCCTGGGAGAGTTTGATGTTACAGCGTAGAGAGCGCTCTATTCTGTATCTAACCCATGCTGTACCTGCCCTGGGAGTGTCTCTTGGGATTGTGTAGAAGGAGCTTTACTCTGTATCTAACCCGTGCTGTAACTGCCCTGGGAGCATCTCATGGGATTGTGTAGAGGGAGCTTTACTCTGTATCTAACCCCATGCTGTACCTGCACTGAGAGCATCTCATGGGATTGTGTAGAGAGAGCTTTACTCTGTATCTAACCCGTGCTGTATCTGCCCTGAGAGCATCTCATGGGATTGTGTAGAGGGAGCTTTACTCTGTATCTAACCCCATGCTATACCTGTCCTGGAAGTGTTTGATGCCTGAATTGGAACGCGTTTTATTTCCCAGCATTATTTCACCTTACAATAGTTAGCAAAAAACAAACTTTGAAAAATGAAATGATACAGAATCAGGCTATCAAGGGTTCCCTGAAATTGGTAATTCTATTGACCAGAAGGGAAGAAAACAGAGAGGGGTGAAGGGAGCACAGAGAATATGAAAGGTATAAGGATTATATTTGAAAGGAATCGGAGCAGTGTAAACCTTTACAGCTGGTGGTGAGTAAACTGCCTGAAACTCGATATTTTCTGAGAAAACTTGAATAAAATGAATAATTAACAGCATCATCCAGGGCAGGGGCTTTGCACTGGGCAGGTAATGGCACACAATAAAATAAAGGAGCGGTCTGCACCCTGCATCTAATCGCTCCAGGTCTACAGCGCAAACATTAAGGCTGATGGTACATAATGAGAGAGTGCAGCACTGTCAGCTGGTGCTATCTTTCAGATAAGATGTTAGACTGAGGCCCCATCTGCCTGTTTGGATGGGAATAAACGATTCCATAGCACTATTTTGAAAGAGTGCAGGGGAGATATCCCTAGTATCCTGTTCAATATTTATCCCTCAACTAACATCACAAAAGAATGTTAGCTCCAACAACACTTATGAAGCTTGACACCTTCCAGGACAAAGCAGCCCGCTTGATTGCCACTCCCCCTACCACTGAAGCACCTTGGCAGCAGTGTGTACCATCTACAAGATGCACTGCAGTAACTCACCAAGGCTCCTTTGGCAGCACCTTCCAAACCCACGACCTCTACCACCTGGAAGGACAAGGGAAGCAGGCGCATGGGAACACTACCACCTGGAAATTCCCCTCCAAGCCACTCACCATCTTGACTTGGAAATATATCGCCGTTCCTTCACTGTCGCTGGGTCACGCTCCTGGAACTCCCTTCCTAACAGCACTGTGGATGTACCTACACCACATGGACAGCAGCGGTTCAAGAAGGCAGCTCACCACCACCTTCTCAAGGGAAATTGGGAATGGGCAATAAATGCTGGCCCAGCCAGTGATGCCCACATGCCATGAAAGAATTAAAAAAATTACCACATTGCTGTTTGTGGGATCTTGCTATGTGAATTGGCCACCAGGTTTCCTACATCACAACAGTGATTACACTTGAAAGGTACTTCATTGGTTGTATTGGGCTTTGAGGCTTTGGGTGTTTGTTACTAAAGGTTTTTTTCTCTACTTTTTCCAATGTTGTCCCCCTTTTCTGTATGGATAATGACTTTGGAGGTTCACTCTTATTACATAGCATTGCCTTTATTGTCATGGGAGGGAACTGTCCTCACATGTTCCACAGGACCTCCGGGAGTTTGTCTCTGACTGGGGATCAGAGGTTCAGAAGTTGCCTGCCTCATTTGGTTGGGTTCAGCCAATTCATTTGCTGCAAAAGCGAGTTCTAGCGCAGGCAGGATAGGCTGAATGGCCTCTGTGCTGTATCATTCCACAATATTGTGAGTAGCAGATAGAATGGAGGGTGTATGATTTGGCCTGGCTGATTGGAAACGTGCACCACACGGCTGTGAATCATCATTGACTTGGTGAATGGAAAAGTTTGTACCATCTATTAATTCACAATCCTTGCTGGCAGAAGGAACAAGACGATAAGCAGCATGGTCGGGGGGAGTTAGGGACAAAGCACACATCAGCCCTTCACCTCTACAAGGAAAATAAGTCCTGCCGAGCGCTCCAGAACTAATTTAGCTTTGAATTAAAATTTCTGTCAGTTTTGGCTATCAGGGAGATGGACACCACAGATGAATATCACACCTTCAAGTGTCAAGGAAATGGTTGCTGTGGGCAGGTAGCCTCTAATACTCAAGAGAAGCAGATTTCATTGATTCAAAGACTTGAGAGACTACTTTACATAGGATATTCAGCACAGAAAGAGGCCATTCAGCCCGAACAGTCCATGCTGCCATTTAGGCTCCACTCGAGCCTCCTCCCGTCGTTTCTCGTGTAACTCCATCAGCGTAACCCTCTATCCCCTTCTCCCTCACTTACTTGTCTAGCTTCCCTTAAAATGTAACTATCCTATTCACTTCTACCACTCCCTGTGGCTGTGAGTTCCACAGTCTCAGCACTCTCTGGGTAACCAAGTTTCTTCAGAATTTCCTATTTGATTTTTTTGGTGACTATCTTCTATTGATGGCCTTTAAACCATTTTCCCTAGCAATACCTTTCATGCTTTTAAAGATCACCGTTCAGCCTTCTCTTTTCAAGAGAAAAGAGAACCAAGCTGTTCATCCTTTCCTGGTAGGTATAAGCTCACGTTCCTGCTATGATACTTGTTAATCTTATTCGCACTCTCTCCAGAGTCTCTCTCAGTTTTTTTTGATACTGCGAATTGGAAGTGTTGGGTAATAACTGGGCAGGGAAATGCATTTAACAAATCATTGAGGCGACACAAACACAATTTGAAAAAAGCTCCACAAAATGAGAAATATCACTTTCCTCCCTGTCACTCCAAATGCAAACGGAAGCCTCAGAGTACGGAGTTACAGGCTTGTTGTGGTACCCACCTGCCAAACGGACGGCTGCCAGCTTGTGCCACTGCCTGATCTGAAGGCTCAGTTGTGCCCGAATCTAAAGGCTTCCAATGTGTCAACATCAAAATGGTTCAAGTGGTATAACTCTGATCTCATCTCCAAAACCCACAGGCAGAATAAGGAGAGGGAAGGGAGACAAAGGGCGGAATCGTCCCAGATTTGCACAAATGGCGGTTTTTCACACCGTATCGTCCCATTTTTACCTCATTTATTATGCAACCAAAGGAAACAAGCCATCTTTGCTGGTGGGCGGCCTTCAATTTGCCTGTCACGCCGTTACCTTGCCGCTTCCTCACACAGGGCACCATATTTAAACTGCAGCGGCACATTTCTCAATGCTTGCAGCCCAGGAGGGCACTGATGGAGACATGGCCACAAAAACCAAGAAGATTGCAGGCCCCCCCACCCCCCCTCCCGATTCAGTGACACATCCCTGGGATGCCTTCTGGACACAGTGGAGGCCCGCTGTGATGTCCTCTACCCCCACTCTGGCCGCAGGAGGCCCATCAGTCTCACCACTCCGGCTTGAGAGGTGATGGCAGAGGAGGTCAGTTCCAATGCTGCACACAAGAGGTCGGCCATCCAGTGCAGAAAATAGATGAATGATCTCATCTGTGCCACCAGGGTAAGGCAACCATCTCATCACACGTTCACTGGCATCTCACTCACTGCCAGCTCAAGGGATATCATCACTCACTCTCTCTCACAAACCCTCACATCACCGTCTGGTATCATCTCCGCTGGAGATTGCCTCCTCAACCCTCATTTGCACAGATTGCACCCTGGGATAGCCCCCTTCCTGAGTACAGCCCTCACTCTGCAGCCTCTCCCCTTGCTAAGGCCACGTCTCCCCCTTCCCCAAGCAAGCCCTAGCCCTGCAGCCTTTGAAAAGCCACCCCACTTCCCCCACCTTACGGCTTGTCTGGTAGGTGGAGACCCACGCATAAAAGTGACGTGGTTCTGCCTACGACGCCTGGCGCTGATGACCACGAGCGCTGCCCGAAGCAAGGTAGGCAAACAAACCTCGAAGCCCTGAGTGAAGTGCAGCTTATGTACAGTAGTGAAACATGACGTGCAATCACGCGGATGTGCCCGGATGATCCAGCGTGGGGGGATGATTCCGGTCAGCAGGGCTTAAAATGACATTCCCGACATCTGGGAAAGGTGGCCCACCATTGACGGGTGGAGCGGATGATCGCAAACCGGTTTCATGACGTGGCGAAACCCACTTTTTGCCTTCCTGGCATATTGTCTGCTGACGCCTGCAGTGACGCCCCATGCCAACGCAGATGGAAAATTGCGCCCATAGGCCAGGGTTTTCTGGACCCATCATTGCCAGGGTGGGATGCGGCGACCCAACCAAAGGTCCATTGACTTTTGGCGGGATCGGCTGATCCCGGTGGTGGGCGGGACTGGAAAATCCCGCCCATAGTGAGGGAGGAGAGGGGCAAAGTGAGGAAGGGAGGTATTGGGGGGAAAAATGATTACCCCTGTTAACACGCACAATAAGATTGTGTGTGTGCAGAACAACCGTGCAGGACACCACTTCACTCACACCGGCAAGATTTCCTTGGCACACAGAGGGCGAAATTTTACAGCAGCGGGATTTTACCTTCCCGCCGAAGCCGATGAGGTTTAGAATGTCTCACCATATTTTACGGCCCCGTCCCCACCGAAACAGGGCCTGCCCCGAAAATTTAGCGGCACTAAAAGCAAATCTTGGAGCAAGGTGTCCGACCTGCTGTCGTCCATCATTGCAAACAGCACATCAGAAAATGTTCTCGTTAAAACAGAGCCTTGGGTTAGCATCTCCGCTGGATTTTTGCTGAATTGCATGTGCTCTGGATTCCACACTGTCACTGAAAGTATGATGAAAGGCAGTTCTGCTACCACGTGGACTGCAGCGGTTCAAGAAGGCGGCTCACTACCGCCTTCTCAAGGGCAATTAGGGATGGGCAATAAATGCTGGCCTAGCCAGTGATGCCCACATCCCATGAATTAATTTTTAAAATCGCGCCTGCTTTTGCGATATTACCCTAGGCAGGCATGCCCGAATGTCGGAAGTCCGCCCAACGTCAGTTAAAGGGCCAATCGACTGCAATTTTGAGGGGCTCGTTCATTTTTACAGTCGGTGCTGCGGGAAAAACAGGCGGGTGGGAATCGCACATTTTAAACTTTCTACATCCAGGGCGGGATATCAGGCTCGGGAGGATTGGAGGCGTGAGGAGGTAGGCGCTCCAACGTGAGTTGAAAGTCTGGGCAGGACTGATTCATTGGTGAAGAATCCTTTCCTCTGTAGGGTAAGAGGTTTAAATCCTTTTGGGGGTGTTTGCAGACAGGCCTCACCGTAATAAGTGTTAAACATTTACAAAGCAGAAGATTAAAAATGGGCAGTGTTTATTCAGCTGGAGGCATTTGCTCAGCTGAGGACAAGAAGGGAGAGAAAGCAAGCCAGCCACAGACATGCATCCGCCTGTAAGACTAAGCAGCACAACCTGAAGGGGCTGAAGACCCAGCAAGCCTTGTTAGGGAAAAGGGGCAGGAGAAGGCGCCAGTACCCTGCTGGAAGATTCTAACAGCGTTAGATCCAGCTACCTTGAGATGACTGAGATGCAGTGCCTAAGAAGGATCTGCTGCCTCTCAAGGGAGATCTCAGTCTGTGAGATGATAGGTCCGAGATAGCTTCCAACTGTGGGGGTGGACACCCAATGGCCAGTGGTGCTAAAAGTAACTGTTGCCCTCAATTTTATGCCTTGGGTTCGTCCCAGGGGTCTGTTGGAGATCTGTGCAGAGTGTCACAATCTGCAGCACACAGCTGCATCAAGCTTGTGACGGACGCACTGTTAAGAATGGTCAACACCTTTATACAAGCGATCCAGAGGATTTGCAGCTATTGCAGGGTTCCCAAGGGTTCAGTGAGTGAAAGATTGCGCCCACGTGCCCATCAAGGCACTTGCTGGAAAGCCCGGGGCCTTTGTCAATTGTAAAGCCTTACATTCTCTGAATGTCTAGTTAGTGTGCGATCACCAACAGCAGATTCTGCAGGTTGGTGCTAGATATCCTGGGAGTTGCCATGATTCACAGGAGAGGGTGTGGTATAGTGGCATTGACACTGGACTGGTAATCCAGAGACCCAGGGTGAACCCAAACTGGGCTTCGGTGAGCAGGTTGTTGCTAAGCAAGTGCCACTCAGTGCACTGTTGATGACCCCTTCCATTACTTTACTGATGATTGACAATAGACTGATGGGGCGGTAATTGGCTGGGTTGGATTTGTCTTTTTTTTTGTGTACAAGACATACCTGGGCAATTTTCCACCTAGCCAGGTAGATGCCAGTGTTGTAGCTGTACTGGAACAGCTTGACTAGGGGCGTGGCAAGTTCTGGAACACAAGTCTTCAATACAATTGCTGGAATATTGTCAGAGCCCATAGCCTTTGCAGTATCCAGTGCCTTCAGCCATTTCTTGATATCATGTGGAGTGAATCAAATTGGCGGAAGACTGGCATCTGTGATACTGGGGACCTCTGGAGGAGGCTGAGATGGATCATCCACTCGGCACTTTTGGCTGAAGATTGTTGCGAATGCTTCAGCCTTACTGATGTGCTGGGCTCCTCCATCATTGAGGATGGGGATATTTGTGGAGCCACTTCCTCCAGTGAATTGTTTAATTGTCCACCACCGTTCACGGCTGGGTGTGGCAGGACTGCAGAGTTTAGATCTGATCCGTTGGTTGTGGGATCACTTAGCTCAGTCTGTCACTTGCTGCTTATGCACACAAGCAGTCCTGTTTTATAGTTTCACCAGGTTGACACCTCATTTTTAGGTATGCCTGGTGCTGCTCCTGGCATGACCTCCTCCACTCTTCATTGAACCAGGGTTGATCCCCTGGCTTGATGGGAATGGTAGAGTAGGGGATATGCTGGGCCACGAGGTTACAGATTATGTTCGAGTACATTTCTGCTCCTGCTGATGGCCCACAGCGCCTCATGGATGCCCAGTGTTGAGTTGCTAGACCTGTTCGAAATCTATTCCATTTAGCACAGTGGTAGTGCCACACAACATGATGGAGGGTATCCTCAATGTGAATGGGTGGGGGACTTCATCTCCACAATGACTGTGCGGTGGTCACTCCTACTGATACTGTCATGGACAGATGCATCTGCAGCAGTCAGGTTGGTGAGGATGAGGTCAAGCATGTTTTTCCCTCTTGTTGGTTCCCTCACCACCTGCCGGAGACCCAATGTGGCAGCTATGTCATTTAGGACTCAGCCAGCTCAGTCAGTAGTGGTGCTACCGAGCCACTCTTGGTGATGGACATTGAAGTCCCCCACCCAGAGAACATTCTGTGCCCTTAGCATTCTCAGTGCTTCCTCCAAGTGATGTTCAACATGGAGGAGCACTGATTCATCAGCTGAGGGAGGGCGGTATGTGGTAATCAGCAGGTTTCCTTGCCCATGTTTGACCTGATGCCATGAAACTTCATGGCGTCCAGAGTTGATGTTGAGAACTCCCAATGACCATCGCACAGTCATTGCGGAGACGCAGTCCCGGCTTCACATTGAGGATACCCTCCATCATGTTGTGTGGCACTACCACTGTGCTAAATGGAATAGATTTCAAACAGATCTAGCAACTCAAGACTGGGCATCCATGAGGCGCTGTGGGCCAAGCGCAGAAGCCTTCTTGGTGAAATGTGGAGACCTCCTTCTTGCTGTCATGTGGCAGCAATATCTCCCAGCGATTACTCGAGCATTAATGAGTAGCCGTCGGCAGGCATCAGAGAAGCAGGGGACTGTTTGGCTTTGGGCATTTCCACACCTTCTTCCATGGCTTCCAGCTCCTGAGGACATTGCCATCTTCCTTGCACCATCTTCCTCCTGACTTTCACTCTTCAAAGGAAACTTTTATGTTCAAGGTGCGCACCGCCCTCTCTCAGAGTTGTTCTTCATCTACTTAACTTCTTTCCTCTGCTTTTAAAGCCCTCGCTCACAGCTGATTACAGTCAGGCACCCGCCCTCTTCCCACCTTCCACTGCCCCCCCTGTCAGCACCGGTCCTGTCTCCGAGCGAGTTTTTAACCGTCCGGTTGTTAATTCGCCAGCCAGCGCGTGATTGCTGTTGGCTGCCGATCTCGGGCAGAAGCAGAGTTCACATCCATTTCCAGGCCCTTCGAGCACACTCGCACGTTGACCTAAAAATTCAGGCCCAGAGGAAGACCTTTCCTGGATCTAATATTGGCCACTCTGGTGCCTTGTGCATTTTGTACCAATACTTGTAAATTTAGTGACAGCAGAAAAGTGTTTGTGCGCAGGGTTGGTAGCTGAGTTGGAATGACATTCTATATTACTGAGAGGTACTCATGCCAACCACACAGAATGTAACATTGAATTATAGATTAGTATGTGTCAGTGGGGATATTGCACAAATGAACTGGCTTCATACCCATCAGCAGAAACGGCGTGAATAGGTCAAGTACATATTAGATCAAGAGTACAGTAGTTTCATGTCCTATGGATGAGCATGCAGAATGTTCACCCCGACCAAAGGTGAGATTCTTGCCTTCAAAATGGAGGCCATAGCAGCAGCGAAAGCCCTCTATGGACACTATGAGCTCTACTGTTTGAATAGAGCTTTCACCACTTCTATAGGGTCACTAACTCTGGTTGAATCTATCCTCAGAGGCTTCATCACATGCCTTTCTGTATCCAAGTGCCCCGCCCGCTCAATCCTGCCATTGGTTGCCTGATGTGTCCATTCTTGTGGCACCCTGCCTGCTCAGCCAATGGGAAAGCACACAGACTCCTGGTTACCCAATTGGATGGTTCTTGACAACCTTTTATTCTGATCTCCAATATTTTTATAACTAAAGCTAAAAAGAAAATGAACAGAAACAGGCTATTTTTAACGCTCCCTTGACATTTTTCTCCTGGGTCGCTTGCAGCAGTTTGCTGAAAATTAACATTCAATTCCTGGAGACTCCACAGGGCAATACTGAAGAGTTGGCAACCCTGCACTGCTGTGAGAATCCAGCTGCAGAGAGGGAAGGGAAGAGATTCCACAGCTGTTGAGACTGCAAATAGAGAAAGAAATACACTAAAGGAAGGCAAAGGTGGACCAAAAGAGGGGAGCAGGAAATAATTATACTGCCTGACAGACACAGCTTGTTGCTTTAGCTGCCTATCTGCATTTTGGTATAAGTTCAAGGCCCAGATGTAAAAGAACTGGCATTTATATAGCCCCTTTCACAACCTGAGGACATCCCAACCCATTAGGGGTACAGACCAAGAGTTGGAAGGTCTTTTGTGGCTGTCACAGACAGGGCGGGCCAAATGGCTTCTTTCTGTCCGGTAATTTTTTCTATGGGCTGGAGTTTACACTCCCCCGCTGGCGTGTTTGAAGATAGAAGGGCTCATAAAATGCAGCATGTGGCCTCCCTACTGCCCCCGACCTGTCTCCCATTTTATGAGAGGTGGTGGAGGTGTTGAGCGGCCCACCTACCCTTGAGCCTTTTGGGGCACTTAAATGGCCAATTAACGGCCACTTAAGTGCCTCACCCCGCCCGCACGGCAGCAGGGGGAGACCCATGGCAGCTTTTAGTGCAGAAGCTGATGTCAGGGAAGTTTGGAGGAGGAACCTTCTCTGGGGATCCCTAGGCCCATCAGAGGCACCCCCTCCACCCAACGTCATTCCCCCTTTAACCCTTCCCCTCTGGCCTCTCAAACTCAGCTCTCCCCCCACCCCATCACCCTCAGCTGGGGCCTGCCAGTCAGGCCCCACCAATATCCCGGTCTTAACTTCGGTCCGGCCTCC
Organism: Cetorhinus maximus; assembly: GCF_964194155.1. Lineage (NCBI taxonomy): Eukaryota > Metazoa > Chordata > Chondrichthyes > Lamniformes > Cetorhinidae > Cetorhinus > Cetorhinus maximus. The sequence continues at coordinate 89,561,484 of NC_135893.1, forward strand.
ATAACCTCCTCTCCTTCGGCGACTGGCTGTAGACCCAGCAGTGGCCACCGCTCAAACCTGGCGTTGCCGGGACTACAGAGCTGCGGCCAATTGGATTGGCAGCTCTCTGAAGTGGTACTTCCTCATCCGGGGGCTGAAGTCTCCCCCTGAGCATGAAATGGCTGCTGGGGCAGCTGGCTTTTTATGGGGCAGTGGGGGGAGGGGGGCCAGGGAACACAGTGCCCCATAAAATCCAGCCCTATGTTTCTAAACACCCTTATGTACATTTGATGCATAGTGACACAGGAAATGTGATAATGACCACATAATATATTGCATAGTGATGGTAACTAAGGGATATGCATTGGCTAAGGTAACACTCTCTTACTGAGTGTTAATCTGAGCTTTTTGTGTTCATATCTCTGGAGTGGGATTTGAACCCACAGCCTTCCAATTTAGGGGTGAGTGCATTACCCATTGAGCCACAGCTGACCCTGTTAACATATCACTACAAGCAAGGGTGTGCACTCACATCTGAAAAATCTCACACTGAGGATTTATTCGGCGGTGATAATTCTGAATGCTCCATTTACGTTTTGAAAGGGCTTATCAGTTTCGGATAGTTAGACCCATTTTTAAGATTGCTTTTCGCGAACAATTGCTGCCGTGAATGTGGATTGATGCTCCACGGTTCCAGCTGATTCAAATGAGACCAATGGCATTGCAATGATATCTTGCTAGGCCTCAAACATCTTTGCTACTCCAAGTTCCCAGGCCATCGAGTGCCACTGCATCACTTGGTTGCGATGGAATCAGCCACTCTTACGGCAGAAGTTTACGTTATTTTAATAATAACTAGTGATTTATGACTGGAGCAGTTTGAATTTCACCAATTACTAGATTTTAAAAGGCACCTTAAAATAGTGAAACAACAACTCTGTTAAAAGATATATTCTAAGGCAATTATTATTTGTCGCCTATGGGGGTTATTATCAAGTTCACTGCCCAGTTAGTAATCTGGCAGAGTCGATTGCTCACCTCTGGTAGAACCCTCCTGATTTCCATCCCATTGAGATCAATGGAGTGGGTTCTGCAATAGGCGGGCAATGCAGTCTGTGCCAGGTTGTTGAGGTTGACGGTGTGTCAACATCTCATCTCATTTGGATGACATGTTAAATTGAGGTCCCGTTTGCCCTCTCAGGTGGATGTGAAAGATCCCCCGGCACTATTTTGAAGAAGAGCAGGGGAGTTCTCCCCGATGTCCTGGTCAATATTTAACCCTCGACCAACCGATAATCTGGTCATTTCCGCATTGCCTTTGGCTGGACGCAGACTGTGTTTCCTACATTAGAACCGTGACTGCACTTCAAAAAGTACCTGATTAGTTGTAAAGCGCTCCTGAGGTTATGAAAGGTGCTAATATAAATGAAAGTTTATTCAATGCGTGCTCATGTTCTGTTACCTTCACCACCTGTGAAGGCTATATGGGCACAAGTGGAATAAACTCAATGCTGTATACAGTATGCATGGGAACGACCATCTACCAGCACCCGGAGCAGCAAAGTTCACTGTGAAGTTCTGGAAGAACAGAGTTAATAGAACTGGTGACAATATATTCACATGGGCTCTTTCTGCTGTGAGAAAGGATTTGAGTTCTTGACTCATGGTTAATGTGTACCAAGACTGGAAATAGCACTGCTGACAAAGCCCCTGAACATCTCTTGAAATTTGATCCACTGGTGCATTCTTAGATCTTCTGTTTCACGTCTCCTTTTTGTATCTTGTTCACATGAAATGAGAAACATTTCTAAACAAAAAATGTGGAGTTGAAACAAAACACAGAGATTTATGGAATTTCTTTTTTTATAAATCCCTCCTGCGGTAGCTTCATGCCTATAACAGCCGTGGGATAGGAACTTGGTGCTAATTGTTGCTACATCTCCGGTTTTACAGTGACTTCAGGCATGGGTGAATGTTGCCACATCAGTTGTTCCTTTTTACATTAAAAAGCATCAATAGTTCAAAAGAATGTTATATTTATCAGAACCACAGAAAGGAGACCAACAAACAGACATGATTTTTCCTGCGCTAGTAAGACTTATATGCAGAGCTGTGAATAATTAAGTTAAGACCCTACAAGCGAATCAGTGTTCTTCAGGCAATGCCTATTAAAGCCAGCATGGCAGAGAAAATGGCAATTTCCTGCCTTTGCTCAACTAAAGTAACTGTAAAACAGACCCTGTTTTCCATGAGAAATCCATTCCACTCTGCCCCAGCCCTTTAGAAACTGTAAGGCACTTCCTGACTCCAACATAATCCATTATAACTGGGGTTTGAACTCTCTGATACACCCAGTGTTGCTTCCTGCCATTTCCTTGTTCCTCAGTGACCAAATACCAGTTTGTGAGATAAAATTGTTACTGTTTCCCCTTACAGATTTGTGCATGATCATATTTTACAGGCTTCTTAAAGTCTGTTCTCATCAGAATGGAACATTTGAAGAGTAGTTACTGTTTGGATGTAGCAGCCAAATTGCAAGCAGCAACAAGATAAGTGAGCAGATCATCAATTTGAGTGATGTTGGTTGATGGGTGAATATTGCCTGGGACAATGCGGAAAAGTTACCTTCTATGGGACCTTTTCTGTCCAGCTGAGAGGGCAGATGGGGCCTTGATTTAATGGCTTCTCTGAAAGACAGCACCTCCGACAGTGCAGCACTCCCAGTACTGCACTGGGAATGTCAGCTGAGATTTTGCGCTCAAGTGTCTCAAGTGGAAAATGGGCCCACAACTTTGTGACTCAGAGAGTGCTACCCACTGAAGCATTGCTGACATCAGATCACATCCAAAAATGCACCACCACTTGGGTGTGCTGCCAGTGTGCTGAATATAATGGGCAGCACCTCTCAGCTCTCCCACCACTCCCCACTCTCCATCCCACTCCCCACCAAGTAAGAAAAAATTGGCAGTGCTTTTTTCCTCTCCCCATGAAGTTATTCAAGGGGAGGCCTTGTGACTCTGGTAGTGGCCTCACCTCTGCACAGGAAATCTTGGGTTCAAGTCCCACCTCAGGACTTGATGGCCATGGATAGTGCATTCATAATGTGACCAAACAGGTTAATTATCGGCCTGTAAATCCTTCCAATATGCCTGATGGCAGGTGGTAAGAATGGGAGAGTTTCCTGGTCAGCCATACTGCAGAAGGCAACAGCAAACCACTGCAGTACTTTGTCAAGCATAATCATGTATCAATCCATTGGAAGTCCATGGTCACCAATTTGCTCTTAGGGCATGGTACCTGAAGTGGGAGGAGGAAGTTACTTATTGACTCCTGGATGAGTGATATTCAGCCCAACAGGATACAAGCATAAAGGAAATGGAGAGGAAAGAGTTTGGCCAAGATGGGAGATGGATAGGAATGGTACATCAGAGAGCATCAGGTCCTCTCATCAACAAATGTGGCAGCACATCTTATACCATTGGAATAATGTATTATTACCCGACACACTCTTTTGACTTCATCCATTTCCGTATCAGACATCATGGCTTGGATTTTTGCTCCCAAGTTGGGTAGCTCGAGTCGGGAAATCTCCCAGCTTGTCGCAGTGCCTCGGGAAAAATTGCCCGAATGGCAGGACCTTCATTCCAGGGGCGTGGGTGCAGGATAGAGCTGGGCCAGCCATCCCCAGATGCAGATTAGAGGCGGCTGCAGAAGCTGCTGAGTGCCAAGGCAGGCTGTTTGTAAGGCCCACCTCAGCTCTCTGTAGCTTCGTCCCAGTTGGTTTCTTAAACTTAGGCCCTCTGGACTCACCCCTGACATACCCTCACACCCCACTCCCTCCCCATGCCTATTTATGCCAATCCATGCTCCCCACCCACCCCCAATGGTCTCTCATACCCTCCATGCCAACCCATGCTGCCACCCAATGCCATGGCCCTTATAGTCCCTATGCCAAATTAATGCCAACTCATGTCTCCCACCCACTACCCTTTGCGCTTACACCTTCCGTGCCAACTCACCCAGTATCCACTCTGGGCAGATCTCAGGAGCCATACTATGATGAAGTAAAATAATGTTTTAAGTATTTATTAGAGAGTTTACTACATAAAAAAACAGTGCCATTCATGAGAGCCCATCTAAAGCATTTGAATGCTCTCAAATATTCAGTCCCTTATTAAACACACAGACTTGTATTCATAACCCCATATCAAAGACAGCTAAACCTGTAATAACCTATTTGAGCTATCAAACTGTGAATTTACAACTATGATACTGTGATAATGATAGGTTGTGGAAAGCAGCCAACCGTTAATAATGCTATAATTTTAGTACTTAAGAGTTATGTCATCAAACAGCTATTGAAACTGCTGGAATAGATTTTTTTCAACTCTCACAGACACAGACACAAGTTTTAAAGCATGGCCATTCAGATAACTCGTGAACAGTTCTACAAGTTTTATCTATCCTTCGAGAGCACTTATGACTTCTATAAAGATTCATAACTTCCACATTGCAGGATAAGGCCTTTGCTGCAGTGAAAATGGGATCTGCTTGAACTCAGCACTGACTTCAAATGGCTAAGTTTGGGTTTCCCACATATGGGAATCACATCCCACTCCCATTCCGCCTCCCCCGCCCCCAAATACCCTGCCGAAAATAGGATCTGTTGGAAGTTGAGGGGGTTGGGAGTTTTTCCAAATCCAGGCCCCGTCTGCCATTTTGGAAGGTCCCCGGAGTTTCCACAGTTTGGCAAAAATCCAGGCCCGTGATTCAGCCTGGGGTCTTCAACAAATACAGTTGAGCTGTTTGGAATTGGACTGTTAATTGACTTGCATTTCTAAAGGATGAGCAGGCCTCCCTGCCTAGAAATGAGTTGGGTGGTGCGATATGGAGCTGGCTGTGTTGTCTGAAAGAAACCCTGCCGTTAGTAGATGTAGAAGTAGAACAAGTTATTAGTCCTGCTCTGTATGCTTATTTAAAACTGAGTATTATTTGCAGAGTAAAGCAGTGGAGGCTGGGCCGTTGAATTTATTCAAGGCAGCGTTAACAGATTGTTGATGGACAAGGGACTCAAGGGTTATGGGTGGCAGGTGGCAAAGTGGAGTTGAGACACCACCAGATGATCCATGATTTTATTGAGTGGTGGAGCAGGCGGAAAGGGCTAATGGCTCAGTCCTGCTCCTAAGTCTTATGTTCCTAGTAGAACTTCCCTTGAGAAGGTCAATAACCAGAGGGTATAGATTTGAAATAATTGGCAGAACGATTAGAGGGGAGTTGAGGAGTAAATTTTTCACCTTGATATTGGTGCGGGTCTGGAACTCACTGCCTGAAAGGGTGGTGGAGGCAGAAACCCTCAATGCACTTAAAAAGAAAATTTGTATATTGACTTGATGTGCTATAACATCCAGGGCCATGGACCAGGAGTTGGAAAGTGGGTTGAGGTTGGATAGCTCTTTTTCAGCTGGTACAGACACGATGGGCCGAATGGCCTTTTCCCATGCTATAAATTTTCCATGTTTCTATGTTTTCATGAGTTTTGTGACAGGATTTTATCCCTTACCATTATTTCACTGAAGTGTACTCCACACAAGAGTTCTACCTTGCCAACGTTTCACCCATATTTGTCCCAGTTCCCTGATATTATATCATTACCAACAACAGAATGGGAAGCCGTGAATGCCTTTTGTGCGAGATTGGTTACAGGTTGTTAGGATATGAATAGATTTTCATGATTTTAGAACACAGTGAGTACATTCTGCCACTGATGGAGGTGAGTATTAAAGTGAATATTGAAGCAGTGAAAGCAAGGCCAACAACAGCCCTGTTGCACATGTAGAGTTGCATCTTCTCTTCAAATGCCGAAGCATAAATCTTCAACTTTTATCTTCAGTAACACGCACAGGAACAGCTGACACTGGACAACTCCTGCCTCCAAAGTCTGAATTAATTTTGAGATAACAGCAACATAGAATTTTGAGACCCTCTATTTATTTTTGACTGGTGTTTTTCATGTCAGTCCTGCATATTACCGCTTCGATTAAAATATTCAAATCAATGTCGAGGTCAAAGGTCAGTGTCATGGTGGTAACTGGGCAATGAAAGGAAATTGGTGGGAAATGATTTACCCTAATGCCCACCAAGTCCTGTTCACCATTACCCCTGTGTTCACTGACCGACATTGACTCCCAGTTCAGTGATGCCTCAATTTTCAAACTCTCAATCTTGTTCTCAAATCCCTCTATGGCCTCGCCCTTCCCTATCACAGTAACCTCCTCCAGCTTCAAAGCCTCCCAGATATCTGCCCTCCTTCAATTCTGATCCCTTGTGCATCCTGATTTTGTTGCCCCACCATTGGTGACCTTCCCTCAGCAGCCTGGGCCCTAAGCTCTGGTATTCCCTCTCTAAAACTCTCCAATTCTTTACCTCTCTTCCTTTAAGATGCTCTTTAAGACTGACCTCTTTGACCAATCTGATCACCCCTTGTAAATCTCCTTATGTGGCTCAGTGTCAAATTTCTGTCTAATAGTGTGAAGTTTGATGGGATGCTTCACTACATTAAAGGTGCTATATAAGTGCAAAATTGTTGTTTTGGTTTTGCAGTTGCTTTGTGGTTCTCTTTATAGCTGCATATGAGGAGTGGACTATTCTTCAAGGCAACACATTTGTACCATTTGGGGTACAAGGCATTTGGGAGTAGTCTGTCTGACACAGCTTATTTTGTTCTACAGTTTTGAAGCCGCTTATAGGTGTGTATTTTTGCATTGGTTCATTCAAACTGTCCTCCAGCCTCCATCTCAAGAGCTGGTGGATGAACATGAGAAATAAGAGCAAGGGTAGACCTTTCAGCCCCTCGAGCCCACTCAACCATTCAACAACATCGTAGATGACCCTTACCTCAATTACACAGTCCCTCCATACCCTTTTATTCCCCTTGTATCCCAAAATCTATTGATTTCTGTCTTGAATGAACTCAATGACTGCGTATCCACAGCTCTGTGAGTAGAGAATTCCAAAGATTCACAGCCTTTTAAGTGAAGAAATTTCTCCTTGTCTGCTTTCAAAATGGCCGACCCTGTGTCACCTAGTTCTAGTGTGACAAGAGATTTAAACACACGAATGTGCAGAAGTGATCCTTTACTCCACCGAAACTTTATATACATTTGTGAAAAAAGCTTAACTCACAGAAACAAACTATTTACAATGGACAACTGTGGTCCACGCTCCAGACACACCAGAAAACTGCCAATGAACTCAACTCCTGGTCTTGATTCAGCCGGGTAGCAGAGTTCACTGTAGAGCAGCAGGAGCAGGGATGCCTTGTGTCCATCCTCAGCTGCGTGAGCTAGATTACTATGCCAACCGAATCACGAAGGGTATCGTTCTTACCTTGAGGCTCGAAGGACTCAGGGGTGCTGTCCTGGTGGTCTGTCTTGGTTTCTAGCAGCTGTATGCCTGATCCAGTTTCCCTCCCCAGTTCTCCAGTCACTGTTTGAAGCTTCGGCTGCTCAATTCATGGCTCCTGCTTCTACCAGGTTGCAGCTCACCATTTGAGGGCTCATGCTTCTTCTGTCTGCTATTGTGCTATTACTCTCTCCCTTTTGCTCCTCATGGCTTCTGGCTCTCCCCATCCCTCCTCCTTCAGCCCATCATCAGGGCTTCAGACTCTGTCCCCTTCCAGCCTGCACTTCAGCTTCAGGCTCCGCCCCCTTCTTCAGCCCACCCTTGGGGCTTCAGGCTCCGCCCCCTTCTTCAGCCCACCCTTGGGGCTTCAGGCTCCACCCCCTTCAGCCCACCCTCATGGCTTCAGGCTCCGCCCCCTTCAGCCCACCCTCATGGCCTCAGGCTGCACCCCCTTCAGCCCACCCTCATGACCTCAGGCTCCGCCCCCTTCTTCAGCCCACCCTCATGGCCTCAGGCTCCGCCCCCTTCTTCAGCTTCAGGCTCCACCTCCAGAGCCTGCCGGGCACACTTTATCTTGCCCCAAAGAGGTCCAAAAGGCCGATCAATTTCCCTGTCCGCCTTCTCCCAAGACATCGCTCTGATGGGGACTCAATGGCCCACAGCCAGCACTGGCCTGCAGAATTCTCTGCCGAAGACAGGGCCCAATGCCTGGCCCTGTGCCGAAGTCAGAGTCAGGACGCCGAGGCCCCATGGAACTCCCCCGCTACACTAGACTCCCAGCCAGGGGAAACATTCTCCTAGCATCTACCCTGTCAAATCCTCTCAGAATCTTATATGTTTCAATGAGATAACCTCTCATTCTTCTAACTGTTGGGAATATAGACCTAATCCACTCAATCTCTCTCATAGGACAGTCTCCTCATCCCAGGAATCAATCAGGTGAACCTTTGTTATACCCCTTGTAAGGTAAGCATATCCTTCATAGGTAAGGAGACCAGAACTGTACACAGTGATCCAGGTGTGCTCTCACCAAACCCCTGTACAATTGCAGTAAAGAGTCCCTTACTCCTATACTCCAATCAATTTGTAATACAAGCTAAGGTGCCACATAAGAAGTTATTACACAAAATTAGGGCTCATTTGATTGAGGGTAATATACTATTTGCTTTCCTAACTGCTTGCTGTACCTGCTTATTAACTTCTTGTGACTTGTGTACAAGGACTCCCAGATCCCTCTGAATACCAACATTTCGCAGGCTCTCACCATTGAAAAAAAATTCTGCTTTTCTACTTAGCCTATCAAAGTGGATAACTTCACATTTCTCCATGTTATATTCCATCTGCTACATTCTTGCCCACTCACTACTTAATTTCTTTTGCAGCTTCCTTGTGTCCTCCTCACAGTTTAGTTTCCACCTAAATTTGTATCGTCAGCAAACTTGGATATATTACACTCGTTCCCCTCATCGAAGTCATTGACAGCTCTAAGTGGCTGAGGCCCAAGTACTGACCTTTGTGCCATTCTGCTAGTTTCCAGCCTGCCAATCTGAAAATGACCTGTTTATTCCTACCCTCTGTTTTCTGTCCATTAACCAATTCCTAACCCAAGCTAATATATTACCCTCAATCAAATGAGCCCTAATTTTGTGTAATAACTTCTTATGTGGCACCTTAGTGAACTCTTATTGAAAATCCAAATACGTTGCATTCACTGGTTCCGACGGCTCCTGCCTTAGCCACCCTACAAGTTATAACCACAAAATCCTCTGACAGGTTGTCAAATACAATTTCCTGCCATAAATCCACATTAACTCTTCCCTTTCATAATTAAGATTTTCTAAGTGCCATGTTGTCACATCACCATAGTAGATTCTAGCATTTTCCTGAGCACCACAGATGAATTGGGATGAACTTTGTGATTTATCAATCAGATTTAATGCTAAAGTGCTTTTTTTTTGTGTATGTGGGATTCTGCAGAGCAAAAATTGGGCTGTGGTTCTGTCTTGAAGAACACTTTAGCTCTTTAATTCTGTCTGCGGTGTTGAACCCTACAAAATGGGCCTGGCTTCTTAATGGCCTCAGTGATGGGCAGTGATTGTGGTAGACAATTAGACTGCCTGGAGCCATGTGGGTAAAAGCTTTGACTCAAGATTTAATGTATAGCTGCTTTAAAGGGTTGATGAGTTGATCTCAATGTCTGTGTACTTCAGCATTAGCTGTGGCTTGTTGAGTAAGCACTGTTGCTTTTGAGTCACAAGGTAATGGGTTCAAGTCCCACTCCAAACTTGCGCATGAAAAAATTAAATGACCACTTAGATGCAGTAATGAGGAGTTAGATCTGGACTTGAAAATGTTTGCAGACTAATGGGAAAGAGCAGAGGTTAATGGGTTTAATTAAATAGTTCTTTCTGTGCTCTAGCATTCTATGATACACTCCCACTGGCATTGAAGAAACAGGACTGGGTTATGAGACCAGTACTGTTTGAGGAAGAAAGCTTTAATTTAAGGAATACTTTCTTCATGAAAGGTGACTTGGCACTGACATGAATCCACTGACATCCTGACCTTGCACTGTTTGGACATGATTTGGCAAAATGTGACATGTGACTCTTTGACTTTCTTCAGAAGAAAAGGTTTCCAAACTTATTTTTCCTCGAAAACACAATCCTTTTAAGAGAGGTAATCGTTGAGAGTTCAGAGGCAATGAGAGAAGTAATTCTTTTATAGCCTGCAGTTTGCAAATAATGCACCCAAGGGACGTGTACAGTAATTACTTTTGACGTTAATAATTAATTGCATAAAGGGATCCTTTATGCAAATATGGATGTTGTCATGGTTCTAATCCAAGGCAATGTTGCTGTTGCTTCTTAGTTTGATTTTGTAAATGTATTTTTCCATTCCTTGGCTAAATTGCAAGTGAGCCCATGCACTCCATTGTCAGTGATATCGAAAGGCTGTGTTTCTCCTTTCTAAAAAGATGAATAATAATTGAATAGATTAAATCTGCTAAATTACCTGACCAGGAATTAAATAAAATGAAATGGTCACAGATGAGAAATTCAGCAAGGTACAGCTCCGTGGTTTCAGGTTGAATCAGTGTAGTTCAGTTATTTAGTGCCATGGTTAACCCATTCTAGACTGATAGAGTCATAGAATGGCTATAACACAGAAGGTGACCATTTGGCCCATCAAGCCCATGCCAAATCTCTGCAGGAGCAATTTAGTTAGTCCCTCACTCCTGCTTTTTCCTACAACCCTGCAAATTTGTCCCTTCTGGTGTTTATTCAATTCCCTTTTAAAAGCCATGATTGAATCTGCCTCCACCACACTCTCAGGCAGTACATTCCAGACCCTAAACACATGCTGCATAAGAACAAGTTTTTCCTTGTAGCACCTTTGGTTCTTTTGCCATTCACTTTAAATCCGTGTCCTCTGGTTCTCAATCCTTCCACGGAACAGTTTCTGTCTATCTGTTCTGCCTAGACCCCTTATGGCTTTTGAACACCTCTATCAAATCTGCTCTCAGACCTCTCTAAGGAGAATAGCCCAAGCTTCTCCAAGGTAGCCACATACATGAAGTCCTTGTTCCAGGAGCCATTCTCACGGATCTTTTCTGCGCCTTCTCTAAAGCCTTCACATCCTTAAAATATGGCGCAAAGAATTGAACACAAAACTCCATTTGAGGCTGAACAGTGTTTTAAAAGTTTAACATAACCTCCTTGATTATGTACAGTATTCGATGTACCTGCTTATAAAGCCCTGGATCCTGTATGCCTTATTAACCGCTTTCTCAACCTTTCCTGCCACTTTTAATGAGTTGTACACAAATACCCCCCAGTTCCTCTGCATTCTGGATCATAACTACTTGCTCACTAAAAAGATTATTCCTCACGTAGCCTTTGATTCTTTGATTCAATAACCTTAATGTGGTGTCCTCTGATTCTGGGTCCTTCCGCCAATGGGAACAGTTCCACTCTATCCACTCTTGTCTTTTTAAAAGAAAGAAAGAACTTTCATTGAGTAGAGAAAACCTTCAAAGATATTTCCTTCAGCTGGCTGTGTTTTTCCTGGTTTTCCCCTCGTGTTTTATGATGCCCCATTGCACCTACGTTTTTGCACAGGCTGTGTTCGCTTCATGCAGCATGTAGTTCTGTTTGCGTGACCACAGCTTGTGCCAGAACATTCGCATCCTTTTCCCCGCCACAATTATAATCCGGCACAAAATTGTACAAACAGCAAACTAATGTAAACAGACACACTAACAATCTGGAGTCACTGCAGCGCAGCGCATCAGGTGGCCGACCATCTCGTTGCCGTGGCAGCAGCTCAGCCAAGGATGAGCGTCAATAAATTCAAATTTATTTTCTCCCCCCACTGGGTTTAGTAAAATGACTGCGCTATATGTGGATGGAAACAGAAAAAGACTGTCAGTGCATGGGGGAGTGCTGTCGTCATGCCAACACTAGGAGACAGTCATATTTTGTCAATGCCTTTTCAAGAAAATTGTTGGGCCCAAATATTCCATGCTCTGCTCTGCTGACTTCAGCAACTTTGACCCCTGACCCCATTCGTGTACCTCATCTCCAGTCAGGGTCAATCGAGTTGTGTGACTTTGGTGGATTCCAAATTTTGCCGCATGTTTACTTAAAATGACCTGGGAGAAAATATAGATGTGCTGGAACTCAAGTCACATTGTATAAGATCTTTGCCTAATTCATTAGCTTCATTTGCACATGTTGTCCTAAAAGAACTCTTTTTCTTGAGTGCTCTGCCCAGAGGTGGGTTCAACCCACAGCACCATGATGTCCGCAACAGGTAGGGCAAAGAGGCAACTTCTGAGTCTACCCCAGCTAGAACAGGGATTGAACCTCACGCTGTTGACATCAGATCCACACCAGCTATCGAGCCATCTGAGCCAACCAGCACCTCCCCCATCTGAGTGATGGTAGAGGCTCCAAGTTCTTTCCATTATATGGTTGATCAGGAATCTCTCCCACACTTGCCACCCGACATTGGCATATGTTGGAAGGATTAACAAGTTGATACTGAATCTGTTTGGCCATGTTACGAATGCACTTTCCTTGGCCATTAATTCCTGGAACGGGACTTGAGCCCAGAACTTCTGGCTTAGAGGCAGGGATGCTACCCACTGTGCCACAAAGCCTCTTAAAGGAACACTTAGGGAGAGAAAAAAAACAATAGACTTGCATTAACATAGTGCCTTTCATGGCTTAGAACATCCCAAAGTGCTTTACAGCCAATGAAGCTCATTTGAAGGGTAGTCGCTGTGGTAAACTGAGGTCTGTGGTGCAGTGAGTAGCATCCCTCAGTTTAATGTCTGATGGGAAAGACAACATCTCCAACAGGGCAGCACTTCCTCAGTACTGCTCTGAATGTTTTAGCTTGGATTAGGTGCATGTGCCTCTCAATTGGGCCTTAAACCCACAACTTATTGACTAAGAGGTGAAAATGCCACCACCCTGCCCTGCCGCCGCCCACCCTCACCCCACCCCTAGGGGTGGCCAATGTTGGAAATCTAAAAACGCTGGAAACATTCTGAAGATCAGACAGCATCTGTGGAGACAGGGAAAAGGGCCAGGTTAACATTTCAGATCTACGACTCTTCAGCAGAAACAAAACAATATGAAATATTATAAGAAGGAAGAGAGTCTGGGAAAAGTTGCTGTCTGGATGGCGAGGTTGAGGGGAGTGGATTTGAAGGCGTTGGTTGGGGAGATGAAAAGACAAGTCTGTGATCAGATGGAAGATAGGAGATAATTAAATGACAGAGAATGATGGTTCAATAAAGGGAAGTAATAATGAGGGAAATTAAAGAAATGAAAAGATGTGCCTGAGACACAGAGGATATCTGATTGGTCATACACCATTTAATAATCTCTTATCCTATACCTAATCATGTTCCTTTTCCTTCTCTTTCCATCCCCTCCTCTCATGTTCTTGAACTTCCTCCCTAAGGCACTTACCTCAACATATCACCCCATCTTTAACAGCCAGACCAAAATCTAACTTTCTGATCAAGTTTTTGGTCATCTCTCTTAACTCCTCCAGGACTGCTTAGTTCAGTGTCTCTTCCCTGCATTGCTTTGGCATGTTATCTAATTGAATGCGCTGTGCAAGTGGGAGCTGTTGTGTCTTGATCATTAATTTTCCCCATCATTCATTTTCACCTCAGTTTCTTTGAGTGTTGTATTTCTATTTTTACTTAATGGAAGTTACCAATCTCACACAAAACCAATAGTTCTTTCAGTCTTAAAGCGAAGGCTCTTTGAGAAGTTTCCATTTGAGTCCCAAGTAATTGCTCTCAGCACAGTATTGAGTTCCATTCCATGTTTATTTACACAGGAAATCAAACTGACAATAAAATATTACGCACACTACACAGAGTGTATGCACAACAAGGTGATGGATTCTAGTTGATGATACAAATCGGGCACGATAGCAGATAATTAAAGATAATCAGAAGCAAAATACTGCGGGTGCTAGAAATCTGGAATTAAAGCAGAAAATGTTGGGAGACACTCAGCGTGTCAGACACTGCCTTTGGATTGAGAAACAGAGCCAACAAGCCGAATTTTTCAGCGAGCATTGGCACCATTTGTGGGTCTTGAGCCTACATTTTTCAGCAGTGCAGCAGTGCGCCCGTCACTGTAAATTTACGGGCGGGATTTTACGGTCTTGCCAAAGTCAATGGACTTTTGAACGGCTCGCCGCATTTTATGGCTTCATACCCACCACGATGGGGCCATAAAATTACACCCTATGGATAAATGCACCTCCTAATTAGCCACCAGTGCATTTGCCATGAGGTCACCTCCGAAGAGTTGCTGTGCTCCTGACACAGCGGTGTTGGCGGGGTGGGGGGGGGGGGGGGGAGGGGGCGGTGTTGCCTTTGCTATGCTGCAAAATTGCATCATTGTCAGAAAATGCCTCTCCGGTGAGGCCTTAATTCCATCGATTGGCTGCTCGCCTCCGTGGAGCATGAATCTCGCCTTGAGAGGGGCGACAGCATCAGGGTAGTGTCCTGACGGGATCTCCCGCAACTTCCCCACACCTTCAATCCATCGTCCACAAGACCGGGAATATTCCCGCCAATGTTTCAGGCTGACGACCTTTCATCGGAAGAGGTTAAGAGACTTTAACAGTTTCTTTGCGCAAGTGTTGAGCAGGGATGAAAGAGGGAGGGAGGAAAGAAGAAAAGACCTGTGATCGGGTGGAAGGCAGGAGAGACTAAATGACAACTGGGATGGTGGCACAAGGAAACAGGGATGGTGCTGGGAGAAGAGACAGAAGATGGGTCCAGAGGCCGTGTAAATGGTCAAAGCAGAATTATTCCCAGAAACGACTCCCTGAACAAATGGGAGAAGTGGTTAAATGTAATATATTTGGGTGGAGAAGCAGAACAGTTCTAGTCTTACTGAGGAGATTATTCCTTGGGTGGCTACCTTCCAGTAAGGCGCTTTAGCGTGGTGTATCTATGACTTTGCCTGCAGGATCATCCAAGGATAGGTTAGGTGCAGCAGCTCTCATTATTCTGCTAATCTCCAGCACAGGCTAGATTGGTTGGCAGGGAAGTGCAGTGATGTAGCATCAGTTGCTGGTCCTCAAGCACTTGTATTTCACCGCTCATGTGATGCTTACTTATCCTCATAAGAACTCCTCAATTATGAGTTGCACCTGTAGCAAATACGAAGCAATATATTGTGGCTTGGAAAGAATTAATAGCCCTGTTTCATTAACTTCGAGATTCAGAGCTCAGGCATCTGAAAAGCAGGACTTGTGAAATGAAGTCTCCAGTTGAAAAGGTGACAACTTTTGATACAGACCTTAATGTAAAATCAATATTAAAAAAAAAATGATTATGTCAGTGACTGTTGTGGCAAAGTTTCAGGATGCAAACAAATATTGGAAGAATGCTTTCATTTCACAATTTCCTGTTTTGACAGGAGTGGATTGCAGTTAAATTTATGACACCAAAATGTGCTGGAGTGGAATATTGTATCCTGTTAGAGATACTTTTCCCATCGCCCATCTGCTCGGAAGAGTTTTGCACTGTAAATTGCTGCAAAGCATGAACTGATAGAAGTGCGGCGAGGGCAATGGAAACCTGATGAATGACAGAATTTACAATCTACCCCCATAACCCCCAACGAGATTTAAGGATTGAGAAAGAAACAAGGAACAACAGAGAAGGAAATAGAGTGAATTGGAGTCAAATCAGATGGAAAGAGAAATAGAGGAGGGAAGAAAGAGTGGATTAAGAGAGAGAGAAAAATAGAGACAAAGAAAAAGTATAGAATCATAGAATGGTTATAGCACAGAAGGAAGCCATTCAGCCCTTCATTTCTGTGCAGGCTGTCTGCAAGAGCAATTTACAAGTCCCATTCCCCCACCCCCCGGTAGGCCGGCAATGTATGAAAGATCAATTAAAATATTAAGAAACCCTGAGAGCAGTTAATAGCTAGAGGAGTCTTTATGTTAAGTACATGCCTGAGTTTTCTAGTAGGATTGATCATTAAAGCTGAAATGCACTAATTTCTTGAAACTCATGGGGAGTATGTTGGTGAGCTGCCATTTTGAGAGGCTAATGAAGGAGGGGTGTAAATCGTCCAGCAATTCATGATTTGCAATCCACAGGGTACTTTTTCCTCATCATAAACTGCTGGGTTATTTACATACTGATAACGGCATCCATATTTAACTCTCCGTTACTTTATTAGCATGCGCTAACCGAATTAAGTTTAAGCTTTTTGAAGGATTTCACTTCGCCCCAATCGGGTTAAACATTACAAAACTTGCTGTGAGGAACGTGAGAACATAAGGAGTGGGATTTGGAGTAAAGCCCATAGAGTAGGTTAAGCCTGCTCTGCCATTCAATAAGACCGTGGCTGATGATCTACCTCAACTCTACCCTACCCCCATATCCCTTGAGGCGGAGCTGCAGGGAAACTGGGGGAAAGGGTCAGCTAAATTTGCCTTTAGAGAGCCGGCATGGGCTTGACAGGTCGATTGGCCCCGTGCTGTAAACATCCTACGACCCTAATGTTCAAAAGTCTATCAGTTGCCGTCTTGAATATATTCAATGACCTTACAAACACAGCCCTCTGGGGTTGAGAATCCCAAAGACTCTCAACCCTCTGAGTCAAGCTCTCTTAAGAATTTTATACCTTTCAATGAGACCACCCTCTAAACTCCAGAGCATATATATGCTGAAAACCGGTGCAAAAAATATGTAAATATATTGAAGAAGTATTTAATTAATGGAGCCACCAGCTTAAAGTAGACTTAAACTAACAATGGCTTTTTAAAATGGATAATGGAAAAAGTAACCTTACTTTCTGCGGCTGATAAAATGGGAAGAGTGAGCCACTACATTGTTTTTAAAAGGCGTGCAGGATTTATGAAATTAAATCTTGTTAAAAAGGCGTGAAAGGCTTCATTCTGATGTCTTAAAGGGATTAGGTGTGTTGACAGACTGCCTCAGGCAAACAGTATCTCTTCATGTTTGCTTGCCGCTCTTCCATTACACTGAAATAACAAGATAATTGCGGCAGCCTTTGTTGCTCAGGCTTCAGCTGCAGATGGCAACTGTGCACTCACTACCAGCTTTTTATGGCAAGGATCTCTACTGTAAGCTTTGCAAAACGTTGGCAAACACACACAGTGCAATGTCTACGCGGAGACACTGCCGTGTTTTCTTAATAATGCAAGGCAATAGATGAGAAATATCTCAGTTGGGTCCAAA
This sequence comes from Cetorhinus maximus, assembly GCF_964194155.1. NCBI lineage: Eukaryota > Metazoa > Chordata > Chondrichthyes > Lamniformes > Cetorhinidae > Cetorhinus > Cetorhinus maximus. The sequence goes on from NC_135893.1 coordinate 89,578,627, forward strand.
TTCACTAATTGAGCCAAGAAGTGGAAAATGTGGGTGGCCCTTTTATTTTAGTGTTAAAAACAGGACAGGACATTGAGTGCAGAACCGGTGTTTGCCCAGCACCTCAGGCGACAGTCGAGTTCTCGTACATGGCCCACTCCCTACAGTGCCACTACTGGCCGTGTTGTGGTCCTTTGATTTCAGCCGTGTGTTGAATAGCTTTGAGGATTTGAGGCCTGAGCAGGTAAGGCGTTGGGAAGGTGCAACTTCACGCAGGGCTTGGTGTGTAAATGCCCCACTGCCTTTGTGGCGTTAGGCTGGACTTGATCCCAAAAGTGCAAAGGATTGTACGCTAGCACACTGAAGCAGCCAGCCTCTCTCATTTAAAGCTTGCATTTATGCAGTGCCTGTGACGTGTTAAAGCATCCCCAGGCACTTCTCAGATGAATAATTGGACAGAAATAGGTGCCAGCTAAAGCAAGAGATAATGGACTTCTCGCCTAAATGACAAGAACATAGTGCAGATTTTCATCTTACTGCCCAGGCATCGGTCTGACCTCGGGCATTGTCCCCCATTATAGAAACGACCCGATTTTTCATTTCATTAGGTGGCGATCTACAGGTGTATATCCATTTAGACCATTATCAAAGGGGTATTAACAAGCTGCATGAGCCTTGTTATACCCTCTCTCACCAGGAGTTTGAGGCCAACGCACGGGTGTCATCAGCCACAATCTTTGTGGGTAGCCCTTGTCCCCGAGGAGCCAACCCTACAACCTCTGTGGTCCCTCGAAGATGTCAGGGATCTGAGACCTACTCAGATGTACGAGTCGTGGATGCCACCTGGGAATTTGGTGCATGCCTGCTTGGTAAGTTTGTTATGGGCGCACACCAGCTGCACATCGAGCGAGTGGTAGCCTTTCCGGTTGATGTACTGTACTGAACTGCCTGTTGCCAGGGAGCTTTCATTGCCAAATGAGTGCAGTTAATGACACCCTATAGGTATGGGAAACCGGAAAGCTCTACAAAGCCCAGTGCTTTTGCGTCCTGGCTGGCTTGAAATCTGTTGAAGTGGACAAAATTGTGGACCTTTGCAAAAATGGTGCCTGTGACCTTCTGGATGCATTTGTGGGCAGACGCTTGGGAGATCCCGCAGAGGTCCCCAGTGGATCCCTGAAAGGAGCCACTGGTGTAGAAGTTGAGTGCGGTGGTTACTTTCACAGCCACTGGCAATGGATGCCCTCCAAGTCCCGCTGGCAAATGTGAGTCACCAGATCCCTTGACACGCAGAGGCATCTGCGACGCTGGTTCTCACTCATCTGCAGATGACGCATGCAAGGTCTATACACCCTGAGTCTATCAAGGATCTATGAATGACGGCTCTCTGAGGATCATCCTCTGCGTCCGCAGGATGAGCTGCTGCCCCTTGGTCTTGAATGTTCTACTCCTCGCATTTGTGAGCCAGGTGCCTCCATCACATTCTTCTGTCCTGCCTAAGGGCAATAATTCAGGCAGTGAGAACACCAGGGTCCATCTTCCTGATGGTCTCCTCACTGCAGTCTCAATGAGAAATGTGCCAAAGATCCACTCTCTGTGATTGTGGGCTCAAGGACTTTTCACACATGCCGGAGAGTACTGGCCCTTGAAATGATGCCCAGTGTGGAATGTGCAAGAATGTTCACCACATCGACTTCCCCTCACCCCCAGCCCACATGACCGACTGCTGACAGCTTCGGCCAGGCGACTGGATGTTCTGCTTTCAGCCCAGACGCTGGGATCATCATTACCCGCTCTCCAAGACTGCGCTGTTTGGACTAAACATGAGGGTTAATGTTCAGTGACTACAGGAGATTAATGTAGGGGTCTGTAAGCTTCTCCTCTATGAGTGGTGAATGGCTACATTTCCAAGGGGGTTCTCCAGCTTGTCTGGTTGCCCAATAGTTCTGCAGTTCCATAACACTCTGGTGAATTTGAAGGCTGCGAATGAGGGGTTAAACCTAGGGGAACAATCATTGTCACTTTGAGGGATCAGTGTTGCATGAATGGGCATCATTGCTTCACTTTCCTGACTCCCTGCATGTCCACTGAACAGCTGCTAACCTGTCTCAGCTGTGACTCTGTCCTTATTTTGGAATTATCCATTAATTTGGGTGGCCCTTCAGTGTCCCCCCACTGCATTCATGTGTCTCAGAGCAACCTTCCTGCTTGTTGCCCCCAATGGAGCCCTTGACCTGCAGCCCCTTCCCTTCCCTCAGTCCCGTCTGGCCCCTTCCCAGTGGAGCCCTTGCCCTGCAGCACAGTAAAAGCCTTAACCCTGCTGTGGTTCCTGCAGAGACTTGCCTGTGAGGCCTCGCTGAAGCCAATGCGGGGTGAAGCCTGCGCAGCCTGGCACTGACCCCTGCGAGCGTTGCACGATGCAAGGTACGGCAACTCACCTCGAGGTCAAGGGTGAAGTGCAGGTCGTCAGAAGCCCGTCGTTTAAATCCTGTTGTGAATAACGTCGTTCTAACTGCACGCCGACGTGGGCTCTTAACCCAGCGTGGAGGGATGATTCCACCGAGCAGGCGTCATAATGAGATGCTGATTTATGCTAATGACATTCGAGAATGTCCGGTGGCGGGAAACGGCGATGGCTGAAGCGCACAATCACCTCCTCGCTTTACGCCGTCGTAAAACCAGTTCTGGGCCTTCTCATGAGATTTAGTCCTCGCGCCCACCATAACACCCGCTGCGATCAGGCGCGGAAACTTCCGGCCAGTATCTCCGATGGTGCAGCCCTCCCTCAGTACTGCACTGTAGTTTGAGCCTAGTATGCACTTAAATCCAACAGTGGGGCTGACCCTTTAGAGAATGGACTTAGATTGCCAGATAATAGGATCACTGCAGCCATCACTGGGAGTTGAATTTCAGCACAGATCTCAGATTAAAGGGCAGAAGTCTAATTCATCACACAACCCGCTTTCTAAATTGTGCAAGAATAACCAACATTGTGAGCCTACAGTCTGTTAGATTTAAATTGACTAAAAGGTTGTAATATATTTGAATTAAAGATCTGAAGGCATATGAACTGACCTTTTTTCCAATTGGATTAGCAGCCAGTTTTAGAATTTTTCTTCAGCTCAGTTTACATGAAGCCTCAAGACAAATAGGATGTTGAGTTTGGTGGCTACTTTGCAATAAAACCTTACTCCTATCCTTCCCTCAAGGGAAATTGATATTTCATGATTAGGGGAAAAGGAAAATGTCCAATGTTGGCAGCTCCAAAATCACCATCTCGCTCCTAATGTTGATCTTTGACAAAAAGATATCTATGCCGGGCTGGTGACTTGCATTTTATGCTTTCTTTTTTAAAGAGTATGTCGTTTATAATACTTAGGAAGGCTGTTTCTCTCTCCTGTATATTGGATGCATAAATATTCTGCACTTCATTGTTATAAACGAATGGGGTAGCTTGTAATTATGTAACACCTTTCAGGACCTCAGGATATCCCAAAGCACTTTCGAATCAATAAAATAGGTAGAGTGCAGTCACTGTTGTAATTTAGGAAATGCAGCAGCCAATTAGCACACAGCAAGCTCCCACAAACAGCATGTGATAATGACTAGATAATCTGCTTCAATGGCGTTGATTGAAGGGTAAATATTGGCCAGGACACTGGGGAGACCTTCCCCAGCTCTTCTTCCAAATAGCACCGTTGGCTCGTTCATGTCTACCTGAGACAGCGGAGAGGCCTCAGTTTAATGTCTTACAGCGACAACGACTGGTTAACCTGCTGGAACTGGTTGAGAGTGAATGTTGGCCAGGAGCTGAATGTTGTCATGGGATCTTTTGTGTCCAAATGAACAGGCAGACGGGATCGGGAATCGACATTTCACCTTAAAGACGGTGGGCGGGATCTTCCGCTCCAGCCAGCAACGGGAATCGTGGTGGGCTGGGGGGGGGGGGGGAGCAAAATTTGGCAGGAGGCCAAAAATCAGTTTTACGACGTCGGGAAATTAGCTTGGAATCTTGTTCTCCCGACTTTCATGGCGGAGCTATGCTGGGACGCCTACTTACATCTCGTGCATGCTCATTAAAAGGCCAACATGCTGGAATCTTGTTCCCCCTCCAAATTACATGCCCCGCCAGCGGGAATTTAGAACATTCACTTTCATGACTGTAATGAGTGGTGTGCACCTGGGGCGAGGTAGACTTTGTCCCGGGCTTCCAGGTCAACAGGCGCCGCTTTCACCTTCCTCTCACACTGTCACTGAGAGATACCAGCTGCCTGTAGCACAAGCTTCAGCCAGAAGTACCGAGTGGATGATCCATCTCAGCCTCTTCTGGAGGCACCCAGCTTCATAGATGCCAGTCTTCAGCCAATTCGATCAAGAAATGGCTGAAGGCGCTGGATACTGCAAAGGCTTTAGGCCCTGACAATATTCCAGCAATAGTACTGAAGACTTCTGCTCCAGAACTTTCCACTCCCCTAGCCAAGCTGTTCCAGTGCAGCTACAACACTGGCATCTAGTCGACTATGTGGAAAATTGCCCAGGTATGCCCTGTATGCAAAAAGCAGGACAAATCCAACCCAGCCAATTACTGCCCCTTCAGTCTAATCTCGATTATCAGTAAAGTAATGGAAGGAGTCATCAACAGTGCTATCAAGCAGCACTTGCTTAACAATAACCTTTCCACTGACACCCAGTTTGGGTTCCGCCAGGGCCACTCAGCTCCTGACCTCATTACAGCCTTCGTTCAAACATGGATAAAAGAGCTGAACTCCCGAGGTGAGGTGAGAGTGACTGCCTTTGACATCAAGTCCTCATTTAACCGAGTGTGGCATCAAGGAGCCCTAGCAAAACTGGAGTCAATGGGAATCAGGGGGAAAGCTCTCCACTGGTTGGAGTCATACCTAGCACAAAGGAGGATCGTTAGTGGTTGTTGGAGGTCAGTTATCTCAGCTCCAGGACATCACTGCAGGAGTTCCTCAAGGCAGTGTCTTCAGCTCAACCATCTTCATTGATGACCTTCCTTCCATCATAAGGCCAGAAGTGGGGATGTTCGCTGATGATTGCGCGATGCTCAGCACCATTCGCGACTCCTCAGATACTGAAGCAGTCCATGTCCAAATGCAGCAAGACCTGGACAACATCCTGGCTTGGGCTGATAAGTGGCAAGTAACACTCACGCCATACAGGTGTCAGACAATGACTATCTCCAACAAGAGAGAATCTAACCGTCATCCCTTGACGTTCAATGGCATTACCATCACTGAATCCCCCACAATCAACATCCTGGGGGTTCCAGTGACCAGAAACATATAAATACTGCGGCCAGAAGAGCAAGTCAGAGGCTAGGAATCGTGCAAAGAGTAACTCACCTCCTGACTCCCCAAAGCCTGTCCACCATCTACAAGGTACAAGTCAGGAGTGTGATGGAATACTCCTCAGTTGCCTGGATGAGTGCAGCTCCCGCAACACTTGAGAAACTTGACACCATCCAGGACAAAGCAGCCCACTTGACTGGCACCATATCCACAAATATTCACTCCCTCCATCACCGACGTACGGTAGCAGCAGTGTGTACCATCTACAAGGCACTGCAGGAATTCACCAAGGCTCCTTAAACAGCATCTTCCAAACCCACAACCACTACCATCTAGAAGGACAAGGGCAGCAGACACATGGGAACACCACCACCTGGAAGTCACACACAATCCTGATTTAGAAATATATCGGCATACCTTCATTGTCGCTGGATCAAAATCCTGGAGCTCCCTTCCTAACAGCACTGTGGGTGCAGCAGTTCAAGAAGGCAGCTCACCACCACTTTCTCAAGGGCAACGAGGGATGTGCAATAAATGCTGGCTTAGCCAGCGAAGCCCACATCCCCTGAATGGATTACAAAAAGCAAATGTGTGGACCCTGACAATGTCTCGGTTTTAGGGCTGAATACTTCTGCTCCAGAACGAGCTGCGCCCCTAGCCAAGTTGTTCCAGTGCAGCCACAACATCTTCATGAGAAAATGGAAAATTGCCCAGGTGTATCCTGACCACTAAAAGCAGGACAAATCCAATCTAACCACTTACTGCCCCATCAGCCTAGTCTCAATCATCAGTGAAGTGATGCAAGGTGTCATCATGAGTGCAATCAGGCTGCAATTACACAGCAATTACCTGCTCACCAGTCCTTAGTTTTGGCTCTGCCAAGACCATTCAGGACGTTACCATGAGGAACTCCTGCAGGGATGCCCTGGGGCTGAGATGATTGACCTCCAACAATCACAGCCGCCTTCCTTTGTGCTAGTTATGACTCTAGCCAGTGGAGAGCTTTCCCCTTGATTCCCATTGTGTTTAATTTTACTGGTGCTCCTTGATGACACATATTTGATCAATAGTGCCTACAAGTCAAGGGCAGTCATTCTGACCTCGTCTCTGAAATTCAGTTCTTTGTGCATGCATGGATCAAGACTGTAATGAGCTCTAGAGCCCAGTGGCCCCAGCAGAACAGAAACTGAGCATCAGTTATTGCTGTGTAAGGGCTGCTTGATAGCACCGTTGTCAACACCTTCCATCACTTTGTTGATAATTGAGAGTAGGCGGGTGGGGCAGTAATTGGCCGGATTGGAGTTGTTCTGCTTTTATTGGTCAGGATACACCTGAGCAATTTTCCATTTTACCAGGAAGATGCCAGCGTTGTAGCTGCAACAGCTTGGCTAGGGGTGTGGCTAGTTCCGGAGCACACATCTTCAGCATTACAACTCAGATATTGTTGGGGGCCATGGCCTTTACTGTATCCAGTGTCCTCAGTGACTTATGACTATCATGTGGAGTGAATTGCTGGCCCAAGATAGCTGCCGTATTGGCCTACACAATAAGTCTTTGCCTGCAAATGTAATCCATTGTGCAAGGCGTGTTGAGATGCAAGACATTGGGCGGGATTTTCCCACCCACTGATGGGATCTTCCGACTCCCCCACCAACAGGATCTTCTGGTCCCACCGAAGTCAATGGACTTTTGGCTAGCTCACCACGTCCACTGTGGTAGACGCCACCATGCTAGGGCCAGAAAATCCCAGCTATTGTGTCAATGCAAATGCCATAGTCAATGATATGAAAACAATGAGATGAATGGTCAGGTAAGCTGCTTCACAGTGATGTTGGTGCTGTTGGAATAGGAATGTTGGCCAAAATAATGATAATGGATAACATTTTTAATTATTGGTCTCACTTATGGTAAGCGGGAGGATATGATGTTTTATAGTGACTGAAGCTCTATGCGTTGTTCTGCCTCAAAGGTGCAGATGTTTTTAACACGGTTTGGCACTTTTAATGACAAGAAGTCAAATTGCTGTAAGTTGCGATGGCTTGAGGTCAGTTAGATAAAATGGGGTTAGTTCTCAAACTGTGCAAAGCTGGTGTTACAGATCTGACACCTGTCACGAAAACCTCCTAAGCTTGGCTTTCCAGCAATTTCAGTGGAAAGATAAGCAGTGTGGTTTCAGTGACGGGTGGCTGGTGCTCCAGTATCCTCAGGCTGCAAATAGAAAATCAAACTTAGCCTCTCTCGGCGAGGGACGTTTGTGGATTGGCACACACAAGTCAGAAGGAACTGATAATTTCTCTTAAACTTGGGACACGTTGAAGAGTGGCATCTTGAAGTAGGATTGACTCGAAACTTTAACATGCAGTAGATAGGGAAGTCTGTTTAGAGCATGTTGCAAGTCAGTCTGTCATCCAGCATTGTCGGAGTTGGCTCAGCATTTGGATCTATGGGATACGCGACAACCACTGGCCAAGGATTCCTTGCCAGCTCATCCAAAACCAGTGACCCCGGCCAGATAGAAGGATCAAAGCAGCAGGTGCATGGGAATACAGTCACTTGAAGGCCACGCACATTGGCTTGGAAACATATCACAGTATTTTCATTGTTGCTGGGTCAAAATCCTGGAACTGCCTGCCTAACAGCACTGTGGGTTCAGTACGTGAGCTACAGTGGTTCAAGAAGGTGGCTCATCACCACCTTCTCATGGGACAAATAGGGGTGGGCAATAAATGTTGGCTTTGCCATTGATGCCAACGTCCCAAGAATATAAACAAAAATGTGGTGCTGACTCCTACTGGTCATTTTGTTAAATGCACAGTAAAATTGAATTCACTTCTTGTCCTTCTCCTCTTTGAATATTGAGCTCTTAAGTTCTATTTGTAATCAGCGCTAACCCTGTGAACTCGTGTGTTATATCCCGTTATCATAGCGCAGTCAATCCCATGTCTAGGTTTTACGTGAAACACCACACTCAGATCCTTATCTTCTTATCCTGCTGGTCAGGATTGGAACCACCCTCTGAAAGAGCACCAGAACAAATCTGGGGATGATCACTCCAAAAATTGGAAGTGTGATCACCTCGCCTCACCAGTTAGAGGCATCAATTTCCTCACTGGAGTTACAACTCGATGGAAATCGCTCGCCTGTACGCACCTCACCCAAGTGGCAATTATTCAGGATGCACTTTTGAGTGTCAGAAGACTTTCTCACCACTGGCACGATTACGAAGAAATGTCCATCACCAAGAGTGGTTTGGTATCACCACCACTGACCAAAATGCCCAAGCCCGGAAGGACATATCTATCGGACTGTGCCTGTAGCTGATGGTGAGTGAACCAACGGGCGGGATAAGCCTAGGAAGTCAATTGTCTGAAGTTCCCCATGCAGAGTACATTCTGTGCTCTTGTTATACTCAATGCTTCTTCCAAGTGCTGCTTCTTTGAAATAGTAATCTTGGAATCTTTTATGTCCGCTTGAGAAAGCAGACATAACCTTTGTTACTGTCTCATCTGAAAGACGGCACCTCTGACAGTGCAGCATTCCCTTGGTACTGGCATTTTAGGATATCATGTGAGTATGAGGTGACCTTGTCCTCACCAGTCTACCCATTGCAGATGCATCTGTCCATGAAAGTATTGGTGGGAGTGATCAATTCACACTTCATTTGGAGACAGTCACATCTTTACACTGAGGATACCGTGTTATGTGACAGTACCACCGTGCCAAATGGGATAGACTCAGAACAGATTGAGCGTCCATGAGGCATTGTGGGCCATTGTATACAACCGTCTGAGACCTCATGGCCCGACCTATCCCTTCCTACCATTTCCATCAAGTTAACGGATCAACCCTGGTTCAAAGAGGAGTAGTGCTATGCATATCAAAATAATGAGGTGTCAACCTGGTGAATCTACAGCACAGGACTGCATGTATGCCAAACAGCAGAAGCAGCATGCGATAGACAGAGCTGATCTATCCCACAACCAACAGATCAGATCAAAGCTGTGCAGTTCTGTCCCATCCAGTCGTGAATGGCGGTGAACTGTTAAACAACCAGTGGGAGGAGAAGGCCACACATATCCCATCCTCAAAGATGGGGGAGCCCAGCAGGTCAGTGCAAAAGATAAGGCTGAAGCATTTGCTACAATTTTCAGCCAGAAGTGCAGAGTGTGTGATCCATCTCGACCTCCACCTAAGGTGCCCAGCATCATAGCTGCCAGTCTTCAGCCAATTCAATTCACTTCACGTGACATCAAGGAATGGCTGAAGACACTGGTTACTACAAAGGTTATGGTTCCTGACAATAGCATTGAAGACGTGCTCCAGAACTTGCCGTGCCCCTAGCCAAGCTGTTCCAGTACAGCTAAAAACACAGGCAACTACCTGACAATCTGGAAAATTATCCAGGTATGTCCTGTTCACAAAAAAGCAGGACAAATCCAACCCAGCCAATTACTGCCCCATCGCCTCCCTCCAAACATTAGCAAAGCGATGGAAGGTGTTATAGACAACGCTATCAAGCGGCACTTACTCAGCAATAACCTGCTCGCTGACGCTCAGTTGCTCCTGACCTCATTACAGCCTTGGTCCAAACATGGACAAAAGAGCTGAACGCAAGAGATGAACTTAGAGTGACTTCCCTTGACACCAGGTCACAACTCCCAACACTGAAGCAGTCCGCGTTCGCAAACAGCTGGACCTGCACAACATTCAGGCTTGGGATGATAATTGGCAAGTAACATTCGTGCCACACAAGTGCCAGGCAATGACCATCTCCAACAAGAAACAATCTCACCATCTGCCCTTGATTTTCAATGGCATTACCATTTCTGAATCCTCCACCATCAACACCCTGGGAATTACCATTGACCAGAATCTTAACTGGACCAGCCACACAAATACTGAGGCAACAAGAGCTGGTCGGAGGCTGGGAATTCTGCAGCAAGTAACTCACCTCCAGAATCCCCAAAGCCTGCCTACTATCTACAACGCACAGGTCAGGAGTGTGAAGGAATACTCGCCACTTCCCTGGTTGAGTGTAGCTCCAACAACACTTGTCATAAGAAATAGACTGTAGCTTCCTCAACTATCTACGGGCATATTGAACTTTTTGAGGAAGACCTGTGTTTTTTAAAGAAATACAAAGTCAAGATATTGATGAAAAGATGGCTGACACTATAAAGCGACCACTTTCTAGAAAATTCTTATGTAATTAGACTGACAGACCTGTCCTGGGAACATGGAATTTTGCATCTTAAGAGGTGTCAATGCCCACTTCAAACTTGAAAGAAATGCATGGAAAATGCAAAAGGCTGGGCTTTAACCTCCGGTGTTTGTGGAGACAACGGATTGTTTCCTGTACAGTTCCTCAGAAATCCAAAAACCCACCTCTTGTTGATTCATATCTCAGAATGGAATATGTGTGGAGCTTTCTCACGAGACGAAAGCAAAACGGACTGTAGATGCAAGAGACGAAAACAGAAAATGCTGAAAAAATTAAGCAGGTCTGGCAACATCTGTGGAGAGAGAAACAGAGTTGACGTTTCGAGTCCGTATGACCCTTCTACAGAGCTTCAGAGAAGTAGAAATGTGATGAAATTTATACTGTTTAAGGGGGTGGAGAAGGTGAAGCTGGGTAGAAGGCCAGCGATAGGTGGGGGGGGAGATTGACAAAGATGTCATGAACAAAAGGGCAAAGGGGGTGTTAATGGTAGTGGAAAGGCCTAAAAAAGGTGCTGATAGTGGCATTAAGGTAAGAAAGCAGAATGTGGTAATAGCAGGACAAGGGCAAGCACTCTGTAAAGAACAACATGAACAAGTGACAGATGGCCCTAGTGGGGGTGGGGTTGGGGGGAGGGAGCGGTGGTGGGGGGAAAAAAAGGGATCGAAAATGGGATAAGAAGGGGGGGATAAAAAAGGGGATAAAACAATAAATAAGTGAATGAAAATAAAAATGAATAAAAATAAAAATAAGTGGTTAAAAAATAAAAATGAATTTTGATAAAGGGATAATAAAGGGGTGTAGATAGAGGAGAGAGTTAATGGTCTGAAGTTGTTGAACTCATTGTTAAGTCCAGAAGGATGTAAAGTGCCTAGTCGGAAGATGAGGTGCTGTTCCTCCAGTTTGCGTTGAGCTTCACTGGAACATTGCAGCAGGCCAAGGACGGACAGGTGGGCATGAGAGCAGGGTGGTGTGTTGAAATGGCAAGCGACAGGAAGGTCTGGGTCATGCTTGTGGACAGGCGAAGGTGTCCCGCAAAGTGGTCACCCAGTCTGTGTTTGATCTCCTCCCCCCCGAGAATACATGGCAAAATTGAATTAAAACCAGCTGAAGACCAGTGAGTGACAGAGCAGAAGAACAAAGAAGCAAGGAGGACATCTCTCATTCTTTCTCTGTCTCTCTCTGACTCTTTCTGTGTTTGTGTGTGTGTGTGTGTGTGTGTGTGTGTGGGTGGGTGGGTGTGTGTGTCTGTGTGTCTATGCGTGTGTGTGTCTGTGTGGGTGTGTGTGTGTGTGTGGGTGGGTGGGTATATGTGTGTGTGTGTCTATGTGTCTGTGTGGGTGTGTGTGTCACTTTTTCTGCCATACAGTAGTCACTATACCTGGGCATTTATCCCAATGATGCTGAACATTTTCCCCAGTCTGTTCTTTGCCACCCAAAGCTCTGAAACTTTTAGGCTTATGGTTTCATTAAAATTTACATCCCTTGTCAGCAGCATTGATGAGAAGGAGAAAGTGTTTTCACTCTGCGCCATTCTAGACAACACAGGTGGAATTATTATGAGCGGGGAATCTGGCAGTGATTGATTTTAGTCTCTCTTTGTCTTGCATGCCTGTAAATCAGTCTAATGTCACCACAACATTCATCGATAGCTCATCTATCATGCCAGCATACAAAATGTTCCCCAGCCTCCTTTCTCTCACTTGGAGGGTCAGTGTGTATGAGAAATGGTTGATGAATGAAATATCCTCAGGCGTTTGAAGGAGATGTTGTTAATAATTATAGCCATTCAGTCGGCCTAAAACATGATTCTTGCCGTCCTCTCTGTGCGGGCAACTAACCTGACTCTTGTTTTCTTTCCATTTGTACTTGCTGAGTGTACAGTACAGTAAGAGGCAATGATCCTATATTTGAGATGTTGCCACGTCGTATTCAAACTCTGTTCTGAGCTTTTCTTTCTGAGTGCTTGTTGTGGGATAGGGGAGGGGGAGGAAGGAGTGAGCAAAGGTGAAAGATCATGGCCCAAATAGCGGCCTGTGACCAGGGTTGAATGGACTAGGCCGGCAGTTGACATTAATCAACGAGTGGGAGGGGGTTGACAGCCATCCATAGGAAGATTATGTCAGGAGTTCAGTTCAACCTGGTGACACGGATCTGCTTGATAGTGCAGTGAGTCTGTCATGCAAACCAAGAAGATTCTAGGTTCAATCCCAGGAATGTAACTGAGCTCAGGCTGGGGGAATGGAGAGCAGTTGTGGTGTGTGGGGGAGAAGTAGTAGGGGTGGTGTAATCATGCTCGGTGCCCTCAATTTGGGGGACAGGGGTGGATGGTGGTAGGGGTGAAAACCAACCAGACCTTTTGCTCTTGATTCTTATTCCACTCGAGCCTTCACTCTCAAATGTCGGGAAGAACAGGGTCGTCTTAGATGTGGTGCACTCCTTTAATAATAAAGCCTTCTAACAATCCATTGTTGAACTGATTTTAGATGCTTCCAGTCTGATTGAAGGATAATGCTATTAATCTTAGTCTGAATTATTTTCGGGCGGGTTTGTTTCAAAAGGATAGAATCTTATCACTTGCACTAAACAAGAGCAAGATAAATTGCACTGACTGTAATCCAATTTTCTTTTGAGATAAATCTACACCATCTGTATTTAGCTCTTCTTTACCCAATACTGCGTGCTTCTCCTGTAATATTACAGCTTGCCTTTTGTCCTGTTAGTAGTTGGACTTTCTATGACTTTCAAGTGGGAATGAATGAGATATTAACCTTTCCCAGCTCAAAGATAAATACAAGTTCCTTCTTTCTTTCTTTCCATTTTAATGTGTCTTTGTAAAATATGAATGTTTCACAACCTAGGATGACGTAAAAAACACCTGGGGCAGGATTTTCCATGCCCTTTGGCGTTGGCCGTCATGGCGGGCATGAGCGGACAATATGGCGGGAAGGTCAAGAATCGGTTTCACTATGTCGTGAAACCAGTTTGCGATCGTTCGCTCTGCCCGTCAATGGTGGGCTGCGTTTTCCACCACCACACGTCGGGAACTTCATTTTAATATATCTGCATATCATTACAAGCCTTGTACCTAGGAATCATTCCCCCCGCGTCAAATTAACTGTCCACATCAGCGGGAAAACACGCCGGTGCAGAACGCGTCTCGACAGGTGTGAGACACAGACGTCGGGACTTAATGTCAGGGCCTTGCTCACATCGTGGACATCCGAGGGGCAGAAGATGCTGGAGCGCGACAGCAACTGGACCCTGGAGGAACATCCATCGCACACTGGGTGGATTCTCATGGGCCTGGCTCCATCGGATGGGGGAGCTGCAGACAAACCTTATCAGTACCATGCTTCTAAAATCGAAAGTGAAAGGAGCCTCATGTTGGGTGGGGACAGGTGCAGCATGGGAGTGTGATCAGTGGGTGGGTGGAGATGCAGGTCAGCTCAATGGACAACTGAAAACAAACCCCAGCAGGCAGCACTGAAAATGCTCAGGACAGTGAGATGAGTGTGATGGAGGAAGGGTCCGCGTGCGTGGGAGAGTGCTTGCACGAGACTCCGAAAGGCCCTGCCTCACTCACACTTCTCCCTCCAGAATCACTCGTGGGCCAGCTGCTGAACTGCTAGTGGGGGGGATGCAGGGGGAGGACTCGGGAAGCCTGTAAATGAAGCTGAAAGACAACATTACATATTACTCAGTGAAAGTGAATATATTTTCAGATTACAAAGTGACAAAATGTGTTCACCTGTGCAACCACCTGTGATCAGAAACTCTTAACTTTTCTAGGCCTACCAATTCTAGGTGCTGCCCTGACATCCGCAGCAGGGCTGGAGACAGCCTGTGCAATGGTTGGCCCTGTTGCCACTGATAATTTTGGCATGCGTCCTCTGGAGAGCCAAGGCTTTGAGGGCCCTGGCTTGCTTTGGCTGACCTCCTATGGGCCAACTGCTCCCTCTGTGGTGACGAGGATGAGGTTGAGAGGGTCACAGGCAAAGGGGACCCAGAGGGAGCGGACGGCCTCTGAGATCCCTGAGTGGATGACCCAGGGCTGTCCAGCTGCTGCTCCTCCTCTCTTTGGGTGTCTGAGGGCCCTGGACTGATTCGGTGAGTGGAAGGAGCACCTGAGGAACGTCGAGGTGCCCTGTTTCCCTTGTGCATTGCCACTCAGGAGCTCACCCATGGCTACCACGATGGAGTGCAGGTCTGCACGCATCTCTGCGTTCTGCTGGACCAGGGTCTCTGTGGTGTCTGCCATCTTTCCCTTGGAGACCTCCATATGCACGCATGTGGGCACCACTTCACCAGAGAGCAGGTGGATGCACTCCTCCGACTTATGTGCCAGTCTGTTGAGGGTTTCCAACAGCTCTGCATGATGCTCCCACACCTTCTGCTGACTCTACAGGATGAGTTGGAAGGCTGAATCCCGAGGCTCATCATCTGACTCGGACCTCACAGATGCCTCTTCCCCAGCTGTCCTCTGAGTGTCGGGGAGCTCGGCTGAACCTGCCTCCTGCTGTGGGCATGTGTCAGTGTGGTGACCACCAGATTGTGAACTCGAGCCAGCTCTAGATCGAGGTCCCACTGAGGTGTGTGTCTCTGCGCTGGTGGAGGGTGTGGGTAAGCGCTGTGATGGGTCTCCCAGGCTGCTTATTTCCAGCTCTTCAATGGAGGAGGTGTCCTCTTTGCTGGGGGTGAGGACCTGGGTACTGCTGAGGGACTGGCTGGCTGAGGGTGTCGGTCACTTGGCAGAGCTCCTTGTGAACCAAAGTAGTGATAATTAGTGCATAGCGGCAGAGTCAAAAGCAGGAGAGAGAGCACTCACAGTTGTGTTGAGAGAGGGATGATGTGGTGTAGGATCCTCACGAGGGTGCTCGCTGCCGATCTCACCGTTGCTGCAGGCAGGGTCCACGTCCTCACCAGTCAGCGCGATGGCACGTTCCTCAAAGTGAGTGAGAAGCCTAATGTGGGCCACTCCACCCCCAGTCTGGGACCTCTCCCTGCTGATGTGAGCCAGCTTCTCCTGCATGAAAACAGATGGAGTGAATGTGAGCAGGACACATGGCGCTGCGTGGGATGTTTGTGTGGTGAGCTGAGACATGGACAGGAATGAGGATGTGAGCTGGAGAGGATATGAGCCTGATGGAGATGTGAGGGTGTGTGTGAGAGGTTAGTGGTGTTGTCCCTTGAGCAGTGAGTTTTCTGTGAATGTGCGATGGGTTTGTGAGTGTGTGAGTTGAGAGTGATGAGAACAGTGCCTTACCTTGGCGGAATGGAAGAGACCATTTCTCCTCTTTTTTAGGAATATAATAAAGTCAAATCAGGAAATGAAAACCTATGGGAATATTTCTGACCCTTAATGGCCAACCCCTGACCAGCAATTCACACAGTGCTGCTTTGTGGTTGGGATTAAAACAGTCAAACAAACCTGAGGCCTATATAGAAGGTGATTCAATACTTGTGGAGCCCGAGCTTCCAAATTGTCCAGACACTGAGGAAACAATTGTGTCCTTGATGATTTACAAACGAGGAGCACTCCTACCCGAACCATTTCTCCGCCTATCATCCACTAAGCCCTCTGTGCAAAAAAAGAGCAAAGCACTTTGCTCCCAGGATGGGCATAAATCATTCTTGTGACGCATTGATGCTTTAATTTAGATGAATCCTTGCGCGTAAATGAGGCCAGAGCAATTTTTTATTCTTTGAGCGAGGTTATTTTTGAGAAATTAAGACAAAGGGTCATCTCCATAAAACAGGACACCTTGAGGATTGAAAAGAATGGGAGAGAAGCTGAGAAAATTAAGTCTTGATTCGGTGACACCAGTGTTGGGTCTTTAGACTGTTGGAAGCAGTGAGGAGATCCCCAGTTTCGAATCCTAAGTGGAGCTAGTTTAGAATGGGAAACATCACAATAAACCTTAACTTAGACTTAATCATCAATGCCTACTTTCCAAGTGAGGTAACTTCCGTTCAGCTGTAACAAGCAAATGCTTCTTTTGCCTCTGTTCTGTGTGGCCAAGTTATTTTATTGGCTAATAATAAAAACAGATGTAATTTACAGTTGTCAGTTTCCCAGTGGAATAAAACGGGATTTATGGTTGTGAATTCCGATCCCTTCAGAAGGTTGCCCATGGTGCACTTGCGTCTGTGTAAAGTTCCCCCATGCCCCAGACATCCTCCTGGACTTTCCGGAGGAACTGTCTCTCATTAGCCTTGTACCAATGGGGTGGAGGGGGGCTGGGGGGTGGGGGGGGGTCACCCTGTGCTTTTAAAAATCTTTTTTTTAAAAATTCAATAGACGTTTTATTCTGCTGGAAAAACAATCCTATAGAGAAGTGACGAATGGGTTGGGATCACCGATTGGGCGAGTGATTTACCATTGCCTCTGGAGCACATGTTTCATGTGAAGCTGCAGTACTGGGGCGATAAAGGGGAAGACACGTGGATTTGTGAGAATACAACAACAGCAACTTTTATTTTTGTAGTGTCTGTAACACAGTCACATGTCCCAAGGTGCCTTGCTGGAGGGTTGTCAGACGAAATTTGACACTGAGCCACATAAGGAGATATTAGGGCAGGTGACCAAAAGCTTGGTCAAAGAGGTAAGTTTTAAGGAGTGTCTGCACGGAGCAGAGAGAGGTAAATTTGAGAGATGGAGAGGTTCAGCGAGGGAATTCCAGAGCTCAGGGCCCTTGGAAGCTGACAGCATGAAGAATTGAGACAAGTGCCCGTGGTGTGTCTCCCCCCAGTGGATGCGACGAACTGTTTAAATCTCCCATTCGATTCGATGGGACCCTAACCTCCCACCCAACAGGAGGAGCTGTAAAATCCTGCTCAATACGCTGAAGCAAACTCCACTCACAACTGGAGAGCATGCCTTTGAGTATATTGTAAGAAGGTGGAGTAGTTAGCCCTGAGGTGGGTTTAAAGGTTATAACAGTGGGAATCAGAAAATGTTTTTTCTTTCTGTAATTTGCTCCACTAGCAGAGTTAACTCAGACCACTGCAATGCTCCACTCAATGTTCACATATCAGCATAGACAACAAGTGTCCTCAGACTACTCAAATGCGCACACACACACGCAGACACACACAACACACACAGACACACAGACACACACACACACAGACACACACACAACACAGACACATACACACACACAGACACACAAACACAACACAGACACACACACACACACAAACAACACACAGATACACACACAACACACACAACACACACACACAACACACACAGACACACAAACACAACACAGACACACACAGACACACAAACAACACACAGATACACACACATACACACACAACACACACACACAGACACACACACAGACACAGACACACACAAAAGACACACACACACACAACACACACACAGGCTCACACAGACACAGACACACACACACAGACACACACACACACAACACACACACACAGACACACACACACACACAGACACACACACACACAGACACACACACACAACACACACACACAGACACACACACACACACACAGACACACGCACACACACACAGACACACACAAACACACACAGACACACACACAACACACACAGACACAGATAGACACACACACACAGACACACGCACACAGGGAAGAATTTTCCCGTCGGCGAGTGAGGGTGGGGACCGCCGTTACTGCGCGTCATTTAGGTTGTCAGTTCGGCGGGCGCACAACCAACTGTCAAAGGCCTATTAAGGCCATTTAAATACCGATTGAACTCATTAACTGGGCTACCCGTCCAACCTTAAGGTTGGTGGGCAGGTGAAGAGCCCAGGCGGCCTTTGCATTTTTCATGAAAACTCATCCACAGACGGGATGAGGTTTCATGAAAGGTTTACTATTTAAATGAAAAATTTCGAGAAAATTAATGGACATGTCCCAGCTCATGTGACAGTTTCACATGAGGGGACATGTCCTTAAAATTTTTTTTCATTGTTATTGAATATTTCAGAACTTAAACTGATCTCCTCCGTGCCTCAGGGAGATTTCTGTGTTCTCTCGCTAATGAGCACAAGCCCCGACTCAGGAAATCCCCCCCTCCCCTGCCCGCACAGGGAGTGCTCAGCACTTCCAGGCACACATCACGCTGGGCGGGCCTTAACTGGCTCACACATATGCAGACACACAAGCCCCCCGTGCACACAAACACGCCCCACGCACACTTACACACACCCCTCCCACGTACATACCCACACACTTACACACACACCACACACAGAGCCCCCCACACTCTCACACCCCACACACAAACATACTCCACACACCAGACACACACCACACACACTTACACACACACACACACACACACTCTTACACGCACACTGGAACGAGCTGCATCCTCCGGACGAAGTGTCTCAGGACAAGTCTGAGGATGAGCAGCAACTCATCGTCGACTGGGGAGAACGCCTCAGCTCCTTTTCAGGATAGCGCTGTGCGATCTTTCCTGAGAGGGAAGACAGGGCCTCGATCTGACACCTCATCTGAAAGACAGCACTCCCTCAGTATTGCATTGGGAATGTCAGTGGAACTCTTAACTATCCCTGTCCACTGAGCTGAGGAAGTTAGCAAAGTAAGGGGGAAAAATATGACTTCAAAGCACGAGCAGAAATTTACAGCAGCCTCTAAGTGAAAATGGTATAAATATTTGAAACAGCGGAAGATAGTTATTAATATGAGTTTCCTCCCTCCACTCTTCCTTCTATTAGAATATTTGTTCATCCCTCAGATTTCGTTCTTGGGGGTACTTTGACTTTGTACAATAGGGTAAAACGGACAATAACTTCAGTGGAAATAAACTAACCGTGAGAGGTGTGGAACAGCCTTTATATTCGCTCTCCCACAGTTCGCACTATTGCACAAATGACCCCCAATGTCTTCTTTTCTCCCCTCTCTCTCTCTTAGAGATGCTAACTGACATGTGTTTCTGTTCTTGTTTCGCACTTCCAGCATTTCCCTCCACCCCACCTCCCTGTTTTATTCTTTTCGCCTACGTTCATGCCAGTCAAAGGGTTGATAAACTCAGCCAACTGTGGCAAATTAGTCAGCCTGACAAGCTAGCTAGAAACAGCACTGCTCATGACGTGACCTACTTTGGGAGTTAAGTGCTCAAACCCTTGACCTGCAGGACTGCTCCAACAATACCTTCTGCTTTTTATAAGTGTGCGTCTAAAATATAACTCTGTCAGCCTGGCCTTAGATCACAAAAAATTTATGATAGGATACTTCAGCTTTTAGTGGGCTGTACAGATTAGTGCTCTGTATGCTTAGAAAGAAAGTATTTTGAGTGAATTAGGATTGACAGTTAATTTCTTACTTCAGTGGATAACAATTTGTTTTCCATAAGTGTGGTAGGAGACTTGAAGTGCTGGTCTTCAAGCAATCAGTATTCGGACTAATAAATTAGGGTACACTGCAACTTTTTTCAAAGTGCCCTGGTGACCCATTGGGAAAATTGCCTGACACGGTATGGGATTGGGACACACAGACCAGGACTGTTTCAGACTTAGCCTCCAATCTGTGTTGCATTATTCAGTGTGGCTGGGCCAATGATTGGCTTCAGGCCTTGTGATAGAGAGGGACAAGTCAGTGGAGGTACCTACCCCCTGTGCACACTGATCTACAATGGCCACCCTGTCCATCGATGGTGCGATTTTAAAATTCTCATCCTGAAGTTCAAAACCCTTCATGGCCTTGCCCTTCCCTAGCTCTGTGACTTTGTCCAGCTCCACAATGACCCATTCCTTCATCCCACCATCGCTGACTGAATCATTAGTCATCTAGACTCTTGGCTGTGGAATTTCCACCCTTAACCTCTCTGTCTCTCTCCTACAAAAAGCTGTTGAGGCTGAACGCCAATTGATAATTCGAAAACTGAAATTGTTAGCTTTATATTAGGCAGGGGTATTAAGGGTTATGGGACCAAGTTGTGTAGATGGAGTTAAGAGAAGTTTCTAATTGATCGGGAGAGCAGGGGTTGAATGCAGTACTCCTGTTCCTATGTCCTTTCTTTAGGATGCTGTTTAAAACATAGCTTTTCGACCAAGCTTATGGTCATCTGTACTAACATACCTCCTTTATGTGGTTTGGTGTCAGATTTTGTCTGTTAACAATCCTCTGGCTTGGGACGTTTCACTTATGTTAAAACTGTTGCACAGATCCAAATTGTTGTTAAGAAAAAGCCTGGCAAAACTTTTGTGACAGCAAAGTAATTTCTGTTACGCGGACCCATACCTGTCACAGAGCAAAGTGAGGTGTGCCACTAGCCTTCTCTCACCTACCTGTTCATCCATCCTTTTTTATGCAGGAACGAAAAAGGAAGGATTATGTTTTGTTGGGAGTCCAGGAGGGAAATAATTTGTATGTTACATGGAAAGTGGGCTACTCCAATGCAGTACTGAAGGAGTGCTGCGCTGTCAGGGGTGCCGTTTTTCAGAATGAGACATTTGCCTGTTTGGGTGGATGTAAAAGATCCGGTTGCACGATATTGAAGAAGAGCAAGGGAGTTATCTCTGGTGTCTTGGTCAATATTTATCCCTCAATCAACACCAAAAGAACAGATTATCCAGACATGATCAGATTGCTCTTTGTGGGGGTTTGCTGAGTACAAATTAGTTTATACATTTCTTACATTTCTTCTCTTCTGTGAAGCTCTTTGAGACATCCGGTGGTCATGAAAAGGGCTATATAAATGCAAGTCTTTCTTTCATTTTACAGACACTTCCATAGAATTTACAGCAAAGAAACAGGCCATTCTGCCCAAGAAGCCTATACCAGGGTTGGGGCTCCACACAAGCCTCCTCCCAATACTCCTTATCTAACCCTATCAACATAACCCTCTATGCCTTTCTCCATCATGGCTGGGAGTTTCCGCTCACGCCAGGGGTGGGCATCATTGTGGGCAGAATGGGAAAATTTGGAGAGTGGCCAAAAGTCAGTTGACCTTTGGCCATTCCAAATTTTCCCTTCCTGCCTGCGATGATGCCCACCCCTGGCGGGACCGGAAAATCCCACCCCATGTGTTTGTCCAGCTTCCCCTTAAGTGCATCTAAGCTATTCGTCTCAGCGACTGTACTCCCTGTGGTAGCGAGTTCCACATTCTCACCACTCTTTGGTTAAGGAGGTTTCTCCTGAATTCTCTATTGGATTTATTAGCAACTATTTTATATCCGATTGTTAATAAAGAATTATGCAAATTCATCTCTCCAATGAAATGGTGCAAATTCTATTTTTCAGGAAGGTTAGTTTGCAAATGGATGCACTGTTATTTCTGATGCCTCGTGTATCATTTAGATGGATGAAAATGAATATTTATTTGGATTTCATCTGTGCCGATAAGGGATGAATGGCTGACTTCAAACGCTCATCCTGCATCTGTCATAGAAACGGCTTTGAATCCAGTCCAAAATGAATTATTCATATCTTTACAATGACCTGTTTACACATACGCTGCAATATGTATTTGCAAAACATTGGTTAATGGGAGCTGCTCTTCAACAAACGATCACAGCACAAGATCAATGGTGCATCAGTCACTGATCTGGCAGAGCTGGCGAACTTCTCTAAATTAACTTTTCATTCATCAAGTTTTATTGATTAAACTTTGGCTTTAGAAAGCAGGATCTCCCATCAGGTTTCCACTCCTGCCACAACTTTGAAATGGCAATAATCAAAGGAAACAATGGTATCCAATATAACTGTTACTGTGGTACACTAGCTCTCCCAAACCTTCATGACCTGTCTGTTACCTTTGACATGGTTGAACACATCATCCTCCCTTCTACTTTCTCTGATTGTGTCCCTTCACTTCCTTCACTCCACCATTGGCTTACTTGTCTTCAGCCATCAAGGCCCTACCTGGAATTCCCTTTCTAAACCTCTCCACCTCCCTCTCTCCTTTAAGACACTTATTAAAATCTAACTTGTTGACTAAACTTTGGTCATCTGTCCTAATACATCCTTATGTGGCTTGATGTTACATTTTGTCTGATAACTCTCCTGTGAAGCACTTTTCTTGATGTTTTGCTATTTTAAAGGTGTTGTTGACAAACGGAGGAGCAATAAAAGCAATGGCAGAATAGTCTACAGCTTGGAATGGGGACCGAAGACAATGGCTTCTGTCTTCCCAGTATTTAATTGGTGGAAATTTCTGCTCTTCCTGTACTGGATGTTGGATAAGCAACCTGATCATTTTTAAACAATGGAGTAGTCAAGAGAGGTGCAGTGAGGTAGAGCTGGATGTTGTTGCCCCCTGGCGGACACAATGGTGGCCCAACTGCTGAGGCCATTTTTTAATTTAAAACTTCTAAAAGTTGCTGAATGCCTCAAAATGGAGGTGCTGTCTCTCTCTCCCTGAACTGAGCTGGGGGGGCCTCCTATTGGCCAATTTGTGGAAAATTACTACCAGGTGACTCTTTCCGACACAGCACAGAGTCGTGACCCCCATTTGACCCCAATGCTGGGGTCCCAACCCAAAATCCTACCCATGGGTTCTTGACCAGCAGAAATCCTCAGAAGACAGGAAAATTCAATTTCCCATGCCCTTTGAGGCCATTGCGCTTATATTTTGAATGTTTTTCAGTCCATTGTGGAGTTTTAATTGGAGCTGGTGTACTTGGTCACCGCCTTTGTCCCTTCTGGCACGTCGTGCTTAGCCAGTTCCCCGGGCAGAAGCAGGCGCACGGTGGTCTGGATCTCCCAGGAGCTGATGGCGCTGCGCTTGTTGGAATGGGCAAGGCGGGAATCCTCGCCCGCAATGCGCTCAAAAATATCGTTCATGAATGAGTTCATGATGCGCATGTGCAGTTCATTTACTATGACGGCAGGACTTTGCAGGATAAAGAGACAAGCAGTGAGGAGAATGCTGCCCATATCGCTGGTGCTGTTGCTTTGCTGCCACTTTCTGACAGGCTGCCATAATATAAATAAACAATTCGTCTTCAGTTAAAGACATTCCACATTTTTAATGAATGCAATACATGGTGACAACAGGCCACTCAGGAGCCAAATCAGGAGGGACTTCTTCGTGCAAAGTCTTTATGGGAATCTTTCCTTAAACGACAATGGATGCTGGGGTTCAACTAAAGACTGAGGTGGATGGAATTTTATTGGATATTAAGGAATATGGAGCAATGATGGGTAACTGCAGATCTGAGCGAATGGCGAAACTTGCTCGAGGGGCTGAATGGCCCTCTCCTGTTCCTATGCTCGGCCAAAGCAGAAGGGGCTTTGAAGCACTTGGCAGCCTCTGCGGAGAGAAAGTTAACCTTTCAGGTCGATGGCTCTTCATGCTCCCTGTGTGTGACTGGCAGCTTGATCAAATGTTCACAATGCCCTTGTGACATGTCAAAAATCTGCCAGAGAGAGGGAGGAAAATGCACAAATATCGCAGCAATCAATGCACAGTTTCCAAGAGCTCCAAAGTCACGCACATGGGAGAAACAAGCTTCAAACTGAACATTTCCTATTTATCACAAGCTGACTATGGCACACGTTATTAGCAAACCTGTGCCAAAAGACACTAATCTCATAGTGGCCTTTTATTACTTGCTAAAATACTTAGGGAAGCCATAAATGCCTGTAGCAGAGAACACTTTAATTGGATTTTTATAAGTCCCCTTTCTTTAACTGCTGAGTAAAGATACAAATAGTTTCCTGTGTGCTAATGGTGCTTTTTCACATTGCAATAGGAGGGAAAAATACTCCCAGAACACCAAATGATTTGAACCATTAGTGCGCAGTATGACATTGCAATCTGGTGGCTAATGATCTCCCTCAGGTGGCTGATGGCTAAGTGGAAATTATCCACATTGAAACTCTTTGCTTTCCGCCTCTGATGAAATGATGAAAGGGAATTAATGCTCTGATGCTGCTTCTATGTGATACAATGCTTCTTTGGTTCACTTTGTTGTGTGTTGTTGCAGTTTGTTTCTGTCTTGTTTCCGGAGCGTGCCTGCTCTCTTCATGTCTCCGAGTGCATTCAGCCTTGTATCAAATGAAGCTTTGAGGTTGGATTGTTGTTGGGATTCTGAGGAATTATCACTGTCAAATGGGAAATCTCTAGAATCTGGGTTTCCTGTTCATCACTGTGACAACGTTTAGGGCCTGGCTGAGATGTTCTACTGGGGATAGTGGTGCTCCTCGCTCAGGAGGTTGTCCGAATATCTCATAGTCTGGGCTGTGACTGCACTTGCCCAATACCTAACCATGCAATAGAGTAATGCAGCGATGAAACCATCCCTTGTCACCTGAACTGTGCGTCTTCAATCTTTGTGAATTTGGACGAAGAAAACACTTGGTAGGATAAGGTCAGATCTGAATCATTACGCTGCTTTATGTCACAAGTACTTAAAGAGTTCAATTTGACTTGATGTAATAATACAAAATTAATGAGCACGTTAGGCTTCCTTACATCCATGGTTCATCTTACTTCATTAAAATAAAGTGATTCCTAATTACTCTACAACATTCCCCTTTTAGCCTGGTGAAAACTTGGCCTCACAACTCTGTTTAAAAACCTAATTGACCATGTGCGGCCCTTTATGTTCCCTTGGCCAGAAATCCACCCCCCCCCACCCTTTGGGGAGGGGTTCTGCAGGGGCGGGCGCGAACCGGATCGGCAGCCCCAATTGGGTCTGCGCCGCCATTTAATTGGCCCACCCATCATGACGCTCACCCTGAGTGGTTCCCTGCATTCTTTCGTGCATGTGCGTGAAAGAGCCCAGAGATCTCCCTGAGGCATGGAGGTGCCTCAGGGAGATTTGTGGAAATTTGAATAAGGATGGGAAAAAAATTTAAGGACATGTTCCCTCATGTGAAACTGTCACATGAGCTGGGGCATGTCCATTATTTATTTGAAAATTTTTTATTTAAATAATAAACCCTTCGTGAAATCTCATCCTGCCCGATGATGAGGTTTCATGAAAAATGTGAAGGCCGCCTGGGCTCTTCGCCTGCCCCCTGCCAACCTTAAGGTTGGACGGGCAGCTCAGTTAATTACTTACTTAATTACAGGCCTTAATAGACCTTTGGCAGTTTGGCGGGCGCGCAGCCGATTTGGCTGTCACCGCATCACCGTGCCGATGTCACCAGCCGAACTGAATACCTGAATGACGTGCGGTGATGTCGGGACGCCCGCCCGATGTCACCACGTGTCATTTTATGCGTCGGTGAGCGAGCCCTGCTCCCCGCTCATCGACAGGAAAATGCTGCCCCTTGTTTTCTCTCCAACGGGAAGTTGCACCTGACCCTTCCCATGTCTGGTGATTGTTCAGCAGGGTTGCTAATCAAGCCTTGCTAGTGCCTCCCCTCTCTTGAAGTTGGCTTTACTGCAAAGCTCAACAGAATGTGATCTTTCCCCCAAACCCCTGCCCCCACCACACCACCCCCCCCCACCCCCCCTCAACCCCATTCCACAACCAAGTACTCCCAAGAGGCAAACTCTTATTGGAAGCCCCTGAGATGAGATAATAAACTTCCTATTGTACATGATTGCCACGGGTAATTCTCTCAATAGATTTTGTGGTGCAATGGTAGCGTTCCTGCCTCTAAGCCAGGTGCTCTAGGTTCAGGTCTCGCCCCAGGACTTGATGGCGAAGGAAGGTGCGTTCATAATGTGGCCAAACAGAGTATCAATCTGTAAATCCTTCTAACTTATGCCAATGGCTGGAGATAAGAGTGGGAGAGAATCCTACTCGGCCACATGATGGGAAAGAAAATTGCAGCCTTGTTATGACTGTGCGGTTGGTACAGCTGAGTTACTTAAAAATCCCTGAGGGAAACTTTAAACAACTGTCATAATCTATAATTTTAAGTGTTATGTTTGAGATGCAACTCTAAATTCAGGAATCAGGCCACTAGTTCTTGAGAGGTTTCACATGAAACTAAATGAAACATTTTATTAAGTTACGACACATTAAACACATATACATGGCTACAAACTACTACTACCATAACTTTTTAAAAATTCCCAAACTAATCTCCATTAGGGCAACAGCAACCCATAGACTTAACCAGACACCAGGCAAAGCATTTTCACCTTACAAATTCAAAATGAAGTTCTTTTCACTTTGGTTCCTGTGGAGACAGTTGGAGGCTTACAGCTGCTTTTGATCTCACATTGCCGCTGCCCTGCACACACAAAACTGCTGAAGTTATACCTAGCACAGCTCATTGAATGAAATTCTCATTGTATCACCACCTCTTCTAACAATAAAACCCCTTTCATAGTACCAATTTTATTACCAATATAAACATATTGCTTGGTATCTGCTAGCTAGGTGCCAGATTTCACCCCACTTCTTGAATACTCTATTCAAAAAATGCAAATGCACTCTACCTCTCTCATACATCTCAAAACTAGTCCACATCAAAGCACCCAGACTAGCTGGCTTTTAACAGGTGGGTGAGATGTTAAAGCGAGGTCTGATCTCCCTCTTCAGGTCCATGTCTTTTATTTAATTCATTCACAGGATTTAGGTATCACCATCAAGGCCAGTATTTATTGCCCATCCTTATCTAACTGAGTGACTTGCTAAGTCATGTCAGAGGGTCGTTAAGAGTCAGCACATTGCAGTGAGTCTGAAGTCACACATAAGCCAAACTGGATAAGAGCATTCGTGACTAAGGAGGCATTAGTGAACCAGAGGTGTTTTTATGACAATCCAGTAAGTGGATAGTCAACATTAGTGTGACTAGTTTTGTATTCCAGATTTATTTAATTACCTGAATTTGAATTCCCCAGCTCTCCTGTGGGACTTGAACATACGATTCTGGATCATTAGTCTAGGCCACTGCATTATTAATCCAGTAACATAATCATTATACCACCATATCCTGTAATGGTTTAAAAAATGGGCCGATGGTGGGCTTAGCATTCTGGAAGGATACATGCAAAGCAGCTGAAAGGCTTTCTTCAGTTAACCTAGTATAACCCTGATCTTAAGCAAAGTTCCGTCTCTCACAAAAACCAACAACCTGTATTTATATTGGGCATTTAATGTAGTAAAACATCCCAAGGCACTTCAGAGGAGTGTTTTCAAACTAAATTCGACATTTAAAAAAAAAAATATTCTTTCATGGGATGAGAGTGTTACTGGCTAGGCCAGCATTTATTGGCCGCCCCTAATTGCCCTAGAGAAGGTGGTGGTGAGCCACCTTCTTGAACCGCTGCAGTCCATGTGGTGTAGGTATACCCACAGTGCTGTTAGGAAGGGAGTTCCAAGATTTTCATCCAGCGACAGTGAAGGAACAGCGATGTATTTCCAAGTCAGGATAGGGTGTGACTAGGAGGGGAACTTGCAGGTGGTGTGTTCCCATGCATCTGCTGCCCTTGTCCTTCTTGGTGGTAGAAGTCATGGTTTGGAAGATGCTGTTGAAGGAGCCTTGGTGAGTTGCTGCTAAGCATCTTTTAAATGGTATACACTGCTACTGCTGTGCTTCGGTGGTGGAGGGAATGAATGTTTAAGGTGGTGTATAGGGTGCTAATCAAGCATGCTACTTTGTCCTGGATGGCGATGAGCTTCTTGAGTGTTGGAACTGCACTCATCCAGGCAAATGGAGGGTATTCCATCACGTTCCTGACTTGTGTCTTGTAGATGGTGGACATGCTTTGGGGAGTCAAGAGGTGACCTGCTCTTGTAGCCACAGTATTAAGATGGCTGGTCCAGTTCAGTTTCTGGTCAATGGTAACCCCCCCCCAGGATGTTGATAGTGGGGGATTCAGCAGTGGTAATGATGTTGTAATGTTGGAGCCCTGAAGAAGAGTCAAATGGACTCAAAATGTTATTTCTGTTTATCTCTCCACAGATGCTGCCAGACTTGCTGAGTTTTTCCAGCATTTTCTGTTATTATATATGGTAATGTTGTTGAATGTCAAGAGGAGATGGTTGGATTCTCTCTTGTTGGTTGTGGTCATTGCCTGGCACGTGTGGTGCACATGTTACTTGCCACTTGTCAGTCCAAGCCTAAATGTTGTCCAGGTCTTGCTGCATATGGACATGGACTGCTTCAGTATCTGAGGAGTCGCACAAAGAGATATCAGGACAGGCAACCAAAAGCATGGTCATAGGTTTAAAAAAGCACCAGGGGAGAGAGAAACAGAACAGTTTAGAGAGGGTATTCCAGAACTGAATAGCTGAGGCAAGGCCGCCAATGGTAGAGCAATTAAAATTGGAGGATATGTCAGGGGGTGTTAGGGCTGGAGGAGGCTATAGAGATAGCAAATGGTGGGGCCTTGGAGAGATTGAATCTTAACCAGTCATCCAATCTGTAAATAAAGAACAAATACAGAACCACAAATTTTTGGAGAACGCTTGGTCAGCTGTTTTGCTATTTTGAGATGAAAAATGGTTGTAAGATACAATTCAGTTTATTTTCTCCCATTTCTTTCTTTCAGAATAAAGTATTGAATGTGGATGACGTGAAGGTTAAGCTACAGGTATGTCTGTCCTCTGACCCTATATATTGCTTTGCATCCAAAATTGTGAGGGGGCAGAAGCTCTAAAGCCTTTGGTGGGAGCATCTAAATAAGACAATTTAATTCATTTAGTAGGCTCAACATAATTAACATCCTTTTCAAAATGAGCCAAGTGGGTGATGTTCCCATTTTCCTAATCACAGCTGCCAATCACAGTTTATAAAATTAAAGTCAGTGGGCTTCTCGAGTGTTTCTGACCATGGATTTTGTAAGCTCTGCAGTTTCAGCAAAACCCGACAAAAATGTCAGTGTCAGCTGTGGGTCAGTGGGTAGCACTGTTAGCTCTAAGTCAGAAGGTTGTGGGCTCAAGACCTGCTCTAAGACCTGAGGAAAAGAATTAAAATTGGCACCCCAAAAGATGCTGTCTTTTGGATGGCATGTTAAACCAAAGCCCCCTCACCCCTCGTAGATGTGTGCCAAATATCCCACGGCACTATTTCAAAGAAGAGCGGGGTCCTGGCCAATCACTCTCACAAAAACTACAGTCTGTGTTGTTAGATCTGTTGTCCTATTACTGTTTGTGGGATCTTGCTAGGCGCAAATTGGCTGCCATGTTTGCTATCTTAGAACAGTGACTACACTTTGAAAGTGGCTATAAAGCACTTTGGGGTATCCTGTGGTCATGAAAGTTGCTATATAAATGCAAGCCTTTATCTTAAAAGTTCTATTCTGTTGTCCCTGCTAAATTACTGTAATGAAAGTGAGCCCTTCCCACCAGGAAAGACAACAGAGAGCCAAGGATGAGGAGGAAAGGCTGCATTCCATAAGGACACTTGACAGAAAAAGGAACATGATCATATGTTATACTGCTTGTTCTTCCAGCAGTTACTGTTTAGTGTTGGCCAGGTAGAATTCCACATAGCCCCAGGTTCCCAGACATCTGTTCCGAATGCCTTTAAATTGAGATCCAGCTCACCTCTGGAGTTTGTTGCATTTGTGTCCCAGCTGAAAACTAACAGCACAGACTATAGTTTTATGCCTTTGGACTTGCATTGCATAGAAGTGAACAGAAATGTTAACACACTTTAAATGTTGTCGTGAGATGGTCAAGACTGGGAATTGTAGCATGCACCACATGTTTTCTCCCTCAGGATAATAGCTCAGTATGCAGAGAGAAAGGAGCCCTCTATTTCCAATTTTACCTCTCCTCTCTAAATCTGTTCCGCTTCCCCAACCATGGAAAGGAAACCATTACGTAAGACTGACTAGAGATGAGGAATCCCAGTCACGTCATTTATATGAAATACTGTTCAAACATTTCTTCAGAGAGTGTGTCTTGTGTTCTGTAGCTTTCTGAGGTGGACATCATCTACTATGGCCCTAGGTATACCTCAAACAAAACAAAAAAATCCTGTTGGTCATGTTCTCATTATATAAGGTGCCTGCCAATGAGATTAGGGTAATCGCTATATATTTGACTTCTCGAACATTTAAATTGTTGGACTCTGAATGCTACCCCTGAAAAATTCTAATCCTTACCACTTAGGCTAATAGAGATCAGTCAATATATCTACTGGATTCAGCAAACTGATCTCCGTATTTACATTGGGCTGGATAATTTGTATTAAAAATCATCAGATGGCTTAGTAAAAATTGGCCATGCATTAATGTTAACAACACTGTCAGGCAATGTTGAAAGCGCAGTGCTGGCAAAGTAAAACAATAAAGAAGTTGTCTCCCTTTGCATCACATATAAGGGGGAAAAAGAATCAAGGGATATGGAAATAATGTGGGAAGGTGGAGCTAAGATAGAAGATCAGGTGTGATCTTATTGAATGGAGGAGCCGGCTTGAAGGACTGAATAGCCTACTCCTGCTCTTATTTCCTATGTTCTTTTGTACTTAATAAAGATGTAAAGGGCCATATGTCACCTAGCAAGGATTGATCAAGAGTTCATTGTGATAAATTAGGCATGCACTCTTCAGGATTTTCATTCCATTATTACTTATTGCTAATACAACAACAAACACTTAAACTTGCAACTTTAACATTGAAAAATGTCCCAAGTTGCTTTATTGAAGCATAATCTAACAAAAACGGACAGGGAGCCAAAGAAGGTGATAATAGAAGGGCTAACTAAAAGCTTGGTCGAAGACTTAAGCTTTTAAGAAGGCTCTTGAAAGAGCTGGAGAGGGCCTGGGGATGCTTCATTCTCTCCAATATACGTGATTAGTGTGCCATTGTTCAGCTACTGTCTAATTGTTTGCTGCCTATTTTCTTTGTGTGCTTTTAGTAAGATAATAACCTGGGTAGGCAACATCGGTACAAGGACTATGGCTTATTCTACCGACTGCACCAAGGAGGGATCTGCAGCGAGTGGCCCCCATCGTTCTGTGAGCGAGTAACAAATATGATGCCAGAAAGTCTTTCTAGTGATAGCTTACACAAGATATAGCTGAGCTTTATCATCTCTAGTGAGTCTTAGACAGTGACTGCGATACTGATGTATGTCATATGTGATTACACACATGTATGTTTTTATCAGAACTAACACAGTGTGATGGGCAGGAAATTGAATTTGGATCAAACTGATGAAAACTCTGATCTTTCGACAGGAAACTTAACAATAAACGTTCATGGACTTTGCCTTCTGATTTCAGATCTGGGATACAGCAGGACAAGAGAGGTTTCGCAGTGTGACTCATGCTTATTATCGAGATGCCCACGGTAAGGGATAACTACCACTTGCAAATATATTTCATTGTGTGTTTTGTCACAAGTATTACATAGGATCTACAGCACAGAAACAGGCCATTTGGCCCAACGGGTCCATGCCTTTATTTATTTATGCTGCACATGAGCCTCTTCCCACAGCCTGACATCTCACTTTATCATGGGTTAACCTAGCTTCCCCTAAAATGTATCGATGCTGTTCACTGTAACTCAGGGTGACCAACTCTCGTGAAATAAAATATGGAACACTTTGCAATGGTACTGGGGTGGGGCCATGCTGAAGGTCATAAGAGTTGGAGGGGAGGGGTGGGAGAGGTGATCATAGCTCCTCCCTGGCGGCCAAAGGCCACAGTGCGCATGCTCACTTATATAAAACAAACGTGGCAAAGAGAGGAGAAGACTCCCAGGGCTGGATTTTACAGCTACCACCCCCTCCCCACCCCACCTCCCCCTCCTACCACCCACCCACCCCCAGACGTGCTTTTTGGCACAGGGGCATGTAAAATATGATGGGTGGCTAGCCTGCTGTCTTCCTGCCCCCACCTGACCTACTCCCTATGGGAATAGATGGGTCGGTAAGGTGCCCACCAGCCTGCCTGCCCTTAGGCCTATTGAGGCCCTTAAGTGGCCAATTAAGGGGCAATTATCATCTCATGATACAGTTGATGATGGAAGGAGGACGAGAGCGGGCAGGCTGCTTTTTGACCAACTCTGGTGAAAAAGTGGGAAGGAAGGGGGCATGGCCCCTTTTGGGGGTGCTGTCTGCACATTAGGGGCACCCCCCCACCACCAAGATGGTACTCCTCTTTGTGCATCCCTACTGGCCTTCGAAACCCACCCCACCCACCCCCACCCCCTTCCACCCCTGCCTAGGGTGCACAACCCCTCCCCACCCAAAAATCCCGGATTTACCTGAGTCCAGTATCTATGCTGACTTCCTTGTGGGATTGTTTGTAGTCTCAGCAATGCCCACGACTCTGGCGCTGCTGGGACTGCAAGATTGGCCGGCAGCTCTTGAGGGTGGGACTTCCTCCTACTGAGGGTTGGCAGTCCCATGCTGAGCTAGTTAAGGCTGGCTGCAGCATATTATCACTGTGGGGCAGCTACTGACTTTTCTTACAGGGGGAGGGGCGAGCAATACATGCGCCCTGTAAAATTCATCCCCAAGGTTAAGTTCCCCACAGGCTGAGCTAAAAATAAAAGGACGAACAGTCAAACTAAGGGATAATCCCTTAAAGTACGAGACAGTTGGTTACCCTGTCTCAACTATTCCATGTTGTGGTGAGTTCCACATTCTCCCCACTCCGTGTAAAGATTTCCCTGAATTTCCCTTAGTTTTATCAGTGACCAGTTTATACCTGTCGCCCCTATCAAAACCAGTCATAATTTCGAAGAAATTTATTCAGCCCTACCTTTTCTAGATAAAAGAGCCCTCTCATGTCCAGGTATAACTTCTCAGCTCTGGTTTCATCCTATCTGCATCTTCTCCAGTGCTGCAAGACAGATGAACATCGAGGGCATTTCTGGTCTCACAGGACAATGTAACATTTTAAATGGTGAGATGTTTCAGCATCAATCCCACCCTCACTTTGCCTGCATCAACTAAAAGTCAGCCAGACTGGAGTAGATACTGGCTTTATTCTGAAATTTCCTCACTACCAAATTATTTCAATCGCATCTCAAAAGAGTGGAACAAATTGATCACATCAACAGCAAAATGGTTAGAGATAAGTTTTATAATGAAGTGCTCCTGACACAAGAGTCGAGAGCACAAGTTGGGAGTTCAGGTGTTGAGTTCAGCCAACTCCCACTCCTCTAGCATGACTTCCATCCATATTAATGGTTGGCTGTTAAAGCAAGGAGGCCTTGAACATTATATTCCAGAAAACCAGGAGTTGAAGGATAGAACTGGAGCCAATCTTTATGCATATTTAGAAGCATTTATTTGCAGAGATACACATTATAAACATGCACCTCCTAACTCAAACTTCAACTTTAGGCAACCATTCTCTGCTACCATGTAACACAATTAAATACAGTTAACATTGAATTGGTCAGTTACACACTAAAATACAATTGATATACAATTAACATAGAATTGTTCGCACTCTCTGTGCCCAAGCTGCTAGTATGCTCTTCCGTCACACAACATTCTAATACGTCATGGATTTTATTTACTGATGGGCCAGGTCATCAAGAGATTGAAGCGAATTAATTAAATAGGGGAATTAAATATGGCAGAAGTATGCCATAGAAATTGGATCGCCCTGCACCCATTTTACAGGAATAAAACGGGGTGTGAGGGATCAATATGGCAGAAGACACACATTCTTTGCTTCCCGCCATTTTGGGTTTGACAGCCCAATAAGCCCTTAAGTTGTCAAGAGGGGGTAGAGAGTCTGCAAAGGGATATAGATAGGTTAAGTGAGTGGGCAAAAATTTGGCAGATGGATTGTAACTTGGGCAAATGTGAACTTGTTCACTTTGGCAGGAAGAATAGAAAAGCAGTATATTATTTAAATAGAGAAAGATTGCAGAACTTGGTGGTACAGAGGGATCTGGGTGTCCTAGTACATGAATGACAAAATAATGGTCTGCAGGCACAGCAAGTGATCAGGAAGGCAAATGGAATGTTGATGTTTATTGCAAGAGGAATGGAATATAAAACTAAGGAAGTTGCACTATAGCTGTACAGGGTCTCCTTATTTAAAATAAAAAAGATAGAATGGCTTTAGAAGCAGTTCCAAGAAGGTTCACTGAACTCATTCCTGGGATGAAGGGGTTGTCTTATGATGAAAGGTTGAACAGGTTGGGCCTATACCCATTGAAGTTTAGAAGAATGAGGTGTGATCTTATTGAAACATATAAGATTCTGAGGGGACGTGATAGGGTGGATACCCAGAGGATGTTTCCTCTTGTGGGGGAGACTAAAACTAGGGGGCATTGTTTAAAAATAAGAGGTCTCCCTTTTAAGACAGAGATGAGGAGAATTTTTTTCTCCCAAAGGGCCACTGGTGTGTGGAATTCCCTTCCCCAGAAGTTTGTGGGAGGCTGTGTCTTTGAATTTATTCAAGACAGAGTTAGACAGATTTTTTATAAAAGCAAAATACTGTGGATGCTGGAAATCTGAATAAATCAGAAAATGCTGGAAAAACTCAGCAGATCTGGCAGCTTCTGTGGCGAGAGAAACAGAGTTAACGTTTCGAGTCCATATGACCCTTCTTCAGAGACTCTGTTAGACAGATTTTTGGTAGGCAAAGGAGTCGAAGGTTATGGGAGGGCAGAGCGGAAAGTGGAGCTGAGACCATGACCAGATCAGCCATAATCTTATTGAGTGGTGGAGCAGGCTCGAAGGGTCAAATGGCCTACTTCTGCTCCTGTGTTCCTATGTTTCTACCAGCCACCTAGTTGTTTGTTGTTCAGTTCCCATCTATTGCTAATTTTTACCAAGTATGCAACACACAATTGTGCATCCACCTGAGAGGTCAGATGCCTAATCTGAAAGGGCAGCTCCTCTGAAAGTGCAGCACTTCCTAATTATTGCCGTGGGAGATCAGCCTAGAATATATGCTTACATCGCTGGAATGAGACTTAAACCACAACCTTCTGACACAGAGGTGGAAGTGTGTCCCAGTGAGCCACAACAACTATGCAGTTTAATGTTTACCATCATTTTCAGAGAAAACTATGTAGCCAAGATGTCACATGTACAACATAGGCGATTTGATAGACAATATCTCTGCTCTAGCTGGTATAGTCCCTCAGAGAACAATGACTGTCTCCCAGTATTTCCTTGGTAAATTCAACACAGATTGACTAACCTTATGTAGGATGATGGTAAACAATACTGAGGACCAAAATCAATGAACCTCAACAAAAATCATCAGACTTTTCTGTCAAAAAAGATTTATTTCACAAAGCTATCTGTCTCATATTTATTGACAACAGATATTTTCACTTGCTGTTTTCTTCAAAGTGGATAGATGAAAAGAATGGTTTTATTGTCCTCTATATTGACTCACAGAACCATTGAATAGAGAGATGTTTTTCAGGAACTATTGCCAGAATATTTATTTTTCTCTGTCAGTCTGTTTTATTTCTACTGCATTTGCTGCTCCCAATGCGGTTTCCTCTATATTGGAGAGACCAAACGCGGACTGGGTGACCGTTTTGCGGAACACCTTCGGTCTATCCGCAAGCATGACCCAGACCTCCCTGTTGCTTGCCATTTCAACACTCCACCCTGCTCTCTTGCCCACATGTCTGTCCTTGGCTTGCTGCAATGTTCCAGTGAAGCTCAACGCAAACTGGAGGAACAGCACCTCATCTTCCGACTAGGCACTTTACAGCCTTCCGGACTGAATATTGAGTTCAACAACTTTAGATCATGAACTCTCTCCTCCATCCCCACCCCCTTTCCAATCCCCCTTTTTTCCAATAATTTATATAGATTTTTCTTTTCCCACCTATTTCCATTATTTTTAAATGTATTTCCATCCATTGTTTTATCTCTACCTTTTAGCCTATTTCAATCCCTTCCCCCCACCCCACCTGCACTAGGGCTATCTGTACCTTGCTCGTCCTGCTTTCTACTCTTAATGTCACCTATTTGCACATTTCTTAGCTAATATTACCACCATCAACACCTCTTTGTCCTTTTGTCTGTGACATCTTTTGTAAATCTCCACCTATCACTGGCCCTCTATCCAGCTCTACTTGTCCCACTCCCACTTAAACCAGCTTATATTTCACCTCTCTTCTATTTTTCCTTAGTTCTGCTGAAGAGTCATATGGACTCGAAACGTTAACTGTATTCCTCTCCGCAGATGCTGTCAGACCTGCTGAGTTTTTCCAGGTATTTTTATTTTTGTTTCTGTTTTCTTTCTCGTTTGTCTATCTGTTTACCTTTCAATCTGAGTCTCTGTTCTCTTTCTCCTGTTTATCTCCTAATCTTGCTCTCTCTTTCTCCCTGTTGCCTTTAAATTTGTTTCATTCTCATTCTCACCTTCTTTATCTCTGTCCCAGTGTATCACTCTCTCTTTCCATCTGTTTCTCTCACCCTGTCTCTCCTATATTTTTCTTTCTCATTCTCTCTCTCGCACTCTCTCTTTCACCCTGGTAATCTTTCTGTTTCGCTTGTACTCTCATTCTGCTTCTCGTTCTGCCTCTCTTTATCTTTTTGAAGTTTCTCTGCTCACAATATTTACTACCAATTTCTCTGCATAAAATTATAAAGAGCTGGTATCTTCTGGCTCTAAGGAGATGAAGAAGAAATATTTACATGTTTCAAAAGAATCGAAAACATATCTTGGTCTAATTAAGGTAAATAGGAGTGCCACAGCAAATGGTACAAAGTAGTTGGGAATATGATTAGCAACAGCACAGCTCCTCCACAAAAATAATTACCAAAATTGGTTCACAAATAAGGTATCTTCAAATTCTACAAATATTCTAAGCTCTTTTGAGTACATTTCCATCTTTTTTGGATGTTTTATATGGATTGAAATATAACTTGGCAAAATAGGTGGCAAACATGGGACACAAGCAGGGGGCAAATTTAACCTGACTTCCCACGGGATCAAGTGGAATGCCAGCTTTTCCCGCCGGTGTCACCCTCCAAGGTTACAGAGACTAAAATCAGGAGGTGTGCAAAACCAGTGCTGCACCTGATCCTGTGGGTTTCCCAACAGACGAATTAGGGTCTAATGGCCTGTGAGGAATCGCCATGTCAATAATGCCTTATCAAGATGTAGCCATCCACAGATGGGAAGGTCCTTCCCTCCCACTTCGCCGAAGGGAAGCTGGGAAAGGTGGGGGCAGGCACTAGAGCGGCCTGAGTTACAATGGAATCCTCACCTCCACTGATTTCCTGGTGCCCGGCTTCCCAATCACTGTCAGGACACTGCTGAGCCAGGTGTGAGATCCAGGCTAGAGCGTTAGAAGAGGAAGTGAGCTTCTTCTTGTAGATTAGAGATGCGTTGTTTGCAAATGTGGCTTTTTGCCACATAGTTCTGGGATAGAAAGCTGTATAACGGGGGGAATTTTTAGTTTGCATTCATTTGAGCACTTGTGACAAATGGAGCTCTGTTCCTCCTAATTTGGTGTTGCTTAATGCATTCCTTAAGCCTTATTGATTATTTGCTCTGTCTTTTGGTATTTTTTCTTCTGGAGGTTTGGGTCTAAGCAATTAAGAACAATCGTTTGTGGTGCATAAATCTAATTGTTCAATGGTGTCAAGTAAACGATGTGCTGATCTTAGTTTCAAGGTGTACCTTGCAATAGTGTTTAAATTGTTGATCTCCCAAATATCGTGCAGTGGTGAAGCCTTCGGAGTTTGCATCTGATTAGTGGACTTTACAGAAAATGAATGTAGATTTTCTTCAAACTCGTGCATATCTTGATCCCTAGCATTAACTTTTATATTCATCTGTTCAATAATGACAACAGTTTGGAATTATATAGCGCCTTTAACATAATAAAATGTCATTTGGTAGTACAGAACTTGAGTATTGCTGAAAAACGAGACTTTTTTGTCAAATCTTTTCATCTTGCACTCATCAGGCCAATTCGCAAGAATACCAAAGGTAAAGAGAACAAGAATTTATACCGTATGAGAAGAGAGTGCTAGTTGTTTTAAAAACCGTCAAGCTCATTGTCTTCATCATCATCTGCCGGAAAGAGTTCATTGAATTCATTCTGAGTCACTTTGGCTATGCCATCGTCTTAAGGATCCCACTCTGGATCAGATTTGGTGTTTTTAAATGGCCTCTTTCTGTGTTGTAACAATTCTGTGATTTTCATTCCATAAAGCGGCTGCACCATGTAACTGTTGCTCTGAGATCTTTGCTGGATTCGCGGTTTGGTTTGGCCAAATTAAGTGCATGTTTACGCATTGCATTCCTGGTGACGGTGTAACTATTACTGTGATTTTTGAGGACCCACCCCAATATATGCTTCTCAGGATCAGCCCAGTGGCTGATCCCTGTTCTCATGACACAATTGCTCTTGGGCACCTTCTTCAGGGCAGACTGCTTCTTCTTCCGCTCTCGCACCAGTTTTTTTCACTAACTCCCAGCACCTTCGCTGCAGCACAGTTATTTAATGAGTTAGCAAACATTATGACTTACAGCTTAAAGCCTGTTTCATACCTCATTCCTTTTGCCGGTGGGGCCCATTTACGTTCGTCGGTCGCCAGATGCAGTCTACTGTGTGGGTGTGTCCTAAACTCCCATGCATCTTCTTACACATGGCCTGTATCGCCTGCTGGATCCCAGGTGGCGAATTATAAGGTGAGTATAGCATTTCTTAGCAGAAAAACCGGGGGGTCAACGGATGCTCCAAGTATAGGCCTAAATATGAATTTTGGCAAATTGGGGTCGTATTATATGCTGGGTCGACGTTACAACATAACGTACGGTAGGTTTTAGGAGAGTCTTAAAGCAAGAGAGAGGGATAGAGAGGCAGAGAGATTCTGGGAGGGGATTCAAGAGCTTAGCACCTTGTCAGCTGTAGGCTCAGCCGCCAATTTTGGAGCGATTAAAATCGAGAGCGTAAGAGTGTAGAATTGGAGGACCACAGAGACCTTGTGAGGGCTGGGGAAGATCACAGTTTTCCTCATGGGTATACACAGAGCTTAGTTGTAGCCACACTTTCATTCCTTGTCAGACACCGGTTTATTTTCTTCTGTCTTTGACCAAATTTTTCATTATCTGCCGTGTCTAAGCCTGAGTGACTATCTCTTCATTTTTGTTTTTGTAGCCCCATCATTTAAGGGGCCTGTCAAGAGACAGTCAGTGAGCATTCCTGATGGTCCACTTAAACTGCTCGGTCACATCAGCGTGAAGCAATTTTAATTAGGCAGCAGCACTAAACACACACGGTGTAAATCGGGTGCTGAGGCCTGCAGTGATCATAGCAAGGAAAGCTGAGTCTCTGCCCTTTAGCTCCTGTTTTGCTCCTATATCAGTGCGGCAATGTTTTCAATTTAAAAAAAATCTAATCTCAAGTTTAAATCCCTGCATGGCCTCACCCTTCCCTACCTCCCTGACTTCCTCTAGCCCTCCGACCCTCCGAGATATCTGCAGGCCTACAATCCTAGGCTTTTGCACATCCCCGATTTCCATTGCTCCACTGTTGGTGGCTGTGCTTTCAGCTGTCTGGCCCCTAAGCTCTGGAATTCCCACCTTAAACCTCTCCCTCTCTCCACCTCACTCTTCTCCTCAAATGTTCATTAACACCTACCTCTTTTGACCCAAGCTTTTGGACACCTGCCCATATATCTCCTTACGTGGCTCAGTGTAAAACTTTATGTGATATTGAAACTATGGAGTATCGGGATGTTTTGCTGCATTAAAACACTATATAAAGGGCCTAACACCTGTTTTAAGCTGTTGCCTGCGACACCAAAAAACGGAACCAACTAATTTAGCATTAGGCCAAATGCCTGTGCTGATTGACTGCCAGCTGTCCCACTGCTAAATTGGTATGCATTCTGCTAGTTGTATGCATGTGAAATATCCACTACATACACAAAATTCAACCCTAAGTACTTCAAATCCATTGAAGGTCCATGATATTCAATAGAAAAGATAGGTTATAATTCACCTATCTACAATGTCAGCCATGGCTCAGTGGGTAGCACTCCTGCCTTAGAAGATTGTGGGTTCAAGTCCCACTCCAGACACTTAAACTGACCCTCGCAGTGCAGTCCTTGAAGTTGCGAAAGGAGCTTTCTAAATGCAAGTCTTCAACCTCCTGTGGCTTTGCTCATTGCGAGTTGGAGGATGTGCTGCTGTCTAACAATGGAGGTGTTTTACCCTGTATGCAGACTAATATTAATTCATATGATGGTGTTGCAGAAGAGGGAAAGTAAATGTGGCTCACTCAAATCTAGGAATATAATTTCTTGCGTCTCTCTGCAATCTGTTTATGGGGGGGATGCAGTGGCATAGTGATAATGCGGCTGGACTAGAGCTCCAGAAATCCAGGCTAATGCTCTGTGGACAGGGTTCAAATCCCACCATTGCAGCTGGTGGAATCAAAATTTAATTGATAAAATCTGGAATTGAAAGCCAGTCTTCGTAATAGTGACCATGAAACTATCATTGATTATTGTGAAAACCCAGCGAGTTCACTAGTGCCCCTTTAGGGAAGGGAATTTGCCACCCTTAGCTGGCCCGGCCTGTATGTAACTCCAGAACCACGGCAGTGTGGTTGACTCTTAACTGCCCTCTGAAATGGCCTAGTAAGCAACTCAGTTCCTTGTCAGCGATGCCCACATCCCATGAAAGAATAAAGAAAAAATCTCTTTCCTTCCACTTTGTAGTGAGGCTGCGTCCGACAGGCTGAGTTTCAAGCAGTTAATGAGTTGCGGGCTGTCAGGTTCATTCTGCTCCAAGCAACAGATTCTTTCATCATTGTTAAACAATGCCAGCGTTAATATGCATTAGCAACTTTTTTTCCCTCAAACATATTAGAGATCTGTCAGTCAGCCAGGTGACTCTGCTGCAGTTGGTCAGAGTGCGCAACTCAAACAAACATCTGCAGGGTTAGGTGTCATCAAATGTAGGATGAAGTGTAACTCATGTTTAAAATAAAATTAATATTATTCACCTTTTTAATCCACTTAATTCAACAAAAACAACGCAGAGTAATATTTCTTTAAATCTGATCTCGGTCCGAATGTTTCATTAATAAATAACTTGTTGCTTGTGGAAGTGCAGCAGTTATAAATCACAGGGCTGATATATGTGTCACACTCAATTAAAAATCTCATTTGTATCCCTGGTTGATGCTCAACGCCTTATTAACTGACTGCGGCTACAAGTCTTTTTTTTTTCACGCTTTCTCAAAAAGCTTTTGACGTGCATTCCGTGTCATATTTACATGGTTATATAAAACAGCTCAAGTACAATTGTACAACATGGTTTTGTTGCCTTTCCATCGAATTCCCTTCACGCTCATTGCTTTGTGGCAGCAGATATGGCTGGAGCCATAGAGACTGGAAGCACTTTCCCAGCGCAGATGGGGAAAGGTTTAGCTGCGAGTCCCCAATTACTCAAAACGACTCAGCAACAGAAGCGGCAGCTGCCTTGGCATTTACAGAGTTTGCAAATGTACTCACACACGGTGGTACCAAGTTTACATGCGGCCGCCTTCTCAAGGGCAATTAGGGACGGACAATAAATGCTGCCCTTTGACGCTGACTGCTCGCATCCCCATAACGAATAAAAAAACAGTGAAAGACTTTGACCGGGATTTTCCAGTCCCGCCCGCGGTGGGCGGGAGGGGAAAATATTGCGGAAGCGAGAAATTCGGTTTCCCATCGGCGTAATAACAGGCTGCAATGGTCCACTCCTGCCCTCAATGGCGACACGCTTTTCTCGCCCTGCCATGTTGGGAGCGCTATTTGAATATGTCAGAATATCTCGAATGCCTATTATCAAGGCAGCTGACCAGTGTCACGCCCCCAGGCTGGGTCAGAAGGCCACACTGGCGTCTAACTAGACCGGTGTGATTCACAACGCATATAAGCGACCCGTACCTGGCGACCTGCATTTCACTTG
Source organism: Cetorhinus maximus (assembly GCF_964194155.1). Classification (NCBI taxonomy): domain Eukaryota; kingdom Metazoa; phylum Chordata; class Chondrichthyes; order Lamniformes; family Cetorhinidae; genus Cetorhinus; species Cetorhinus maximus. Next base: position 89,620,891 of record NC_135893.1, read on the forward strand.
TGACTCCAAGGGTTGTCCTCGCAGCGCGTGTGGCACCTTGGACTCTGCGCTGGCTTCGCAGCCAGCATCACTTTCCTTCGGGTAGTGGGAGAGTGGTTCCAGAGGCAAAGCTTTATATACAAGACCAGCCGTAAGGCGAGGGTGGGTTGTAATGTGCTACAGGGCAAGGGCTTGACTGCAGGGGAGGGTGGGTAGAAGACAAGGCAGAGGCAAGGGAAGGGGCTGCAAGGCAAGTCACAACTGGTGGCAGGGGGAAGACAAGACGGAGGCAAGGGAAGGGGCTGGAGGGCAAGGGCTTGACTGGGGAATGTTGCACGCGGACACATGGCTGGGCAGGTTGTGGGGAAGCATCTCCTGGGCCAGAATTAGGAAAGATCGTCACTTACAGAGGGATATAAGTGAGTTGGATCCAGAGTGGGAGGATTGCAGAGTGAAGAAGTGCTTCAGCTTACATTGCTGAGTTTCCAAAGACAGTCCATGTCTCAGTCCAGGGAGGAGGAGAGCATGTCAGTCCATTGTCAATCTTGCCCAATATAGTGTGTGCAGGGCATGGTCATCACCTCATGCACAGTAGTCCGGTGGGGGGGGGGGGGGGGGGGGGGGGGTGGTTTCTCGCATAGTACTCAGTCGCAGATGGTACAGTCAAAGTCAGGGGAGGCATTTGCAGCCTGTATATGGGGAACAGGTAGTGAAGGGATGGGCACTTGATGGTCTCATGGTGTTGGGGGGGTCCCCATATGTGATGGTACAATAGGCCTCAAGATGGGGATGGATAGGGTCTACATGGGGCATAGGCACATACATCCCAAATGACTTGGGATTAACACAGGGATGTCAAGCACAATTACAATGGGATCAAGGATTACAGGAGGAGGACTGACCGTAATAGGAGGGAGGGAAACCCGAACATCATGCTCCTCCAGGATGATGGGATGGATTTCCATAGCCACAAGGGAGGGTTGAAGCTGGTCTGAAAATAAAATCTCAGAACCACCATCTTGGAACCTCAAGCAATGACGCAGCAGAAAGTGAAACTAAGAAAAAAACGTGGCTGGGAAGGGCTGTTAGGGCTTCTGGGAGGAGTTAATCACAGCACTGAGGGAGGGGGTGCGATTAAAGGTGCACCCACCTGGAATCTGTATTACCACATGAGGAGGAATACACAGCGGAGACAGGTTAGGAGCAGCTCAGTAAGTATAGAGGCAATCTGGAGCCTTCGACATAATAGCACATTTTCATGCGAGATTAATTCTGATGCATTCCAATCATCGATCTCCTCAGAACCTTGCAGCTGCCAGGTTCAGAGATGGGAGCTCCCAGGCCCTCTCACAGGGCATGTGTATTCCAAAGGATGTAGTCATAGAGTCCACTGAATGAGTAATTTATCGCCTCGAATAAATGCAGGACATCCAAGCGCCTGGTCAGATCCATCTCATAGCAGTAGGTCTAATGAGATGGAGCCTGGGGCAGGGTGCAGGTTGCTGGGGGGAAGCATACTATGACACTGAGGGCGGACTTTGTGATGGCCAGGATCGTATTGGCTAATAGGCACCTAGACTGTAACCAAGCCCTTGAACCCATGAGTCAGTGACAGAAAAAGAACCTTTGGAGGCTGATGCTCAGTCAGGTCTTTCTTTCAATGTTCCTGCAGAGAGGAAACCTTCAAGAAGATGGAGGGTGCATTTAATGTTGCCTACATCGTGGCATGCAGGCAGGAGGAAGGGCAGAGAAGAATGCTGTGGCGGTACCAGGCTCCCCAAAGGGAGGAGCTTCACCCTGAGGAGCAAGGGCCAGCAGAGCCCCCTTCAAACCCAGATGATGAGGTTCACAGAACTGTTGCGCGTAGGTGCCTCTCAAGACCGAATGTGTACTGAAGACGCATGTCATTCCTCCAGATGAGCGAAAATCAGTGTCATCGATACCTCCGCATGTCCCGGTGGCTCACTCCTGCCGTGTTCTCCATGAGCTGACACCGCGGGGACTGGGAGAACATCCTTCGCCAGTGGCTCTGAAAGTCACTGCCACTCTCAATTTCTGCATGAGTGGCTCGTTCCAGGTCTCGACTGGGGACCTCTGTGAGATCTCTCAAGCTAGCCAGGCAGCAGGAGCACTGCTCTTTGCTGCTATTTCAGATTCCCACGGGTGCAGGGTGCCATTGGCTGCATTCATGTGGCTAGAAGAGCTCCCTCGTGACAGGCAATGCAATACATCAACAGGAAAGGCTTCCACTCAGTGTGCAGCTGGTCTGCGACCACCAGAAACACATCACGCAAGTTTGTGCAAAATATCCAGGAAGCTGCCATGACTCCTACATTTTTGTAGATTGTAGATCCCAGACATCTTCCAGGGTTGGCTCCGCGGTGACAAAGGCTACCCGCAAAGGACGTGGCTGATGACACCCATCCGATGGCCACAAGCTCCAGCTGAGGGAAGGTACAACGATGCTCATTCCGGCACTCAAACATTGGTAGAGCAAACCATTGGCATCTTGAAGATGCTATTCCGATGCCTCACCAGATCTGGCGGAGCACTCCAGTATACTCCCCGGAGGGGCTCACGGATCATTGTAGTTTGCTGCACCCTGCACAACCTGGCGCTTCAAAGGGAGGAGAACCTGCCAGATGCCAAGCTGGAGGAGATGCATGTCTCTTCCTTTGAGGAGGACATCAAGTAGGATGAGGATAATGAGGTCAAGGAAGCTTAGGCTGCAGGGAAAGAAGCCATAGCATGGGCCAGACGAGGCAGTCGTGAATGTGAGGCTTTCATAGCCACCAGATTCCAAGAGAATGATGATGAGTAGCAGTGCTTATCCTGTCGGAGCAGTGTCCTTCATGATGAGCCCATATCACCACCAGTGTGGCTAGTCTTCTCAACCTCCCTCTTCATTCTGAGATTGAGTATTACACATTCTGCTCACCATGTCCTCATCCTTTGAAGGATGATGAAGCATCAGGAACATGTGTCCTTGCTGAGATGAGGTGCCAACTGCAGGAGGTCGTTCCGGCATCACACGACAGAAGGTGCTGCCTTTTCAAGTGTCTCTCCAGCACCTCAGTCATTAAGGCAGCCTACAAGAGGCAGGAGTTGCACTGCAGTCCTCAGTGGACTCATGGCATCGTTCCTTCAGTCTGACAAAGCACCTCAAGGAGATCCATCTCCAGCAACAGAAAAACGCCTTACCTTTCACATTGATGGTGATACTGCAAGGCCACACGTGGGCCAAGGCAGGCGAGGTCATTCAACAGATGTTAACGCTTCTTCAAAGTGTTACCTTAATCCCATTACATTGAGACCCTCCACTCTCATTTAAAGATGCAGGGTTCCAGTTAGCCTGATCTTTCAATGAACATAGAGCACCTCACGATGACCATCTTCACACATTTGCCTGACAGACGTGAGAAAAACCCCTTTTCGACACCATCAGTTTCCCACATAGGTCAGTCCTGGCACATTGGACCCCAAAAATGCAGTCACACCATGAACCCCTCAAGGTTCCGCTTCATTGATAATAGAGAACACACATCAGCTGCATCACATCCTCGCTCCCAGCCCATTTCTGCCCTGAGCCTTGTCTTCCCATCAAACTAACATGTGAGCACTGAGACCATGTTCAATGTTTCCACTGACTGCAACACATCTCCATTTGGATGTAGCATTGCTGAGCTCAGCGAGTGTGTAGGGGAGGGGAAGCTAAGCAGAATGAATGGGCCAGTGCTGCATCCCTTTTCTTTAACGATAGCCTTGTGGATGCTATGCAGATGATTCCCAAGTTGCAACATTGTAGCTTTGAGTGCCAGAACAAAATTGTGCCCGTGAGGGACAGAGCACCGGCACATTGAGGTGGGAAGTGTGCCCGCCTATCGGTCAGCTTAGCAGGTGTACACTTGTACAGACGACAACACACAAGGCTGGCAGGAGCACACACGACCTCTGAGTGTGGACCTATAGATTGCAAACTCTCACTGATGACAGAGAGCATGGGGTTCAAGGGGAGAATTTTCTCCCCGTCGGTGGGGTGGGGAGCAGAGCGGGTGGGGGTGGATGTGCAGCCGATTGCCGCCCGCGATCGGTTGTGCGCTGCCATTTTACGTGATGCACACCTGGAAGTGCTGTGTACTCCCTGTGCGGGCAGGCGGGGAGGAGGCTGAGTCGGGGCCTGCGCTTTTTCACGCATGCATGCGAAAGAGTGCAGAAATCTCCCTGAAGCACGGAGCTGCCACGGGGAGATTAATTTGACTGTCAAAAATTTTAGTTAAAAAAAATAAAATTTTTAAGACATGTCCCCTCATGTGATAATGTCACATGAGCTGGGACATGTCAATAAACTTTAATAAAAAGTTTTATTCAATTTATGAACACTTCATGAAACCCCATCCTGCCTGTGGATGAGGTTTCATGATAAATGCAAAGGCCGCCTGGGCTTAAGGTTGGATGGGCAACTCAGTTAATTACTTTAATTGGTTTTTAAGTGGCCTTAATAGGTCTTTGATAGTTCAGCGGGTGCCTAGCCGACTCTCATACGTGCCCGCTGAACTGAAGATCTGAATGATGCGCGGTGAGATCAGGACGTGCGCCCGACATCACCGCGTGGCATTTTACGTGTCGGCGAGCGGGACCCGTCCCCACACGCCAACCCGAAGATTCTGGCCCAAGGAAAGATTACCCTTCTCCATGCACATCCACATCTCTCCTTCTACACTACACCTTCACCTTTCCACAGTGCAGACGAGCCGGGGGACTACATGAGCCTGCATCTTAGACAGTCAAGAGTGAACATCACTTGAACCTGCAATATGCATGTCAACGAGTTGCCTTGCACAGGCACACTTTACATTGAGGGTGAGGCGTCACTGATGTCGGGAATGAACTGAGGAGGGACACACATTGTGATGAGATGGCTGCACACAACATCGACCAGAGGCACATGATGCAAAATCTGCGACAATTGTGGGGAGGGAACACGGTGTGACACCTGATCGAGCGCAACACAACTCAGTACACAGAAGAGGCGTACACAAGAGGAGATGTGGAGTGGGTGCAATTCTACTTATATTGGTGGAAAGTATATACATGCAGTGAACACCGGTGCCACCACTGTGCTCCTAATATTTCTTGATCTTCCTAACCCTACCGCTGCGTCTTGGTGCAGCTCCGACATCCTGACTGCCAGGCCCAGTTGGCTGTGATGACGGGTGTCCTCTGGAGGGCCAAGACTTGGAGGGGCCCGGGAAACTTTGGGTCTCCTGCCGTGGGGCAGGTGCACCCTCAACGGCCTGTGGAGCTGGAGGTGATGGGGTCACAGGCAGAGGGGATTGGGATTGGTTGGGCATGCCCAGAGTCACCTGGATGGGAGGCCCTGGGGTGTCCAGCTGCTGGTCCTCATCTCTATGGGTGCCCGAGGGCCCCCGGCTGACTCCTTGAGGAGAAGAGGCACCTGGAGTGAGACCCAGGTGCCCTGGCCTCCTCTCGTATAGCCACTGGCGAATGCCACAGATGTCTACAGTGTTGGAGTGCAACTCCCGCAGCAGCACAGGCACTATGTCCTGGACCATGGTCTCCATGACAGCCGTCATCCTACCAGTATTGACCTTGGTGCGCTGGCATGCTGGCACTATTGCCTCAGACTGAATGGAGGCAGACTCCTCCATTGTGCGTTGCAATCTGTGGAATGCAGCTGACAACCCTGCCTGATATTCCCGTGTCTATTGCTGCTGCTCCAATGTCTACGTTAAGACCTGAGTCCACAGGCTCATCATCTGGCTCGGCAGAATCCTGGCCTCCAGCAGTCCTCCGAGTGCCGGTGACCACGGATGTCCCTGCCTCCGCCTGCTTGGACCAGAGTCTGTGCTGTGCTCACCGGATTGTGACACCCAGGATGAGGATGCGAACTATACAGGACTTGAGCCTGGGCGGAGATGTCAGGATGTGTGTGTGAGAATGAGTGGCGATGTCCCTGGTGCTGCTAGTATGTGAGATCCCTGTGGATAGTCATCCTGTGAATGTGCGCGGGGCTTGTGAGCGTGTGAGCTGAGAGAGATAAGAAGGTTGACTTACCCAGGCTGCGCGGATGAGATCGTTCATCTGTTTGCGGCACTATATCGCTGTTCTCCTGCAGGCTGAGGTGGCGCTCACCACCACAGACACCTCCTCCCGAGCCGGGTTGGTGATCTTGTGGGATCTCCGCCTGCCATCCCCAGGGTAGAGGAGTTCACGGTGGGGATTCAACAGCGTCCGGAAGGTGTCCCCAGCGAGGCGTCACTAAACTTGGGGGCTGCACTCTTCCTGCTTTTGGGGGCCATCTCTCGCCTGGAGCAGTCCTGGGCTGCAGACATTGAAAGGCCTGTGTCCCTGCGCGGCTTAAATATGGCGCCCGGAGCGAGGATCCGCTGAGGTCACGGCGGGCCGGGCAAATCACAGGCCTGGTGTGTCTCCAGCTGATGAATATTTAATGAGGCGAGAGGCGGACAATTGGGCGCGAAAATGCGCCATTGCGGTTGGCAGGGGAAAAGCCGCTTTTCCCACCCATCACCGCAATTAATCCGCGGAGAGGAAAATCCTGCCCTTTGTGCTTAAAAATACTGTAAAACGATTTAAGAAAGAACTGGCATTTCACTGGCACTTTTCACCATGTCCCAAAGTGCTTTACAGCCAATTAAATACTTTTGGGATGTAAATACTGTTAAAGGAAATGTGGCAGCCAGTTTTTGCACAGCAACTCCCATATGGCAGCGTGATAATGACCAGATGACCTGTTTTAGTGGTATTGATTGAGAGGTATGTGTTGACCAGGACACTGGGAATAACCTCCCTTACTTTCTTTGAAATACTGCAGTGGATTCATTTACATTCTCCTTGACAAAACAGATATGAATCTTGGTTTAAAATCTCACCGCAAGCTTACATCTCTGACTGTGCTAAGTAACATGCTACATCTTTTGGGGAAAGAGCAGAGAAGTGGGACTACTTGGGTGGCTCTTTCAAACGTCAAGCACAAACATGATGGGCTGAATGGCCTCCTATGTGATTCAATGTGTATGGTAATCTCTCTGCACAAATTGGTGAATGCACCAACCCTGTAGGTGTTATTGAAGATTAGATTGAACAAACAGCACACAACAATGTATAAGAGGCTTAGAATAAGGAAACTTGGCTTCCTCATACTAGTGGAGGATCTGGCACACGTCTATGGTTGCCAGCCCTCTGGGATTGTTCTGGAGTCTCCAGGAATTCAAAGTAATCTCCTGCTGAGAGCAATCTGGTTAAAAAGAAATGATAGGGGCATTAAGGGCGTTCTTTTCATTTTCTTTGAAATTAGTCAAGATCTATTGGAGATTGGTGGGGTAATAGGTGTTTTGACTGACAGTCGAGTGTCATCCAATTGTTCATTTTCCAGTTGGTGTGGGAAGGCAGGGCAGTATGAGGATGGACATGTTGGGGTGACCAATGAGCGCATGGAACAGATGGAGATAGGAGGTCATGCAATGAGGCTTCTTTGAATGCATCCAATCTGAGTTGGCAACCCTCCTGGGACCCCCACATGTGCGAAACAGAATTGTTATGGCAACAGAAGGAGGCCATTTCGCCCTTTGTGTCTGCACTGGCTCTCTGAATGAGCAACTCACCTAGCACCATTCCCCCGCCTTCTCCCTGTAACCCTGCACATTCTTCATTTTCAGATAACAGTCTAATTCCCTTTTGAATGCTTCGGTTGAACTTGCCGCCACCACACTCTCAGTGCATTCCAAACCCCAACCACCCACTGCGTAAAAAAGTTTCTCCCCATATCACTTTTGCTTCTTTCACTAATTACTTTAAGGCAGCTTGGTTCAGTTCGGTCTTGTCAGATGTGTTTTCAATCTTGAGCAGAAACAATTTGATTTGAAAGCCCCACACAGCATGAAGATTTTCACCTCATTTTGGTTTTGAACTACCTAATTTAACTTTGTTCCCTGACTGTCGAGGAGAATCAGAGTGATTGCGGGGTGAATTTAGTCTTCCCCCTGAGACCTGGCCTTGGTTATTTAGCAGCTATTTGTAGAATTCAAAGACTTTTAGGCTGCAATGCCTGTGGTCACTGGGAATTATCTTCATCTATTATTTTGTTATTTATTTTTCTTCTGCCTTGTTAATGATCTCCCACAAAGTGCACAGATGGTTGATTTGCCACGGGCAAGTATAGTGAGGTTAGCATCCTATTTGCATTCTCAAGATCTTTGTGTTTTTGCACTCCTTAAGGATGATTAAAGGAAGCTGAGATGTGACTGTTTGGGTTGGGTCTAAACCAGAATAAATGGCGCTTATGCGACTGTCTTGTCCTAGTAAACATCTGGTGACACACCATTAAAGTCACTGACTTGAATTAAGCTCTTCACTAGTTTTTGAACTGAGGAGACTTATGTGTAGGACCAAGGCTATTTTGTTTAATATTTTAATGAGGTACTATATTAATTTAGTTGAGCACTTGAAATAGCTTCCAAAGTAATAGTGATGGAAAAATTGAGGGTAATTTTGATTGTGAGTGATATTCGATTAACCGCCTGTTATACTCCTCTCCTGACTCTAATTTGCACTGACTTCACCCAAAGTCAAATTGTCTTTCTTCACAGTGAAAGTGATGGAGTAACAATGGAGGCTCCAGATATCCCTGGGAAGACTAATGACATTAAGGGATTTAGGGATAGTGGAGAAAAACGGCATAGAGGTAGATGATCACTCATGATCTGTTTGAATGGTGGAGCAGACTTGATGGGCCGAATGGCCCGCTCCTGCTCCTATTTCCTATGTTCCTAAGTCCTAGCTTGAAGTAAGCCTGACACAGTGTCATTAAATCAAGACATATGGGCAATAGCAAGTTTGGGCATAGAAACTTGTGGATAGTGGGAGCAAGGAACAGCTGATGGAATGGAGTTCCACAATTTGAAAGTCCTAGGAAAGCGTGAATAAAAGCAGAAAATGGTATGATAGGCTCTATTTTGATGAGGAGAATGCAAGAGAGCTCTTGCTCTGATCTGGAGAAGCTAATTGTGATTCTAACTTCAAACATTCCATCATGGACAAGTCTTTGATTCCTCCCTGCCCTTCCAGAACTTATTTTCCTCAGAATAAAAGCAAAAAATGCTGAAAACACTCAGCAGATCAGGCAACATCTGTGGAGAGAAACAGAGTTAACGTTCCAGGTCAATGACTTTTCATCAGAACAGGATGAATTTTCCTCATCCCTGGCATTGGGGTGTCCACAAATATCTAGACTTCTGTAACTCTATTATATGCATTCTGTGACACCACTTTCCATACCATTGTCAACATGCACTGAATTCCTGTTTTAGAAACCATGTTAGTTACCAAATATATTTGAATGGGCATTTAAAAGTAGCTTCCAAGAAGAAAGCAACCAATATAGAACCCCAAAGTGTACTGGTTCTCAAGAATTGAAAGGTAGCATTCATGGCAGGGGTCTTGTGGTGCAGTAGTAACGTCCCTACCTCTTGGCCAGAAGCCCTGGGGTCAAGTCCCACTTCAGGGCTTGATAGCCATGGAAGGTGTGGTCATAAGGTGGCCAAACAGGTTGAGCATTAACCTGTAAATCCTTCCAATATGCCTGATGGCAGGTGGTAAAGAACAGAAGAGTTTCCTGGTCAGCCGTACTGCAGAAGGCAATGGCAAACCACTGCAGTACTTTGCCAAGCATAATCATGGACCAATCCAATGGAAGTCTGTGGTCACCTATGCCCTATTAGGGCATGGTAACTGAAAGAGGAGGAGTGTTCATGGAACCGAAGCTTTCAAAATTAAAAACAATGAACTTTAAAAAACCTATTAGCCTTTGAATATTGTGATATTGTGAAAAATCAACTGTGTAGTGGAGAGCACTGAAATGCACAGTGTTTATATAGACAAAGGCAGAATCAGAGTTGGATATTATCCTTCACCTACAGATCACTTTGAGAGTGCATCCAAGGCAGGTTAATTGCATCATTTCAACCTTAATGACACTTTGCTGATAAAATAGGAAAACTGTCTGTAAGGGCAGTGGGTTGACTGGTAGCCACTAGATTTCATTTATGTAATTTGTTGTGCTAAAAAAGTACTTAGAAAATAAACTCTATACTGTATTCTTCAACAGACTGAGCGTGGAATTGGTCTTCACCAGCAGGGCTCATAGGGGATCAGAAACCTGTTTTACATCCCACCTAAAACTCTTTCCCATTGAAGTTAATGAGAAGGAAATGGATGTGGTGAAACAGTGGATTCACTGTGAACCTGCTTTACGCTACTTAAGTAGACCAATTTCACTCCCAATATGCATTGCATAAAAAACAAGTGTGATCTCCCTCCAAGACGATCGCTCGAGCCACGCCCTCTCTTTGTGCTCCAGCATGGAGCACTCGGTCAAGCCTCTGAATATACTGCAGCTATCTTCTTCTAATCCTTATCCCCTGCACCAAGCCTAGCAGCCCTGGTCCTTGAACACTGACATCAGTGTCTCTGGCCACACTGTATACGCCCCAACTTATTCCCTGAAAATAAACCGTAAAGCTCCGAAACCATTCCTACTGCTGCCGAGATGACGCTGATGTGAACTTCTACGCATCTGTGTGCATTCTGAGCCTGCTGCCTTATCTATGGATCAGTATCGGCCAATCACTTCGGTTTCAATGAAACTGAAATCAACTCAAAAACAGAATTACCTGGATGCCGATGCTGCCAGACCTGCTGAGTTTTTCCAGGTAATTCTGTTTTTGTTTTGGATTTCCAGCATCCGCAGTAGTTTTTCGTTTTTATCTCTGAAATCAACTCTGTCTTTTGAAGAGGCAAGGGAGCAAATATACAGCTCATTTGTGGATGAATTTGGTCTTGATTGGATGTGTGAGATAGGATTGATGTAAATTGGAAGTCCATTTACACCTTTCCCAAGTTTCTCTGAGCGAAAGGGGAAAAAAAAAACTTTGAAAAATCTATCCCCTGCTGTTTCTGCATCTGCTGTGGCTCAGTTGATAGCCCTCTTGCCTCTGAGATAGAGGGTTGTGGGTTCAAGTCCCACTCCAGGACTTGAGCACAGAAATCACAAATGGTGTCCCTGTGCTGTACTGGGGGAGTACTGCACTGTTGGAAGTGCTGTCTCAGATGAGACCCAGGTCCCATCTGTCCTATGATGTGGATGTAAATAATCCCATAACACTATTTTGAAGAGCAGGGGTATTATCCCTGGCGTCTTGGCTATTATTTATCCCTCAATCAGTATCACACATGTCATTACCATGTCGCTGTTTGTGGGAGCTTGCTGTGCACAAAAAGGCTGTCATGTTACCTACGTTATAAGACTGACGACACTTCAAATTTACTTCACTGCCAGTAAAGTCCTTTGAGACGTCTGGTGGCCGCGAATGGTTCTACAGAAATGCAAGTCGTTTTTTTAAATTTCACCAGTCCCACAGGAAATGTCACGTCATTGGTTTTGATGTCACAGGAGCTGGACTACTAGATGAGCTGTTCTTACATGTGCACACCCTGCTGTTTCAACTCTGTCAAAATACCCTGCATTGAAATAACATAATAATCAACAAGGAAATCATACACAAACAATGCAGGTACCCTGCGAGGACACAGCCAGCATTTTCTGATACACAGCATTGTGACATCCTGAGTGAGCAGAAGAGTTGGAAATTGATTAAAAGAAATAGCAGGTTCTGTTTTTGAGCTCCTGTGATCACGACGCTAGTTAATAGCTGTTTGGCTACCCACTGTGCCCAAACCTGCTATTAGTTATAAACAATGCTAAGGTTCTGCCCCTTCAGATCTCATTATAACAGGCAGCAGGAGTGATGAACTTCAATTTGAGTGAAGACTGAACAACCGACTGGAACTATAAGTGTTATGATGCAGGAGTCAGCTTCTAAGTCAGGCTGATCTCTGTATTCGGCAGTTGTGTGTCTGTCAGTTTTAAGTGCACAGTTCTAAAAGATTCTCAAGAGAAAGCAGTTAAGGCATTTTTGGATCAATGCCAGATTAGATGGTTCGCAAGTAGTTCTCTTCATTCACATATTTCAAAGTTTTGGGATTAGCATTCAGAACCAGTGAATATGTTTAATCAACGTTAGAGTCAGAAAGGCTACAGGACAGAAGGAGACCATTCAGCCTGTCAAACCTGTGCTGGCTCTCTGCAAGTGTAGTTTAGCTCATCCCATTCCCCTGCCCTTTCCCCATTGCTGTGCAAATTTTTGCTCATCAATGTTTCCTCCCATTGACTTGGCACCAGATTTAAACTGCATTGGGAAAGGGGGAAACCCACAGAACAGATATCACTAGACCCTTCTGGGCAGCTTTGTTCGAGGTCAGCAGCGAGCGTCCTTGCTTTGCCATTGACCGCAAAATCCGAGCCATTAAATATTAGTTTCTGTTAGCTTCATGTCTTATGCAAACAAGTCAACTTAACAAAATGCCTATTGTAAGGCTTAAGAAGTTAAATCACAACTGATATGAAAGCTTCATTTCATAAACTATTTCCCTTCTCTTCACAGCTCTCTTGCTGCTGTATGATGTCACTAACAAAACATCATTTGACAACATTCAGGTAGGTGGATATGTACATCTAGTGAAAGAAAGAAACAGGTTGGTGCAGAGACTCATGGTTATAGGGTAAGGTATGTACAGCATCCGATGTATGATATTATGGGGTACTCTAGTAAAATGTGAAGCTTATGGAGCTGGCAGCACTAATTGATAAGCATTGCCCCCATAGAAATACATTTTCTGGGTTGGCATCGTACAAAGTCAGTTCATTGCTCATATTCACCTTGTTAAAGGAGAAAAAAATTAACAATTCCTGTTGCAAGGTAAAATAAATGGTCAGCTTGCTAAATTGAAAGCGCACACTCAGTATTTTAAGCCTTGAAGAAACATGGAAGTTATGACGAAAAAATATTATTGTACAACACTTGATACTCAAATTCTTTTTCGAATTTAACAGAAGTTTAAATCCATCAAAATAAATGGATTAACTCCTCTGATAGATAGCGTACTGGCTAGATTCAAACTTTAAGAGTAACACATTGTGCTATTAGCAGACAAGTTCCCAATTTAATGAATATGAAAAGCATGCTTGACTGTCTGGAGGTGTGATATTGGGAGAGATTTGAGAGCTACTTGCTCTGTTTGTTCAGCGCTATTGATTTTATTTAGTGTTGTGATAAAGGAGTGTTACACTTAAGATTTCTTACAGTTGGCTCTTGAGACAAGCTAAAAGTATCATTTTTAAGGAGCTTGACTTCAGACTGACATAGACAAAGCAGTGAATTTTGGATACCTGGCATGCATTGGCACAATGGTACTGGGTACAGCATATCATTTTTCCTATCGGGGAAGATTAGGGGCAATAAACACTGAACAGAAGGGTGTGTAATTATTAATTACCTTTCACCCAGAATTTTCAGAGCAGAGTTTCGGTGCAAGGGTGGACCATTTCCTAGGCTCCTGTTTAATATTGTCAGTTAACCTGTGTCAGTGAAAGAGATTTTCACCATCTAGTGAAATGGTAAGTCATCACATTGGGAAAAGAGAGATGATGGTGCACATATGTGTGACTGGTCCCTTAAAGGTTATTTATCCAGTGCTGGGCGGCCTTGTAGAAATCAACTCAGCGAGTTGTGTGGATCAATCACTGCAACGTAATAAAACTGCTCTGGTGGCATTGAGTTAACATTTTGTCTCCTGTGCAAAAGGAACTATTTAGTTATCTTTTGCCTGTGGCGTTTTTGACATTTTTCATGAGCGCCCTTTTTCCTCAATATTCAGCGACTTAGGCAAGAATACCACAATTCCTGTTGAATTGTATATATGGATTTTTTGGGGGTAGCTTTGTTGCAGATCAGCAGGTTCTCCCTGCCCCTTCTTGGCGGTGGGAGTGGGGGTGGGGAGGGTTCAAATGGACCCTCTGTGAATGTACAGCATTAGATATGCTGATTGTGGAAGAATTCACTGCTGCCCGGCTGAGTACATTCTATGCCTTGCATTTAACACCTTAAAGTGATTCAGTCTGTGACCGCAAAAATTAAATGCCATTGTTGTGTAATTTTTAAAAAATTCATTCATGGGATGGCTAGGCCAGCACCTATTGCCCATCCCTCAGTGTCCTTGAGAAGGTGGTGGTGAGCTGCCTCCTTGAACCGCTGCAGTTCCTGTGGTGTAGGTACACCCACAGTGCTGTTAGGGAGGGAGTTCCAGGATTTTAACCCAGCGAAAACCAAACTCTATTATTTTTTAGTGGATTTTGTAACCAGCTTCTACTTATGATGAATGCATAATTTGAAAGTGTAGCTGTAAGTTCACTATGTCACCTCCTCCATAAACCTGCAAATCTACAACCATTCAAGCACTCAATGCTCCTCTGGCCTCTTGTCAATCTCCCTCTTCCTCACACCACAATGATGGCTGTGCCTTCAACTGTCTTGGCCCTAAGTTCTTGAATTTCCTCCCTAAACCTCTCTGCTTCTCCAGCCCTCTCTCCTTTGTCTTGTATCATCTTGTTTCAGAGTTGAATTTGGTTAGGCTCCTTAGCAGTATTGTTTAACTTTGCCATCTGCTCCATTCTCCCTCTTCCCCTTTCACACAGACACTCACTTCTGCCTCTTTCTCTGTTGTTCGGATACATTCTTCCTCTTCAGCTGTGTCCCATTCATAGAGAGACAGCCCCTCCAACCCTAACTGTTTAGACACTCTCTCTACCCCGCACCCCCAACCAATTTATACACATTCCCTCCTCCACTGACACTGACCCACTCTTTCTATTCACAGTGGGGCAGGGTCATCTGATCTTCTGACAGTTCCTGGCATGTTGGGCAGTATTGCCCAAAACCAGAGTAGCAAGGGGAGGAGTGGGTCCCAGAGTGGTGCTGTGGCATGAGTCCCAGAGCAGGGCTGATCTTGCTCTGCCAACATGGGCAAATGTGCAGTGCCTGTAAAATGCTGACTCTCCACCCCTAATATGGCCACTTGATATATTGCCATGCATGAGGAGGATTTATAATTGTGTAGGACCATGAAGGTGCTGCTCAATGGATCAAATGCCAAGCACAATCATGGTACATGGCTGACAATTAATTCAATGTCATTAGTAAAGGGTAGGGATTTAGTAATGAGACAGCGATCTCATTCCTCAATTGTGACATGACTGAAGCGAAAGCACGCATCATTGATTGAGAAATAGCTTTAAAGCATAACATCTAGGAATATGAGAGATCTGAGAGACGCCAGACAATGTTCAGATGTCTCTCATTGTCACATTTTAGATTGCGCAAGAAATCCAGCTGAATTCAGTTCTGCTTGGTGGTTGTAACAGGACACTGATTCATTGCTTTTCGCAAATTTTTAGAGCTTCTCTCATTGTGGAACAGCATCATCATAGCTTGAGACTTTATGTGATGTGTGGGAGTTATGAGTTCCTTGTGCTCATAACTCATAATCACTGCCAAAATCTCTCTTGTACACTGCAGAATGCAGCCTTACAAGGCTAATTAAACATTAAACCTGAGTCAAGCAGCATCGCCAAGGCAGAAAAGTAATGATGTTCCAAATTTATAGCTAAGCACGTGGTCCAAGAGATCACTTCAGGCATCTTGCTGTAGGGGCCGGGTGGGGTAGGCATTATCTGGAGAACAGAAGGTTGGGTGGGATAGCAGAGATATGAGGAAGGGTGATTATCCTGGAGTGGTATCAGATGTGACATTAAACTGAGGCCCTGTCTGCATTCTCAATTGGATGTAAAAGATCCCGTGGCATTATTTTGATGAAGAGCAGGAAATTTATCCCCTGTGTCCTGGGCAAATGTTTACTTCCCAACCAACATGACTAAAACAGAACATATGGGCATTACCGCATGACTGCTTGTGTTAAAGACAATTCTGTTTGCTTTCCTGCTGTCTTTAAACATCACCTCTCCTCACTGCTCTTTGCTGGGGTCGTGCGATGGTTTATGTCTCTTTTTCTTCCCTCTCCCCTTCGGTATCACAAATGTCACATATGCTTTAAAGCCAGAGATCTGAGAAAAGCAACAGGCAAAGCTTAACAGTGAGGGAGGAAAATTGGTGCATTTCTGTGCAATCGGAGTGCTAATTTTATTCAAATTTCCCGGAGTAACTAGCAATTTGTGTTACGGTCGGTTCTTCTCTGCCTTTGATGAAACACTTCAAGGTCTCAAAAATTGCTTGGAAGTGCAGGATGACACATTAGATTCTGCAATCATCCTCTGCAACCTGACTGCTTTATCATTGCCCACATCCATAAAAATGAAAACACAGTACAAATACATCAAAACTCAAACTAAAGCCATCTGTTGTAAAGTGTGGACTGGATTCTCAGAGAACATGGGGGCAGTGCTTTTTTTTGAAACATAATAATTTTAAAAACTCATTTTTTGATTCGAAAATTACCAGAAAAATTAAGAAGATACAGTCCTTACAACATTCCTTTCATATATATTAAAATTCCTAATGCATTTTATATAGACAGACATAATTATCATTCAGTAATGACAATAATGATATTGGGGCATTCATTTAGCTTTGATTCTGGTCGGTATATTCTATTACCTTCCTGGCATTATTCTTTAACTGATCCTTAGATTGCCCAGTTTAATTGTGACATTCCTGATTTGTGGAGATTTTCCAGATGTACCTTACCCATTTCCTTAATCCTTTTATATAGCACTGTAAGATTGCCACCTTACTTCTGGTCCTAAAAGCCTAATTTGAAGAAGAAAAAGAGAGTTTGGTCCGGTCTCCTGGCCAATATTTACCCTGCAACCAGCAACACTTCAAACAGATTATCTGGCTATTATCAGGTTGCTATTTGTGGGAGCTTTCTGGATGTAAATCGGCTGTTGTGTTTCTGATGTTACAAGAACGACAATGCTTCTAATGTTCTTTATTGGCCTTAAAGCGCTCAGGATGTCCTCCGATTATGAAAGGAGCTATATAATTGCAAGTCTTCCTTCTTTTCTAATTCTTTTTCTACTTCTCTTTAGCTCTGCAGAAGGGTCATACAGACTCGAAACGTTAACTCTGTTTTTCTCTCTCCGCAGGTGCAGCCAGACCTGCTGAGTTTTTCCAGCATTTTCTGTTTTAGTTTCAGATCTCCAGCACCTGCAGTATTTTGCTTTTTTTCCTTCTTTTCTTACTTTTACAGCACTGGGTCAGCACCTAATACCCTCCCCTGTTCTCTAAGATATACAAAATTGCATGACTGTGAGAAGCTCATCTGCAGAGAAACGTGGTGCTCTGAGTGAGAGGGTTAAACTGAAGCACTCCTTCAAATGCCACTGAATGACTTGCTATATTCAATCACACTCAATCTCCAGTAACTGTCGTCTGTTGGTTTCAATTCAAGGGCATATTCAATTCAATCTGCTGCTGGATTCTGACAAGCAGATAAAGCATTTTTGTTAGATTATGTTCAACTAGTGTGCACACAAATGTGTGATTCATTTTGTGGCTGTCTCCCCTTTACTCACCTATAGCCAGTACGCCAAACAAGGAGTGCTTGTTACGCTGCTGTGATATTTTCATCAGCCCAGGCTCTCTATGGCATCTTGATGTTCACTGTAGCAGAATAATCTTGATTCGCCCCAAGTAGTGGAGTTGCACAATTTTTCATGGTACTAGCACAATGTAATTGCAGTCAGAATATACTGGACCAAAATCATTGATTGGTATCTACAACTTATGGCCTGATATCTACAACTCATAGACTGCCTCTTCCAATTCTTAGATTGGTATCTGTAGTGGCTGTGTTACTGGGCTAGTAATACAGAGGCTAGACAAGAAATCCAGAGGATGTGTGTTCAAATTGCACCAGACTATCACCATGCGGTGCCAATTAAACCCATGGACAAGGAATTTTATAGCACCCTGAGTGTGAAAAAAGCTGGAATTTTGCTGTGACTTTCTTTAAGCTGAATAGAAAAATGTTTTGACATATTCCCATCGTATTTCTGTTAGATTGTTGTTGCATCTTTGCAATTTGTAGTTCAAAGCCAATAGGAAGCACTTCTATCCTTTTGAAGAAATAAATCATGAAGAAAGAATTTGTATTTGCTTCAGCTCTTCCTCACGTCTCAAAGTGCCACATAACCAAGTTAGAAGCTCGGGCACTGTTGTCAGATAGGCAAAGACAACAGCTGTTTGTAGCATAGCAAGATCCCATAAGTAGTAAATTGGATTAGTATTCACCAGTTTGGTCGCCTGGGCTGAAGGAAAAACATTGACCGAAACATTGGGAGAACCCCCCCCTCCTAGTCTCATTAGAATAAGGCCATTGGATCTTCTACAAACAGCTTTCTCTCTTTCTCTCTCTCTTTACTCCCTCTTCCTTGCTTTCTTTCTTTCTCTCTCTTTCTTTCTCTTGTTCGCTTGCACTCTCATTCTCTCTTTCATGCAAACATGCGTTTGCATGTGCTTCTATGCAGCAGGAAGTGCCCTTTAGAAATTGCCCTTGACGTTGCATAATAAATGAACCGTCTGATAAACAAGAATAAATTGTAACGATATCCACCCAGGGATTTGTCAGGAAGTCTCAGAGAGCAAGGCTGTTTGGAATGGATCATCTGTTGGTGAGTGAATTGTGCAGCCAGGGCTTCACCAGTGTGTCATCATTGAGCTGCACTTGGTTGAACTAATGGTTGATAGCAATTTATATCCTATCCCTAAATGATTTTGGAAAGCATTGGTACTTTTATAAAACTATATTTGTGAACTTTGTGTTCATGAGGGTCAGGGATGGAGAACTATTTCAGCCCCTTTGATTTAAATAGAACTACTCAGACATTCAGGTTAGGTACACCATGGTTAGATTCACAGTAATCCCACACACATCCCCCATCCACCTCCCCCTCAACTTTGCCTCAACTTCACAAGAGCATCCCTACACTCAGATCAGCCGTGCTGTCGTCTTTTTGAGTGCAAAATTAGAGTAGCTTCATGCTGTGATCTGATGCTTAGCAGGAGCTGGATTGAAACTCCCAGAGCTCATTTGATATTGTCATGGCCAGGCATGGTTCCAGGGATGAGAAACCTGAGTTACGAAGATAGATTGGAGAGATTGGGACTGTTCTCCTCAGAGAGGAGAAAGCTAAGAGGAGATTTGATTGAGGTGTTCAAAATCATGAGGGGTCTGGACAGAGTAGATAGGGAGACACTGTCCCTGCTCATAAAAGGATCGAGGACGAGAGGGCACAGATTTAACGTGGTTTGCAAAGGAAGCAAATGAGATGTGAGAAAAGACTTTTCCACAGAGCGAGTGGTTCGGGTCTGGAATGCGCTGCCTGGAAGTGTGGTGGAGGCAGGTTCGATCGAGGCATTCAAGAGGGCATTAGATGATTATTTAAATAGAAACAACGTGCAGGGATACGGGGAAAAGGCAGGAGAATGGCGCTAAGTCATAATGCTCATTTGGAGAGCTGGTGCAGACACGATGGGCCGAATAGCCTCCTTCCACATCGTAACAATTCTGTGACAGCCAGTGCTGAGGGAGATTTTGATGCTGATACAACAATCTGGACTTGCACTCAAGTGCCATAGGTGAAAAGCCGTATTTAATTCACTGCATCTCTTGGTCCACCAGTCTCAACAGACTGGAAGATTCCCAGGTCCATCCACAAATTATCAAATCAACTGAGTTAAGTTTCACAACGTTCTCTGGGGAGATTTTAACCGACAACCTGTGGGTTGCTAACCCAGTACCCCATAACCAGTAGGTGAGCTCAGGAAAGCACTGTATCCCAGCATGATTCAGGGGAGTGAAGAAAGTGTGTGTTGGGGGAGGGGAGGGGACTTGAATTCAATTTTCAGAAAAAGATTGTGCCAGATATAATCAGAAGTAGGATGGAAGATATCATATTTGGATTGGAACCTCTTCAAAATTAGAGTGAACTGACCTGTAGCAGGCATTGAGCACTTTTATGTCTTGGGTAAATGAGCTCATTGGCCAACCGAACCCCAATTGCACGCCTTCCTATGTTCTCCTCAATTGCTGCTTGCAATCAGTAACGGGGATAGACTAATGTAAGAATAAACAGTGATGGTTTATTGAGACATAGGGCAGAGCACCAGATCATATGTGCTCACTCAGAAACCTCTGGAACTAGACTTACAGTTCCCAGTTGCCCGTGCTGTACAGTGATTCGTCAGTGCTGTCACATGATCAGTACACTTGCATTCTCTTAAAGGGACAGCGTACCTCATTTTACCACATCCCTCCCCCTTTACTTAAAAGTATAGCTAACAAGCTTAAAACACATTACCTATTTACATAATAACTATTTACAGGTCAAGTCTCTCAGAAGGCCTTCTCGGACGTGTTGAGCGTCTCAGTTCAACAACCTCGGCTGGTGTTTCTGAGACCTCCTTTTCAGGGGACAGTTGTCCACTAGGTTCCTTAGTGGAAATTGGCAGGTTTGTCTTCCCGACCCCCTCAGGTCCCACAGGCCCCACTGGTGCTTCCAAATCATGTGGCCTGTCCTCTACATGCAGCACAAACTCAAGTGTTGATGAAGACTGCATTTCTTCTTGTGGGACTGGTGTTCTTTATAGAACACGCGTTGTCTAATTATTTGGCCGTTTACAGATACATTATAGGAGAGGGGTCCAGTTACTGCACTCACCTCACCTAACAGCCAAATAGGCCTATCTCCAAAGTACTTTGCAAGGACTGCATCTCCCACTGTGAAAGTTCTTTCGCGACCATGACCATTGTGCCTGGTCTTCTGCGCCTTTTGGCTTTTCTCCACCGTCCCCTCTAAATTCAGCCAGATAAGGGTCAGGCAGGTGCAGAGGCGTCTCTTCATTAGTAGTTCTGCAGGGACAATGCCGGTCGTCATGTGTGACGTGGTCCGGTTTGTGAACAAGAACCAGGACAACCTCGTGTCGATGGAATCCCCTTCCATCTTTTTTGTCCTGGATTTAAAGGTTTGGACTGCCCGCCCAGCCATGCTGTTCGATGCTGGGTGGTAGGGTGAGCTTTTGATATGGGTATTGCTGTTAAGGGTTGTGAACCTATGGAACTCCCCGCTGGTAAAAGTGGTCCCATTGTCAGACACAAGGACCTCCAGCAACCCATGCACTGCAAAACTCTGCCGCAAACAGTCTATGGTGGCAGCCGATATGGGCGACCGGACTTCATAGATGGCCATCCATTTGGAGTGGGAGGCAATCAATAAAAGGAACATTGTGCCCAAGAAGGGTCCCGTGGAATTGACATGGAGGCGCACCCATGGCCGCCCCGGCCATTCCCATGGGTGCAATGGAGCTAAGGGGAGAAGCTTTTGCATCTGCTGGCATTGAGGACAGCTTTTGACCAGGGTTTCTATATCCAAGTCCATGCCTGGCCACCACAAATAGCTGCGTGCGAGCATCTTCATTCTGCTAATGCCCGGGTGAGCACTATGTAGCTCGGCTAATAATGGCCTTCGCCCCCTCAGGAGCACGATAACTCTTGCTCCCCACAGTAATATGCCGTCCTGGCAGGAGAGTTCATATTTGCGATCAGAATAAGGCTTCACCTCCTTGGATTTAGATCCATCCGACTAACCATTCAAGACCTGCTCCCAGACGTTAGACAATAGTGGGTCCTGGCTTGTCCACTCACGGATTTGTCTGGTTTAAATAGGGGAGGAATCCAGAAAATTTAGCACAAAGACTAGTTCCTGGAGAATCGGAGCCTCCCCATTATTAGCTGGTAATGGAAGGTGGCTCAGTGCATCGGCAGGTGCGATTTGAGTTTCCGAATGGTATTTGTAGGCAGCTAATATTAGTGCCCATCTCTGGATGTGAGCCAGTGCGATAGGTGGTATCGCTTTGTCTTCTCCAAATAATCCCAGTAGGGGCTTGTGGTCAGTTATAATATGGAAATGGCGACCGTGGAGATATTGATGAAACATCCAGATGCCGAACACAATAGATAAGCCTCCTTTTTAATCTGGGAATATCGTTTCTCTGCAACACTGAGTGTACGAGACGAATGGGTCGTTTGGAGCCATCCAACATCCGATGTGAAAGGACAGCCCCTATTCCATAAGGGGCTGCATCACATGTTAAAATTAATTCCTTCTTGGAGTCAAAGTGGACCAACAAGGCCAACGATCTTAACAATCGCTTCACTTTCAGGAAGGCATCCTGGTGCAGGACTTGCCAAGTCCATTTCTGGTTCTCCTTAAGCAGGCCATACAATGGGGCCAGCACGGTTGAGAGGTTTGGGAGGAATCAGCCGTAGTAGATTACTAGGCCTAAGAAGGCCTTAAGCTCTGTGGTATTTCTCAGGACAGGTGCCTCGTGAATGGCCTGGACTTTTTCTTCCACAGGATGCAGGCCCTGCGCATCGACCTTGTGGCCCAAGTAAACTACCTCCTTAGCTTGGAACAGACATTTCTCTCATTTTAAATGTACCCCTGCTTGTGCGAAGTGTTTTAGCACCTCTTCTAGATTTGCTAAGTGTTCATCGTCGGTCAGTCCTGTGACCAATACATCATCCAAGTAAACGATAACATGAGGCAATCCTTGGAGCATGTTTTCCATCGTTCTTTGGAAAACAGCACACACCGAGGAGATACCAAAGAGTAGACATGTGTATTGATACAATCCTTGGTGCGTATTAATGGTGATGAATTCCCTAGAGTCCTTTTCCAACTCTACCTGCTGGTAGGCATGGCTCATGTCTAATTTTGAATATGTGGTGCCCCCTGCCAACTTCGAATACAATTCCTCAATCTTGGGCATCAGGTGTCTATCAAGTTTGGCCACCTTATTGACAGTTAGCTTATAGTCACCGCATAAACACACGCTTTGGTCCTACTGCAATGCAGGTACGACGGGTGCCGCCCACTCAGAAAATTGCACTGGTTGTAGGATGTCCAAATTTTCCAGTCTGTCCAGTTTGGTTTCAACTTTGTCCCATAGAGCATAAGGGACTGGTCTGGCTCTTGTAAATCTGGGGGTTGCATTTGGGTCTACATGGATCCTGGCCTTTAGCCCTCGAATCCTTCCTAACTCACTGTTGAAAACGGAAGCATACTTTTACAACAGTTCCCGTAAGCCTTTCGTTGTAATTTGAAAAATTTCAGCCCATTCCAATTTAATCTTTTCGAGCCAGTTGCAGCCTATTAATCTGGGGCCCTCTTCAGCCACCACTAACAAGGGCACCCTTTCAGATTGATCTCCATACGTTGGCAAGATTTGACATAACCCTTTCAGTCTTATTTCTTCGCTCTTGTATATCCTCAGATTTGTTCCGAAACTTCTAACTTCAAAGAATGGGTTCCTTTACTCAGACATCTAAATGTACGCTCTCCAATGATGGACATTGACATTCCGTATTAACTTCAATCTTAATGGGCTATCCGTTACCTGTAATGACTACTTGGATTGGCTCGGTTCTACCCACTTTACCCACTTCGTTATATAATGAATGGATGTCTGATCCTATTTCGTCTGGCTCTTCCATGAGGCATATTTCATGATTTTTCCTTCTGCCTTTATAGTGTTGTTTTAGCCTTTCTCTGCAGCGCCGCATTATGTGGCCATAGCAGTGGCAGAAAAAGCACTCGACTTGTTTGAGTTGTCGTTCGCTCACTGGATGCCTGGGTGAATTTCTCTCGTCCGTTTTGTGGGTTTTCACTGCAGTATCGTTGTTTTTCAATGGTCTGGAGCTAGACAGTGTTTCCTGCCTTTCCGTGGAGTCTGACGTTTTTGTGCCTTTTGTTGCTGGATTGTCCCGCTCAGCCAGATGGACGGCGCCATTTTGTGTATCTGCTTTAACTTCGGAATTTCTAACAGCGCTCTCCTTCGCAGTAGCTAATTCTAATGCCTTATTGAAGTCTAGACTACATTTGGCTAGCAAATGCCTTTGGATAGTATCATCTCCAATCCCACATATCAGCCGGTCTCTCAACATTTCACTAATGGACGTTCCGAATTCACAATGCTCAGTCAATGCCTTTAAAACAGCCACATAGTCAGCTGTTGTCTCCTCCGGAAGCCTGTCCCTTGAATTGAACGTGAAGTGCTGCATAGTAACTGAGGGCTTTGGTCTCAGGTGGCTCTGTACTATTTTTATTAACTCGTCGAAAGTCTTCAAGCTAGGTGACGTAAGGCTGTGGATCAGCCCATATGTTTTGCTCCTGCATGAGGACAAAAGAATCGCCCTCTTCTTCTCCTCCCCCGCGATGTCATTAGTGGTAAAAAAAGAACGCTAGGTGTTTGACATACTGAGACCAGTCATCTGCAATGAGGTCGAATGGCTCGACAAGCCCGAACTGCGGCATTATGAACAACTGCAAGGGAACTGCACTTCCGATAGGCTTTCCAGGTAATGACGAAGTTAAGTGTTTGGCTTACCGAGGAGTCGCCCTCTCCCTGGGGTCTCTTATAATTTTCTGCCCATAGGCATATTTCATGTACTTATCAGTTTAAATGCATTGCTGCTTTAAGATCAGACACCATTGTTTTTTAGTCTATCTCTGCAGCTGCCGACTTTTCTCTGCTGGGTTTCGCGCTCTTTTCAAGTTTTGGTGGGTCCCTGCAATCGCAATTCTGCAGGCTTTTAAAAAAATGTTAAACTGCAGCACTGCTCTGATTTCTGGCTGTCGCTTGTTTTACAAGGTAAGTACAGGTGGTCTTTCCAATGCCTTGCTCACCCGCCTTGTCATTTATTTTCTATCGGTCTTTACCTTCATTGCCACTTTTATGTCTTAGGTAAATGAGTTCATTGGCCAACCGAACTCTAACTGCACGCCTTCCTATGTTCTCGTCAATTGCTGCTTGCAATCAATAATGGGGAGAGACTGATGTAAGAATAAACAGTGATGGTTTATTGAGACATAGGGCAGAGCACCAGATCATATGTGCTCACTCAGAAACCTCCAGAACTAGACTTACAGTTCCCAGTTGCCCTCGCTGTACAGTGATTCGTCAGTGCTGTCACATGACCACTACACTTGCATTCTCTTAAAGGGCAGGGTACTTCACTTTACCACAAGCACAGATCTGAATATTTCACATTGACAATAAGACCAAGAAGAAGCACCAAGCCCAGTCCACACAGACAGCAGCTAAAATGTGTGCACCATTCAGCCATGTAATCTCTTGGGAAAGCCAAGTGAAAAACCAGGGAATCTTTGGGAAGTTCCACCCTCCTGGCCGACCTCATAAGGCAACTAAGCTCCAGGAAAGTATATGGCCCATAACTTTCCATAGCCACAGCCAACAGTGCACGCTGTAGAAAATGCAGATGTTCTCTGTTCTTAGGAACAGGTCAAATTTCTTTTTATCTGTTCTTTCCACCAACGCTCCATGACCTGAGTGTTTTGTTTCCCAGTTCCCAGCAGCTGCTGTTCCCTTTAGCTTCTGCATAGCTTCCTGCATTCTCTTTCTGCACCTGCTCAAAAGATGTTTTCATGTACTTTTTTTATTCTTTCATCCCTCTTATCAAGGGATGTGGGTGTCGCTGGCAAAGCCAGCCTTCGTTGCCCATTTCTAATTGCAGTTGAACTGAGTGGCTTGCTAGGCCATTTCAGAGGGCAGTTAAGAGTCAACCACATTGCTGTAGGTCTGGAGTCACACATATAGGCCAGACCGGGTAAGGATGGCCTCAAGGACATTACGGCATTCAGTGACAGTTTCATGACCACCATTACTGAGACTAGCTTTCAATTCAACATCTTTATTAATTGAATTTGAATCCATGTCCTGAGAGAATTAGCGAGGGTCCCTGGATTACTAGTCCAGTCACATTAGCACTATGCTACCACCTCCCCCCATCTATTTCTCTTTTTGAAAACTGACTGGCTTTGGCATGTTTTCTGGAGTGTCTGCCACACGTCTGCCCGTCCTATGTGCACAGCCAGAAGGGAAGAAAGGCCTGTTGGACAATCTCGACCAGGGCCTGGATCCAGACATTTGCCAACACAATGGACGTGCAATGTTTATCGATTACCGAGCGAGGCTAACAAGTTGCTCTTTTTCTCTTCTTCTGAGATTGAAGATCAGTCATGGCCTTACTGAGCGGCCCCAGGGGCCAGCCACAAGGCAGGCGTTTATACGTGGGCTATCCCTATCAGGAGAGGACAAATAGGCTGGGCTTCTTGTTCTCTTGAAAAGAGAAGGCCGAGGTGTGGCCTAATAGAAGTCTTCAAAATTCTGAAAGGTTTTGATAGCGTAGCCACCAAGAGAATGCTTCCACTTGTGGGGAAAAACAAAAGCAGAGGCCACCGATATAGGATAGTCACAAAGAAATCCAATAACAAATTCAGGAGAAACTTCTTTAACCAAAGAGTGGTGAGAAAACGGAGCTCGGTAGGGAGAGGTTGAAGCAAATATTGTAGATACATATAAGGAGCAATTATACAATCATATGAGGGAGAGGGGCATAGAGGATCACACTGATAGATTTAGATGAGGAAAGACAGGAGGAGGCTGAAGTGGAGCATAAATGCTGGCATAGGTTGGTTGGGCTGAATGGCCTGTTTCTGTTCTGTGTACCCAATGTAATCTACATAAGGCCTACTCTTGCTTTTATTTTTCCTGTTCCTATGTTAGCTACAGAATTTCTGGAAGGCGAATCAAACATATCTCAACATTGTTTTAACTACCTTTCAATTTGAGTGAATACACTTAAATATAACATTTGTTCAATACTTTTTGTGGGAAAAAATCCTAGATGTGACATTGATATAATGAAGCAAATGATTTATTTGTAAGACATTGTACAAGCAATGCTGCTAGACAGCTTTAATACATCAGGAAGTACTAGAAGTGGATCAAACTGCTTCAACCAAGAGGAAAATAATATGAGCGATCACTGATGGACAGTTAGAAGTTTTTCTTTTACACTGACCCTATTAATGTGACGCATGTAGTTATATGGATTAATTCATACAGGCAATATAATTTGACATATAACGATGCAATTTTCTCGCGGAGAAAGTGTTTTTGAAAATAGCTTTGAGCTGTGTGTGTGTTGAGGGCTTAATGGGGAACTGAGAGTTCTCCAGTCTTGGAGTACAATGGAACTGTCAGCAGCAGCAGTCCAGGCACTGATGCACTTAAATGATTGCAGGAAGAATTCCTTTGAGCTAACATTGCATGGAGGATATTTGGAGTGAGACAATGGGCCATGATTGACATGGAGACCATTATGGCTTGTGGCATTGTTGCTGATTTTTTTTTAGCTGAAATTATGTGTCAACCATTATGGGAAATGTGAGAGCAGGTACTTGAAAATCACATGGCTTTAGGATGGAGGGGAGAGTGTATTTATTGTCATGCATAACATATCACCATTGTGTGGTTTAGGCTGGATGGACTAGGGGGTCTTTTCCTGTCTGTCATTGTTCATAGAGGATGTACACCTGCTCATTGTAAATAAGTATATGAAAAATGTATCTTGAACCGTCTGATTTGAAGGAGGTTTCAATTTCTGTTTTTCAGTGGCAGTTTTTTGAAGAAAGAACTTGCATTTCTATAGCACCTTTCACTTCAGGGTGTCAAAAAGCACTTTACAGCTGATGAAGTACTTTTGAAGTGTAGTTGTTATTGTAATAGAGCAGCCAATTTGCACACAACAAGATCTAACAAAGAACAATGTGGTAAAGACCAGATAATCTGTTTTGTAGTGTTGTTGACTGAGGGTTAAATATTACCCCCCTGAAATGGTGCCATGGGATCCTTTACGTGTACCTGAGAGGGAGCTTGGAGTCGAATGTCACATACAGAAGATCGTACCTTTATTTTGCGCTCAGCATGAGACCTGTAAATATCAGAAATGAGGGGACTGTGCTACTTTCAGCACCCAGTAAAATAATATGTTTTGCTGTCATCAATGAATATTCCTAAATTTCATGCAATGTGAATAACTTGGTAATATCGTCCATATGTAACGAAAAGATTACCCATCTGAAGTCAGTACATTAGATCTCAATTAACGAGTAAAACTCT
Source organism: Cetorhinus maximus (assembly GCF_964194155.1). NCBI lineage: Eukaryota > Metazoa > Chordata > Chondrichthyes > Lamniformes > Cetorhinidae > Cetorhinus > Cetorhinus maximus. The sequence goes on from NC_135893.1 coordinate 89,648,865, forward strand.
GCTTATTTGCAGTGATTTACATTCTAATTTCTTTCTTCTTCAGCATCTCCTTTGCTTTGGCACAGCACGATTCAAACCTTTGTGAGTGAGTCATTGGCAAACTGCTGAAGAGCTGAGCTCAGTCAAGGTGCTGGAGTTGCAACCTCCCACTTTGTCGGTGTAAACAGTTAGGGGCTCAGAAGGTGAAAAAGGCCAGTGCAATACAACAGACTGCAAGATACAATTGGCATGAGGGTGAGAGTTACAATGAATGAGCATAGTATTCGCAAGGTAGATGTAAGTGAAATCCATCCACCCTGAAATATTTCAACTCACAGTATTAAACTGTTCCTGACTGGTTTCAGTGTCACTGCCTCTATTATTCTAGCTGAACACTTAGACCTTTTCTGCAACTAAGTAGTTTGCTCAGGAACGAAACTGGGCAAAATGTTGACCTATTATCTGAAATGAATGGAAGTAAATGTAAATAACAGTGGCTAAGTAGCAGTTTAATTGCTAATTGGGAGCTAATTGGAAGCTCAGGCCCTGGGATGTAAATAAAGGCAATGTGAATAAACTGGAATAAACGCCTCATCCCCTTCCCTCGGCACCTTCCCATGCAATCACAGAAGTTGCAACACCTGCCCCTTTACCCCCTCCCTCCTCACTGTCCAAGGGCCCAAACACTCCTTTCAGGTGAAGCAGCGCTTCACTTACACCTCCTTCAATTTAGTCTACTGCATTCGCTGCTCCCAATTCGGTCTCCTCTACATTGGGGAGACCAAATGCAGACTGGGTGACCGCTTTGCAGAACACCTTCGGTCTGTCCGCAAGCATGACCCAGACCTTCCTGTTGCTTGCCATTTCGACACCCCATCCTCCTCTCATGGCCCCATGTCTGTCCTTGGCCTGCTGCAATGTTCCAGTGAAGCTCAACGCAAACTGGAGGAATTGCACCTCGTCCTCCAATTAGGCACTTTACAACCTTCTGGACTTAACATTGAGTTCAACAACCTCAGATCATGAACTCACTCCACCATCTTACCCCCTTTTTTCTTTTATTTAAAAAATTTTTTTTTTTTTTTTACTTAATTTTACATTTTTTATCCCTTTTTTATTCCCGCCCCATCCCCCCAACAAGGCCACCTGTCACTTGTTCTATGTTGTTCTTTCACAGAGGGCTGACCCTTATTCTTCCATTAACACATTCTGCTTTCTCACCTTTATGCCACTATCAGCACCATCAGCATCTTCTTTAGTCTTCACCAGTACCATTAACACTCCCTCTCTCTTGTGTCCATGACATCTTTGTCAACCTCTCCTTAGCCCCCACCTATCGCAGACCTTTTGTCCCGCTTTACCTCCTCCACGCACCTTAAAACAATATAATTCCATCATATTTCTACTTCTCTTTAGCTCTGAAGAAGAGTCATACGGACTCGAAACGTTAACTCTGTTTCTCTCTCCACAGACGCTGTCAGACCTGTAGAGTTTTTCTAGCATTTTCTGTTTTTATTCCAGATTTCCAGCATCCACAGTATTTTGCTTTTTCCAAATAAACTAGAACTTGCTTCAGTGCAAAGAATAAATTTTGTTTCTTGATATCTGGTTGGTTATCTAAGGCAGGAGGCAATGTGTTGAGGTGTAAGACCAGAGCTGTCACGACAAGCATAGATCCAGCCTCATATTGAATGGAATGCTGACCAATAACAAATACACAAATGGACAATTTGGGTTGAAATTGTGATACGTGACCCATAATTTAATACCTTCACTAAACAATTGGGATTGAGCCATTTTATAGGAATACATTAACGGGTTCTTTGCCAATATTACAGTGCCTGATTTGAACCCAGTTTTTTGAGTAGAGTAGCAGGTTTGTACTGCAATTTATGCACACTGTACTCTACCACACAGTGTGTGACATGACTCAGTTATGAGCTTCAAGCTCTGTTATACCAAAACAAAGGAATTGGTGAAAAAGAAATTAACATGTAAATGGCAGTAACTTAAATGAGTTTTAATTGTTAGTTCAGAATTAATTTGATTATGGTAAATGAAAATTTCTTCTGTTATATATGAGTAGTATTACCATAGTAAAATTGCACGGAACCCATAATATTTGTAAATGTTCATTATTGACAGAGATTAATTAACATATGTGCAAAATGTTAAATGCTTGTATTGCATGCTTTAAATATTATATTGTGCATTATTCTTGTGATAAATAGTTTTAGTTCCATTAAAATACAGAATTGAAAAAGGATAACATTCATTATGTTTAAACGACCTACGTATATCAGCAGGTCGTGCTCACTTACAAGCTCCCAGCAGACTGCCTGGCTTGTTCAGCCCAGATCTAGCCTGTTGCCCAGCTGGAACATTTACCTGAGATTGATGGTTAAGGGATTGTCTCCAACTGAAAAATTATCTGACACAGATAATGGTTAAGGGACCGTGACTAAACACACATGCACACACACACACTGAAACACTGACTAAAGTAAAGGAATTTCTATAATTGCTCTGACATTGTGATCACATAAAGTTAGCAAGGAATACACTCTCAATATCCCATGGCAACCATCTTGCCAGCCACAAGAATGTAATTGTCCAGGTATTATTTTAGTAAAAACAAATTAGCATAATAATAATACATTAAATCCTAAATAAGGAAACACTGTTTTGCACACAATGTTTTACCTGAGAATTATCAGTATTTCATGTCTATGAATGGCAAATTGGAGCCAATAATTGAACAGAACCCAAATCCTCAAAAACCTTGACTGCCCAAACTCATTTTGCCAAGAACTTTTAAGCCAGTAAAGTGAAGAGGAGGTCTTCATTCCATCATTGAACTGATGGAACCCAGGTCTCACAGGTGAAAGATCAGAGTGCCACCTCACAGTGTCACTATTGCCCCAAGATTGGGTTTCTGATGTTTGGAACTATCATCATATTTTAAAATGTTACAACAATGTCAAAGAATTTTCCTGAGCAGCAATCCAAATTCAATTAAATGAAGGTGCCCTAATTGGACTATCTGTTCCAAACAATCAGATGCAAGGTATTGAGTTCAATGTGGGCAAGATTTTAATTCATTCAAAGCCCACCCACTTGCACAGAGTTAAAATAAGGTCCACTGAGTGTGTCTCTCTCCCTTCAGGTACCATGCCCTGAGAGGGCATTGGCAGCCATGGACTTTCATGTGTGAAAGTACTGCAGTGGTTTGCCATTGACTTCGGCAGGTTCTGGGTGCCCAGGAGACTCTCCCACTCTTACTGCCTGCTATAAGCACATTGGAAGGATTTGCAGGTTAACAATCAACCTGTTTGTCCACTTTATGAACTCACCTTCCATGGCTAGCAAGTCCTAGAGTGGGATTTGAACCCGGAGCTTCTGGCTCAGAGGTAGGGTGCTACCACTGCGCCACCCATTGTGTCTCAGCAAATCAATAAGGAGCAGCTCAGAAGAGGAGGAAAATCATGGGTTAGCCTGTAGAATCATAGCATCAAATAGCACAGAAGGGGTCATTTAGCCCATCGTACCTCTGCCAGCTCTTTGAAAAAACTACCCAGTTGGATCCACTTCTCCAGCCTTTCCCCATAGCCCTGCAAATTTCTCTTCTTCAAATATTCCCTTTCTGAAGCTACTATTGAATCTGCATCCATTCCCTTTTTAGACAGTGCATTCCAGATCATAACAACACACTGAGTAAAAAAGTATTCTCCTCATCCCCCGCTCTGGCTCTTTTGCTAATTCTCTTAAATCTGTGTTCTCTTGTTAGCAATCTCCCTGCCAGTGGAAATGATTTCTCCTTATTTACTCTCCCCTAACCTTTCATCATTTTGACCACCTCTCTTACATCTTCCCCTTAAAATTCTTTGTTTTAAGGAGAACAATCCCAACTTGTCTAGTCTCTCCATAAACTGATGTCTCTCATCCCTGTTATCATTCCAGCAAAACTACAGGCGGAATTTTCCAGTCCCCACCCCGTGACGGGTTTAATGCGGGCGGGCAGGGGGGGCAGCAACATTGCGGCAGGAGCTGAAGAATCGGTTTCCCGCTGTCGTAAAATGACAGGATGCAGATGAAGGCCCGGCAAGATGAAGCTTGTGCTTCGGAGACTGAGCTCTTCTTTTCAGCTCTGTAATCTATTGTTAAAGGTGGCTGATACCAGGACAGTAATTACTGAAGACAGCAGATTTAAGTAATCAAATAGAGAAGCTGTGCCTTTGGGGGAGTTGCTGGTGTGGTCTTGGATCTTAGGAAGGATTACATCAAACATTCTGGACATTGTAATAGTTTGTGACAAAGACAGTGGTGAGAGGAACTTGAATTTCTTACCGGTATAGTTGTACCGCAACCCCGATTCCCACCTCCACTCCTAGACACTTAACTTCAGTTGCATGACTTTGATACTTAAAGCTCCTACCAATACCCTAGAATAAAACTTTGACATTGGAATTAAAGCCTGAACTAACCTTATAGAAACTCCCACATTGGCCTGTACGGCTGATCTCACTGCTCTTTCTCATGACCCTTCAACAGAATGAAGGGTCATGAGGACTCGAAACGTCAACTGTACTCTTCTCCGCCGATGCTGCCAGACCTGCTGAGTTTTTCCAGGTGTTTTTGTTTTGGATTTCCAGCATCTGCAGTTTTTTGTTTTTATCGCTGCTCTCCCTGTTCTTGTCGTGCCTTGAGATGAATGTGCTGCACATTGGCCCTTTCCAAGCCACATTCTCACATCTGGCATAGGATTAGATATTAGATTTTCCAACCCTTAAACGCGCATATATTTATATTTACAGATACATTCTGTGGAGTTTTTTTTGTTTCTGAATTTTTACAAATTAATTTGCTTAATAAATTGCCTCAAACAATACATATGAAAATAAATTGCTTCTGATCTACAGCATAGTCAGCTCCGAGGCATATTGGCTGCAGTTCTTTTATCTTCCTGACTCTATGCACCTAGTTGAAATGAAGCTGTTCATAGTGTGGCCCATTTGGAGCACTGTAAGTTTTCACATCCTCACACCGCTAGGAACCTGGGTTTCAATTCAGCTTACATTGTCCAGAGGAAAGTTTCACGGGAGTTTGGCTCGCCCCAGTGCGCGCCCAGGTCAATGTGCATTCACACCATGTGACTGCCCAAAATGGATTCCAGAGTGCCAGCCTTGCACAGGGCTGCCCCAAGTAGGGCTGGCGTGGGAAAGGGAAAGGTAGAGTTACACTGGCGGATTACTGGGAGCTCTTTTGAGGATGAGGTTGAGGTGACGCACAGTGCTCGGGCAGAGTAGAGAACTAATTAATCTGACTATAATGAGAGAACTGATATTGGCACTGTTGCCCACAGAAAAGCGACACTGATAGCGCCAAATGCCGATGTGGGGGTGTTTTATAATTTCGGGACTCACACAACTTCGTCTGGCTGCATTTTAGGCAAATGTACAGAATGGGTCAAAATGGGATGAGCGGTTGATGGATAAACAGACCCATTATTCTCCCTTATTAGTACTGCTTGATGAGCTCAGACAAGTAAACCTAATCAAGATTCATCACGTTATGGCCAGAAACCAGAAGTAAATAGAATAAAGTCCCGACATTCGCGGGACGTTACGTCCCTGCGAAACCTCGCCAACGGCAAAATCACGAACACCGACCGTGCTTTTCCATGTGGGTGAATTAGATTGGTTCCAGCTATACGAGGGGAGCATTGGTTTGGGCAGTTAGCCTGCCCTAAATTGTGGTGCAGTACCTGTATCCAACAGACAGGGGAGCATCGGTGAAGATTTCAAAATGAACACAGCTGTTATTGCAGCGCAATTCGGACATTTCCGTGTTAATCCCTTCATTCGGGCTGCACTTAAGTTGCAACCATTCTGGTCTCTGCTCCATTATGGCTGTTGTCTCCCTGGGGAAAGAAGAGAGAGGGAGAAGAAACCGCAGATGAGTGAACATTGCTCAAGCAATGCATGTTTCTGTGTACAAAATGCAAAGCGTGGGCAAGTGAAAACTTGTACCAGGAGGTCGCAAATGCCGGGATTTTACTGCACACAATGGTGGTCTTTGCACTGAGGGCGATGGGAAAAATCTTCCTGATATACGATTATTCAGCAAATGATTGACTGGGCGATCTTTGACTCTGTTTTTGCACTTTTACATACAAGTTTCATGGGAAGGAGGAATATTGATGAAGTTACACTACTCTGTTGTGGAACTCTGGTGACACTTTTTGAGATTAAGCCAAAAGAATGTATTTTTTAATAAAGTTTCAAGAGCAGACCTCTTCATTTGAATCTGTAAGTTTTTGAATTGTTTCATCTATGCTTGATACTGTTACTAGCCCAGTCCACCAATGAACTCAAAGGGTGCCATTTAATTTGCAGGGAACAAAAGACTGGTTGATGAGTTCTGGTTGATGTTTATCGTGAATGATGTTCAAGTATGATTTGTAACCATTTCAGCAGTGCCCTCTTTCTAATGTCAGCAGTGACTCAATGTTTGGTGCTCTCACCTCTCGATCGGAAGGTCATTGGTTCAAGTCCCACTCTAGCCTAGAGATTTTGGTGCCACGCCAATGTAATAATGGGAGGGTGAGATGTTAAACCAAGGCCCTGTCTGCTCTTTCAGGTGGATGCAAAATGTAGTGGGGGAAGATGAGCGGGCTCTTGGCATCCCAACTTCCGGCTTCGGAATGTGTCAGTAGGCCAGGCCCCACCTATTGTGGGACATTCCTGTGGGGCACTCAGTCCCCGCTAGTGGAGGTCGTCAGCCTGGGAGGATGCCAGGCAGGGGGTTCAGGCAGCTCTGGGGACTCCCCTCGGGAGAAGAGTCAAAGTCCTCGACAAGCTGGGGGCAAAGCCAGAGCGTGGGCTGAAGGAGGGGCCTGAGCCTTGTGGGGGTGGGGGGTGAGAGAGAGAGAACAGGGCTGCAGCAAGGAGCTAGACCACCAGCTCAAGACTGGTAAGTCGCTGCGTTGTGGAGCCAAGGCCACGAATGGGGCAGACCGAGGCTTCTGCCGGAGGCTGGAGAGCCGGGAGGTGGCAGCAGAGCGGGCAAACTGCTGCTGGAGACCTGGGCGGACCATCTGGGCAGCACCCCTGAGTTCAAGAGGCCACGAGGAGAGGAAGGTCCCCTTTGTGTCTAGGAGACAAGGTAAGTGTGTGCGCACAGTCCTGGGAAGTTAACAATGCGAGATCCACCAATTGAACTCTGCTATCAGGCTGATTAGAGATCAGGGGTTAAGCACTTGATGGTATCTGGGTGGTTTGGAGCATTGGTTGTGAATATCCATTGTAACTAGTTCATTCTTTAAGTTAAGCGTTTCCAGTAATGTTTCTAAATATTTGATGCCAGTGGAATAAAGGATCCCTGTTCCATGCAGTCATGCGCTTGAGTCTCATGTTACGAAAAGGTTACTTATTCCAGGAACAAGAAGCTTGTCTTGGTCAATATTAATCTTGGTCAACATTGGCCCTGGCGAACATTAATCCTTCAACTAATAACCACAACAACAGATTATCTAATTATTACAATACATATTTGTGGGAGCTTGCTGTGCGCCGATTGGCTGCTGCGTTTCCTGCATTACAACAGTGGCTACACTTGAGTATGCCATTGGCTGTAAAGCGCCTCGAGACATCCTGAGGTTGCAAAAGCCGCTCTATGAATGCAGATCCTTCCTCACTTCTCTTTCAGCCCCAGCGCTGACACTACCTAGCTCACAGATGCCTGCTGCAGTTCCTGACATTGTGCAGTGGGCTGACAGGTTGTTTTTCTCTGGGGCAGCGCTGATCCTGACAGCTTCTCCCCTGAGATGCTATCAGAACTGAAGGTGCTTGCTCTGCTGAAATTGGATTCTAGGGAAGTGGTGTTTAGACAGAGTGATACAAATCCTATGTGCTATGAGGGGCGTTAGTCTTTCTTCCTGACCTGTCCTTCAAGTCAACAACACCCACCCATTAGAGCCAGAGCCTCATGACTGATGCAGAGAGCCCAATACAAAAAACTTGCAAGACTATTGAAAATCTGGATTTCCAAACTCGTCGGGACAATGCAGCTCTCCTGCTTTATACTGAAGGGATGTTGGAAGAGTCTTAGAGTCATAGAGTTATACAGCACAGAAACAGGCCCTTCGGCCCATCGTGTCCGTGCCGGCTTTCAAGCACCTATCTATTCTAACCCCATTTCCCAGCACTTGGCCCGCAGCCCTGTGTGTCTTGTATGTGTAGAACCATACCAAATGGTAGCAGTTCTTTATTTGCTGTCTCTCATTGGTGTGAGATTAGCATTCCTTCAATAAACTATACAGACCTGAGTGATCTTCAAAGGTCTTGATTTATAACTGCACAGGGAGATGGATTACCTTCCTTTAAGCCATCAATCCTGCTTCATTCATTGTTTTCACATCCTCCCCAGTTTATGAAGCAGTGGAAGGATTCATAGGCAGATTAACAGTGTGAACACTCCTTCCATGGCTGTACCAGCCAACAGGGGGATTGATCATATGTGTCAGGAGAGTGTTATGGACTCACGCAGCCCATATTATGAAGGGACAGCAAGCTTGAGAATCTCAGCACATGTCAATCCAGAATTCAGAATCAGAATCAAGGCTCTTCACCCCGATAAGGCAGGGAGGGTGGTGGGGGGGTGGAGGGGGACAGGAACAGAGGTGGGAGGATGCACAATTCAATGACACAGGCCAGCGTGTTGCTTTTCCAGCACCATCCCATCCCCAGGCCATTATTCAAGAAGCCGGATAGGGGGTTGGGGGGAGGTGGAATGCCTACCCCTCCACAAGTGATGGGTAGCCAATCAGTGTAATTAAAAGGCCAATTAAGTCTATTGATTAGAGGGCCTGCTATTGGTTCTTCAGCTTCGAGAGCCTGCCCGCCAACTTTAATTGGATGGCAAGAGCCCGCCCTCTGGTCACTAATTGGCCTATCCAGGCAAAAGTGATGTGGGGTCAGGGCTGGCATTCGACCCCAGCACTGGGGAACTGACCTAAAATGCAAAATCCTGCTCAGGGCAGAATTTTACAGCTCCGTTTCGGTGGGGACGGGGCCGTAAAATGCGGCGAGACGTTCTAAACCTCACTGGCTTTGGCGGGAACGTGCTGGAAAATTTCACCCTCAGAGTCTCGTGCGACCCAGGCTGCTTGGAGCTGGGGTTCGATCCCTGCACCCTCTGGTTCAGAGGCAGGGGTGGTATCGCTAAGCCAAAGGCTTGCTCCAATTGCAGCTTTCACTTCCTGATCATTCCTCAGCCAGGTTGAAGAAGCTGTCTACAGTTGAACAAAGTAAAGGGTGCACTGTAGGCTTGTGAGGATAACCAGTCCCTGCCAAAGTCAGAAAATAGCAGCCAACAGTCGTGATGTGTCCTCAGCACCCACACCTTCACTGAACCCTTGGAAAGTCACTTCATAATGTCAAGAAAACAAGAAATTATAATATCTTTCTTCTGTTCATAACCCTGTCATATTTCTTATTTACTGGAAAACACACAATTGGGGGTGTAAATATGGTAATTAGAGTAAAAGCCAAAGTGACTGCAAGAGTCTAAAGCTGGTGATTTTAATATGTTAATTAACCAAGAGGAACTTCAGTCAGAGTGTTACATAAAACAATAACAGGAGTAGTTTTGAATTGAGTTGTTTTAGTTCAATGGGGGATATATGCAGGTTGTAAAAAGATGTAAGTAAATAAGGTAAAGATAGGGCAAGTTTATTTTTAAATCTAAGAGCTAAAGTAAAGAAGAGTCTAATCAAGCCTGGGGAAAAAGCATTTATTTCTAAAGAGACTGGTTGAGACAATAGAGAGATCAAATAGAAGGAACGCATTTAAGGAAACACTGAAGCCTATGTGAGGGGATAGCTGTTTAGATCTCCCAGAAGACAGCAAGATAGCTGGTCAGAACTCGCAGAAGACAGTGTGAACAAGGCAGACTGGAAGAGCCAGTTGCTGCCGGCCTCAGAGGACATCCCAAGGAAAATAGTCACTGTGTGGTAAAAATTACCGAAATTCTATAGACTTTGAAAATCTATAAGGATAATTGCTGAACAGAAAAGGGAAAGGTTAGCTCTGAGGGTAGTTAAGTTAAGACCTTGTGGAACTGTTTTAAAGTAATGTTCACTGTGTGAAGCCATCCTTGTGTTTAAGTGTAATTGAGTTTTTTTTCCTCTATTTTCTTTTAATAAGCATTTGCTCTACTATTAAGCCATCGCAAGTAGTTGGGGACATCAGTTTCTGATTTCAGAACCTCTCCTTATACTATACAAATTGCAAAAACTGTTTTGGCAGCTGTTTCAAGTTTCCCTCTGGGACTTGGGCAGCTCGGCATTTACCATCTTGCTGTGCCATAACAATAATTTGAGTCTGGGCTTCTCTGTGATTAATTTGAATTAATTAGGAGGCTGCCTCCCAAAAGATTGCGCCAGTGAGTACATTGCCATCAAGTGTGGGGTTGGCATCGGGGAAATTGTCACACCTCTTGATTATTTTTTAGGAGGTCAAGGTTCTGCCCAAGGATTCCTGTTGGAAGGCACATGTATGGAGGGCAAGTGAGATCAGAATTGGGGTTTGGCAGCAAAATCACCTGCCCTGTGACTTCCTTCCTGATTTGGGAATGGTAATTAAAGTAGTTATTTTGCCAGTAATCTAGAGGCCTGGCTAATAATCCAGAATCATGAGTTCAACTCCCACCATGGTAGCTGTGGAATTTAAATTCAGTTAATTAAATAAATCTTGATTTTTAAAAAAAATCAATAATGGTGACCATGAAACGACTTAGTGTAAAAGCCTTTTAGGTTCAACTATTGTCCTTTAGGGAAGAAAATCTGCCATTCCTACCTGGTCTGGCCTAGATGTGACTCCAGACCCCCACCAATGTGGTTGACTCTTAACTGCGCTCAGAAATAATCTAGCAAGCCACTCAGTTGTACCAAGCTGCAGCGGTTCAAGAAGCTGGCTCATCAACACCTTCTCAAGAACAATTGGGGCTGTAATAAATGCTGGCCTTGCCAATGGCTCCCACTTCCTGTGACTGACTTCAGGGCCCCACAGGAAGTACAGCCATTTGATGAAGCGGGGAAGCTGTCTTATGAACAGAAGTGGATGAGTGCACATCTTCCAGAGAAGTAGCAGAGGAAAGAACAAATAAAAATAGAAAGGAAAGGAAGTCATTTTTGAATAATTGAGAAGATGCCACTTTAAAAGCTAAAAACGTTGCTGACATGAATCCACTTTGTTTTGTTGATGAGCTTCTTTTTAATGTATTTTTTAAAGTGACTTTAAGCAGCTCAAGTGCCTGACCTTTAAGCGATGCGGACTGCAGTATTTAAAAAAATAATGGTGATTTCATTTCTAGTCACCCAGCCAAATTGGAAATGTTGGAAGTTTAATTCCCTGATACATGAAGTGTGACTGCTGTAAACTTAGATCTTCCTTTCTTCAATCCTATACAGGGGGTCATAGTCTGGAGTCCATGAAAAGATCGCAAGATGGATATGCAGGGAGAAAGTGGCAGTTTTTGGTTGGGATATGATGTACTGTATAGAATATAAATGAAGCTGCAGAGGAGTCGGTATTGACGGGTTAAACGTTTCTTTGCATTTTATTCCTTTTTCTGTAGAACACTCCATTACACTCCCTCCTGGCATTACGTTTAAGGCATATTGTCAGGGCAGGTAGGAGGAGCACCTTACCTATGCTGACCTGACCTGAGAGTGTCCCAGACTGACACTGGTTGTCAGCAAGAAGCAGGAAAATGTTCCATTCCCCAGTTGAAATCTTGTGCCCTGAGAAGCACTAAGCATTCAAGCAAGAGAGATGAACGTGGGCATCTTGCTTACGTAGAGTTTCGTTGAGTTTTACAGGACAGGAACAGGCCATTTGGCCCAACTGGTCCATGCTAGTGTTTTTGCTGCACATGAGCCAACTCCTACCTTATGTCATCTCACCCTCTCAACATATCATTTTCTTCCTTCCTCTCGCATGTACCTATCTATAAATGCATCTACACTAATAACCTCAACCACTTTGTTTGGTAGCGAGTTCCATTGTCTAACCACTCTCTAGGTAAAGAGGTTTCTCCTGAATTCCTTATAGAATTTATTAGGTACTGTCTTATCTTAATGGGGCCCTAGTTTTGGACTCTAACGTGTAATGTAACTGAGTGTGGCCTGAAGCAGACTCCACAAACCACTGCCTGCAGGAGGATGTTCCACATTCTCATCACTGTCTCAACCCAGTTAATGTGGACAAGAGCCATGCAGAAGCCATGCCAGGTAGAGACAGCAAATTCCTTTTCCTGGAAGACATTAGTGAACCAAGTTCTGTTTTTAATGATAATCCAGCAGCTTTTATGGTCATTTCTTATTTTGGCGCTGTGCTGAATTTACCAGGTTTATTGAACATAGTTTCATCCCTTATCGAAGTGGGATTTGAACTCATGTGGATAGACTTTCAAGTTACCATCTGGGCATAAAGCTGCTTTAGTGCATTGACTGTTAATTATAGAAATTAGATGCAATGACGTGGTCAGAAACCGATTGGGGCAGGCTATGCATTCAGCCACACTCAGCATGACCACCCAAACAACTACCTCACATTTTGGATTATTAGCATGTTCCACATGAGCCAGTATTGACCCACTGGGAGCTTGTAGAATGGATTTAGAGCCATGCTGCAGTTACTTTAAGGGCTATTTAAATTGGCTGCTGCTACTTTAAGGGCTGTCGCAGCGATTTAAATGGAGCGCGCTTTTGTCAGCAAAAATGATAATTGAATTCAACACCTCTGCACAAATTATGGGCTGGTAATAAGAAAGAACACTCTACTTCAGAGGTACAAGTGTGAAGCTGCTATTTCAGAATTTGGGTGAATGAATAGTTGTCCTTATTTGGTACTTTGGGACATCCTCCTTGAAGGGAGAGCAGAGTAGACCACCTGAAAGTAAGGGACACAAATGGTCAAAATTGCCTTCACACCCCAGAAGATGTGGGGGTGTAAGGAAAAGGAATGTTTGCTGATTTCAGTAAATATACTTATTATCTTAGACTGAGTAAATGGACAATCTGTCCATGTTTCAAAGTTTTTCCCTTGCAAATTATGCTTTGCCCACTACCTTTTTGTTGCTTTGACACATATAGCCATTCAACATCAAGGCACACCATCCAACTACAGTTCATACATAGAAGTCTCGCTGTGCTTGCAGCTTTAAAGATTTGCACACAGACAATTATTTCAACCAGCCTTGGCTATGTGACTCATGTTTGCCTGCTCACATCAATGCTGGAATACAGGATGGGCATTCGGGTGCCACAGCATAGACTACAATGAAATCACCTGTGGCTCAGTAGGGAGCACTTGTTGACTTTGAGTCGGAATGTCATGAGTGCTAATCCCACTTGAGAAATTTGAGTGTGCAATCAATGCTGAAATTAATTAGAATGCCTTTGAGTTTAAATTTTTGGGTTCAAGTCTCATCCCAGGACTTGAGCACAAAAATCGAGGCTGACACCCTAGTGGAGTGCTGCACTGCTGGAGATGCTGTCTTTTGGATGGGGTGTTAAACTAAGGCCCTGTTTGCCTCTCAGGTGGATGTAAAAGATCCCGTGACACTATTTCAAAGAAGAGCAGGGGAGTTAGCTCCGGTGTCCTGGGCCAATATTTATCCTTCAATCAACATCACAAAAACAGATAATGTGGCTAAAAATCACATTGCTGTTTGTGGGAGCTTGCTGTGCACAAATTGTGCCTCATTTCCTACATTACATCAATAATGGCTACACTTCAAAGGTAGTCCATTGGCTAAAAAGCGCTTTCCTGAGGCTATGAATGGCGCTATAAAATGCAAGTCTCTTTTTGTTTATAACTTTTAATATATAAGCCCTACAGTTTTGAGGGAGTATGATCACTCTCAACAGTTGGATAGTTCCTTTTTAAGCTTCCATGTATTTATGGCCAGAATTTTCCATTGATCGGGCGGGCTCGACAGGAGTGGGCGGGGTCGGTCACGGAGCTGACCTCCGCCTGTGATTGGCTCCGTACCATGATTTCACTCGGTCGGGCCAATTAAGGCCCACCCTGTGTGGATCGCGAGCGGTAGCGCTGAGCGCTACCTGTGCAGGCGGGGGGAGGAGGGAGAGCCGGGCCTAGCGCGCAGTTTGCGCACGCAGGCGAAAGAGTGCTTCAGTCTCCCTGAGGCAGCAGCTGTGTGCCTCAGGGAGGTTGAAGCGCTTTTTGAGAAAATTAATAAAGAGCAGAAAAAGTCAATGAAAGATGCCCCCTCATGAGACTGTGTCACATGAGATGGGACATGTTTTTAAGTTCAGATGAAACTTTTTATTTAATTTGTAATAGCTTCAGGAAACCTCATCCTGCTCGTGGATGAGGTTTCCTAAAAAATATAAAGGCTGCTTTGGCCTTTTTGCCTGCCCGCCAACCATAAGGTTGGACGGGCAGCGTAAAATTCAGGTTAATTACCTGGTTAATGGCCCTAACAGGGCCTTTCAGTTATCGGCGGGCGCGCAGCCAACTCCGGCGTGCGCCCACTGAACAAAATATTATGCGAATTCAGGATGACGTTGGGACACACACCTGACATCATCGCGCATCATTTTACGTTCCAGCGTGTCAGGCGTCCGCCCACACGCCGAATGTAAAACTCTTCCCTGTGTTTCTCTTCTCCAAAGAAGTGAGGGAATATTGCCTCATACTGGTTACAGGCCTAAGCTGTTTGTTTTCAGATGCCATTGGTCTGTAAATCAGGGCTGCTGCGGAGCTTTTTGGTTCTTGCATGCTATGTCAGCTCTCATTTTGAACTCTTCATCAACCTTTACTGGCATTCTAGGCTGTTATTTACATGCAAACCCTTGTCAAAGCTGAGTCCATAAATTGTTTTGGAAGACAATCGGAGCACGGCTCAAAAAGAAAAAAAATGTTACAGTAGATAGGAAGAGACCAGCACAATGGGATTAGACAAGATGCATTAAGTGTAGAAAAGTGCTGGCACTGAAGTGATCAATGAAATGGCGAGTTTCTGTGGGAACATTCTCTGATTCTTGAAGTACTGCAGTTGAGAGGCATCTAATGCAATCATCATCACTCATTTTAAGTCGAAAGATGGAACAGGCTGGAGCTCTTTCCTCTAGAAAAGAGAAGACCGAGGGGTGACCTGATAGAGGTCTTTAAGATTATGGAAATGTAGGGTCGACAGAGAGATGTTCCTGCTTGTAGGGGGAAAGCAAAACTAGTGGCTGTAAGTATAAGATAGTCACTGAAAAATCACACAGAGAATTCAGCATAGCTGCTTTACCCAGACAGTGGTTAGAATGTAGAACTCTCTACCACAAGGAGTCGTTCAAATGAATAGTGTAGATGCACTTAAGGGAAAAGAAAGAAAAGAAAGACTTGCATTTATATAGTGCTTTTCATGACCACCGGACATCACAAAGTGCTTTACGCCAATGAAGTGTTTTTGAAGTGCACTCACTTATAATGTAGGAAAGGTGGCAGCCAAATTGCACGCAGTAAACTCCAACAAACAGCAATGTAATAATGACCAGATAATCTGTTCTTTTGTGATGTGATTGAGGGATAAATATTGACCAAAGGTAACTCCCCTGAACTGCTTTGAAATAGTGCCATAGGATCTTTTGTATCCACCCAAGCAGCCAGATGAAGCCTCGGTTTACATTTCACCCAAATGATAGCCCCTCTGACAGTGCAAAGCTCCCTCAGTACTGCACTGGAGTGGTAGTCTATATTTTTCTGCTCAAGCCCTGGAGTGTAACTTGAACCTAAAACCTTATAACTCACAGGCAAGAATGCTATCAACTGAGCCACAACTGACACCAGTTGGGGGAAAGGAATCAAAGGTTATGTTGCTTGTCGAATTAGTTTGGGAACACGGAATGCCCTGTTTCTGTGCTGCACTTTTTATATAATATGTGAATGGCGCAGGACTCAGTTAGATCACATGTACACCATGTGAATCCTTCATTTGCCATTGGCCTTCCAGTGATTTTGGAAGCATGGACATTGCTATCTTTTTTATTGACTTTTAAAATCAAGATGTATTTAATTAACGCAAGACATGTACTTAATTCAGCAAAATATCACAGATGCTGGATATCCAGAAACAGAAACAAAGGCTGGAAGTATTCAACAGGTCAAAACATATTTGCGGAAAAATAGTTGGTTGTTAGTTCAAATCATAAGACGCTTCTTCGGGACTGGGGGAAGATTGTAATACTTGTAAGGGCAACTGACTTGGCTTTTAATTTCTCCTTCATTGCTGCCTCCCCCATTGAGTGTTTATAGATTTTCTTTTTGTGGTGTTGCTTCATTAAGTTCTTTCCTAAAGAAAACTTGGGCAGGTCACTTCCACCAGAGTCCGGGCAGGATTCATCCATCTCCAGAATGTAGAATAATGAAGGGATGAATATGTGCTATGTACTGCATGTGCATCCTCGAGTTTATCACAGCAAACAGTAAACCACTGTCTTCCAGTGTATTTATATGTGTTTGGCTGCTGCTACACTTTTATTGACCAGCTCCTGTGTGTCACATTGATGAATATGATATCATATAGCACAGAAGACAGCTATTCAGTCTGTCATGCTTGTGTCAGCTTTTAGGTAGAGAATTCCAATTACAGTGAAATAGTGATGAGTCAAACTCAGATGAGATGAAATTCTGGTTGGTGAGAATGGTGACCATTCCCGCCAGCAGAATAGCAACTCCCATAGCACCGTGCCCATGATAAACCGAAACTCCATACTGGTAACTCCGGAATGGCCAAACTTGTCTAAGCTTGTTATATAACCCTGCTGACCAATCAGAGCGGAGCTAGATTATACAAGAGCGTGGAATCATGGAGAGCTGGGCAAGCCATCATTCGACATCGAGATCTCCCAGTGAAAGGATGTGCAAAGCCTACGACGATGGCTAGGCCTGTGATGAATGTTCGCCCGCCAGTCTCACTCACCAATGCCGCAATGGCCATGGAGATGCTCTGGGATTTCACACCACAGCGCGAAAACCCCAAAAAATGTTTGACTGCATTGACGACATGGTGGACTGTATTGGGCACGTCCGAAAACAGCCTGCCTAGCAGAAAAAGATTACAGAGTTAAAAAGATTACAGAGTTTTTCTGGAGCTAGCTTCCCAACATTTTTCAATGTAAACCTCTGTTCTCTTATCAGGTCAGGTCATTGTAAAGTGGGAGCAAATTGAATAAAGGCTTTTTCACATGCATTCACTGCTTTACACTTGGCATTTAAATCTGTTGTTTTTGATAAAGTCCACGTTTATAGGGGTATCAGGTTACATAGAGATGCATTCATGTGGGAATGGGGCCAGCTTGGCAACGAAACTACGCTTAACACAAATTTGTGGGCAGATCGCCTGGGATTCGGCTCATTGGGATTTCGCTGTAGTCCCAACATCCTACTCTTTTCCCTTAGGTTGCGGGTTGAAGTCTCACCTCCATAACTGGAGCACAAAACATTAAAAGCTGGCCCTTGAGTGCAGCACTGTGGGAGTGCTGCACTTTCGAAGGTGCCATCTCTCAGCTGAGATATTAAATTGAGGCCCCCTATGCCCTCACAAGTGGTTGGAAATCTGGTGTTATTCTATTTAACATTAAACATAAAGATTAAAATATGAAGATCATTGCAAAATAAATAGCAATGGAAAGAGTAGCTCACAAGACCATGACATCAAGGGGAGGATTCTCCCCTCGCCAGGCGGGTGTGGCGGGCGGGCTTGGGAGCAGCTGCGCAACGGTCCGCCACCCACGATCGGGCCCCGACCGCCATTTCACACTGGCTGGCCAGCGTGAATCGCACGCTGAAACGCTCAGTGCTGCCTGGGTTGGGGGGGGTGGTGGGAGGAGGGCGAGTGTGGAAGTCAGTACATGGACGCGGATACAATCACAGAAAGCTCCCTGAAGGCACAGAGCTGCCTTAGGGAGCTGAAGATTTATTAGATTAAAAATAAAGATGTAAAAATTAAGGTAAACATGTCCCCTCACGTGACTCTGTCACATGAGCAGCGACATGTTAGAAATGAGATTTAAACGTTTTAATTTTATTTTTAATCAATGTTGGAAACCTCGTCCTGCCCGTGGATGAGGTTTCTACAAAAACCCAAAGGCCGCTTGGCCTTTTCGCCTGCCCGCCAACCGTAATTGTCAGCGGGCGCGCTGCTGAGTCTTGCGCGCGCCCTCTGACCGAAATATCGCACGAGTGCACGATGATGTTGGGACACTCGCCCGACACCATCACGCGCTATTTCATGCTCATGCATGTCGGGCACGCGCCCACATGCCGGACGAAAAACTCAGCCCCGAGTATATAAAAAGATGAGTCGTTCAGCGTAGTGGAATAAGATAGTTTGATGAGATGTTAAGTAGGCTATCTTCAAGGAATACTTTTGACTCAGCACTGAGAAATCTTGGTGAGGAGTCATAGCCTATGATGCACGATGCCACCAAGGTTACGAGAATAGGAGAGAAGGGAAGTTTGGTCAAGGGACGGTGACAAGGTTAGCGTAAAGCTTCTACATTATAAGAGGGAAAGAAGATTGAGGAAAGTAAGGAGTTCCATACTTCAGAGATTCTGGGAAAAACTAAATAATAGAATTCAAAAGCAATGCAGTTGGATCAAGCAAGCTTACCAGCTTTGCTCCTTAAGAAAGAGAAAATTCATTGTAATGAAGAGATACACAAAGTGCTGTTCGAAAAGTTTGAAATAATCACCTTTTTGGCTCCAAAATGCTGTTGCTTCATTGGATGTATTTCTTGCTACTCTCCATGTGACTGGTGGACTAATACATTGTTGCCTGGCACCTGACTGCAATGCAGCAGTATAATGTGGTACCCCTGGATATACATCCACATAACAATTAGTTCTTAGCTCTTTACAAATAATATAACATTCCCCTTTGTTTAAAAACTGTAGGGCCAAATTTTCACTCCAGAGTCAGGAGTGCAGAGTTGGACAAGTTCCTGACTCTGCAAACCCCACTCGGGAGAAAGTGCCTCAGACAGTTACAGATAGGTTTATGTCTGTACACGCCTAGTGAAATTATAAACACAGATTTTTTTTAAATTGTAGAGTGTTTGTTTTTAATTTAAAGAGTTTGGGGGTTTAAATGCGTTGACATTTCCACTGAGTCCATTTTTACGCACATTAATGTCTACTTTCAACAATCCCAAAGGACACCTGACCTTTCCCAATGGGCATTTTGCCTATCACAAAGGGGTACTTGGACCTCTCTAAAAGGGTATGCTACCTCTCCAAATAACTCCTTCAGCTTTAGACCTTTTGGTCAAATGTCTAAAGACCATGAGCCGTGTTTTGGAGGTCTGGATGATCTGTTTGAAGGCAGCTACACTTTACATATGTAGCTACCTCTGTTAACCCCAGATGTGTAAACTACAACCAGTCCCCATTTCCTACCCCCCAACCGCCTGACTCCCCAAAGCCTGTCCACCATCTACAAGGCACAAGTCAGGAGTGTGATGGAATATTCCCCACTTGCCTGGATGAGTGCAGCTCCAACAACACTCAAGAAGCTTGACATCATCCGAGACAAAGCAGCCCTCTTGATTGGCACCCCATCCACAAATATTCACTCCCTCCACCACTGACACACAGTAGCAGCAATGTGTACCATCTACAAGATGCACTGCAGGAATTCACCAAGGATCCTTCGACAGCATCTTCCAAACCCATGACCACAACCATCTAGAAGGACAAGGGCAGCAGATAGATGGGAACACCACCAGCTGGAAGTTCCCCTCCAAGTCACTTACCATCCTGACTTGGAAATATATCACCGTTCTTTCCACCGTCACTGGGTCAAAATCCTGGAACTCCCTCCCTAACAGCACTGTGGGTGTACCTACACCACATGGACTGCAGCGGTTCAAGAAGGCAGCTCACCACCACCTTCTCGAGGGCAGCTAGGGATGGGCAATACATGCTGGCCCAGCCAGCGATGCTCACATCCCATGAATCAATAAATAAAATTAAAAAATCACTCTGCAAAATGAACTTTCTGAAATAGAGACAAGTATGAAATTTCTCACGTCTGTACCTGACCGCCAAAATCTCTCTTTCTGTGTTGGCATATTAGGTCTGAGCTGATGTTAGAGCGTTGGATGCAGATGTTATCGGTTTTCCCTCTCCAGCTTGCAGCTTACCCCCCGAGGCCCTGCAACTCGAAGCTGCTCCCAAAGTTCCATATGTTGCTTCCTGCCCCTCGTCAGTCATTTCCCGAGCCCTTGCTCACAGGAAAAGGTTCATGAGAGGGAAGTGGCGAGCGGGAGGTTTGCCCCGCAGTAGAGTCGGTCAGTGGGAGTGCTGGGAGCGGGAGGTTGGGGAGCAGAAGGTTCAGCCAGCAGAAGGGTCGGTCAGCGGGAGTGGGAGGTTTGTGCCCAGCGGGAGGGTCCGCCTGCGGGAAGGTTGCTGAATGGGAGGTTGGGGAGTGGGAGTGTCATTGAGCAGGAGAGAGAGGCAAGTGTGAGAGATGGGGAGTGGGAGGTAAGTAGGAAGAGTTAGCATCTTTATTTTATATTTTTATTTAATAATTAATTTGTTTTGATTTAAAAGCTATTTCATTTATGAATAATTTAGCAATGTGCACTATTTAAATTTGCAAGGTCTAGTGTTTTTTTCTGATGGGAAAGATCCTATAGGACATAACTAAAGCTTTGACATTGGCTGTAATGGGAAAATCTGATTTGCTTAAAGATGCATTTAAAATTGTTCAGGAACATGACTACAACATAGAGCGAGGACTTACTTTACTATTATTTCTTATACTGATGCGGATCCCTCCCTTTAAATCGGACTCATCCACAAATGATAAAGAGATCCCATTAAGAACATTTATCAACCATTACTACAGAAATACTATATGCAAAACCCGCAAGATATGAAATTAGTGAGGATTAGTCTTAGATTTTTATGTATTCAGATGTATTAATTTCCCTTATCTGAGAAGTATGTATATATGACACAAATTACTGCTCTTATTGAGTCCAACAAATCAGATCCAGTTAAATGCAATACTGTTCCAATTACTTAGATTGAAAGTATAAACACCTTCAAGCTGAATATATTAGCAAGAGATAATTATCCTTTCCAGCTGTTAGCCCCTCAGCTCTGCTATCCTCCTTCAGAGACGAAGCCAATCAATATTTCATTCTGTTGGGAAACATCAAAGGTCTGACAGGCATTCAGCAGGGAGGTAACAGGAGCTCATGACTTTGAAAAGTGTTTTTGGGCTACAGATTCAATTGCTTCGATCACTCAGTTTCTTAAACCTCATCAAAGTGATTTTATAGCCTTAGAAGATCAGGCATGCTGGAGAGCTCCGGGAAAGTGAAAGGAAATAGGATTAGAGTGGCCAGCTCCCTCGAGAGAACTATGGAATCCTAGATTGGATACAGATTGGAAGGAGGCCATTCTGCCCATCAAGCCTGTGCTGGCTCTCTTCAAGAGCAATTTAGCTGGTACCACTGCACCTGCCTTTTCCCCATGGCCCTGCATTTTTTTTCTCTTCAGGTGCTTACCTAATTCCCTTGTGGAAGCTATGATTGAGTCTGCCTACACTGGCTGTTTAGAGGTATCAGCTGTGGCTCAGTTCATAGCACCCTCGCCTTTGAATCAGAAGGTTGTGGGTTCATGTCCCACTCCTGGAAACCAAGAACTGTGAATGTACTCGAAAGAGTTACAATCTGTGACTGTTGATAACTTGAAAGAGTTACACTGGCTGTTTAGTGGGACTAAGCCTGTGTTGCGCACGGAGCTGCTGCATAACGGTTTTGGTTGGTGTGGGTGCAAGAGACTGAAGGTGGGAGTCCGTGTGCTGGAGAACCAGAAAGATTTTGAAATGCTGCTGAAGGAAGCGGGATGCAAACTGGTGGTCATTGACTTCTCTGCAACATGGTTTGGGCCTTGTCAAACTATCAAGCCACGATTCCATGAATTGGCAGAGAAAAACCCAAGTGTAATTTTCTTGTGAGGTAGATGTGGATGATGCACCACATCTTGCTGAACAGTGTCAAATAAGTTGCATGCCAACATTCCATTTCTTCAAGAATGGAAAGAGGGTGTTTGACTTTGCTGGAGCCAATCGAACAACACTGGAAGACAAAATTCGAGAGCTGCAGTAATGGCCTTTAATCTTAATGAAACCTGTGCTTCAAACCAAAAATAAATCCACTGCCCTTTCAGGCAGTGAATTCCAGATTGTGTCTACTTGCTGCATAAAAAAGTTTCTCCTCCTTTCGTCTTTGGTTCTTTTGCCAATCACCTTAAATCTGTGTCCTGTAGTTTTTGACCCTTCTGCCAATGGAACATTTCTCTATCTACTCTGTCCAGACACCTCTATCAAATCTTCTCTCAACCTTCTCTTAGGAGAACAATCCCCGCTTTTCCAATTTATCCTCATACCTCAAGTCCTTCATCTCTGGAATCATTCTTGTAATCCTTGGAAAAAAGAGAACTAGCACCAGTGTGAACAGCGTTATGATCCTGTTAGGGACCATTAACATTTTAAAGGAAATCTGAACACCCAGCAATCAGCCAATGGAACTATGGCACAAGATTTCAAAGTGTTTTACGTTTTAAACAAAAACAAACTTTATTGTATATAAGAACTAAACAAAGCTAGCACTATTAACTTAACACTATAGTTTATAATTACTTATGCTATGAACTCGTTTCTACATTACTTTCCCCACAGAATTCCCTTATACGTTACAAAAATCTTAACGGTTCTTTCACTTCTTTAGGGACCAATGCAAAAGTTATGCCACAGCCCTCTGGAATTCACTTTAAATCTTCTCAGTGTTCTAGCTACCCTCCAAGGTAAGTTCTATGGGGGTCCTTCCATTAGTGTTTTGGCTACACGACTCTTCACCTTTTCTTCACAAACCTCATGACTGTGGATGCCTCAGCTCCTTCTTCAGATTGTCGACAGATACCCAATTGCCTTCTCAAATCTTCCAAGCTAATTTACTCAACACAGACAAGTTTAGACTGAAGAGGCAGATACAATTACAAGACAGATATAAATGTAGAGACCCTTTTTCCCCTTTAGTTGGCAGAATGAGACTGTTTTTGGTAGATGCCTGTCAAGCATTTTCAGTACATGATCATATCCATACCATCAACAAAGCCTCATCATCTCTAATGTGGGAGGTTCTCCACATCTTCTTGCCTCTCCAGTCTTTCCCCATTGCCATGAATCTTAAAAATGTTCCTTGTACAATGGCTTTTAAACATTTGCAATTGCTCCTAGTGTGTTTAAGAACCAGTAAGGGGTCTGCGCCATACAGACCACCAATGAAACTTCCAATTTCCTTTACCACCATCAGGCCTGCAGGAATGAAAGAAAAAAACTCAACAACAAAAACTTGTACTTATATAGCACCTTAACATCCTAAGGTACATTTCAGGAGCATTATCACACAAATATTGACACCAGGTCAAGGAACCAAATATTAAGCCACGCAGCCAACAGCTCTGCAATAGAGGTGATGTTTAAGGAGCATCCTTAATCATGAGAGGGAAGTGAAGAGGATTAGGGATGGAATTCCAAAGATTAGGACCTAAACAGCTGGAAGCATGGCTGCCTATGGTGGGTTGACAAAAGTTGGGCTTGGACAAGGCTTCATTATGTCATTTAAGTATTTTACTCAGTATAAAAGCTTATTAAGCAAATGGAAATATTCAGGTGTGGTTTATTTGAAAGAGAAATGCCACATCTCTTGGACAAGCAGTAAACAACATTGGGAATAACAAACTTCTCTGTGCTTATCGACATGAACATGCAGTGTATATCTTGGGTTTTATGATGAAACGCAAAAATAAAGCTAATGTCCGGAACAAGAGCCACTGAAGCCTGTCATGATGCAGTAGCACAGCAGGATTATCCAAGCTGCTTAACTATAAAGTATGTGTCACCTGTACAGGATTGACAAATGGGTTCTACTCCGAACCCAATCACAATCAACGAAAAGGAAAGACTGAAAGCAGAGACTGAAAGCAACTATAGATACCAAAGAGCTCTCCCACAATCCAATTATACATTATTGATGCTGACATTTAAAGCATTGGGATAATGCTTGATTGCGATTACAGAATTCCATGTTATTGCCATTGAAGCTTAGACCATATTCTTCGAATCATTTGCAATCTGACCCCATCTCCTCAACATGGACAGCAATAGCCATAGCATGCTACACCTGGTCAACATTGCTATATGGATGCAAAAGTTGGAATGCAGGCAAGACAATAGAAGATAAATTAAAGGCAGCAGGCATGTGGTTTCTGAGACATATGATGAGGATTATTTGGATAACACACAAATCCAGTGAGAAAGTTTTGAGAAAAGCGGGCACCCAAGAAGAAGTTTTGCAGATGGTCACCAAGAGACAACTACAATTCTTTGGGCACGCACTTTGGAGAGAGAAACTGGAACATCTGATAGTGATGGGCAAAATTGAGGGTAGCAGAGCAAGAGGGAGACAAAGGAGGAAATGGACTGACAGCTTAAGAAGCTGAACAGGTACAAGATTTGAGAACAGCACCAAGATGCTGGCTGCTATCAAAGACTGTGAAAGTTGGAGAGCCATGATCACTGATGTTGTAAAACATGACACCTGGAAAAGAAGGAGCCATAGTAATGAGTTCTTGATTGTCTTATAATATTAACTGTGTCTCCGAAAGTCAGGACCTTTGGATAGTCACTTACATATAGAATATAGGATTGAGTGAACAGCAAAGACACCAATATCAATATTTCTCAAATCAGGTCCAACTCCCCAAAATGTAATAACTTTTTGACAAGACAACTAAGACTGGAGTCTTAGGATGGGATTTTCCAGCCCTGACATTGGCAGGCAGTGTTCAGGCAGAGGATGGTGGGAATTTCCCACCTCGCCTATGATGATACCAGCCAGTGTTGGTGCTGGAAAACCCTGCCCTACTGACTGAAGACAATTTTTTTTTCATTATTCTGACTCTTATAGCAAAAAAGATGCTTTCAGTTAGAGAAATGAGAGAACAGTTTAATTGTTTGTCATCATTATTAAAGTCAGATGTCCGAGTGTGTTTCATTGTAAAGATCAAAGACCAAATCAGCAGCTCGCAAGAAGACCGCTTGTTTTCAAATCCCTGATGCCCTTGTCGCTCTCTATCCACAACCCTCCAAGATCTCTGCTCTCTTCCAAATTTGGCTTCTTGTCCATCCCCAAATTTAATCACACTGACATTAACGATTGGTGCCTTCAGCTGTCAAGGCCCAAAGTTCCAGAATTCCCTCCACTCTGCTTCTCTATCTATCTTTCCTTTCTTTAAGACACTCCTTTAAAACCACCTTTTCCTGTCCCAATATCTCCTTATGTGGCTTGGTGCCAAATTTCGCGTAGCAACAGTCCTGTGAAGCGCCTTGGAACATTTTGCTGTGCGAAAGGCGCTATATAAATGCAAGCTGTTGTGTAAACATTCCCATGGATACGTCAGCTTTTGAGCAAGGTTTTAAGAAAAAAAAATCTTCCATGATCCAAGCCTGTCTAAAAAACCCTCCACCATAACTTTATACAGATCAATAAAAGCTCTTTGTCTCTCCAATGAGAGCCATTCATCAGCCAGTCAAGGGAGATCTAACTGGTTACACGTTCGGCTTTAAGTATGCCAGCCTTGAGTTGCTCTGAAGCCAGATTGAAATTAGTTTCCCTGTGATTAATGGAACAAACATGTTTCTGAAACTTTTGAACGGGGTCGATAAGTTTTAGATGGGTTTGTGCTCTGTGTGGTCATGTTATCCCTTTCAAACATAGATGACACTTCCAACCAAGGAGAGTTCTGAGGTAGGTCGGGGTGTCCTGATACTGCTGGATGACAAACCCACCCAGGCTTGCATTATAACTGGACTAAAAACATCAGTACTGTTTGTGTGATAGGAAAGGATTTCCTGTTAGCGACCTAGAGTGCGTTCACACAATGGAACTGCCCAGGCTGATGAGTTACCAACCCCAATTGCTTGTTCGACGATGACAATTACCCATCAAAACACCAGCACTAACATACAAGAACATCTCACGTAGAGGGTGGTGGGTACCAAGATGCAAATAAGGAATTACGATTCCTTATTATTTAAGTTAAAATTAAATTACTAGCATTAGGGGACACCGTTTAAAAATAAGGGGTCTCCCATTTAAGACAGAGATGAGAATTTTTTCTCTCAGAGGGTTGTGAATCTTTGGAACTTTGGAGAGCAGCTCAGGCAGGGTCAATTGATACTTTTAAGGCAGAGATAGTTAGATTCTTGACTAGCAAGGGAGTCAAAGGTTATCAGGGGTAGGCGGAATGTGGAGTTGAGGCCACAATCAGATCAGCCAGGGAGAATGCCTCTGCTCTTCTTCACAATAGTGCCATGGGATCTTCTACATCCACCGAAGAGGGCTGACAAGGGCCTCAATTTACAGTCTATCCGAAAGACAGCATGCCAACAGTACAGTGCTCTCTCAGTACTGCACCTAGATTTTTCATCTCAAGTCCTGGGGTGGGACTTGAATCCACAACCTGCTGACTCACAGAGAGTATTACCAGCTGAGCCATAGCTGACACCAGACCGAGCCACTGCTGATACTGAGGAGAGTTGGTGGATGGACAGACGATGTGGTTGACGAGATTGCTTCTCCAGTGATTGTTAGCGACAGAATGGTTCAACATGCACACCATGGTCAATAAGATGACTTCCGCCACTGACCCCACAGAAAAACTAGTTCCATTAGGAATTATGCAAGAGTGGTTTTAACTTACAAAAGATAAACCATTACCTTGAATTGTTTGAATTATAGATATTGGCTTGAATCCCCCAGTATAACTAAACAAACCCAGAGTAATGGTGGCTGCACAGATTGATCTAACATAGGGCTTTGGGCAGTGCTTCCCAGTGCTGCTTCAAATCATCAATACAATGGATCCAGACATATTTTGTTTCTTCCCGAAATAGATCACCAATATTTTGAAAACACCCATTTCTTTGGCCCTGATATAAAGCAAGTTTAGAAGGCTCATAGCAATGAGTTAGTACACAGCTCTACAGCTATTAAGTGTGTTATACCTTTTACAGTTATCTGATACCGTCCTCAGGAGATAGTCCCAGTTGCTAGCTCCCGTTGCTGTGAATGGGAGATTGCCTTTGAATCATTCATGTTCTATAAAATGTCAGTTAATCAGAGCTCAAGGAATGTCAAGGTAGTGAACATATTGCCTGGTGCCAGAGGAGCATGCAGAATCACAATTTCTTCCTAAGTTAATTCTTCCCTTTCTTTTCATTCTTTGTTCAAATAGTGACATTGAAACGTGTAACACATGAATTCTATTTAAAAATTTCCTTGCTTAATGTGGAGAGTTCTGTTGAGCAAGAGGGTATGGGGCAGAAATTGCATGTGAGACGTTTTGCATTGCTGGCGCAAACTGTGGGACAATGCACTGCCTGTCACAACCACTTGAATAAATGCACAGTTGGAAGGGCAGTTTTTGCTCTCGTGCAGGGACCAAGTCCAAGAGGGCAAGCAGAATGCCTGGCCAGCGTGGTTAATTAAAGGTCTGAATTAAGGTGCAACGTAAAATAAAACTGCTATTTAAGAAACAAATGGAAGCCTTTGCAAATGGCAGAAGGCGTCGCTGTCAAAGGTGGGACAAAGGGAAGGGAGGGTGCATAGAAGGCCCAAATCAGAGAAATGAAGGGTTCAGCAGGCCTGGAGGAGTTTACAAAGATGCTCCACTTACCTGTGCATGATGTGGCGTTCATAGAACCACTGAATAAGGGCGACACAGGAGACCTTTTGGCACATCTAATCCGCATTGGTTCTTTTGAAGAGCGGCCCAGTTACATCAGAGCATAAGAAATTGGAGCAGTAGGCCTCATGGCCCCTCGAGCCTGCTCTACCATTCAGTACAATCTAGTCCCACTCATCCGTTCTTTTCCACTGTACCTGTGATTTTTTTTTTCTCTCCTTCAAATATTTTTTCCAATTCCTTTTTGAAGACTACAGTTGAATCTGTTTCCACATGGGCAGTGCATTCCAAAGCCTAACTATTTGTTGTGGAAAAGAAGTATTTCCTCTCGTTGCCTCTGATTCTTTGCCAATCACCTTAAATCTGTACCTTCTGGTTATCGACCCTTAGCCTTCTCTGCTGTAACGAGAACAACCCCAACTTCTCCAGGCTGTCCGGATAAGTATAATCTCTCGTCTCTGGGAGCATGGGCGGAATCGTCCCAGATTTGCACTAAGTGCTGTAGCGGGCGGGAAAAAGGACGTTTTACCCGCCGGTCGCAATGGCGGGTTTTTGCGCCGTATCGTTCCAAACCCACCTCATTAATCACGTATTCCAGGGAAACACGCCGTTTCGCTGGTGGGCAACCTCCGATTCACCCGCCACGCCATCACCTCACCGTTTCCTCATGCCAGGTGCCATGTTAATAGTACAGCCACGTGCAGAGTGCAGCCCCCCATTCAATGACACATCCCTGGGATGCCTTCTGGTCACTGTGGAGGCCCGCCATGATGTCCTCTACCCCCGGCTTAGGCCGCAGGAGGCCCATCTGTGTCACCACTCCGGCTTGGGAGGCGGTGGCAGTGGTGGTCAGTGCCAACGCTGCACAGAAGAAGTTTGCCATCCAGTGCAGAAAGAGGATGAATGATCTCATCTGTGCTGCCAGGGTAAGGCAGCCATCTCATCACTCTAAACTCACACAGTCACAAGCCCATCATAAATTCACTAGCATCTCACTCACTGCCAGCTCAAGGGACATCACCGCTCACTCTCTCACACACACAACCTCACATCTCCATCTGGCCTCTTCTCCTCTGGAGACTGCCTCATCAGCCCTCACCCTATTGAGGCCACTTGCACATGTGTCCCCACACACACACCCTGGGATACCCCCATTCCCCAGTACAGCCCGAGCCTTGTAGCCTCTTCCCTTGCCTGAGGCCACTTCTCCCCCCTTCCCCAAGCAAGCGCTAGTCCTGCAGCCATTGAAAAGTCACCCCCACCTCACGCCTGGTCTCGTAAGTAGAAACCTGCCCGTGAGCCCCCTAAAACTGATGTGGTGCTGCCTGTGAAGCCTGGCGCTGATGCCTTTGAGTGCTGCCCGAAGCAAGGTGGGCAAACATGTCTCAAAGTCCTGAGCGAAGTGCAGCTTGCCAGGTGCATGTCATAGGGGAGGATGATTCCGGGGAGCTGGGCTTATAAAGATATGCAGACGTATTACGATGAAGCCCCTGATGTCCGACAGCGGGAAAGGCAGTTGATGGGCAGAGCGGACGATTGCAAACTGGTTTTATGGCATCGCCATATTGTCCTCCCATGCCGCCAAACGCGCCCAATGCCAGTGGGCATGGAGAATTCTGCCCCATTCTGGTAAATCATTTCTGTATCCTTTCCACTGTCTTCATGTCCTTTAGAAGTGTGGTGCTCAAATTTACTTCAAAGGAAAGAGCTGGATTGAGGATGGTTTAGGAATGAGTTTGAAGGATATAGGGATAGTATGGATTTACGTGATCAAATATCCCATAGAAAACAGTGGTTCCTGTGTTACTGGGACCACCTCTGAAAACCTCTTAGTGCCATCGCTAAGTACTTTGAGGTGTGAGCACATCAAGAGGAAATGTTTGCAAAACCTTCCCTTCTGGAGCACATGTCAATCGTCAATGGAAACCTTGTCTCAATGGATCATTAATCTTTTTCCTTTTGTTGCTTTCTTAGGTCCTATATCTATACTTGCAGGAAAGTCTTGTTGGAACAGCCTTACACACAGCACTTGATTCTGTTTGTTGCAGTAAAGCCACTGTTTTTTCCCCCCTTACACCATGCCCTGTTTTTAGGATCTTTTTTTTTAATTGCTGCTGTTAAGTGAGTCAATTTGTATCTCTTTCCCAGCTAGTACATTTCCTTTGTTATAAAACTTACACAAATTGAAATTGCTAAAAAAAACCCAATCAGAATGGATTAAAGAAAATATCCTAGACTCGCAGACTTAGTGCTAATGGTTTATCGTATCGCACTGACTGCCCCCGTCCTGGGCCACATGTGTGCACAGTCTCACATGGCAAAAGCCTTTCACTCCTCATGAACTCAGTGTCAAACAGGAATGTTAAATATAGTCCCATTCAGCAATTAGGCCCCACCTCCCTAAACTTCACCACTTGTCCACCTCCCTCTTCCCCTTTAAGGCCCCCTTAAAACCCACCCTTCCAGATATCCTTTTGTCCCTCAAGTGTCCATTTTTGCCTGATTACAGTGGATTGGGACATTTTTCCACACTAAAGGTGTCATATAAATGCTCTGAACAGTCATAAAGACTCGAAACACCAACCCTGTTTCTCTCTCCACAGATGCTGTCAGACCTGCTGAGTTTTTCCAGCGTTTTCTGTTTTTGGTTCGTCTAAATGCACAGTTGTTTTGTTACTCCCCAGCATCATAGTGACAAAGACAAGCAGTGATTATCATGTGACCATGTTAGAACAATACAGCCGTGTGGCATGCTATCAGAGAACACAGAGCAAGCAGCACTGACAGTGAGTAGCACTGTTGCCTCTGAGTCAAACAGTTGTGGGTTCAAATCCCCCTCTAGGACTTGGGTTAAAAAGTTTGAGGCCGACAGTCAGGGGGTGCTGCACTGGTAGAGGTTCTGTCTTATGGATAAACCAAGGCCTCTCTTGGGCTGTTGTAAAAATTTCTGGGTGCCATTTCAAGGAAGAGCAGGAGAGTTCCCCTGGGGTCCTGGCCAATGTTTATCCCTCCGCCTATATCACTAAAACAGATTATTGGATAATTACCTCATTTGTGGGATCTTGCTGAGAATAAATTGGCTGCTGTACTTTCTACTGTGCAACGCTTTGAAAAGTGCTTCATTGGGACCTAAAGCACTTGAGGGTGTCCTGAGCTTGTCAAAGGTGTTAAACAAATGCCAAGTTTTTTTACCAAACTTACAC
Source organism: Cetorhinus maximus (assembly GCF_964194155.1). NCBI lineage: Eukaryota > Metazoa > Chordata > Chondrichthyes > Lamniformes > Cetorhinidae > Cetorhinus > Cetorhinus maximus. The sequence goes on from NC_135893.1 coordinate 89,679,886, forward strand.
TGCTTACCCAAAAGGGATGGTATAGCCCACACATGCAATGGTATTTGATGGTTTGCCAGGAATGCACCACCGTAATTGTGGCGGGGTGGGGGGGGTGTGGGGCGCAATTACTGACTGATTTTTGAAGCTTTCATTACATGTTTAGCTCCCGGCAAATCACAGCATTCGGGTGGACCGAGGAAAGCATTGGATCAGCCACTTGCAACTGTGGCCCATTCATCATTCCCTCTGAAACCTAATTCCCAGTCAGAACACTTGTGCACAGAAATCGCAAATGCCACAAAATGGAAAAATCCCTCAGGAGTAATTATTACTGTGAGAGCGACACTTTGTTTTATGTGAATGGTGTAGACATTCACACCACTGAGCGGGCAGAGCCAATTTTCGGTGAAGGTTCGAGCCTCTTTGTTGCGTCATTGTTATTCAAAGGTCAGAAGGCATTTATGATTCATAAAATGCAAGCTGGTTGAATTCTGCGGCTTGTTGTAATCAGTTTGCATTCAGTGAAAATGGAAGGTGCTAGCACTTATTTCTCATTGAGGAACGGTGGGCAATGTTGGGTTGGAATTTGGCCTTTTCAGGCCCAGGCTCAAAGTATAATCAGTGTGCACCTGAACGAGGATTGCCCACTCTGATCAGACCTGTTCCTGGTGGGTTAATCACATGACCTTTCATCTTCAACCACCACATCCACTGACCAGCAACTGAACTGGACCCCAGCCACAGAACTACTGTGGCTACTAAGAGCAGGTCAAAGGCTGGGAATTCTGCCACCTCCTCACTCTCCGAAGCCTGTCCACAATCTACAAGGCAAAGTCAGGAGTGTGATCGAATGCTCTCCATTTGCCTGGATGAGTGCAGCTCCAACAACCTTGAGAAGCTTGACACCATCCAGGACAAAGCAGCTCGCTTGATTGACAACCCATTCACCACTTTCAACATTCACTCCCTTCACCACCGATGCACAGTGGCAACAGTGTGTACCATCTACAAGATGCACTGCAGGAACTAACCAAGGCTCCTTCAACAGCACCTTCCAAACCTGTGACCTTACCACCTAGAAGGACAAGGGCAGCAGATGAATGGGAATACCACCACCTAAAGTTCCCCTCCAAGTCACTCACTGACTTGGAACTATGAGCGGAATTTAATTCCCTTCCCTGAGGCAGCTTTGGAAGTGAGAGGGCATTTAATCAGGTGGCTGGGGATCCCGCTGCCCTCCCGCCTCTGCCTCGATGAAGTCGGGGCGGGAAGGCTTGTGGACAGCCTGCCGCCAAATGAGGCCCTGAAATGGGCAATTAATGCCAACTTAAGGGCCTCATCCCCTGCTGCTGGTATTCAACCAACGATGGGTGGGGCAGTCACCATGCTGGGAGACCGAAAAGCAAACCTTGACATGTTTGATTGCCGGCTCCTGGGGTGGGTGGGGGGGGAGGGGGGGGTTGGTGGTGGTTAGGGAATCCCTCGTTCAAAGGCACTCAATGCCTGATTAAGGGATCTGGCATCAGAAAGGGGGCACTTAATTCTGGCGGGCCTTCCTCAGAGCTAGGCTCCTCTGGCTCTCCAGCCACATCACTTGCATTAAAGACCGCCCTATCTCGCCGTGCCTTCATTGTCGCTGGGTCAAAACCTTCCTAACAGGCACAGCACTAAGGGTGTTCCTACACCAGATGGAAAGCAGTGGCTCAAGAAAGTTCACCACCGCCTTCTCCAGGGCAATTCTAGATGAGCAATAAATGTTGGCCTTGCCAGCGACACCCACATTCCATGAATGAATAAAGAAAAAGACTAGAACTATGCTCTGGCATTATAGGCACTGGTATCGGGGGATGATGTACAAAAGGTAGCAGAGAAAAACAACACAGGATGATTAAGTTAGGCAGCTTCATTATGGTTCTTAAAATGGTTTTTGATAAGATTTTCTTGGAAATTCTGTTTAAGGAAGAACATCCATAAAGCCAGTTCTCATTGTCTAGTTGCTGAGTTATCAACCAATGAGTGCAGCCATTCACTAGCAAAGAGAGTAACATGAAAATATTAGTCACTAACTTTCACTGACTTCTCCGACCGATATAAAACATAAAGATTACTGCTAAACCAAGGCCACTAGAGGAAAATAAACCAGGCAGAAAGCTTGTGTTAGCTTCCTATAAACACGATAGATCACCTCCTGACGACACAAGGCTGCACAGGTCTGTTGTACCTCAGCAGAGCTGCCAGGGATTTATCAAAACACATGTTTGCCTGTGGCAACCATGCTCAGCAAACAATAGTACAGCCTAATTGAAAATAGACATACCAGCGGATTGAATAATTAATTCCTGTGCTCCAAGCTCTGTTTGAGTAACCAGGTGCTTTGAAAGATTTCAGTCTGATTTTGGGCTTTGCACTGAACTATAGCACCAATTACAATGCTGCTTTTAATCATTTTCCTCAATGTACCTAATCTGAATTTATCTCCTCCTCCTCCAGACGCTGTTGTCACTTCTCGATTGAGAAAACAGCAATTCTACATTCCTGTGGTGTTCCTTACAAACGCAGGATGATTTTTCAGATTGTCATCAAGCGGGGGTGGGCGGGGGCGGGGGAGGGGGGTAAGTCAGAAAATTGACGAGTGAGCACGCATTCAAAAGCATGGCTGAAGAGGAAGGTTTTTTATTTGGGAAGATGGAGGTTCTCTGGAATCCCCTCCCTAAACCTTGCTACCTCTCTTCCCTCCTTTAAGATGCTACTTAAAACCTTCTTCTCTGACCAAGCACCTATCTTAATATCTTCTTATGCGCATTGGTGTTAAATTTGGTTTGATAACAGACCCGTGAACGGCCTGGGACATTTTATTATGTTAAAAACACTAGGTAAATTTGGTGGTGTCATATTTGACTCCAAGATGAGCAAACAACCTCATATCTGCGCCATCACCAAATCCGTCTGCTTTTACCATAATATGCCTGACTCCGTCCTGGTCTCAGCTCATCTGCTGCTGATACCCTACTTTATACTTTTGTTACCTCTAGACTTGACTACTCCAGCACTCCTGGCTGGTCTCCCACATTCCACCCTCTGTATACTTGAGGTCACCCAAAACTCTGCTGCCCATGTCTTAACTGTAGCCAAGCCATGTTCCCCTGTCACCCTTGTGCTCACTGACCCACATCGGCTCCTGGTCAAGCAATGTCCTGATTTTAAAATTCTCATCCTCATTTTCACAGTCCCCCGTGGTCTCACCCTCTCCCTATATCTGTAATCTCCTCCAGTCCCATAATCCTCCGAGATACCTGCATTCATCTAATTCTGCCCTCTTGAGTATGCCCAATTTTAATCACTTCACCATTGGTGGCCATGCCTTCAGTTGCCTAGCCTCTCTCTGAAATTCCCCCCTTCACCTCTCTGCCGTTCTACCTCACTTCCCTCCTTTAAGACTCTGTATTGAGTTGATTTTCCAGGCAACTTTTCTTGGTGGACACATTTAACTCTACTTACAAGACAGCAGCAGTAGCTACATGTGTACATCAAACTTTAAAACTAAAGAAGAACTCTCTCCTAGAGGTTCCCTGCGCTGCTAACTCATTGATTTACACAGATCATGTGATCTTACAACACAGGATTATTCTTAAAGCTACAGTCCTAACATTTATCAAATCTATAATTACTACATTCCTCCCCCTTTAACTTTTCTGTACTTTTTGTATTTACAAGGATATTTATCTCATGGCATTACAATATTTACACAGGCCATGAAATTACATGTTCGGTCTTTCAGGTGGTTTCCTGATCCGTGTGGAACGTCGCAGCTCCACAATTTCTGGTTCTTTGACAGGAACTCCATTCGCTGGAACTGCATTTACATCAGGTACCTCATTAGGCACAAGCAGTTCAGTGTCGTCCACTCCAGCAGAGACATCGGGCATGTCTATCCTTGGCTGAGCAACTTCAGTAGGAACCACAGGTTCAGCAATGGTTACAGGTGGAACATCATTTTGTTGGGGTATCCCCTTCCTTCTTAAATGATCCACGTGGGTGATCTGGCCCTCCACTTCCAGGTGGTACGACAATGGTTCAGTCACAGGGCTTACTTTACCAGGTAATCACTTCGGTCCTCCACCAAAATTCTTCACATATACTGCTTCTCCAGCAGTAAATTGTTGCTCATGACTATGCAAATCATGAGTCACTTTTTGGTTCCCTTGACCTTTCTCCACCTTCCCCTCCAAACTGGGAAGTATCAGGCTTAGTCTTGTTCAAAGACGACGTCTCATCAGTAACTTTTCAGGTGTTGTTCCTGTCGTGGTGTGGGGGGGGTTTGTAGTGAAATAGGAAATGAGCAAGTCTATTTTCCAACGGTTCACCTGTTAACTTTTTCATTCCCGCCTTAAAAGTTTGTACTGCTCGTTCCAGCAGTCCGTTAGATAACGGATGGTACGGTGCATTCTTCACGTGGTTGATACCGTTGAGGCTGACAAGTTGTTGAAACTCAGCGCTCATAAACGTGGCACCGTTATCTGAGACGATTACCTCCGGCAATCCACGGATGGCGAAGCTTTGGCGTAGTTTTTCTATAGTAGCGCCTGATGTTGACGACTTTCCCTTAGAAACCTCTAACCACTCGGAATGAGCATCGATAATCAGCAGAAATATGGGGCAGAATTTTCCCCTCATCGGGCGGGCGTGTGCTCGGCCTGAATGGGAAAAAAATAGTGCGTGATGACGTCGGGAAAGTGTCCTGATATCATCGTGCACTCTCGCAATATTTCACCCGGCGGGCACACGCAAGAGGCAGCAGCGCACCCGCCAACAATTAAGAGGCCTATTAAGGCCCTTAATCAATTAATGAAATGGAAATTTTTGCTGCCCGTCCAACCCTTCGGTTGGCAGGCGGGCGAATAGGCCAAGCGGCCTTTGCATCTTTTGCAAAACCTCATCCACGGGTGGGGTGAGGTTTCGATCAGCGGTTAAAAAACATAAAAACATCTAAAATCATTTTTACCATGTCCCTGCTCATGTGACAGAGTCATGTTTTCCTTATTTTTCAATTGTTTAATTTTAATGTTAAAAATCCTCAGCTCTGTGCCTTCAGGGAGCTTTCACTGAGCGCACCCGCACGCATGCCCTGACTTCCAGGCTTGGCCTCCACCCCCTACCCCCCACTCAGGCAGCGGTGAGCATTGCAGTGCGATTCACACTGGCTGGCCGTTAATTGGCCAGCCAGCGTGTAATCGTGGGTGGGACCCGATTGCGGGCAACGGCTGGTTTTGTGACCACTCCCAGGCCCGCCCACCGCGCCTGCCCGACGAGATAAAAATCCTGCTCATGGTTCCAAGAAAAGGACCGACGTAATCTATGTGCAATCTCCCCCAGGGTCTACCAGGCCACTCCCATGGGTGTAATGGGGCTGCCATCGGTAACTTTTGTAGCTGTTGACATTGCACACAATGTTTTACCACCTTTTCAAATTTGCCGCCCATCCCCGGCCACATCTACCGCCTTCATTCGTGAGATTCCCGGATGTGCACTGTGTAGCTCTGCTAAGAGAGGTTCCCTTCCTTGTGAAGGAACAACTACTCGTGCGCCCCTTAATAGAATACTTGACCGCTCATCTCGTGTCTTCGGTTGAAAAATGTTTTCAATTTATCAGAGACTGGTTCCTGGGACCAACCACGTAACACTTAGTCTCTCACTCGAGACAAGACTGGATCACGATTTGTCCAGTTTCTTATCTGCCTGGCACAGACTGGTGAGGAATCCAGGAAGCTCATCACTAATACGAGCTCTTGGGGAATTAGGACGTGGTCATTGTTCTCTTGCAAAGGAAGGCGAATTAGGGCATCGGCATTTGCTATATGAATCCCTGGTCTATGCACAAAGATGTATTCACATGCTGCCAAAATTAGAGCCCATCTTTGTATTTGTGCAGAAGCTATGGGAGGTATATATTTCCTCACTAAACAGACCCAAAAGTGGTTTGTGGCCTGATACTATTGTAAAATGTCACCCATGCACGTATTGGTGGAATTTTTTTTACACCAAAAATAATCGACCTTCCTTTTCGATCTGAGAATATCCTTTCCAGCTGTGATAAGTGTCCTGGATACATAACCTATTGGCCTCTCTGTACCGTCGTCCGTCTTGTGAGATAGTACCGCTCCCATTCCATAAGGGGATGCGTCACAGGTTAGCACCAATTGCTTTGTCGGGTCATAGTGCATTAGCAAATTTGAAGAGTGCAAGAGCTGTTTTACTTTCATGAAGCCTTCTTCTTGGGGTGACTCCCAAACCAAACGCTGGTTTCTCTTTAGCAGTGAATGTAGAGGGGCCAGAACCATTGATAAATTTGGTAGAAATCGGCCATAATAATTTACCATCCCTAAAAATGATTTAAGTTCAGAGATGTTCTTCGGTGCAGGTGCCACTCTGATTGCTTTAACCTTCTCTTCAACCAGGTATAACCCCTGGACATCTACCAGGTGGCCCAAATAAATGATTTCATTTGCCTGAAAAGTGCATTTTTCCTTCTTTAGGCTCACTCCTGCTTCTAAAAATCATTTCATGACTTCCTCTAGATTAGCCAAATGTTCCTTTCCGTGAATCCAGTTATTAGTACATCGACCAGGTAGACCACAACCTGAGGTAGTCCCTGTAATAAGCTCTCCATCATCCTCTGAAAAATAGCACAAGCCAAAGAAACACCGAAGGGCAGGCGTGTATATTGATATAATCCTCTGTAGGTATTTATGGTCACAAACTCACGGGAGGTCTCATCCAACACTAGTTGCTGATTTGCGTGATTGATGTCAAGCTTTGATAACGTTGTCTCTCCTATTAGTTTGGCATAGAGGTCTTCAGCCTTGGGAATAGGGTATCTGTCCAGTTTGGCTGCTTTGTTGACCGCTAGTTATGGTCCCCACAGATCCGGATGGTCTGATCTGGTTTTAGGACAGGGACTATGGGTGCTTCCCACTCTTAGAACTGAACCGCTTTTATGACACCCAACCTCCCTAGCCGGTTCAACTCAGGGTCAACCTTCTCTCTCAGGACGTATGGCACCGGTCTTGCTTTCAAGAAGCGAGGGGTTACTTCTGGGTCCAGGTAAATCTTGGCCTGTAGGTCTTGGATTTTTCCCAGTTCATCCTTGAAGATGATGTCATTTTTTTTTAGCAGCTCTGGCAGTCCCCCTGCTCGCAACTGGAAGATTTCGGAGCAGTTTAATTTAATCCCTTTCAACCAATCACGACCTAGAAGGCTTGACCCTTGACCTTCCACAACCATCACTGGTAGCTGTGCTGTTTGGTGTCAAGAATGAACAGTTGCTCTGGTGATACCTTTTACCTGGATTTCTTCGCCTGTGTACGTTTTCAACTTGGTAGATGTTTGTTCCAAATTTAATTGTTGAGCACCCTTATTTAAATATCTGAAAGTGTGTTCTCCTGTTACAGTGGTAGAAGCACCCGTGTCTACTTCATTTTTGATGGTTTGTCATTCACTTGCACTGTGGCAATAATTGGCTCTGTCTTCCCAACTTTCATGCTGAATAATGAATAAATGTCAGAATTGGTTGTTTCTGGCTGTTCTACACTATAGTGTTAATTGGACTTTGTTTGTTGCCTGGAGCCTGTTTAGATCTCGCTTTGTAATGTTTCAATATGTGCCCACTTTTGTGACAAAAATAACACTCCACCTTTTTAAATTGCCAATCGTTAGGAGTATGATTGTTTCCATGTTGATAAAAATTAGTTTTCGAATTTGCTGCTAAGCTGTTTCCTCTAACTTTTCGGTTAGTGGGGGCTGTTTCCCGCTTTGTGGCAGAGTCCTGGCTTTTCGCGCCGCTTTCGGCTGACCATTCCTGCCCAACTGGGAAAACGGCGCCATTTTGGGCTCCTTTATTCGCTTGTGAATCCCTTACAGCGCTTTCCATCGCAAGTGCTATTTCTAACACTTTCTTAAAGTTAAGATTCACTTCAGCCAGCAATCTTCACTGAATAGCATTCCCCTGCACGCCACAATCCAAACAATCCCTGAGCATGTCATTCAGGGTTTCACCGAAAGCACAGTATTCCGTTAGTTGTTTTAATTTTGCCACGTAGGTAGCAATGGTCTTCCCCAAGGCTCTATTCCGTGAATTGAAACTGAACCTCTGCATTGTGATTGAGGGCTTGGGTTGAAAATGTCCCTTAACGAGGCCTACTAATTCACTGAAGGTCTTCGAACCTGGGGCTCTGGGGGCTGTCAAGCTTCGCATTAAACTGTAAGTCTTGCTTCCACAAGCACTCAGGAGAATCGCTCTCCCCTTTTCCTCCCCCGTGAGCTTGTTGGCTTGAAAGTAGAATGCAAGACGTTCTATATATTGAGACCAGTCATCTATGGCTGGTTCAAAGGGGGCGATTCTAAATTGTGGCACCTTGGATGAGTATATCTTCCTTTCTTTTTAATTATCTTAGATACTCACAATATCTGGGTGAGGGACAGTACTGGATCTGATTTATCCTCGTCGCCAGTTTGTTATAGAGTTGATTTTCCAGGCAACTTTTCTTGGTGGACACATTTAACTTTATTTACAAGACAGCAGCAACAACTACATGTGTGCATCAAACTTTATAACTAAAGAAGAACTCTCTCCTAGAGGTTCCCCGCGCTGTTAACGCGCTGTTTACCCAGATCATGTGATCTTACAAAACAGGATTATTCTTAAAGCTACAGTCCTAACGTTTATCAAAACTATAATTACTACACTCTCCTTAAAGCCTACCTCTTTTATCCAGCTTTTGGACAACTGCCTGAATATCTCCTTAAATGCCTTGGTATCAAATTCTGGTTGATAGTTACCCTGTGAAACACCTTAGAAATTTTAAAGACGCTGTGTAAATACAAGTAGTTGGGTGCTGGTGGTAAGAGTTCCAAAGGGTGAAGGAACAGCCGCCAATAGTGGAGCAGAGATTGAGAAAACAAAGAGTGAAAAATAAGCAGAGAAACGGCCCAGGAGAGTGGAGGCTAATTGCAGCAATTCAAATGCCTTCTGGCTGGGATTAATGAACCCAACACATACCAGGAGTCGAGTGCTTTCACCAGCTGGGGAAACCCCTGTTTCTTTGACAATTTACTCTATCTTGTGACTCCCCAAAGCCTGTCCACCACCTACACAAGCAGGAGCGTGATGGAATACTCTCCACTTGCCTGGATGAGTGCAACTCCAACACCACTCAAGAAGCTCCACACAATCGAAGACAAAGGAGTCCGTTTGATCAGCAACCCATCCACTGCCTTAAACATTCTCTTCCTCCGCCACAGACGCACAGTGGCAGCAGTGTGTACCATCTATAAGATGCACTGCAGCAACTCACCAAGGCTCCTTTGACACCACCTTCCAAACTCATGATCGCTGCTACCTAGAAGGACAAGGGCAGCAGACGCGTGAGAACACCACCACGTGCAAGTTCCCTTTCGAGCCACACACCATTCTGACTTGGAACTATATCACCGTCCCTTCACTGTCGCTGGATCAAAATCCTGGAACTCCCTCCCCTAACAGCACCATGGGTGTACCTACACCACATGGCCTGCAGCGGTTCAAGAGGGCAGCTCACCACCACCTGCTCAAGGGCAATTGGGGATGGGCAATAAATGCTGGCCTAGCCAGCGACGCTTACCTTCCAAGAGCAAATAATAAAAATTGTGTTCAGGACTTCTGTTGGCAGTGACTGCCAAGTATTGAAAGTGTTGACATTGTAATGTACTTTGTCACATGCAGCAGCAGCATAAGAAGAGTGAGCTCGACAATTTCTGGCTTGATCTATTGCTGGAAGTTTCATGACATGATTTCTTACCTAAAACCGTCCCTGCCCAATGAAACGGCTTTAATCCCATCGCCCATATTTTTATAACCGATAAACTAAAGTATTCAAAGAAAAATGAAAACACTATTTTTGAAATGTGATATTTCTTCCTGGTTACATAGAGCTAGTGTTCTAGAGGTCAATCTTTAATTCCTGGAGCCTCCAGGGCAATCCTGGAGGGTTAGCAACCCTAAGAGTGAACACGTCAAAATGTTTTGTATCCTGTTTTGTTCAGCCGTAGCCGGAACTAATGAAGTCCAACAATGCATGTAATTTCTGAATTTCTTCCACTTAAATGATGGCAGAATCTTGAATATCGAAACATAGTAAACCATCTCTTGACTCTCACTTAAAGATTTACTGTTCTCTATAATCTACTGCTCCCTGCAAGCAGACTCTAACTTGATTTTGTTCTGCTTCAGCGCATTTGCACTGCAAATGATTTGTTCCTTTTTTCAATTGGTTTTTGTCAGCGTTGCTCTCTTGGTAAAATCTTCCAATGTAGGGCTTAATGACCAAGAGAATGCTTCTGGCAGTTGTTTGAAACGAGATACGTACAAAATACATTTTAAGAACTCCTCGTCGCTTATAGGTTTAGGCAGTGGCAAAAGCTTTTCCTTCCACAATTTCTAATCCAAAAGATGGAACCTCTGACAGTGCAGTATTCCCTCGGTCCAATCTTATGCCTCAGAGGCGAGAGCACTACCACTGAGCCACAAATGGCAATTGCTTTATGTCTTACTGATTATTGTCTTACTGATTGCACTAATTAGTTGTAAAATCAGTTTGTAAAATGTAATTCCTAGGCTTACAAGTCCCATTTTCGTCCATTTATCTGATAACCACCTCACTTGTGGCAGAACCTGCCTCTCACAGATTAGTCTCCTCAGCCATGAGCAAAAATGCACCATATGGATCTATCCCATTGCCAATGAATCTACTGCACGGCCATCATCTCATCCAGATGGGAGGATACTGACAGCAATTCCTTCCATGAGTTTTGAATTGGAAATAGCTCTTTCTGTGGTTACAAAGACCTTCATTGAATTTTGACAAGTAACTTAAGAACTCAAGCCTCACTTTCTTCCTTCCTCCCTGTCCTATCCAGTTCCCGCATCCTGTTTGTAATAAAATTAGATTTAAGAGAAATTTCAGTGGGCGGAACCTTGTAGAGCTGACGGGGGCCTCAGCCTCTGGCTGGAGAGCTGCTGAAAGCCCTGCAATCTCTTTTCAGGAAGGCCCGCCATATCTTGTGCCTCTCAGGTGCTTCGCCGGTCAGTGGTGGGCCTTCTCCCAGATTCAAAGACCCTGAAGGTTGAAGTCCTGCCTGCCTTCAGCTTCTGGCCAATCAGAGACTGGCAGCTCCTTTGTGCTCAGCAGCACCTCTGGGGAGGCGGTGGCTGCTGCCGGTACTACGTTAGTTACCCACAAGGGCCTATATCGGCGGCGGGGTGGAAAGGCTGTCCACGTGCCTTCCCGCCACAGACTTAATCGTGGTGGGGGCAGTACAGTGGCAAGGTCCCTCCCTGTCACTCTCCAGCCTGATTAAATGCTCCCCCCACCCCCACCACCAAATTCACCATGTGGGAGGGCACAAGATTCTGCTCATTATCTCAGAAGTCCTTTGAATAATAACTATTGCATTGGGAATGTCAAAAAATGTTTTATTATAAGTGAACTTGAATGGGACATGTTTCTTTATAATAAATAAATACAGGCTGTGTATTTATATGGCTCACCGTCAGTTTTATTTCTCATACTGTATCCATGACAACAGTCTATTGGAAGATGTACATGGTGCATTTAAAACTTGCTGATCACTCTCAAGCAATGTATGGCATTGTAGGAGAGTAGTGCTTATGGGTAGAATGTCAGATTACCTGCCCTCTGGGAGGTAGTTTACCTGTTGCAAAGGGCCATTGGATGATCACTGGCCCACTCTAAGCGATTTCCCTAAATGTATCGCTCCCTTCAATGCTGTTATAGAATCAGGAGGAGGCCATTCGGCCCATCGTGTCTGTGCCAGCCAACAAGGAGCCATCCAGCCTAATCCCACTTTCCAGCTCTTGGTCCATAGTCTTATGTAGGTTGTGGCACTTCAAGCGCATATCCAAGTATTTTTTAAACATTTCTGCCCTTCAGGCAATGAATTCCAGATCCCCACAAGCCTCTGGTTGAAAGGATTTCTCCTTGAATTCCCTCTAAACCTTCCATCACTTACCTGAAAACACTGGTCCCTGAAGCAAGCACAAATGTGATTATTTTCGAGCTGTACCAGAGATAGTCATTAGTAACAGGCCAGGTGCAGCTGGGGCTTGAGGTCAAGTGCCACTTGTCAGAGTCATTCAGAGCCTTATTTTAGTTCAAGAGCTGCTGGCGCCCTGCAGTAGACACTGTCAGATATGCTAATGGTCTGGTTTGCATCAGATTGTTGCAGCTCTTTAGAAATTCGTTCACAGATGTGGGTGTCGCTGGCAAGACCAGTATTTATTGCCCGTCCCTAATTGCTCTAGTTGCCTTGTCACACTAAACAAATGTGTTCAGGAATAGTCCCCTAAATATCATTAAAATCAGGATGCTGCTGGTGATGGGTTTGGATCTCGTGCTGAGGTATGACTGTGTTTGATGACATATGGACACCATTTGACCAGTAGGGGAGCATATGTTCCCAAGGCAACGTCATGAGCATTCTCACTCATCTTCTGCCAAACCTTGGTCTCAATTTCTGTCTCTGCGCAAATTTATTGTAATTTATGTTTGAAAATGGCTGAAGGGCTTTCAATATCCAGAATCACACAGCACAGAAGGAGGCCATTCGGCCCGACATGCTTATACTGGCTCTTTGAAATTGTTGTCCAATTAGTCTCGTGGCTTCCTCATAGCCCTGCAAATCGATTACATATATGGTTGCCAAATCTGGTTAGAGGAATTCTTGAAGGTTTGATCATGTGTCACTCTGTCCATGTGACATTCAAGCCTGTGATGCTAGATCACATGATATCTGATCACATGACTTTTATGAATGTTATTGTATTTACTTTTATAAAGGTTGGGCCACAGCTTGTTTGGTATTTTCCTCATGATTTTGCACTGGATGCTGTTGTGTGAGAACTTCTGAGAACCAGGAGGCAACCTGTGGGTGGGTGAAGAGGGTAGAATCGAGGGAGGGGAAGAGGGGACATCGAGGGAGGGGAAGGAGGGAAATCAAAGGAGGGGAAAGGGGGAGATTGAGTGAGGGGATGAGGGAAAATTGAGGGAGGAGAAAGGGAAATTGAGGAGGGGGAATCAAAGGAGGGGAAAGGGGGAGATCGGGTGAGGGGATGAGGGGAAATTGAGGGAGGAGAAAGAGGGAAATCGAGAAGAGGAAATCGAGGGAGGGGTTGAGGGGAAAATCGAAGAAGGTGATGGAGAAATTGAGGAAGGGGAAGAGGGGAAATTGAGGGAGGGGAAAGGGGAAACTGATTGCAGGGGTGAGGGAAATCAAGGGAGGGGGGCAAGGGAGAACCGATGGTCGGGAAACAGAGTGAGGGAAAACAGAGGGCGAGGGAGAGGGGAAAATGAGGGAGGGAAAAGTGATGTGCTTGGTAACTGGGGGCATGGAAGAGGGTAGCCAAGGAACCTTCCAATTTCAGACCCAGGCCCTATTTTAGATTTTCCCTTTTCAAGAATTTTGGTTGACACCACATCTAAGTAGGTTTCTCCTGTTGGGGGACATAATCAGGACATCGCTGCATAAGGTGGCTGTGTTGGTGTTTCATTTACATATATAATACCAAGCAGTGCTCACAAAAAGCAGAGTATCCACTCCAACAGGTGATGGATGCGGACCTGATCCGATTGGAGAGCAGAGCTTGAAGAGTAAGTTTTACGGGGGGACAAATTACTTGCACACGCCCACCTGCAACTTCCCCTCCATGCCACTCACCATCCTGGCTTGGAAATATATCGCCGTTCCTTCACTGTCGCTGGGTCAAAATCCTGGAACTCCCTCCCTAACAGCACCGTGGGTGTACCTACACCACATGGACTGCAGCGGTTCAAGAAGGCGGCTCACCACCACCTTCTCAACGGCAATTAAGGATAGGTAATAAATGCTGGCCCAGCCAGCGACGCCCACACACTGCGCACGAATAAATGAAAACAATGCCGGAAGACAATAGTGGCCACTGATGGGACCTCAAGCAGTCCTCAGGAAGGAAGAAAATGTGTCTCACAGATTTAAATATAAGTCCAGGCATTTTGGTTGGACAATCATTGGACACCCCGGCAAGGGGAGTGGAGTGTCAGGTTTTAGAGGCCGGTGGGGAGGCAGAAAGGTACCATCTTGGTGGGTGTGCCCCCGATGGACACAGGGGACCCCCAAAGGAGATAACCCCCCTTTGTTCCCAACAGCAGACCCCACTGTCAAAGCTGTTGGACTGATGGTCATTCCCATGAAGGGTGGAATGAACCATTTAAATGGCAGTTCGTTGTCCACTTAATGGCCTCAGTAGGCGTAAGGGCAGGCAGGCTGCCCAACATCTTTCCTGTCCTCTATAATATGGCGGACTGGATGGTAGCAGGTGGGAAGGCAGTGGTCTGGCCACCCATTTTACTTTAAGTGCCCTCATGCCTTCTAATATGCTGGAGGGTGGGGTAGGCTGTAAATTCACCCCTAAATCTCAGTAACTAAACTAAGGGCAGAATTTTCAGTGCCCACGGGAGTCAGGTGTGTTTGGTGGCAATTGTCTGCTCTGCCAGTCAATGGCAGGCCGTGGTTCCTGCTATTGGATGTCGGGGAACTTCATCGTAATACATCTGCATATCATTATAAGTCCAGCACACCGGAATCATCCCCCCACGCTAGACCTTCCGGGCACATCAGCATGACTGCACGCCGATGTGTTTCACAACTGTACATAAGTGACGTGCACCTGGCAAACCGCACTTCGCTTGAGACATCGAGGTTTGTTTGCCTACCTGGCTTCGGGCAGCACTCGCAGTCATCAGTGCCAGGCTTCACAGACAGCACCACATCATTTTTAGGGGCCCACATGGGCAGGTCTCTACCTACCAGGCCAGCCATACTGCGGGATGGCTTTTCAACAGCTGCAGGGTTGCTTGGGGAAGGGGGAGAAGTGGCCTCAGGCAAGGGAAGAAGCTGCAAGGCGAAGGCTGTATTGGGGAAGTGGGGTATCCCAGGGTGTGTGTGGGGGCACATGTTGATCTGTGCAAGTGACCTCAAGATGGCGAGAGCTGAGGAGGCAGTCTCCAGAGGAGATGAGGCCAAATGGACACGTGAGGGTACGTGTGTGAGAGAGTGAGTGGTGATGCCCCTTGAGTTGGCAGTGACTGAGATGCCAGTGAATGTGTGATGGGCTCGAGTGATGAGATGGTTGCCTTACCCTGGTGGCACAGATGAGATCATTCATTCCTCTAGCTGTATTGGATGGCCAACCTCTTCTGTGCAGCATTGGCACTGATCACAGCTGCCATCGCCTACCAAGCCAGAGTGATAATGTTGCTGCACTTCCTGCTGCTAGAGCGGGGGGTAGAGGACATCACGGTGGGCGTCCAAAAGGTACACGAGAGGCGCGTGGGGGACTGCCTTTCATGGCATGCCTTCTGTGCAGCAGTTCTGGGCCGGAAGCACTGAGACATGTGCGTGCGACTGTACTTTAAATCTGGCGCCTGGAGTGAGGAAGATGTGAGGTGATGGCGTGGCGAGCAAATCGGAGCCCATCCGCCATCGAAATGGCGTATTTCCCGGGAATGCATGATTAATGAGGCGGGATTGGGACGATACGACGTGAAAAGCCGCCATTGCGGCCAACGGGTAAAACGTCCTTTTTCCTGCCCACTACCGCACTTAGTGCAAATTTGGGACGATTCCGCCCTAAATCTCAGCCAGTAGCTTGGCTCTTGCCCCGGTCTCTAATCACAGTTCGATAATAATGTTGCTTCAGTCCGAGTCGCAGTACAAGCCCCATAAACACAATGACCCCCGAATTGACCCCTGTGAGTTACACCAAGACTCCCCGATTGGCAAGACAGTTTTGGTAATCAAATCCACTGAGGAGGTTTGAATTATGTGTGGAAAGATGCCCAAATTAATCTGAAATTTATGAAGTAATGGGGAAGATGAATGGACTCCGGCTTGGCTCAGTACGTGGCCCACACCAGGATTTGAGCTCATAGTTCAGCTCATTACCCCACTGCAGCACTGAAGAAAAGTCACATTATTGGAGGTGGTGTTCTTTGAATGAGGTATGAAGCTAAGCTCAATAGCAAACTAAAGTTTTCGTTTCACTGTCTGGAGAAAAACAGGGAATTCTCGCACCATAGTGGAAACAACAGATTCATTTTGGGGAGCGTTCCTGGTGTGAAATGAATGCCAAGTTTAACTAAGTAACAATGATGTGTGAAATGCTTTGAGACCTAGGAGACGAGGTTGTTTCAAAAACTGATTATAGGCAGGATTTTCCCGTTGGCGTGCGGGGGCGGGACCCACCTGCCGACACGTGGTGATGTCGGGCGTGCATCCCGACGTCACCGCGCGTCATTCAGTGTTCCAGTTCGGCAGGCGCGCACCCGAGTCGGCTGCGCGCCCGCCAAACTGTCAAAGGCCTATTAAGGCCATTTAACTCTCAATTAAAATAATTAAAGGAGCTGCCCGTCCAACCTTGAGGTTGGCGGGGGGCAGGCGAAGAGCCCAGGCGGCCTTCGCATTTTTCATGGAACCTCATCCACAATGAGATTTCATGAATGATTTTAAATTTTGGCAAAAATTTTTATTGAAATTAATGCACGTGTCCCAGCTCATGTGACAATTTCACACGAGGGGACATGTCATGAAAATTTTCTCACCACTTTATTAAACTTTATGGACTTCAAACTAACCTCCCCGAGGCACAGAGGTGCCTCAGGGAGATCTCTCCGCTCTTTCGCGCGCCATGCGTGAAAGAGCACACTCCCGACTCAGGCGATCCTCCCCGCCCGCACAGGGAGTGCACAGCACTTCCAGGTGCGCGTCATGCTAGGCAGGCCTTAATTGGCCCACCCATGTAAAATGGCGGCGCGGACCCAATCGGGGGTGCCAATCAGGTCCGCGCCCGCTCCCGCCTAGCCCGCCCGACAGGCAGAAAATTCTGCCCTATGTGTTTGCTGGAAATGGCTTAGTTGCATATAAAGATGGCAAGATTTTGGCTAAACAGGTAGGCTTTTTTTAAAATTGAAATGGACCTGAATCAGTTAAAGGAGCAATATTTTTGCCGTTTTTTTACTACTAATGTATACTTTTACCTCTTGGAATATGTATTTTTTGATCTAATGAACTGGCCTACTCCCACCCTCCTCGCTGACAGAGAGGAGTGAAAGAGGGGCTTGTTTTATCTGTCACACTGCCACAACACTAGAAAATGTGAATAAGAAGCACTTGGCTGAAAATGTGCAGCAGCAATTTATGCAGCCAGTGTTTCTGATCTGGTAGAAATGTAACTGCTTATAATTTACATTTAAATGTTTAAAAATAATTTTCCATCATGCAACTGCAGCATTTGTTTTCCATTTAACAGATCAATTAATCATACGCCACCTTGAATGCCAGTGTTATCTTGGCTGCTGATAAAGGAAGAATTGTTTCATCCTAAGTTGCTAGATCTGTTCGAAATCTATCCCATGTAGCATGGTGATCGTTTTGTGTGGCACTACCACCGTGCTAAATGGGATAGATTTGGAACAGGTCTGGCAACTCAAGACTGGGCAGCCATGAGGTGCTGTGGGCCATCAGCAGCAGCAGAATTGTACTCAAACACAATCTGTAACCTCATGGCCCGATATATCCTCCACTCTACCATTACCATCAAGCCAGGGGATCAACCCTGGTTCAATGAAGAGTGCAGGAGGGCATGCCAGGAGCAGCAGCAGGCGTAACTAAAAATGAGGTGTCAACCTGGTGAAGCTACAACACAGGACTGCATGCATGCCAAATAGCATGAGCAGCAAGTTATAGACAGCTAAGTGATTCCACAACCAACTGATCAGATCTGAGCTCTGCAGTCCTGCCACATCCAGTCGTGAAGCGTAGTGGACAATTAAACAACTCACTGGAGGAGGAGGCTCCACAAATATCCCCATCCTCAATAATGGGGGAGCCCACACATCAGTGCAAAAGATAAGGCTGAAGCATTTGCTACAATCTGCAGCCAGAAGTGCCAAGTGGATGATCCATTTCGGTCTCCTCCGGAGGTCCCCAGCATCACAGATGCCAGTCTTCAGCCAATTCGATTCACTCCACATGATATGAAGAAACAGCTGAAGGCACTGGATAGTGCAAAGACGATGGGCCCTGACAGTACACCATCAATAGCACTGAAGGCTTGTGCTCCAGAACTTGCTGTGCCCCTAGCCAAGCTGTTCCAATACAGCTACAACACTGGCATATACCCGGCTATGTGGAAAATTTCCGAGGTATGTCCTGTACACAAGTGGGACAAATCCAACCTGGACAATTACCGCCCCATCAGTCCGCACTCGTTGATCAGTAAAGTAATGGAAGGGGTCATCAACAGTGCTATCAAGCGGCACTTGTTTAGCAATAACCTGCTCACTGACACCCAATTTGGGTTCCACCCGGGGCACTCAACTCCTGACCTCATTACAGCCTTGGCTCAAACATGGATAAAAGAGCTGAACTCCCGAGGTGAGGTGAGACTGACTGCCCTTGACATCAAGGCCGCATTTGACTGAGTGTGGCATCAAGAAGCCCTAACAAAACTGGAGTCAATGGGAATCAGGGGGAAAACTCTCCACTGGTTGGAGTCATACCTAGCACAAAGGAAGATGGTTGTGGTTGTTGGAAGTCAATCATCTCAGCTCCAGGACATCACTTCAGGAGTTCCTCGGGGTATTGTCCTCGGCCCAGCCATCTTCAGCTGCTTCATCAACGACCGTCCTTCCATCAGAAGGTCAGAAGTTGGGATGTTCGCTGGTGATTGCACAATGTTCAGCACCATTCGTGACTCCGCAGAAACTGAAGCAGTCCATGTCCAAATGCAGCAAGGCCTGGACAATACCCAGGCTTAGGCTGACAAGTGGCAAGTAACATGCCAAACAAGTGTCAGGCAATGATTATCACCAACAAGAGAGAATCTAACCATCGCCCATTGACATTCAATGGCATTACCATCACTGAATCCCCCACAATCAACATCCTGGGGGTTGCCATTGACCGGAAACTGAACTGGACTAGCCATATTAATACTGTGGCTACAAGATCAGGTCAGAGGCTAGTAACCGTGCGACGAGTAACTCACCTCCTGACTCCCCAAAGCCTGACCACCATCTACAAGGCACAAGTCAGGAGTGCGCTGGAATGCTCCCTGCTTGCCTGGATGAATGCAGCTCCCACAACACTAAAGAAGCTTGACACTGTCCAGGACAAAGCAGCCCGCGATTGGCACCACATCCACAAACATTCACTCCCTCCACCGCCAACGCACAGTAGCAGCAGTGTGTACCATCAACAAGATGCACTGCAGGAATTCACCAAGGCTCCTTAGACAGCACCTTCCAAACCCACGACCACCACCACCTGGAAGGACAAGGGCAGCAGACACGTGGGAACACCACCGCCTGGAAGTTCCCCTCCAAGTCACCCACCATCCTGACTTGGAAATATATTGCCGTTCCTTCACTGCCGCTGGGTCAAAATCCTGGAACTCCCTTCCTAACAGCACTGTGGCTGTACCTACACCACATGGATTGCAGCGGTTCAAGGAGGCAGCTCACCACCACCTTCTCAAGGGCAACTAAGGATGGGCGATAAATGCTGGCCCAGCCAGCGAAGCCCACATCCCGTGAATGAATAAAAAAAATGTGATGGCACGACAATGTGCTTTGTAAATGCACATATTTTTATTAAAGTGTCCAAATGCAAACAGATTTACTTGCTGTGCAGTTTCTGAATTTTCAATGGCGGTAGTCACAGCATGAATAGAGATATATGGCTACTCTCCAAATTTTCCCATCCCGCTCGCAACAATACCTGCCATTGGCTGGGCCAGAAAATCTTGGCCATAAATAATTTAAAACATTTTTAAAATTTAATTCACTCAGAATGTGGTGGAGGTCTGGAACTCACTGCCTGTAAGGGTGAGGCAGAAACCCTCATTGCATTAAAAAAAAAAATTTGAAATACCGTAACTTACAGGACTACAGACCAGCAACAGGAACGTGGGATTAGGCAGGATTGATCTTCCTTGGCCGGTGTGGATATGATGGGCTGAGTGGCCTCCTTCTGTGCTGTATATTTTCTATGTTTCTCGTTAGAGATTGATGTATGTGAGATATAAGTATATGTAACTACAGATAAATTCTAAAGGTTACGGGGGTATTGGGGGTAAGGCAGGAAAGCGGAGTTTAGGCCACATCATATCAGCCATCATCTTATTGACTGATGGAACAAACTCGAAGGGCTGAATGGCCTACTGCTGCTCCTATTTCTTATATTATTATGTTCTTTTGATAAAAATAAGACATAATGAGCTAAGCACACAAATTCACAGCTGGCTTAATGGTTCAGCCTACAACTTGGACTCTGTTCTGTCTTTAGGAATAGACCAGAATAAGTAGGGTTTCGTCGAGCAAATATGCAGAAAAAGGCTTTGACATCAATTCCTCGAGTGGTGCTTCACACCCAAAGCAATTTCTTCCTCCGTGACTCACTTAATAACTAGGAAGTTAAACCAGCGATGGGTAGCGTTACACAACGATAGTGATTTTTGGACCTTACCCTGTAGGATTCATTTTAAGCGTCTTCAGGTGTTAATCATATTTATTTATGAACTTCCCAGTCTTCTCTGGCAAAATTCAGTGAGGGATGAGGCAATAAATTGTGGGTTGTAGTGCAGAACAATGCAGTTAGGTCTTGTCAAGATTAGAGATAAGCAATAGCTCACACTTCCCTCATGAGTATCAAGTTCTTGCCCATCCAAGAGTCTGTCCAACAAGACTGAGGACAGGGGCCAAAATGCAGGCAGAAACCACCTGGGGACTGTGATGATAACTTACTTCCAGAAAAAAAGTGACAGAAGCAAATTCAGCAAAATGGATAGCACCTGGTAGTCTAGGTAAACACTACTAAATCAGGTGTGATGCTTTAAGGCAGCGTTTGAAATATTCCCAATGTAGACTGCTCACTTTCATAATCTTTGTGTTTCAGGATTTTTAATAGGTTCATGGAGTCATTATGACACAGAAGGAGATAGATCGACCCATCAAAACCATGCTGGCTCTCTGTACAGGAATCCAATCAGTCCCATTCCCCCCCGGCTCTATCCCCATAGTCCTGCAAGTTAATTTCCCTCTGTCCATCCGATTTCCTTTTGAAATCATTAATCGTCTGTATGTATTATCCTTGCATAATGTCACAAGGTTCCAATTTTTTTGTATATAAATTCTAACTACATGGAACAGTGTTCCTGAGGATCAAGTCTCTACTTTCTTTACTCCTTTCATATAAGATGATATTATTTAGAGAAGATAACTTTTTTTGAAAGGAATTGATGAGGGTAGCTGGAGAGAACCTTTTTCCGCCTATAGGTCAACCTTAAACTCATAACAAGGCTTTTCAGGAGAGAAGTTAGCAGACACTTCTTCACAGAAAGGGTAATAGAAGCAATAGGTGCTAGCTGTGGGTGTACCCACACCGCATACGCTGCAGTAGTTCAAAAAGGCAGCTCACTACCACCTTCTCCAGGGCAATTGGGGATGGGCAATAAAAGCTGGCCTAGCCAGTGATGCCCACATCCCATGAATGAATAAAACGAAGCTCAATTAATAATTTTAATTCTGAAATTGATAGTTTTTTTTTTACCAGCCAAGAGTATAAGGGCTATGTTGCTAAGACACAAACGGGGTTAGGGTACAGAGGGGCCATAATCTCACTGAATGGTGGAACAGGTTCGAGGGTGTGGATGACTTCCTTCTGTTGCTGTGTCCTGTGACTTCAAAATTCAAAGGAGTTTGCTTCAGTTTTTAACACTACCAATGACCAGTTAACTAACAGCACAAGTTTCTCCAGTATTTTGATGCCAAAGAGTAGATCCCTGCACAGTGTAAAAGTGAAATAATAGAAAAAAGGAAAGATTTGCATTTCTATAGCACTTTTTCCAACGCCGGATGTCTCAAAGCACTTACAGCCGGTCAAGTCCTCTTTTGAAGTGTAGTCATTGTTCTAAAGTAGGGAATGTGGCAGCACATTTGCACACAGCAAGCTCCCACAAACAGCAATTTGATAATGGCCAGATAACTTGTTTACGTGATGTTGATTGAGGAATAAATATTGGCCAGGATACCCCTGCTCTTTAAAATAGTGCCATTGGATCCTTTACATCCACTCAAGTAAGCAGATAGGGCCTCAGTTTAACACCTCATCTGAAAGATGGCACCTCCAACAGTGTAGTGCTCCCTCAGCACTGCACTGGAGTGTCAGCTTTGCTTTTTGTGCTGAAGCCCTGGGCTGGGATTTAAACCCAGAAGCTTGTGACTCCAAGACATCCATGCTACCAACTGAGCATGACTCAGTAGAACTTTGGTTGTTAATTAAGTGCTTCCCTTAAGATGTAAAGAGGCAGTGTAACTGTTCAAATTAAGGGCAACCAACTGGTACGGAACCAGGTTGGCAAAAGCTGGTTGTCTTTTTTATGGGCAACATCTACCTAACCCTCCAACATAATTGTTAAGTTTTCATGTGACTTATCTTTGGGGAAGAAAGTTTTCTGATGAAGCCGTTTTTAAGTAAACAAGGAGCTGTTGTAATGATAAGCAGTCAGGTTGGGCTTTTTTTTAATGAATGTAAATCTAGTTTGCAGTTTTATGTGGCTGTAACTGAGATTGCAAAGATATTGGCTTTGAGCACAAATTGGCGAACCACAGTATATTTTGTTGGTGTCTCGTTGATGGCAAGCTCCCAGCATTGGCATCATTATGTTTTGATGGGAGCTTCAGCCTGTTTTGATTGACACTTTAGTTAAACCGACCTCATAGAGTTGGACAGAAACAGCTGCACTATATCTGGCTCCAGTCAACGTCGTGATTTAGTGGGCAGACTATAGCTTGAGAAATTGCATCTGTTCTACTATTGTGAGCCTTAATTACAACCTGTTGTAAAATGAATGGCCCGATGTTGTTTATTATGATTAATCGACCTGGCCTCATTATCTATTGGTCTAGCACTAATGAAACATTCCAAGTGCAATGATTAATTTATCCATTAAGATGTCTACCTTAGCTCAGTCAATAACACTCCAGGCTTTGAGTCAGAAGATTCATGTCCCACTCCAGAGATTGAGCACATAATCTCGGCTGACTGTCCCGATGCAGTACCGAGGGAGTGTTGCATGGTCAGAGGTGCTGTCTTTTGGATGAGACATTAAGCTGACGCCAATTTTCTGCTCTCTCGGATGGGTGCAAGAGATCTCACAGCCGCTATTTTGAAAAAGAGCAGGGGAGCTCTCCCCAATGTCTTGACCAGTATTTATCTCACAGCCAATATCACTAAAACAGATTATCTGGTCATTATCATGTTGCTGTTTGTGGAATCTTGCTGTGCATCAATTGGCTGCTGCCCTAAATTAATAACTTTCCCAAATTACAACAGGAACCATATTTCAAAAATAATTCATTGGCTGTAAAGAGCTTTGAACTGCCCTGAGGTTGTGAAAGGCACATTGGAAGTGCAAATTCTTTCTTCTAGTTGCCAACAGTAAGTCAGACAGAGAACAAAACCCTGAATCATTCAACAGCCAACGTGGGTGAGAGCCCACAACCAGACTGGCAGTAGTTTCTAACCTGGATTATAGTTAGCCGCATCACCGTTCTTGTAGAATGATCTTTCAGAGTGTTGTGTAGTGGATCTTCCGTCTCCATTCCTCACAGTCCTCCCCTGCCTTTGTGGTTGAGAAGATCCCTGCACGCTGACACCTGAGGTCACATTACATCAGTTTACATTGAATTTATAGCACGAAACAGACCGAAAAGCCCAGAGGCGGAACAGTATCGGGAAGCCAGCCCAACCAATGGGGTTTTCCGATTATTTCGGGGCTCCCCACTTCCAAACTGGGTCCGCGAAGATTCTGGCCATCTTCTCTATGTCTACCCTATCACACTTTTCCATAGATTTAAAGGCCTTTGTCAGGTTTCTATTTTTTAGAGAAAACGTCTCCAGCCTGTTTAGTCTTCCCTGTTAGAACCTCGTGCCTTTCTTGACCACAGGACATCCCAAAGCGCTTTACAGCCAATTGTCTACTTTAGAAGTATTGTCACTGTTGTAACATAGGAAGCGCAGTAGACAATTTGCACACAGCAAGCTCCCACAAACAGCAACGTGATAATGACCAAATAATCCGTTTTTGTGGTGTTTATTGAGGGATAAATATTGGCTAGGACAACAGGGATAACTTCCCCGCTCTTCTTCGAAATAGCGCTGTGGGACCTTTTACATCCACCTGACCAGGCAGACAGAGCCTGAGTTTAACATCTCACCTGAGAGACATTAGCTCCAACAGTGCAATTCTCCCCTCGGTATTGGCATGGAGTGCCAGCTTTGACATTTGTGCTCAACTCCTAGAGTGAAACTTGAACCCACAACCCCCTAACTCAGAGATAAGAGTGCTACCAACTGGAACACAGCTAACACTTAGGGGGGGTGTAAAATACAAAGGAAGGAGGGAAGAGAAGGACATTGGGGATAAGAAAGGGACTCGTGGTGGTGGGGAGGCAGGAGGAAGAGGTGACAAGGGCGATGAGGAGAGAAGAGGGGGAGGAAAAAGAAGAGGAAAAGAGGAAATGGATGTGCGAGCAGGAGGGAGCAGCCAGGAATCAGGCAGGTTCTTTTCCGGGTAAGCAGTTGCTCTGTTGGATTACCACCCATGTGATGAAAACAAACTAGTCCTTCCACCTTACCAATCTTTTCTGGTGTTTGCAACTATGACAGCGTAGAACTATCCATTTTCAAAGTAATTTCTTAAATGTTCACCAGCACAAAAACAGAAAGGTGGTATAAAATAAACATCCATTTTGTGACAGAAAGCTCACCTCAATCGTAAGTCATAATGTTTGTAGGCGAAGGGGAAAAGGGAGGGGCGTGAGACTGAATTGCTCTTGCAGGGAGATGGCATGGACATGGCAGGCTGAATGGCCTCATTCTCTGCTGTCACCATCCTATGATTCTGTGATGTGAATGCGAAAAGAAAATCACAGCAATACAGAATAGATTAGCCATTAATAAGTGTTCTTTATCAGTTCTGGGTCTGTACTGGGTTTTATATTGCCCAGGAGGGCCTGGCATTTCCTTCTTTATTTTTATCAAGAGGCTTATTAGAAGTTTGGTGCTTTGATGTTGAAACCAATAGTTAAAAATACATAATGCTAAAAGGAGCAAGGTTAATTAACATTTTACATTTTTTCCACTCTACAGCTGCTTTTCTGGTTTTAATATTAAGGCATCTTTAGAAGTAAGACTTTGTGCCAACTTTAAGAGTCTCACAGTTTTAAATAGGATCCCGAGGGCCCTTCACTGGTTATAAACAAATACTACACACCTGTCTTCTCGGCGATGATAGCCCAAATTTTATGAATAATCAGGAACGATCTTTCCATTGTTAATCTTTAACTCTCCTTTTAGCAGTTACAGTAGCATTTTTGTGTACAGTTTCTTAAGGACACAGTTACATTTTCTCTAATTGTGTAATGCTCTGAATCCATTCAACAATTTCTGTACCTTTTACATAACTCTTTATAACCATTCAGCATTGCAACTTGTAAAAAAAAATCAATTTATAGAATTGTTAAAAGATAAAAAGCTGAACAAACAATTCTGTGTCCAAGAATTAACCTTGGTTTACTAAGATTTGTAAACTTATCATTAAATAGGCCACAGCCATTTCATTGTATCTTGTGGTTGGTATGTCTAGTCTATCATTATATCACACTGTTATACTATCATTATATTATACACTCATCTTTCAGTCAGAAATTTGTGGGTTCAAGTCCCCATTCCCGTGACTTCAGCCCATAATCTGACACCCCAGTGCAGTACTGAGGGAAGGCTGCACTGTCAGAGGTGCCATCTCTCGGATTCTGTGTCCAAGAATTAACCTTGGTTTACTAAGATTTGTAAACTTATCATTAAATAGGCCACAGCCATTTCATTGTATCTTGTGGTTGGTATGTCTAGTCTATCATTATATCACACTGTTATACTATCATTATATTATACACTCATCTTTCAGTCAGAAATTTATGGGTTCAAGTCCCCATTCCCGTGACTTCAGCCCATAATCTGAAACCCCAGTGCAGTACTGAGGGAAGGCTGCACTGTCAGAGGTGCCATCTCTCGGATTAGACATTAGTGTGGGGTACCCTCTGCTCTCTTGGGTGGATGTGAAAACCATCCCTGCTGTTCAAAGAAGAACACAGGACGTCCGCTTGTCCTGATCAATATTGATCCTCCAGCCAGCACTTATTATCTGACTCTTGTTTGTGGGAGCTTGCTGTGTGCAAATTGGCTGAGGTATTTCCTACATTACAACAGTAAATTCAACTCAAACATAACTTACTTGACTTCCTCTCTTATAACTGAACTGACAATTGACTAATTATTGTTCAACATGGTCTACCTCTATAAGAGCAGTCTTGTAAACCTTTGACTTTATAAATATTGGCCAACACTCAGAGCATTCTGAACATTTATGGAACACTCATGACACAGATATGGAGGATAACCCTTCTCCCTTCACTGGTATGGGAAATTTGAGTCTAGCCTAGCCTGAGTGTCAGCTGTAAGACTTTCACTAAGTTTAGCAGTCTCATTGCATCTTTTTGTGGTCACAGCTGCAAAACTACCCATTTAAAGCAGCAAAGGGATTGTGTTGGTGGTTTCTCAGAGAGGGCATGAAGGCAGGCTCATTTCCGCAGAGCAGAATTTTACACCCCCTCCCGCGGGTGGGATCTTCAGGTCCTGCCGAAGCCAATGGACTTTTGAATGGCTTGCCTCATTTTCCAACCCCCTCCCCGGTGAAGGGGTTGTAAAATTCTATCGCTGGTGCTGGTACATTGGGGTGTACTCTTCCGAAGTTTGGATTAAAAATTTGTGGTAAAGGGAGGTTTGATTTTACTTAACCCCTGCTTCATCTGACCTGGGAGCACTTAGGGGGAGGTGGTGGCATAGTGGTATTATCACTGGACTACTATCCCAGGGTAATGCCGTGGGGGCCTGTGTCCATTGGCAGATGGTGAAATTTGAATTCAATAAAAGCCTGGAATTAAAAGTCTGATGATGGCCAGAAAACCATTGTCATAAAAATCCATCTGGCTCACTTATGTCCTTTAGGGAAGGAAAGCTGCATCCTTACCTGGCCTGGCCAGGTAAATGAACAAGGGCAATTAGGGATGGGCAATAAATGCTGTCCTAGCCAGTGATGCCCACATCCCATGAACAAATTAAAAGAAATACTCACACACTAAGGGAGCTGTTTCTCCTCAGTTTACATAGAACTTGTGCCAAAGTTAGGGTGATCTTTAGATTCCCCCAGCACTGTTATCTGTCAGCCTGATGCATGATGGAAAAGCCAGGCAATGGAAATATTCTATAAATGGAAAGCATTTTCCACGTTATATAATTTTTTTCTTTATTCTTTCATGGGATGTGGGCATCACTGGCCAGGCCACCATTTGTTGCCCCATCCCTACTTGCTCTTGAACTAAGTGGCTTGTTTGGCCGTATCAGAGGGCAGTTGAGAGTCAACCACATTGCTGTGTAGGCCAGACCATGTAAGGATGGCAGATTTTCTTCCCTGAAGGGCATTAAGTCAACCAGATGGGGTTTTTAACAACAGTCAATGATAATTGTCATGGTCACCGTCACTGAGACTAGCTTTATATTCCAGATTTATTAATTGAATTTAAATTCCACCAGCTGCCGTGGTGGGATTTGAACGTACATCCCCAGACTACTAATCCAGTACATTACCACTGCATCACCGTCTCCCCCCAGTGGAGTGTGGTTGGTCTTGGGGCATGGAAAGCTAAACAAAGGTGATTGTGAATCAATATTCCTTTTTACAGCCCATCTCCTTTTCGTTTCCAAGAGGAGTTTCACCTCCAAAGCTCATAAAGGTGCCTTGATGTTATGGGAGTGCTGCAGAAAGAAGGGAGTCCAAAATAAAACCCTTCAAAGTGAGCTGGCAGCGACTATACTGAGCAGAGTTCCAACGCGAGGTTAAGCGTGCACGCTGTTATTAGCAAATCTGCTGGGTCCCTCCGATGTTGCTCTTGAAGTCTGAAGTCAGGGGGTCCTGTTCCGCTGTTGTACACACCAGCGCACACCGTTATGTGTTGGTAGCATGTGGTGCAGAACAGCCTGGCTTTTTCTTTTTAATGTTGTGCCCATAACGCTGACAGGAGCAGAACTATGCAGTGTTTCCGCTACCGTTAATGACTAAATCCTCTATAGCTCACTTCTGACAACCCTCTCAAGCTCTTAATATTAATGATGTGTACATTAACTGCCAGGCACCAACACCAAATAAAGCCCACATTAAACCAACTGAGGCCACAGCAAATCAAATAGATGGTTCTCGATTGGTATGTCAAACCTCCACACATTACTAAAGTTCCCAAAGTGGAGATAAGGAGCTCAGTACATGGAATTATGGTGGGTTTAAAATCTATTCTTTTTCTGATTGGCAGGGTGTGGCAAGTGGAGTCCCACAGGGGTCTGCACTGAGGTCTCAACTTTTTACAATTTGCATCAGTGATTTAGATGCGGGGAGTGAACATGGTAGCTAAATTTGCAAATGACACAAATCTAGGTAGGAAAGTATATTGTGAAGAGGACATGAGGGGGTTGCAGATGGATATAGATAGGTTGAGTGAGTGAGCAAAGATCTGGCAAATGGAGTTTAATGTGGGAAAATGTGAAGTTGTTCACTTTGGCAGGAAGAACAAAAAAGCAGAGTACTACTTAAATGGAGAACGGCTGCATAATTCTGAGGTGCAGAGGGATCTAGGTGTTCTAGTACATGAGTCACAAAAAGTGAGTATGCAGGTACAGCAAGTAATGAAGAAGGTTAATGGAATGCTATCCTTTATTATGAGAGGGATTGAACATAAAAGTAAGGATGTTATGTTTCAGTTATACAGGGCATTGGGGAGACGGCACCTCGAATACTGTGTGCAGTTTTGGTCTCTTCATTTAAGGAAGGATGTAAATGCATTAGAGGTGGTTCAAAGGAGGTTTACTAGATTCATACCTGGGATGTGGGTTGTTTTATGAGGAAAGGTTGGACAGACTGGGCTTGTTTCCACTGGAGTTTAGAAGAGTGATGGGTGATTTGATTGAAGTATACAAGATCCTGTACGGCCTTGACAAGGTGGACATGGAAAGAATGTTTCCTCTTGTGGGTAAGTCCAGAACTAGGGAGCACTGTTTTAAAATTAGGGGTCGCCCTTTTAGGACAGAGAGGAGAAATTTTTTCTCTCAGAGGGTTGAGCGACTTTGGAATTCTCTGCCTTAGAAGGTGGTGGAAGGTGGGGTGGGGCATTGAATATTTTTAAGGCAGAGGTAGATAGATTCTTGTTAGGCAAGGGAATCAAAGGTTATCGGGGTTAGATGGGAATGTGGAAATCGAAACACAAGAAGATCAGCCATGATCTTATTGAATGGCGGAGCAGGCTCGAGGGGCCGAATGGTCTACTCCTGTTCCTATTTCTTATGTTCTTATGTTCTATTCACTGCTGTTCTGCGGTGAAGTTTTCAGATCCCTAACACACTCTGCCAGGCCACGTCCCTGATTTGTTTTGATAAAGCAGCGAATGAGAGCAGGATCATTTTGTGTTCAAAGTTATGAGAGGTTTGAATAAGAGGCTTATAGCTGCCGTGTGAGGAAGACTTTGATTCTATTTATTTGAGCTCGAGTCAAACCTCCCCAAAGTAAATAGGGAGAAACTGTTTCCACTGTCAGGAGGACTGTTAACCAGAGGACAGAGATTGAAGATCATTGGAGGCAGAACTTCAGGGAGATGAGGGGAATTTCTTTTACGCAGTGAGTTTTTGTGATCTGGAAATGCCTGAAAGGATGGTGGAAACAGATTCAATAGAAACTTTCAAAATGATTTGGATATATACTTAAAAAGGAAAAAAAAAAAGCAGGGCTCTGGGCAAATAGCAGGGGATTGGGACCAATTGGAGAGCTCATTCACTGGCATGAGGGGCCAAATGGCCTCCGTCTGTGCCGTGTGATTCTGTGTGTCTTTCCAACTCATTTCTTAAGCTCAGATTTAGCAATGAACGAGCTTTGTAAATAGTGGCAGGTGAAGGTTAATGGCTGCGTGGCTTGGTTTGGTTTTGAGGTAGGAAATTCAGCACCAAACCAAATCTTCTCTGTAATTAACTTTTTGCACAAGAAATTCTTACTTTTGATCTCCTCACTCAGCTGCATAAGAACAACCAAGTGAGTATATTTTTAGAAATTGAATTAAGCAAATTAAGCCCAATATACTCTGTCCTCCAGTCTTTCTGGGATGAAGTTAAGAGTGATTTATTTTTGGCAATCAAATTACAGTGTAGGTGAGATGAGTAATCCTTAGTTTTTATGATACTGACTTTGATATTTGGAGCTATAACCATGGTAACACTTCATAGGCCATGGTCCAACAGCTGTGAGTACCGAATCGTATAGCTGTTCACAAAGGAGTCTAAACGGTGTATGCTTTCAGGTTCTTTGAACATGGTGTCACTGCAACCAATTCAGTCCATGTCCTCAACCATGAGCAAGGTTAGAGAATAGAAAAAACTGTTTATTTCCAATGGATGGATGGGTACGTAGACCAAACTCCCAGAGAAGAAAGTTGATTTAGGGTGGCACTTGTGAGGAAGAGGAGGAAATCCTCCTGATGTCTTATCCAATGTTCTTCCCTTGCTATCTGCAAAAATGGCTGCTGCATTTGTCAAAGCAGCAACACTGACTGTGGGTCGAATTTTCATCCGCTCTTGGGAAAACCCATCCTGTGCACTTTCATGGCTTGGAAAACGCACATATGTGACTTTACAAGGGACTTTCATCTTTTTACACAGGGGTTAGGTTCACAGTGCATTTTGCCGGCCACAGTGGATTGTGTGAGGAGTGTAGGTGCAGAAGCAGCCAGGCCTTGGCTCTCCAACACAGCAGCTGAGCTCCCAACATCATTGAAAGGCCCCTACGCCTCAGCCCCTGCCCACCCCCATGCCACCTCACATTCCCCATGCCACCACTATACCTCCCATGCCACCTCTGTTCCCCATATGTATCCTGCATGCCACTCACCCAGAATGCACCACGTACAGTTCTCAGGAGGCACACAATAGGGGTTATTTTAAAATTATTGGAAAACTATTAATCCTCTAGCAATCTAAGAAACCCTTAAATCTAAACCCACTATCATTGATACTGGACCAAAAAACCAAGGGAAAGAATTGTAACCCTTTTAAGTGCCTATTAGGTTTGGAAACAAACAAGGAACCACATCAAAGATATATCCTGTTATGATAGGATCGCAAAAGTTTCAAAAGCTCTTGGAAGAATAAGACCACCTGCTGAGCTGAAGCGTCTGAAACCCAGCCAAGCATTCATTATGAAAAACCTGTCATTTAAAAAAGCTTCCAGCTCCACTGGATATTCATTTCAATTTCAAAGCAGAGTGCCTGTCAATCAATGGAGGGGGCGCAGGTACAGACCATTTTTTCCACATTCAGAAGCAGAGTTTTTTTTTAAAAAACAGCAGACCTGCCAGTCCAATTAAATCAGAGCACAAAAACATGACAGCAGAGGACATTTTATTTTTACATTTTTTAATTCATTATGGTAGTTTCTCAGTGAAGTACTTCAAAGCTCTTTTTGAGAAGCAAGACAGATTCATGATTATCTTTCCTATTGTCCCATGAATGTGCAACTGGTGCAGAACTTCCAGTCAGCTTCCAGCAGATTCCAGAAATTCCAGGGCTCTGCACACACGTCATTCATTGTTGGCCTATCTTGTGCGCTATGTTTTTTCAGCATGGAGTAGCCATTTGCACTGCTGTTTTATTAAGGGGAGACCTTGGTTACAGAGACTTAATGCTTGTCAATCCAAAATGGAGACCATGATTCCCAATCTGTTGCTCAAGAGTAATATTATTCCTCATTGCTGAACCCAATTTTTACTGGCATTCCATTTTAAGGCATACAAGACCAGTTCAGACCAGTATTCTTATTTCCCAGTTTTTACTGTTTTTTCCTTCTGGGTCGTTGAGAAAATAACAGATGCATTTAGAGGGACGTTAGATAAATATTTAAGGAGAAAGGAATAGATGGTTATTCTGATAGGGTGAGATTCTGTATGGTGGGAGGTGACTTGAGTGGAGCATAAACACCAGCATGGTCCGGTTGGGCTGAATGGCCTGCTTTTGTGCTGTGAATTCTAAGTAATCCTATGGGCTGTTAAGGTCTCGAATGAGGACAGTCATATTGTCCAGGGCAATCCAAAGGGAGCCTTTCTTTAAGCAGTGAGTCTTGCAGTCGTTGCAGCTCTTGATAATTCTGGCTCTTGTCTTCAGTACAGAGTGCTTTGCCACAGCTGATGGGACACAGAGGGACAATGCAGTTTGTCGTGCACCTGCCTTGAAGAAATAGAGCCAATAGTGTGTGTTCAATCAGCACTCATGTCAACCTAACGCCAAGCCCTGGACAAGGCTGACTAGCACTCCACCTAGTGGCACTGAAATATTTTCAGTAGTCAAAACTACATTGATATGGCTCCATGGGTAGAATTTTCTGCCTGTCGGGCGGGCTGGGTGGGAGCGGGCGCAGGCGGGCACGGACCCGATCAGCGCAAAAGAGCGCAGAAAGGGAGATTAATTTTAAGTCCAAAAAGTTTAATAAAGTGGCATGAAAATTTTTATGACCTGTCCCCTCCTGTGAAACTGTCACATGAGCTGGGACATGTGCATTCATTTCAATAAAAGTTTTTGTCAAAATTTAAAATCATTCATGAAACCTCATCCCGCCCGTGGATGAGGCTCCATGAAAAATGCGAAGGCTGCCTGGGCTCTTCGCCTGCCCCCCCGCCAACCTTAAGGTTGGATGGGCAGCTCTGTTAATTACTTTAATTGAGAGTTAAATGGCCATAATAGGCCTTTTTGACAGTTCAGCGGGCGTGCAGCTGACTTGGATGCGTTCCTGCCGAACTGAAACTCCGAATGATGCGCAATGATGTCAGGATGCACGCCCGACATCGCCACGCGTCATTTTACGTCTCAGCGAGAGGGCCCCTTCCCTGCTTGCCGAGCCAAAGATTCTGCCCCATGGAATGATTCATGCTGCGATATCTACTGGCTGCTTACGAGTAAAAAGAGGAATCTATGCTGCACACAGTAGGAGCTCAAACCCTAAGGAAAATATAAGAACATAAGGAACAGGAATAGGCCGTACAGCTCCTTCCTCCAGCCTGCTCCTCCATTCAAAAATATCTTCTACTGCAGCTCCGCTCCCCCACACTATCCCCATATCCTTTGATTTCCTTAGTGTTAAAAAAAAAGCATGGTTAAAAGATCCAAATAAAGACAGAAAATGCTGGAAACACTCAGCAGTTTCGGCAGCATCAGGGGCGGGCGGGTGGAGGGAGAAACAGAGTTAATGTGTCTGATGTTAACTCTGTGTAAGTGAGTGTGTTTTGAGTGCTGCTTGAAAAGGGACATGGTGCCGAAGCTTTTTGCCTTGCGCTCATCGGGACAAATGCAAGAATGCCAAATTTCAAACACACAACAATTAATACTGCAGGAGAAAAAGATGTTGATTGATTGGCAAGTCACTGCCAACCAAGCAGCACCCACTCTGTCTTCCTCTCCATAGATGCTGTTAGACCTGCTGAGTTTTTCAGCATTTTCTGTTTTTGTTTCAGATTTCCAGCATCTGCGGTATTTTGCTTTTACAAAAGGAGGGAATTGGGGAGGAAAGCAAAAAAAAGGAAAGTCTGTGATTGGGTGGAGGGCTGGAGAGGTTAGTTATCAAAATGATGATGGTGCAAGGCAAAAGGAAGCGATAATGGATAACTGAAGAAACAAGAGATCGAGGAGGTGCAAATGATTATGACCCATAATGACGACCCACCTGTGCGAATTAACCTCCTCACTCTGACTCCTTCACAGAGATATTTTTAATGGAAAATTGCAGCCACGAAGTGCAAAAGAACATCTGCAGTAATTTTGAAAATAATTTCTGGGGCATTGTAAAGATTTTCAAACCTTAAAGATGGCATAGAATGACTGACAGAAAATGTCTGATCCACGTGCAATATTTAATTATTCCCCAGAAATGAAAGCAAAAGTAAGAATGAGCAGAGCTCTCAGAGGGTTAGAATTCAAACAGGAAAGCCTCAGTCTTTCTGTCCGCTGTGGTTTAAATATTGCTGAGGGACCTTTTGTAGTGCTAACAACTGTCTGCTCCTGCTTGAGTTTATTTATAGCTTGTGTAACCTGTGCACAATAAGAAGCTCTCTCAAGTTTGGCATTCAAGGTTGGACATTTTAAACTCAGGTGACAGTGATAGATTCAACCTGATGCCTCTCTTGGAAGGTTCACATCTGCATTAAACCTATCCCTCACTAGAAGGGCTGGTCAGTAAATACCAGCAATCAGAACACAGCAATAAGACTGTTTCCTCATGAATTTCCCCACCCCTACCTCCCTCTGTTCATTGGTTTCCCCCAAAGCTCAGAGGCATATATTACCCAATCCATTAGATTACGCGAGGTTTCAGATTGTTTTAGAAAATATCATTTTTCCTTCCACTTTAAAATCTTTCCCCCCCACTTCATTGTAGGATCATACAACACAGCAGGAGGCCATTCGACCCATCATGCCTGTGTTGGCTTTTTGAAAGGGCTATCCAACTAGACCCACTCCCCCAGCTCTTACCCTGCAGTCCTGCAAATTGCTGAAACCTGCAAATTTGTGATTTCACTAGTGGTTTTGTAAATCTCAGTGGATCTCAAACTTCTTTTGGTTGAAAAGGACTCCTTTTCAAATGGAATAGTTATCACTGACACCCCCCACCCATCAAAATTATAATACTATATCATACTTATAATATGAAAGTGCTGCATGTAAATCGTGTTTTAATAATGCTTTTGAAGACTTGCTTACAAGTATTAGTGAGATGGGTGTGACTGCAGAGTCTGTCTATCCGTGATGTGATGCTTGACAATGACACTCATAAATCATTCCATAGAAAAACCAATGTTTCTTGGTTTTCAGGGAAAAGTGGGTGGAATTGCAGAATGTGGTCCCAAAAACACCCATAAAAATCCCATGTAATTATTCTCAGAATTTGACCTAGTCTGGTAAAGCAGTAGCCCTGGGAGACTTGCTGACACTAGCTCAGCAGTGTTGTGCCTCTTCCTGAGTGACAGTGTGCCAATGCAAAAGGCTGCAGACTCCATTAGAGTTTGCTACATTACTCCACACGAGACATTTAACCAGAAGCAGCAGTAGACGGTTCTGATTAGCTATATGTTAACATGAATGCCCTAACCACAGTATCCTGGACGATTACCTATAACACCCACCTTAAGGCTAGCCCTGATCTATTAGTGCTTTCACATTATTTCACAGACCCCTGGAAAAATGGCTGTGTTGGACACAACTTGACACTGAGCTACATACAGAGATATTAGGACAGTGGTAGGTTCAAAGGAGCAACTTAAAGGAGAGGAGAGAGCAGTGGAGAGAGGCGGAGATGTTTCTGGAGGTAATTCCAGAGCTTACAAATCTGCTCTACTGCAAGGGCTGTTTAATCAAATTGGACAAAATACAGATTGTCACGCATTCTCTTACCGTTTGAACTGAAAATAAGAACATTTATATACAAATGAAGAAGGCACTCTGTAGAGTACATACCTCCGTCACACTGTGCTAACTCAAAGTTATTACAATTATATAGCTCTTCCTTAAGGCTTTTCTCTGCCTAGTTGATTCTCTGTTACTAC
Source organism: Cetorhinus maximus (assembly GCF_964194155.1). Lineage (NCBI taxonomy): Eukaryota > Metazoa > Chordata > Chondrichthyes > Lamniformes > Cetorhinidae > Cetorhinus > Cetorhinus maximus. Next base: position 89,715,750 of record NC_135893.1, read on the forward strand.
AAAGCTGCAAAAAAGAAATCTTTTTATTCAGACCTTCCATCTCACTGTGGGAGCCAATCCACATCCAACAACCTGCTCTGAAAACCCTGCTCACATTTTGACAGCTGTGACAAATTGCACCACAGCAGCTGAGACAATCCACAACATTCTAAAACAATCGACAGCATTCTAAATAAAACAACCCACCACATTCTGAAGAAAGGTCAGTTCGCCCTATCTCACAATGTTAATGGATCCTTCAAAAAATTCCAGGGTCCGGATCCACATCTTCACCAAAAACTAATAAGTTCTTCCATGGGCCATACTCTACCTGTGCACCAAGTTTCATTGAAACCTGTCCTCCAGTTTTTGAGATATATTGGGACCCGACGTGGTGGGGCTGGAAAATGACAGCCATTGTTTCTAGACAAACATACTACCAAACAGATGAAAACCTTACCTCAGCCCGCTTTCCGTGGCGGAGGTAAAAAGTAAGATTCCAAAAGTTTGCTACTATAGGGAGCAACTGCCACTCAAACTGACCATTGAGTAATTCTCAGTATGTTCGGTGTGAACTGGGCCTCTGATGTAAATTAGTTACCCTCTGCACATTCCATCAGATTTCTCAGAAGATTTTCTTTCACATTATCCATGTCTTATTCAGTCCCAAACATGAAAAGCTCAGCAGCTCAATCAATTTCAGCACACTGTTCAAATTAGCTTTTGTCTGGAGGGTGAATGTAATGTATTTTGCCTTCCCTCTATTTCTGCTTTAGCGATTGCCAAATTAGAAAATAAATCACCCAAGTTTCCCACCTGAGCTTTACTGACCAACCCAGGCACTAAATAAACCTCAGGAGAACGCTGCTATTGTCATTCTTTAAACTGGACAGTAGAACATCACATTTAACAACAACAACTTGCATTTACGTGATGCCTGTTGCATAGTAAAACATTGTAAGTTGCTGCGCTGGAGGAATTACCCACCAAATTTGACACCGAGCCACGTTAGGAGATATGAGGACAGGTGGTTAAAGGCTTGGTCAAAAGGGTAGGTTTTGAGGAGCGTCTGAAAGAATGGGAGAGAGGCAGAGAGGTTTAGGGAGGGAATTGCAGAGTTTAGGGACCAGGCAGCTGGATGCATGGTTGCCAATTGTGGAGCAAATAAAATCAGGGATGCTCAAGTGGCCAAAATTAGAGGAATGCAGAAATCTCAGAGGGTTGTGGGGCTATAAGAGGTGACACAGATAGGGAAGGGCGAGGTCATGGGTGGATTATAAAACAAGGGTGTAGATTTTAAAACAGAGGCGTCACTGGACTGCAAGCTAATCAAAGTCAGCGAGCGCAGGGATGAAGGATAAACAGGACTCAGTGCAAGTTAGGACACAAGCAACAGAATTTTGGATGGAGGGTGCAAGATGGGAGGCCGGCCATTGGAGTTTTGGGAATTGTCAAGTCTTGAGGTAACAAAGGCATGGATGAGGACTTCATTAGCAAACTTGGCAGGATATGTATCAAAATGCAAATGTTGTCTTAATATTATACTTAAATTGTCGCAATTTAACAGATAATCTTCTTAATTTCTACAGGATGACAGGCTGAATTAGCGGTTGAAATTTGCAATCTGGCTAAGAAAGTCATCATTATGTTGGTGTTCACTGATAAGTGATGAGTTAGCACAAGGGAGCATAGAGAACGCAGAAGGAACAATTTCTTTAAATATTATTTCCTTTGTAGGAACAGGAGGAGGATTTTTAGCCCCTCAAGCCTGTTCTGTCATTGAGTTAGATCATACCTGATCTGGATCTTAATCCATCCACCTGCTGTGGTTCTGTAATCCTTGACGCCCTTGCCTAACAAAAATCTATCAATCTTAGTTCAGCTGCTGCCCCAGAACATCAACAGCAGTTTGGGGGGTGGGGGGGTGGAATTCCAGATTTTGTGTGAAGAAATGTTCCTTGACCTCACCCATGAGTGGCCCGGCTCTAATTTTAAGGTTATGCTCCCTTGTTCTCAACTCCCCTCCCCACTCGAGGAAAATAGTTTCTGTTAACCCTTCTGACTTCTTTAACCACCTTAAACATTCCAATTAGATCACTCCTCAATCTTCTATACTCAAGGGAACGCAAGCCTAGTCTATCCAACCTGTCCTCGTAACTTAACCCATTCAGCACCTGCAATTGTCAAGTATAAATAGGGCAAATGATTTTTTTATGCCTTGCCTTTGCCCAGAAACTGCCTCCAGATTTTGTTTTCAACAAAATGACTACTTGGCTAGCAAATGGCACTACATTTGGTAAGTGTGGGAAGTTGTCAGATTTCTCACAGTTTATTGCCCTATGACAGATTGCTCAACCTGTTAGGTATGACTTGAGTGAGCTAAAAGTAAACCAGTTAATTTTCCTTCCATATTTAACCTGCTACCAGAAGGAGCAGTTGAGGCGAATTGTATAGATAAGGCGAAGCTGGATAATCTCAGCAGGGAAAAAGGAATAAAGAGATCTGTTGATGGGATCAGTTGAAGTCGGGAGGGAGGAAGCTTGTGGGGAGCATAGTTGGGTCGAATGATCGCTTTCTGTGCTATAAATGCTTTGTAATTCTATATAAACCTCATGTTACGGCCATGCTAACTTTTCTGGAACACAGCCCTCATAACTGGCGTCTTTGACAATCATTTAAACATTCACAGTTTTATGCATCCTGAATATATGCCAACCATCTGCCCTTCTGGTGGACAGTCACGATTTTCAGGCCAATACAAATTTCCCACTCTGCCTCCTCAGTGCCACCCCTCAATGCCACCTCCCGCAAGGGATTGAGGCAGCTGTATCACGTTAGCACCACCTCCTGTACCAGCGGCCGGTTCACTCTCTGCCGAGTAGTGTGCACGCACTCCCTGCCCGCCAAATCGGGGACTTAGTTGACCATTTTAGTGCCTGCAAAATAGGCCCAATTTCTAGGCTAAGTTCCTTACATCCTGGTAAGCCATGTTCAGAAGCCAAGATGAAGGACCATGGTTCATAGTGCAGGGAAGGTTCAACAGAGAGAGAGAGAAGGTGACACAATAAATAAAGAAATCATGACTGGATAACATACCAGGTGGGCTCTTTGTCATTTTGTAAAGTGGCAATTGCAGGATCTACAAGTTTCCCAAATGATTCACTCTTAGCTCCTAAAACACTCCAGTGCTTTTATAAATCTCTTCAGTGGAATTTAGATATGATTTGATGTTAATGGTCCTCGGTAATCCTATCCGTCATTCTGGATAGGTAATCTTTGTCACAAATTTAGCCATGGAGCTCTGAATATTAACATCTACACCTTCAGCAACTTGGGGTTGGGGATATGATTGACATGGGAATATTGTTAGGATACTGTTAGCAAACAGTGATTAGCTTAGCATTTTGTAATATTTGCTGTTACTTATTTTCATGCAGGCAAGCCAAAAATTTAATGACTTGGGCATGAAAGGGGAAGCAGATTCTAAATTTTAATTAAACACTAATGCAGAATTTTTTATTAGTTAGCACAGGCAGTATTTACTGCATACCCATTGGTTACTTGGTGGGTTATTAAAATTGCTTTTATGATTTCACAACCTTTACATAATACTTAATGTAACCTGTGGTGTACGGTTCTAAAATAACTAATACTAACTTCACTAAAATCGTTAGAAATATGTCACACACAATATACTACCTATCAGAGAAGGACAGCTGTATTGAACCAATCCCAATTGCCACATGTTTTTCCAAATTACCGTTCCAACTCTCAACATGAACTTGCATCGATACAGTACTTTTAATATAGAAAAGGATCCCAATGGATTTTTCAAAGGCTTGAGGGAAAATGGCCACCATGCCAAAGCAGGAAACGTTCAGAGGGGTGAGCCAGAGCTTCAGCTGGAGGCTCTAAAGAAGGATTTCGAGGAGTACAAAGAGGTGAAGTGTGGAAGGGTTGAGGGAGGGAATGATGGCACAAAGAGAGGTGCAGTGGACTGGGGAACAGGGAGGGCAGGGCTGAGGGGGTGATGGCGATGCACGAGCTTCCAAGGCTCGAGGAAGTTACAAAGATAAGGAGGGGTGTGACCATGGTGGGATTTAAACACAAGGATGAAAATCCCTTCTCCACAGTATCTTGACCATTGAATGTGGCCAATCTACCATGATGAAGCAACCGACATCACTAAAACAGAATATCTGAGAATAATCACATTGCTATTTGTGGAATCTTGCAGTGCAAAAATGGTTGATACATTACAGGAATGACTACATTTCAAAATAACTTCATTAGCTATGAAGCGCTTTGGGACATCCTGAAATCATAAAATGTGAGTCTTCCCTTCTTGATTTCAGTCATCCCAATATCCTTTCAAAGCCTCCCTTTAACCAATTTTGTTCTCTTTGGATAAAATCCAAAATTCAGATAAAATCCCCTCATCCCTGGAACTATTCTTTTAAATCTCCTCTGCACCCTGTGAACAACTGTCACATCCTTCCTGAAAGTGTGGTGACCAGAACTGGACACAATACTCTACTTGTGGACTAACCAGAGCTTTATAAAGGTTCAAGCAAAAAACTGTGGATGCTGGAAATCCAAAACAAAAACAAAAATATCTGGAAAAACTCAGCAGGTCTGGCAGCATCTGCGGAGAGGAGCACAGTTAACGTTTCGAGTCCGAATGACCCTTCAACAGAACTAAGTAAAAATAGAAGAGAGGTGAAATATAAAGGTTCAACTGAACTTCCCTGCTTTTGTATTCGATACCTCTATTATCAGCGCAAGACTCATTTTTCAGGGACAGTGCAAGTCTGAAGCACTCAGGGAGTTTTACAGAGCTCATAGGTGCACTTAATGGGAGGTGAGATAAACATGAGAGAGAAAGGGATATCAGGGTATGTTGATGGGGTGAGATGAAGAAGGTTTGGAGGAGGCCCGTCTGGAGTATGAACACTGACATTGACCTCTTGGGCTGAATGAATCAATGACCTTCCTTCCATCATAAGGTCAGAAGTGGGGATGTTCACTGGTGATTGCACAATGTTCAGCACCATTCACTATTCCTCAGATACTGAAGCAGTCCATGTCCAAATGCAGCAAGACCTGGAAAGTATCCAGGCTTGGGCTGACAAGTGGCAAGTAACATTCGGGCCACAAAAGGGCCAGGCAATGACCATCTCCAACAAGAGAGAATCTAACCATTGCCCCTTATATATATCATATATCAATGGCATTACCATCATTGAATCCCCCACTATCAATATCCTGAGGTTTACCACTGACCAGAAAATGAACTGGAATAGCCATAAAAATATTGTGGCTACAAGAGCAGGTCAGAGGCTGGGAATTCTGTGATGAGTAACTCACCTCCTGACTCCCCAAAGCCTGTCCACCATCTAAAAGACACAAGTCAGGAGTGTGATGGAATACTCTCCACTTGCCTGGATGAGTGCAGCTCCAACAACACTCAAGAAGTTTGACACCATCCAAGACAAAGCAGCCCGCTTGATTGGCATCCCATCCACAAACATTCACACCCTCCACCACCGACGCACAGTAGCAGCAGTGTGTACCATCTACAAGATGCACTGCAGGAATTCACCAAGGCTCCTTAGACAGCACCTTCCAAACCCATGACCACTACCATCTAGAAGGACAAAGGCAGCAGATACATGGGCACACCACCACCTGGAGGTTCACCTCCAAGTCACCATCCTGACTTGGAAATATATCATTGTTCCTTCACTGTCGCTGGGTCAAAATCCTGGAACTCCCTTCCTAACAGCACTGTGGGTGTACCTACACCATATGGACTGCAGCGGTTCAAGAAGGCAGATCAACACCACTTTCTCAAGGGCAATTAGGGACGGGCAATAAATGCTGGCCCAGCCAGCGAAGCCCACATCCCATGAATGAGCAAAAAAAAAGTGGGTTAATTAAAGAAAATCAACGTGGATGGATGAATAAAAAGAAGAATGGCCTGTTTCTATGCTGTAAATACTATGTATTGAAGTTGGTGTTGAGGTCTTTCTAATTGTTAATATTGTCCTTGCTTTGATGCTGCTTAAGTGCAATTTTGCCATGTAACGTAAGTAAGAAACCATACATCCATCCTGAGTTGTTATTTGCAGTACTGCTGTCTCAGGTCAAATTGCTTGACTGGGAATCTATACCTTGGTGTTTCTTGTACATTGCTTATTTTTCCATACGTTGTCTGTGACTGCACATAACTGATGAGAAAAACGAGCAGAGCTTCTGGCTGTAGCTTAGTTTCCTACTATCTCTAGAGGGAGTGTTTCAACAAGTGATGTCAATGTTCAGAGTGTGTTGTTTCTGAGAAGTATTGAAAGGACAGAACATTGTATCAATGTGACTTGCCAGATATTAACGCTTTTCATTCAAGACGCTTGTTTGGAGCATTATGGCCACGGACGACTGTGTTCTGATATGGTAAGAAATGTGTTGTCCAACGTTGGAGACAACAACGATTAACGCTCTGTCTGAAATACAACAAATGAAACTTGTGGACTGTGCAATCAGTGAAGGAACCCAAGAAAACATGGGCAAAATGATCAAAAAGGACGATTTGCATTTTTATAGCTCCTTACTCAATCTCGGGACATCCCAAAGCACTTTTCAGCCAGTGAAGTACTTTTGGAACGTCGTCACTGTTTTGATGTAGGAAACACAGCAGCCAATTTGTGCACAGCAAGATTCCACAAACAGCAATATGGCGACTAGACAATCTGTTTTAGTGAGGTTGGTTGAGAGATAAATATTGGCCAGGACACCAGAGAGGACTCCCCTGCTTTTCTTTGAAATACTGCCGTGGGATCTTTTACGCCCACCTGAGATGGTAGATGGGACCTTGTTTTTAACATCCCATCTGAAAGATAGCACCTTTGATAGTACAGCACTCCCTCAGTACTGCACTGGAAGTGTTGGCAATATGTTTTGTGCTCAAGTTGTTGGACCCATAACTGCTGACTCAGGTGTGAGAGAGCTACCCATTGAGATTGTAGGTGGTGGGAAAGGCCAAGGGAGATGAGGATATCCATGGATTCCAATTCCAGGAAAGGAATGAATTGGAGTCAGAGACTTTTACACTGGGTCTTGCACTGGGAATTTCCCCAATGTTTCTCCTGCTTCACCACCATAACTTCTGACTGTCAGACTTCCAGCAAAGTTACACTGGCGGAATGGGAAGCTAGAGGCCCTGAGGAGATTCTTGGTATTGACATCAGCACGGTCCAAGCTAGAGGAAGATTACAGACGTAAGAATATTTACAATGTAACGAGAACAAGAGAGGAAAAGGAAGAGACTGATTGTAGTAGAATTTTTTTAAGGAAGGGGAAGAGAGGCCAAAGAAGAGATTCGATTGATCGAATACATATTGTACTTTCAAAACAAGTTTCTGTGTTAAAGGTGCCATATCAATGCAAGTTGTTGTAGTAATATATGTGTTTAAACTTGAGCAAAAATGAATCTTATTATTATTTATCAATTAGTTCTTGTGTGACTGTGTTTCTTCCCTGCAAGGTCATAGCCTGTATTGAGTGTTCAAATCACATCAAAGAGGAGATTTAAAAAATAATGTATTCCTGTAATAAATTGCTTAGCAAAAGACTAATTATCTGAGTTAGCTAGGAGCGAGGAATCTGTTGTCCTTTTCTGGTGTAATTATGGCCTTAATTAAAACATTTCCATTTTATCACCCCTGTGTCAGGAATTCTCAAATTATGATGTCTAAGGGGAAGAGTCCTAATGTGGATAACAGAGGATAACATTAAAACCCAGCAAAGCACACGAACCCATTCAAATCATGCATGTAGAATTAGAAAGGTTAGTGCCGAAATATGTTGTGCAGTGGGCCTGTGACGACTCTCTGTGACAGTGCTCCTCTCCTTGTGCCTGTAGTCGTGTCGCTGACTTCTCAATGACAGAAAGAAAAGTGGCTGCTATTGTTTTGTAGGCAAACGAAGCAGCCAATTTGCATGCAGAAAGATCACCCATACAGCAACGGGACGAATGCCCAGTTAGTTTGTTCTTGCTGGTATTGATTGAAAGGTTTCAAAGGCTGTGGTGATTGGGACAATTGGAGTTTTCATGATGTGGAGCGATAGAGTTTTGTCAGATGAGACTATCAAGGAAAATGGAGCTAAGACAGGTAAATGGAGCCGGGGTACCAAACTCCAAGCAACATCATTAAAGCAGATTATTTGGTCATTTATCTTATTGCTGTTTGTGGGATCTTGCTGTGTGTGATTTGGTTGTTGTGCTTCCTACATTATAACCACGACTACATTTGTATTTAATTGGCTTTAAAGTGCTTGGTGACATCCTACGGTTATGAAAGGCACTATAGAAATGTAAGCTCTTTCTTGTTTCTTTCTGTTGAGGGATATAGACTCTCACAGTGAATGGATAATTGAACCTGGGTGCTTATGAATTTTAAGATGCAGGGGATAAGAAACAAGCTTCATAAATAGAGATATTGAGTACATAAGCAGGGATATTATGCAGAATCTTTATAATGCTCTGTTTCGCCCACAAGTAGATTGTTGGGTCTAGTTCTGGTCACCACACTTTAGGAAGGATGTGAGGGTTCTTGAGAGGGTAGAGAGGAGATTTACCAGAATAATTCCAGGGATGAGGGATCTCAGCTACAGGGTTAGCTTGGAGAAGCTGGGGATATTGTCCTTGGAGCAAAGGAGGTTGAGGGAAGATTGATAGAGGTGTACAAGATTATAATGAGTGTAGATAAAGTAGACGAAGACAAAGCTGTCCCCATTAGTTGATTGTATAATGACTAGGGCACAGAGATTTAAGATTTTGGGCAAGAGTTGCAGGGACTATGTCAGAAAGAAATTTTTTACGTAGCGATTGGTAATGACCTGAAACTCGCTGCCCAAGAAAGGATGAAACTGGAGATGGATTGGCACTTGAGGGAAATAAACTTGTAGGGCCACAGGGATAGAATGGGGGAATGGGACTGACTGGATTGCTGTACAGAGAGCCGACATGGACTTCATTAGCCGAATAGCCTTCTGTGCCATAATGATGCTATGAGTTTGGTTGCATAGTTGGTGTGAGGCCTGTTTGGCCGGCTTTCAAAACCACCCTATTCCTGTCTATTACTCTGCCCTTATCCTACAATGGGACACAGCAATTGTACACATCTCATCTAATCACCTCTATTTATCGCAGATTCCACACCAGATCAAACTGCCACTCTACCAGGCCCAGCACCGGTTTCTTTGGCGTGTATACTGTCTACAGCAATATCTCTTCTCTGTCAGCCACTGTTCAGCCGTCTGAACAGATATTTCATCCCTACCTGCTTAGCTTTAGTCCTTATATATCTGTAACATCAGTCTTGGCTTGAGGAGAAAGCACACAGGAAGGTGCCCAGGGGTCATTTACTTATTTTGGGTCACACCTACGATTAAAGTTAGATTCATGACTCTCATGTGTTAATTCTGAGTGAAGATTTTTCTATAAGTGTTTTTATCTGATGATTTGAAACAGGGAACCTCTTGTGCAGCTTTGCAAGATGCTGAAGGGTACCATTGTGCATATTTCATCTGAAACTGTGGGTGTGATGAATTGTGAGACTGATTATGATTCCATTTTCATGCAACTGCATTTACAGACAAAATCTGAAATTGAATCAGAGTAATAGCTTCCCTCTGTTTGTGAGAATTAAGCAGCCCAGAGAAAAAATATGTTTCTATCTCTCCTCCAACGGCAACACAGCACATGCAGCATTTCTTAAATTCATTCCTGGGATGTGGGCATTACTGGAAAGGCTGGCATTTAATGCCAGACCTGGTTGTCCTTGAGAAGTTGCTGGTGAGCCACCTGCTTGAACCACTGGAGTCCATGTGGTGAAGATGGTATCAGGAATTCACTAAGGCTCCTTCGACAGCACCTTCCAAACCCACGACCACTGCCACCTAGAAGGACATGGGCAGCAGATAGATGGGAACACCACCATCTGGAAGTTCCCCTCCAAGTCACTCACCATCCTGACTTGGAAATATATCACCGTTCTTTCACTGTCGCTGGGTCAAAATCCTGGAACACTCTTCCTAACAGTACTGTGGGTGTACCTACACCACTTGGACTGCGGCGGTTCAGGAAGGCAGCTCAGCACCAACCTTCTCAAGGGCAACTAGGGATGGGCAATAAATGCTGGCCCAGCCAGCGAAGCCCACATCCCATGAACGAATAATAAAAAAGTAAATTTAAAAAGACCTGCTTTTACCTAGCACCTTCCTACATCCTACAGCGCTTTATAGCCAACAAAGTGCCTTTGAAAAGTAGTCACTGTTGCAAGGCAGCAGCAATTTGAGCTCAAGAAGATTCCACTAACAGCAGTGCGATAATGACCAGACAATCTGTGTAAGTGATATTGGTTGAGGGGTAAGTATTGGTCAGAACACCAGGGATAATGCCCATGCTCTGTGAGGGCAGATGGGGCCTTGTTTTAATATTTTATCTGAAAGACAACAAAAACTTGTTTATATAGTGCCTTTAATATAGTAAAAGCTCCCAAGATGCTTCACAGGAGCATCATAAAACAAAATATGATACCAAGCCACGTAAGGAGATATTAGGTCAGATGACCAAAAGCTGGGTCAAAGACCTAGGCCAGGATTTTACCTCCCTTCTGCGGCGTGTCTCCCCCTGGTGGATGCGGCAAGCCATTTAAACCTCTATTCAGTTCGGCGGGACCGTAATATCCCACCGGGTGGGAGGGGCCATAAAATCCTGGCCCTAGATTCTAAGGAGTGTCTTAAGGGAGGAAAACAAGACTAAGAGGCAGAGGGGTGTAGGGAGGGGATTCCCGAGCTTAGGGCCTAGGCAACTGAAGGCGCTGCTGCTAATGGTGGAGTGATTAAAATTGTTATGCATCAAGTGGCCAGAATTAGATGAGTGCAGATACCTTAGAGAGTTGAGGGTCTGACGGAGATTACAGAGATAGGGAGGGGCAAGGCCCTAGAGATACTTGAAAACAAAAAATGAGAGTTTTAAAATGAAGACTTTGACTGGGAGCCAGTGTTGGTCAGTGAGCACAGGGGTGATAGGGTGACTGGGACTTGGTGCAAGTGAAGACAGGCAGCTAGGCTTTGGATGACCTTAAGTTTTCAGAGGGAAGATTGTGAGAGGCCAGCCAGGAATACGCTGGAATAGTCAAGTCTAGAGATAAACAAAGGCATGATTAATGGTTTCAGCAGCGGATTAGGCAAAGTCGGGCGATGTTATAAAAGTGGTAATAAGTGATCTTGGTGATGATGAAAGCCGGCACTTCTGCTAGTCCAGCATTGCTTCAGTACTTCACTTGAGTTTTAGCTTTGACTTTTTTGTGCCCAAGTCCTAGAATGAGACTTAAACCCAGAATCTCGAACTCATGGGCCAGTGTGATAGCCACTGAGCCACGGCTGAATTGTCCCTGGTCTTACTATAACCCAGTAGGTTCAAATCTTTTTTTTTACTGCCTCTGGTAAAGTTTTGTGGTTATTTTGCTTCACGTTATTCTCAAGATTAGATTGTTGTTTAAAATTTGTATAAATCACAGGTGCACACCTACATGGTGCACCAGTGTGTTGATGGGTCACAGAATGGGTAGGTTGCACAGCCTCCAATGTAACTTGCTAAATTCCCAATCACAGCTCGATACTATATAGCAGGACAGGCAGAGGAGTGTAAATGCTAGAATTGGTCACTGAATAGCATTTTAAAAATTCATTCACGGGATGTGGGCTTCGCTGGCTGGGCCAGCATTTATTGCCCATCCCTGGTTGCCCTTGAGAAGGTGGTGGTGAGCTGCCTTCTTGAACCACTGCAGTCCATGTGGTGTAGGTACACCCACAGTGCTGTTAGGGAGGGAGTTCCAGGATTTTGATCCAGCGACAGTGAAGGAACGGCGATATATTTCCAAGTCAGGATGGTGAGTGACTTGGAGGTGAACCTCCAGGTGGTGGTGTTCCCATCTATCTGCTGCCCTTGTTCTTCTAGGTGGTAGTGGTCGTGGGTTTGGAAGGTGCTGTCTAAGGAGCCTTGGTGAGTTCCTGCAGTGCATCTTGTAGATGGTACACACTGCTGCTACTGTGCGACGTTGGTGGAGGGAGTGAATGTTTGTCGATGTGGTGCCAATCAAGCGGGCTGCTTTGTCCTGGACGGTGTCAAGCTTCTTGAGTGTTGTGGGAGCTGCACTCATCCAGGCAAGCGGGGAGTATTCCATCACACTCCTTGATACGCAGCCTAAGCAAAGTGAAGGAAAATTAACTTTTAAAATAAAAATCTTGTAAATATTTTTGTTTAGTTAACACGCTCCTGGAATACGATACAAATCTACAGCATCAGTTAGCACAATCTGTGAAACAGCTGCCTCGGTCAATGTTGTCAAGGAATCTTTTTGTTCAATGCTCTTATTTTTGTGCCAGGTGATCAAGTGGTTCAGCAGCAAACCCACAAGGGTCTAAGAGAGTGTCACCCTCATGGCCAAAATAGCAGAATTGTCTCAAAATCCTAAATCCAGCCCCCAAACGTGGCACTTCTCATTTTCGCAGGGGCAGGAAGGGGGATGGTTTGTGTTTCGTGCATGCACGGTTTACGGAGGTAGCTGGCTTTTTAAATCATCAGCTGCCTCCACTGAAATCAGATCTTGGTAGCCCAGGAATGTGAAACCTGAAGTGTGCAGATTAGACTCGGTAAGAGCAGGTCAGAAGTTCGTGGATTAATTTGGGTAGCCAGGGTACCCCTTTTGGAGAGGTAAGGTACCCCTTTGGATCTAGTCCCGGGACACCTTTGGGGGCGGTAAGGTGCCCTTTTTGTGGGGATCAGGTAACCATTGGTGTAGGTCAGGTGCCCCTTGGGGGAGTTAAGGTGCCTTTTGGAATTGTTAAAAGTAGACATAAATCACAGAGTGCAGAAGAGGCCCTTTGGCCCATCGAGTCTGCACCGACACGTGAGAAACACCTGACCTACCCACCTAATCCCATTTACCAGCACTTGGCCCATAGCCATAAGTATGTGTAAAAAGTACATTGACTTGTTACTGTCAAGCTCATTGGAACTGTTGACGGACCTATCAAAATCAGATGTCAAAAAGGCCTGTCAGAAGAGTCAAGAGTACTGTTAATAGGACCTATAAAAAATGTAAGGAGGAACTGTCAAAAGCACTTGTCAAAAGGAGCTGCCAAGACATTTAAAAATCCTGTACTTTAAATCTTTGAAAAAAAATGTCTGGAGTGTTAAATATTAGTTGCTCTTTCATTCTGTCTGTTGACATAAGCCTGAGGGCTTCCATTACTAGATTAGTGCTGCACGACTGAATTCACAACCCTCCATTATCACAGTGGGGTGCCTGTCATTTCACAATTTGATTGACAACTCAGTGTGGATATAAACTCTTTGAAGTGGGACTATGAAGTCCAAACTTGTTGTCATAAGGGATTGTGCAATTTAATTAAATGTTTGTTATATAGGATCATGGCTGACCTTTATCAACTCCACCTTCCCCCACTATCCACATATCCCTTAATTCCCCTAGTATCTAAAAATCTATCATACTCAAGGACTGAGCATTCACATCCTCTCTGAGGTAGAGATTAGCAAAGTTTCACAACTTGAGTCAATATAATAATTTAAGAATTCAGGAGTGGGGGGAGGGAGAGTGTGTGGGGGTTGAGCGGGGATTTGTTTTATGTAGTTGAATGAACATAAATGTAGCTAATGGGTTTTTAGGAATGAGTGTTTTTTTTTGCAGTGAAGTCTGCAATAGACGCTTAAAACTTCATTTTATAGAACTTTATTTTGTCTCATCTCTGCATTGATCCTGAGGTCTGTCATGGTGGATTCTGGGTGAGTTTGTATAGTAGGTGTAAGGGCAAAGGGTGGTGGAGCATGGGTTGGGACGAGTTGGCACTAAGTTGGCCTAGGGGCTATAAAGGGCCTTGGGGTGATACAGGGGCATAGGCTGCCATGGAGGGTATGAGGGGCCACGAGGGATTGGTACAGGGCATGAGGTGGCATTGAGGGTACTGGGGCATAGATTTGCATGGAGGGTACAACGGGCCAAGGGGGTGGGTATAGGGCATGATGACATAGGTTGACATGGGTGGGACATGGGGAATGTAGGGGTAGTGAGTGGGGATGAGGGGTCAGGGCTGGAGAGAAATGTAACGTTTTAACCTTTTTTCTTATATTTTGGACACAGTGCTGGAACTCCGAGGCTGGCCTTCCACTCAGTCCGCCTCCGCACCCCGGCAGCTTCCTCAGTTCTTCCACAGTCGCCCGCCCTGACTTCTAATCTAGCCCACTCCCCCCCCCCCCCACCCCGAGACCAAACATCTGACGCCTGGGTAGCCATTTTGAGAGGTCAGGTTCAGAGGGAGCCTGGAATTCTGCTGACTCTGTGTGCCTGACTCACGGGCGAAAATGTGGCCTAAGTTAGTCTGAGGCAGTGTGCAATCTCCACGGATCCCCGCAGACATTTGTGGAAAGAAGGAAAATGGTTTGTGTAACATTGTGATAGTTGGCTGCTCTCAGCTTCTTTATTCATAGGGATTAGTTTAACCTTGGAGTTTTTTATATGCACCTCAGACACAAGCCTCTTATCAGGCACAGGTAGTTAATTGGGAGATTGACCTTTCATTAGCTGATCAATCAGCTTCAGTATGATTACACAATTATTACAATAAAGCCTCTACTTTCTGCCACAGATGTTGCTACTTGCTCAACAAAACTGCAGAGAGAGTTTCAAAGATAAATATTAAATGCTAAACCTGGGATTTTCTGGATGTAACGCCTTTTGTTGTAAATTCCAACCATTGTGGCACCACTCTGTAGCCAATTTTACATAACTCAAAGGCTTTTTATATTTTTGGGAAAGGTACAAGGTCTATTTGTCTCTTCACCCTTTTATGTTACATTCAGAAGTTCAAGAGTAAACAGACCCTGATCTTTTAAATTGCAATAAAATACTTTCACTTATATAGCACCTGTCGCACGATGTCCCAAAGTGCTTCTCCAGCCAGCGGAGTATTTTTGAAACGTGGCCACTGTTACAATGTGGAAACGTGGCAGTCAATTTGCACACAGCAAATCCGCACGACAGTAATGCGATAATGATCAGATAATCAGCTTTGAGGTGTTGAGGGATAAATATTGACCAGTACATTGGGGGAACTCCCCCACCTTTCTTTGAAACGGTGTTTTGGGATCTTTTATGGCCATATGATGAGGCAGACAGGGCCTCTGTTTAAAGTCTTGTCCAAAAGATGGCACTTCTGCCAGTGCAGCACTCCCCCAGTACTACTCCCTGAGTACTGGAGCGTCAGCCTCGATTATGTAATCCAGTTACTGGAGTGGACCTTAAACCCACAACCTTCTGGCTCGGAGCCTTAAGTACTCAATGCATTGAGATTGCAGAACTGGTCATAATTGGACTCCATTTTTCTGGTGGGTAAATGTTTTCAAGGACATTTTCCTTGGGCAGGTTTTTCCAGTTGGCAAGCGGGGGCAGGGCCCACTCGACGCTGCGTAAAATGACGCGGGGAATATGTTGGGCGTGCGTCCCGACGTCACCCCGCATCACTTAGATTTTCGGTTTGGCGGGCGCGCAGCTGATTAAGGCCATTAAAAAACAAATTAACCTGATTGATGGACCCGCCCGTCCAACTTTAAGGTTGGCGGGCAGGCCGGGAGCCCAGGCGGGCAGGCCGGGAGCCCAGGCGGGCCTCAGAAAAAGCATGAAACCTCATCCACGGGCGGGGTGAGTATTTGTGAGGGCTTTTAAATGTTTATCAAATGTTTAAATAAAAAAGTTACGGACATATTCCAACTCATGTGACAGTGTCACATGAGGGGGCATGGCAGGGAAATTTTTTATTATCTTTATTTCAGCTTTTAAATTGGAGCCGATCTCTCTGAGGCAGCACTTTGCCTCAGGGAGATCTGTGCACTCTTCAGTGCGTATGCACGAAAGAGCGCACTCCCGGCTGAGGGAATTCCCCCCCCACCCGCCCACCCGCCCGCCCGCCCGCACAGGGAGCGCATAGCTTAATTGTCCTGCCCACATAAAATGGTGGCACGCCTCCGACTGGGGAAATCGGAAACGCGCCTGCACGCGCCCGCCTGCTCCCGCAGTTCCCCCCCAAATGTTGCCACTTGTGTTCTTTCTTGTTACTTAAGCTGAGAACAATGACAATTGATGTTGCTACTTGAGCTTGTCAGTGGTAAAGTGATAATGGGGTTCAACAAATGACAAGTATTTATGTTAACTGCAGCAGATTAACATTCATTACCAGTCAGCACTCTCACCTATGAGTCAGTAGGATGTGGTTTAAATCCCACTCCAGAGAATAGAATGCATCATCTAGGTTGTGCTTCCCAGTGCAGTACTGAGGGAGAGCAGCACTGTTGAAGATGCCATCTTAAGGATGAGATGCTAAAATGAGGTGCTCTCTTCCCTCTCAGGAGGACATCAAAGATCCTGTGGCACTATTTCAAAGAAGAGCAGGGGATTCAGTCCAGTGTACCAGCTAATAGTTATCCCTCAACCAACATCACTAAAGCAGATTATCTGATCATTTATCTCATCGCTGTTTGTGGGAGCTTGCTGTGCGCAGTTTGGTGGCCATGTTTCCTATATGACCACAATCACTATGCTTCAAAAGTACTTCATTGTTTGCAAAGCACTGTGGGATATCCTGAGGTCATGAAAGATACTATATAAAGGCAAGTCTTTATTGTCCAGTTTTTTAAATCAACAGTTAATAGTTTTATCATTGAACTGCAGCAGTGAACACTGTGGTGTTTTTGCTTTGAGTGCAATTAGGAAATTTCACCCAAAATGTGCTTGTAATTGGGCTGATTGGGCACCAGTACAGGCTTCTACTAAAATTCATTTGCATAATCACAATCAGGCAGCCTAGTAGAACATAATCATTTCAGTTTATTCATTACCCCATTCAATATATTTCCCGACTTATTTAAGGAGGTTAAACCTGGTGTAGTTCACCAGTGAGTAACTGGAATTAAAATGTTCCAAGCAGGACCCTGCCCCTGCCTGCAAGTGTCAGAAGGGCAGGTTAATGTGGAAACAAGGTGAGAACGAAGCCAGATCGGTGGAGGCTGGGTACATGACTCCTGTTCTTTTAGCTGGCCACCAAGCCCCCTCACTCTCTGCCAGGCGAGGGCAGTTAAAATTGGGCTGTGGAATCAGAAGGAATTTCATGAATCCCTCCGCTCCTGAATTCTTAACTTATCGATTTGACTCAAAGTGGTGAAACTTTGCAAATCTCTACTTCAGAGAGCTGTGGATGCTCAGTTGTTGAGTATACTCAAGACAGAGGTCAATAGATGTTCAAATACCAAGGGAATTAAAGGATATGCATATAGTGCGGGAAGGTGGAGTAGAGGTATAAGGTCAGCCATGATCCTATTGAATGGCAGAGTAGGCTCAAGGGGCCAATTGGCCTACTCCTGCTCCACTTCTCATGTAAAATGGGGCTCCAGGTCACAGAACACGGGCTAATACCATAAGCAAAGGTAAGCATTTGGGAAAAAGAACTCTTCCCAGTGATCTCACGCATCATGTACTTGTGGCAAGTTGCATCAAGCCATCAGGGGAAAGCCCCTTGAAGACATCATGGGTGGCCATTCAGTGACAAGGAAGGAGGAAAAGGAAAAGGAAAAAGGAGATCTGGATGTTGTTATTGGTTATTCACTAAGAGAAGTCAGTCAACATGAGGCTGTTGTTCACAAAGCAAATCAATCGTGGAATGAATCTCAAGGGCATTTGTTACAAGTTGATGCAGGTTATTAATAGCACTGTTTGGCATTACTAAGAGCACATTCAGCTACTGCCTACAGTTCTGGGCACTTTACCTTCTAAAGGACATTGATTCATTCGAGAGGCTTCCGAAAAGAGCAGCAAGGCTCATTCAAGCAGCCAGCCTAATTCTAAAAACATTAAAAAGAAGGAAGACTTGCATTTATATAGCGCCTTTCATGAACACAGGACATCCCAAAGCACTTTCAATCTGTGAAACATTTTTTGTAGCCGCTGCTGTAATGTAACTAGAAGAGATATTATACTGACAAATGACTTGTTTTTACGAGAAAAAAGATTGAGACAACAAACTGTCCAGGATCTTTAAACAGCTGAAAGGCATTGATGACATAAATTACGCATTTAAAAAAAAATAGCTTTACACCACTGAGTGATAGGCCCATGAAAAATGAATCTTATTAAAGTTGGCTAATGGTTGATGACTCACTCGGTGTTAGGAAAGAGATTGAAGGAGAAGCAGAGGAATTAAAGAACAAATAGTTTATAGAAGATCTCTCCGATGCGTCATTGGGTAAATGCAAAGTCTGGTGAGGAGTTGAGTTATTAAGATTTGAAAGGACCCATGCTTATTCCTCAGTTTCTGCTGGTTTCAAAGATTGTAGAGCTGCTATAATCAATTCTAATGTTTTGGAGACTGTGAAGAACACACAATCATGGATCCCTCCTCCTCATTGCAAACGAGGGACTTGTGCTAGATAGCGCACATGTGTGAGTGTCAGGTGAGGATAGCAATAGGCTTGAGTAGCTTGCACAGCCTCACAAATGGCAGATAGTCACTTGAGTGCTGGTATAAAAGCACAATACTGCGGATGCTGGAAATCTGAAATAAAAACAGAAAATGCTGGAAAAACTCAGCAGGTCTGGCAGCATCTGTGGAGAGAGAAACAGAGTTAACGTTTTGAGTCCATGTGACTCTTCTTCAGAGCTAAAGAGAAGTAGAAATGTGATAGAATTTATACTGTTTAAGAGGTGGGGGGGGGGGGGGAGCAGGTAAGGCAGGATAGAAGGCCAGCAATAGGTGGGGGCTAATGAGAGATTGACAAGGATATCATGGACACGACAAAGGGAGTGTTAATTGTAGTGATAAGGGCTGACGAAGGTGCTGGTAGTGGCTTAGAAACAGTTAAACATTAACTCTGTTTCTCTCTCCACAGATGCTGTCAGACCTGCTGAGTTTTTACAGCATTTTCTGTTCTTACTTGAGTGCTGGTGCCTGGTGTGAATTTGCATCTCAGCAGAAATCACCATCTTGAGGAGGTGAAGAGAAATTTGGAAAGAGAGTTACAATGGAACACCAGGACCAGAGTCCTGCCCTGAACAGTGAAATGCTATTAGTAGGACACAATGACTACTTGCATTTTTGTATTGCCTTTTCATGTTGAAATTTGTCCCAAGGCAGTTTATAGGAGTGTTATCAAATGAAATTTGACACTGAGCCACCGAAGGAGGTATTGGGAAGGGTAGGACTTGGTTAAAGAGGTAGGTTTTGAAGAGCTTCTTAGAGGAGGGGAGCGAGTCAGAGAGGGGGATTGGTTTAGGGGGATTGGCCATGCCTTCAGCTGCCTAGGCCCCCAAAGCTTAGGGCCTAGGCAGCTGAAGGCATGGCCACCCACGATAGCGTCAAGAAAAGCAGAGTTGCACAAGAGGCTATAATTGGAGAATCAAAGCAATCTTGTGGGTGGGGGTTGGGGGTGAGGCAGGGGGAGGAGTTGCTGGAAGAGGTTACAGAGATAGGGAGGGGAGAGACCATTAAGGAGAATTTCTAAGTTGAGGCATTGCCAGACCAGATCCAATGGAGGTTGGCGAGCACAGAGGTGATTGGTGAAATGGACTTGGTGCGAGTTAGGATATGGGCAGCAGAATTTTGGATGAGCTGAAGTTTATGGAGTGTGGAAGATGAGAGACTGCCAGGAGAGCATTGGAATATTCAAGTCTAGAGGTAACAAAGGCATGAATGAGGGTTTCAGCGGCAGATGAGTGCAGGCAGGGGCAGAGAGGCATGTTACAGAGATGGAAATAGGTGGTCTTAGTGATGGGAGCAGATATGTGACTATCCACTTTTTAAATAGATTTCTTTGGGTCAGATTAAAATTGTATGATCTACAAGATCGACTGCAGCAAGTTGCCAAGGTTTCTTTTGGCAGCGCCGCCTAAACCTGAAAGACAGCAGCACCTTCAGCAGTGCAGTGCTCTCTCAGTACTGCACTGGAGTGTCAGCCTTGAATTTTATGTTCAAGTCGGAGAGTAGGACTTGAATGTAAAAGCCTTGTGAGTCCGAGGCGAGCAGGCTCCTCACTGAGCCACAGCTAGATAATGAGCAAGGAGATGGACTCTGAGAATGGTAAATGAGGCTGTATTCCTGCCAGTTTTAGGCCTTTTGAATCAAATGAGAGTAATTGCAGTCTGTCCTGAATGATCTTCCCCAGTACTTTGCATTCACTTGATGACAGAGCAAAGTTAACTTTAGTGATGGTTCAGTAGAAATATAGCCATGCATGGAGAGTCAGAACAGAGGACCATTAAGAATGTATAGACTTCTATTATCACCAACCTCAGAAATAATTGATTATGTTCCTGGTGCAATAATCATTTTAATATATGCCTAACTGCTTCATTATGGATGTTTGTAATGTGCTCATTTGAAGGCTCATCGTTTATAATCGATCTTTTGTTAGGTAACTGATCATTTTATAGCCTTTGGAAATGACTCTGTTAATTTAACTCGTAATTTATTTTCATATGACTCGTGATGGACTCGCCTGTAACAATCCACAGCTCAATTGACCATCTAGTCTCTTCGTACAGATTACATTTTGAAGTATTTGTTAGGAAGGGTGGTGCAAATATTGGACATGAGACCATCACCTCTGGGACCTGTTGCAAATTCAATACAAACTGCTAGAAGGGACATAAGCCAAAAGTGAATATTTACAATCCCGCAGCCAAAACATATCACTAACCTGACAGTCAATGAAGAAAGAACTTGCATTTCTATAGCACCTTCCACGGCTTCAGGATGTTCCCAAGCGCTCTGCAGCCAACAAGGTGCTTTTTAAAAATGTAGTCACTGTTTTAATATAGGAGCCAATTGTAAAACAGCAGCCAATTTACACACAGCAAACTCCCACAAACAGCATTGTGATAATGACCAGATAGCCAGTCTGTTTTTGTGATGCTGGTTAAGGGATAAGTATTGAGAAGGGCACTGGAGAGAACTCCCGTGCTCTTCTTCAAGTAGTAATCACCTGAGGGAGGGGAGAGGGTTTGGTGGGCAGGGCCTCATTAAAGAAAAGGTTTGTCTCTAAGGTTACAGACTTGAGAGAGGCACCAAGGCTCAAATTTCACAAGATGTACGCACACTGTAAGGGCAAGTTAGAGATGCATTTAAGTAGAAGGGCTTGAGGGAGAAAGGAATAGAATGGGTTCATAGGGTTAAAGAAGGATAGGAGAAGGTTGATGTGGAGCATAAACACCAGAAGGGACCAGATGGGCCAAATGGCCTGTTAATTTTATATAATTCTACCTAACTATATGATTTGTTGAGTTATGTGAAAGATAGCCAATTATTTTCGAATGTGTGTGTCAGAAAAATCACAATAACCGGTCAAAGGTTATCTTAAGCGGCTGGAACTATTAATTGAGCTGAGCTAAGAGAGAAGCATTGATTGCATCCTTCATGAAAAGATAACGTGAACTTGTGAACTAGCATGACTTGACTAGAAAAGATTACAGGGCAGAGAAAAGCTGCGCGGAGAAAAGTTTCAACATAATCACTTGTCATGCTAGTGCTTTATCACTCATTTGCCATCTCCTCAATAGTCAAGACCTGATTCATTAGGTTTGGTGTACAAAGCAGCTAGTGCAAGCAATATTACTAAATCACAAGCTTAGCGTCATGTCAACCTGACATTTTAGGGGTACTTATACAACGTTTTCTTGAGTCCCCTTAGGAATTAAGTGATAAGTCCATTGAGACCTGAAATGAGTGCCACACTTTAGAATAATGGAACCAATCAGTTATCTAATCAATGCAGCAGTCAACTTGTTAGATTTCACTGTTGACTACAGCCAAAAATGTACTGAGTATTATATTACTGTTTAATAGGAGACTCGCCGTGATGCTTTATTCCATCAGCTGCCAGCTAGAAATTAACTAGCAGGGCAGTAAAAAAGATTGATGACTGTAGTTGTATATCAGCTCTGTATGTCTCACATTTTTACAAAAGCAGAAAGATTTTGAAGCTAACCTTATTTGCTTCCGTATAGAAACTTTACAGAACTTATTCACAGGAACACAACTACAGGATGAAAGGGACAAGCAAGGAATATAACAACAACCTTGATCTTAATGCTAGTCAACTTGTGGAAGACATTAAAGATGAGCCACAGGACTCCTTGCAGGAACCAAACTGGGAATTAGCTACATTAGGCTGGCATGTGCCAGATAGGCAGAATCCAGGCAATGGACCGAATCCAGCGATTGAATGGTTCTGAGTCCTCTCAATCTTTCATATTTTACTGACCACTAATTCAGATTACAAGCTTTTCTTGTTCCAGTTCCCATATCTTTATGCTGTTTTTAGCTACAGGGGCATTTCTGTCAGCAGTTTGGTTTTTGAATCTTGACAGTTGTTAATTGGGGTCGTAACTGATTTAGATCACTCACGTCTACTTTGTACATTCTTTGGTTTCCGTGGTTTATTTACTTACTTCAAAGGATTTTAACGTCACTTTCCTTGTTCCTTTTAGGCTTGGCTGACGGAGATTCATGAATATGCAACGCAAGACGTGGTAATCATGTTATTGGGTAACAAGGTGAGTGATCGTGTGCACATTTTGTATCAGTTACTCGTCAGCTCGTTCCTTGAAAGCACCACTGAAATCGCAGCCCTAGGATTTCATTTGTGTCTAGCTTGGAATGGAGGCCCAGTGACAAGCAGGCACCATCGGGAGGAGACTGATGAGTGAGGGGACCACGTGAAATTGTCACATCCTGATGCCACAAGAGGAACCAGTGTCCAGAGATGTCAAGAGGGAGTGCACCACACGGTGAATAAGATGAAGATCGACCTTCCAGGATGCATCAGCTGAGCTTATACTTGTGGCTGCTGGGGTGGGGTGGGGTGGGTGGGGCTGGTGAAGAGATGGGAGGGTGGAGGGTTGTGAAGAGAGAGAGAGAATGGTCAGCAGCAGCAGGAATGTCTTGATTTTACTTTATGGTGCCAGCCTCCAGCAGTCCCTTTAAAGAGCACTAGTTTGGTTGCTGTTTGCCTGAGAGAACTAATCATGGCCTAACATCTCCACTCAAAATGGGAAAGAGACCTGAAAGAGGCATTTGCAATGGGCCTAATGCCCGCTCCAGTCAGGCACACTGACCAATGTAGCGTCTGGCACAGACCTGGTGCAGAATGAGCACATGCATTGGGCTTCTCCAGTGCCCATTGATCACCTGAAACGCAGGTGCTGCATGCTATAATTTCTAGGCTTCACTTGATTAAATTGGCCCCTTTGCAGTGTAACTAGGTGCTGCCACCCTTTGGTCTCAAGGTAAACTGCAACACAGAATTTATCATAAACACCACTTGACCATTTAGGAGAAGCACCAAACAAAGGCAAGGTGCTTTTTCTACTCTGTCGAAGGATAAAGCATTGGAATTGTGATCACAGAAAACCTCAATCTTTTCAGTGTGTGCGTTAGCAATTGGAAACTGCACCACTTAAAATGGAAATGAGCCACACTGATCAGGAGGAATCCAGGCTCACACATGAAGCTGTGACTGTCAAACACATTCATTGTCATTTCTGTCTATTAAAGGCTGATGCGACTCAAGAGAGAGCTGTAAAGAAAGAGGCAGGAGAAAAATTAGCCAAGGTATGTCGCTTTCTAAGCCACTCTTTATGTCATCTTTGAACTGTGCAGTTTGTAAGATTGTGCGAGCAAAAATCTCTGTGCGGGGCAAGTTTTTTACGCAGAGGGTAGTGAGTGTCTGGAATTCGCTGCCAGAGGGGGTGGTGGAAGCAGGTACGATAGTGGTGTTTAAGAGGCAGCTTGACAAATACATGAATAGGATGGGAATAGAGGGCTATGGACCCCGGAAGTGCAAAATGTTTTAGTTGACGGGCAATATGATCGGCGCAGGCTTGGAGGGCCGAAGGGCCTGTTCCTGTGCTGTACTTTTCTTTGTTCTTTGTTCTTTGTACTTTGTTTTGAAACGAGTACTGCCTGAATTGTGAGAAAAAAAGGGGGAGCGAGAGAAAGATCTTGGTCCCACCAATTGAACATGGGTTGAGCGCAATGCTCAGAAAGATCATTGTACCACGCCACCCTACCGGCTGCTCCCCCTGCACTGTTTGCCAGTTTCAAGTTTAACCTAATTCCAGCTAAATGGGAGGTTAAGATGAGAGGTTCAACATGTGGCATGATTTACCGACAGCTATGATGATGCAATGACATGAGATGGGAAACTGAATCAGCAGTCAGTGTGAATCTGGGATGAAAGGATGCAGAGTAAGATACTGATCTGCTCTCCCATGTGTTATTTCAGCTGCTTTTGTGGTTCAGATTATTCTAGTGATAGCTTACTTGCCATGTTGGAGCATAAATGTGTAAGTGTAATGAAATTTAGATGATTTAATGGCAGATTTAGTGTTCCCCTAAATGGATTTTATTAAGCCAGTTATTTTTTAAAAATTAAGGCGTGTGACGGACAGCATCATTTATTATAAGATTATAGCTTTAATCATTCAGTACTATTTCACAATCTTGGGAAAAATATATATCAAAGTGAAAATGGGGATGATTTTAACTTTATGATGAGGTGGTGATTGGACAGAGTAGATTGGCTTCTGGGTGATACCCATGGGATGAACCTCCGACCAAGGAGCAGGAGTAGGCCATTCAGCCCCTCGAGCCTGCTCCGCCATTTAATAAGATCATGGCTGATCTGATAGTAACCTCAAATCTGCATCCCGCCTACCCCCAATAACCTATCACCTCCTTGCTTACCAAGAGTCTATCTGCCTCTGCCTTAAAAATATTCAAAGACTCTGCTTCCACTACCTTTTCAGGAAATGAGTTCCAAAGACACACGACCCTCTGAGAGAAAATTTTTTTCCTCATCTCTGTCCTAAATGGGCGATCCCTTATTTTTAAACAGTGACCACTAGTTCTAGATTCTCCCACAAGAGGAAACATCCTCTCCACATCCACCCTGTCAAGACCCCTCAGGATCTTATATGTTTTAATCAAGTTGCCTCTTACTCTTCTAAACTCTAGAGGATACAAGCCTAGTCTGTCCAACCTTTCCTCATAAGGCAACCCGGCTATTCCAGGTATTAGTTTAGCAAACCTTCTCTGAACTGCTTCCAATACATTTACATCCTTCCTTAAATAAGGCGACCATTGCTGTACACAGTACTCCAGATGGTGTCTCACTAGTGCTCTGTATAACTTAAGCATAACCTCCCTACTTTTGTATTCAATTCCCCTCACAATAAATGAGGGGAATTTATTCTATTCTATTACATCTATTAGCTTTCCTGATTACTTGCTGGACCTGCATACTAGCCTTTTACAATTCATGCACTAAGACACCCAGATCCCTCTGCATCTCCGAGCTCCGCAATCTCTCACCATTTAGATAATAAGCTTCTCTTTTATTCTTCCTGCCAAAATGGACAATTTCACATTTGCCCACATTATACTCCATTTGCCAGATATTTGCCCACTCACTTAACCTATCTATATCTTTCTGTAACCTTCTTTTGTCCTCTTCACAACGTACTTTCCTACCTATCTTTGTGTCATCGGCAAATTTGGCAACCGTCCCTTCATCCAAGTCATTTATGTAAATTGCAAACAGTTGATGTCCCAGCACTGATCCCTGTGGCACACCACTCATTACATCTTGCCAACCTGAAAAAGGTCCATTTATGTCTACTCTCTGCTTCCTGTTAGCCAGCTAATTTTCTATCCATGCCAGTATGTTACCTCCCATACCATGAGCTTTAATTTTCCGTAATAACCTTTGATGTGGCACTTTTATCAAATGCCTTCTGGAAATCTAAGTACAGTACATCCACCAGTTCCCCTTTATCCACAGCACGTTACTTCCTCAAAGAACTCCAATAAGTTGGTTAAACGCGATTTCCCTTTCACAAAACCATATTGACTCTGTTTGATTGCCTTGAGTTTTTCTAAGTGCCCAGCTATAACATCTTATCTTTAATCATTGGTGTGTTCTAAAACTGGAAGTGCAATTCACTCAGCCCAATTACTGCCCTGGTAGTGAGGGTTGGTTTCATGTGGATATACCTGACCAGCATTTATCTTCTTCTAGGATTACGGAGTGCCCTTTATGGAAACAAGTGCCAAAACAGGTCTAAATGTTGAGCTGGCATTTATGGCAATTGCAAAGTAAGTTATGCAAGCGCGATCCTTTAATTTTACCCGTATTGGCAAATGTCAGTGAGGATTATTGTAACAAACAATATTTATCAAAGTATCACTCCTTTGGCAAAATTAATAAATGACAAACATTAACCTGTGATTTGAAAAGGTAAGTCCCGGAAAACGAGTCTAATGATCCTGAGGACAGAATGATGCGTTCCAGGAATCAGTCCTGAAGATTTATGACTGAAAGTGGGAATTTACTTTAGAGGTGTTATGTACATTGGTAGGTATCACATAAATCGATATACAATTGGCGATAACCGATATTACTGGGATAAGATAATCAATATACATCTCTAATTTAAAATAAAGACAGGAAGTGCTGGAACATCTCAGCAGGTCTGGCAGTATCTGTGGAGAGAAACAGAGTTAACATTGAGTCTGGTGTGACTCTTCTTCGGAACTGAAGACTTCCAGCACCCGTTGTATTTTGCTTTTATTACATGTAGAATTTGCCCTGTTCATTTGCAAGAAATCGCTAGATTGGATCTACTGTGGATGCAGGAAACCTGAAATAAAAATAGAAAATGCTGGAAATACTCAGCAGTGCAGGCAGCATCTACGCAGAGAGAAACAGAGTTAACGTTTCAGGTCAACAAACTTTACTCAGAGTAGGAGCAAGTTAGAGATGTAGCTTCTAACTTCTTCCCAGTTCTGATGAAAGGTCACCAACCAGGGACATAACTGTTGCTCTCTCCGTAAATGCTGCCTGACCTACTGAGTATTTCTGCACAGGATCTGAATCTAGATTGCGGAGGCACAAGATCAGTGTGTGCTCATTTACTGTGCTGCCCCAGCCCTTGATGCAGGATCAGCATAAACTAATACAGCTCCACACTCCAGATGGGGTATGACTGTTACTACACTGTTTGTTACAGAGAACTGAAACACAGGTCGATGAAGTCACCAAACGACCCCAAATTCAAGCTCCACGACTACGTCAATTCGGAAATGAAAAGCACGGGCTGCTGCAGGTCATAACTGCCGCGTCCTTTCTGCCGATATATTTGTACAAGACTAATTGGTGTTAAACAACCAGGACAGTTCGTCTCGTGGTTCTGCCATCTTTTGTGTGAAGTTCTTGCATGTCTGTACCTGTTGTCTGTACATTGACAAGTGTTTATCAGCCGATAAGACCTTGAGTTCAGTTGGGGAGGCGGGTGGGATATAAACGGTGTTAAATCAGGATCGAAAGTACTATACTTGATTGTTTACATAATCTAAATCTGCTTTTGCTAACAGTTTGTAACAATAGAAATACAAACCTGTTCTGTTCCGTAGGACATTAAATGAATGTACATTGATGTCCGTGATTGTACTGAATGTATGCCGTGTATATTTTTAAAATCCTTTACAAAGCCAATTCTCATTTCATTCGGGGAACGGAAGAGGATCCACATGTGTGAAAATAAATCATGATGCCAGTTGCAGGGAAATGCAATTTGACCCCCCTCCCCCCTTTTATGCATCTTGCTGAAATACTGTAAACTATTTTTTAAAACAACTACTTTAATGCGCAATTGTCAGACTTGATATTAGAATTTTAATAGTTGCAACATCTGTAAAATAAAATGTTTTCCAAGAAACCACACTCAGAAGCGAGTGAAAAAAGTGAAGTTAAAATTGATTGTTGGGCCTGTTGTTAATTATTGTGCAGCATATGCTTTTGCAGAAAGTAAAAACTTGAAAACAACTCTCATTCTAGTCTCTTTTATACTCTTAACCAAGGGGTTGATTTTTATTCTTCATATATTTTTCTTTATTCACAAAAGGGACTGCAGCATTGGCTGAAAGATTGTAATATCTGAATTAAGTGGCCACAGAATCCAGAACTCAAGTCTTGTACAGCTCAAAATACAGCCATGGGGCTATTTAAAAAACATAAAATAGAGCAGGAGTAGGCAATTTGGCCCTCTGAGCCTGTTGCATCATTCAAAAGATCACTGATCTTCTACATTAACTGCCGCTCTCTTGGATTCTCTTAATGCCCGAAAGTCCATCGATCTGAGTCTTCAATGCTGGAAATGCCTGAGCATCCACAGCTCTCTTTGGTGAAGATTTTCAGCCTTTTACCTATTAGTTATGGCCCTTTGCCTATCTATGCAGCTCCACTTATGGCATACCTGGCTACCAGATGTTGGCTGTCTTCCCCTTTCCAAACAAAAGGTAATGACCACTACTGGGAGGCAGGGTTAGCTCAGTTTGAGTGCAGGTAGTGATAGAAATCAGCTGGAAATTTCTCAGCGAATTGCTGACTCTGTTAATTCAGTCCAGGGTACAGCATTCAAGGGTGTGGCTGTCAAGCAAGATGTTGGTTGGGATCATGAACCTCAATACTGGGTTAGGTTTATAAACCACCTGGACCAATATTCCTATAGCCCAAGTGAAGTTACTCACATTCTGCATCTCCTTGTGCTGCTGTTGAACTGGAAGGCAGTCTATATTGTGATGTTGGTTCGCTTGAAATTAAAGAGGCACCCAAATGCGAGCTAGCGAGAAGCTTTCGTCTAGATCAACATCCAGTGGTTCCCTGCCAGAAGAGTACATGCTGGGGCACCAAGTGCATACAGGGTTGGCTTTAGCGATGATGCCCCAGTGATCAATTAGCCTGCCAACATTCACTTCCCAGCCTTACAAAACAGCAGCTACTCAGACACAAGAATGCCCTGTTGCCTAGGTGTTTGTGTTAATATTGAACATCACAGTTTATCTATTCCCTTGGACATCTCAAATACCTCAATAAACCACCTTTGCTCCATTGTAAATATCCCTATTACCCTTAGTCCCTCCTCATTGCTTCAGGGCCCAGCCATATTTATCAAATTCAGTGGCTTTGTTGCATCAGGCTAACACATCCCAGACCATTCTGCAATATTCACGGCAGCATACAAACCACCTATCACTTTATGGGACTCATGGTGTAGCAATTGAGTTGCACTCGGGTTCACTTTTAAAATCAGTTAGTGTCAACGATTTATATTTCCTGCTGTTTCACCTCATAGCCTCTGTGACAACCCATCTAAGTCAGTGAAATAGGCATTTTATTTGTAAAGTTCTTTAATTATTGTTCTTGCTGAATGAAAATGCATTAGCTGATGTTCCAAGTACATTTCAACCATCTAATTCACTACTGATCAATCAGACATTGAATGTTCAACACTGTAGCAGGATGTAATCAATGTGGAGTTAGAGTGCCCTCTGCTGTAGATTTTATGTAAGTGTCAAAAATGATGAGGTGCTTTTGTTGTACCATCAGATGTAGTTGTCATTGTCAATTTCCTTCCATAGCAAGCTATCAATCCAGGAATGAGACGTGGCCACTTCAGTATGCTTAATTACAATTCTAAAACCACACCACTATAGACATAGAATTTATGCAGAAACAGACTATTCATTCCAACTGGTCTATCCCAGTGGCTATGCTCCTCCACACAAATCTCCTTTCACTCTACTTCCTCTCACCTTAGCAGATTATCCTTCTAGCTTTCCCTTAAATGCATCATTGGTGTTCACCTCAACCATTCAATGTGATACCAGGTTCCATGCTCAACAACCTTCAGTTCTTTTCAGGAATTGAGTTGCATTTCACTCAACAATCCCATTTGGAATTGTAGGGAAAGGGGGAGGATTCTGGAGGGGTATAATGGTTGGCGAGGCCTGCTGTTGCCCACACACCCAGACCTTAATTTTCTTCCACTCATGCCTTCTGGGAGTGCCATTGGCTGACCCTTCTCTCTCATCATGTGCAGTCATTGTCCATTTGAGACACTAGTCAAATTTGCATTTAACAACTGTATGGTTTTTTCACACGTTCGTGTTCTAAGCTATAGGTCACTCCACATGTCTTAAGATAACCCTGCAAATGCATTACCAGAATTATCCCCCCCCACTTTCTTCTTTCATGGGATGTGGGTGCTGCTGGCAAGACCAGCATTTGTTGACCATCCCTAATTGCCCTTGTGTCTTGCTTGGCCATCTCAGAGGGCAGTTAAAGCTAATCACATTGCTGTGGGTCCAGACTTGACCAGGTAAGAATGGCAGATTTCCTTCCCTAAAGGATATTAGTGAGCCAGATTGGTATTTATAATAGTAATGTTAATATATAAATACAAGTTTTTGTACTGTGCACCATTTATAAAACTCAATTCTTTTATGCTTTCCCTCATTTGTAACTCATACTTTCCATGAATTATCTATTCATCCACAAACTATTAATTGTATACTCTAATTCCATAATTTTCCTGCCAAAACGTAAGCCTCAAGTTATCAACACCACTCACTTGCCCATTGTGTCTATATCTTCCACAAGGAAGATATAAACAGAATGTACCATCAGCAAATTTGGAGAGGGTCTCTGAAAGATTATTGAATTGAAACATCAACTTAGTTTCTCTCTCCAGAGACTGCCAGATCTGTTGATATCCAGCACTGTTTCAAATATCCAATATTGCACTTGAATTCAGAGATTTTGTTCCCAGTATCCAAGTCTAAAATCATCTATATATAAGTGGACCTAATACCCTTTCTTGGGTACACCACTTTTCTTCAGCTGAGGAACCATTTACCTTGTCAATTGGCTTTCAATGCTGCTACATTTCCTCATTAGGGGACCAAATTCTACAAGATGCCTTTTAGTGCTGCCTTGAAAATTAAGGAAATCCACTTGGCTGTTTTTCCTTTATTCAGTTGGTCACTACTTCAAATTTCCTGCAGTTAGCTAGTGCAAGACCAAGTCATTTTAATGCAAGTATATGCACAATAAACTTTTGCCTATTTTTGCTGTTCCAAGATATGAGCCAGCCCATTTGAACATTACACTCAGCTGACCAGATTTTGTTACATCTCTATTACCTACTTAACCACAGCCTGTTTCAGGAAGAGATGCTTATGAAGTGGAGTCCAATTTGTGAAAAACTGGCATCTGAAAAATGTGTTTTTAAAAAAATTTGGAATAGAACCTTTCCACATCCAAGTTCAGAGAGCCCAGGCATACATCAAGAGCCATGGGTTTTGGATCCCCACTGTGCTAGGATACTTAGAATGTAACCAGATAAAATTTTGCACCTTATTATCACTGCTAGGCTTCCCCAGCCAAGACCATGGAGCCGTTTAGCTTGTTGTTAAATAGAATCTTATTCAGCTCTAGCCACCTGGATTTGATCAAACCAGCTAGGCTCAGATACTATGTGATCCCAATCTCAAACCATAACTCTCTCCCCCTCACCTCCAGGATAGACACTGACCATTAAACACACAAGTCTGAACTTTCAAGCATTATCCAACTCAAATTGTGCCAGTTGCCATAATTATTAATGCATTAAGACACAATAAGTCCTCTAGTTGGAGGCACAAGGCCACAGCACAGACATCATTCATAGGTATTACCAAACCATGTATATCTGACCATGCGTTATTGTAGCCATTCATAATTCCCAGCACCATGTTTCCCTTTCAACTCATTCCAGAGATATCAAGAACCAATGCCCAGTGACACACTGTCACTGGTCAGCAACTGCTCAATCCAGGTATTGAAGGGACTTAAATGGAGGCATCAAATCACTGCTATAGTGTTTAATAGCTTGTCACGTTTTCATCTCAGCTCTTGCTGAATTATGCATGTCGCAAAATGGAATGATTTGGCAAGATCAGCCATTGCTTAGAGGTAGCGCTTAGATCATGGGTTTTATCTATCAGATGAGATATTTTAAAATGATGCCTACCCAATCTTTTAGAGAAAGCGTAAACGATTCCATGGCCCTATTTAAAGAGCAGACAGGGGCATTTTCCCGGTGGTCCTTTAACCCTCAACCAAGACCATAAATAGATGAAAAAGTCATCTATCTTAATGCATGTGTTAGCAATGCATACTTTGTTTACACACTGTTCTTTTCTTAGGGTCGACAGAGATAGCTATAAAGAGTAATGATGGTTATCAACCTATATTAGGCAGGCAGCATACCCTTGAGCATAGTGGTTCTGGAAATATTGTAGGACCTGGTCTACTGGATGCTCAATTTACTTTTGGGTATTTCCCAAGGAAGCAACTGAGCTTCTCAATCTGGCAATTCAACAAAAATTCCTCTTCAGCTGTCCCAAGTGTTACTATTCCCAACAGTGCCAGCTGAGCAGAAGTTAATGGAGACGTGGTTAAAAAAAAAGCGAAGACCTTGTTTAATGACAATTGAGTTCTTTATTAAGTCAAAATACAAATGAATCTTGATGATTATGTTCCCAGTAGGTGTTAGGTTTGTTGTGATTAGATAGCAGCCTAATTTGTCATGCTACACACACATTTCGGAAGTGACCCGGTCAAATCCATAACCTGTAACAATTAAAGCATTTGGTCAGTAACATCATGTGCTTTCAATTCTATGGCATACAATTAAGTGCAAATGAGCCTCAGGCACAAAAAGTGTAATCAAGCATTGCTTTATGCAACACTTTCATTGGAGATGTCAGAAATAAAAGAAAAGCTCATCACAGGCTCAGCATTTGTGAAGTTCCAAGCAGTTAGCACTTTACACAACACATACCACAATAAAACACCAACTTCAAAATGATGTGAATTTTTAAGAATAACATTACACACATTCCAAGTTGCACTGATTAACTATTTCAGAAAAGTGCCTCAAATTCATCAATATTTTCAATAGGTTTGGAATCCATTGCCTACAAACAGGATAGCGTCTGTATCAGGCATGGTCAGTTCAACCTTGTTTTTTATTGATCTTACAATGGTTAAGAGTGAAGAATGGTGCTCTACATTAGTGAGCATCTCAGAAGAATACTGAACCCTCATATTATACAATATTATCATATTCCTGTTCACCAAAAACACAGCGAGAAGCTTTTGCTATTTAAACAGCATATATGATATAAAAGCTGGCACTTCTAACATCAAAATTCTACAGCAGTCAGTGCATTATCAACCACAACTACAGCCACCTCTCTAAATTAACACTTACCACAGCTCTCATCATTATCTGCTGGCAGACTGCTACCGCTGAAATATCATCTAAGATGCTGTTGCCAGTGTTTCATCAGCAGTTGCCACTGTGTCTGAAATCACCCATAATAGTGTGAGCTCAAGTAGAACAATAATTAATTTACACTGCTTTTAAAATTAAGCCTCAGCCACAAAATAATAATCAAGCATTGCTTTAATGCAATACTTTCATTGGAGATGTCAGAAATAAAAGAAAGGCTCATCACAGGCTCAACATTTGTAATATTCTTAAAAAGGCTAATTTCCTTCTACTATAAAGCATTCCTTTAAACTTATTCTGAATTGTGAAATCTTCCTATTATGAGTAATTCATCCTACCTGTTTACTTGCCAGCAGGTCGGTGAAATTTCATCAGAGATGTTGCTGCCAGTGCTTCATAAGCAGTGTATCACTCCTAGCCTGAAATCACCCATAATAGTGTGAGCTCAAGTAGAACAATAATTAATTTACACTGCTTTTAAAATTAAGCCTCAGCCACAAAATAATAATCAAGCATTGCTTTAATGCAACACTTTCATTGGAGATGTCAGAAATAAAAGAAAGGCTCATCACAGGCTCAACATTTGTAAAGTTCTTAAAAAAAAAATTTCCTGCTATAATGACGTATTCATTTAGGTGCTTAACATTTTACACTGGCACCTCAATACACAGGCCACTTCACCCATTTCACATACAAGGGCAATGACCATTAAGTGAGCAATGTATATAATCCAGATTAGATTAACTATAAACTGGTTCTAGAAATCATCCTATTGCGAATAATTAATCCTACCTGTTTACGTTGCCAGCAGACTGTTGAAATTTCAGAGATGTTGTTGCCAGTGCTTCATCAGCAGTTTATTACTCCTGACCTGAAATCACCCATAATAGTGTGAGCTGAAGTAGAACAGTTAGTAATTCTTGCTTTAAAATTGAGCCTCAGCCCCAAAATAGTAATCAAGTTTTGCTTAATGCAATACTTTCATTGGAGATGTCAGAAATAAAAGAAAGACTCATCACAGGCTCAACACTTGTAATATTCTTAAAAAGGCTAATTTCCTTCTACTATAAAGCATTCCTTTAAACTTATTCCGAATTGTGAAATCTTCCTATTACGAGTAATTCATCCTACCTGTTTACTTGCCAGCAGGTCGTTGAAATTTCATCAGAGATGTTGCTGCCAGTGCTTCATATGGAGTGTATCACTCCCAGCCTGAAATCACCCATAATAGTGTGAGCTCAAGTAGAACAATAATTAATTTACACTGTTTTTAAAATTAAGCCTCAGCCACAGAACAGTAATCAAGCATTGCTTTAATGCAACACTTTCATTGGAGATGTCAGAAATAAAAGAAAGGCTCATCACAGGCTCAGTAATCAATATTCAAACAATTTTACACAGGCAAAATAAAATTCTGACCAGTGCTTCAACTTGCTTAATTCAGGGACACAAACTCTCAAACATGGACATTGTCCACAATGGACAAATGTGAAAGTTGATTGTCTTCAGCCAAGCTGTTAATTTATTACGAACACTAAATTCCTTTGACTGTTACGGGATACATAGAAGTATCTATAAATACAATAAGGCAACATCTGAAAGCCTCCCTCCCAACAGTTTGTTTTGTTAGGTATCCTCTCCAGATTAACTTACAGTAGCTGAGAATCTGCAGGCATATATGCACTTCTTCCAGTCCATCCCAGAGATCTAAAAATAACAGTTCTGCCATCAGTTTTCAAAGGACACCTGGAAAAGAAAACAACCTAGCTTATGAAATAACATGTCTGATCTGACCAGTTGTAATAGTTTAACAAAGATTAAGTAACTCAGCTTTTCACTTGATCGACTGTGACAGTTAAAATATGTACCATATGTATACATTTCTGGCCCCTTCTCTGCTTACCCCATCCCTCAACAGCAAAGTCCACTCTCACCTTCCCACCCAGGTCACTGTGTTAGTCATGTTATAAAGTGGTTTCAGCACTTATACATTACATAGTATTATCACAGCACACTGGCACAGGTATTAACTGCACTAGAGATAAACGATTTAACCACCAGATGGCAGCATGCCTGATAATACTCGAATCAAGTCGAAACACCTCCAACTTAAATTGTATAAAGAGCGCCCCACCCACTTCCTGTGGTCAGGTGAAATGCTTGTTCCACGATAATATTGAGGGAGAAGATATGTTCAGAACTCCTACATGGATTTACAGCACAGTAACAGGCCATTCAGCTCAAATAGTCTGTGCCAGAGAGTTTATTCTCCAGACATGCTTTTGATCCTATTCATATAACAGTATCAGCATATCCTCTCTCAAGTACTTATCTAGCCTCTCCTTAATGGAATCTATCTATTCTATCCATCTCAACCACTCCGTGTGAGTGAATGCCACAATCAGAAGCTCAAATTTCCAAAGTTATGAGTTGTACATGCATAATGTTGCCTTCCAATTATTTTTCTGAAAGTTAGCATCCCTGCACTTACATATTTAGCTCAACCCGCCATCAGGCTTTCTTAACTACACAATGCATTTGTGCCTGATGGGAGGGGTGGTTAGGGATTCAATGGTAGCCTTCAAAATGGGACTGGATAAATACTTGAAGCAGAAAATGGATTGCTCTTTGAAAGGGTCAGTGCAGACTTGATAGGCCAAATAGCCTCCTCCTGTGCTGTATGATTCTTTTTGTTAAGAAATCAGTTACTGTGTAAGTGCAGATCATATCTGACACAAATTAATCACCATCATTGCAAAATTATTACTACCCATTGGGAAAACGGTTCAGTAATTTCCAATATTGACCACGGCTAATGGTGCAGTAACTGCGACAAAAAACCCAAATTACATCAACAAGTCAGTAATATTGTACAGATGTAGGGCGAGATTACTGTTAACTCAAAGTATAAGGCAATTTCTTTCAGGCTAGTTGATCTGTAGCATCAAGTGTCACAAAACAAATATTGTTTTAGAATCTCAGACTCAAATTCAACTGCACTGAAAAACTATTGTAAAATGTGTTCACTATTTGGGCTTTTACGAAGTTAGTAATTCGTTAAATACAGGTACGCTTCGAGTGACTCAATTAAATTGCATTTAGTAATTAAGTGTAGCCAAATGACATGTATAAATCAGGGTGTCACAATCTATACAGCGGCCTGTTCAAATATCTGAAAGTTACCAAAAGAGAAAATAAAGATAAACGTGGCATTTATAGTCTATACCCCACTTTGCAACAGTGGCCAAACTTCCAAAGTATTTCATTTGCATAACATGTTCTGGGACACCTGTATATTCCATTTACTGCTACTCCCAAACAACTGTCTTGACTCCATTGGCAAGAGAGAATTACAATATTGTTTGAAAGTCTAGATCTGATGAGAAGCAATAATGGACAGCCACAAGATTTGTCTGGCAGCTAGTTAGAGAACACATGAGATATGGGAATGTTAGTGCTCCATGCATCGAGACCAGAGATGGCACATGCACAGCTATCTCCATGGTGTCCAGGCATCTGCCATCGACAAGATATTGTGCTTATTGTGACTAAGAAATGTAGTATTCCCAGTCAGCAATACATCCAAAACACCCACATCCTACTGGGCTACTAACTCCCTAAAGTGGCTGCATCTTTTGGAACCAAGAATACTGCAGCAAAGCACTAGAATCTCATGCTGGACCTTGTGTTCCATATAAGGACAAAGAACCGTCCCACTGATTACAACCTACTGGATGAGAGACAACTTCAACGTCATCAAGAGTGGCTCAGTAGCACCACTACTGAGCCCCGAAGAACATCACTAGCAGCCTGGGCTTACAACAGGTGGGAGGGAACCAAGACAGATGAAAACACCTTGACCCCAGCATTACTAATCGGTCACAGGTGCATCTGCCTGTAAGAGTGGCTAACAAGCAGTCCTTTTGGAGAGGAATTTCTGTCGTTACACTGAGGGCACACTTAATCATGCCATGTGGAGTGTGTGTTGGGGGAGATGGTAGCATAGTGGTAATCCAGAGACCTAGGTTAATGCCCAGGGGACATGGGTTCAAATCCCACCATAGCAGCTATTAGAATTTAAATTCAATTAAATAAATCTGAAATTGAAAGCTAGTCTCAGTAATGGTGACCATGAAACTATCATTGTTGTAAAAACCCACCTGGTTCACTAATGTCCTTTAGGAAAGGGAATCTGACAACCTTACCTCATCTGGCCTACATGTGACTCCAGAGGTCTGAAATGACCTAGCAGGCCACTCAGTTCAAGGGAAATTAGGGATGGACAACAACTGCTGGCATTGCCAGTGATGCCTACATCCCATTAAAGAATAAACTAAAAACGTAGCACTATCACCATGCTAAATGGAATCGATTCAAAAGGTTCAACAACTCAAAACTGGTCATCTATAAGGGGCTGAGTGTGGTCAGCAGCAGGAGAATTGTATTACCCGAGAAGCCTCAACATAGGACCACATGATCTTACATTCATGTCAAACAGCAGAAGCTTCATGCTATAGAGATGAAAGAGATCACACATTCAATAGCTCATATCAAAGCTCTGCAATCCCACCAAATGCAATCATCAATGGCAGTGGAACCCAGCAAGTCTGTGTAAAAGGCTGGAGGGTTTGCAACCATATTCAGCCAGAACTGCTGAGTGGAAGATCCATCATGTTGCCACCCCACCCCCAATAACATAGCTGCCAGTCTTCATCCAATTTGATTCACTCCACGTGATACCAAGAAACAGCTTAAGGGCTGGATACAGCAAGGCTATGGGCCCTGGCAACATTCTGGTGGTGTGCTCCAGAATTAGCCACACCCTTAGCCAAGCTGTTCCAGTACAGCTATAACACACATTTACTAGGCAGTGTGGAAAATTGCCCAGATATGCCCTATCCACAAAAAGCAGGACAAATCCAACTTAGTAAATTACCACCCAATCAGCCCATTCTTGATCATCAGTAAAGTGATGGAAGGCATCATTGACAGTGCTATCAAGTAACGTTTACTCAGCAATAACCTGCTCAACGATGCTCGGTTTAAGCCCCGCCAAGACCACTCACTTCCTGACCTCATTACAGCCTCGGACCAAAGATGACCAACCACCTCAGATTTTCCAGAATTATCCCAGATTTTTTTTCCTCTTCACGCAGTCTTTCTGTCTGCACACATGTTGGTGATGTGGTCAGGGCTGCCCAGCGGATGTACAAGCTGGCAATATCCAAGCCAGTGCAGATCACACAGTGGTAATATCATGCACAGTACAAGGATTGTCTAGTCAGCTGTCACCAACACACTACCCACACCCACCATCTCACTCTCAGGTCTGCAAATTATCCCTCCAGCTCCATTGGCCTCACCAAAGTGCCCCTTAACTTTTAATTACACAAGAGTTGGTCACATCTAGAAAATCCAGCAAAACTGGAGTCAGTGGTCCTAAATAAGGGTCATACATCTGCCAACATCAACTCTGTTTCTCTCTCCACAGATGTTGGTGAGTTTTTTTCCCAGCATTTTCTGTTTTTGTTGCAGTTTCCCAGTATTGGCAGTATTTTGCTTTTATCTGGAGTCAATGGGGGTTGGGGGGACTCTCCGTTGGTTAGAGCTGTACCCAGCACAAAGGCAAGATATTCATGGTTGTTGGAGGTCAGTCATCTCAGCTCCAGGACATCACCGCAGGAGTTCCTCAGGGTAGTGTCCTCGGCACAACCACCTTCAGCCGTTTCATCAATGACCCCACCCCCACCCCGCCCGGCCCCAGCCCAGCCGCCCTCGAAGCAAAAAACCCCCATTTACCATCAGAATGAAATGTTTAAAAAGAGCCATACGGACTCGAAACGTTATCTTCCTCCCTCCCTCTCTCTCTCTCCACAGATGCTGTCGGGCTTGCTGAGTCTTGCCGGCATTTTTTGTTTTCGTGTCGGTTAGACTTTCCCGGGGCAGGCCCGAGGCGAGCACGGGGATTGTCCGGTCCGAGCATGTGGCCTGGCGAGCATTAAAACGCCGGAATTTATTCACAGATTCGTTTTAAAAGTGCACCCCGATCGATTCTGAACCACCCCCCTTCCAAACAGAAGTGCCTGCTGATTTATCCTTAATAAATATCTCTACAGGCTAGCAGCCGCATCGACAAACTTCACAGCAACTTACACCGACCTCTCTCCTCGGAGTCTCCCGCCGAAAGGATGACTTTTCTCGCATGTTCGGGAATGCACGGTACCCGCCTGTCAATCACCCACTGTCCCGCCTACCGATTGGACGGGGTGTTAATTGACGTCTCATCTGACCAATGGCCTTCGCAGGTCGGAAATAGTCCGACCGGATCCTATCCAATGAACGCCGGCGCAGGCGCTGGGATGGGGGGGGTCGTGGTGCCGGGCTGCCTGCTGGGTAATGTAGTCCTGGCGGCCGCTCGCCGCTGTCTGGAGGAGAGGAGGGGAAACTACCGCGCCCGGCGTGCCCCGCGGCCCCGGCGCATGCGCAAGAGGCAAGGGAGCTCGGTTCGGTCGTTCGTTAGTTCCTTGAAATTTCTGCCAGTTGTTGGACGATGGGGTTTGAAAATGTCAAGCGGAACGATTTGCGGGTAAGAATATAAGTTGGGTAAAAGGAGCGGTTTTTTTTTTTGGCGTGTGCGGAGCACTTTTCACGCAATTGAGTTAAATGCAGTGACTGGAGGACTCTTCAAACGTTGGGTAAATGGATCCAGACTTGGAGGCTGATCTGTCAACACAATCCGTCCGAGAAGTGGCTTCCAAAAGAGGCGGGGCGGGGGGGGGGGGGGGAGACTCGATCTTGACGGTTGGATAATTTTAACCGTCGTCCCGCTCCCCTTTCCCCATCTCCAATATAAGGGGAGAAATCCTGGCCGTCGCACCAGCCCCCCCACCCCCGGACTTCCCCTCCCGGGTCCTGCTGCCCGCCGGAATACACAATCCGACCTTTGTCAAACAGCAGGTACTGTACTGGCACCGTGCCAGCCTGCTGCATGCGTGTGAGACACAAACCTGTCCTCCCACTTGCATTCAAATAAATAGCCTGACCAACCTCCTCTTACTGATCAGGCATCTGCAATAATACAACTGCATTTCTTACGCCAACCTCCCCATCTCCCATTGCAAGGGGTCTTTGTCTCTCACATTTCAAATCGTAATTTGAGCTCTGGAATTCCCAGCCCCAAAGCATCCTTACCTCTCTCCTTTTAAGATGTTCCTCTAAAGCCTACCCCTTTGACCGTATTGGGGAGTATTTACTTCCTTAAAGGCCATACACAAAATGCAAATTCTAAGAACTACAGCAAATATATCAGTTTTTTAAGGAAAGTGCAATGTGTGTTTATGAAGTTGAATGCAATGTGTGCGTTAAATAGCTTCAACTTTTTTGCAGAAACGTAAAAGGAAGCCTGTTGGTATGCGTAATGTGCAAGTGAAGCATGATTTTATATATGTCTTTTAAAACAACAGTATTGCAAATTGCCCCAGTAAATGCCAGCAGAACCTAAGGACAAAGCCTATCTGGCACTGGGTAGTTTGCTATCTCACTCCTCTGTAAACTGAAAACGGTAGGGAAAATGCTGAGACATCTGTCTGTACTTGGACAGTAAATCTGTCCATAAAAATTGGTGCATATAGAGACATGAAGTATAATTACTGAGGATGTTCTCCCATTCATTTATGAACAAGAACCCAATCAGTTGAAAGTCAATTTAGGCTCCAATTACTGTATATAAATCCATAGGGATAACTATACTTTAAGATAAGTCAACTTTATAAAATTGCTGCTGGGTAGGATTTCCCCATCTTTTCACACTGATTAAACAATTAAAAGGGAAAGTTAGCTGTAATACTACATCTTAATGAGAACCTTGCCTAATATAATCTTGAAACAATAAATGAGTTCTGTGGGGCATGCTTTCTCAATGAGATTCATAAACTTTTCCCCCAAAACTTCCAGTGAAACTACTGAATTTGTGAGTTTCTGCTTACTACTGCTACATCTTAGATCAGCAATGCCTCAGCTCTTTGGAGAGTAGCAGGACCAGCACTAGCCACTGAATTTTATGTGTTGTCTCATTTGTGAGTAATATCTATGGTGCTTTAAGTTTTGCGATTCTGGTTAAACATCGTGACATTGTGCTAACTTGAGTAAATATGGTGTCCCATGATAGAAAGAAACGTTTTTAGTAACTGCTCAACTATTGCAGCCAGAGGTTTCCCTTAATCGCTGTTCTCCAGTGTTATGATCCTCATTGTGGAATAATAGTGATGATCTTTAGGACCTATTTTTTATTGTACCATTTATCTGCAATTTATTACCGTAAATGCCATTTGCTATTCATTTGATCAGTCATTTGGTTCTTGAATGTACTGGATACTCTGTATGACATTCATCCTCTTGAATGTCGTACAGGGCTCCCAGTACATCCAGCCTTTCTATCATTCCTTAATATCTTCCTGTCAAGAATGTTGATAAATTATGCAAGCAAAAGGGACCTCCCATGACATTGCAATAGCTAGTGAATTTAATTACCATTTATAGCCACCATGTCTTTATCCATTTTACAGCTTATCCTTTCATACCTGTAATTTTACTAATTCCTTTATAAATTCTTGGTCAAGTGCTTTCTAAATCTAAATCTGTAATTTGCACTAGGCACCTTTCATCTACAAATTTTGTTGTGGCTTCAAAAAATGTTTTAAATGATTTTGTTCAGCACAGTGATTTAAGTTTAATTTTTCGAACGGAGACCAGTGACGGCCAGTTGAGATCCACAAGCATTCTGCTCGCTCTAGAACCTCAGACAGTAGAAGTTTACTGTTTAAAACATCCAGATGAGCAGGCAGGTAATAAATTACCTTTTACAGACTACATCCTGCTGACATGCTTTGCAGATCAAACTTTGCAGCTTAGCAGTAAAACAACTACCATCAAATTATCCTTGTATAGCCACAATCCACTGTCCCATCTGCTTTCAATGGTGCCATTGGGTATTTTTTTAGGTGCTGCACTAATTTATACTCTGCAGTTATAGAACTTGTTCTTGAGTGCATTGGAATCTGTGGAATTTTATTTCAACCATTTGCTCTCTTTAAACTGTTAACTTTTTTTTATTTGTTCTTGGGATGTGAACATTGCTGGCAAGGAGGGTTTGGAAGGTGTTGTCTTGGTGGGTTGCTACTGTGCATCTTGTAGATGGTACACACTGTTGCCGCTGTGTATCAGTGGTGAAGGGAGCAATTCACCAAACTCCTTTGACAGCCTTCCAAACCCATGACGTCTACCATCTAGGACAAGGGCAGCAGGTAGATGGGAACATCACCACCTGCAACTGCCCCTCCAAGTCACACACCATCCTGACTTGGAAATTATGCCATTCCTTCACTGTTGTTGGATCAAAATCCTGGAACTTCCTAACAGCACTATGGGTGTACCTACACCACATGGACTGTAGCAATTCAAGAAGGAAGCTCACCACTACCTCGAGGGCAATTAGGGATGGGCAGTAAATGCTGGCTTAGCCAATGACACCCAAATCCTGTGAAAGAATAAAAACATGTTTAAGGGTGGGGTGCCAATCAAGCGGGTTGCATTGTCTTGGATGGCGTCAAGCTTCTTGGGTGTTGTTGGGGCTGCACTAATCTAGGAAAGTGGAGAGTATTCCATCACACTCCTGACCTGTGCCCTGTAGATGATGGGCAGACTTTGGTGAGTTACTCACTGCAGAATTCCCAGCTTCTGAATTGTTCTTGGAGCCACAGTATTGATATGGCTGGTCTGGTTAAGTCAGTGGTAACCCCCAGGTTGTTGGTGGTAATGACATTGAATGTCATGGGGAGCTGGTTAGATTTGTTGCAGATGGTCATTGCTTGGCACTTGTGTGGCTCGAATGTTACTTGGCACTTGTCAGCACTTCAAAACTGTAGGCCTGGAATACATAGAAAGTCTAACAACGAGTTGCTCTCACCAGTTATAATCTGTAACTCACCATTTAATGCTAGACATCATATGTAATGGACTTGGCTTTGTGAAGAGGGCAGCAAATTTAAAAGCTCTGGAGAAATTGTAAGTTGTTAAAGTTATATTTTTTTATTTTTGTTTGCATTGTCCACATAATGACTTATTTTTAAAGTGACATTTACATTTTTAAAAAATACTTTATGTTGATAAATTATCTGGCCTTGTCTCCTTTTATTAAATATTTTTTGTTTTACCTTCTATTGATCAGCTAACTTGGCCTTCCAGGGCCATGACATTTATTCCTGCCTGAAGGTTGAAAGAATCTTTATCTTTGCTGTTTCCAAGTTAATCTAATTTCCAAGGCATTATGTGAGATTCAGATTCCTGCCAGAGGGCCCCTTGTCTTTTTTTTACAGCAGCCTGATGCTCTATCAATTGTGCTAATGCTTTATAAAAGTCAGTATTTTTTCTGCATCTTCCTCAAAATTGTCTGCCTGTTCCAAAGCTACAATTTTAGATATAAAAACAAAAATAAAAACAAAAAACTGCGGATGCTGGAAATCCAAAACAGAAACAGAAATACCTGGAAAAACTCAGCAGGTCTGGCAGCATCGGCGGAGAAGAACAGAGTTCTGTTGAAGGGTCATGAGGACTCGAAACGTCAACTTTGTTCTTCTCCGCCGATGCTGCCAGACCTGCTGAGTTTTTCCAGGTATTTCTGTTTTAATTTTAGATATGTTCTGACCTTAGCAAAACACCATTTTAAAGTTTAAAAATTGCCGACGATTCTTGTAGCGTGCAGAAATGTTGATGACTTCTTGAAAACATTAGTTTATAGGATTATAGGTTTTAGTTTAAAGGATTTTGTAATATCTTCCTATTCTTAACAACCAGCTTATTATTATCTAGTTTGGGAATAATCTCGGGCTAGCATAGCAATGACACATTGTTACTACCAAAGAGATTATATTTTCTATCCCAGGCTTCTGCTGTAATCTCATATTGTCACGTTATTTTTGAATTCAGGTACCAGTCCATGAAGAGGATATAAAGCCTTAGTCTTCTTGATAACTGAATTATTGACAAATTATTTCTTGCTTCTGCATGTTTAGACTTTAGTTTATTTCTGTAATTTTGGTTTTAACTTTGTTCCTTTGCTGTTTCAAGTTCTATTTTGTTTTTATGATTATATTACCTCCCTCAGAGAATTCCTTATAAAAAGTGTCCAGTAGTTGCCATTCCATTGGTGCCATGTCGGATTGTTGCCATTAAGTGATACTGTGCCAGTGTTACATTGTTGTAGCCTGGTCATTTGTTGTTGGAGTATATATTCTTGGCTTCCCCAC
Source organism: Cetorhinus maximus (assembly GCF_964194155.1). NCBI lineage: Eukaryota > Metazoa > Chordata > Chondrichthyes > Lamniformes > Cetorhinidae > Cetorhinus > Cetorhinus maximus. The sequence goes on from NC_135893.1 coordinate 89,760,334, forward strand.
AGTGTGACTGTATTGAAATAGGAATTTGTGACAGTAAACTGACAATATGATGTTACAGCAGAAGCCTAGGATAGATAACATAATTTCATTGATAGTAACAATGTGTCATTGCCATGCTAGTCCAAGATTATACCCAAAGTAGATCATTTGTTCTAGATAATAATAAGATGGTTGTTAAGAATAGGAAAATATTTAAAAATCCTAGAAACTAAAGGTGTGTTTTCAAGGAGTTATCAACATTTCTGCGCACTACAAGAATTGTCAGCGATTTTTAAACTTTAAAATGGTGTTTTGTTAAAGTCAGAGCATATCTAAAATTGAAGTTTTGGAATAGGCAGACAATTTTGAGGAAGATGCAGAAAAATTACTGACCTTTATAAAACATTAGTACAATTGATAAATGCCATTGTCAATGTCTGAACCAGGGATCAGAAGCTGATCTTGAATCAATACAAATGGCTCTTTCTTGATTTTTCTGGTGGAAGCATTTCCAACAAAGAAACTGCACTAAAAATGTGGTTAATGTATTTCCTGTTTTCACAACATTCTGTGTATAAATGCCGTGTTCTTGATCTCTACCCTACTTCCTGCAATTTATCTCTTCCAATTTATCTTTCAAAACAGTCTATTTTATCATTGAACCTATACACATTTTTTCACAATAAGACACTTGCAAAATATCAAATTTTATTGTTCCTTCCTTGTGCCTTTAGCATAAAATCAGATCTGAAGATCGTCGGCATTGCAAATTATAGTTCACCCGCTACCTAGAGAGTGTTGCTAAATAATGGGGGCCCTGCTACCAAATATAGAAGGACAGAAAATGACGTCTGCTGGCTTATACATGGAGCAGCTCCCTGCAATAAAGTAGTATCAGGTTTATCTTGTGGTACAAACTCATCAACTGGCATAAATTCCTAAGGGTGCCATAATTTACTGACGAACATAAAGTTTACTGTTTTTGCCATGAAATGATGTTTAGGTTTCACCACATAAAAGGAGATGGCGAAAATTGCCCTAGGTTCACCTCCACCTTTGTGAGGTCTGAATTATAATTTTAGGGTGCACTGAATTTGAAAGCACGGCTGTACACTTTGATTTTAATCAGAGTGTAATAATTGCGTTCTTTCAAACCCAATATCTTAGCACTCCATAATATAAAAGCAAAATACTGCGGATGCTGGAAATCTGAAACAAAACTAGAAAATGCTGGAAAAACTCAGCAGGCCTAACAGCATCTGCGGAGAGAGAAACAGAGTTAACGTTGGGAGTCCGTCTGACCCTTCCTGGTCAAGGGACCTTCCCTGTGGAGCGTTGAATAAATTGAACATGTTTGTTACTTTTCTTTATCAATGAACGTTGTTGTTGGATAATGACACATCTTTTCCAAGTTATCAAGCTCTCCTCTTTTGACTATCCCCCATGCCTTCATTCAAAGTAGGCATTTCAGAGTTGCTTTTACAGAAGTGGGAAAAAAAGCTTTAGCTGAATTAGTTAAGTCTGAGATTAAATTACAATGGTTTTGTTTGGAAGGCCAACTACACTCAGTGCATTTTACTTAATGTTATGTTGTATTAATGTAAACTGAAAAAGTGGGCAACATTGCAAGTCAACTGTTTATGAAATTATGAATTGTTATAACACTGTGGTTTTTAAAGACTGAGTTATTTAAAATCCCAGAGGCAAACTTTAAACAACTGTCATAACCTATATTTTCAATTGGTGTGCTTTGAGTTGCAGCTCTAAATTCAGGAATAAGACCACCAGTTCCTGAGAGGTTTTTATATCAAACTAAATGAGACATTTATTAATTTACAACAGATTAAACGCATGGCTACAAATTACTACTATCATAACTTTTAACAAATTCCCAAATTAACCTCCACTAGGGCAACAATAACCAATGGGCTTACCAGACACCAGACAAAATGTTTTCACCGTACGAATTCAAAATGGGGGTCCTTTCAATTTCGTTCCTTTGCAGACAATTATACGGACTCGAAATGTTAACTCTGTTTCTCTCTCCACAGACGCCATTAGACCTGCTGAGTTTTTCCAGCATTTTCTGTTTTTGTTATCATAACACTCCATTTGACAGTGACCATATAGACTCTTGTGTGGAATATCTGCAAAAAGCCACGGAGCAGTTCCTATCCTTTGTTGATTTTTTGACTAGCCCATGTGTGCTGGATGATTTTTTAAAAGCTGATTTCACTTACCAAAATACATCAATTCATGGAAATTTGTAGCTTAATTTAGTAGACTTTATGGATCACTACCTATTAGTGAAAGTCCAAACAATGTTATTTGTATATCACATTTCATATAAAAATACTGAAAAAATATTATTCACCAGATTGAAAGTACGTATCTAATATTCTACAAGAAATCAAAAATGGAGATTTAATTTAAAATAAATAGGTCTTCTATTCCATGCCAGGCAGTGATCGTGTTACTCAAGCTGAAATATACCATTGTGTCCTTACTTTGATTATCAGCTCTGCTGTCTTGAAATCTCAAATGTGGCAAAATCATGCTCAACAAACTGAGTCCGTTTTAGATTTAGAGAGAATGCTGCAGTTTGATGCAACATAATTTGCATTGCAATGTTGCCCACTTTTTCAGTTTACATTAATACAACATAACATTAAGTTAAATGCAAAACAAAAACAAAAATACCTGGAAAAACTCAGTAGGTTTGGCAGCATCTGTGGAGAGGAGCACAGTTAATGTTTCGAGTCTGCATGACTCTTCAACAGAACTAAGGAAAAATAGAAAAAAAGGAAAAATAGTAAGTTGAGTGTAGTTGGCCTTCCAAACAAAACCACTGTAATTTAATCTTGGATTTAACTGACTCAGCTAAAGCTTTTCTTTCCATTTTTGTAAAATCAACTCTGAAGTGCCTACTTTGAGTGAAGACATGGGGGAGGCAAAAGAGGAGAACTTCTTAACTTGGAAAAGATGTCATTATCCAGCAAAAATGTTCATTGATAAAGAAAAGTGACAAACATGTTCAGTATATTCAGTGCTCCAAAGGAAAGTCCCTTGACCAGGAAATAATAATTCATAGCGTCAGCTAAGGTTAAAAACATTACAAATGTGAAGGTGCCACTTGTTTCACACACAACATTACGGCTTACTTTGTAAAGAAAAAATGTGAAGAATGCTCCTTAAACAAAAACACTGTATCAGCCACATTTTTGTTCAGATGACAAAGTTATTTTTAAAGTACCTGTACCATCTCACCCTGACACTCTGCTCCCCATCTTACCCCTGCACTAGCATTTTGCCTGCCTTCATTATTTCCCCCCAACTCCCCCATCTCACTCTTGTGCAATTATTTTCCCAACCTCTAACTTTGCTTGACATTACTGCACTTAGTTTTAATTCATTGTATTCAGTGTCATGGAAAGTGAACTGAATTTGTAAATCAGAATTTATAATTCTCCATCATCACACATTAAATTCTTACGCCTGTGTGCATTTCCTGACATCTTTTACCCATACAAATTCCTATGTGCACATCTATAATCACAACTGTCTGTACAAACTTGTCACAGTGTAGTTACATCTCCTCTCCAAGAAGGTGCACTGCAGCATTAGCACTGATTGGCGTAATTCCATCTGTATCTCTACCTAACGTGTGTGCTAGGAAATTATTTTCATCCCCTGGTTTATTATCCAGTGTTAATATCACAATAGCGTGCAGCATTGCATGATGCAAATTAAAGGTTGTTATGACACAGCCAATGGTAAAGGCTGAGTTGTTCAGATCCCAGAGGGAAACTTGAAACAACTGTCATAACCAATTTTTGCAACTTGTATGTTTCGGGATGCAGGCTTTGAATTCAGTTATAATAAGACTACCAAGTCTCGAGGTTTTTTATAAAACTAAATTAAACATTTATTAATTAAAAGATTGTGAGCACGTACTTATGTCTACAAATTACTATGTTAATAACTTGTAAAAAAAAAATCTCTTAATTAATCTGACTCTCAGTTACACCTCCGTTAAGGCAATAGTAAAACACATAGATTTAAACAAACCCCTGGCAAACAGGCACACTCGGGACAGTCGCATTCAAATTGAGTTTTTTTCAGCCCTCGGTCCTCGCAGCCAGCAGCTTGAGGTTTACAGGCTGGAGGTTTTAGATCTTAGAATCCCTCTACCTTCTACTAACAACCTTCTCTTCCTTTATACATATTTTCCTCTTTGAATGCAAATTCTCACTGTATCACTTGGTTTTTTGAACTTTACCTTTTCTAACAATAAAACCCTTTCATAACACCAATTTTATTAGTAAGCTTTGGAAAAAGCAAACACATTGTTTGGCTTCCTCTGGCTAGGTGTGATATTTCACCCATTCTTTTGAATGCTTTATTTTAAAATACTAATTTTCCCCATTACACTTCACCTTGTAATTTGCCTAATTAACATTTCAAACCTACTTCTTTCCTATACATCAAAGCCTCTAGACCAGCTGGCTTGAATCCAATTAAGACACAGACACCACTAGAACTCTATTTTAAAATAATTTCCAATAACATTATAGACATTATTATATCTTCTTGACAAGGCATTGATATTGTGTGGGGCGCCAGGCACTACTACTGATGGTATACCTTCATACCAAAATAAATGAACTTCACGTGTTGACAATGACAGAAAGCCAACTTTTGTGGGTCCTGAGAATGTAGGTGAGTGACTTAGAAGTGCATCTTTCTCCCAAATGCCTTCCAACAAGACAGAAAAGCACTGGTGGTACACTGATTTTAAATAAGTTTGGCAGTCATCTGTAGCTATTTCAGATCTACTCTCCCGGAGCCTAAACAGAATTTTGAAAATGCCTCAAACTTTCATTTATTTTGCCTAAAAATATATCCTAAGACTAACTCAGAGAAACACCACCTACTGCTAAGTGAGAATTTCTTCACATCCCAGCTAACTAACTATCCTTATAATTTCTGTGAGAGATTGTCAGGCTGTGGTTTAGTCATGTGGATGCAATGTTGGATTGAGACTATCCAGATTAACTTTGTTTAAGACATTTACTGTCCTCTGTGGGTAGACCTCTGTCTGCATTTGAAACCTTATATATGAGAGAATAAGATTGTTGTTTTAGCTGCACTGTAGTTTTCCCATACTGTTAAGGATACCCAGGTTGAAAAATAAGCTGCAAAACATATAGACATCAAGTTCAATTCCTGGCCAGAATTGCTCATCTGTGGTTTTAAAAAAAAATGGCCTGTTAACATTTGTCTATAAACAAAAGAGCTGATTCTTGTAGATGGTTTATATGAAGTGCAAACAGTAAGATTTAATGGTGTTGGGCAATGCAGTTATGCTCTCAAGACATAACCATCACTAAATATTTTGGTCTGGGTCTGGATCTGGGTGTAACAAACTAGTGGTAATTTGAAGTTTTAATACCAGGAAAAGTTGAGGAGGAGAAGGGATGACTTCAAATATTTGTTTTCTTTCCATAATAAGTGGGTTCCCACTGTACAGATGATCAGTACTCTAGGGAAACTATTTACTGTTGTTAATCCTGCCCCAGTATGCTATTCTGTTCATTAAATGCTAATGAATAATTTATCATCTTTGGAAATTAGTTTTTCAAGCTTTGCGTCACATTCCTTGTGTTACTTGTGCTAGGAATGGCTGAGATTCTGATATTGTGATTTAATATCCAGAATATCAAGAGATCAAGATGTAGAATCAGTTTGGGTGGAGATGAGGAATAGTAGGGGGAAAAAGTCATTAGTGGGAGTGGTCTACAGGCCCCCTAACAGTAGCCACATTGTAGGACAAAGTATTTAAGAGAAAATATTGTTTTTTTGTGATAAAGGGACAGCAATAATCATGGGTGATTTTAATCTACACATAAACTGGAAAAATCAGATTGGCAGTAATAGCCGAGATGAGGAGTTCTTAGAACGCTTTCGAGATAGTTTCTTAGAACAGCATGTTCTGGAACCAACCAGGGAGCAGGTTATATTAGACTTGGTATTGTGTAACATGACAGGATTAATTAATGACCTCAGAATAAAGGCACCCCTAGGCAGTAGCAACCACAGTGTGATTCAATTTTACATCCAGTTTGAAAGGGAGAAGAGTGGGTCTAAGACTAATATCTCAAACTTAAATAAAAGCAACTATGTGGGGATGAAAGCTGAGCTACCTGAAGTGAACTGGAAAACCAGGCTAGAGGATAGATCAATAGAGAAGCAGTGGCAGACATTTAAGGCGATATTTCAGAATATTCAGAATAAGTACATTCCCTCTATAAAGAAAAACTCTAAGGGGAGGAATCACCATTCGTGGTTAACTAAAGAAGTTAAGGAAAGCATCAAATTTAAGGAAAAAGTATACAACTCCTCAAAGATGAGTGGCAGGACAGATGATTGGACAGAATATAAAGAACGGTATAGAATGGCTAAAAGGTTAATCAGGCGAAAGAAATTAGAGTATGAGAGGAAGCTAGCTAGAAATTCAAAAATGGATAGCAAGAGTTTCTACAGATACTTAAAAAGGATAAGAGTAAGTAAAGTGAGTGTTGGTCCTCTAGGGAGTGACAATGGGGAGTTAAAGGTAGATAAAAGGATATGGTGGAAGAAATGAGCAAATATTTTGCTTCTGTGTTCACTATAGAGGATACAAAAAACATTCCAGTAATAGCTGCAAATCAGGAGGTAAACGGGAGAAAAGAACTTGGTGAAATTGAAATCACTAGGGAAATGGTACTGAGCAAATTGATGGAGTTGCAGGCTGGCAAGTCTGCAGGTCCTGATGGACTACATCCTAGGGTCTTAAAAGAGGTGGCTAATGAGGTAGTCGATGCGCTGGTATTAATTTTCCAAAATTCTCTAGACATGTTCCATCAGATTGGAAAGTAGCAAATATAACCCCTCTATTCAAGAAGGGAGGGAAGCAGAAAACAGGAAACTAGAGGCCAATTAGCTTGACATCTGTCGTGGGGAAGTTATTGGAATCAATCATTAAGGAGGTTGTAGCTGGGCACTTAGAAGAGCTCAAGGCAATTGGGAAGAGTCGGCATGGTTTTGTGAAGGGAAAATTATGTTTAACCAATTTATTGGAGTTTTTTTGAAGGAATAACATGCACAGTGGGTAAAGGGGAGCTTGTAGATGTACTGATCTTGGATTTCCAGAAGGCATTTGATAAGGTACATCAACGATTATTATGGAAAATAAAAGTGCATGGTGTAGGGGGTAACATATTAGCATGGATAGAAGATTGGCTGGCTGGCAGAAAGCAGAGAGTATGCATAAATGGGTATTTTTCTGATTGGCAGTATGTAATGAGTGGAGTCGACAGGGCTCTGTACTGGAGTCTTAACTTTTTACGATTTAGATGAGGGGAGTGAAGACATGGTAGCTAAATTTGCAGAAGACACAAATATAGGTAGGAAAGTATGTTGTGAAGAGGACATGAGGTTGCAGATGGATATAGATAGGTTGAGTGAGTGGGCAAAGATCTGGCAAGTGGGGTATTTTGTGGGAAAATGTGAAATTGTTCACTTTGAAGAACAAAAAAGCAGATTATTACTTATATGGAGAACGGCTGCATAATTCTGAGGTGCAGCGGGATCTAGGTGTTCTAGTACATGAGTCACAATAAGTTAGTATAACAGGTACAGCAAGTAATTATGAAGGCTATTGGAATTCTATCCTTTATTCCGAGAGGGATTGAACATAAAAATAAGGATAAAAACAAAAAGCTAAAAGCTACTGCGGATGCTGGAAATCCAAAACAAAAACAGAATTACCTGGAAAAACTCAGCAGGTCTCCCTAACTATACTTCAGTTCTGCCGAAGGGTCGTGAGGACTCGAAACGTCAACTGATTTCTTCTCCACCGATGCTGCCAGACCTGCTGAGTTTTTCCAGGTAATTCTGTTTTTGTATAAAAGTAAGGATGTTACACTTCTGTTTTACAGGGCATTGGTGAGACCGCACCTTGAATACTGTGTGCAGTTTTGGCCTCCTTATTTAAGGAAGGATGTAAATGCATTAGAGGCAGTTCAAAAGAAGTTTACTAGATTGATACCTGGGATGAGTGGGCTGTCTTATGAGGAAAGGTTGGATAGACTGAGCTTGTTTCCACTGGAGTTTAGAAGAATGAGGGGTGATTCGATTGAAGTATACAAGATCCTGATTGGCCTTGACAAGATAGACAGCAAAAGGATGTTTCCTTTTGTGGGTGAGCCCAGAACTAGGGGACACTGTTTTAAAATTAGGGGTCGCCCTTTTAGGACAGAAATGAGGAGAAATTTTTTGCTGAGGGTTGTGTGACTTTGGAACACTCTGCCTTAGAAGGTGTTGGAGGCGGGGTCATTGAATATTTTTAAGGCAGAGGTAGAAAGATTCTTGTTAGGCAAGGGAATCAAAGGTGATCGGGGTTAGATGGGAATGTGGAAATCGAAACACGAAGATCGGCCATGATCTTATTGAATGGTGGAGCAGGCTCGAGGGGCCGAATGGTCTACTCCTGTTCCTATTTCTTATGTTCTTATAGATTGTGAAGTGTTCACACAAAGCTCAACGTAAGCACCTCATCTTTCGACTAGACACTTCACACTCCTCTGTAATCAATGTTGATCTGAACACTTTCAGGTCACAATTTCAGCCCCCATTTTGTTTCCTTTTCCTTTGTGGGTTTCAGTTTTATTCTCATTTTACTCCTGCTTTTGCTTTCACATGTCAGCTGTTCATCATTCTGTCATTCACACCTCCTCTAGACACAATTTTTGTTTCAAACGCAGACTGGGTGACCGCTTTGCAGAACACCTTCAGTCTGTCCGCAAGCATGACCCAGATCTCCCTGTCGCTTGCCATTTCAACATTCCACCCTGCTCTCATGCCCACGCGTCCGTCCTTGGCCTGCTGCATTGTTCCGGTGAAGCTCAACGCAAACTGAGGGAACAGCACCTCATCTTCTGATTAGGCACTTTACAGCCTTCCGGACTGAATATTGAGTTCAACAATTTTAGATCATGAACTCTCTCCTCCATCCCCACCCCCTTTCCGATCCCCCCTCCTTTTTTTTCCAATAATTTATATAGATTTTTCTTTTCCCACCTATTTCCATTATTTTTAAATGTATTTCCATCCATTGTTTTATCTCTACCTTTTAGCCTATTTCGATCCCTTCCCTTCACCCCACCCCCACTTGGGCTATCTGTACCTTGCTCGTCCTGCTTTCTATCCTTAATTAGCAAATTCCTTAGCTAATATCACCACCTTCAACACCTCTTTGTCCTTTTGTCTATGACATCTTTTGGCTATCTCCACCTATCACTGGCCCTCTATCCAGCTCTACTTGTCCCACCCCCCCCTTAAACCAGCTTATATTTCACATCTTTTCTATTTTTACTTAGTTCTGTTGAAGAGGCATACCGACTCGAAACATTAACTGTGTTCCTCTCCACAGATGCTGCCAGACCTGCTGAGTTTTTCCAGGTATTTTTATTTTTAATTTTGTTTTGGATTTCCAGCATCCGCAGTTTTTTGCTTTTATCTTTGCTTGTCCCATTACCATTCCCTTTGGCCTTGCATCATCAACTCTTGTTATGTAATCTCTCCTGTATTCCATACTATTCTGGACCTTCCCTTTTGTTCTTTTTCCATCCTTCATCGCCTGCTCCCCCCCGCCCCCCCCACCGCACCCCCCACCGCACTTAAAAACCTACTGCATCTGTAACATCTCCCAGTTCTGATGAAACTGACCTGAAACGCTAACTCTTCACAGATGCTGCCTGACCTGCCGAGTATTTCCAGCATTTTCTGTTTTTAATCTCAGGTTTCCAACTTTTGCAAATATTTTGCTTTTATTAGTGTTTTTTAAATGTAGTTTGGGCCACCTTAAGTTAGTTGTTGACAGGGTTTGTTTAAGCCTCTGGAGTTTCTGTGAACTTGTGACGTCAAGCCTACAGTGGTGTAATCTTTTGTGTCTGCCAGACAATCCTTATTGGCCTAGGTCTGGGTTTTTCCAGTTTCATTTGCATAACATTGTCAGCTTGCATGCCTTTCTATGTGCATCACTGGCAAGCTGACTGCTTCCGAGACCAGAAGAAGACATTACTTTGCAGTTAAGACTTTAAAAAAAAAATCTTTTCGTTTAAAACCGCACTGTTGCAATGTATGTTTAAAAAAAGCATCAAGTGGCAATCTGGATTTCTGTGCTGCAGGTAACATGGTTTTGATCATGTGCTGGCTTGTGTTGCAGAAAGCGAGCAAGACAAGAGAATCTGAGTATTGATTTAAGAACTCTTGAGCAAGGAGGCTTTTGTTCGGGGGAATCGGAGCCAAAACTTGCTGTGCTGCATCTTTTTTTTTTAAAAGTCCAATTTTGAAAGCATAATTAGTTTGTAATCAGTTCTCTGTTCTCAAGCAAGTTGACTATTTTACAATTTTCTCTACACTGCACTTCCTCTTTTTGCAATGATGCATCAGACTGCAATACTCAAAGGAGAAAAAATGGCAAGTTTCTTAGACATTTTCTTTTTCAAGTTCAATCTGATTAAGCCCAATAAGGTCTTTTCTTGTCTAACTCTCTCCAGAAATTAAGGTTTTATAGTTAAGGGTAAAATTTAGTGTTATTGCTCGATCTGAAAGGTGTGCAATTTATTTCAGTGCTTTTGAATCTGGATATTCTGTGGCTCTTATGCTTGGAATTCACTCAGTTAGTTTAAAGACTGAGGTCATTCTCCCACACGGTGGATAGGAGAGCGGATTGTATCACATCATTTAGTTTAATTCAGTTTTGTATTACTTTGGAGCAAACTTGATCCATTTAATTTGCTGCTCTTTTATTTTGCTTCCTCTTTTAATTTTAACTGGAATTTTGGAATTCTGAATAAGGAATCGAGGGTTAGAGTAAAACAACTGATATAGCAAGCCATGGAAAAAACTGTTCAGTGTTGAGATCAGGGAGATTTGAGTATCAAATGAGTGGTACAATTGTAGATTGTTGTGCCTAAAGTATAATGTCCTTAACGCTCTCGGGCTTTTGTTTTTCTGCACCTGACAACTTACTCGTGCATTATTTCAGCTTCTATATTGTATTAATGAATAAAGTTTATACAGCAATAACACTGTGCCTTGGGTTGCTGCCAGTGTATTGCAGAAGTTGAGACTTGGGGTTCAGTCAGTGTGTCAGTACTTAAAGCAGGTCCTCCAAACAGATAAGTGTAAAAGCTTTGCTTTGGGAGCAAGGGAGAAACTGCTCAGTGCTTTTGCAAAAAGATAATTGAGAGGCAGATTTTTCTTGGTCAGTGGAAGGAGAAGGCTACAAGTTCCAATTTTTTCCCTCCATATTCAATTGTTTTATGTTCTAAACAGTGTTATAGCACAAAGTGAAATGAAAGTTATGTCTTTTAAAACAAACCATCATTGCCTGGCGTGTGCAGAAAGTAACCTAAAGTGATTGTGATGTTTTTTTTGAAACTGCAATTCTGCTGTTTCTTTTCTGAGTATGTATATAATGCATATATTTGCATTTTTAAATAAATAAAGATATTTGTGTGTTTGCGAGACATTACATTTAATCCAGTGGCTCATAAATTTTATTTTCAATCTGCAAGTTCAATTTAGGCGTTTTTAGATTAGCTAGCTCTTGTTAAATTCAGATTGTGGGAAAATATGACCACATGTCTGCTTCCCTTGTTTAACCTTCTTTCTGCTCCCATGCTGGGACTACAAAGCTGCTGCCCATCTAATTGGCTGTCTGCTCTCTAAGGCATTACTTCCTCCCGAGATGGGGCAGCAGTCTTGCGTTAAAGCAGTTAATGTTGCTCCCAGCATTAAATTGCTATGGGGCAGCCATTGGGGTTGTGTCATTTTAGCCTCGGGTGGGGACAGGGGGGACGAATCTGTGGGGCCCTGTAAAATCCAGCCCAAGGAGCTGGCACAAAAATGTTGCTCCCTCCCCAACAATGGATATCAAATAAGCACCCTAAAAGCAGAGAGATGATTCTCAAAGTTATGTACTGTAAATTGCAACATGTAATTGTTTCTCCTTACCTGTGCTAACTTGCTTTTGTTTGTTTGAATTTATTCAATTTCTCTTACTGGGTGGTGCAATAGTCATTCACCTCTGGGTTTGAATTTAATTAGGATTGAAGGGATGAAAGAATATTAATCAGCTGTTAGGATTTGTAGTGAAATTGAGTTTGTAGGACTCTTAACCTGGAATGGACGCTGGAAACTTCTGAGAATTATTTTTGAAATAGCCAGTTTTAATCAGTCTGAAAGGTTGCCTGGAGTGGGAAATGGGGGAAAAATGGTCTTTTTAGCTTTGCACTAACTCTTCCATCTTTCAGTTATTATGTTTTCAACTTTCTTGCCCCAAAAAGCAAAAGTTGCAGAAAGATATTTTGAACAGGATCCCAGTGTTTACTAAACTAGGAAGTAGGGATGAATCCCGCCTCTATCCAGCTTTACTCACTTTCCCATGTGCTTTTGTAAGAGTGTAGCTAATGGCCCGAACGTGATGTCTGATCACTGATTGGCACCTTTTTCTTTAACAAAGGCCCAAGAGGATGTATTTTTTTTTCAAAATGACACTGGTGGCTGTCAATTTGCTGGTATTGCCTTGTATTACCTTTTTCATATTCAGGTTTTTGACTTTTCAAACTGTGCCATTTTATTGAATAGTTAAGCTGTAATCGATCCACTTTTACTTGTGACTCAAAATGGGCAGAATATCTTCTTCAGCCATAAGTTCTACATTTTGAAACGAAACTGAATAATTGATCTTATTTGATTACGAAGTGTAGCAAACAACAACAAACAACAGTAAGATAAGATCAGACTAGGGATTTTTTTTTTTGAAAGTTAATTACTCATCTGATGCGTGTACAAGTGACTGTGCGTGAAATTATTGCAGCTTACGCATGGTGTGGGTGGGGGTGGGGTACCTGGTTCCTAGGAGACTAACAGCAAGCCTAAACTGACAGCTAGACAGCAAAACAAGTTGGAAAGCAAATGGATAAAGGTGGTTTATTGTCTATATGCAACGTGATTGGCATGCAACCATGTATGGAACTTTTTTGTATGGATTTTGCTGACATTTGAACGTTTTAGCATACTGAGATGTTTTAAAATTTGACTTTTTAATTCGGCATGGTTCCAATGACTTTCTCTGCCTATAAAGAAGTCAACAAACACTATTTGACTATGCTTCAAAAACTACACCTTACACAGTGTAATTTAATGTAGTGACTCTTCATCCCATGGCTCCTAACAGAAGCATTAAACAAAACATGACACCAAGACATGCAAGATGACCAAAAGCATGGTTAAAGAGGAAGGTTTTAAGGGCTGTCTTAAAGGAGGAAAGTGAGGTAGAGAGGTGTAGGGAGGGAATTCCGAAGCTTGGGGCTTAAGCAACTGTCACCAATGGTGGAGCATTTAAAATTGGCGATGCGTAAGAGGCCAGAACTAGAGAAGTAGGTATCTAGGAGGGTAATATGGCTGGTGAAGATTACAGAGATGGGGAAGGCCAAGGCCGTGGAGGGATTTGAAAACAAGCATGGGAACTTTAAAATCAAGGCATTGCTTGACCTGCAGCCAGTGTAGGTTAGTGAGCACAGGAGTGATAGCGGAACAGGACGTGCTGTGAGTTAAAAACAAAAACAGAAATACCTGGAAAAACTCAGCAGGTCTGGCAGCATCGGCGGAGAAGAACAAAGTTGACATTTCGAGTCCTCATGACCCTTCAATTAGTTCTGTTGAAGGGTCGTGAGGACTCAAAACGTCAACTTTGTTCTTCTCCGCCGATGCTGCCAGACCTGCTGAGTTTTTCCAGGTATTTCTGTTTTTGTTTTGGATTTCCAGCATCTGCAGTTTTTTGTTTTTATCATGCTGTGAGTTAAGTCACAGGCAGCAGTGTTTTGGATGACCTCATGTTTCTGGGAAATAGAATGTGGGAGACCAGCCAGAGTGCGATGAAATAGTCAAGTCTAGAGGTAGCGATGACAAGAATGGGGGTTTCAACGACAGATGAACCGAGATAGGGGCAAAGTCAGGTGATGTTACGGAGGTGGAAATAGGTGGTCTTAATAATGGCACGAATATGAGTTCGGAAGCTCATCTCTGGATCAACATGACATCCAGGTTACAGACATTTCTAATCTCAGATTGTTGCCAGGACGAGGGATGGAGTCTGTAGCTTGGGAACAGAGTTTGGAACATGGACAGAAAAAAATGCCTTCAGTCTTCTCAAATTGGAAGAACTTTCTGCTCATGCAGTACTGGATGTCAGATAAGGAATCTGATAATTTGGCAACAGTGGATGAGTCAAGAGAGGTTGTGATGAGGTAGAGCTGGGTGTCATCAGTGTGCAAGTGAAAACTAACACTTTGCCTTTGGATGATGTCGCTGAGTGACAGCAAGTAGACTGGAAATAGGAGGGGCCCAAGGATAGCTTGTTGGGGGACACCAGAGGTAATAGTGTGGTTGTGGGAAGAGAAGCCATTGCAAGTGATTCCCTGGCTATGATTAGATAGGTAAGAATGGAACCCAGGTAAAAGCAGTCCCAACAAACTGGGTGACAATGGAGAGGGGTTGGAGGAGGGTGGTGTGGTCAACCGTGTCAAAGGCTACAGACGGGTTGAGAAGGATGAGGAGGGAAAGTTTACCTTTGTCACAGTCACATAGGATGCCATTCATGACTTTGATAGGAGCTGCTTTGGTACTGTGGCGGGGCAGAAACCTGATGGGAGGGATTCAAAAATGGAGTTCTGGGAAAAATGGGAACACAACTTAGGAGGTGACAAAAAGGGCTTTGGAGAAGAAAGGGAGGTAGGAGATGGGATGATAGCTTGCAAAGACATTAGGGTCAAGGGTTGTTTTTTTTTGAGTAGAGGGGTGATGATGGCCGATTTAAGGGAGAGAGGGACAGCACCCGGAGAGAACCACTTTCAGTATCAGCAAGTCAGACTTGATACTGTAACTGTGAAGTTGCTTACTGTAACAAAAGCAGAAAATGCTGGAAAAACATAGCAGGTCTGACAGCATCTGTGGAGAGAAAAACAGAGTTAAGGTTTCAAGTCCATATGACCCTTCTTCAGCTCTGAAGAAGGGTCGTACAGACTGAAAACGTCAGCTCTGTTTCTCTCTCTCCACAGATGCTGTCAGACCTGCTGAGTGTTTCCAGCATTTTCTGTTTTTGTTTCAGATTTCCACCATCCGCAGTATTTTGCTCTTATTTAAGTTGCTTACTGTAACCTGCATCAACCTATATAAAGCTGCACCGATTTTGCAGTAATAATAACACTGAGGCTATCAGTACTTGCCATTATTATGGATTAAATTGGACAGCAACTTCCGGAGCTCACACATGCGCAATTCAGTGTGGAGACCCAGAAGTTGCTATCTGATTTACTCTGCTCCATTATGTGCTGTGTCCCCCAAGGATCATATGCTGCGCTATACCAGTACCTCACTGAGGGAGTCAGTGTTGAAATTCAGGGAAGGGCATGAAGGCCTTCTGCATTCTGAGTTAAATGCATTTCTAGCAGTGTGATGTCTTCTTTACTGCCAAACAATCTCTGGCACTGGAAATGTAATTTTATGAGTGTGGTGATTCATTCCTTCATTATTTAAAATACAAGACCTTAAATAGTAATTACATTACTTTTGTTTACCTTTCTTGGTTTTGCATCTTAGTGTGTCAGTGTGGCTACTTCAAACTGGTTGAAGAGCCAGGCTGTTGCTTTCTCTGCTCACATGGGCCCCAGATTCCTTGCAGACGGCATAGGAACATCAAACTTAGCAGGAGTAGACCATTTGGCCCTTCTCTGCCATTTAATAAAATCATGGTCTCAACTCCATTCTCCTGTTTGCCCTCCCCCCCATAACCCTTGACCCCCTTGTCTATCAAAAATCTGCCTAACTCTGCCTTGAATAAATTTAATGACCCAGCCTCCAGTGCTCTCTGGGGAAGAGAATTCCACATACTAATAACCCTCTGAGAAAATAATTCTCCTCATCTCAGTCTTAAAATGGAGACAGACGAATTAGGAGCAGGAGTAGCCCTCTTATTCTTAAACTGTGTCCCCGAGTTCTATCCTCCCTACAAGAGGAAACATCTCCCTGGTATCCACCCTATCAAGTACCTTTGGGATCTTGTATCTTTCAATAAGATCACCTCTCATTCTTCTAAACTCCAATGGGTATAGGCCTAACCTGTTCAACCTTTCTTCATAAGATAAACCCTTCATCCCAGGAATGAGTTGAGCAGGCACCGCACTGGATCAGATGCCTGATGACAGCAAGTTGCCACTCAATAATCCTCAAAGTCTGTGGGCAGCTGTAAAAGGCAGAAAGACAGACTTACATTTATGTAGCACTTTTCATGACCAATTAGTGCCTCAAAGAGCTTTACAGCCAATGAAGTACTTTTTGAAGTGTAGTCATTGTTGTAGGAAATGAATAATGAGGAGTGAGCACAGTTCCTTTGCCACTGACCATAACATTTGGGCCAATGGAGGAACCATCTGGTGCGGTTAAGTAGGCTGGATAGTCCAAATATTCACTCTGGCATGCTGTGGCATTGAATGGTAAAATGATCAACCACAGAGGAAGTTAATGATTTAACCATGCTGTCACCAATAGGGAGCTGTCCTAAAGATAAACAATAAATCAGATACATTTGTATATTGAATTGTCTCTGGTGAGAGATCACTTTTTGCATGATGTTGTTTTAATATGTCTTAATGGTTACTGTCATGAACTACTTATGCTTCCAACAAAATAATTTTCTGTA
This sequence comes from Cetorhinus maximus, assembly GCF_964194155.1. Lineage (NCBI taxonomy): Eukaryota > Metazoa > Chordata > Chondrichthyes > Lamniformes > Cetorhinidae > Cetorhinus > Cetorhinus maximus. The sequence continues at coordinate 89,777,123 of NC_135893.1, forward strand.
AGGACCTTTATTAATTATTTTAAGCATGTGATATAATTTCTATATATTTGATTGGTATTTACTGTTTCTCTGGAGTTGATACTGTGTAGTTCTGAAGGGCTATAGTGTTGCAGCAATGTCCTTTTTTGTTTGAGCTTTTTTTTACAAATAACAGTTTTGCTATGTCATGTGCTATTTATTGTTTTACTTGTTGCTTTTATAAATGTTTTGCACTTATTTTCTCAGCTCCAATGTTTCATTTTCTGTACGAAGTAAAGCTGTATAATCCAACACTGCCATCAACCTAATTGAAAAGAAAAATACTATGGAATCTGGAAATTTGAAATAAAAACAAAATGCTGGAAATACTCGGCTGGTTAGGCAGCATCCATGGAGAGAGAGAGAAAGTTGATGTTTCAGGTTGATACCCTCGATGAAAGGTCATTGACCTGAAATGTCAACTCTGTCCTCTACAGCTGTTGCCTGACCTGCTGAGTATTTCCAGCATTTTCTGTTTTTATTACTGCCATAAAGCCCATTATTTAATGAAAAAGAGCCTGCCACACAACTTTATAACTGCTCATTCTTCTCTACCTGGTAGTCATGTGACATGGGTTGGTTTGGTGCACTGTGGGTATTATAGCTATACAGGAGCAGGTGAAACTCGCATGATGCAGCTATCATACATGCGTTTATCATCAATCAGCGGAGAACTCCGCCCAAGCTCAGGTGGAACTTTCAGCTCGAGCTCCACACAGAACAGTTGACTTATTGAGGAGGGGTGGGTTAACTTCCTGGAGATGGTTCTAATATTAATTAAGCATTTTCATGGATAAAGTTGTATTTCCTCTTGATCCATTCTTTTTATGTGTTATGTTATTTGTACTTGAATGCTCTCACTTAAGGGAAGAGAAATGGCAGATAACAATGTCTGAGGAAATGATTTGAGCAATTTGTTTGCTCGCTATTACTTGTTGCTTACCCATACAGTCATGTGCCAGCACAGAGGAGGGCATTGGGCTCATGGATCTATGCCGGTGCTCTGTAGAGCAATCCATTGGTCCCATTCCCCCACTTTATCCCCATGACCCTGCAAGTTTATTTTCCTCAAGTGCCCATCCAGTTTCCTTTTGAAATTATTCATCCTCTGCTTCTACACCTACATAGGCAGTGAGTTCCAGGTCATTACCACTCACTACTTTAAAAGAAAAGTTCTTCATCGCATCCCCCTTCCCCAATAGCCCTTACCCAAAACCTTAAATCTGTGCCCCCTAGTCCTTGTAGCATCAACTTAATAGGAACAGCTTTTGTTTTCTCAACCTTATCTAAACCTGTCATCATCTTGCACACCTCTGATATATATGATTGATACTTCTGGGGGAAAAATGACCCATTTTGTTCATTTTTCTCCCGATCACTCACCCTTCATGACAGTTAACAAGCAGCTTGATTCAATTGGTCACATTTAATCAATGGACATTTGGCTGCAAAGAGTACTTATTGTTGAATTACCAGTCATAAATTTGTTTGATTTACAGATGTGGTATGCTGAAGTGCAACAGTTTTGATGTGCTTGTTGCCATAAAGGTCTTGATGATGGTTGCACACTAGCTGAAAATTTTTAAATTATACAGATGCTTTAGAATTGTGAATTATAGAACATTAATATTGCATTTTTGATATTTTTTTTTCTTTTAATCTTGGCAAAAAGACACTTGTCACTGTAGGGTTAACATTTGTTCTGGTAATTTAGGACCATCCAGGGAGAACTGTAAATGAATACATGCTATTAGTCAAGGGCAGGTCATACTTACCATCTTTGAATTGTGTAAATGGAGGTCAGCTTGATTTTGGTACTGACTCACAGTTCTGATTGGGTCAGGCTGCAGTTGGTGGGCTGAAACCTATCACATTTAATCTGAACTGCAATTCATATGATGCAAGTATAAGGTCATATATTCCCCACCCCATCCCAACCCCCAGTTCATTTCTTTTTATTCGGCTAGTTACCTTGTCTCTCTGAGCTCAAATGTAACTTTGAGAAGAAGGTCCCAGCTGTTTCTGCCTGTATTCCATGATGCTCCTCCCCTTTCCCCACCCCCAGCCAAAGAAACAAAACTCTGCCTCAAAAATCAGGATGACCTTTAAAAGCATACGCAGTGAGCTTAAATGGTTTAAATCACCAAATAATGTTATAACGGTTGACTGCATTGCAGCCCTTTTTGTACAGGGATGTGTGTCAGTTTACTTGCATCTTCACATTGGCATGTGATTTGCACAGTATTGCATAACCTTCAGAATGAAACTAATGGTTCGTTTATATTTTGGAGTTTGCTGCAGACTAGAAGGAAAGACTTGCACCTGGCATCTAGATTCAATTTCCATGTCAGCTCATTTACTTTGCAGCTATGCAAATTAGCTTTGTAGAACAACTGCAAATGTGTAAGCAGCAGTCAGGTTAAAAAAACCTCGGAGCTGGTACTGTATTATCTTTTGCACCAGCAATGTCACCAGTGGTGGGGTGGTATTTTTTTTATTCATTCATGGGATGTGTGCATGACCAGCATTTATTGCCCATCCCTAGTTGCCCTTGAGAAGGTGGTGGTGAGCTGCCCTCTTGAACTGCTGCAGTCCATGTGGTGTAGGTACACCCACAGTGCTGTTAGGGAGGGAGTTCCAGGATTTTGACCCAGCGACAGTGAAGGAACGGCGATATATTTCCAAGTTGAGATGGTGAGTGACTTGGACGAGAACTTCCAGGTGGTGGTGTTCCCATCTATCTACTGCCCTTGTCCTTCTAGATGGTAATGATATAGAGGTAGTTAAATTCTTTCCTTCTTGTAGCAGCTGTGTTCTTTTGAAACCTCTGCGTTGGTTGTTAGGACTGCATGGGTTTATACTGCTAGTCGGTGTGATGCTACTATTGAGGGCATAGATGAAAGCCACTGGTGCTAAGTGGATGCTTGCTCTCTGCAATTCCCAATCACACCACAAGGTGCTAATTTTTAACAAGGCTCTCTTTGGCATGCTAGCAATATAAATAGACTTTGCCAACACACAATGACTTCCAATTCTCAAAGTAATTCTGATTAGTTGGATTTTTGTTAAATAGTCTTCTTTAGGATAATCTGTGCCTGACTGCCATCTAGTGACCCTCCACTGGAAAGCATATGTGTTTAGAGACAGGGTGAGGACAGGTTCTGGTACATTTTGGCTATGCTGAGCCTCACTGCCTAGATTCTCCAATAGCATGCTGAACTAGGTGAGGTATGCCCACATTAAATGCTGTGTCTCCTCATCATTTTAATTCCTTTCCATTATAACAAAGGAACCAAGTTGGAAATCATTGTGCAAGATTTGTTTTTTTTGAAAAGCTACTGAAAGCATTCCATTCAGATTAATTTGGAGTAAATTCTGCCCAGTGGGTTACAGGTAGTTTTACAGAAAGTAATTTGTATCGAGTTTATTACTTGTATTCATTAATACATTTAAAAGGTGTTTCAATCTTTTATTTGCATCACAAAATATTCTAGGGCCTTGGGTCCATCTAGTCTGTGCTGAAATTGTTTTCCAGTTGTTTGCTTGCTTCCAGTATAGCTCTTTTTTTTGCCTACAACCTCCTATTCCCACAGTTGGCCTGCTCAACTGCACCCTCGCTTCTGTTAGTGATGCCCATGCCCTCACCAATTCACTCGTAGTCTGCCATGTTTCCTCAGTCCATTTCCTATCTGCCTTTCTTTAAAGCCATGGAGCACAGACTCTAGATCACCTGGTGCGTGGCTGGCCTGGCTAATATTAGCCAGATTGATTCAACAAGATTAAGCATTTTCATGTTCCATATTCTTTAGCAAAATCCTCCTATCATTCCATGGTTATCCTGAAGAGCAAGGAGTATCAATGACTGCTTTTCATCATGATAAATTGTCTCCTTGACTGCTCCCTCCAACCTTCCTGTCAACATCAAATGTGAAGAGTTTGTGCATTTCCGTGTCTCTAAGATTGAGACCACTCTTGCCGCTTTCCTTTTCTTCTTCTTCCCTGCTCCCTCAAGCCCCCCAATCATCCTCGCCTGATTACTCTAGCTTTCTCCCATTTTTCTTCTACCTCCCTGCCAGTCACCTTCAAGTTCATATATTCCATGAGGCTTATTACCTGCACTCTTGACCCTTACTTATTAGACTACTAACCATTCACGTCATTCTTGAGCATCATGGCTGCACCCATCCAGGCTTATGGTGAATATTGCCTCACACACCTAATTTTAGTCTTCTAGATGGTGGAAACACTTTGAATGCATGGGAGGTGAGCCACTTGTCATGGTGTACTCAGCCTCTGCCATGCTCTTATAACCACGGTGTTAGCACGGCTTGTCCAGGCAAGCTTGTTAGTACACACCAAATATCACACTTGCTTCTTCTGGATTCTGGAAATCCTTCTGGATTTGTATAGTTCAGCCTCTTATCACTTAGCCTAGCTATCAAGGGACCCCCTCACATTTGTTTCTCCAGTCCAGTAGTTCAGTAACATCCATAATTCTTTCCCAAACATGGAATAAAATCACAGATTCGGACCATGTGGAACTTGTTTTAACTCGAGTTGCTCTGATATTGAATGTGGTTTACAAGATATTCTAGAGATACTTCATTCATCTTTAGCTCCATAATAGGTTTTGACATGCAAATAGTTTTCGTGAAGTTGGAGACTGGAAAATGCCACTAAAAGACATATTTTAGAACTTCATAACATTTTTGAATCATGTAAGCATTGGGCCACTTGAGAAAACTATCTTGGACTGGATTATTCCTTCTAAGGAATGCAAAGTTTGAGGAGTGTTTGGATATTTTGGAAGAGCTCAGTGTTTATAATTTCAACTAGCAACATATGAGAGATCCTCTGGCGAATATTGCAAGAACAGATGTAAATCAATTATGAATTTTTTTTTCCCCAAAAATGTAGCTGAGAATTTTTTTGTTTTCATAAATATTTGTTGCTAAGTGAAATCTGTCAGATTTAATTGTCTACTCCAAGTCCTTGTAGCAAAATATTATTTAGCTATTTGATTGTAGTGCCTCAAGCCCTTGAAAGTATTACATCTTTGGTGGAATGAGACAATTTCCTGGGTGACTTTGTGTCAAAATTCCAAAAAAAAAGTCTGAGTGGAATTTGTGCGTTTGGGAAAATACCAATTTTTCAGCTGGAGAGTGTTGGGGGTCTGGATCCACTGCCTGAAAGGGCAGGTAGGGTGGGGGAGGTAGAGAGGCAGAAACCCTCGTCAAATTTAAGTAATACTTGGATGTGCACTTGAAATGCTGTAACCTGCAGGACCTTGAACTAAGAGCTGCAAAATGGGATTAGGCTGGCTATTTCTTTCCTAACTGGCACAAAAACAGGGAGCCAAATGGCTTCCTGCTGTACTGTCAATTTTCTGTCTGTGTTTTGCTAAACAAAATCCTCTCTTGCGCTCTCTCGCCAGCAGCTCTCTACAATAGCACAAGCTCTTGATTAATCACGGGGGAGCAATGGAAGTTTATGACCTCAGTAAAGTTCCAGATTCCAAATAAAACATATTGAGTGTTTCACATAGTGGGTGGAACCCTCGGCTTCAGCTTGAGCTTAAAGTGGGTGATAGCAGATCAACAACCTGTTCTACACCCCACCCAATTTTCTTTATCCCCTTCCAAAATTGAAAGTTTCACATGAAATATGAAAATCTATTTGGATTAATGTTGTACGCTCTTCAAAATTTGCATTTTGATCACAAGGTCTGTAGCCTTCAGGACCACATGTACATGTAGAGATTTTTTCATCTGATCCATCATCCACCTCCTGATCCACCAGGGAGTGACACAAATGAACTCTGCTGTACTCTCTGATTTATATCGTGAGTTCTGTGTGTAGCACTGTTCTTTCTGTTTGTGGGTCTGTTGATGTAGAGCTGACCTCACATCATGATGCAAGGCAGGCAGGCAGTCTGGGAATTGATACAGAATTGGCTCTTTGTATCATCGTGGTATTTTGCATCTTGAAAGGAGCACAGGCATGCGGAACTAGCTCTGCGTATTTACCCCAGAGCAGAAGGTGCTCAATCCAACAGCTAATCACAAGACCACAAAAATTGATTTCCTGAGGCTCTCATTGGCATGTGCTGTCAACAGCACTTTCCTAATGCAAAAGTGATTTAAGATCCTTGTGCTAGTCTAGAACCAGTGTACATTAACCAGTGTACATTTAGTAATATGTTAATTAACTAAATTGACCTAATAAGCATGTTCCTAGGTTTAAACTAACTTTATAGTCCAGGAGACCGTACACTTTGTAATTCATGTAAATCCTGAATTGATTCTCTGCTTTTGTTGCTTTTGTAAAAATATAGTCTTCGTTTTAAGCGATAACTGTTATCTAGATTTAATAACTGTTTGATACTATAAATTACTTGAAGTATCAACTGCAACTGGCCTACCTTAATGAATGGAATTGAACTAATGTAAAGCACATCAGATGGGGTGGGAAAAGGTAGCATGTTTAAGTGATGAGTGAGAACTACAATCTGTAACTCTTCTAGGAATATAAAATGCAGATCTACAAACTAACTTAATTTACAAGCTGGGGCATTTCCGTTTCAAGTAGTCAATTTTGACATTTCAACCTTTTTTGAATGAATGTTCTGGTTTAAACATCGAAGTTGACAAGATTAGTAAATATTTATAAAGCCACAATATCAAAAATGGTCCAGCAATTAGATGATTCAATAACTATTGAAGCACAAACAATGTAAGTTATTTTCTGAAAGAGGTAGTTTGGATTAGTGCTTAAAATTTTGCACAGGACAAGAAAGAATTCTGGTGTAATATTAGACGCAATTCCCATGTTTAGTGTGTTCGACAGTACTATTCGTTTTCTGTTGTGCATGTGTATGCACACAAACTAGCTATTTCTTTGGTTGCCCTTCCCAGCCCAATCAGAAGTTGAATCTTCTTCCTTTTGATTTGTTCTTTGAATGTGAGCAGCACCAGCACAGCAATATTTATTCCCCATCCTTAGTTGCCCTGAGGGCATTAAGATCAAGCAAATAATGTCACGTATGGCAAGTTCCCTTCCTGTCACTGAAGGACATTAATGCATCAGGTGGGATTTGATGACAATCTGACAGTTTTTATGATCATTTTCTAATGTTAGCCCACAAATGGCCAAATTTAATTCAGTTTCACAATTTGTTATTCTAGGATTTTAACTGGCAATCTCTGGGTTACTAGGCTACCATAGAAAGCAAAGAATCAAGGGCTGCATTTAACATCTCTTGCTGGTAACTAAAATGTGGCAAATGGCATTTTTGAGGGCATTGAATTAGACATCAAGTCTCACAAACTACAGTTGAGATTTTTTGAGAAGGTAATAGATGGAGTACTATATTTTGTTTCAGTGTAGTATGGATACTGGAAACATTTTTTAAATTTGATGTAGTATGGAGAGTTGTTCCATGATGGGGATGACTGTTCAGAGTTTTTCTAATTTACTATCTATGTTTAGTCCATTATAATTTGACACAAAGCAAACAAGTTACCCCATTGTAAGAATAAGTCAAAATGTAGAGTCCTTCCACAAGAATAATTTTCCATAATTTGTATACCTATATATAATTGCCCCCACTTTGCTTTTGGTGATTTCTGGCCCACGTTTTTGTTTTCTGAGTAGTCTATTCAATTGAAAATGTCAGGTCGCTACTATGTGTCTTGGAAGAGTTTATCACTGTCCAGGTATGTAACTTACACAGAAGTGTTGTTCATGGTTTTGTTTTTCCATAATAGGGAATGGACTTAAAATAGAAGACTGTTCTAGATTATGACCTCAACCAAGAGCAATCGCTACAACCGTTTTTCTGGAGGTGCAACAAATATACCAGCTATAGACAATACAAGCATTGTAAGTGTCATATATCATGTCAAGTAGATAGAATTGACCTGTTTGGATGGTAAACCCAAGAATTTAAAACTCTGTACGTTATTGTCCTGGAGCCATAATATTTTATGGTATTTTCTGAAATTGTTTGAAAACCAGGCAAATTGAATACTACATCATGTGCCATTAAACGTTTGTAATAAGTGGATATGCCACAATACACTGGGACATGGCTTTAAGCCTGCATTCCCTTTACACTGACGAATTTCTAATTTCAGTCATGTCACTGTTAGGCGATGTCACATGGAGACAAGATGCTATGCAGGAAGAATGGAGAACTATCGGGTGGGTCCTCCTTTTGGCTACTCCCATCCTTTTCAGTTACCAGTTTGCATAGCACTGGCAGGGGAATGGGAACAGGGCAGATCTTACCTGGGGGTATTGTGTGGGAGAGTGAAACTCAATGAGAAAACAAGGGAAATATCACTTATAAGAGGGCCTTTGAAGCTTTACAGTGATCCAATAAGTTTAGAAGAGCTTCAGCTAGAAAGATAGAAGGGCTGCTGCCGCTGGCTCCGTTTCTGCCTCCAATTTCCACTTCTGTTAAAAGTGCATGGATATTGGGTAGGAACGAGATCAGAATTGACAGCAAGTCTTTTCACCCTTGCCCAAAGAGTGGGATAGCCTGCTGACAGTCAAGACATATTGCCTTAAAAGGCAGCATACTGAGATTCAACCAGAAAGCTTCCATTCCCACAGCAGTGTACTTGAAGATTTGCCAGGTGCAGATGCTACAGTTTAGAAGCATGTTTACTGTACAGCACTTTTCTTTTGGTTTATTATACATTTTGTTCATCAGGGTTTCAATGTCTTATTAATGACATTGTTAAGGTTTAATGGCAATCAATTTGTTAAACAGGTGATGGGCATTTGTCCACCTGTAATTGGGGATAGCTGGGACACTGGTGGGTTAGAGTTGTGTTGACTGTGAATGAAGACAATAAACTCTCTCCAGCAAAGAAAGCTGCTGTGCCTTAGTTTTAACTTCACCAATCAACACAGGGGACTGAGGAAAGAGATCACCATATAGTCAGTAACATTTGTTAAGTTAGCTGTATTAAATTGTGCCATTTTACAAGTGCCAATGGGCCTGCATTTACTGAGATTCCACTTTTGAGTCCAGTGAGAAGAGACATCTAGTTCCCAGTCTCTTGTGAACCTGACCACAATCCTAAATGCCAGTGCAAGATCATTCATGTAAGGTAGGGAGAAGAGGGGGTTGGGTGTTTTGCCATTTGTGGCATTACTGAGTTGTGTGCCCCAGCAGTTCGGCAGAAATTTCATAGCAACGCCTGACCACAATATTAAGAGTGCCTTTAATTACTTATTTTAATTATTAATTTGCTAAGCAATCAATTACCATTGGGAGACTTGGGGCCCCACACCCACTGGGACCTGGTCTCATCCTGGGGCATGGAAATTTATCTGCATCATACAAGTGTACTTGCTTACTGTTGGGGGAGCAACATGGGTGGAACTGACAAGACATCTAATGGATAACATCATCCTACCAGTCTTGTGTCTTCTGGTGATGTCCACATGAGGAAAAGGGGCTTGCCCTCAAATCTGATGCAATTTATCCGGAAATGCAACAAGTCAAAGCAAAATTCTAGCCTGGTATCCACCCTGAATGCACTGTCATTGCAGACAGACCAGGAGTTTAAGCTTCCTTTTTTTGCTTTCTTTCAAAAACAGGCAAGAATGGAAACCACTTTTGGCCCAGCGTATTCCACTGTTACTACCATCACTAAAGGTAAGTATGACTGTAAGTGACTACCGAGCAGTGTGAGTATGCAGTGAAAATTTCACCATCTAGTAAGTTTGAGTGGGCCCATCAGATCCTGGTAGTCATATTTAACAGAACTAAATATTAAAATATACATATGAAGGATCTGGTTCTCTATTGCATTGGGCTCCTGGGTTGAGTTAGTCAGTCCTACTCTATCATCAATTTTTTTTGAAGTGCTTAAGGTTTTAAAGAGTGAACTATACAACTCCATAGCATTTTTTCAATGCACTCACTACTGATACTAAATGTTGTGGTGCACACCAGATTGGTCTGATGCAAAATGAAGTAACGTGCATTAAAACTGATCTAAATATTCACCTGTCAGCTTATAGTCAATTCAGTGTTTCAGCTTATCATGACATGATCACACTGTGTCCATATTAAAACCCAGAGTTAGTCATGACATCAAAGTAAACCACCCCTAGTTTACTGTTCAGTAGCCTGATTTGATGATAGTGTTTGATTAAAAATAATGTAACATTTATCTGGCCTGTCTTAATGGATGTTGTGTTTGTATATTGTGTGATTGAACAATGTTGATTAGTATTGCTGAAAGAGATGTGTTGAAACTTTTCGTCTTGCACTCATCAGGGCTCTCTGCAAGAATACCAATATAAAGCGAAAACAATTTATACTGGATGTGAAGAGAGTGCTGATTGGTTGTTAGAGGCGTTGCCATGGACAATGCACCAGTGATGGTGGTGACTGACAGTTAACTGCCAAGCGTTTGAAAGATAGTATGCAGATATAGCAGGTAATAAGGAAGGCAAATGGAATTTTGGCATTTATTGCTAAAGGAATAGAGTAAAAAAAATAGGGAAGTGTTGTTGCAACTGTACAAGACATTGGTGAGACCGCACCTGGAGTACTGTGCACAGTTTTGGTCCCCTTACTTGAGGAAGGATGTAGCTGCACTGGAGGCGGTTCAGAGGAGGTTCACTAGATTGATTCCAGAGATGCAAGACTTGTCTTTTGTGGAGAGATTGAGCAGTTTAGGCCGATACTCGCTAGAGTTTAGAAGGATGAGAGGAGATCTAATTGAGGTATATAAAGGGGATGGACAAAGTAGACGTGGAGAGGATGTTTTGCCTTGTGGGGCATTCTAGAATGAGAGGCCATAGTTTTAGACCAAGGGGTGGTAGGTTTAAATCAGGGAATTCACTACCTCAGAGTGCAGTGGATGCCGGGATGCTGAATAAATTTGAGGAGATAGACAGATTTTTAATTAGTAACAGGTTGAAAGGTTATGGGGAGAGGGCGGGAAATTGGAGTTGAGGCCGAAATGAGATCAACCATGATCGTATTGAATGGCGGGGCAGGCTCAAGGGGTTGAATTGCCTACTCCTGCTCCAAGTTCTTATGTTTGAAATTTAAACCAGACAGCTTGACCCTATTTGATCAAGGTATTGCCCTGAGGAATGAGTCAGCAAATGGCTGTCATTTATTTTGTCAGTAAACCTGACAAAGTGATGGGAATAGTCCCTTAACAAGCATGACTATGTCAACAAAATGCATGCCATTCTTAATGACAAGTCCAAATTCATATCCATTGGATCTGTTCCTCAACATGACTAGACAGCTTTGCTCGAAAGTAAGCTTAAAAAAAAACTTGCTGGACTTGTGTGTAAGAGCGATGAGCTACCATGTGACAAAGTTCATCCTCACGGTTCGCTATGTCTGCATATGTATGGGCTGCCCAAGACACACAAAAGCGATGTCCCTTCATGCCGTATCTTATCAGTGACCGGTTCTGCACAACATGAATTGGCCAAATGGTTGGGTGAATTGTTACAACCCGTTTTCACCAAGTTCTCCATCTGCATGGTGAAGGACTCCTTCACATTTGCGAAGACCATAAAGGACTTGCTTTTCGATAGCAATGCTTTATCTATGTGCTTATCTGACATTGCTAGCCTATTCACCAATGTTTCACTTAAGGAAGCCATAGATATTTGCGCTGCAGCACTAATTCATGGCGATCTAGACCTGCCACCATTGCATGAATCAGTACTCATTGAACTTACGAACTCGGCAGCTTGCACAGTTGAGTTCAGTTTATGACACAGTGTATATCCAAATAGATGGTGTTTCCATGGGATACCTTTCAAACCCATCTTTTTTTGTTGGTTTCCATGAGAAACGTATCTGATGGAATGACACCTAACCTCCTACCCCTCGCATGTTTCCTATATGTGGATGATACATTTGCTATTTTTAAATCCACGATTGCATGTAATCGCTGAAAGCAAGCATGCAGATGCAGCAAGCAGTTAAGGTGGCAAATGGTATGTTGGCCTTCATTGCAAGAGGATTTAAGTACAGGAGCATGGATGTCTAATTGCAGCTGTACAGGGCCTTGGTGAGACCACGCCTGGAGTATTGTGTGCAGTTTTGGTCTCCTTACCTAAGAAAATATACACTTTCCATAGAGGGAGTGCAGTGAAGGTTCACCAGACTGATCCCTGGGATAGCAGGATTGTCATACAAGGAGATATTGGGCCAACTAGGCCATTATTCACTGGAGTTTAGAAGAATGAGAGGGGATCTCATTGAAATGCATAAAATTCTGACAGGGTTGGTCAAACTGGATGCAGGGATGATGCTCCCTCTGGCTGGGGGGGTCTAGAACAAGGGGTCACAATCTCAGGATACGAGGTAGGCCATTTAGAACTGAGATGAGGAAAAACCTCGTCATTCAGAAGGTGGTGAACATGTGGAATTCTCTACCACAGTGGCTGTGAAGGCCAAGTCACTGAATATATTTAAGAAGGAAATAGATAGATTTCTAAACTCAAGGCATCAAGGGTATGGGGAGGGTGCGGGAGTATTGCATTGAGATAGAGAATCAGCCGTGATCATATTGAATGGCAGAGCAGGTTCGAAGGTCAGAATGACCTACTCCTGCTTCTATGCTTCTATGTTAATAATTTCCTTACATGTCTTAATGGGCTCCATTCTGCGCTCAAATTCACCTTTGAAATGGAGCAGTAAAATGAACTCCCCTTCCTTGACTTTCCCCTTCCCCTCCCCTAGTTGAGAAATCTGCCAGGGTGTTCTCTACCACGATCTATTGTAAGCCTATCTTCACTGGTCAATATACATGTTGGGAATTCTTACACTTTCAAATGCTATAAGATTGGTCTTATCAGCAACCTTGTAAATAGGGCCCAAGTCGTTTGCTCACCATGCAAGCTTGATGCTGAAATAGAACGCATCAAAGGCATCTTGCAGGGTAATGGCTACCCTGATCAGATTGTTTTACGCTGTATGTTGTGCAAACTCATGAATGGGCCTAAGGCCGTCACTTTCGGCCCTGAAAAATGCCCAGAATACCTTGGATTACCCTGGAAGGGCAAGGAACTCAAAAATTTGAACAACAGGTAAAGCTAGCTGTTTCACGCTGCTACTTTGCAGTAGCAACACTAATGGGGTTCACCACTAACAGGATGCCGCTGTCAAGCCAAAAAGACATTCTGCCTATCATACAAATGAGTAATGTGGTATATGAATTTCAGTGCCAGTGTGATGCTAGTTATGTGGACTGTACGTCCCAAAGACTGGTGGATCTTATCAAACAGCATGTCCTAGCCGTTGTTCGCAACGGGCAAGGTACAGATCGTACCCAATCAGCTTGTGCTCGTAAAGTTCAAAACATAGTGTCCAACATTAGATGTGATTCTGCAATTGGACAACATTTGCGAAATAATCCTTAGTGTGCTAAGAATTATGCTGACAACCAGCTTAAGATTGTCAGTCGTGCTTGCAGTGTGGCGCATTTGCGTATACTGGAAGCTACAAAATCAATACATAGGGCCCTGTTCTTTGCAGACAGAAAGAACATATACACACGTTGCGCCTGTTTCAGCTAAACAAAATAAGTGACAGCCATTCACTGACTCATTCCTTAGGGCAATGTCTTGACCAATTAGGGTCAAGCTGATTTCAAACAATGCTTGGCAGTTAACTGCCAGCCACCATCGCTGGTGCATTCTCCATGGCAATGCCTCCACCAATCAGAGTCCACTTGATAACCAATCAGCATTCTCTTCACATACAGTATAAGTTGATGCTTTCCCCTTACATTGTTATTCTTGTGAAGTGTCCTGATGAGTGCAAGTCAAAAAGCTTCAACATGTTTCTTTATTTCAGCACTACTCAAGTGTTGTACTACCAAACGACTAATGTTGATTAGTATAGAGTTAGTTTAATGAAGTAGTAAGAGTACTTGATGTTATCGTTATGGCAGTGTTCCTAATTGACATTTTCGAGGCAAAAGGAAAATTGAGGAGTCTTGGCCAGCTGCATCTTATACACATGGGCAAAGGAGAGAGATGCAAATTTTCCTGTGATTGACCCACCTTTAATAGTGCAAATTTTTCACCTATTAAATTTCAGGTGCCTTCAATCCATACATAGGAAATGTGTTACATTTATACCATAGTCATAGACAAAACCACCAACAAAATAATAGTAGGTACAATGGAGACCTCCTAGATTAGAACAAAACTATTTAGTTCCATGACTTTCAAACTTTTCTGGGCTGTGAAAAGAAAGGAAAAGAGAGAAAGGCCAAAATATGTAATCTCTTCATTGCTTTAGCTAAGACAAATGGCAGTACAGAGTGCATAAAATGTCACTGAGCCCCTCCACTACTTCTGGTTGTTATTCTTCCACTTTTGTTTCTTCACCTTTTTCTCCACCTGTTTCCTCTTCTCTTTCCCTCCTTGCACATCCCTTCTATCTTTCTGTCCTCATCTTCTTTATTCTCTCTCTCTCTTCTCTGTCTCTCTCTCTTTCTTTCTTCACTTGCTTTTCTTCTCTCGTTCACCCTTTTGCTGCGGTAACAGTTCTGCTTTGCGGCTACTTCCTGCAGTATTGGAGCTGCCAAATAGGTAGAGTGTAGTTAGCAGTGTAAAGGTGAGGGGCTTGAGCAGATGTCTCAGCCTAGGGAGTGGGACTTTAAAAGTGGCCTGAAGATGGGCTGCTAACATAAATATTAAGAAAAAAACAAAAAGCTAAAAGCTACTGCAGATGCTGGAAATCCAAAACAAAAACAGAATTACCTGGAAAAACTCAGCAGGTCTGGCAGCATCGGCGGAGAAGAAATCAGTTAACGTTTCGAGCCTTCATGGCCCTTCGGCAGAACTGAAGCATAGTTAGAAGAAGGGAGAAATATATTTCTCCCTTCTTCTAACTATGCTTCAGTTCTGCCGAAGGGCCATGAAGGCTCGAAACGTTAACTGATTTCTTCTCCACCGATGCTGCCAGACCTGCTGAGTTTTTCCAGGTAATTCTGTAAATATTAAGAAGTTGGCTTGCACAGAGTTTTGTCATGGGTCTGTCCAAGCTGTGATAGACTCTGTTGCACTAGTGACTGTACTTGCTGTACCTAATAAATATTAATCACTATTGAGCCACCAGCAACTAAAATGCTAGATTTCTCTGTGGCTGGCTATTTGATTCATTTCTAACTGATAAATAACTTGACACATAGTAAAAGGCTCGGCCAAATAATGAGTTGACGCATTTAAATTACTTAACCTTCCTTCTGTGAGTAAAGGCAATAAAAGGACATTAATTTGTGCAGAACACTGAAGTGCCAGCATAAGATGATTTTAAAATGAAAGAGGGCTCATTTTGTTCTGTTGGTACGCAGCTGACGGGACAAATACCTTCAAGCAGCATCGGAGGACTCCGTCATCCTCCAGCATACTGACCTATTCACCAAGAGATGAGGACGATGCAATGGTACGTAATTTCGGGCTCCTAGTTTCTTTTGACATCCTTCATATTGAACTGTCTCACCTTGTCCTCAAAACCTGTGCCCGAACTGTACCACATCCACGTCCTCCACCCTCTTGAAATTCTTAAAGATCTCTTCTGAAGTTCTACCTCTTCTCCAGGGAGTAATAACCCAGAGCACACAAGTTTTCCTGATAACTCAGTCCTCTATGTTTGGGAATCAGTGTTGTATCCCTCAGAATTCCCTCTAATATTTCTGCTTCCTTCCGTTAATACAGGTAAACATGAATACAACACTCCAGATGCTGCCTCATCAGGGCCAGATACAACTTTAGCACCTCAAACTTAGACTTCAAAGTACAACCTTAGCTGTACATGCCAATCTTTTGTTTACTTTCTTAAATGCATATTTTGAACTGACAATTTTAATGACCTATCCACCAAAATCTACCCAGGTGCCTTTCCTCCTATTACCTCGAGCCCATCCCCATTAAATATGTAATCCATGTTCTCACTTCTTAATCTCATGACTTTACACTTGTCCACATTGAACCCTATCTGCCACCTCTCTGCCCCTCTCTCTTGACTGTGCATGCCCTTTGGATTATCTCATATATTTGGATCATCTTGCACCATACTAAGTTTAGTATGATCTTCAAACTTGAACATCTTGAGCAATATTCCATCTTCTAAATAATGGATAAACTTTTTAATCAATGACAGCTCCGATGCCAACCCTATGGAACTCCACTGGTAACTAGCTTGCACTCTGTTGCTTCTTGCCAGCAACCTCTCCATCTTAGCACCTCAATTTGTTGTCTAATATTTAGCCAGGCATCAGTCCACTTAATTATTTTGCATTCTGTCCCATGGGTATGCACCTTGTAGAATCAGTCTGTTACGCAGGACAGTATCAAATATCTTCCTCAAATGCAGGTAGATTCTTTATTATCCTTATCCTTGAGATCTGTAACCTCCTCCAGACATATCTAAAATTAACAATAACCTGCCCCTTCTGAACCCATATTGTCTTTCTCTAATCAGACTGTATCCTTCCATATCCCTTAATCTTTCCTCAAAGCCTTCCAACGATCCCCACAATCAAGGGAGGCTCACAAGTCTCTAGTGTGAAGGTTTCTTTCCCCCTACTTTTTTATTTAAACCACTACACGTTGTTTGCTAACCCATTGTGAAGATGACTGGATCCTTGTGAATTATGAATGATTAATATATTAGAAATATCAATATATCGAATCATCTGGTTTCACTTTCAATCATTTAAAATTGTGTTACAGATTTACAGAATAGGACTTACTTGTAAGTACAGTGGAGCAGTTGCTCTGAGGCTCAGAAGGATACTGCTGAAAGAAGTGTTCAGTGGACAAAGAATTTTGGCAAATTTCCGATTTTTCAATTTAGTTATTGGTTGCTCGATATCTAAAAATTTTCAGTGAAACAGAAAAATTGTACAGTATTGAGTTATTGCCCGTCCTTTGTTGGAGTTATTCACAGTTTGTCTCTCTAATAGTATGTATTGCTGTGGTTGGAATGCTGTGTTCAGTGTTCATGGTGTGACTCCTATCAAGAGCAATATGTGTGCATTAGAATGGACCCTACAACTCACCATTTAAAAAAAAAGAACCTGTATTTTTCGCGCTACTTGCAGTTCCTCATTCAGCCTTGGATCAGATAAATTTGATAGTTTGTTGTAGAATGAGTTAGTTTAAATTTAAATGTTAATAACTTGTTAACTTGTTTTTCTGGAACTTGCCTCACTTGTTCTAAGTACTTTTCTAACCATTTAAATTTTTCTGAAGCCAAAATGCAAATTTTTTGAAGTTGTCTGTGTAAAGCCTGTTGATGGCATATTTTATTGCCCTTGGTTAGGCCCCCAGTACAGGAAACAGCAAAGTGCGACTCATGTTAATTGAATAGCAGGAAATCACCAGATTTGATGGAATAGAAAACTTGGCAAAAGGGTTGCAGTGATTAGGACAAGTGCTGCTGCACAATGCTTATGTCGTCGTAGTTAGTCCAGCAAATGCCTTCGCTAACTCTATGAATGCGGAGACACTGCAAGTTTAACTAAAGTCGCAAGGTAAATTACTCTGTTTTTTCTAGTAAAAAGTATATTGTATTTTGAATTACATGAGTTATCTTTAAGGGCTGACTGCTTTCATACCATTACAGTGAGCTGGGCTTTGATATGCTTTTCCTAGCATATGAGTCCTTGTGGTAGTCATTTGTATGGCTGCATTTTTTAAATGGTTAGATATGTGGAACAGTGAAATAATTAATAGTTTTCACTCCCTTTTGGAACTGTGGAGTGTTGTGTATTGTTACTCAGTGAATGTTTTAATGGGACTAGGACTTTGGACTGAGTTCATTAGAATAGCTCAATATGTACTTTTAATACATAAATGGCATCATTAAATTGGTTATTAGACAATTCTAAAAGAAAATATTCCTATTGAACTTGTACTTAAAATAAATAATGGTGTTAAAATGGTGTACATGCTAATGATCAGTATTGCACCAGTGGAAATTAAATCCTCTTTGTGTATGCGAAATGCAAATGACAGTGATGTGTTTTTACAGCCTCCAATCAGTACTCCACGTCGGTCAGACTCGGCAATATCTGTACGGTCTTTGCATTCTGAATCAAGTATGTCTCTGCGATCTACATTTTCTCTACACGAAGAGGAAGATGAGCAGGTGTGTGAATTGTCAGTCTTGGGAATTGCTAAAGAGGAGGGCAAGAAGATAAAATAAGAATCAGTTCTGCTTAAAATGGGCATGAGTCTAAATAGATCGCTGTACGCATAGCATTTTCTTTTGTGCACTCCTGTTACTATGCTTTATGGTTAAAATTTTAAAATGTGTCTAAATCTAGTTAAGGGATACTAAAGTATCAAGTCGCCCCACAAAAATACTACAGGCTTTTGTCTAGAACTAGAAGCGTAACAATAGGCTTACTATGGCGCCCGACTAATAAAATCATTAAAATGATTAGCAGGTTGCCATTTCTGATCTCTCCAAAAGCTACCTTGATGTCATTTATCTTACTATTTATTTGTAAGATTTTATTTAGAAATTTAAACCTATTAAAATCTTTTAAAGAAGGTAGCAGAGTCAAAAGAAATTACCAGATTTGATGGAATAGAAAATTTGGCAAAAGGATTGCTGTGATTAGGACAAGTGCTGCACAATGCTTATGTTGTCGTAGTTAGTGGTTAGTTAAATGGATTGAAACCTAAAATTAAGCTAATTTGCAATTTCTATGAAGTAAACCATGGTTAAAAATTGTCAATTTGTTAATCTGGTTTGATATTCGGTGCCCGTATTTTGTGTGGTGATCTATTGTAATTTAAGATCCACTCTGTTCATTCTAGGAACCTTTGGTTTTTGCTGAACAGCCTTCAGTGAAATTATGTTGCCAGCTTTGCTGTAGCGTGTTCAAGGATCCTGTCATCACAACATGTGGGGTAAGCATTATACTTCTGATTTTTATTATAGCTCTTTAAAGTTTTGGAATGCGTTAATGCATTTATTGCAAGGGGAATGGAATATAAAAATAGGGAAGTTTTACTACAGCTGTACAGGACCTTTGGTGAGACCACATCTGGACTGCTGTGTACAGTTCTGGCCTTGTTACTTGAAAAAAGGATATAATTGCATTAGAAGCAGTTCAGAGAAGGTTCACTGGACTTGTTCCTGTGATAAAGGGCTTATCTTCTGAAAAAATGTTGAACAGGTTGGCCTATACCCATTGGAGATTAGAAGAATGTGAGGTGATGTTATTGAAACATAAGATCCTGAGGAGACATGATAGAGTGGATACCGGGAGGATGTTTCCTCTTGTAGGGGAGACTAGAACTAGGGGAGATGGGTTAAGAATAAGTGGTCTTCCTTTTAAGACTGAGATGAGGAGAAATATTTTCTCTGAAGGTTATTAGTCTGTGGCACTCTCTTCCCCAGAAAGCAATGGGGGTTGGGTCATTGAATTTATTCAAGGCTGAGTTAGATAGATTTTTGACAGACAAGTTATGGGGGGCAGACAAGGAAGTGGAGTTGAGACCACAACCAGATCAGCCATGATCTTATCGAATGATGGAGCAGGCTTGAAGGGCCAAATGGCCTACTCCTGCTCCTTAAGCCCTATGCTGCTATGACTTGTTTGTGTGGTCAACAGCCCAAAATTCACTTCAAGCAAAATAGTAGCATTTTTGCAGTAAAATAGCAAGGCAGTGAGATTTTTCAAATTTCTAGTGAAGAAATTTCACACAACATTCAGTCAATGCAAAATGTCCACAGCTTTTGTAGTCCAATAGAAGTATTACATTGTTTTAATTGACCACATTTTGAATTGCACTCCAGATGTTAATGCTGTGAAAGGGGCAGCACGATAGGAATGACTTTATGACATAACTCTTTTGGTGGGCACCCTCAATAACCATAAGTTCATAGGAAATGACTTATCAGTTTCTGATGTGTGCTTTTTGCAGCGGAGCTTCCTCATTGAGAGTGGGAACTCAGTAAGTGACTATGGTGTATAAATAATGCACTTAGCTTCTACTGTGTTCCTTTCCCCATCCTAGCAATATATATTGTGTGAATCACATTTTATTCTTGACATTTAAATTGTACTGCTTGGGATCACTGCCCCAAGGGACCCAGATTATTTTTTAAAATTTACTTTTTGTGTGGGGCGGATTGGAAGAGTAAGGAAGGTATTCAGTATTTGGTTTTTGCTTGTATCCATAAGCTTAAGCTTACCTCAAAATGAAAGATAGTTTTCATCAAAGTAATGAACTTTCTGATGTTTCGGGTATATTATACATTTACACATTTAGCAATAATTAAATTTGAGTTCAGCTTCTGCATGCAAAATGGCTTTATTGCTAGTTCTCCAGTTTATCTTGAAATATCACTTGCAAAATGGTCTCCTTGTTTGCTATGCAACGTTAAAGCTCTCACTCAGGAAGCTGTGAATTTTGCTTGTTAGCATGGAAAATTCCTTCAGCAGGAAGTAGGCATGCTGGACATGATGTCCAAGTTTGGCAAATATTTTCAGTGTACTGTGCAGCTGCATGTGTTAGGAAGGGGAGGTAATTACATGTCATAAAAATGAAGCTTGCAGTTATCATTCTAGTAGCCAATGCAGGGGAATAAGTTCCACATTTTGCCGACTTTGAATTGTTCATAGTTTTTATCGTAATATGAGTGAATCATGGATGTCTGGTTGGAGGAGGTCACCCTGTTTACAGAGAGTTGGCATTTATTGTTTCTTTTTGATCAGGACAGGAAGGAAACCCTTGCAGTATATCAACTTTAGTACACAAAACATGCTGCTGGTCTGAACCAGTTTAATCCACACATTCCAATTCTTGTTAATCTTTCTTGCAGTGATTTAAAATGGCACTTAGTAACACTGGTATTTCATTTTTTCTAATAGCACACATTTTGTAGAAGGTGCGCCTTAACATCTGGTAAGTTTCTGTTTTTGTGTACCAAAGTACCGTACTTCATGAAATTTTTCACAGAGTAATCACATACCTTTTACAGGGATTGTTCAGTGATCAGTGCAACATTATGTACTGTTCATAAAACATTTCACTGAAGACATATCATAAAAATTGTTTCAAGCCTTGTAAATTTATAAACCACTTCAAAACAAGCACATAAATATTAACAACTGTCACAGTAGTTTATTGTTCAGAAGTCCTACATTTAAAAAAAAATTGTTATGCAGAGTCTAAATAAAAATACACTGCAGTGCAGCACTGTCCTAAATATTGCTGCCTGGTTTTAATAAAATATTTTTGTGTTCTCAGAAAAGTGCCCTGTTGACAATGCAAAGCTGACAGTTGTAGTTAATAACATAGCTGTAGCTGAGCAGATTGGAGAGTTGTTTGTCCACTGTAAATATGGCTGCCGGCCAGCTTCAAATGGAAAACCAGGGGCCTTCGAGGTTGACCCACGCGGATGTCCATTCACTGTTAAATTGAGTGGTAGAAAGTAAGTTATACTTCAGCTTCTTAAATGGATGCATTTGTTGACTCAACTGATTTAACACACTGCTTTCAGCAAGATTCTACAATTTGCAGTTGATTAATGTGATTGCAGACTATTCTTTTTTAAGCTGGGCAAATTCCCCTCCAGAACTGTAACACTTTATCTGGGGCATATACGGTTTTTATCCATCCTAACGATTTACAAGAAAATGTTTTCCAATGCTTGAAATCATCCTCCTAAGGAGGCAACATCTCTTTGGACTATATACAGTCTCTCATACCTTAGTTGAAAAGCTTGCCATTCACCGGCTTCATGTCTTACTGTCTTGTAGGCCACTATCTGGTTCTTTGGATAAGCTGACTCTGGTGCATATTGAACATTGTATCTATTCCAAAAGCCATCCATAAAGGATGTCCCAGTCTGTTAATAGATATTGAGTATTAGTAGACAACAAAGTAATTATGTGCATCAATTGGCTGCTCAGTGGACATTAATTCACGTTAAAAATTAACTTTAAAATGATACCACATGTTTTTTTGAGACTCGGAACACAACTGTGCAAAAATGGCGGTAATTCTTAACTAGCTGCGCTGTAATCAATATTCCCATGCCTTTTGTACTTAACAGCGGGGACTTAGAATCAGAGCATGAAGACTTTAATTAGCTCAAGGGCTTCGACTCCTACCAAACCAGTTTGAACATTTATTGCAGATGTAAATGGATCTTCATTGATGTAAAATGCATTCTTAAAAATAAACTTTCACGGTACTGCTTTTGATTTCTAGCATAATTGAGAATATCCCCCATGAATGATCTAGTGTGACAGGGTGTTAGACACGCTGTCCAAGTATTTGCTCGAGTCTCATATCGTGCATTTGATGGTTGTGGGTTCAAGCCCCATTGCTGAGCTTCAGCATCTAGTACTCCAGTGCAGTACTGAGGGCTTGCTGTATTGTGGAAGCTGCTGTCCTTCAAATGAAGACCAAAGTTCTGTATGCATTTTTTGATGAACATAAATAATTTTATGTCAAACTTTGAGGAAGAGCAGGGAAACCTCCCACTTAAATGAATGAAGTGATCTTTCACCTTGTTTGTTTCCGAGATCTTAGTGCTAACTGGCTGCTGTGTTTACATGCAACAAAGTGACTTTGAAGCACAATCATTCTCCTTGTGAATTGTTTTGGGTGATCCTGAGGACAGGAAAGGTGCTATACAAATGCAAATTCCCCCTTTCTCTTCTTGCTTCCCTCTTTCTCTCCTAGCAAATCACAATTCTTCACTACTACAGTCAATGATTTTTGGGGGGGAAAAGTCTCCCCGAGAAAGCAAAGCTGTGTCTCAAACAATAGCAGATTGAAAGAGCCCGCTATTCAAGATTCAATCTGCCAGGGAATATCAAATTCCTGCACTTGAGACCAAGCGTTTGAAATTGGATTGTCTATCTTTCCATTTCTAGCACAGTGCAGGTAATTAATCAGTGTTAAACACTGTAGTTGTGGATCAGAGGTCACTGAAATCATATTTAATCTAATAATCTTGGGTGGGGGCATCTCAATTTAGCTCAACGACTGATACCATGTGCTTTAAATGATCTATTTGACACTATGGGGAGGATTTTCCCTGCAGCGGGTGGGCCTGGGAATGGTCACGAGACCGACCAGCGCCTGCGATTGGGCTCCGACTGCGATTTCATGCTAGCTGGCCAATTAACGGCCAGCCAGCTTGAAAGGCGCGCTAATAGCCTCAGCACTGCTGGGGTGGGGGCGGGAGGAGCGTGAGCGCTGAAGTGTGTGCATGCGTGGGGGGAGTGCGCACTGACAGCTCCCTGAAGGCAAAGAGCTGCCTCAGGGAGCTGACGGATTTTAAATACAAAAATAAACCTTTTACATATGAGATAAACATGTCCCCACAGGTAACTCCGTCACATGAAGAGGGACATGTGAAAAAGGATGTTAAAAAGTTTTAATTGTTTTTTTGGTAAGCGTTGGAAACCTCATCCCGCCCGTGGATGAGGTTTGGTAAAAAGTGCAAAGGCCGCCTGGCCTATTCGCCCGCCAAGCAAACGGTTCAACAGGCAGTGAAAAATGCAGCTTAATTATTTACTTAAGGGCCTTAATAGGTTTCTTAACTAACTAACACTGACCTTGCGTTTGCCTCTGGTGGCACATACTCCGAGCTGGCCTCGGCAGAATTCATACAAAAGCGGGGGTCAGAAGCGGGAGCGAAATAGTGGGCGATGACGTCAGGCGAGCGTCCCGAAATCATTGCGCACTCTCGCGCGTGCCCGCCAACCAAAAGTGCGAGGACAGGAAAGGTGCTATACAAATGCAAGAGTGCGTAATGATGTCAGGACGCTCACCTGACATCATCGCCCACTATTTCGCTCCCGTTCGGGCTGGGCACGTGCTCGCCCGCGGGACAAAAAATTCTGCCCCATGAAGTATGTGTTTAAGGGAAGATGGGAAGGGATTCTTTATATTGTGATCTAATAAATTTTCTACTGTTTTTCAATTTTCGTGTCAAATTCTCTTGCGCTTTTTCTCGTTGATTGTTAAATTGCGCCGTCATCTTTTTGTAAGGAGCTTTAAGTCAGGCTTATCCAACCTTTTCGCATGAGGTGCCACATTTCAATGTTTCTCTCACTCAAGCATCCAATGAGCAAATTTCAGCAAGATAAAGTTTGGCACAAAGTTAAACATGAATTTAAAAAAAGCGATAAAGTGATAATTGTTTAAAAAGTGTAATTAGTTAGGGTGACCATTAAAATGTGCCAAGCAGCAGAGTTAATCAATAAAACCATTTTCACCTTTTTTAAAAAGCAGAGCTAGAGAGACAGACTAGCCCCCAAGTCCTGCTCACCAGAGAAGGGGTGGAGACCAGGGCTGAACTAAGGAGTTGGGTTTAACTAACACTGACCTTGCGTTTGCCTCTGGTGGCACATTCTCTGAGCTGGCCTCGGTGGAATTCATACAAAAGCGGGGATCAGAAACGAGTTGCCTTTCAGCCTGGGTTTTCCTCTTCTCCTGGCCTGCTTTGTGGATAGGTTTTTGGGGACGGAGGAGGAAGAGGATAGGGTGTGTGTGTGTGTCCAGCTCACTGCCAGTCCCGTGGTTGTTGCTCGCTCGCTCACACCCCACCCGGGCCCAGGAGGTTTGTACATCTTACAGAGGAGGTATTCAGGATGCTATGAAGAGATGAGCTTCCCCTCTCTGCCCTGTCTGAGACTCCAGCTGCCCTGGACAGGGGGCTGGATGGACTCATTGCTGTGACCCTACTGACCCCCGTGTCCTCCATGGCTCGCTCCATCATCTTGACCACTGTGCTCCTTTGGGGGGTTGGTGCCCACGCAGGAGGATGAGGGTGAGAGAGAGGGAGAGAGATAGACCATGGCCAAAGGCAGAGAGAGTGCATGCTGTGAAAACAAAGATAAGCCATACATCTTGACGTGGGAAGAGAAACGACTTGTGATTGGAGGAGCAGCTCCTTGCAGAATCTTTCATTGAACTTACCTGTAGTTCGATTGGCCAGATACAGAGGCTTGGGGGACCAGGTTGTGGCCCACAGGCCATGGGTTGGACAAGCCTGCTTTGAGTGAAATAGAGTGCATGAAATAACTACTTTGTAACTGAAGACCTTATGTGAGTAAAGTGCAGTGAATTAGCTCCTGGGTAATGAGATCATGTTTGAATTTAGCATCCAGATCAAATTGCTCAGTACTGATACAAAATAGACATTTCCTCAATAAATGCTTTGTAGCAAATTTGTAAAATGACTTGATAATGCTACAAATAATGAACAAAGTTGTTCCCAAAAGAGGAAGTGTATGAATAAAATAATCTTGTTACAATGAGTTCTCTTTCTGCAGAGACCATGAGGGCAGCTGTGATTACCGGCCAGTTCGTTGTCCTAACAACCCAAACTGTCCACCGCTGTTAAAAATGAATCTTGATGCTCATCTTAAAGAATGTGAACACATCAAATGTCCTCACTCCAAGTACGGGTGAGTATTAATGTTTTTGCACTATGTCACCTGGGCCAGTTAGCTTAAGTTGGTTAAATGGCTAGCGTATGATTGAGAATAATGCCAACAGCACGGGTTCAATTCCCGTTCTGGCTGAGGTAGACTTGGGACCTGCCTCCTTGCCTGACCCATGCTTGATGCAGACCGGTGCCCCTCAAGCTATATAACCAGTTGTCTCTCTCTGATAGAGAGAGATGCCTATGGTCCAATGTGGACGATGGCTAATTACCTTCTACCTAGAATGTCACCTCTTCACTTGCTCATTTTTTTTTAACTCTGCTATGAAATTTCATTATCTGAAACTTTTTAGGCCAGAATTTTTGGCTCGGCGAGTGGGGGTGGGGCCCGCTGCCGAGGCGTAAAATGATGCGGGGTGACGGTGGGCGGGCATCCCGATGTCACTGCATGTCATTTAGATTTTCAGTTTGGCGGGTGCGTAGCTGACTCAAAGGCCATTTAAATTTCAATTAAAGTAATAAACTGAGCTGCCCATCAACCTTAAGGTTGGCGGGCAGGTGAAGAGCCCAGGCGGCCTTCGCATTTTTCATGGAACCTCATCCACAGGCAGGATGAGGTTTCATGAAGGATTTATAAATTAAAAACATTTTTTCATTAGTGTTCCTTGACATATCCCAACTCATGTGACAATGAGGGGACATGTCTTAAAATATTTTATTTTCTTTTCTTTATTTAAATTTTTAAACCTTAAACTAATCTCCCTGAGGCACCTCTGTGCCTCAGCGAGATTTTTGCGTTCTTTCGTGCACATGCGCGAAAGAGCGCAGGTCCCAACTCAGAGAACCCCCGCCCGCACAGGGAGCGCGCAGCGCCTCCGGGCGCAAGTCACGCTGGGCGGGCCTTAATTGGCCTGCCCATGTAAAATGGCTGCGCGGACCTGATCGGGGTGCCAGTCAGGTTTGCTCCCACTCTCCCACCCCACCCCCAATGAGGGGAAATTCTCCCCTTAGTGTTTTATTCCACTAATCTCTAAAATAACTAGTTTGCAAAGTGAATGCAGTAAATTACATGTAATATCATTTAATTGGTTTTATACAGTGTACAAATCGTGCACAGAGCCATTTTCATTTCATGATTTCATCGTTTACTATTGTGAAGAGTGACATACACACCGGTCTGAAGAGCCTCTGGGCAGAATTTTGCCGTCGGCGAGCAGGGGGCGGGGCCCGCTCGCCAACGTGTAAAATCACGCGGGATGACATCGGGCGGAACCCCCGACATCATCCCGGCCCATTTAAATTTTCAGGAAGGCGGGGGCACAGCAAAATCAGCTGCGGGCCCGCCGACCTGTCAGTGGCCCATTGAGGCCATTCACAGGGTCAATTATACAATTAAAGGACCTGCCCGTCCAACCTTAAGGTTGGCGGGCAGGCCAGGAGCCCCAGCGGCAAATAGATAAAACATGAAACCTCATCTACCGGTGAGGGGGATATGTTAGGGAATTTTTTTTTTCTCAATTTTTCATATTTTTAAAAGTGTAAGCGATCTCCCTGAGGCAGCACTTAGCCTCAGGGAGATGTGCGCTCTTTGGTGCGCATGCGCGAAAGAGCGCACTCTACGCTTTTGGGGAATCCCCCCTCCGCATAGCGCTTCCTGCCAGACGTCATGCTGGGCGGGTCTTAATTGGCCCGCCCGCGTAAAATGGCAGTGGGGCCCGCTTCCCCGGCGGGGATAGGCTCCCCGCCCGCTGGAGATTGGGTTGGGCCTGCCCGCCCACCCGACAGGCAGAAAATTCTGCCCTCTGTCTCTGTCGTAAAATCTCTTTTGCTTCAGTGGGGGCTGGCCACTGTCATTTATTGCTCACTGAGATGGCTTTATAGCTTCGAGCCCTATCCTTTACAGACAGTTTGAGTTTTCATTTATAAATAGAGTAATTATTAGTATATTGGAGGTGAGTAAAATCACTGGTGAGAAAAAGATCTCTTTACCACTTTTGTCTGCCAGCATCAGCATTACATGCCCCTATATCAGATATAGCACAACCCAATGTTCTACCTAATCAATGTTCCAGGGCCATTAGCAAACCTGCGGCTTCAGGCAAGGAATGGCGTTCTTCTCGTGCTCTAGTCCACATTATTCCTTTTAACTATCGCCATTAAAAGTAAATGAACTAGTCTTTTGTCACATTTGCTGTTTGTGGGTGCTTGCTTTGTACAAAAACTTAGCTACTTTCACCTGTATAACAACTGCAGCTAGATTTCAAAGTAATTCATTGCTTTGAGATAATTCTGAGAAGTGTGCTAAGATACCTATAATTACGCCTCCCTTCTCTTGATGTCATATATTCCTGCAGTGGCTCTTTTAATTTCATAGAATATTGCAAAGGAGAGCAGAACACCCATTGTCTCCTGCTTTCATTTGTTAATGTTAAAATTCTTATGCAGCCAAAACAAACTTTTCTTAATTTAATAAATAGTAATTAGATAAATAAATATTTGGGAAAAACAGCAGCATCATATCCTGTAAATGCACTGGATAGAAGCTAATGAGTTGTTGATTAATAACTGATTTGCCTGTTATTTTTGTCCCCTGCCTTTCTACCTCCCCCTGACTCAGATGCACATTCGTTGGGAATCAGGACACCTATGAAGCCCACCTGGAGGTGTGCAAGTTTGAGGGCCTGAAGGAGTTTCTGCAGCAGACTGATGATCGCTTTCATGAAATGCAAGTCGGCCTGGCTCAAAAAGACCAGGAGATTGCCTTCCTTAGATCAATGCTTGGGAAGCTGTCTGAGAAACTTGACCAGCTGGAGAAGTCTCTGGAGCTAAAGTTTGGTATGTAAAACTACCAGGAGTTTTTAATAAAGCAAAACATAGAAACCCTTTGCATCCATCTCAATTGTCTGAGAATTACTATAAAGTTTTGAGTTCTAAAGATGCTCAGCATCAGCCTCTGTCTTTAATTCTTTGACATGCAGTAATGTTTCAGCACCAAAATAGTGCACCAGTGTTGATTCAGAATTATAAATGCTATAAGTATTCAGTAATTTTATTTTATTTTGTAAATATTCATCAATATGTCAAGTCTAATTCTAATTGCTTGAGCAGCTGCTCTTAGCCCTTAATAGACGCTTACATTTCAGACTTTCAATTTTTATGCAATGTAGAAGAACAGATCAAAATAAATGACATTTTCCTGTCCTCCAAGGGAAAAAAGGCAAATGAGAAAGGTCTGAAAGGTCTCAAAAACCTTAACTGTCATCAAGAAAGGAAACAAGCCAACTTAAATATTGAATGGTTAATTTTTTGGTACGGCACATTGTGTTAGTTCACTAGGATGAGATGCTTTGCTGAGTTCCCTGTGCTAGTCACACTCATGTAGCTATTTTATTCCTTCATGGGATGTGGGCGGTACAGGCAAGGCCAGCATTTGTTGCCCATCTCTGATTGCCCTGTGTGGTTAAGAATCAACCACATTGCTGTGGGTTTGGTCACATGTAAGCCAGACCAGGTAAGGATGGCAAATTTTACCATTACTGAGGCTAGATTGGTTACAGTTAGCATGGTTACCATTACTGAGACTAGCTTCTCAATTCCAGACTTTTTTAAAATTGAATTTAAATTCCACCATCTGCCATGGTGGGATTTGAACCCATGTACCCAAAGCATTAGGCTGGGACTCTGGATTACTAGTTCAGTGACATTACCACCACTCCATCATCTCCCCTTGCACAGGATAGCCTGAAAGCAGACTATTTCTTGGCCACAAGGGACGCAGGGCCTCTACATGGGGATAAAATTGGAATTATGTCTTCATGATAAGAGTCCAGTGGCTTGCACACAGTCAATATCAAGTAGATTCTTATTCAGACCAGGACCGTGACAAAATTGTAGGTGTCCTGTACCTTTTAGAAAGTAAGTGTTCTGTGTATTGTTCGTCATCAAGCCAATTCAATCCGATTTATTGGGCAGAATTTTATGGTCCCTCCTGCTGGCTGGATTTTTGTGGTCCTGCCAAAGTCAGTGGCCTTTTTTTTTTTACAGCCCTGCTCCCACCGTGACGGGGCCATAAGATTCTGCCCATTGTGCCAGTAGCCTGAGAGAAGCCACCTGTTGAAAACCAGAATGTATATTGAAAGTTGCAAGGCACATTCAGTACTGCAAGGGTTAACTGTTTCCTTAGGTTAGAGCTTTTGCAATGAGCTGGCTACATGAGGTTTGTAACTGTTTATAATGGACTGTTGAACATATTAATTATTGTGGACTGGGAATTGAAACTGATGGAATTCTATTGTTTCAGATGTTTTGGATGAGAACCAAAGTAAACTCAGTGAGGATCTAATGGAGTTCCGCAGAGATGCTTCAATGCTAAGTGTAAGATTTGTGAAGTTTGTTTCTTGATGTCAAGCTGTAGCTGGGATTTCAAATACTACTTTACAACCCAGATGTTGGTTCTCTTTAATGTGGCTGCAGCTCTTGAGTTTATTTGCCTTTGTCAGACAAGCCTTACTTCTGGGAAACGAGGATGTTTGTTTTCTGCACATTGTACAGATGGCACATCCTGATAGTCTTGAGATTGCTGGCAGTAGTACACAGCAATGGAGTTCAAAAACACATTTAGAGTATCGTTGTAAAACAGGACAGTATGTGTTCAGCTCCTATTTCCTAAAATTGTCTAACAGCCTATGCATCACGCAAAGCTAAGACCAGTCAAGTTTGTTCGTGGGAATTGGGTATTTTGTGACTTAATGTATTTGACTTTTTTATTTTTTGGGCACAGCAATTAAATGCAGCTTCTTTACTTTCTCTGAACTATATCTGTTGTCCTGGATTTTCATTGTGGTTGTGCACAAGACTACTCCTTAAGCACGTAGGCTGCTTCTGCCACTGTAATATATTTACAGTTCAGTTTATGATAGCATTTACTGTAAGACACATCTGTAACTTAAAATGTTGTACAAGGACAACACTTAAGAAAATTATTTTATTTGAACGACTTAAATGAAAAACTGCATCCATGACAACTTGTTTGCAGTTATTTAACTGAGACCAGGCTATGTTTCATTTACAGATTCTGTAATTTAAAATCAAAGCAATTAGGATTTTCAATAACTATTTCTTAAATGGGGAGAGATTGAGAAATGTTGATGTCCAAAGAGACCGGGGTGTTCTTGTTCATAAATCACTAAAAGCTAACATGCAGGTGCAACAAGCAATTAGGAAGGCAAATGGTATGTAACCTTTATTGCAAGGGGGTTTGAGAACAGGAATAAGGAAGTCTTGCTGCAGTTATATAGAGCTTTGGTGAGACCACACCTGGAGCATTGTGTGCAGTTTTAGTCTCCTTACCTAAGGAAAGATATACTGGCTACGGAGGAAGTGCAATGAAGGTTCTCCAGATTAATCCCGGGCTTGACAGAGTTGTCCTATGAGGAAAGATTGAGAAGACTTGAGTCTGTGTTCTCCAGAGTTTAGAAGAATGCAAGGTGATCTCATTGAAGTGTTCAAAAGAGGGCTATAGATGCAGGAAGGATGTTTCCCTTGGTTGGAGTTCTAGAACCAGGGAACACAGTCTCAGGATAAGAGGTAGACCATTTAGGACCAAGATGAGGAAGGATTTTTCCAGTCGGATGGTGATAAATCTTTGGAATTCTCTACCAGAGGACTGTGGAGGCTCAGCATTGAGTATGTTCAAAGCAGAGGTCGATAGATTTCTAGATACCAATGACAATGGGGATAGTGTGGGAAGATGGCGTTGAGGTAGAACATCACCCATGGTCTAGTTACATGGCAGAGCAGGCTTGAGGGGCTGAATGGCCTACTGCTCCTATGTTCCTAGTAGGTGGATTATCAAACCTTCAGTGTAGACCTCCTCAGTGCTTTTGATTGATAATGCCAGTCTATCACACTCCCATAGCACAGTTTTGATCTGGCTTCTTCAGTATGTGCTCTGTAAATGCAGAAAACTTGCATAATCCACATTTTACTACTTAGAAGAAAGCTTCGAAGCCACTTTGAAAGGTAAATTGTGTGGAAATCGCTGCAGCTTTGCCACATCTATGCTTGTGAATACTGCAATACAGTGTAATAAAATAGAACCATTTGATTTGTCCTTGAAAGCATTTGACATTGATTCAATTCCAGCATTTGTATTTCAAAGCAGAATGCAGGTGTTGTAAATACCCATGATGGGCAAAAAGCCTTGTTTCTAATGTTTCCATATCACAATGCATTTTTCTTTTTTTGCCTTCTAGTGCTTTGATAATTGTCTGTAATCAGAAAGAAACACTCTAAATCTTGAGTGTATTTTGCAGTGATGGTTCAAGCTGGGGCACTGAGATTTTTTTTTAAAGATCAGTTCAAAATGTTAAAGTGTACTTCAGTATAGTTTTGAGACATACAAAAATATGACTCAATTCCCTTGACCTACATAAATGATTTTTTAAATGTCCAAACCATTATGTGTCAGAATGTTATTGCAATATGCTATTGTGTAACTCGATAGTAATGCAAATTTCATTTTATTATAGGATGAACTTTCGCACATCAATGCCAGGTTAAACATGGGAATCCTGGGTTGTAAGTACTTCTCTTAAAAATTCAGTCCATGCTTTCTTTCAAAGTGCAGACACTTGCAAAAGTAATTTCTGTTCACTTGGTGAATGCTGACTAACGTAAAGTGGATCTGCAGAGGAAGTCCAGTAATTTCCTAATGAAAAGTATTGCAATATGGTTGTTTTCAATAAATAATACTGCTATAAACCCCCATTCCTCTTGTCACCCAGATGTTGATATTGTTTCATTCTGTTTTCAGCCTATGACCCTCAGCAAATATTTAAGTGCAAAGGTACCTTTGTGGGCCACCAGGGTCCAGTTTGGTGTTTATGTGTCCACTCTACTGGTGACCTGCTCTTTAGTGGCTCTTCAGATAAAACTATCAAGGTGTGTTTTTGAATCTCTGTTTAGAAGCTGAGCACTTTATACTGTATTGTCTCTCTACAAAGCACTTCAACAAAATAAAAGTTTATCTAATTTTTCACCATCCTATTCTCACACTCTGGGTACAATTTGGGGAACTGTCTTTTCTAAGAATTCTGTGTGTATCTTATTCTGCTGCATTTAGCAGTCTCAGCTCTACAATTTTTCTAAACCTCACTGCCTTGCTACTTTTCTCCCCAATTTAAAAGCTGACTCAAAACAATTTTTTCAACCAAGCTCTCTCGTTTCAATTATTGTTCAACATCAGTGGAGCAACTTGGGACATTTTCCATACTGAAGCTACTGTATTAATGCAAGTTGCTATCTGTCAAATTGGTGAACTTAAAACTGTTCATTAAATTGTCACATTTAAATTATTGGGTTCCTTAGTGTGTGGCTCTCTTGAGTGTTCCAAATTGCATAGTGAATTGCACCTTCTGTAACTTTGAAAGGTTTCTTTGAAACCTACCATCTAATGTACTTTTTCTAACAACAAACTCCTGAAAAAGTACACCAGAAGCTGTGCTTCAGTATATTTAGTTTTATATTGTAATAAAAAATACTCATTTCATAAAAATATCAAATCTTAACCACATAGACTTTGAATATTTCATACAATAATGAGATGAAGTTTTGCTGTAAGATAGTGCGTTTAATGACGATGTCTCAAGTTGTTTCACAAAGGAGGACAGGATGTTGGGCAATATTTGAAAAAACTTATGAATTGCTTTCTCAGCTATTTTAACAGATATATTAATGTGTTTAAACAGATTATTAGTTTTTTAAAAAATGGCAGACGCAGAAGTTCATATGAGCATGTTAAGCATTCATATGTTAGTACTGCAAAGCAATTTTCATCCCATGTGTTGAGTGGAGGGCTGTTAATGGCTGTTGAATTTTAAGGATTAATTTGTAATTTATATTGATAAAATAAAGTCGCTTTATCAGTATTTAAGGCTAAGAATTGATCTTTGACACCTGTTTTAGGTATGGGATACCTGTACTACATACAAATGCCAGAAGACTCTTGAAGGACATGATGGCATAGTCTTGGCTCTGTGCATTCAAGGGTATGTAATTTGGTAGCAAAGTTTTCACAAGTCTGTTTGAAGAATAAAGCTGCCCTTGCCTGGTTTATTCCAGTCATAGCCAGACAATGGCTTGTCTTCCCTTTCCCAGACTATTGCTTCTGCACTTCCCCAAAGATCTTTCTTTGCTTTCTTCCATTTCTCATCTAAACACTGCCCCTTGCTGATGTCATCCAAAAACATAACATCACATTCCCCATGTATGCTGTGATACTCAGTTTTCCCTCGCCACCGCTTCTCTAGACTGCTCCATTGCCTCTGATTTGTTGCACTGCTTGTGCAACACAGAATGTGATGAGCAGACAGAAATTCATTTCAATTAAATATTGGGAAGACTAAACTAATTAACCCATGTCTCTGCTCGTCAGCAACTGAAATACTCTTCTGAGCTTCCAGTGGTCTCCTGGTTGGCTTCCCATCTTGCACCCTCCATAAACTTGTTCAACTGAACTCTGCTCCCTGTATCCTAACTCGCACCAAGTCCAATTCATTACTCTCCTCTATGCCCGACCTACATTGACTCGGTGTAAAATTTTGTTTGGTAACAGTTCTGTGAAGCACCTTGGGACATTTTACTTTGTTAAAGGTGCTACATAAATGTTAGTTGCTCTTGCTGGCACTTAGTTTTCTAATGGATATGACTCTTTAAATAAAAAATATTAACATGTACTCTCAAATTTCTTATTAATTTTGAATTACAGGAACAAGTTGTACAGTGGCTCTGCAGATTGCACAATAATTGTAAGTCTACTAATAGAAACTACTGTAAAAGTCTATAATAATTTGTACGGCTGAATTTGTAAAAGACATAATTACAAATGCAACCATATTATTTTACAAAATATACATTTTAGAAAGACGCTGCAAGGTTTTTATTAATTTCCGTTTGTGTGAATGTGTCTTACTCCTGTGCTCTCCATCCATCTCCCTCCCCATGATTGGCTCTGTGCTTATGTTCTTGAGTTGATGTGTTTTTCCTCTTAAATCGTTCCCTCTCCAGGTTTGGGATATTCCAGCTTTGCAAAAAGTCAATACCATTAGAGCGCACGACAATCCAGTTTGCACTTTGGTATCATCTCACAATATGCTCTTCAGTGGCTCACTCAAAGCTATTAAGGTAGTTAATCTATTGAAAGGTTGCAGTTAGTGACCGCATCTCTTGTATGTTAGTAGTACAGGATATTCATCATTGTCATTTGCTTTTGTACATCATAACCAGCTACCTTTTTGATAATTTGTTTAAATCCTGCTCTTTGTGAAAGACCAGATGGTTTCCTATAAATGATCCATACCAATACTATAATGGGCAGTACAAAAGTAGAATATATCTTGGCAGTTTCCATTTTTAATAACTTGTTTTAATGCAATTCCTTCCTAAGGTTTGGGACATAGTGGGCACAGATCTAAATCTGAAGAAAGAGCTCACTGGTTTGAATCACTGGGTGCGTGCACTGGTGGCCTCTCAAAATCATCTTTACAGTGGATCTTACCAGACAATCAAGGTTGGCTTTCTAGACCCTTCATTTTTTACATAATAAAGTTTTCGCATTTTGATATGTTCTGTTCATGAGGCTAATCATTCTAATAGGGCGGAATATTGCACTTGTCAGACAGACAGGCGCGCGCCTGACTCAGACGAGCATAAAATAATGCGCAATGGCGTGGTGTGAGCGTCCCGACGTCATCGCGCATTTGCGCGATATTTCGGTCAGCGGGTGCGCGCAGGAGTCAGCAGCACGCCCACCGACAATTAACAGGCCTGTTAAGGCCATTAAAGTTCTAATTAAATGAAATTTCTCGCAGGCGAAAAGGCCAAACGACCTTTAGATTTCTTGCGAAATCTCATCCATGGGCATGATGAGGTTTCAATCAGTGATTTTTAAAAAAATAAAAAATTTTCAAACTAACTTCTAACATGTCCCTGCTCATATGACTCTGTCACATGAGGGAACATGTTATTAATATTTTTAAATTCTTTATTTTTTTATTTTCAAAATTCTTCAGCTCCCTGAGGCAGCTCTGTGCCTTAGGGAGCTTTTAATGCACACACCCCCGCGCATGCGCACACTTCTGCACTTGCGCTCCTCCCACTCCCCCCAGCAGTGCTGCAGCGCACGTTTCACGCTGGCTGGCCATTAATTGGCCAGCCAGCATGAAATTCATGTCAAGGCCCGATCACAGGTGGTGGTTGGCTTCGCGACCTCTCCCGGGTCTGTCCGCCATGTCAGCCCGATGAGGGCAAAATTCTGCCCATAGTTTCTAAAAAAAACAAGTCAATTGGAGATGCATCAGAAGATATATAACGGCTGCTCTGAGCAAGTTGTGTGAAGAGAATTATCAATAATGCTTTTTAAATAATGGGTAAGCTTTACAATGTGGCAGCTGCTGACTTGATATGTGTAGCTTTTGTTCCACATTGGTACTTTGACTAGAAAATAGGCATTTAAATTCCTTGAAATCTCTTGAGTGAATTAACTTAATCTGAGAACGGGCTAATTAATGGAACATATTAATATCTTCCCTTGTACTATTACAAAGCCTCCAAGAGTCATATTGGTAGAAGATCCAATTTTTCATTTGGAGAGTCTGATGTGTAATTATTTATTGTATTTCAATATCTACATTAGAACTAAAGGGTTTGGGTTTTTGTTCTTTGGAAGCTATAACTGACCAAAGTTGAAACTGTGCAGTGCCTGTGGGCTTTTTAACAATTGTTACATTTACCCTTTATAGGCCAGAATTAACACTGGCTGTTAAAACCTTGTTAAACACGAGATGTATTACCTACAGCTATATATTTCACTAAGATGATACAGATATTAACTTGTTCCTCATTTGTGAATTACTTGGGGAAATATCTGCACATGCAATCCTATTGCCAAGTCCTCCTTTAACAGCAGTCTTTGTAAATTGCCAATGCTGTATGTCATACTCATAAGCCCAAATACTGCCCCTGTATCTATGGTAACAATGTATAACTCTGAACAGATGCGGCACTGTTCAATTTTTCCACTAGCATGATTCGTGATGATGGGGGTCACTTCCTGGAAATTACTATGTAAAAGGCCTCGCCCTGATCAGAATTAGACACAAACCTTAAAACCCAAGTATAAGCCCTAAAATATATAACAGCTTTATAATTTTTGCTTTGCTGAATTATTTTTGCTGTGTATTGTTTTGTAATTGTATTACATAGCTACAGAAATTCCATTACTTGCAGATGATGCTAAGAATAGCCTATTTGGTAAGCTGCAAAAGCCACCTAGTGTTCAAAGGAGCTAGCCCTCTGGGATATGTAGCATATGTTCTACAGCATATTTCATCTTTTAACATTTATGAATTGTAATGATTAGAGTTGAGTTCCATACTTGCTTGCTGACTGCATGAGTGCTTTGTGTCCATTTGTACATTTGTATTGTCAAATACATCAAATAATGGTCAAAAGTAGATCAGGCATTTCATTCTTTTGAAAGCATAATATTTTATTAATTAGTAGTACAGCAACAATTTAATTAGTTGCTCTCATAAATTCTATGGGTTCCTTATGTTTTTCACTGAAATAATTTACATTATTCCCCCCCCCCCACCTTGATTCATTTACTTAAGACCATAAGGACATGAAATTAAGCAAACTTTGCTTAATGAAGGTTTGTATTTTAAAAAAATATTAACAGCTACTTTTTATTCCGCTGTAATGTACATCTGAATTTCATTTACAGATCTGGGACATAAGAACTCTAGAGTGTGTGCATGTACTGCAGACTTCTGGTGGTAGTGTGTACTCCATTGCAGTTACTAACCACCACATTGTGTGTGGAACCTATGAAAATCTCATCCATGTAAGTATTATCCTTCCCTAAAGAGTAAATTTATTACAGTGTACTTGAGAAGATTTGTTTGATAGAGTATTGCGATTATCCTTTTCATAGGTATGGGATATAGAATCTAAAGAACAGGTTCGAACACTGACTGGCCATGTAGGCACAGTATATGCATTGGCTGTGATTTCAACGCCAGACCAGACCAAAGTCTTCAGTGCATCTTATGACCGATCACTTAGGGTAAGTTGCAGTGTGACATGAAACTGTAAATAATGCAGACAAGTTGGTCCATTTCCTGACATCCAACGACCAGCATTCTTCCTACTAGTACCATCGTGTAGTTGAACAATGTACTTGCATGAAGCATTTGCACCACTTACACTAACCAAAGCACGGAGAAAATGACACCATACTGCATTTTGATGTGGGAGAATATGTTTGTAATCCTGCATTGTAGGTGCTAGCTGCAAATAGGACTTAAGCTTCCTCTGACAAGTTCTATTGAATCCCCTGAGTTATACTCCCCAAGTGCTGAATGCCTGGGTAGCACCTGCGTTCTGTCGGACCAAGTTCAAGGAGCTCTAGGCTCCATTGCCTCACTTTTGAGGTTTAATATCCCCTGAAACCTTTAATTATGCAACAGCCTCCTAATGCCTTCCCAGTTGTTGTTTAGGCTCATACTCTCAAGTGCTAATCAAACAAAGGCAAGTGCTAATCAGGGCTTAGCAGAGATTTAGTCAGCTGCAGACTGATGCAGACCTTTAAATGGCTCTACAGATATTTGAGGGCTATAGCAAGGGTTCCCTTCTCTATTCTAATAATCCTAAATGCAACTGTACTCGATTGATAGTGAATGTCTTTGTATCCTTACAAAGATAAAGAAAAAATGGTCAATAACCCACCAATACTACAGTGTGTGTAGTTGGTCTACCAATGATAGGAGAAGAATGCTCTTTCAATATTGTACAAACAATCTTGCTATTTCTTGGAAAATGTTTCTTGTACAGTTCTTTTAGATGAATCAGCTGCTTTAATCAAATCTGATATTCTGTGAAAGTGTTGACTCAGAAAATAGATCATAAGAAATAGGAGCAGGAGAAGGCCATACAGCCCCACAAGCCTATTCCGCCATTCAGTAAGATCATGGCTGATCTTCTCCTCGCCTCAACTCCACTTTCCTGCCTGCTCATAACCTTTGATACCTCTATCATTCAAAAATCTGTCTGTCTCACCTTGAATATATTCAATGGGCAGAATTTTGCCATCGGTGAGCAGGGGGCGGGGACCGCTCGCTGACGCGTAAAATGACGCGGGATGACATTGGGCGGAACCCCTGACGTCATCCCGCCCCATTTAAATTTTCAGGAAGGCGGGGGCACAGCCAATTCAGCTGTGTGCCCGCCGACCTGTCATTGGCCAATTGAGGCCATTGACAGGATCATTGAAACAATTAAAGGACCTGCCTGTCCAACCTTAAGGTTGGCGGGCAGGCCAGGAGCCCCGGCGGGCAATAGAAAAAACATGAAACCTCATCCACCAGCGGGATGAGGTTTCATGTAGGGATTTAAACAGTTTAATAAAGTTTTAGTGTAATTTATGAACATGTCGCATCTCATGTGACATTGTCACATGAGGGGGACATGTTAAGGATTTTTTTTTTCTATTTTTAATGTTTTAAACAGTTTTTAAAAGCAGCACTTAGCCTCAGGGAGATGTACGCTCTTTTGTGCGCATGCACGATAGAGCGCACTCTCGCTTTTGGGGAATCCCCCCTCCGCCCACACAGAGTGTGCATGGTGCTTCCCACCAGACGTCACGCTGGGTGGGCCCTAATTGGCCCGCCCACGTAAAATGGCGGTGGGGCCCGCTTCTCCGGTGGGGATTGGATCCCCACCCGCCAGAGATTGGGTTGGGCCCGCCCGCCTGGCAGGCCGAAAATTCTGCCCAATGACTCAGCCTCCACAGCTCTCTGCATAAAGAATTCCAGAGGTTTTTTGATCCTCTGATGTAAGAAATTCCTCCTCATCTCCTTTATAAATGGGTGACCCCTTATTCTGAAACTATGCTCCGTAGTTCTAAAATATTGCAGAAAGTGCTGGAAAAGCTCAGCAGGTCTGGCAGCATCTGTGGAAAGAGAAACAGAATTAACATTTTTAATCGAATTACTCTTCTTTGGAACTGCTCTTCTCTCTAGTTCTAAATTCTCCCAGGGTGGGAAACATCTCAGCGTCCACCCTGTCAAGACCCCAAGTTTTGATAGGATCACCACTTATTCTTCTTGATCGCCAATGAGTATAGGCCCAATCTGCTCAATCATTCCTAATAAGACAACACTTTCACATAGGAATCAACCTAGTGAACCTCCTTTGAACTGCCTTCAATGCAAGTGTATTCCTCCTGAACTAAGGAAGCCAAAACTGTATGCAGTACTCTAGATGTGGTCTACCAATGCCCTGTACAGCTCTAGCAGGACCTCCATACTTTTATAATGCATCCCCCTTGCAATAAAGGCCAACATTCCATTTACCTTCCTAAGTACTTTCTATACCTGGACGCTAATTTATGTTTTATGTACAAGGACACCCAGAACCCTCTGTATTGCAGCATTCTGTAGTTTCTCTCCATTTAAGTAATATTTTGGTTTTATATTCTTCCTACTGAAGTGGACAATCTTGCATTTTCCCACATTATACTCCATCTGCTAAACATTTTGCTCATTCACTTAACCTACTTATATCCCTTTGCAGACTCTGCATCCTCCTCACAGCTTGCTTTTCTACCTATTTTTGTATCGTCAGCAAATTCGGCTACAATACACTTGGTCCTATCATCCAAGTCATTAATATAGATTGTTAATAGTT
Source organism: Cetorhinus maximus (assembly GCF_964194155.1). Classification (NCBI taxonomy): domain Eukaryota; kingdom Metazoa; phylum Chordata; class Chondrichthyes; order Lamniformes; family Cetorhinidae; genus Cetorhinus; species Cetorhinus maximus. The sequence goes on from NC_135893.1 coordinate 89,817,330, forward strand.
TTGATGTACTTCAATAATTGTTAGCAAATTTAAGTTATAAATACAGCATTTGGGATAGAAAAGTTTAACTTTTTCATTCTTTCCGATGTGTTCAAAGTTCCATCATGTTTTTAAATTAACTACAGGTATATATTATGTTGGCGTGTTCATGATGTTCTAGGTTCTTTAAAATGTAGCACTGTTTCCAGTCCTCATGTCCATAATTATAATTTTATCTAGGTTTGGAGTATGGATAACATGATCTGTACACAGACATTGCTTCGTCACCAAGGCAGTGTTACTGCCCTTGCTGTGTCCAGAGGACGGCTCTTCTCGGGTGCAGTGGACAGTACAGTTAAAGTAAGTAACTTCAGTTTATTTTACAAAATAAGATGGCAAACTGCTAATGCTGGAATTATTAAATTAAAAGAGAAAAAAACAGGAAATGCCTGAAATATACAGCAGATCAGTCAATATCTGTAAAGAGGAAAGATGGCATGGCATGTGAGATATATACCCCCAAAATATCTTAACTTGTATTTTCTCTTTGTACATATTGACTGACCAATATGTATTTTCCAGTTTTATTCTATATTGTATTTGTTCACAGAAATTTATTTCAAAATGTTTAAGTCTAGTTGAGGTTAAGTATTCTTTAATATTAGGGCTGTATTCTATTTTTATTTTTCGTTATTGGAGCAATTCGAAAAGATATATATTGTTGGGGAGGGGGGAGGGAATATTATTTCAACTGAAGTTAAGAGGAGCCAGGGAGATGCTTGACTAGAAAGATTTTTGAAGGTCTGAGACATGTAGCAATTCAGGGAGGCAAAAGAGAATTCCAGAGTGCAAGGATGTGCCGCTCAAGGCTCTGCAATGGATGTTGGAAAGAAGAGAGGGGATAACACACAGTGGACAAGCCAGAAAACTGCAGAGTGCAGGGATGAAGGGGGTTGTAGTCTTAGGGTGAGGCAAGGCGCTGGAAGGATTTGTGAACTAGCTGCTGATCCCAGGACTCTTCCACTACTGCCCAGCTCACTTTCCTGTGGAGAAACCTATGGTATTTATGTAATTCCTTTCTGCATGGGCATGGCTGAGATAAGGGACTGTTATGCTGTGGCAGGTGATATGTGCCAAGTGAACCAAATTCACAAAGGAAACTTGGCCATGCTATTGCAACGGTTTTGCAATTTGTATTTATTACGAGAAGATTTCAGCATTGAATTCAGAGGTAATGAGTCCACTAACACCTTTTGGAGGTTTTAAAAACTAAATTAAAACATTTATTAATAAAAGAAAAGATTTCAAGCATAAAATTTCAGTTACTTAATACTATAACAAATCTCAAAATTCCTAATTAAACTGTCTCCCAACTACAAACCCCCTTTAAGGCAACAGTCCAAAATAGATTATTAATTTAAATAGCAAGCCAGCAAATTTACCACACCCATGCAAAAGTGGAATTGCAAAGGCTTTTCTCCAACTTTAGTTACTGAACACAGCAGACTTTTGCAAGCATGGCTGGGGGCTTCCTCAAGGCTGTTTTACAGTGTCCTTTTAGTTCTTATCTGGGCCCCACAACATGACCTTCCTTCTTTATACATGTTTCTCTCTCTTTAATCGGTAAATTCCATTGTTCTATATGTCTTTGGAAATGTACTTTTCCCATAATATAAAATATTTCATGTTGCCAATATGGTCAGTACCTTTTGGGAAAAATAAACATAATAACTTTGCCCTGTTTATCTTGTTAATTGTAAACATCCTACCATCCCTTTGAAATCCAAACAACTTCACTTATCTAAAAATGCAAATTTCCTTCACACCCTACATGCTTAGACCCCATCTATGTTTACTCATTAGCATTTCAACTACCTTTTACTCCCAACTACTGTTGATAATTTCAAGCTTGCTGCCTATCTGACTCTTAATTTAATTAAATCATACAGACCGAATCATATACACTCACACCCATAAACCTATTTTACAATAAAACACAATAATATTATGAAACTTATTATAGTTTTGTGACAGGGACATAGGACTATCAGGTTGAGAACTTCCTCTTGACCATATCCTGATCCATTGCACTGGAGCTGTCAGTACACAGTCTACTGTAGCATATCTTTGTTGCATGAAGTTGGATCTGTAAACCGGTGTTTAGGGCACAATTTTCAAATATCGTCTAGAACTTGTTTTGTTATTGAATGTTTGGACATTTTAAAACGAGCCAGAAGAATTTAATTAAGCACTTGCTGAATTTTGTTTTGCTTGAAGTCCATTAATGCTTTCATTGTTTCCCTCCCTCCAGGTCTGGACCTGTTAGGACACGAAAATGTTATTAAATGACTGGAACATTCTCTGTGGCTTGCCTTTGTGGATGTTTTTTTTTTGGAATGGAAGTAATGCCACTGCAACTTGGCTGCCGCAGCGCAATCTGTTCTAAGATTGCTGTCCGATTTCGAGACTGACCAGCATGGCATGCTTTCTGCAGCAGTGAAAGCCACAACTCTAAATTTACAACGGGGAAATGACGTTCCAACATTGTCAATTCAGTAGAATTAACAGTGTTCTTAAGGAATTGATTGGAGACAGTTTAGATTGAAATGCACACACTGTGGAATGGCTTTGGAAAGCATTACAGGGTTGAACTTTTTTTTGTGTGTGTGTGTGGAAATTGCTGGAAAATGTTCTGTAGTTTACTGAGTCTTTAGTGACAGAAATTGTACACTGCAGCATTGTAGGTGATTGTGTCTTCCAGTAGTTTAGCAGTCTCTACATGTTATTTTATACTTATATGGCATATATACTCACACACGCCATTTCTTGGGCCACAGGCAAGTAAAATATTCAACCCATGTATTAGCTAACCTTAATTTGATCCGTGTTTACTTTTACAAAAACAAATTGTAATATAGTAAGGTAGGCAGATTACTGAAGCTGTGATCCTTTTACCTTCTGAATGCCGCCCTGAAAAACTTAGTGAAACAGCTGTAATGAGGTACGATTTCTCCATCACTACTTCCCTAAAGGTAAATTCTGTATTCCAAAGTTCTACTTTTGCCAATATATGTGTGGCTGAGGCATAACAACAATTTCACATTGAAAGTAATATCTATTGCTGCTACATTTTGACTTCTGTTTATAGCAGTTTATAAAATATAGCTGCATAATTGCTCTACTAATGAAGTAACAAAGCTTTAAAATCAGACAGACTGATCGAGAACAAGCTTACTCCAATCAGTGTTGTACAATTATTGATCTTTGACATGCAGTATATGAATTTTTAATAGGATGATTAAATAGAAGTGAATAGAAGTACGGGATCTTCTGAAGAAAATTAAGTCCCGATTATGTTGTTTTTAAAATTGGAAATCTACAAGGTCTTCCTGCTTTTCCTCTTTGCTCCCTCCCCCACCCCCTCCTCGCTGGGCTTCCCTGAAGACTCACTGAATAAATGGACAGCATGGTGTGGTAGTGAGCCACATTATCTGGAAAGTTCTCTAATTTAGTCCCTGGTATGGTCAGCCAGGGTAACAGTGAGGGTGCTACACTTGACCTCTGCCTTGTTCAGCTAGGAGAGGTCGAAATCATCCAGGGTTCTTACACTTCTTTGTCGTGCAGTCATCTTTGTTGAAAGTGTGCACCATATGGATTTTGGGTCCAGCAGCCAGTGGTCAACTTGTGAGGCACTCTGGCACTTGGTCTAAATTGCCAACTGTGAGAAGGATATCGAGGAGAATTAATTGTGGAAGGGGTTGGGGTGGGCACTGTACTTCCCCAAAGTCACATGCTACAGAGTTTAGCAAGTTTGGATAAGGATATATTATGCAATGCCTGTAAGGTAGTGACTTCCACTAGGAAGAGTTCTGGAAATGACGTTCAGTGTGAATTATGTTTGTGTACAAAGCTTTGCCTCTTTTCCAACTCAAGAGAACTCCTGCATTTTCCCATTTGAGTGCATATGAATACATAGTTAATAGCTATATCATAATGCCATATGGATCCAATGCATTTTCTAACGAAGCGAAGTAACATCCATATAAGTCTTCATCTTTCATAAGTGGTTTCAGTTATGTGGTTCATGATTTTAAAAACTATAAATTAGAACCAGTCCTAGGAATTATTACACAATTCTACTTGTTTAGCTACTCTACAACAGTGTAAGTCTAATCAGTTGGCCTTTTGACAAGATAGGCTTCAATTAGAGTAAGGTTGACATATATAGATCTTGCCTGAGTAAGATCCATCAGCTAAGAAGGTAGTATATATTTGAATAGATCAATATTTCAGTAAGAGTTACTTATAAAATTATAGATATCATGTGTTTTGACATTGTGAATGGAAATCAATATTCAATAATGAAATGTGACTGAATGTTGAATGTGTTAACTGTGTATATGAGAATTACAGGTATACATTTGCAGTTTACAATGCAAGCATCGATTTCACCACAGTGAAGAATAGTATTTAGAGTGAGAATATTTGGTTGTCGAATTAGCCTGTTTTAAAAGATTGTTTTTACTAATGTAACAAGTGCCTAATTTTTAGAGCCCAGCTGTACTTGCATTTGACCCCTAAAACACCACTCATTGGTTGTGCTGACTATTTTCAACCTGTTTTTTTTTCCCATTCATTCATGGGATGTGGGCATTGCTATCAAGGACAGCATTTATTGCCCATCCCTAATTTCCCTTGAGAAAGTGGTGAGCTGCTTTCTTGAACCACTGCAGCCCATATGGTGAAGGTACTCTGACAATGCAGTTCAGTAGGGGGTTCCAGGATTTTGACCCAGGGTAGAGAATTAATGTGTTGACACATTTCCAAAATGCGTCCCAGGTGGGAGATGAAATTAGTCTCCAGAAGTTGAAAGTGAGAGGTATCTGACAGCTGCAACCAAGTAACTCACTTGGTCACAGTGCCATAAACGGTTCAACTACTTGGCTGATCTCCTTCCTGTTGAGGAAGGGGGCTGATTTGATGTTGACTTAGCAATGGGAAGTTCTGCATTGCATGCATACGTGCACACTTGCTTAGCATGGATGTATTTTGTATTGAAATAGAGAATGTCTGTTTTAAATGCCTAATTTTTAAATCATAAATGTCTTGAAGAATGAACAGTTGGAAATCAAACAGAAGATGAAGAGGATGGTACGTTTTGCATGCCTTGTGTTGTGTCCTGTTTTGTAGAACTGTCCAAAAATGCCTTATTTGTTTTGTTCAGGAGTTCAGTAATTGAAAGCCAGACCATCGTATGTTAGAAAATCATTTTGACCTGTTGGTTCGGGATATCTTTGAGGGATACGATTGGTAGATAAGGTAATTTGCTGCAGTCTTGTCAAGTGCATACCTGATCGAGACATAGATTATAATTTGCCACTCCCAATTCACTATTTTATATCGACATCCTTATCATAGCAAAGCTCTGGTCTAAACAGAACACAGTGTGGCTGATCAATAATGCATTTATCAAGATTCCATTATAAGTGACAAGGCCTAAGGCAGGGATATTGTAACCGTGAAGCATAGTAACTGTGAACCCCTGCCAGTGGATAGCGTATGTTCATCCATTTAGCTGCTGCTTTAAGCATCTGGTACCCACAAACCTAAAGAAGTAACCAAAGCTCCCTTCAGTTATTTTGCACCTGTATTGTATTGAAAAGATTATGAAACTCTACTAATTGAACTGATGTATCACGTGACTGTAGATTTTTATCATTTTGTTAAAAGATTTACAACAATAAATCTTCCCCCCCTAATTTTTGTGTGTTTAATTTAAACTCTTAATAGATTACTACTGAAGTAGTTCCCTGTAAGATATCGTAAGTGCTGGGGTAGGAGGAGTTCTGAGAATACCAATGTTGGTTATGTCACACACTTGTCTGTACATTTTTTTTATTCGTTCACGGGATGTGGGCTTCCCTGGCTGGGCCAGCATTTATTACCCATCCCTAGTTGCCCTTGAGAAGGTGGTGGTGAGCTGCCTCCATGAACCGCTGCAGTCCATGTGGTGTAGGTACACCCACAGTGCTGTTAGGAAGGGAGTTCCAGGATTTTGACCCAGCGACAGTGAAGGACAACGATATATTTCTAAGTCAGAGTGGTGAGTGACTTGGTGGGGATTTCCAGGTGGTGGTGTTCCCATCTATCTGCTGCCCTTGTCCTTCTAGATGGTAGTGGTCGTGAGTTTGGAGGGTGCAGTCTAAGGAGCCTTGGTGAATTCCTGCAGTACATCTTGTAGATGGTACACACTGCTGCTACTGTCCGTTGGTGGTAGAGGAAGTGAATGTTTGTGGATATTGTGCCAATCAAGTGGGCTGCTTTGTCCTGGATGGTGTCAAGCCTCTTGAGTGTTGTGGGAGCTGCACTCATCCAGGCAAGTGGAGAGTATTCCATCACACTCCTGACTTGTGCCTTGTAGATGGTGGACAGGCTTTGGGGAATCAGGAGGTGAGTTACTCGTCACAGGATTCCTAGCCTCTGACCTGTTATAGCCACAGTATTTATATGGCTAGTCCAATTCAGTTTCTGGTCAATGGTAACCACCAGGATGTTGATAGTGGGGGATTCAGTGATGGTAATGCCATTGAATGTCAAGGGGTGATGGTTAGATTCTCTCTTGTTGGGGGTGGTCATTGCCTGGCACTTGTGTGGCACAAATGTTACTTGCCAGTTGTCAGCCCAAGCCTGGATATTGTCCGGGTCTTACTGCATTTGGGGATGGACTGCTTCAGTACCTGAGGAGTCGCGAATGGTGCTGAACATTGTGCAATCGTTGGCGAACGTCCCCACTTCTATGACGGAAGGAAGGTCATTGATGAAGTGGCTGAAGATGGTTGGGCTGAGGACACTACCCTGAGTAACTCCTGCAGTGATGTCCTGGGGCTGAGATGACTGACCTCCAACAACCACAACCATCTTCCTTTGTGCTAGATATGACTCCAACCAATGGAGAGTTTTCCCCCCGATTCTCATTGATTCCAGTTTTTGCTAGAGCTCCTTGATGTCACACTTGGTCAAATGTGACCTTGATGTTAAGGGCAGTCACTCTCACCTCACCTTGGGAGTTCAGCTCTTTTGTCCATGTTTGAGCCAAGGCTGTAATGAGGTCAGGAGCCGAGTGGCCCTGGCGGAACCCAAACTGGGCGTCAGTGAGCAGGTTATTGCTAAGCAAGTGCTGCTTGATAGCACTATTGATGACCCCTTCCATCACTTTACTGATGATCAAGAGTAGAGGTGGTAATTGGCCGCTTTAAATTTGTCCTTTTTTTTGTGTACAGGCAATTTTCCACATAGCCGGGTAGATACCAGGGTTGTAGCAGTACTGGAGCAACTTGACTAGGGGCACAGCAAGTTCTGGAGCACGAGTGTACATTACTATTGCCGGAATATTGTCAGGGCCCATAGCCTTTGCACTATCCAGTGCCTTCAGCCATTTTTTGATATCACGTGAAGTGAATTGAATTGGCTGAAGACAGACATCTGTGATGCTGGGGACCTCTGGAGGGGGCTGAGAGGAACTTATGGCTGAAGATTGAAGCAAATGCTTCAGCCTTATCCTTTGCATTGATGTTCTGGGCTCCACCATCATTGAGGATGAGGATATTTAGCAAGGTGGTAGTGCCATACAACACGATGGAGGGTATCCTTACTGTGAAGGTGGAACTTTGACTCCACAACGACTGTGCAATGGTCACTTTTACCAATACTGTCATGGACAGATGCATCTGCGGCAGGTAGGTTGGTGAGGATGAGGTCAAGTATGTTTTTCCCTCTTGTTGGTTCCTTCACCACCTGCTGCAGACCCAGTCTAGTAGCTATGTCCTTTAGGGCTTGGTTAATAGTGGTGCTATCGAGCCACTCTTGGTGATGGACATTGAAATCCCCCCTCCATTCAGAGTACATTCTGTACCCTTGCCATCCTCAGTGCTTCCTCCAAGTGGTGTTCAACATGGAGGAGCACTGATTCATCAGCTGTGGGGGGGTGGTACGTGGTAATCAGCAGGAGGTTTCCTTGCCCATGTTTGACCTGATGCCACGAAACTTCATGGGGTGGGACAGGACATACCCTGGGATGGTGATGGTGGTGTCTGGGACATTATCTGTCAGACTGTTGCTTGACTAGTCTGTGAGGCAGCTCTCCCAATTTTGGCACTCGGCTCCAGATGTTAGTATGGAGGACTTTGCAGGGTTGACAGGCTGTTGTCGTTTCCGGTGCCTAGGTTTGTAGCGGTTTAATACAACTGAGTGGCTTACTAGGCCATTTCAGCCTGTCATAGGCATATTGGAAGGATTTGCAGGTTGATAGTCAACCTGTTTAACCACGTTATGAACTCCCCTCCCTTGGCCATCAAGTCCCAGAATGGGACTCGAACCCGGAGCTTCTGATACTACCCACTGCACCACAAGCCCTCATTTTCTATTGTCCATATTAATTATTTCAACAGCGTCTTTCACAACCTCAATAGTCCCAAAGTGCTTCGCAGTCAACTGTTGATGTACAGTCACGATGGTGATGTAGGGAAATGTGGCCGTCAGTTTGAGCACAGACAGTAATCTGATAAATGAGTAGCCTGTTTTAGTGATGTTAGGTTGAGGGATAAATAGTAACCAGGTCACTGGGGAGAACTCCCCTGCTTTTCATGGAATAATGCCATGGGATCTTTTATGTCCACCCAAGAGGGCAAATGGGGACCTTTTTAAAGAATAAAGAATGGGTAAGATGCCAAAATTGAGTGCCAAACATGGACCTGGTGTGAAAATCAGATCTTTGTCACTGTGTAACAGAGGCAGGAGCAATATGAAAAACATTGAGAACGTATTGACCGAGCTGTAATGTAGAGAGCAAAGCCAAGACTTAACCCCACATCAGCAAAACAGACGATCCAGTCATTATCACATTGTGGGAATTTGCTTGGCGTAAAATGGCTGCCCTGTTTTCTACATTACACATCAGAAATACTTCTTTGGCTGTAAAGTGCTTCGGGGTGCTTATGCTTCATGAAAGCATCTTTCAAAGCAAATCTGATATTTTACAGAACAGAAGTCAATAAAAAGTAACTGCGAGAAAGACTGCTCAAAATATACAATCAAACAAGATTGAATTTTTTCACTAGCTTCCAAGGTCAGATCAACAGCATTCACCTCCACCCTAGCCTCCAGTTGTTCCCCCAACCTCTCCCTATAGTAAATCTTGGATTTTTCCACTCCCACAGTCACCAATGTTTTTTTTTTACGCATACGTATTCTTTGTCTCATTTTTCTTTTTCCAAGTTTGCATCTTTGTTACCCTGATATTGTTAATTCTGCTCTGCATTTTCTTCCCTTGATCTCTCTTCCCAGCCAAGTCTCCTTTCTGAACATCTGCAACAGCAACAAAAATTAAGGTTACACAGCTGTGACCTTGGGTGTCAAGGGACCTTAATTATAATGTGCACCCTCATCACAACACACTTTTTTGGCTGGTTCCTGTATTCTGGATTATAATGTACTGGATGAGCCCTAGGCTGCTCACCAAGTTTCAATTTGGTGGTACAGAACTCGAGTATTGCTGAAAAAAACATTTTGTCAAAGCTTTTTGTCTTGCACTCATCAGGCCAATTGCAAGAATACCAATGTCAGGGGAAGCAACAGCTTTATATTGTATGAGAAGAGAATGCTGATTGGTTGGCAAGTGGACGCTGATTGGTAGAGATTTTGCCATGGAGAATGCACCAGTTAATGATGATTGACAGTTAACTGACAAGCATTGCTTGAAATTTAAATCAGGCAGCTTGATTTCTGGTCAGGACAATGCCCTGAGGAATGAACCAGCGAAAGCTATCACTTATTTTGTTTAGCTGAAACAGGCGCAATGTGTTCTTTCTGTCTGCAAAGAACAGGGCCCTGTGTATTAATATATATAGTTTCCAGTACATGCAAACGCGCCACACTGCGGGCCCGACTGACGATCATAAATTGGTTGTCAGGGTAATTTCGATTTTCTGCGGTAAGTTTCAATTTTCATGTGTAAAACAAGTTGCATATGACGTAGGTAATAACAGTGTGCTTGGATAGTGAGCTCTGCAAGGCTTTGCTCTTGCTTCATCCCAATTCCTTACAGTAGTTCATGCTTATAATGTTTCTGATAAAACTTGTGGTTGGAATGAACAGCCAAGTTCAGGTATCATTCTGCTGTCCAGTGTGATACTGAGGCGTGGTCCAGAATGCGTGGGCATCAGCGATGAGGCTGATATTTGTTACCCATACTTGAGAAGGCAGTGGTGAGCTGTTTTCTTGAGCTGCTGCAATCCACTGGTTGAAGGTACTCCCGCAATGTGGTTTGGCAAGGAGTTCCAGGACGTTGACCCAGCAATGATGAAGGAATGGCTGACGTATGTCCCAGTTTGGATAGTGTGTGACTTGAGAGCCATTGCAACAATGACTGACTGCATTTCAAAAATATTTAATTGCACCTAAAGCACTTTTGAATGTCCTGAGATGATGGAATGTTAAGCAGGAACATAGATAATTAACTGCAGTCCACAAAGGACCATAAGCACAACTATGCACACACAGTTCCCACTAAGCAGTATTGAGGTAAATGATCAGTTAATCTAGATTTTTCTTTTGGTTTGAGAGAGGAATGTTGGCCAAAGTACTAAAGGTCTCTACTTTTCTTCAAATTGTGGTGTTGGATCTTTAACATCCAGTAAGGTTATAAGATGGGACCAGGATTCATCCATTCCATTTATCAGGACAGGACCCACCAACCATGTTGCACTTTCTCAGTGTTCTCAAATCAGACTTGGTTAAGAGTTAAAAGCCTAAAGGAGGCTTGAACCCTCACTCCTCCAATTCAGAGCTGAGTGTGCAACCAAACAAATCAAGCAGAGTATTTGTGTTAATGTAGAATATTGTTGACATGAGGCATTGCAGCCCTTATAATTCCAGATTGATTTGGGCCTATAGCTGAGTAAACCTTATGGAATTGGAATAAAAATATACTCAATGATGGTGTTATAATGTTAGTATGAGTAGTACCTGCCAGATGGCAGCATTAATAAAACTGTTACTATGGTAACACCCCCAGGTTCATTTGTTTTGCACAGGTATATTCTCCTTACTGAATTCCAGCTTGATAGCACTGGCAGTATTTATTTTATGAGGTTCTTGGCGCAAATAGTGATCCAAAACAAAATTTTTAAACTCAGCATTTTTACCCGGACCTACAAAATTGGGTTAGGAGAAAATCTTGGACAGGGCAAATTCAAAACAATGGCAGCTTGGCCTGAATGTGTATCCTGTGATGTGTCACCTGGTCTACAAGAAACACACATTACTTTTCCAAATAGGAAGTCGTGAAGCACAACAGCTCACCTCCAGCATCATGAAAGAAAGGCTTTCATTTATATAGCACTTTTCCCAACCTCAAGGTGTCACCAAGTGTTTTATAGCCAATGAAGTACTTCTGAAGTGTAGCCATTGTTGTAGGAATCGAAGCAATCAATTTGCACACAGCAAGCTCCCATAAATACTATTGTGATAATGACCTGATCTGGTTCGGTGATGCTGGTTGAGGAATAAATATTGAACAGGACTCTGGGGAGAATATTGTAATATGCCATTAAGTGATGGAACTCTACTATCCCTTAAAGGGAAGTGTGTCATGTGATAAGAACGTATAAATTAGGAGCAGGAGTAGGCCACTCAGCCCTTCGAGCCTGCTCTGCCATTCAATAAGATCATGGCTAATCTGATTGTAACCTCAACCCCACATTCCTGCCTAACCCCGATAACCTTTCACCCACTTGTTAATCAAGAATCTATCTAGCTTTGGCTTATAAAAATATTCAAAGACTTTGCCTACATCGCCTTTTGAGAAAGAGGGTTTCAAAGAATCACTGCCCTCTGAGAAAAAAATTTCTCCTCATCTCTTACCTTAAATAAGTGACCCGTTATTTTAAACAGCAATCCCTAGTTCTAGATTCTTCCACAAGAGGAAACACCCTGTCAAGACCCCTCGGGATCTTAAAGGCTTCAATCAAGTCACCTCTTACTCTTCTAAACTCCAGCAGATACAAGCCTAGTCTGTCCAACCTTTCCTCATAAAACAACCCACCCATTCCTGGTATTAGTCTAGTATCACAGAATCACACAGTGCAAAAGAGGCCCTTTGGCCCATCGAGTCTGCACCGACACGTGAGAAACACCTGACCTACCTACCTAATCCCATTTACCAGCACTTGGCCCATAGCCTTGAATGTTATGATGTGCCAAGTGCTCATCCAGGCACTTCTTAAAGGATGTGAGGCAACCCAATTCCACCACCCTCACAGGCAGCGCATTCCAGACCGTCACCACCCTCTGGGTAAAAAAAGTTTTTCCTCAGATACCCCCTAAACCTCCTGCCCCTCACCTTGAACTTATGTCCCCTCATGACTGATCCTTCAACTAAGGGGAATAGCTGCTCCCTAACCATCCTGTCCATGCCCCTCATAATCTTATACACCTCAATCAGGTCGCCCCTCAGTCTTCTCTGCTCCAACGAAAACAACCCAAGTCTATCCAACCTCTCCTCATAACTTAAATGTTTCATCCCAGGCAACATCCTGGTGAATCTCCTCTGCACTCCCTCCAGTGCAATCACATCCTTCCTATAATGTGGCGACCAGAACTGCACACAGTACTCCAGCTGTGGCCTCACCAAGATTCTATACAACTCCAACACGACCTCCCTACTTTTGTAATCTATGCCTCGATTGATAAAGGCAAGTGTCCCATATGCCTTTTTCACCACCCCACTAACATGCCCCTCCGCCTTCAGAGATCTATGGACACACACGCCAAGGTCCCTTTGTTCCTCAGAACTTCCTAGTGTCATGACGTTCATTGAATGCTTCCTTGTCAAATTACTCCTTCCAAAGTGTATCACCTCTCACTTTTCAGGGTTAACTTCCATTTTCCACCTATCTGCCCATTTGACCATCCCGTTTATACCTTCCTGCAGCCCAAGACACTCAACCTCACTGTTAACCACCCGGCCAATCTTTGTGTCATCCGCAAACTTACTAATCCTACCCCCCACATAGTCATCTTTGTCGTTTATATAAATGACGAATAATAGGGGACCCAGCACAGATCCCTGTGGTATGCCACTGGACACTGGCTTCCAGTCACTAAAGCATCCTCCTGTCATCACCCTCTGTCTCCTACAACTAAGCCAATTTTGAATCCACCTTATCAAATTACCCTGTATCCCATGTGCATTTGCCTTTATAAGTCTCCCATGTGGGACCTTGTCAAAGGCTTTGCTGAAATTCATATAAACTACATCAACTACACTACCGTCATCTACACACCTGGTTGCCTCCTCAAAAAATTCAATCAAATTTGTTAGGCATGACCTCCCTCTGACAAAGCCATGCTGACTATCCCTGATCAAACCTTACCTCTCCAAGTGGAGATAGATTCTCTCCTTCAGAATTTTCTCTAATAGTTTCCCTACAACTGACGTGAGACTCACTGGCCTGTAGTTCCCTGGCTTATCTCTACAACCCTTCTTAAATAGCGGAATCACATTAGCTGTTCTCCAATCCTCTGGCACCTCCCCCGTGGCCAGAGAGGAATTAAAAATTGGGTCAGAGCCCCTGCGATCTCCTCCCTTGCCTCCCTCAGTAGTCTGGGACATAAATCATCCGGACCTTCTTTGAATTGCTTCTAATGCATTTACATCTTTCCTTAAATAGGGCGACCAATACTGTACACAATACTGCAGATGTGGTCTCACCAGTGCCCTGTACAACTGAAGCATAACCTCCCTGCTTTTGTAATCAATTCCCTTCATACTAAATGAAAGCATCCTACTAGCTTTCCTAATTACTTGCTGTGCCTACCTTTTGCGATTCATGCACCAGGACATTAGATCCACTTGACACTAGATCCAGCCTCATGTTTCATTTCACCCTGGAGCAGAACA